>NC_090023.1:196468338-197736671 GCF_037176765.1 Anolis sagrei
TAGGAAACCTCTTGTGTTCTGGGCAAAGCACTGTAGAACGCTTGCACCAGTTGGGTGAGCGTGCATTGTTTGATGGGCATCAAGGGGCTCCATCAATCAATTGTGTTGCAAGCATCCTATGATGCTTGCAGCCACACTTGTGATGAAGTCATAGCTCACATGCTCTTACCATGTTTACCAGATTTCTCTTGGCCATGCCTAACAGCCCATTTCTGCATGAATCTTGGAAATCATTGGTTTATTGGGTGTCTACATAATTATGCTTTTTATTATTTTAACTGCCATGGCTCAGTCTTATAGACTTTTGGGATTTGTAGTTTGGTCAAAATATTCAGTGCCAGATTGCCCCAATGCTATAGTTAGGGGAAGTACACTAGGATTTCACAGGTAGGAGCCATCACAAATGGTATCAAATTGCTATAATTATGGTGCACTCTTTTTTATATACAGTGCACCCTCATACAGCAACCAGAAATCTATAAAGAAAACCTTGATTCGACAAAAGCTTTCAGTTAAAATTTTGGTCGCATTCATATTATTAACTGTGATAGGAGGCATAGTGCTTCTTCCATGTGTCTGATTTTTCCAATGGACTGGTCTTGCCAAAAATACCATCTGGAGATTTTATGAAATCCAGAATATTATCCTGTAACTTCTTTAAGGATAATGGGTAATTTGGGGAAATAGAGAAACAAAGCAAGTGTTGACATAACTCCCCTCCCCAAGCCTGGAAGCTGTTTGAAGCATGAGTTTGGTAAACATATCACAATTCTAGGTGCAGCAAAATAATGCTAGGTTTTCACCCCTTTACATGCAAACAAAAATATGCATGCCAGCTGTCCTATTTGGCAGGGATAGTCCCGATTAATCTTCTTTTATC
Organism: Anolis sagrei; assembly: GCF_037176765.1. NCBI lineage: Eukaryota > Metazoa > Chordata > Lepidosauria > Squamata > Anolidae > Anolis > Anolis sagrei. Next base: position 196,469,219 of record NC_090023.1, read on the forward strand.
CCACTTTTTAAATATCTCTATTTTTCTCCTCTTTCTTTCCATCTTTATTCTCAGCTTACATCAATTGCTGCAAAATTAGATTGTAGGGTTGCCGTGAGTTTTCCGGGCTGTATGGTCATGTTCCAGAAGCATTTTCTCCTGACATTTCACCTACATCTATGGTAGGCATCCTCAGAGATTGTGAGATCACAATGTCTGAGGATGTCTGCCATAGATGTGGGTGAAATATCAGGAGAGATTGCTTCTGGAACATGGCCACACAGCCCTGAAAACTCACAGCAACCCAGTGATCTCGGCCATGAAAGCCTTCAGCAACACAATTAGGTTGTACTCAGCTCAGCACAGAGGAGCAGAGAGGGCAAAATCTTGCTTTTCCCTGTAGACTCAGGCAAAAGCAAACTGTTGCAGCCTCTACTAATGCTCTACCTCACGAATAACTTCTGCCATCTTGACCACACTCTTATGTTAGACGGACACATGTCCCTGTTTACAATTGTGAAACATTGAAGGGTATAGTGTATGGTGTCTTCCAAATATATTTAAACAGACATTGTCCATGAATTTGATGGACATGAATTTTGGATGCTTGGGCCTGATATGCATTATTTATTATTGCTCAATGCCCAGAAAGACTCTTACTGGCCAGGTTAAACTGGATTTGTGGTATTGGTTCTTTAGAAGTAGTTTGCTGATTAGTGAATTAAGCAGCACATCCTACATTTCTGAATGTTTACAAAAGAGCTTGAAAACAAATTAGTAAGGCAGAATATTGAAAGCTCAATTTACTGAAGCAAAAATGACAAACTTTGTTTTGAAATATTTTGCAACTTGCATTTTCTCCCATTACTAAGTAACAAAATTCATCTCTTGGAAACCAGAATTGCTTCCCCCCCCCCCCCCGCCCCCCCATAATATCTGTGGCACAGTGACAGCTAAAATGAGTGCAATTTCTTTTAGTGCATTTGAACAAATTTTGTGTCTCATCTCAGTACATTAAGGACTTTCCTTACTTACTGTTTTCTCTTTACACAGTCACATATTACAAAATAAATATATCAAAGCAAATTTTGAAAAAAAAACTGTATTTATTTATTTATTTATGACATTTATATGCCACACTTCTCACCATGAAGGTAACTCAGAGTGGCTTACAAGTAATATGTAAATACAATATATTATGCTATTGCCATACCACAATATTAGCATTATATATTACTAAATTCAGGATTTGTTCTAGTTTCAGAGACAAGGCAAGGATCTGGAGAAAGTGAAGCTGAGACTGATAGAAATGGCAAACTATGTGGATAAGGTAAGGTATTTGAATGGAACAAAATTTCACTTTCGTTCTTAAACAATGCACTCCAGCTCTTGCTGAAGTCAGTCCACACTGATAATGTACTGCAGTGTACAAAAGTGGAAGTTAACTATCATAAGTAAATGAAATGCATTTTGATGGGGAATAAATCCAGAGATCAAATCCTGAAAGGCAGCTGATATCAGATGATTGTTCAGACTCAGGAGAGAAGAGTGAATGTCCAAAGCCCCCATCAAATGCAAATAAGAATTTTTCTGGGTCCATATAATAGTCAGCAGCATAGTCAAAATCTGCATTTTTTTTGTCAGTGTTACAAAAAAGGTAAAAAATAAATGATTTTGTATAAATGATAGATAAATGATAAATAAATGATAGATCACAGACTCACATAGTTATAGTTCAACGTTAGAATCAAAATATACTTTTGAGTATCAATAGGAGACATCCAAGTCGCCCTGTCATTAAAAACCCTCCCTGTGGACTTCTCAAAAGTCACTATGAATAAGATGCTGGACTAGACATGACTTTGGTTTGAACTAAATTGTCTATCTTTACATTCTAATTCCAAGGCAGGAAACAGGCATGGAACCTAATAACCGACATTCTTGTAACCAATAGTGGCCAATGTATGTGTTAACAATGGTCAGACTGTATGTGTATGTGTTTTAAAGTTGTCTGCTAACTAAATAGCAGACTGTAAGGAGCTGATATGTGTATGAGAATGTTTCTTTGTAGTGATTATTATAACCAAGAACAAACTGTGGCATACTGATATTTTAGCTAGAAGAACAAACCATGGCTTGAATTTGGTCTTATGCTCTTTGTTTTTGTCCTACATGTTGATATGGAAGGGGAAGCCTTCCTCCACCACCCACCTGGCTTACCCATTGCTTCTTCCAAAATCACGTATATTACATTCAATGTTGCAATTAAGTATAAAATATAAAAGACACAGGCAAACATAGTGATTTTTGGAAAACGTGAACCTCCATAACCATTTGGGAAATGAGATTCACAATCTTTTTGGGAAAACCACTGGTCACAGGAAATCTTGTTAGAAGTCATAACTTTTTTGGAAAAAATGTGTTCACCATCATTCATGCAAGGCAACTAGGTCGCTCAGCTGTTAGACTTATGTACCTAGGTATGTCTTTGAACTGCTAGGGACAAAGACATGCCAATGTACAAAAGCATAGATATTCAGCAGAGTTCCAGAAGTGTTCCTTTAGTTGCCAAAAAACATCTAGTCCCCCTTAAAATATATTTGCCTTTAAATTATGCTCTTATGAGACAAAATAAACAGGCTTATTTAAAAGTAACAATGCTGGTTTACTCACAAAACTTTATGTACCCAGCATACTGGCACTTTGTTTATTAATCCAGTTACAATAAGATTTTAAATAGTTTCTCTATGTAGGTAACACAGGGCATCTTTCTTAAAAACAATAGTCCATAGTCCAAAGCATCTCTTGGTTTTAAGAGTCAAATAAGTCTCTAAGCATACTGTTCCTGCATTGAAGTGTAAACTCTACTGTTCCTGCAATCTTCTAAAGAGCAGGTGGTTTCTACACTCTCTCTCTCTCTCTAAGGGTCTAATGGTTTCTATAAAGCAAACACCTCCACTGAAGTCTAAAGCAAACACTGAACATGCCCAGTTCTGATCACATGATCTGCAGCCCCTCCCACAAAGTGGTTAGGTAAAATTGCAAAACAATACATACATACAATACAGTAAGCAATTATGTACATAACACATAACTGCTATTTCCAGCAGTGATTGTTATCCCACTTGCAGCCATCAATTGTTCGCTTAGACAGGCACATTGGATTTTATATATGTATGTCCCAATCATATGTTGCATGATGCATAGTGATCCAAGGATGCTGCAATCTAGACTGCCACATTAAAAGGCATGCTCTGATTTCTACATAGCATGTAGAGACAAGAGGCCCATTTTAAAATTATTTTTCACATATGTATTCTCGTCATGTTTATTGAAGAAATCTTAAGAAACTGTGCAAGTAGAATTTAGCATGCTGATTTTGCTTTCTCATCAGTTCTATAGGCCACTAAATATTCGAATAGCCTTGGTTGGAGTGGAGATCTGGAATGATGCGGATAAATGCACAGTAACCCAAGACCCATTCACCACCCTCCATGAATTTCTAGACTGGCGAAAGCTAAAACTACTACCTCGTAAACCCCACGACAATGCACAACTAGTGAGGTATGGCCACCAGTGTGAGAACAACGGATAAGAGTTTTATAGTCCAAGAAATGCTATACAGAATTCTAGAGTTTGAACGGTGATATGTTCTTCAGTATCACAAGCACGATGTTTTTTGACAAAAGGCTTATACATTTCTAGGCAACTAAAGAGGTTCAATACAAGCACTTAGAAAGATTGCATCCCCAGTTGTTAGAGGAAGCCAGGTTTGCGGGTATGGTTAACTCTCCTCACATATATAAGCAGATCTTGGTGGAAAGAAAAACCCTGACAAAGAGGTTTCTAACAAAGTACAGCCAGCCCTTTGTGTTTGTGGGTTTGACATGTGCAGATTGGATTATTTACAGATTTGATTAAAATGTTCTCTAGGTCCTGAAGTGTGACTGAAGGTCAACTTCCATCACAATCACTATTCTTGCCATGTTATTTGTGCTACAATTTCTCTTAAAGAAATAATGCTCATGAACACATCTGCTTTGTTAACTGAACTGTATTTGTGGTGTCTTTTTTAAAAAAAAAATCCACATTCAGTCTTTCACATATTTGGAGAGGAGTAAAGTGATGCATTCAGGTGTAAAAAGAAAATTAAAAAGCTTGACCTACATGACTGATAAACAAGTTAACAGAGGGCACATCTACACTGTAGAATAATGCAGTTTGACACCACATAAAGTGCCATGGCTCAGTGCTATGGATCATTGGCATTTGACCTTCTGTACAAAAGATTGTTGGTGCCTCACCAAACTACAAATCCCAAGATTCCATAGCATTGAGCCATCCAGTCAGAGTGATGTCAAACTGGAATAATTCTGCAATGTAGAGTATGCCAGAATCAGGGAATATATAATTGTGCATTGTGAGAGAGGGAGAGTCAATGAAAATGATACATTTTTAACAAACCCATATAAAATGTTAACTATCTGCAATACTGTAAATGCATGACTCATATAGGAATGCTAAAGGCTCAATATTATACACATGAAGCTCATTTTGTCATAATTCTATACACTGATAACAGATGGCAGTTGGTATAAACAAGCCACTAGAGCATTCTCAGTCTTTACCTTTATGTTCTTTTCTTTCAACAGTGGAGTCTATTTCCAAGGTACTACCATTGGCATGGCACCTATATTGAGCATGTGTACTGCAGAGCAGTCTGGAGGTATTGTTATGGTAGGTTCTGTGAGAACTAAGGCTGGATCTACATTGCAAAATAATGCAGTTTGAACTGTACTATGCAGTCAGTGTAGATCCATATAATGCCAAAGTTTCCTCCTAAATGGACCAGGCATGGGGTGGAGGGGACAAGGGGAAAGTTCTTCCCTATTTCTGCAGGTCCTATTTGGACAACATCCTTGCAGACAGCCAATTTTCTCACACCAAAAGCAACTTGCAGTTTCTCAAGTCATTCCTGACACATAAAAATTGAAGAAAGTATGACTACACATCATTTGTTAAAGAAAAGCTAGCTTTCACATGAAATGAAATATTTTAGCATTTTCTCTTCCTTCTTTTGGCATCAGAATCAAAACAGACTGGCAGCATTTGAGTCGGGAAATACGAATTTGAGATTTATTTTTGCCTTTCTATGCCAGTTGTAAAAACCTTCTCTAAAATATTCATGGGCCCTGATGCATTTGCTGTGAACCAGAAAGATATAATTATAAACCTTCTTACCAAATTGCTTATTTTTCAAATGACCACTAATGCGATTTTATTATAATGCCAAGTGACAAAGCCCAATATGAAGTAAAAACTGGAACAAAGCATGTGTATTTGCTGCTTATATTTGGCAGATGATATTTATGTTCTTGTTTTTGTTTCCTTTTCCAACAGGGATTTAATAGGTATAATTCCATTTTAGTTTCTACTAACAAAGAAACTCTGCTTTGCATAGGTTAAAATAACCCTTCATTTGGTACAGTGAAGCTTTCAAGGACAATTATGCCTCCATCAACATTGGGAGCACCATTATGGTGTAGCGGTTTGAGCACAGAATTATGAGTCTGGAGATTCAGAATTCGAATGCTCACTTGATCATGACACCCACTAGATGACCTTCAGTATGTCACAATCTCTCAGCCACAGAAGAAGACAGTGACAAATCCTCTCCGAACACCCTATGATATGTTTGCCTTCAGGCATGAGTGTCAAATTCATTTTCACTGAAAGCCACATCACGCTTGTGGTTGTCTTCAAAGGGTCACTTGTAATTGTAAGACTGTATAAATGTAACAGTTAAGCTCATCTCATGAGGTTTTTACCCCATCCTACGATATTTCCAGGATCGAGCCCGTCAGAGCCCATCACACGACACACGGTGAGGCTCCGTCTCAGCAGCATCGTAGGACAGAGCTCAGAGTACACAGATGAAGGACCTCCATGTAGTAAGGTCCTATCCATATTCTCATAACCTAAGGCAGGGACAGCACAAGAGGAAGCTGGGCAGTGACAATTTCCCCCATATGATGGGGAAGGGGGCGATGTGGGGCACTTAAAGATAGTTTCCCCTGCTACCCAAAGGATTTGTCCTGCTGCCAGAAAGATTCCCCCACTGTCCCCTGGCTTAAAGACCTCCATGTGAGAGGCACTAGCATTGAAAGTCTTGCAGATCACATAAAATGACATGGCAGGACGGATTCAGCCCACAGGACTTGCATTTGACATGTGTGCCTCAGGGTCAACATAGGTCAGAAACAACTTGAAGGCACATAACAAATAAATGGTGGCCATACTCTGCTAGCCTTATCTCATTGTAGGTGGGGCCCTAGGGATATCCTTTGCTATGGTGTATTCCTTTGCTATGGGATATGGTGTAGGGGGCAGGAGAAGGGGTTGTCCTACTGTACATCACTGAGTATACATTTCCCAAATACAAGTTAGAAAGAGCATCCCATGTCACTCCCTGTCTAGGACTGCTATTACTTCTCTGCAAACTGTATCGGCCTAGAAAATTGTATACATAAGGAAGTCTGCCACTTAGTGACCAAAGATTGTATTGTGGCTCCAAACAGATGGTCACTTTTAAATGAATTACATTTAATGAGCATGCTTCAAAAAGTGTACACTTCTAAGATCCTCTGGTCTTGTCGCTGTGTCTCCGATGGTCACACAGGCAACATCTGTTTGATAACAATTTTCCCCTTCTAACAAATGTAGCACAAATGTCTTTTCTGAGCATTGGTCTTATAGGATCCAATTCAGATTGCTATCATCTTTAGGGACTGATTTAGTTTGCTACGCCAATCTTATTCTGGCATCTTATTTATTTATTCCCTTTGGAGGAGATGAAAAATCAATTTACATTGTTTTGAGTTTTTCAGAGTGTGGCACATTCTACCACTCAATCGTAAGATAGATTAGTTTGAATAACGGAAGTATATGAAATATTATTTTGTTTCAGATTAAAACCAAAGCTAAAGTAATACATAATAGAAATCCCAAAATATAATTTCAAGAAACCAATGATCTAAAAAAGAGACTACAACATAATAGTTGGGGCCACACAAGGCAACAATAACCAAGGAGAGTATTGTACAAAAACTTGGAGAAATAAAAGAGTATTTTCTCCTATTCTAAAAGGAAGCAGCAAAGTTGCCAACTATATCTTGAGTTCCACAACTGAAAGGCCATTTCATGTATATTTAACCATTATGTTTCAGAAGATGGGAGAGGAGATCTGAAGCAGAGCCTCAGGAAAGAAACAAACTTGCTGTGCAAACAACCTGTGGAGAAAAATGATTCCTTGTTCTGGTCCCAAGCCAACTGCGGATTACAACAAAGAGATGTTTAACCATTAATAGATCACAACAGGCAGAGCAAAACATTGTGTGTGTAAATCCAAAGATTATGGATTGTAACTGTAACCTTTTAAAAGAACTCAGTAAGCGCTTCTGTTGAGAAATATTTTATGGATAAAAAGATCAGTAAACAGATTACAGCTTTAGAAGAAATGATAAACTCCTGATTTCAAACCATGGAGACTTTCACACCTGGTATCAACTTGCCAATAATGCAGACTGAAACTATTGTCCCCCCTCCTGCTCGCCTGATGGAAACGCTGCTGGAAATTGTCAACGAACTCCCTGTGATCTTGTTGTTGTTTTAGAGAAGCCATTGTAGCATGTCATTTTTTGTTGTTGTCGGGCCTCCATCTTGTCTAATGGCAATAAAGCCTTACTCAAAAGAACAGCCACTGAAATGTAGCTTTTAAGGCCTTGAACTGAAAGAGAGAGGAACATGTCCGAATACCTGAATGTCCTGAGCCATTGAACTCTTGGACTTGCTAAACCAGTCTAGCTTTCACTGAAGTCAAATGCAGTAATGAGGATAGCATCCTGAAGAACTCAGGAATGTTACTTTTTAGGGACTCCAAATCCTAGGACCATCTAGTTAGCAAAATCAGCACCCTTGCTAGTTAAGAATTATGACAGCTGGTCCTGAAAAAATGACATTTCCCATCTCTGGTCAGGTCATTCAATACATTGTATTATTGCAACCCTAGGTTGTGATTTTCCTAGACTGCTTCTATTGCTGTATTTCAGAAGGTAGCCTTGTCATTTTAATCTTTATGTATATGTACTCAAAGGTTTAACTACTTTTGAACTGCTATACTACATATATTTTGAGAGACAGACTACTTTCAGAACCTTTTGTCTGACTGAGTTTTGGCTTTCAGATCCCTAGTTCCATGTTCTTGTCCAGGAAAAATAGCCTGTAGACATATGGTCATTTGAAGTCCTTGTCCTCCTGCTCAGTGGGTGTTCTTCCATAGTCTGGGAATGCATCTTATGGCTACCGATTGGCTTTAAGCATCAGTAATTCATTTATTCACATGCTGCTCTTGAATAAAGTCCTTTTTTTGGGTTCAGTTGCAAAGTTTTGGGTCTGGTTTCCCCTTCCAGGAAACCTTCCAGGAGATAATCAATTGTCTTGACAAAACCAAAATCTCAGAGCTGTCTATATTATTTTTGCAAAGATGGTAAATTAAAGCTTTCCCATAATGCCATCTTTGTTGGAATTCTAGTAATATGTGTAAACTATTTCAATCTCTTTCCAAATAAATGGATTTTTCTCTATTTAAATAATAGTTATCTTCTTCAGAACAGCCAAGGCCACAGTTTTGTCAACCATTCTTTTGTTCATGGCTCACTGCCATATTCATAATACTTGGCAAACAAAAAACCTGACTGCTTCTAACATATGGAATCAAATGATTTCTTCATGCTTTGAATATGTCTCATTCAAATATGCAGAAAGAAAAGGTTTAGGACAAAGAATCTACTTCATCATCAGCATCTTATTAATCATTTATTGTAACAAAAATCTTTTCATTTTCTTGGAAGTCTACCAGACATGAATAACATTTCTCTTTTTCAATGTCTATTTCCATAGTTTTCAAGATCTTAGATATATAAAGAACTGAATACCACTTCATCTTGATTCATAAGCATCTTCCTTCTATGCAGAGCACAATATTTATTTGTCCTGTTTTCTAAATATATTAAAGTTCATCTTAAAGCTTCTCTCCCCCCTCCCACCCAACACACAATTTAGAGATGTAATCAGTACTCTATGATTTTTCCAACTGTAATAAAACATTAAGTACATGTTTTTGGAACTATGCAATTAATATTAGGCAAAGCCCATATACAATGGTTCTCAGCCTCTGAAATAGAAGGAATACTTGCAAACTTTTAAGAGCGCTGTGAAGAGTTCAGTAGATTGAATTTTGTGTATTATCAAAGGCTTTCACTGGGTTGTCAGACCTCACAACCTCTGAGGATGCTTGCCATAGATGCAGGCAAAATGTCAGGAGAGATTGCTTCTAGAACATGGCCATATAGCCTGAAAAACCTGCAACAACCCAAATTGAATTTTATTTCACTTCCCAGATCAGAATTTATTTATTTATTTGCTTCACTTTTATACCGCATTTTTCAGCCCTTGACAGGCGACTCAATGCGGTTTACAGTGCAATTAAAACATAACAGTGCAACAACAGGATCAACACATCGATCCACAACAATTAACAATCAGACAGGACAAATCAACAAACAACATATATAACGCCTCAGTTGAATCAGATCCGTTCTCATAGTCCTTGTGCCGTTCCTATGTTCCATTTACCGTTTTCCTTGATTGGTTGCATTGCTTAGCCAAATGCTTGTTCATAAAGCCAGGTCTTAACCATCCTCCGAAACGTCAGCAACGAAGGTGCCTGTCTGATGTCTGCCGGCAAGGCATTCCATAGCCGAGGGGCCACCACTGAGAAGGCCCTGTCTCTCGTCCCCGCCAGACGCGCCTGTGACGCTGGCGGGATCGAGAGCAGGGCCTCCCCAGACGATCTTAATGTTCTAGTCGGTTCATAGGTGGAGATGCGTTCGGAGAGGTAAGCGGGGCCAGAACCGTTTAGGGCTTTATAGGCTAAAGCCAGCACCTTGAATTGTGCCCGGTAGCGAATTGTCAGCCAGTGGAGCTGGCTCAACAGAGGAGTGGTATGCTCCCTGAGTGCCGCTCCTGTTAGCAACCTGGCTGCCGAGCGCTGGACCATCTGAAGCTTCCGGGCAGTCTTCAAGGGCAACCCCACGTAGAGCGCGTTGCAGAGCTATATAGTCATGCAAGATGATTCCTTGTTGGTAGAACAGTGGATTGTATGGCATGAACCTCCTCTACCAGAGACCTGCTTGATTGAGTACTACCTGGTTCTTTATTGTTTGACTATAGGTTTTATTGTAGGCAAGGTGGTTTGAGAAGCTACCTGTTCCTTTTTGATGGGGACTTTCTCAGGTCAACTCTTTCCAATGCATTCAGCTGCATCACAACTACATACATGGCTCCTCTTGACCAATTATTTAATGAAATGGAGATGGTAATCAGATGGTGGTACAGCAGGTTAAATTGCTGAGCTGCTGAACTTGCTGGCTAAAAGGTTGGCAATTTGAATCTGGGGAGCAGGGTGAGTTACTGCTAGGCCCAGCTTCTGCCAACCTAGCATTTCGAATACATGCAAATGTGAGTAGATCAATAAGTACCTTTTCAGCAGGAAGGGAACAGTGCTCCATGCAGTCATGCTGGCCACATGACCTTGAAGGTGTCTATGGACAATGCTGGCTCTTTGGCTTAGACTAGACTTAATGTCAGGGGAAACCTTTACCTTTACTCAATCAGGTGAATGGCATCATCAATGAGCCTTGAGAGTTCTTGGAGAAGAGATAAGGTCCCTGGAGACAAGAGGCAGATAATTGTCTTCCTTACCTTCAAAAGGTTGGGGGAAACTACATTTTTGACATCAATACCTGGAAATGTTCTCGAACATATGAGTAAATAGTCTGTCATCACTAAGAGTGAGAGATTAGAATAACCCATTCTGGCCAAGAGCCAGAATGGGTTATTGTAATCTGGCATGACTTATTTTTGAGTAACCATTCTGGCTCTTGGCAAGTATGTTCTGTCTTGACCCTGTCTTTGACCAAGTCACAAGCTTGGTAGATGAAAGGAATGCTTTGGGCACAGTGCATCTTGATTTCAGTAAGGCTCTTGACAATCGTGTTCCCGCAACTCATGACAGTCAAGCATTTTTCCCCCAGCCAGAAATTGTAGATTTGGCAATGGTCCTGTTAGGTGAGTTTAAGGTTGGCAAATGATTTGTAGCAAAAGAGTGCTCGCCTTGTCGTGTTGGTGAGAAATGACAAGTGAAGTGTTTCAGAACTCTGTTTTGAGCCTTGTGTTTTTCAAAGTTCTTAAACGTGATTTAAATAATGATATAGATAACGTATGTGCAAAGTAAGTCCTGTGGACTGGATGCAGCCCTTGGTTGCTTTCCTCTGGGGCACCTCTTTTTCCTTGTCCTCTCAGCATAAGACTGTGGCAGCCTGGAAGACTCTCATGAGCTGCGTGTCTGCCTGGCCCTGGCCCATTCTTTCGGCATAAGGATGCAGCCACTCGTGTCTTTATGCCAAAAGGAGGGGGAGACACGTGGCTGCTGAGAGCCCTCTGGAGAGTTCTCAGCAGCCATGTGTCTCCCTGTCCTCTCAGCCTGGGGACATGGTGAGCTGGAGCAGTCACATGCGGCTGCCCAGGACTCTCCCAAGAGCTCTGGTCAGCATGTGTGAAACCCTCCTCTCATCAGGAGGACATGGCTTGCTCCTGCTGAGAGGAGGGCTTGACCAATTGTTGTTTATTTGTTCACTCATTTCGACTCTTTGTGACCTCACGTACCAGCCCACGCCAGAGGTCCCTGTCAGTCTCTCCACCCCCAGCTCTTTCAAGGTCAAGCCAGTCACTTCAAGGGTAGCATTCATCCACCTTACCCTTGGTCAGACCCTCTTCTTTTTCCTTCAGTTCCCCAGCATTTTCCCCAAGCTAACCTGTCTTCTTATTATGTGGCCAAAGTATTTCATCTTTGCCTTTAATATCCTTCCCTCCAGTGAGCAGTCGGGCATTATTTCCTGGAGTGTGGACTGATTTGATCTTCTTGTGATCCAAGGTACTCTCAGAATTTTCCTCCAAGTTCAAAAACTTCTATCTTCCTTCGCTCAGCCTTCCTTATGGGTCTGGGCAGCCGCATGTGAAACCCACCCTCCCCCAGCCTCCCCTCCCCACACACACCTACCACACCCCTTGCCTCCCCCTGCACCAACTGTCCCCTAGCCACTTTCTTTTTCATGTTGTTATCCTTTTCACTATCCTTTGTTTTATTTTCTTATTCCAGCTTCAGTCATTCAACCATTCATTTTCAATATAGAAAAGAACTGACTATTGGTGAAGAATTCATTTTAACAGGCTCTTTCAAAGACATGTGGGAAGTGGGTAAAAGAAGAAAGTTTATTAGGAACATACTAACTTTTTAAAATCCATATCTTACGATAATTTATATAAAGTTACTTCATGCTATCTGTAAACATCCAAATGTCATAGAGGTCATGGTTTCAGAACATGAAACCTTGTTCATTGTTTGTCACCTTTGTGCCTCCTGGATATTTGATAGCTCTTTGTATTTTAACAGATGTTCTGTTAGACTGTGGATATTAATAAAGTTAGGAGGGAAGAATGATAGAACATTTTGGCTGCATTTCATAAACTGAGTCAGACTATTTGGAGTCAGACCAGTTTAGTCTTGTAGAATGCTCCGAGATGAACGATCCAGCTGTAAAACACACCAGGCAAACTAGCAAGTCGTATTAAGGACAAAGCATGCTGATAGTTGAGCCAGTACACTGTTGTAAACCTGCTCTGATGTCAATACTGCAGCAACCGTACACTATCAGTGCAGGCACTTACAATGGTATCGTAATTAGAATTCTATTGTATGTGCAAAGCAGGGAGATTACATTTTCCTGGTCTTTCATTTAGCTCCTGTCAGTCAGGACGCATGTTAAGGGCTCAGTTGAACTTGGGTTTATGCTCTGTTGCAGAGGATATGGGACTGACAGCGATCAGCAGAGAAAACAATTTGGAAAAGCAAAGTTCCAGGCATTTGTAGCTGGTTGGAAAGACACTTTGTGCTCTAAAGCTGGATTCTAATTTATTAACATACTTCAGAAATGTCTCTACTCCCTCCAGTTCAGAGGGAGTAGAGACATTTCCAGAGCAGATCTGACACCTGCTAACTTCAAGAGCAATTAGACGGCAAAACCTAAAACACCTCATATATGACACAGACACTAAGATGATCCTGCTAGAGTCAATCAAGGTTATTTTGTTTTTAAATTGGATTAATTAAATATTAATTAATTTGATGTCAACAGATGACACTTCGTGCCAAATTCTCTCATGATTCAACTCAGTGCATTTCTATCAACAATGAAAGAAAAAGGTGTGTCACTTTTTTAGATGAATCACGCAGCTACACAATCTTGGGGATTTTTTTTATTCAATATTAGAAGTTCAAATAAACCCAACTCCATTGTTAATTGGGTTGGAATAGTGGTAGGAAGGGAGGCATTGTTCACATTGTTCCAAGTTCACCTTAGAAGAGAAAGCATAATTAACGCCCTGGCAGGCCGTACAAAAAGAATCTGCGAACCTCACCTCCTCCAAGGTGAATTGAACCACCTAAACTGGGCTGTATAGGCCAATGGATACTCCACCACAGGCATCAGAAGAGCTGCAAGATGAAGAACAAGTCACGAGAGTAAAGGCAAAGACCCACCCAGAGGAAAAGTGTTCTTACCATACATCAAGGAAACCACTGACCACATAGGGAAGCTGATGAAGAAACATAACCTACAAACTATCTATAGACACACTAAGAAAATCCAACCAATGCTTCGTTCAGCAAAGGACAAGAGGGATACTCTCACCCCTGCAGGAGTCTACCGTATACCATGCAGCTGTGGACAAGTGTACATAGGGATCACCAAGTGAAATGAACAAAATCTGACTATCAATATTAACAAAAACTCTAAAATCAAGACAGTAAATAAAGAGCAAAACTGAAAAAACGGAAATTCCAGACAAGAATCAATCATGGCCAGTTAACACCTCCCTACAAAGAACCCCCCCCCCCCAGCAGCAACCAGCCAAACTTTGAAACTGCAATGCCATTAGATGCTAATCAAGGTGGCCAATTGCAACATTCACACTTCCCTCAGAAAGTCAAGAGTTCTTTTGCCCACCCTGGATATCCCACAGATATATAAACCTCACTTGTCTAATTTCCAATAGACCTCACAACCTCTGAGGATGCCTGTCATAGATGTTGGTGAAATGTCAGAAGAGAATGCTTCTGGAACATGGCCATGCAGCCTGGAAAACTCACAGGAACCCATGAAAACCTTGTGTTTCTCCCCACATTTAGCTGAAAACCTCAAATGAAAAACTGGCATAACCCAATTTTATGCAAAAGTTATTAAACATCTTGCAACTCTGGATAAATGTATTCAACTCACCAAATTAATTCAGATTAGCAAAGAATAATTTCTTTTATGAATTGATTGAATCCTCCTTTTCATTTGTCTTTCACTTGACAATTTAAATATTCATAATATCAGCTGAGGTTCCTTCAGTGGAAAAGAAAGAAAGAAATTCAAGCCATTGCTTTATTTAGGGGTTCACTTATTTATTTTTTCCCTTAAGGTTTTAGACCAATGAAACTCTAAGCTTTTCCTCTCAATGTCCATCTGAATGCTTGAATGGCTACGAACAAGAGTCGTTTTGGAAGAATACATTCATATCTGCTTTTTAGAAAAGGCAGATGTACATAGTAATTCCATTTACTTGACTGATAAAGGGACGATCACCCATTTATATTGCATGTTTTATGCATTTTCCTTTCCTGAGAAACTTATATTAGTAGGTCAGTTTTGCCAAAGAAATGGATTGTTGTCATAGAAAACATTGTAGAAAGGTTGCTCTTAAAATATTTGAGCTAAGATGTCAGCCAGCGAAATGAGTTTCTGCGGGAATACATTTGTTCAGGAAAAAGAAAGAATGCCACCATTATTCTTATTGATGACATAGATTTCCCAGGGCCTTGCCAATGAATTCTCACAACAGCTGCATTACTGCACTCGTTGCAAGGATACAAGCTCTTTTCAATCTTTTTTTTTTTGAATGTGAAGTGATTGTATATACTCACGTACACATCTAAAAAAAACAATTAAAAATCAACCCACAAAACCTCTTGTCAATTTATCCATGGGCCAGTGTATGTATTGTATTTTAACTCTTATTTTAAAAAAGGAACCATGCCCTTCTCTAAGTAGAATAGAGAAATGTGACAATCTTTTCCATTCCACAAAAACCTAAATAAGCACCATTTTTTTGTCATGTCAGGAGAGACTTGAGAATCTGCAAGTCATTTCTGGTGTGAGAGAATTGGCTGTCTGCAAGGATGTTGCCCAGGGAACACCCAGATGATTTGATGTTTTATCATCCTTGTGGGAGGCTTCTCTCATGTCCCCACATGAGGAGCTGGAGCTAGTCGAGGGAGCTCATCCGCCTCTCCCCGGATTCGAACCTGCGACCTATTGGTCTTCAGTCCTGCCGGCACAGGGGTTTAACCCACTGCGCCATCGGGGGCTCCATAATGCCCTCTACTCTCTCTGCCATCACGTGACTTCTGACCTTTCTGAATGTCCCAGTAGGAAAATGGTGATGACTAGACTTGAGCCCAGATCTGTTTTTAGCTATTTCTTTTTATCAATCTGGCTTCTTTGGCTTGATCTGGTATCCGTAACTACAAGGGCCCAGCTGTCACGGATTCCCATCCAAAAAGGGACTATGTGGCAGCCCATCTCAGCTCCTCCTCCCCTATTCCGCATCACAGTTTAGTCTTTTTGATTTTCTTTTATTTTCCTGATTCTTTTTATTTGGTGAGACTGACTAGGAGTTGGGCACCTGAGGGACAGTGGGTGGGGTCCTTGCATGTTTGGGTGCTTGGAGAGTCCCTTTTAACTTCTTTTCCTCCTTTACTTCCTCTCCTTCAGAAAACACTTCTAAAAGAAAATAATAATTATTAATAATAGTAATCCCTGCAAAAAAAAAAAAAGAGAGAGAGAGAGAGAAGTCTACCTGTCCTCTACAGTAGAAAGTAGAAACAGCTTTAAGGAAGCAAAACCCCAAGCAGAAAGGAGATTGCAGGGAAGAGAGGGGATTTTTAAGGTAGTCCAGGGAGGATAGCTCTACTGAGCCTCGTAAATTCCCTATTGCTGCCAAGAGGCCAAAAAAGCCGTTTTTTGGTTGGGTTTTTTTTATGCAGAATGAAAACGCCCATTCAGCAGTACACCCATTTTTAGGAGGCACACAAAAATGGATATGGGGGGCTTTCACCTGAAATTTCACCTGAAATGCACAAGCCTAGTGGTGACAGTGGAGGTTTCTGGCACTTTCCTCAAAGGAGTGCTGAGAGATTACAAGGGGTTGGTTCTTCTTTCAAGTGCTCCTAGGATGGACTATGCTCTTGCTTTTTGCCACTCTACACAAAGTAAGAGATAATTTCTTCTTAGATTAGAATTAATAGTGTGCCTTAACTTCACAGAATCACTCTCAGCTTATCCAACTCAACTTATACACATCCATAATTTTGGTCCCAGATTGTACATGAGGCCAACTTATACAGAAATAGCCAACCCATTATGTAATTTTTATAATTATTTTGGGCTTGGTTTTCCTTTGTTTCCCAAGAGTTGATGAATGGCACTTGACTATGGAAACAATTTTTTTTGTCGTGTCAGGAGCATCCTATGGAAACAATGAGACTTGAGCATCCACAGATTTTCATCTCCACGGAGGGTCCTGGGACCAAACCCTAGTGGATACCCATTGAATTATATTTCACCCTGAATTGCCTCGGAAAAAATAAAAGCTGGAAAAAATACTAAAAAGCAATAAACAATAGAAAATTACGAACACCCTCTTGAAAATTCAAAACATTTTGTATTTAATTAAATAGGTTAGACTGTTTTCTTTTGACATTGTTACCAATGGGATTTACTCTGTCTCTTTGTCTGTGTGTTTTCTTCTTTGAGGATCATTCAGATAGTCCTTTGGGAGCAGCTGTAACTCTGGCTCATGAACTGGGCCATAACTTTGGGATGAACCATGATACACTGGAAAGAGGTTGCAACTGCAAAGCATCTACTGACAAAGGGGGCTGCATCATGAACCCTTCGACAGGGTAAGTGTTAATTTGAAAATTTGTAAATTTATTTGGTTGTATTTTGTAAATTGTTTTGTGAGCTGCCCTTGGTCCCTTTGGGGAGATGGTGGCAGGTTACAAATAAAGTATTATTATTATTATTATTATTATTATTATTATTATTTAAAACACAACAAGATGAGTCCATAGCAGACAAGATCACTCTGCTGGCTGTTGTATTGGATCACACGTCGGACACTTCCCAAGTGTCTAGGACTGTATGATGTATCGGTGAATAATGTGTGCAGATCCCAGTAAGGTGACCTTCTGCAGCTGGCAGCTGGTAATTTTGTCAGCGGCAGATGTGTTTAAGTGCAGGCCAAGGTCTTTAGGCACTGCACCCAGTGTGCCAATGACCACTGGGACCACCTTTACTTGCTTGTGCCAGAGTCTTTGCAATTCGATCTTTAAATCCTCATATTGTGTCAGCTTTCCCAATTATTATTATTATTATTACTTTTTCAGCTGGTTTTAAAATGTACTGTTTTCTCTCTGTTCCTTCTACATTTCCCCTTTGTTCTCATCTCATTTAGGTTGCTTCAAACTGTACTCACAGTATAAAAATAAGGTTGGAGAGAACAGTAGGAAGTGGACCCTTGTTCTTCCACTCAGGCAAAAGCAAAGTGTTGTAACCTCTCCTTGGTTATATGTTCTTCCTCATTAACAACCACTGCCATGTTGACCACACCGTCATGTTACCTAGCCACACATATTCCAATTTTCACCTGTGAAACTTTGGAAGGTACAGGGTAGTTGTAATTTCTCCCCTTGCTGCTGAAAGAAAATGTACAAAGCTGTTAAGTTGCACAGTTGTCTTCATATTCGTCTATGGTAGAAAACAGAAAAATAAGACCATAAGAAAGAAACACTGCCAATTAAGGCAGGTTTGTTTGTGTCCTGTGGCAGAGCTGCCTTATAAAATTGGAGGTGGCTTTTATGTTTGTCTCACTCAGCTAAAGTCTCACTAAAATTCTTTCATTCTAGCACTCCAATTGCTGCTCTGTGCATTCTTCAGTCCCAGTTCTCTCACACAGTTACAACAAGTGGGATCAATTTAGTATATGATTTGCTAGGAGCAGGTGCACTCTCTTGTATGTAAACACTGTGGAGAAGTGTTTCACCGTGTTAGTCCTCAAAAGAAACTTAGCTCCAATATTGTTTGTCTTCAGATTTTAAAGGAAGTCTTTCTTCAGGTTCTCTGTTTATGACAGAATCTTTGTGATGTTAAATTTTAAGAGGAAGGTTGCATTTTCCTGGTAGCTACCCAGTACAAAGTGAGGCATTGGAGTTTATCAGATGAGGCACACAAATCGGCATTGCGACTGGACACAATGTTATATGCTTCTGCATATGTTTCTTCCATGCTTAGCTATTAACAGGAAAAACTCAACAACCCTATGGCATTCCCATTACCTACCGTGTTTGATGGCTCCCTTTTGCTTCTGTGCTGGGATGCTGGCGATAGCATGATTGTAGCAACAGTAGTGAGGGAAGGTGGGATTACAAGGGCATGTGGAAGTACAATCACGAGACCATGGATTAGCAAATCAGTACAATTCTGCTAGTGAAAAGAGGCACATTGTTGAAGCTGTTCAACAGAGTATGTATGATGTATTGTCAAAGGCTTTCATGGCCAGAATCACTGGGTTGTTGTAGGTTTTTCAGGCTGTTTGGCCATATTCTAGAAGCATTCTCTCCTGATGTTTCGCCTTCATCTATGGCAGGCATCCTCAGAGGTTGTGAGACATCACATCCTCTGAGGATGCGTCATAGATGAAGACGAAATGTCAGGAGAGAATGCTTCTAGAACATAGCCATACTGCCCAAAAAATCTACAACAATCCGGAGTATATATGCATTATCAACGGTAATGTTACTATAGTGGAATAGTGGATTTATGTGATAAAGTCCAAAATGGTTATCAGTCACATTTCGTTTTTAATTACCCTGATCACTAATAAGAAATGAAAGATAGGAATTATTAATAACTTAACAATTATGATGATGATTCCACTAAGTAAAGATCAAAGATCTGAATATTTAAATTGTCAGCGTAGCAGGTTTTCAGATACAATGATACATGAGCCTTGAGCCCATACCCCCTTCTATGACTGTGAGGAATTTCGTTTTCAGTTTAGCACAGTTTAGCATGGTATACAATGGTTATACTGTGCTAACTTGGACCAGCTCATAGCTTATGATCTGAAGTTGTGTTATTTGAGATAACGATTAATAAGACTACAATTAGTCTGGGTTCAGGCATAACAGTAAGCTGTGGTTTGTGTAAAGTAATTGCTATTGCATTTGAGACCAATAAATGAATATTCAGTTGTGCGCACTGCTTATAAATAAACAAATAAAGTATTTCTTGCCGCATGCCATTCACTTACTGGTAATTTGGAGCCTATAGATGTGTGTGTGTGTATCTCCAGTGCAATGATGCTTAATGTACTTTACATATAATTTATTTATCAATGCACATTGAGCCGCAAGTATTAAATATATGATTCTAGGAATGCCCTTGTCATTATCATTCAATAATTTCATTGTTCTCCATCTCATAGCTTTTGAAGTAGAATATAGCCTTAAAATTTGTAACTACATTTTGTTCTCTTTCATCTAAAGCTTCCCTTTTCTGGGAGTAATTTTTTTTGTTATTATCTTTGCAGGTTGTTGTGTGAAACATATGGTCTGGATATTGGAAACATGTTCATATATCCCTGTGTTTTGAATGTGTGAGGAAAGCATAGCAAATCAGAAATATGGTTGTTCGCTTCATTGATGTAACATATAATTTTATATGGCCTGTTACTTTCACAAAGTTATAATTTGAATGTATATGTCCCAAGGCATCCTACTCGTTAGTTATCATAATAATATTTTATATATTTGCTATCTCACTATTCAAAAAGGATTACAAATACTTACCTCCGATGACCTTTTTTCAGAACAAAATCTGACAGCTTCAGACCACTAATTTTGATTTTTTAAAACAATTCAATAATAAAAACACTCTGTATATTTTTTAAAAAATTACACTCAGAAAGCAAAGAAAATAAAGCAATCACTCATTATGGTACCATCATAATGTAAATTGGTTATACCTTAGTTGTTGCATAATTACAAGTAACATATTGCTTGTAATTAGTTGCTTTTAGGCTCAACTCTGAACTTTGAAATTGAAATAAAACAGACAGTGGTATTGATAACATTGATATTGAAGGGGCCACGGAAATATAACCCTTTCTCTTAAGCACATACAAAACTCATGAGATTTGCAGACACAACTGCCTCCACATTCTTATTTCAGTGGATTTCTGCTTATTTTTCTCCAACTTTTAGCAGCTATGACTTCACTGGTTGGTGATGCTGAATAATGTCAACACTTTTCATCCCCCTGCATCCCACTCACAGTTGATGGGAATATTAATATTCTGTAATAGGGAGTGTTTCCTCCTTTGTGTCTCTTTGATATCCAAGGAAATTGGTCTGTGTAGCTTGAATCAATACCAGACTGTATTCTGATTGTCTTTTCAACCTGAACATGTTTGTTTTGTGACAGATTTCTCCAGAAAAAAATGTTTGGAACAGCCTGAATTCATATGTGCATTTACTCCCATTCTTAGCCTTTCATACTGGCTGTCTTTCCTATTTATCCACTTTCTTAGCCTTTCCATCTTCATGAAAATGGGTATGAATGAAGTGATGTTTGAAGAATGGGCTACGTAAATTATATTTATAAAAGAAAATGCTGTATTCAATACGTATCTGTATTAAATAAGCAGAAAAGACAACTGAGATTGTAATGAGTCTACTCACCTTAAGCCTGGTCACTCTAATCCAGTGGTTCTCAACCTATGGATCCCCAGATGTTTTGGCCTTCAACTCCCAGAAATCCTAACAGCCAGTAAACTGGCTGGGATTTCTAGGAATTGTAGGCCAAAACACCTGGAGACTCACAGGTTGAGAACCACTGCTTTAATCAAAAGAAATGTTCAAGTGAGAAGTTCAAGTTCACCTTATTATGGTCAATAACCAGCTCATGAGAAGAGGGACACAGTCCAGCACAAACACATCAGGTCTAAGGGTTGAGATATTTTAAACTTTAAAACTTCCATACTTTAAAACCTTAACATTCTAAAACCTTAAAACAAGTGTATTATTTCCAGAACATCCAGACAAGAGTATATCAAAATTAATGGATTTAAAAGGGAGGGAGTCTGAAGGGAGGGGGTTGGGATGCTCATATAGCACAGGGAAGGGAAGTCCAGTCAGGAAGAAGAGAGAGCAACAACCATTACTATAATTAAAAGACTATAATTAAAACACTATAATCCCAATTTTCTTCTAGTATGAAATCTTGAATTGTACTAGCTGGTGCTATTCGTCATTTACTGCTGGATTTTAATTGCTGCTGTTCAGAACCTGGCAACATTATAGGTTATAGCCAAGTTCGTACCTGAAAGCAGCAGGAAGATCCAAAATTGTCCAGAGCGTCCTGGGTATTTGAGTAGCCAAGACGTGATGAGATGGAATCGAATATCTCTATAGAACAGGCACTGAAGAAGTACATGTTCTGTTGTTTCTCTGTATCCGGAATCACAAGGGCACAGTCTCTTGGTGTCTGGGGTCTTCTGGTAATGACCTTCCAATACAGCAGATGGTAGTGCATGGCAAAGTGTCAGAGTGAAGGCCCTCCGAGGGCTGGAAACCTCTAGCATTGTTAGATATTTCATTGGAGAGGTAAAAAAAACTTACCGACTCAATCAATAATAAAGGATGGGGAACTGGCTAAATCTAATTGGTGCTCAGTGTCAGTTATTCGTTGCTTAATCAGAGATTTGGCTTGGTCGTAGCCCATACTGGTTAGCAGTCCTGGAGAGAAGCCTAAGGATGAAATTTTGGCTGTTATTGCTTTTTCCCAACTGGGCGGAAAGTCATCTGACATAGCAAGAGGTGCAAGGCCAAGGGGAGAGTGGGATAGTCTAAGCCAATAGTTCAGTATAACCACCCACACCCTGGCCTTAATTCTCAGGAAACCTGTCTCCAGTCGTAGGGTGGCATTGGAAACACACCTTGGGACCTGGAGGGCTGATCTTAAGAATTTGGATTGTACACTCTCCAATGAGGTAAAGTCAGAAAAGGGGCCTAACTAGGCACTGTATAGAAGTTGTGCAGCTGGCTTGGCATCAAATAGTTTGAGTACCATGGGTATCTAGTGTTCCCCTAAGAGAGAAGTTTATTCTTTAAAATATTGTTTCATTGATTACACAACCCAACAAAAAGTGTTTTGATTTTTAGACCTTTTCCAGGAGTTCTTCTGAGATACTGATGCAGAAAATGGCATTGGATAGACCGCATCAAGTTTAGATTCTTAGATATGGATATAACAAGTAGATGGTGACTGGTAGATGGCATATGCTCTATATCTCAAAAGCTAGAGCTGATAGGTGGAAACTGGTGTAATTTTTGGAACCAACAGGTCAAATGTGCGCACAACCAGGGGGAAACATTTGAGGCAGCAAAATGTTGGCCGATATTATTGTCACTTTTTTAATCTTTAAAAGACGTCAGGCCTCCTGAGGTAGATCTTTCGCCTTTAAGAACTTGAATTAAAACAGAATATTTGGTAGAAGCACTGTCTCGAAATCCACAGAGAATTAAAATCTGTTGACTATGTCTATTAATGAGCTTCACATAGGTTTACATCTTTAAAGCAACAATTAAGTCATGCTGCATATTCACCTCAAAGTATTTAAAGGCTTCAGCATATCATCCACTTTATGTACCATTATTATTTGGAGAACAAAAGCAGACAGTGTGATACTTCTATTGTTTCTGACCCTGAGATTCACACGTAATGTATCACAGTGAAAGAGATGGAAATAAATTGCAATAACAGAAAAAATGAGAACATAGTTTTTGTAAGCTGCTGGTTTATTAATAGTAATGTCTGCTCTCAAATTAAGAATTAACCTTGGGGTGTTGGCAGCAGGCCTAGGGTTGCATGGGATCTTAAAGAATCCTGTGATCCAAGAAGATAGGTATGAAAGTGGGCTACCAATTAGTGCTGTGGGCTAGAAAGGGGCACAGAGAGGACAATTGTTACCCAGCTTAGCTCTAGCATATATATCTATATCTATATCTATATCTATGAAAATAAAAATCAGCCACAGCTTATTTCAGTTATATATCTTTGGAAAATTTATTGGGAATTTCTGATTTCCCACAAAGAAAGAACATTGAAAGGGAAGTCTGCAGAAGTTGCTTCGCAGCCCAGTGATTCATTAAAGAGGTTACCAGAAACCTGAACACTGTTCTCCCTGCCAAAGAGGGAAGTCTGGAAAAGAAAATTGAAGCCAGATTTAAAACCCAAGAAACAGTAATAGAACACTTCAGATTCACAATGAGAGATGTAGATCAGGTAATAGAAAAATTGAGTGGATACTATCTGACCTAAAGGATGACTAAAGCTGAGTAATTCACAGTGCGGTCTCTAGGGATGGCAACAAATACTTTCAATCAAGAAATACGTTAGAACAACAGAGACCTAGTAGGAAATAGCAAAAGAGAAACTGTTGGAAGGTAGGAATAGGAATGATACAATTGAACCCTAGACTGAAACTGAAAAAGTACCAACATTTGTTTGGTTCCAAAGTCATTCTGTAATGTTCATCCATACTGCATTTATATGAATATAAAGCCTAATCACTGTTCCCAGACAGGCATTTGGATTGCCATCTTTGTGGCCTGAGAAGTATAGATTATAACCTAACATAGCCTATACCATATAAGAAGCCATTCAAATGTATATGTGTGTGTCAGTGTAGCAGAACGGCCTATAATAAGCTGCCTAGTAAATGTGGTGCTAGCTCATTTTCAGTCACTTTTGATCAAGATAAAAGGATGCTCAATAGATTTTCCCCCTAGAATAACCCTTTTCATAAATGCACTGGCTTATACAGTTAAGGTGACCAGTAGCCACCCAAGACTCCAACAGTACCCAAGGTACAGTCATATCTAAAGATATGACAGAAGAGAAGACTGAGAGGAGACATGATAACCATGTATAAATATGTGAGGGAAAGTCATTGGGAGGAGGGAGCAAGCTTGTTTTCTGCTGCCCTGGAAACGAGGACGCAGAACAATGGCTTCAAACTACAAGGAAAGGAGATTCCACCTGAACATGAGGAAGAACTTCCTGAGTCTGAGAGCTATTCAGCAGTGGAACTCTCTGACCTGGAGTGTGGTGAAAGCTTGTTCTTTGGAGGCTTTTAAACAGAGGCTAGATGGCCGTCAGGGGTGCTTTGAACGCGATTTTCCTGCTTCTCGGCAGTGGGTTGGACTGGATGGCCCACGAGGTCTCTTCCAACTTTTCCAATTCTATGATCTGATTTGTATTCAAAATAAAAAATGTGGGAAATCTCAGCACCTTTATTTTGATTTGTTTTGATTGGACAACTGAATAGTTGGGTAAGGCGATGGATGCACTAAAACGATCCTAGATCTAGACACAGATTGAATTGTCTTTGAATGTTATAATATGCTCCCCTCTCCCCAGTGTCATTTTGCCAGCAAGTGTGGTGAAACAGCAGGTGAGTGGGGCAATTCCGGGCGCCCCGCACACCACTCCAGCACAACGACACTTCCTTTATCACACAGGTGAAGTGTCACCCAACTGGGGCAGTAATGTACTGGCTCCATTGGAGCCATTACAACATGGGAGCCTTCCCATGTTGATGAAGAAGCATCCTAGAATGCTTCCACTCCTGTTGGGGATGGGACCCGCCATCGGAAATTGAGGGACATCTTGTGACGGTCTGCATGCTCATCCGTCCCTCAGCTGGATGGCAAGCATCCTAGAATACTTAAATTGTAAGTGTAATGAGGTTCTTTGTGGCATGTCTTGACTAATGAAGATCTCTGATTCTGAAAGCAGGACTTTTCCTGATAACATGCCCAACATGCTGAAATATTGTCCTGGTTTATTGTACTGGTACAATAAACATCTAGACTACGATGAAATAGATAGATGTTTAAGTCTGAGTGTAATGGATGCTTGTTATGATGCTGTAAAGATTTAAGAGTGCTCAAGGAGATGATGCCTTGAATGCCTGAGTGTTAACAGAAGTTTAGAAAAGTGTTATGTGGCAACAATTAAATTATATTCCTGAATGGAAAAGTGGTTATGGATATGAGACAAGGGGCAGAATTCTGGACATATAAATGCCTTTATAAAATGCTTTAATATGTATTGTTGTACTTCATGGAATACTTACTTTCTTTCCTCTTCTCTTCCTTTTCAAAAGTTTCTTAGCATTTTAGTCCTACAGTGCATTCATGTGTCAGTGATATAGTTCCTTGGGTTTTGCTGGGTTTCTTGGATTCACAATAAGGTCTTCCCATTTTTTAAAAAAAATAACTACGTGGCATGTTTGGCTGTTGTGATCTTATGGTTTGCCACAATGTTCGACTGTTGTGGCAAACATGCAATTTCTTTTATGCACTACAGCCCTATAATTCTACAAAAGAAAGGAACGATATATTTCAGAATTAAAAAGAGCCCTATTTGATTGATTCCAACTGGTTCCAAAAATCCCATAAAAAACTATGGGACAACAGAAACTTTCATTTTAGAGAGAGAGAGAAAGAGAACAATATCAGCAAATTCTTCAGTCTCCAGTCACCTCCCAAAAAATTACCCCATTCAGAGCAGCCCTGAGTCAACACCATTTGAGTCAATGCCATTTGAAAGTACCATTGAGTATTTTCTGTGAGTTGCTCAAGTTCCTTCAGGGCGATGGTGACGGGATACAAATAAAATATTATTGTTATTATTGTTGTTGTTGACACAAAAACACAATATGTCACAGCAAATGAGATATATATGCTGGATTTCGTATCGCAAAATCACAAGTTGAGCACTTCGCAAGTGTCTAGGACTTGTGATGTATTTTGAATGATGCGCACAGATCCAAGTAAGGTGGCCTTTTGCAGTTGACAGATCATGATTTTGTCATTGTTTATTGTTTTCAAATGCTGGCTGAGATCTTTTGGCATGGCACCCAGTATGCCAATTACCACTGGGACCACCTGTACTGGTTTATGCCAGAGCCTTTGCATTTCGATTTTGAGGTCCTGATAACAGCTGAGTTATTCCTGTTGTTTTTCCTCAATGCGACTGTCACCTGGTATGGCGACATCAATAATCTAAACTTTTTTCTTTTTTATTATTTTATTTATTATGTTTATTTTGTTTTATTATTATTATTATTATTTAATAAATATTATTATTATTATTATTATTATTATTATTATTATTATTATTATTATTATTATTTGAAACACAACAAGATGAGTCCAGAGCAGACACTCTGCTGGTTGTTGTATTGGATCACATGTCGGGCACTTCCCAAATGTCTAGGACTGTGTGATGTATTGACGAATAATGCATGCAGATCCCAGTAAGGTGGCCTTCTGCAGATGGTAATCTTGTCATTGCCGATTGTGTTTAAGTGCAGGCCAAGGTCTTTAGGCACTGCACCCAGTGTGCCGATCACAACTGGGACCACCTTGACTGGCTTGTGCCAAAGTCTTTGCAGTTCAATCTTTAAATCCTCATATCGTGTCAGCTTTTCCAGTTGTTTTTCTTCAATCCTGCTGTCATCTGGGATTGCGACATCAACATTCCATACTTATTATTATTATTAGTATTAGTATTATTATTATTACATCCTTATCCTTAGAGATATTTGCTTTTTCTGCTTTCCCCAAAACTGTGCTTATGATAGTTAAAGAAATATCTTGATTGGACAACACATATGTTGATTCCCTTTCTTTCTTATTTCTTTGTGAGTCTCTGAATACGTGTGTATTTGCAGGAAGGGAGAAGGTTATACTTCAAGTTTGAGAATTAAGTAAACTTCACAGAGAATGAAACTAGTCTTAACTAGCTCAATTTTGTCTGGTGTGAATTTCCATTTAAGAGAACAGTGTGATTTCTGCATTTAAAGAAGACAGCTTTCAACCTTCTTTCATGAATTAGAAACAAAATTATATAGCAACTGTCCTCTAGCTGAACTGAAGACACTGCTGGCAAATGCAAGGCTTTTTCCCCTTGAATATTCATGGAATTTCTTTTCTCCTTTACTGTCTAAAAAAACACAACCCAGGTGTTAATCGTAACACAAGGGCTTGCTAATGATATCCTGGTTTACCAATCTCATCCAGATGTCAGATCCATTATGATTTCCATCCTTTTTTTCAGTAGGGTTCCAGTGTCCTGCTGGTTTGCAATACAGAAATCTTTTTTCATTTCCATTTCATAAAAATGCATTGCTGCCTCCAGATTGCTGAAAATCCTTCACGCTGAATCCAGCATAACCAAGTCACTTGCACTTCCACACTAAAGCCCTGGGAGCTGTCATCTTTGAATGCCTATTTACTTTATTCACGTAACTATATTTTTCTCTTTAAAAGTTTTATAAAGCAACAGATTCAACTCTCTATCACACATATGTTCAATAACTTTATGTATATTTAACTACATAACAAAGGAGTTAAGAATTGTGAAGATATGCAACAGGATACCAATTCACATGAGTATCTTCTATTAAGTGTCCCTATCATTTGCTTTGTCCACACAAACGCTATAACTCTCCTGATTGGGCAAGAATAGTCCCAGTTTGTTGTCCCTTGCTGTCCTGTTTTCAGATGCTTCTAAAATGTCCTCGTTTCTGTATCTTCTTTCCACTTTTCCCATAAGTTTTATTCAATTGCATAACACTGAATTCAGATTGCAGAGTCTAGTCACTCAGCATGAGGAATAAGAGAGGAGTCTTCCCTAAACTCAGACATGAACTCTTGGGCTACTTGCTTAAAACTGTAGTTTTGTGTGTTTTTCATCATTACAATTGTTGTCCTCTTATTGTCCCACCATGATCTTCTGACTATTTTATAATGTGCCATGGCCACATGTTCGCTGTTTGCATTTGTAAAATGAATACACAAATTCACTGCAGTGGCCCAATGGATTAAACTGCTGATGAAAGATCAGCACTTCAAATCCAGGGAGAGTGGGTTGAGCTCCCTCTGTCAGCTCCAGCTCCCCATGCAGGAACATGAGAGAAGCCTCCCACAAGGATGGAAAAACATAAAAACATTCAGGCATCCCCTAGGCAACGTCCTTGCAGACAGCTAATTCTCTCACGTCAGAATCGACTTACAGTTCTCAAGTCGCTCCTGACATGGAAAAAAGTGTAAAATATTTGCATGTACGTCCATAGCATTTTTAACCACCCAACCTACCTATAACATCTGTTATTCATCCAGTGATTGCATTTACTAATCATTTGATGACCTTAGAAGTAATTGTAAATTAATTAAAGGAGTGGTCCTTAGTTCTTTTCCCCAATACTGAAACTTTGACTATATGGTAGGAAGGGATTGCCTAACTTTTTCTCAGTATAAATCCAACATCTTAGATACTTCTACAGTAAAGAGGGTATGTGTGCACTGTGCTTTGTTGTGGATGTTGACAGTGAGATGTCTTGGAAAAGAGTGTTTCGTACAACAGGCCAATGGCTTGTAACATAATGAGGCATTGTTCAGAAATAAGATTTCTAGGGGCCCATCCAGACAGGGCCTTTATTGTGGGAACTCTCCCAATAAAAGAGAGGCTGTCCAGACAATGTTCTCGACAGTCCCGAATTAACTCACTGCAAACCAGGAAAATCACAATCAGATTAATTTGATAGTGCGTTTATTCTGCGTCTTCTTGGTGCCTACAGTCCAGACACCATTCCCAAAATTTACCGAGCTAAATAAGCCCGATAAACTGTGGGAATACCCACCCCTCCCCCTAAGTCCCTAGATTCCTTAGAAAGCTAAGGAAAACTTATGTATCCTCCATTAGAAGCCCAGGCAGGCTCTCCTGGTGCATAGAAATGACCCTAATCCTCCCCCCTCCCCCCACTCTCCTGGTGCATTATTTCTACATGCCGAGAGAGCCCGCCAGGGCTTCTTATGGAGGCTACGTACGTTTTTCTTAGTTTTCTAAGGGGTCTGGGGGTTTGGGGGGGGGCTCCACATGTACTCTTAGGCTAGTCCTGAGAGCACATGTGGACAACACACCCCAGAAAGCATGCACTTTCTGGGGTGGGTGTGGATAGCCCCCCAAAACATTTGCGTTTTTTTAACGTGGATGATTTTGGGATAAAGGGCTGTTTGGAACTGCCCTCGTTCTACTGAAGATAATTCTTATGTGATCCTGGTATTGTTTGGAGGAAATAGTCTCAAAGATTTGTATTTTTATCTCTCAGCAGAAAGTTTCATAAATAACTCCCAAAATCTGTTTGTAGGATTTAGTGAAGAGAAATGTCGGCCTGACTTGTATTTTTAGACTTCAAGGTTGCATGGTGATAATAAATGAGTTGAAAGTTTTCTTTCCTCAACACATCTTGGAAGCAATGCCCAGTCTAGAGTGTGTTGGTGTAAATGCATATGCAAAGTACTCAGAAACGGTGAGTTAATAGCTGATCTTTGTTGAAACTCATATCACTGTGTGGTAGGAGTGCTCATTTCTGTGTTAAATGAATTGTGGCTCCTGGGAAGGGTCGTGACATTTGTGTCATTTCATATCAGTAACGGAATTGAAAGGAATCCTTCTGTAACCCTTTTTGACCACTGATAATTAGCTTACAGGCTTGCATATGTTTGCCAGCGGGGAATGATTAATTGTCTTATTTTAAAAAATTACTTCCATTATTGGATTTTTTTGAGAAGGAGAGAGAGAAATAGGATGTAATATAACTGTAGATCTGAGTGAGATTGAGATACCAATAGTCTGAATTCGTCAGATTTGTTCATGGATGCATTTCAGTACAAAATAACCCATTAAGGTCAGCTCACAAACATAATGCCCACTGACCTTTCCTTGGCCATTCATATTCCAAGGATCTCATTTTCCTAGAGTATTCATACTTACACCCAAGCACTCATGTTCTCATATATACTCATGATACCATGGAACAGAATTTCCCAAATAGTGTGTCATGACACATTATTGTGTTGGTTGCAGTGTGTAGATGTATCATGTCAACATAACAAGAAACCTCTGAATCTGTAAAATCAGCAATAAATCACATATATATGTTTTTAAAAAATACAAATGAAAAGTTTTTATGAGATCTGTTGTGTCCCCATGCTAGTAAAATTTAAATCACTGCATTGCAAAATGATGCATGTCTAAAAAGTGTGTCATCAACATTAAATGTTTGGAAAGCTCTGTTATAGAAAACATGGGACTTCTGACTATACTTTGGATAGGGATATTGGAACAGCATATACGACATTCAGATTGTAAGTAGACCATCAAGAATGAGATCCTCTGTTTATACATCTGCTAGTCCCAAATGAATAGGCTAGCCATATAACAGATAATATTTGAGATCTGCTGAAAAGTTATAGTTTCAACTGACCTTTGATTTTAGAGAGGGACACTTGCCAAAGCCTTTCCCTTTAAAAACAATGGGACTTAATAATACTTGGATATAGTAGCTCTTTGTGCAGTAAAATCTATATAGTAGCTTTTGCAATTTTGAGACTATATGGTTAGGGGTGGGGGAAGACAATGGCTTCTAATGCTTAGAGGAAAACATTACTTTGTGTGTGTGTGTGTTTGTGTGTGTATGCATTTTTGAAAAAAAATTGCTCACTTGGATTAGTACTGTTTTTTGTCCTCTCCACCACTTTTTCTTTCCTTGTTTCTCTCCCTTCTGCTCACTCTCGTTCAATCTTTCCTCTTCTAACTCCCCTCTTGACTTAGCAGGCATTTGGAGTTTCTGCCTTCACCACACACCACACACATACACCTTTAGGGTGGTCATATTCTAGTTCTCCAAAAGTCATTGTTCAGCAAATCAGGGAGTTGGTCATGAACGGGTTGATTGCACCCTCTTGGGGCGGTTCCAGACAACCTTTTATCCCAGGATCATTTGCGTTTTAATAACGTGAATGTTCCTGGGGGCCCATCTACACCCACCCCAGGAAGCATGAACTTTCTGGAGTGGGTGTCCAGATGTTCTGCTGTCACGACCCTTTCCCCTCCCCCAAACACCTTTGACAAGTAAAGAAAACTTACCTGGCCTTCAGTACACTCTTGCAGCACCTCTCCTGGTGCATAAAACTGATGTGCCAGGAGAGCGGGGGGGGGGGAGGGAGGAAAGTTCCCCCCCCCTGCTCTCATGGCATGTCATTTCTACGTGCCCGGAGAGCTGCTGCAAGAGTGTGCTGGAGGCCGGGTAAGTTTTCTTTACTTTTTAAAGTGGTTTGGGTGGTTTGGGGGCTTTGGGGGAGGGGATGGGTATTTCCACAGTTTTCTGGACTAATTTAGTCTGGAAAACTGTGGGAATGGTGTCTGGACTGCAGTCCAGACACCGGAAATATTAGGTTTATCCCGCACCTTCCAAGAATCCACTATCTAATTAATTTGCTACAAACCAGCATTTTCCTAGTTTGTAGCAAATTAATTCGGGATTGTCCAGGACATCATCTGGACAGCCCCTTCTTTATTGTGGGAGTTACCGCAATAAAGAGGCTGTCTGGATGCATTCTTGGACTAATTTCTCTACCTAAAAACATTCTTTTTATATATAGGAAAGAAAAAGATGGGCACCGCCCAAGATTTATTTATTCTATAACCCATAATCTTTTGGTGACTCCCCCCAATGGGTTTCTTTGACTTTAACCAGCTGCAGGAGGTCTCCTATGTATGGGGTTTCCACAATGATCTGGATACTACTTGTAACCAAAACATCAACGTTTGCAAAAAAAAAATTGCAACCGCTACCTGGCCCCAAAAGATTTGCAGACATTCTTTTCAGAGCAGGGGAAATTGTCATTCATGTGTTCATATCCATGTACAGTCTGTAAGCAAGATAAAATTGTATTTTTAAAAAGAGTTGCAGAAGCCCATTTCAGGGTTCAAAAAGGTTGTCATATCCAGAGTTTAACCACATACCTAAGATGCATACTGTCAGTTCAAGTAAATGGACAATTACTCCTGCAGACACCCACTTCAAAGTAGGGTTCCAGATCTAGAAAGCTGAAACACATTTTCAGGTTCAAACAGAATGTGTAAGTAGATCAGGCAAAAAGAACTTTGCATCAGCACATGAAGTAATGCACATTAACAGCTATGCACCTGCTATGATTGTGTACGTAGAGGGTTTAAAATTACCTAACTGCACTTACACTCAGCTTTGTACCTGTATCTCATCTGTGAAATGGGAATTATCACATTTCCTGGAGCTGAGAATAATATTACTGTAGGGATTACTGTGGTCATGGAGGGAAAGTTTCTTTATATCATCAAAAACAATTTTAAAATTCCAGGCATTATTATTATTATTTGCAGTGATCCTCTACAGTAATGACGATGACAGAATTATATAAAGTCTCTCTGGGGTACCTTTCATCTGTGAATAGAACTGTGTTCTGTTTTCAAAAATAGACTTAAAAACATTTAATTCTAAGCATGTTTGCAAGGTTGCTCGTCTTTGAAATAAAGTTGTTCCATTTAAAAAATAACAATAAAATCCTTAATCAACCTTGAATATCTATAAGCAAAAGTAAGTACCATTGAGTGTAATGGGGCTCTCTCCTTCCTAAGTATATGCAGTTGTTCCCAACCTGTGGTCCTCCAGTTGTTTTGGACTTCAACTCCCAGAAATCCCAGCCAGCTTACCATTTGTTAGGGATTGTGGGCACTGAAGTCCAAAACACCTGAACGACCAAAGGTTGGGAACCATTGATATAGAGGATCTTCACCTTCAGCCAGTTTCTACCTCCAACAACAACTCAAGCCTGTTGTCCACCAAAGGAGGGAGAAGACTTCCATTGATTTTTTTCAAACTTTTTTGCATGGGATGGGGGCAAAGTGAAGGCTTACTCCAGCATTTTGTTGGGGAGGAAGGGTCCCTCTACACCTGGTGTCAGCATATCCTTCCAAACCCACCCTTTCCACTGAGACTCATTTAGCATTTTCTCAGTAATCTTTCTACACATACTAAGCAAGACAACCTTTAATTTCCTTCCTCTTTTCTATATCTATGTACAATAATCCCTCCACATTTGCGAGTTCCACTTTTATAGATTTGATTATTCATATAATTAATGAATATGTCTCTGAATGAATCTCTAGGGCTCCCAACATGACTGTATAGGCAACTCTCACCATATAGTCCTCCATTGAGATCCTATAGTCAATTTAAAGCAGAAGTTGCATGCAGTAACCTTGTGTATGTGAATGCACATGCAATGCACATGTGGCTGTGCATCCAAATACATATTTAGCAGTGCATTCAGTTGCCCAACTTTGTCATTCACCACAAAGTTTGAAGAACACAATCAATGCATAACTCCACTTCTGGAGAATTATGCTATACAGCTCCAACACAGATTTTCAGTAATGGTCCTGGAGATATGGTGGAAACAGACACACAGAAACACACACTTTTATTTCATTGCTTTATCCTGCTTACAAAAAGTCAAATTTCTTTTGTCTTTCTTACATTCTGTTTCTATGGGTAACTTGGGGACTATAACAGAGTGAAAGTTTTAAGTGTTGTGTTTGTTGTGGGAAATAAGTACCTAAGCACTGCCAACTGAAGTGGAAAGGTTTGCTGTCACAGGAGAGTATTTTGGCCAGTGCTGATAATGTTCTCCTTGTACACATGTCTGCACATAATGAACTTGGCAACAATCTTGAGTTAGTGCTTTTCCATCACTGTCTTCCCCACTCTTCTCTTCATGGGAAGAAATCGTTGTCCAAGTGGGAGATCCCATGCTTACTTTAACACTGACTTGATCTGGCACTGCAATATAGACCTCACTTTCTAAAATACTGCATCACAGTTTCAGGGATGCTATATATTCCTTGGACTGCAAGCCTCTTTAGGACAGAGAGCTGTCTTTGTAATCCTGGTAAAGCAGTATGTATGTAGAGGGCACTATATAAAAATAGCAATCTTGAGAATGGATCATTGCATTTCTTTCTAGAAGGAGAGAAAGTTGAACTTGAGGCCTCTTGTCTCAATTCACCATGGGTACGGATGGGGAAGTAATTCCCTAACAGGCCTTTTTTCTCCAACACTTTAGTAATCACACAGCCCTTTTATAGTCACTCTTTCTTAAAACTGCTCATGTGTTAAGTTTTATATATTTTGACAAGAATTATATCAGTTCCATAATTATTAGAACAAGTGTTTTGGGATCTAAGAAACCTTCTATGAATCTCACACTACATTAAAGTAGAAAGTGGCTGACCCAAGGTCATTGCCACTGGTCATGCTTCTAACCCAGTACTATCTATTCCAGATGGCAACAAAACTCCACCATTTCTCCCAGAACTGCTCTGTAAAATTCTTTCAACTGAAGAGGCAATGAATAGATATGCAGTGGTCCCTTGCTACTTCGCGGCTCACTTATCGTGGACTCGCTATTTCACAGGTTTTTTTAAAAAAATAATTGAAGTAGCGAGGGAACACTGAATGAAAGAGAGAGAGAGAGAGAGAGAGAGAGAGGCACCTCATCACCACCTGGGCCTCTTGCTGCCCCTTGGGCCCCGCAATTGAGGAGGCAGCAGAGGTGTCGTGGGACCCAAGTGGTGACAAGGTGGAAGAAGAGGAAGGTAAAGAGGGCAAGGAGGGAAGAAGAGCCACCTCTCAGCCTCTTTACCTTTCTCTTCCTCCTCCTTGTCACAGCCTGGGCCTCTTGCCACCGC
Organism: Anolis sagrei; assembly: GCF_037176765.1. Classification (NCBI taxonomy): domain Eukaryota; kingdom Metazoa; phylum Chordata; class Lepidosauria; order Squamata; family Anolidae; genus Anolis; species Anolis sagrei. The sequence continues at coordinate 196,504,186 of NC_090023.1, forward strand.
TGGGGCCCCGTGATTGAGGCGGTGGCGTGGGGCCCACGTGGTGGCAAAAGGTTCAGGTGGCGATGAGAAGGGGGAAGGGGAAGGTAAAGAGGGTGAGGAGGGAAGGGAGGGCATCCCTATTTCACAGAATTTCACTTATCGCGGGTGGTCCTGGAATGTAACACCTGCGATAAGTGAGGGACCACTGTATTTTTATATATAAACATGCTACTTTTACACAAAGCCAATAGAAAAATTGTTTGATTTTGTGTCAACTCATTTCTAAAAGAGGGAGGTGAATGATTGTGATTCAAGGTCTTGGCCATTTTCCAATCAATCTGGAGAATCCTTGCCATTGCTACATTTCTTGACATGAAGCTGAGTGTCACCTTCTTGTCAAGAAATTTCATATCTTAGTGGGCAAATAGTATGATGGTATTTTAAAAACTTTAGCCAAAGAAAGCTTCCACTTTGCTCCAAATGGCTTAGTAGAAAACTAAGGAGGGAAGGGGGGGTCAACTTTTTTGTGTTTTTGGGGTATTTTTGCTCCTAAATATCCTCAAATACATTCTACTGGGAATTGAGCATTTTCACCATTTAGGGACCGTTCTTGTGTTCTTGTGTACCTTCAGAGCATTTCTGACTTGAGAGGACTCTAAGGTGACTATACTGGTGTTTTTCTGGCAATGTTTGTTCAGAGGGTGTTTCTCTTTGCTTTCTCCAGAGACTGATAAGAGTGTGGGTTTTCATGGCTGAGCAGAAATTCAGACTGTGGTCTCCAGAGTCAAACTTCAATCCCCAAAGCACTACACCACACTGGGGCTGGGCTACTTTGGCAACAGAAAGTTACCTGGAGAGTGCATGTGGCCTGTGGGCTACATTTTTCCCAGCCTTGTTTTAGACCAGGTCAATCATTTAGGCAGAATAGAAGACCTCCAAAGTGACTCCTCTGTCAGATGATGGTGTATCTACTCAATCTAATGGGCCAAGTACATCATAATGTTATTGTACAGCCATTCTGCCTTGTGAGAAGCAGCTGTAGTGTCCACTAGCTGCACCATCCAGTGTGCATTCTTCATCAATTTTATCGGAGCCCTATGGTGTAATAGGTTAAACCCTTGTGCCGGCAGGACCGCTGACCAATAGGTCAGTGGTTCAAATCTGAGGAGAGCTGGTTGAACTCCCTCTGTAGCTCCCCTTGAGAGAAGCCTCCCACAAGGATGGTAAAACATCAAACATCTTGGCAATGTCCTTGCAGACTTCCAATTCTCTCACACCACAAGTGACTTGCAATCTCTCAACTTGCTCTTGACATGGAAAAAATTATTTTATCTTGGCCATTCCACTTCTAGGATCCTTTCCTATGGCATGCAATGTCCTTAGGAAAAAAAGAGCTTTGAAAATGCATAATTAAAGATTGGATGAGCCCTGAAATAATTTTGGAGTTTATGGAAATCCGTCACTAGACTGTGTAGACTTAGCATTTCAAAGATACTCTTTTAATGCTTGCCAGGTAGCATCCGTTTAACCAAGAAACTGAGAAAAGACCTCATCTGAAACAGAATACGCTCAGTATGCTTTTGACAGCCGTGTTGGCCATTTATCATTACTCACTTATCACCAGAAGTGGATGTTATGTTTAGTGTAACCAATTTCAACAAAAGCTAATCTAGTTTGGTTTCTTATCTGCAATTTCCTGTAGAGTTGGCAAAAACAGCAAAGTATGTTAAAACTCCTGCCCCTTTTTTCCTGAATGCAACTCTGGTATAACCTATTTTTGTCATCTGTATGTGTGTGTATTTTCTCATCCCCCCCCCCCCCTTGAATCAACACTGGATTAACCCTGAGTTGCAAACAGTAAAATTTATAAAACTCCGGGTTTCTGTGGCCGAACTAATTGTTATTAATGAGGTAGCAATTTAAAAGGAAACGGAACAGAAGATGTGCCAGAGGGGAAAGCAAACTGATTATAGCTCCTCTCCTTGACTGTGTGGCTCCTAACAGGAAAAATAGTTGAATACAATTCCCACAGAGCTTTGCATGGCAGATAACTCCTGAATATAGTTAGACTATACTGTCAAGGTTGATAAATTGGTTTAGTATTGCTTCACCTCTGGAAAAGAGAACGAAGCTCACAATAGCCCTCTTGACAAGAAAGAACTTTTCCGACTCTACATTTGTCAAAGTAAGAGTAACTCCTAATAATGTTTTACTTGGCAGTTTTGTGACTGCGGAAATATTAAACCATGGCAGTGTGTCCAGCACAAAGCTGTTAAGAGTTGTTACTTCCTCCTGGAAGTATATTTCAAAATCATCCGACCAGTGGTCCCCGTCAGGGCTTTCCAGTTGGAATATAGAATTCTGTATTGTAAATCTGCCCTTTTGAATATTTTCTCATGGTCTGAGTTCTAATGAAAGAGACAAGTTTCAGTGGTGCAGGCCAAAGCAATCCTTTTTTGAGGACATGAGGTGAATCTTATTGCTAAGATTTATCTTCTCATACCTTATCACTCTAGTACTCCCAAGGCTAGCCAATAAAGATTCACATCTGCCTCATGGACTTGTGTAAGAAACATTTTAAATGGTAAAGTATAAAAATATTTTGTTCTCTGTCTCTCTCATATTCCCCCCAAATTCACAATAACGTGGCAACCTATTAATGCTGCACATCAGTTCAATTAAGTATGAAACTGACATATGCAGAGTTTTGAGCTGGGCCTGTAAGGAGTCACAGTATAAAGAACATGCCAAAGGCTATCGAAGGAATCCTGACTTGTTTTGAAATCATTGACCATGAACTATATGAAGGAAAGCTTTGATGTTGCAAAGAACTACGTGGCCCAGTTCTGTGTTCCACTTTATTTATGCTCTAGGGTGTAAAACAATAAACAAGAAAGTAAAAATAGACTGGGAAAGTAAGGACAGACCTGTCATTCATCATTCAAGTTTGAAACAAAATTCATATTTTAACAACTCTCTCTTTTATAAACAGATGCTCCACCAAATATGATTGTACAGATACCTCACATATGGCACGTTATTGTAGTACACATACGTATCCTGTGTCTGGCTATGTTGAAGGTCATAGTTTCTACACTACTGAAGGAAAATCTCAAAACTCGTTCAAAATTCAAAATCATGTTGTGGGCAGGAGATATTTTGGTGCAAGATCAAAAGCTGAAAATGGGATTAATACATTTTCGTTCATGATCACGAACCCTCATCTAATCTAAATCACCTCTAGCAAAGCCAGTTTTTTCATGATGAAGAGCCACAATTCAGTGAGAAGGAGAAGGTCCCAAGTTGAGTTTGGAACATTTCTAGTTAGTGCTGAAAAGACTCTTATATGAAAACCTGACGTCCCACTTCCAGTCTGTTGATTTTAAAGAATCGGGGATGCCCAGATGTTTGATATTTTACCATTCTTGTGGAAGGCTTCTCTCAATTTCCCAGATGGGGAGCTGAAGCTGAGCTCAATCCGTTCTCCCCGGATTCAAAGCACTAAACTATCGGTCAGCAGTTCTGCCAGCACAAGGGTTTAACCCATTGCACCATCAGGGGCTCCAGAACTCTCATAAAAGTATTGTTTATGAAAGATCAATTCTATAATTTGTTATGCTTTTTCAATCTGAATAGCTGGGGATAAATCCAACCTAGGCTTTATATATTTTGTAAGTTCCTGTGCTGGGACAAAAAGTGGGCTTGTCATAGTTGCTTCTGCTTCATTGTGAACAGGAATCAGTAAGATATTAAAATATTTCCTACTGGCATTTAATCCATTGGCATTTTAATATTAATACATTTTAATGATAGGATTTTAATCTGGTTAACAAAAATCCTATTGGTTCATCCCAACTAAGTAGACCCATTCAACAAATCAAAACATAGTTAAATCCAGTTGGTCCAATGAGTATAGTCTAATGAAAACTAAAAACTGGGTTTCCAGACAGACTGTGTGATATTTTGGGAGAACAAGTGGGACAAATGTATAAGTATCAGGGGTGGGAATTATGCAGCCCTTCAGATGTTGCTGAACTGCAACTCCCATCATATCTAACTAGCAGAACCAATGGTGAGGAAAGCTTGGAAAATGCAGTCCAACATCTGCTGGGTGACACAATTCCCACTCCTCGTATACAGTTGCATGTTCTGTATCTCGATTATTATGAAAGAAAGTTGAGGAATCAGTTGCATATATTATTTCATTGATTACAGCCAACCTTTTTTTTTTTTTTTTTGGTAGTGATTTGATTATAGGACTATCATTCTGGAGGCTAGAGTTCAAATCCTCACTGAGCTGTGCAAACCCACTGAGTTACCTTAGGCAAGTCACTCTTTCTCAGCCTCCATGGAGAGCTAAGGCATACCCCTCTCTGAACAAATATTGCCAATAAAACCCCATGATAGGGCTGCCATAGGGTCACCATAAGTCAGAAATGATTTTAAGGCACACAGCAGCAAAAACAAATCAGTATTGCATCTTTTTCCAAGATGATTAAGGCAAAAAATGTAGTTCAATGCCCTTTCTCAAGTTTTCCTTATAACTATCCTATTAGATAAGTAGGGCTGATCTGCATTTTATTTAATGAAAACACAATTTTGAACTTTCAGGCTCAAATTTGGAGATGAGGAGGGAAAAGCTAATAAAGATTATATACAAAAAAAAAAGGAGGGCAAAGCTGAATTGAATTGTGAGTTATTCATATATTACATCAGTATTTGGAGGCTTATAGATCTTGGCATAGATGAAATTGTCCTGTTCTCTTTCACACAATAGAAGGAACTTGAGAAAAGTAGGCCATGTGTTATTGCTTTTTCATTGCTTTTCTGTGACATGAAATTTCACTTAATAATAAACCTACGGATATTGTGAACACGTGCCTTCGTGAGCCAAGGATCTGCCTACTGTATCAACCATAGAATTTTTATAACCTTCATGCATTCTCCTCACAGCCAAACATAATAAATATTTTCAGATTAACTGATACCATTCATTTGTATCAAAGTTTCTCTGATCTCAGGTTTTCATTACAATCAAGACATAATATTGGCCAAGATCCTTTCTCGAGATTCTGTATCATAGGTAAAGGTAAAGATTTCCCCTGACATTAAGTCTAGTCGTGTCCGACCCTGAGGGGTAGGGCTCATCTCCATTTCTAAGCCAAAGAGTCGGCATTGTCCATAGACACTTCCAAGATCAAGTGGCCAGCATGACTGCATGGAGCACTGTTACCTTCCCGCAGAAGTGGTACCTATTGATCTACTCACATTTGCATGTTTTCAAACTGCTAGGTTGGCAGAAGCTGGGCCTAGCAGCGGGAGTTCACCCTGCTCCCCGTATTTGAACCACCAGCCTTTCGGTGAGCAAGTTCAGCAGCTCAGCGGTTTAACCCACTGCGCCACCAGGGGGCCCTCTGCATCATATATTTCCATAAACATTTTGGGCATTGAATGTCAACATTGCACAGATAAATGCACATCCAAATGTGCAATGAATTAAACATATATGCAGGTTGCATACACATCTGAATGCACATGTGCAGCTGGCTTCTGCAACCTTGAACTGAATGTAGACATTGCATGTTGAACAGTAATGTTGAAATACTTCCATACATGTATGTCTTCCATACATAAGACATAAGACAGGGTTCAGCCTTTGTGATTTGCTTTGGCTGTATATTTTCTCATGGCAGATCAAAGGCCTCAAAAACTGTGCTTTTGGGCTGAAAGTTACTAGGGAAAGTTGGATAGAGTTTTTTTTTCCTTCAGCACTCATTTTAAAACCCAGTTCTTTAGATAAAAATCACCTAGGCCTGTCACATGTGATTTCTGTCTCGGTTGGGTAGAGGTCCAGCCTGGGGGAAATAGGCCTATCAATCTGTAGAATGCACCTTGCATGCCACTCACAGTCACCATATGGAAGGGAAAGTTAATGCTATGCCACTTCTTCATCCAAGGAACTCCGGCTGCATAAACAAAGCTCTTATTTTCCTTATAACAATCCCATGAGATAAGTTAGCCTGTGAAATAATGGCTTGTCTATAGCACTGCAGTCAGCTGCATGGTTGAGTGAGGATCTGAACTCAGTTATTCCCTCTTCAAACTGTACTGAGAGGAAAGGGGGTTTATAGTGAAACATTGATGAATATCTGTTTACCTACTTAGTCAAAAGCTGAAAACGTCCATAGATTATTACTCTTATTTGGAATGTGGAGATGCTACTTCTTTTGGACTTCAGCTCCAAGAATCCTCCAGCCAACATGGCCAAATTCCAGGAGTTGTTGTCCAAAAGAGGAATTATTCCAGGTCCTGGTGCTTCTCTTAAAAATTGGTGGTGATTCAATCAATGTATGATTGAAGAAAGTTATCTTTGGAACAGGCCATGCTTTAAAATTCATCTTCATTTATTATCATTTTCAGTGAGAAATACCTCTGCGGCCAAAAAATAGGCTGCCAAGGTATATGGCCGAGCTTCTGTAGGCTGCTGTTCTTAGAGGGGACTGCCAGGACTCAGGTGGAACAGCAAGGTCTTTTTGGCTCTGTTGGCTTTGTTAGTGCTGGACTGCCAGTTATAAGCCAGCTAATAACTATCTCTATTCCTCTATTTTATTGCATAGTTATCCTTCACCACTTCTAATGCCCCCTGTGAGGAATTAAAGGCACAGTTGTGTGGCAGGGGAGACCTTTCTTTTCTATCCCACCGCTGCCACCATTTTATATTGTAGTGAGGGAGGGAGCCTATTTCTTATTTTATTAAAAAACACTTTCCTCTTATAAGGATTCAGTTTCTTCTTTCATATTAGCTGGGACTTTCTGTGTGCTGTTTAACCTTTGTACAGGCAATGAGACACTCTTCTGTATAACGAAGTAACACAGTTTATTTATAACTTCTAGCTCCAATGCTTGTAGTTACAATTGTGTTTTGTTGCAATCTTGAGGCTTACAGTCAGTATAATATGCTTGGTTTACTTTTCTGAAGTAGACTTTCAATGTTTCACATTCACAAACATGTTACTTGCTTAACACACTCTTGACTGAAATTATTTTCTGACTAAAGCACCACTGGCTTTCTTTATATTCCTAAAACTTGAGCTCTATTTAACTATATATCAGAAGTCTTTAACACATCTTCATAACTGCTTATTTTTAACAGGAGTTCCTAACTCTTTTCTCTCATAGAAGTGCCTGTCTCTCACAAACAGGAATCCCTAACTCTCTTCACAAACAGCAATTCCTAACTAACTCTTTTGACTCTCTATCTGCCTATTTTTAAAACCTTGGCTCCACCCCTCTGGAATGTTTAGCTCTGCTCTCTCCAACTGTCATTTTGGCCTAGCAACCTTTTCAAATACTGGGCCTACGCTAATCTGCATATGACCAATCGGCTTCCATATGCAAATGAATCCTATCTCTGCTGTTCTACCCTGTCTGTGCCTATTCTTTCCTATCTGCCATATGTAAACATAAAGCTATACACCAAAAATTTAACATAGAGTAGCAATCTCACTACACCCCCCTCCCAGGGGCAGCTCAACCCATTATGCTAAGTAAGCATTTGCAGTATAGTTGATTTTGCCCAGGGGCGCTCTTGAGGCGCTCTTGGGGGAAAATAGACCTTGACTTATGCGAGTTGTAGTTACTGGGATGTATGGTTCACCTATAATCATAGAGCATTCTGAACTCCACCAATGATGGAATTGAACCAAATATGGCACACAGAACTCCCACGACGAACAGAAAATATATTTCAGTGATTGGTCGGGGGGGGGGGGGGGACAAAATACTGTTTGCTTACCGTTGAAAATTACCTAGGGCTGCCTCTGCCCCCTCCCAAACTAGAAACTCTTAAGCCCTGGTGATGGGATTTCACTGTCCTGAGAGAGGTGTACAGTCTTTTGTTTCAAGAGCTTCCCTTTGTAGGAAATTTTAAGATGAGAAAACAGGAATGGTAGATATAACAGATGAGTTTTGTTCTTGAATTCCTTCCCCCCCCCCCCCAATCTATTTATTTATGAGGTCATTTTATTTCCCACGTCCCTGTGGTGCAGATGGCTGGGAATTAGCTGCATTAAGATCACTACTGACCGAAAGGTCATGAGTTCGAAGCCAGCCCAGGTCAGAGTGAGCTTCTGACCAATTTTGTGTAGCTTGCCGTCGACCTTTGCAGCCTGAAAGACAGTTGCATCTGTCAAGTAGGAAATTTAGGTACCGCTTATGCGGGGAGGCAAATTTAACTAATTTTCAAGGCCATAAAAATCTCCAGCAAGCATGCAAAAAATGAGGAAGTACTTCATCAGTGACACAAAAGGTCAGTGAAGGGGCAGCTCCCCTGATGGCCAGAATACCCTCAAGAAAAGCTGGAATGTTAAATTGCCTCTGTGTCTATCTATATATGTTGTGTGTCTATGGCATTGCATGTTTGCCATGTATATGTACATTGTAATCTGCCTGAGTCCCCTGTGGGGTGAGAAGGGTGGAATATAAATACTGTAAATAAATAAATAAAATCCCAGTTTTTAGAGACCACCCACATTGCAAAATTATAGCAGTCTGATATCACTTTAACAGTCATAGCTCCATCCTTTGGGATTCTGGGAACTGCATTTTTTTGCGACACCAGAGCTCTCAGTGAGAGAAAGATAAATATCTCACAAAATGACAAATCTCAAAATTCTATAGCATTGAACCATGGCAGTTCATTTAGTATCAAACTGCTATAATTCTACAGTGGGGATACAGCCTTGGTCTTATCTATCGCAGGGAGCCAATTATCATGGAAGCTTTGCAGAATAACCCCTTCATAAGGAGCAGGATGTAAGTGTAAATTGCCTATCATGAATGAATGATTTGAAGTTCTAATCAAGGCTGTACACGGTTGAGAAAGCACTTTTCAGTGTATCCAAGTTCCATTCAGTAGTGCTTAGACAGAAAAAACAGGAAATATTAGGCTTCTGCATTTCAGCAGAACCTCAATACATTTCTGCTGGCTGAATTTCAGGAGACTCCCACAAATTCATTTTTGCGCACCTCCTGAAAAATGAGGCTAGATCCATTAGCAACAATGGGGGGGGGGGGCTCTTCCAGGCTCCCCTTCTCATCATTTTAGGTAATGGCATCGTTTGCCCTTATATTCTTTATTAAGACCTGAATTAAAAGCATCAGAGTTAAGATACCACTCTTTCTGCGAATCTTTCCCCTTCGGTCTTTAGTGGAGACCTGGATTTAAAGAAAGGGCTTAAGATCCCACTCTTCTTTTGAACCTTTCCCTTTGGTCTGTAGAAAAGACTTAAGATTCCACATACCACTCTTCCTGAAATCTTTTCCTTTGGTCTGTAGAGGAGACCTGCATTTAAAGAAAGGGCTTGAGATCCCACTCTTCTTTTGATCCTTTCCCTTTGGTCTGTAGAGGAGACCTGGGTTTAAAGAAAGGGCTTAAGATACCACTCTTTCTGCGATCCTTTCCCTTTGGTCTGTAGAGTAGACTGGGTTTATAGACTCATAGAATCATAGAATTGTAGAGTTGGAAGAGACCTCAAGGGCCATCCAGTCTAACCCCGTGCAAAGAAGCAGGAAAATTGCATTCAAAGCATCCAGCCTCTGTTTAAAAGCCTCCAAAGAAGAAGCCTCCACCACACTTCAGGGCAGAGAGTTCCTCTGCTGAACATTTCTCACAGTTAGGAAGTTCTTCCTAATGTTCAGATGGAATTTCTTTTCTTGTAGTTCAAAGCCATTGTTCTGTGTGCTAGTCTCCAGAGCAGCAGAAAACAAGCTTGCTCCCTCCTCCCTATGACTTCCTCTCACATATTTATACATGGCTATCATGTCTCCTCTCAGCCTTCTCTTCTTCCAGCTAAACATGCCCAGTTCTTTAAGCCGCTCCTCGTAGGGCTTGTTCTCCAGACTCTTGATCATTTTAGGCACCCTCCTCTGGACACATTCCAGCTTGTCAACATCTCCTTTCAATTGTGGTGCCCAGAATTGGACACAGTATTTCAGGGCACCACAACTGAAGGGAGATGTTGACAAGCTGGAATGTGTCCACAGGAGAGTGACTAAAATGATCAAGGGTCTGGAGTACAAGCCCTATTAGGACCAGCTCAAAGAGGTTTAATGCTTCATTAAAGCTGTTTCTACTCTAGAGGAGACAGACGCTGCAATCGGGCGTGCCATTATGGCCAGCTGGTCAAATCCAAGCAGTTGTATTGGACGAAGGGAACCAACCAATCTGAATCCGTGCACAAGCCTAGGAAATATACTGCAGTGGGCAGATACTTGGCCACCTACTTTATGCTGTACCCTTCATATGGAGTCTAATTCTTCGTCTCCAGCTCATAATCTGAGTGTACTTTGGGTCTAAATGTGCCTTTTGACTGAATCCCATGTCATCCTGATAATGTCTTACATGTGTATTATATTCAGTGTTAATTAGATACAGGTCATGTTTGCAATGCAATATTGATTTGCAGTTTTCTGTAACGTGGGTATTTCTTTCCCTTTGTTTTGCAGGACTCATGTGTAAACCTTCCACCCTCCCACTTCTGTTAAATGTGGGTATGTGGAACTTTTTTTATTGCCTGCTGTTTCATCTGCAGTATTGTTGCAGAGCCATGTTAAAATATTAATAGAGAGCTAGTGTATCTTAAAACTCCAGCAATATATCTGGTTTGATCAAAATGTTCCTCCAACTGAAGTTTTAGTGTATTTCAGATGTTTTGGTTGTGATAGGGCCTGCTTCTTCCTCCTAAGAATTCATTCTTCTCATATCATTTTTTTTTCCGGATTTCTCGTGCTCATCTCCTGTTTACCTTGGGGTTATTTGCTCCAAGACAAAATGTTTTCAATGGCTTTGCGCTTTCCTTAGTAAACAGAGAATGTGCCACTGATGTCAAGTGAGGAAATCAGTGTCAAGCACAGGAAAAGCCAGAAGTTGAATGGCTGTTCCTTCAAAATAGGAAACAGCTTGAAGGCTTTTTGGGAAATAGGGAGAACTGCTTTGGTTTATAATAACACTCTGTGACCATAGACTAATGCATCTGCTGTCTGTAGAAAAGCATGTATAATTATTAAACATGAGTGGATCTTCATGTTAATGGTGGCTGTAATATTTAACATGCATTCTGCAAAAGCCAATTTGATACAACTTTGGGTCAGTGTAGAACAGTGTTTCTCAACCTGGGAGTCAGGACCCCTGGGGGGTCATGAGAGGGTGTCAAAGGGGTCTCCAAAAACCATAAGAAAACACAGTATTTTCTGTTGGTCATGGGGGTTCTATGTGGGAAGTCTGGCCCAGTTCAGAATGCTCTTTGATTGTAGGCAAACTATAAATCCCAGAAACTACAACTCCCAAATGTCAATGTCTATTTTCCACCGGTGTTCATATTAGGGCATATTGAGTATTTATGCCAAGTTTGGTCCAGATCCATCATTCTCTGAGTCCACAGTGATCTCTGGATGTAGGTGAACTACAACTCCAAAACTCAAGGTCAATGTCCACCAAATCCTTCCAGTATTTTCTGTTGGTCTTGGGAGCTCTGTGTGCCAAGTTTGGTTCAATTCCATCATTGGTGGAGTTCGGAATGCTCTCTGATTGTAGGCAAACTATAAATCCCAGTAACTACAACTCCCAAATGACAAAAATCAATCCCCCCCCCCCCACCAACCCGACCAGCATTTCAAGTTTGGGCATATCGAGTATTTATTGTAATTGTTCTTCGGGCTTGGCCCCATGTAAGCCGCTCCGAATCCCCATCGGGGAGATGGGGTGGGGTACAAATAAAGTTTATTATTATTATTATTATTATTATTATTATTATTATTATTTGTGTCAAATGTTATCCAGAGAATGAAAATATATCCTGCATATTGGATATTTACATGATGAATCATAACAGTAGCAAAACTGCAGTTACAACAATGAAAATAATTTTATAGTTGGGGGTCACCACAATACGAGGAACTGTATTAAGAGGTCACAGCATTAGGAAATTTGAGAAACACTGGTGTAGAAGTTCCCTGAAAAAGTGGTGTGGCAAATAGTAATGGCTGTTCTGAAATAACAACAAGAAATAATAATATTACAGTGTTATTGAAAAGAACCAAGTCCCAGGCCTGTGATACAGAAAACGTTCTTTTAGGTAAGAATAATCAGAGCAAGGTAATTAGAAACAGGAGTGAATTAAACCATATTTTAAAGTGACATTTATAAGAACAAATTTACATATCTTTGTTGCTTCAGAAATATTTTAATATTTATGGCCTGTTAGAATGTCAGATATATTTTTTTCTTATACTAAAAATATCCATTACTAGCTTGACAGTTCTGAACCACCATGGATCCTTCCTGATTTGCAACATAAGAAATCATTATTCTTCCTAATTTAGAAGCATGGGATATCTCCTTATTATCTTATCTGTCTGTTTAAGATTGCATCCTGCCTTTAATAATATGTGATTGATGGAAGATATTCAGGGCACAACGCCCATTCATTATCAAGTTGGACCTCTCCCTACCCTAGTGTGGAATTGCAGCTTGAGTGCACAGAGGAAGTTCAAGGGCCCAAGGGGAGAAGAGAGTGCCTTTTATTTGCCAGATGGTTGTGATCCAGACAGTGTCATGCACACACAAGGAATGTCCCCAAAGAGCTGGAGAATGGACTTTGGCCTCCAGTCTAGAGTCCGTGGTATGATGTCCTTGCAACCATCTATATACAACTGATATTAAACTTAATGGAGCTGAGAGAGTTTCAAATAAATCTCACTCAAAATTAACAAGTGCCAAACTTCCAGTGAGAGAACTTAGAATGTTTTAAGCAATAAAAAGATAAAGAGTTGGATGGCATATTAGGATCACAGAAGCAATGTATATGATGCTTTTCAAATGTAGATTGAGTATCACTTGTCTAAAATGCCTGAGATCAGAAGTATTTTGGACTTTTTTTGTATTTTGGAATATTTACATTTTCATATATACAGTTCAGGTCCAGGTTATCTGAAAGATCATATATATCATCCATCTCTCACAGGACATTTGTGGCCAAGGTGGTAATACTTATTGATGAGGAAAAACACACAAGCTAGGAGATGCTGTGGCCATTTGCTCCTCTCTGAGAATTTCCTCTACCCCTGCGTGTGCACATTCACACACATTGATATATGAGATATCTTGGAGATGGCACTCAGGTCTAAACATGAAATTCATTGATACTTTATTTATAGAAATCTTATACATGTAACCAGAAGGTAATCATATGCACAATATTTGTAATCATTTTGTGTAGAGTGAAACATCAGAAAACAAATGTTACTGTCTCAGTTATGCATATGCACAATATCAGACTTTGGAGTATTCTGGATTTTGTAATTCCTGTATAAACATATAGATATAGTGGTACCCTGTAGTTCAAGCGGGGGGGGGGGTGCCACTGTGGGATGAGGTCTGCCCACCCCACTCTCAGAGTGCAAGCAGCTAGTACATGGACATATGACGAACACAAAACAGCAGAGGTAGCCTGGGCACTGGGACTGGTTTCTCCTTTCCTCTTTGTTCCAGACATTTGCTCCATGCTGCCTCCAAATTATCCGCCCCTGTCTGCCTCATACATTCTTATGACTTCATCACATGAGTCTTCACAAGCGTCCTAGGATGCTCACATCACAATTAATCTTCATAGCCCCATGATGCCCATCACATGATGCACACTCACTTCTGGCAGGGTTCTGTAGATGAACTGTGCTGCAAGTGTCTTAGGATGCTCTGCTTAGAACATGGGAGGCTTCCCATGTTCTATAGGCAGCAACAGGGCCAGTATGAAGTGACACTTCCCCACATGTGATGGGAAAGTGTTGATGCAGGCAATGTAGGGTGCAGGGTGACAAGATTGCCCCACAGAATCCCCACAGATCCAACAGTAAGTGTGATGAAGTCCTTAATCAGTTATGCAAACATTTGGAGGTTTGAACAAGGACATTTTAGAATGCAGAGCATCCACCAGCTCTGGGCTTAATTTTATTTAGTCTCTTTAACTTAATTCATTATTGCTGTAATGAATACTGGAATCAATATGGAAAGGGCCATTTCATAAACATTCTCATTAGTTTCTGTAGGAGTGCTTACATTTTTGCTCCCATTGCTTTATATCTTGCCGCACGTTATGATGAAGCTGTGGAGGTTGTTAGCATTGTTGAGTTATGAAGTGCCTTGCCCCAATTGAATTAAAACTTCTGACTCTGTGATAATAGCAGTTTTTCTCTCATTCCCTCCCCCATCTTAACCCACCCACCTCCAGTTACCCTTTTCCCATGATGTTCAGCAGCTGCAGCAAGAAAGACCTGGAAAACAGTTTGGAAAAAGGAGTGGGAATGTGTCTGTTCAATCTGCCAGAGGTGAAGGAATCCTTTGGTGACCCAAAGTGTGGGAACGGCTACGTAGAAGAAGGAGAAGAATGTGACTGTGGTGAACTTGAGGTAAAAATGTCGCCATTGCTTGAAGTACAGACTGGATGTTCAGTCTATGCTAGAATAAGAAGCCATTGAATTCTTTGATAATTTGTAGAATCATAAAATCATAGAGTTGGAAGAGACCTTGTGGACCATCCAGTCCAATCCTCTGCCAAGAAGCAGGACAATTGTATTCAAAGCACCCCCAACAGATGGCCATCCAGCCTCTGTTTAAAAGCCTCCATAGAAGAAGCCTCCACCACACTTCTGAGCAGAGAGTTCCACTGCTGAACATCTCTCACAGTTAGGAAGTTCTTCCTAATGTTGAGGTGGAATATCCTTTCCTGTAGTTTGAAGCCATTGGTCTGCGTCCTAGTCTCCAGGGCAGCAGAAAACAAGCTTGCACCCTTGTTTAGACAATTATAGTGGGTTGTTTTTTTTAAAAAAAAAAACCTGCAGGCTTCATTGATCTATTGCTACTCCCATTCTGCTACCTGAGGTGGTTAGCTGCCTAATGAAAGAAGCAGGTGTGTCTCTCTGAGTACCAGAATGACGAGACATTTAATTTCTGGGTCTGACCAAGGACTTAATGAACAGCAGCTGACCTCTTATTTTGGTCACTGCTATTGCTGCTGTGTTAAAAAATTCCTAAAGTAATGCCACTGGTCTTGCACCTCACACTCTTGGAAGGAACATAAGAGGAAGCAGAGCATGATGTGATTGTTGTGGTTGGTGCTATCTAGGTAGTCCTGATTCCTGAAGGATTTTTGAGAGAGCCAGGATTGCAAGATAACTGTATTCCTTCAGTGTTTGACAATGGTGACTATAGTCAAGTCTCTTCCTGTACTCTTTGGGGACTATTTTGTTTATGGGCTGCTCTTTCCGTTCTGTAGGAAGAAAGAGCGATGGATATTTTTGGCTATTGTCTTCCTGCTTGAAGATAATGCCATATCTCCTCTGCAGTTCAAATATTTGCTAGTCTCAGTTCCTCTCCATTCCCAATTTCTATTTACTGATCTATTTGCTTATATCCCATAAACGGCTAATTTCACTTTCTCTGTATATCCTCTATATCAGGGGTCCTCAAACTAAGGCCCGGGGGCTGGATGCGGCCCTCCAAGGTCTTTTACCTTGCCCTCGCTCAGGGTCAACCTAAGTCTGAAATGACTTGAAAGCACACTACTACTACAACAACAATCCTAGTCATCAGCCAAAAACAGGCCCACACTTCCTATTGAAATACTAATAAGTTTATATTTGTTAAAATTGTTCTTCATTTTAATTATTGTGTTTTAAGTGGTTTTGCACCACAAATGAGATATGTGCAGTGTGCATAGGAATTAATTCAATTTTTTTTTTCAAATTATAATCCGGCCCTCTAACAGTTTGGGGGACTGTGACCTGGCCCTCTGTTTGAGGACCCCTGTTTTATATATTCACCTCTATCTAGTCCTCTATATTTCCATCTCTAATTTTCCCTATTTTTATCTCATCCTTCATCTTATAGTACTCTCTACACATCCCTCTCTTATGTAACCTCATCTCTTTACTTCACCTCATCTCTATACTTCATCTCTTAAGTACAGCTCTTTGTGTACCTTATGTCCCCTATTTTTGCATGCCATTGTGTTATAATTCTTTTTGCATGAACATTTCTCTTCTCTTCCTTACAATGTCAACTTTGGTAAAGAAAGGGACACTATCTCATTCTTTACTTCATACCACAAAACATTTCAGAACAAACTTGTAGGCGGAGAATTCTTCCACACAGAGGACACAACTGATAAACTCCTACTGTGTGCTTTTTCCATTTAACTTCATAAATAGAGGTGATTCCCTTGGAAATCTTACATGTGAGTGAGCCCTAGTGATGAGGCGTGTTCCCTGAGAAAGTTTGTACTGAAGCCTGCACAATGATACAGTTGGAAAGAGGACAACAATTATGTCAATATCCCCTTGACATTTCCTCTGTTTGCCCAAGAGTAGCCTGCTGCCCAAAATTGACTGTCCTCTGAGTTAGGATTTTTTATTTAAAAAAATAGATTTGCTAGCTCTACAGAAAAATACCTGATAAGATGCCTTTCCTTTGTTTAAGTACTGGCATCCTTTGTTGATACTGATTTTCTCCCAGATATTCAGAACTAAATATATCTAAAATGATGGATTTCTCTTCTCTAGCAAATATAGCACTGCATACAAAATAGACTGAGACACACAAAAGAGGAAGTTTTTTTCTAGATTTCTCATACAGTTTATTGAATTGATCCCAGTCGTAAAGATTTCCTGACAGTTCACTCATTCTTCTAGGCAGCAAAAATTGGAGACAAGTTTGTCTCCTTGCTTAAAAACCAAGAGATGTCTGTAGCTGGCAAAGTCATTCCAACTCTTCCATCTTTCTCATTTTCAAACCTGAATGTTGCTAATACCTTCTAAAGTAAAAGCCACTTAATATTGCCACGAAGCAGTTTGACCTGCGGCTTCTTCCTTTGTTTTGTTAAATGCCTTGGAAAATTGCGACTCAAGTACGATTGATTTTAGTCCCAATCTTCTACTGTAATCTGTGGTACCAGCAAATCCATTACATTAGTTAATGTTACATTAGCTAAGTAATTTAGACTAGAATCCACACGTCAATACCACTCTAATCCTTGAAGGCATCAGGTAGTTCCGACTGCAACTTTTTGTGAGGCTTGCATACAAAAGTGATTTTTATTAACTATTGGAATTGGAATAAAGTGGTTGTGCTTTAGAAGAAAATTCTACCATGTGTGGTGAGGTGTCTATACTCACACATTGATTTTTTAAAAGTTGTTTGGGCTCTCTCCTACACAAGTTGCCCTGGGGAAAAGCCTCACTCCCAGAAAATAAGATGGAGAAACTTGTTGGCTGCTGCTGATTCTGGGGTGTTCGGATTATTTATAAAGAAAAAAGGAGGAAATAGGGAAATTGTGTCCTTCTTGTAAACATTTGGAAGGACACAGTTATAAAGAAAAGGCTAAAATTGATTGATTGATTGATTGATTGATTTAGTGTGTCAGAAGTGAATTGAGTATACAGTTATAATAGATAAAGAAAACCACAAACAAAGTTAAAAACTTGGCATTATGCTAAATTTCCTTTGACCAGAAGCTGATCACTTCAAGTGCCTCTGGTGTCGCTGTAAGAAGGTCCTCCATTGTGCATGTGGCAGAGCTCAGACTGCATTGTTGTAATGGTCTGTGGTTTTCTCTTCTCCACACTCGCATGTCGTGGAGTCCACTTTGTGGCCCCATTTCTTAAGGGTGGCTCTGCATCTTGTGGTACCAGAGCACAGTCTGTTCAGCGCCCAGTCTTCTGTGTGCCCAGGAGGGAGTTTCTCATCTGGTATCAGCCACTTATTGAGGTTCTGGGTTTTCACCTGCTACTTTTGGACTCTCACATGCTGAAGTGTTCCTGCAAGTATCTCTGTAGATCTTAGAAAACGATTTCTTGATTTAAGATATTGGCATGCTGACTGATATCCTAACAGGGGATGGGCCGGAGATGTCACTGCCTTTGTCCTTTCATTGTTGGCTGCTACTTCCCGGTGGATGTCAGGTGGTGTAATACCAGCTAAAGAGTATAGTTTATCCAGTGGTGTGGGGTGTAGACATCCCATGATAATGCAACTTGACTCATTAAGAGCCACATCCACTTTTTTAACGTGGTGAGATGTGTTTCACACTGGGCATACATATTTAGCAGCAGAGTAGCAAAGTGCAAGGGCAGATGCCTTCTCTGTGTCTGGTTGTGATCCCCAGGTTGTGCCAGTCAGATTTCGTATGCTATTGTTTCTAGCGCCCACTTTTTGCTTGATATTCAATCAGTGCTTCTTGCTGGTCAGAGCACAGTCCAGGATAACTCCCAAGTATTTTGGTGTGCTGCAATTCTCCAGTGGGATTCAATCCCAGGTAATCTTCAGAGCTCAAGATGCTTGTCTATTCTTAAGGTGAAAAGCACATGTCTGTGTTTTAGATGGATTAGGAATCAACTAAAGGTTCAGAGAGCTTCTGTTCAACCATTTCAAAGCTCCCTGCTTGGGCGGTGATAGCACGATTGTCAGCATAGATGAAACTCTCTGTTCCTTCTGGCAGTGGATGATTCTGGGGTGTTCGGATTATTTCAAAAGAAAAAAGGAGGAAGTGTTTATTTGTTTATTTATTTATTTATCTCCAACATTTCTACCCTGCCCTTCTCAACCCCTGAAGGGGGACTCAGGGTGGCTTACAATGGCAGCAATTCGATGCCAACAACAAATATAACAACATTATGCATAAGATAAAAAATGAAAATACAATACATAGTTTAGAAATATGGAAATGTTGTTCTTTTTGTTCTTTTTGTAAACATTTGGTAGGACACAGTTATAAAGAAAAAGCTAAATTGGATGCACTTTGGTTATATTCACTTGGTTTAGCATTCATACTGCAGTATAGAAACTGATTTACGGGGGTATAACTGAGGGGAGGGAAATAAGGGCTTGGTCCAGCCAAATAAAAATTCTTCCCCATAAATTTTCCTTCAGCAGCCAAATTTCTACCATTGCAGAGAGTGAGACAAATGGCTCACATGCAAAACACTTGCACTTGCTGTGTTCACATTCCCTTGGCAACTTTGTCCCTTTTCTTTGGATGTCTAAATTGTTATTCCCTAAACTGTTAATTTAAGTTTTAAATTACTGCACTGTTAGAAATTTAGGGAGTGAAATAAGATGTCATGGGTGAGAAAGAATTCTTATGTGGGTATTCCCACAGTTTACTGATCTAAATAAGCCCGGTAAACTTTGGGAATATCCCCCCTCCCCCCCCCCCCCCAAGCCCCCAGACCCTTTAGCAAAGTAATGAAAACTTACCCAAACTCCATTACAGGCTTTGGCCAGCTCTCCCGGTGAGTAGAAATGATGCACTAGGAGAGCGGAGGGGGGGAGGGAGGAAAATCTCTTCCCCCTCCACTCCTGGTGTGTCATTTCTATGCTCTGGGAGAGCTAGCCAAAGCCTATAATGGAAGTCAGGTAAGTTTTCATTACTTTTCTAAGGGGTCTAAGGGCTTCAGGGGAGGGGGTAGGGTATCCAGATGTTTTCTCGAACTAGTCCTGAGAGAACGTCTGGGCACCCACCCCAGAAAGTGTGTGCTTTCTGGGGTGGGTGTGGACAGGCCCCCAGGAAAATCTGCATTTTTAGAACACGGATTCTCCTGGGATAAAGGCCTGTCTACATCCGTCCTTTGTCAGGCTGTACATTAGCTTTTTAGGGAGGCAACAATTCTTTATTTTTATATTTTAATTAATTTTAGCATTTCTGCTTCTTGTTTTAAAAGAAGCAGCCTTGGCAATGTTGATTTTCTCTTCCTCCTTTTACTTCAAGAGTCAGCAGTATAATAATTTAGCCATAGCTGCTTCTTTGAAGCCCTTTAGAAGGTAATAAAGGAATAATACACTTGAACATCCTTCTGACCTAGTTACTTATCCTTATTTGTCTATGTCAGTAGAGTTTGTCCCTGTTTATTAAGGTAAACAAAGTTAACAGTATGGAATAGGAGCTTCATTCGTTCCTACCTGAACAGTCTTTAAAGGAACTCCTTTTGGGTATCTCTTATTTCACTTGCCACCTTGACTATAACCTTAGAAACAAATCCAGTGTTTTCTCAGAGCTCTTATTGACTCAATCTACAGTTAAGATTCATTTATGTATTGGATTTATACCCTGCCTTTCTCTCAAAATTCAAGGTGGCTTGCATTGAAAGGATGCAGTTAAAACCTTACATTTATAAAGACTGTAAAAAGGCAATTAAATATGGCTGTTATTAAGAACATGATTAAACAGTTTTTAAAAAACCCTTAAAACATAGTTTCAGTTGTTAAAAAAGTATACCACTTATATACACACACACACACACATATTACTGCTCCATAATTCAATTCAAAGATCTCTCGAAATAAAAATGTCTTCACTTTCCAGCCAAAAGAGAGCAGGAAAGGGGCCTGTTGGACCTCCTGTAGAAGGGATTTTTACAATCTGCAAGCAGCCATAAAGAAGACTCTCTCACACATCTTCACCAGATGTGACCGTGAAACTGGTGGAATTGAGGGAAGCCCTCCCTTCAGATCCCATGCTGGCTTGTATCAGAGCCATGCAGTTTTTATAACTGAGTGGTGGAAACATGCTATTAAACTGAACAATATGAGCGCTGAATATATTCATTAGAAGCAACACTAGTAATCATTTTTGTTGCATATTGTTGCATTTTGTTTGTCTCCATATCACAAAATACAGCCAAGCATCTGTAAATGCACACAACAAACAGCATAAGCCAGGCCCTTGGGTCATTTCGTTGAAATAATTGCACATAGATGGTGGATGAGGGCATTGCATTATAATAACGCCATTATATATAATCTAACTTGCATAGAATCTGATGGTGGTATTTGTAGTAGTAGTAGTAGTAGTAGTAGTAGTAGTAGTATTTTCTTCCATCTCTCTTTCACTTTCTTTGATACCACAAATATCCTGTAGTCTAAATTAAAATGAGATGAAGTATGGTACAATGCTCTGAAAGGAAGACTAGGGACCTCTTCACATGGCACACGGGGCCATGCCGTTGCGCTGGCAAAAGGAAAGGCAAGCGGGGTATCTCATGGTGGGGACAAGTGAGACGTTGACACCCTGTCACCATCATATGAGAGAAAGGGTAGCAGCATATG
Organism: Anolis sagrei; assembly: GCF_037176765.1. Lineage (NCBI taxonomy): Eukaryota > Metazoa > Chordata > Lepidosauria > Squamata > Anolidae > Anolis > Anolis sagrei. The sequence continues at coordinate 196,525,319 of NC_090023.1, forward strand.
TTGCCCCACCACTCTTTTACCCATCATATGAGACAAAGGGGAGGAAAGTGTGGATAGCTCTTTCAGAGCTACCTGAAATACACTTTACTCCCTGTGTTGGAGGAGGAAGCGCCTTCCCACGCTTTCCCTCCACTTCAGGAGGAATATGAGTGGAATGGTGGTCTGATGGTGGTCAGCAGACCCCAACCAAACCGTGGCTAAAAGCAGCAAAAACAGGGCTATTTTACCCCATGTGAAAAGTTTCTAATATTGGTTCAGTCATGGAAACTCATGGATGGCCTGAAACAAGTCTTTGGATCTTATCACACAAGTAAAGGATTCACCACAAATCATGGCAAATCCATGAAGGCCCAACAGGGGAACCCATCACTCCACGCTCTGCATCACCCAGTTTTCCCCTTATCCTCTTCCCACCGAGGGGGGGGGGCATCTGCTGCCCGGCTTCCCCCCATTGTTGCTGCCACAGCGGTGTAGTACACCAATTCCTCTTCACTTTTGCTACGGATCCCCACTTGAAGTAGATGTACATTGTGGTATGAGAGCCAGTGGGCTCTGTAGCAAAAAATAAAGAGGAACTGGTGTATGATGGGCAATTTGGTCCATCTGATGAGGTCGATAGTCTCTCTCGAGCTTAGAGAAGGCAATGGCAAACCCCTTCTGAATAAATCTTGCAAAGAAAATGCTAGGATAGAATAGTGATACAATTAAGTTGGAGGCACATAAAAACATTAGGCTGAGCGTAATGTGTTCTGATTTGCAAATTGTCTTAGATACACAATATAGTGTTAATATAGTAGGCAGTGATGGCAGATTCTAAGAGACCATGCTAGTAAAATTTGGGGGTAATTCAAGGATTTAAAATATTAATTTCAGGATAAACCAATAGTCTTTACAAGGACGGCTAACTCCCATCTGTGTAGATTTGTATGAACTCTAGACCTTCATGTTCTTGATACTGTTTTAGCCAGACTCTGATACAAGAATCAAATAATCAAAAAACAAGATGGGCCAACAATTTCTGTTCTGTCCATTTTGCTAAAATAATGTCTTTCATCTCTATAAAATATCCATCCAGATTTTCTTTACATTACCAACCAACTGGTTATAGAGTCATGTTGGAAGACCCAGAGATTCCTAGAGAAAGCACCTTTCTAGGAATCTCTAAGCCCTCTATCTTAATTCTATGGTTAACTACCAGAGTCCTGTGGTCAGTAGGGTTCTGTGGTTGACTTCTGCTCTGGATGATCAAGTGATTCCCAAATAAATATTCCCTCATGTTAAAAAGAACCCCAAGTTTTTAATTCACCTTTCCCCCACTTCCATGGGAGTTCTGCACTCCTAAGCCCTACGAAAGTGGAGGGCCTACTGTGCATTGTGTTCATGGACATTTTCCTATCCTGGCACTGACCTGGAGAATCCTGCTTATCAGCAGATTTTGGATCATCTCACTTCAAGTGATGCCTTAGGCACAAATCCTCCTTTCCTTCTGAACATTTAAGGTCATAGTGCTGTTGGTACCAAGGTGATCTGCAATAGCAGAAAAATAGTATCCGGATAAAAATTAAATTCAAAACAACAACAACACAAATTATGATCATCCTGTGTTTCAGAGATGTATGCATTCATTAGCAAGTGGAACACAAGCAATTGCTTGGCTCAGATACTGGCAGAGAGGTTGTTTGTGTAGTCAATAATCAAAGTCATTCCAGAGTCTCCACCTGATATTTGGATTGAGCAAAATGAATGTGTTCCACTTCCTGCCAGTTCTTAATGGAGTAAAACAAGATAACTCCACCCATTCTGATTAGATATTTGAAGAGTACATTCTGCATTTATCTTTCATCAGCAATAAATAGCAGATTCACTGCATTTGAACAAAAGACTAGGGGGGGGGGGGGAAGTATGGGAGATAGACACCAAGAAGATGAAATTATATCAGACAAAATAGAAAAGATTACACATTGAAGGGCTGACCAAGGGCAAGATGGATGGATGGTATCCTTGAAGTGACTGGCTTGACTCTGAAGGAGCTAGGGGTGGTGACAGCCAACAGGGAGCTCTGCCATTGGCTGGTCGATGAGGTCACGAAGAATCAGAAGCGACTGAATGAATAAATAACAAAACACATTGAGAAGAAGAACCCATAAGCAACTTACACAGACAGCCTTGGGCCTCCACAAACAGGCTGTTGTTCCAAGTGCTGAGAAGCCTTCAAAGGCACTCCTTCAACTGACATTGCAGGTTAGAGAGAGCGCCATGAACATTTAGCCCAAACGCTGCCAATGTCCTCCCAAAACGCTACAGCCCACCACCCAAGGAATGCTTTCATTGGGGGAGAATTCCATCCTAGATTTGATGTGTTCCCTCCACCCCAAGCAGGCATCCCAGGGGTCCTTGTGTGGAATTTGCATGACCCCACCCACTGCCTCTTCCTTAACCCTTTCCTACCCTTTCCTATGGCACACAGCAAACCAGAGGAATTGATCAGCAACTGAACAGACTGGAGGGGTTTGGGGGATTGACACAACGGAGATCCAGAGCACACAGAACCAACATGGCCAACTGTGAATACTGGCTGGGTTTGGGGTGATTGCCCTTGCAAACTAGGAGTTGTAGTTCACCCTTATCCAGAGAGTACTGAACCCAGTTGATAATCGGATCTGGACCAAACTTGGCACACAGACCCAACTTGGCCAACTTTGAATAATGGCAGGGTTTGGGAAGTATTGCCCCACAATTCTGGGAATTGTAGTTCACTCACAACCTTATGCATTTTGTAATTGGAGAATGCATTTAAAAAACAAAAGGAAAGACTGTCTTTTCCTAACAAATAATGTTATACATTACCAAACTGATATTACCAATCTTTGAAAAACAAACAATGCCTTTCTCAAATAACCCACACACCACCGGGTCCCGAAGCTAGTAATATATAAATAATTGGGTGGGGGGGGGGAGAGAGAGATACAAGATAATAACTAAACTGGTTGTTTTAGTAAGGGACGTGTGAAGGTTATGGTAGATAACAAACTCCACAGTGTGATGCCATGGCAAGAAAGGCTAATGTTCTTTCAAGCTGCATTAAGAGCAGCATCCTTTCTGAGACTCATGAAACTATAGTAGGATCCTGCTCAGCCGGAGATTAGACCTCATTTAAGTAGTATGCCACTTCTGATCAGTACAAGATAAATTGGAAGCAATTCAGAGGGGATGATAAAGTTCTAGAAGAAATTCACAAAGACATAGTTCTCACCGAGGAAACTAAATGCCAGGCAGAAGTTTTCTAGCCTAGCCGTCTCCATAAAATTTGGTTATCTATGTGCACATTTTAGCCAGAGATATAGATATATGGATGAGAATCCAGTCATTAATTCAGACCTGTGCTCTGATGTGGTTACATGGCTTTAGAATTAAGCCGAAGAAAATTGCAAGTGACATGGTGTGTTAAGCTCAAATTTTCTTTTTTTAAAAAGGATTAACAGCAATATGATAGCAGTTTTGAAAAATGTTAAAAGATCCCAGTAAAGAGAGAAAATAGTTGTTTAATGCCCTGTGAACATAGAACAATTATGTCAACAGCAGACTTCACTAAAGCAGCAGGAAATCACAATCTTAATATCATAAAGTCATTTTTGAGCAGAATCTCAGGGCTATAAAAGAGCTAAAACTTTGTCCAAGTTCATACTTCTGAAGGCTCATGGGGCGTCTGGCAAATTTATAGTCAGTGTGAAATTGTTTGGATATGTCAGATCGTTAGACCTTAGAAAGGCATAAAGGCTCTTGGTGTGCATTTACACTGTGGAATTAATGAAGTTTGACACAACTTTCACTATCATGACTCAGTGCTGTGGAATCCTGGAATTTGTAGTTTGGGGAAGCACTAGAACTCTTTGGTAGAGAAGTCTAAAAACAATGTAAAACTATGGCTCTCATAATACTTAGTTATGGCAGTTAAAGTGGTGTTGCAGTGCATTATTTCTACAGTATAGATGTATCCTTAGAAAAACTCTCAATTCATGGGATTGTGACTGGTTCAGAAAAGACAGCTACAGCTGCATTAATAGTAACCTCTGTGGACAGCTAGAATGCTTTGCAAGAACAGATAAACAGAATAGATAAAATAAAGAGTCCTGGAAACCCACCTGAAGAACATTGGGCAAATCATACGTCTAGAACAGTGGTTCTCAACCTTTCTAATGCCGCATCCCCTTAATACAATTCCTCATATTGTGGTGACCCCCAACCATAAAATAATTTTTATTTCTACTTCATAACTGTAATTTTTCTACTGTTATGAATTGTAATGTAAATATCTGATATGCAGGGTTTGTTTTCATTCACTGGACCAAATCTGGCACAAATACCTTGATACGCCCAAATTTGAAAACTGGTGGGTTGGGGGAAGGGATTGATTTTATCATTTGGGAGTTGTAGTTACTGGGATTTATAGTTCACCTACAATCAAAGAGCATTCTGAACTCCACCAACGATGGAATTGAACCAAACTTGGCACACAGAACTCCCATGACCAACAGAAAATACTGGAAGGGTCTTGTGGGCATTGACCTTCAGTTTTGGAGTTGGAGATGTAGTACATCCAGAAAGCACTGTGGACTCAAACAATGATAGATCTGGACCAAATTTGGCACAGATACGCATTATCCCCAAATGTGAATGAGGAAGAACAATGGACTGGCCTGCAAGAACATCTGGAGTCCTAACCTCTCCCCCAAAGCCCCCAGACCCCTTTGAAAAGTAAAATAAACTTACCTGGCCTTCATAACAGTCTTGGAGCAGCCCTCCTGGCACATAGAAATGACGCACCAGGAGAGCGTGGGGGGGGGGGTGAGCTTCCAGCAGAGCTGCTCTAAGACTGTAATAGAGGCCAGGTAAGTTTATTTTACTTTTTGAAGGCATTTGGGGGCTGTGGGAGAGGGGGTGGGTATTCCCACAGTTTTCCAGAGTAATTTAGTCCAGAAAACTCTAGGCATGATGTCTAGACTGCAGTCCAGACACCAGAAGTAGTGGATTTATCCCACGCCTTCCAAGAAGGCATGAAATAAATCCACTAATTAATTCACTACAAACCAGGGTTTTCCAAGAAGGCGCAGAATAAATCCACTAATTAATTTGCTACAAACCAGGGTTTGTAGCGGAAAACCAGGGTTTTCCTGGTTTGTAGCGAATTATTTCGGGATTGTCCAGGACATCATCTGGACAGCCCCTTCTTTATTGTGGGAGTTACCAAAATAAAGTGACTGTCTAGATGTGCCCTAAGCTATGTTTAGTGCGTACATGTCAAAAAAAAAGGATATAACAAGCCAACACACCCAAATTGGGTTTGACAGTTTGTTTTGCCATCGCGAGTTGGAGCTGTCACCACTCTTGACCAACAGTAAAACTTTCTTGAAATCATAAAAAGTGAAGCAAGAATTTTTTTAAATAACTTTCTAAGCCCCCCTAAAGAGCACAGGGAAGCATTTGCCAAATATATGTGGGTCTGGATTTGGAGGACTCTGAGCAATTTGACCACCCCTGATCTAAAGTATAGAATTAGGTTGACTTCTGACTTTGGTGCTATTTAATGTTGCTTTCTCGTTTATTGTCTCCTTCTTTTAGGAATGTACGAACCAGTGTTGTAATGCTACTACCTGCACTTTAAGACCAGGAGCCTTTTGCGCCCATGGACTTTGCTGTGAAAACTGCATGGTGAATTTTCTTTATGTTTTGAAGGTGGTCAGGACTCTAACCTTAGCTGTGATGCCTTTCCAGGGAGATCTTGCGTGCTGAAGAAGTCACCGACACCTTGCCTACAGCACTATGCATATTTTTTCCAACTTTCACAAAAATCCAATTCAACACTTCACAGCTTTTCCCCACAATGTCTACTTTTATTTTATTCATCTATTGATAATATTAAAACAACAAGCCTTTAAATTTTATGTCCACTTAAATAGCACGACTATTGCAGAGTCATTTGAGGGCTTGAGCTGTGTGTTTCTGTATGCACAGTGTGTCAGAAGCCTTGTGCTTGCATGTTCCTTTGAGAGGAGTGAAGGAGGCCCTTTGGAAGTATATCGTAAACAACTGTGCAGTATATCAAACAGATGCATTTAAATGCAGTGTCACCTTTAGACTGTACTTAATGGAAACTTGGTGCAGAGGCTTAGGGAGATGGGAAGGGGGGAGCATTAGTCTGCAGCATAAATTTCAATGTGCGGTACGTTTTATTGATTGGAATTGCAATCACTTCATTCTTCCTGCAGCTGAAGCCAGCGGGCATCTTATGCAGGGATGCCAGTAATTCCTGTGACCTTCCCGAATTCTGCACTGGAGGCAGCCCTCACTGCCCAGCCAATGTTTACTTACATGACGGACATTCCTGCCACAGGGTGGATGGATACTGCTATAATGGCATGTGCCAAACCCATGAACAGCAATGCATCACACTCTGGGGGCAAGGTGAGCTGTAGCTTCTGGTTGTTCTCTTGACAGTTATCCTCAAGACATTTCTATAGATATATTTCTCTCCCTCCCTCCCTCTGTCTCTCTCTATTACATTTGTCCACTCTCTAACTACTGGTATGTGTCCATTCTCTCTAGATATTTATTCACTCTCTAGATCAGTAATTCTCAACCTTCCTAATGCCGCGAACCCTTAATACAGTTCCTCATGTTGCGGTGACCCCCAACCATAAAGTTATTTTCATTGCTACTCCATAACTGTAATTTTGCTACTGTTATGAATCATAATGTAAATACGATATGCAGAATGTATTTTCATTCACTGGACCAAATTTGGCACAAATACTCGATACACCCAAATTTGAATACTGGTGGGGTTGGGGGGGGGGTTGATTTTGTCATTTGGGAGTTGTAGTTGTGAGATTTATAGTTCACATACAATCAAAGAACACTCTGAACTCCACCAATGATGGAATTGAACCAAACTTGGCATGCAGAACTCCCTTGACCAACAAGAAAATACTAGAAGGGTTTGGTGGGCATTGACCTTGAGTTTGGGAATTAAGTTCACCTACATCCAGAGAGCACTGAGGACTCAAAAATGATGGATTTGGGCCAAATGTGAACACTGGTGGAATTTGGGGAAAATTAACCTTGACATTTGGGAGTTGTAGTTTCTGGGATTTATAGTCCATCTACAATCAAAAACCATTCTGAACCCCACTAACAATAGAATTGAGCCAGACTTGCCACACAGAATGCCCATGACCAAGAGAAAATACTGTGTTTTCTGATGATCTTTGACGACCCTTCTGACACTCCCTCACACACACACCCCCCCCCCCAGGAGTCCCAACCCCCAGGTTGAGAAACGCTGCTCTAGATAATTATCCATAATAGCAAATCAATGGTGTTTGATATTTGGAGAAGGCAAGCCCTTCCTGATAAGAATGAGCTTGTATCCTTTACCTGTGACTGTGAGCCCTTCCATCCCAGAATATCAAGGCAGAAAATCCCACAATATCTGCTTTGAACTGGTTATCCGGGTTATCCGAGATCACACTTAGATAATGTGGGATTTCCTGTCTTGATATTCTGGGATATAGGGCTGTGTGGAAGGACCCATGGATACATCTCAGGCTTTTTTTTTTTTTTTGTCCCTGAAGAATTGTAGACATTTATCATTTTCGCCAATTCAGCCTTGAGTTTTCATAAATATCAGTTGTAATTCAGTGCTCCATGGGTGTCTTCCATTCCAACTGAACCAAAATGAACAGAGGTCATACCGACGCTTACTGCTTAGGTCACTCCTTTAATGAGAATTTAACATAGGCTTAAATACAACCTGGATCTGTCCAAGCTGCTTCCAAACAAAGGATGATCACCAGTAGCCCTTTCCAAATACCGTGTCCACTGGGAACATCTGAATCCTTCCAAGAGTTGGGGTTAATTTACCTTGCCTCAGTTTACTTAACTGCAAAATGCAAAGGCTAGCCCACTTTTCAGAAATAATTACTGTAATGTTTGCTTAAGTACTCAGAGATTTCTGGGATGAAAGCCACTGTGTAAGTGTATAGCATTAACTATGCAAACATAACTAATAGCTGCTGCTGAATTAGAATGCAATCATGCCACCAATTGCATTTCCATCAGTGCTAGAAACTAACTTGGACACTTTTCAGCTGACATTGTATTTCTAATCAAGGACAGTGGCATTGTACCAGAAAACTTCATATCCATTTGTTCTAAACTTAATCTGTATGTTAATTTGTATGTTGGAAACTTTTACCTACCCTCCACTCCCAACATGCTGTGTCTTTTGTTCTCCCCTCACTCCCCTTCATGGCTCGTGATGGTTCCCAGCATTTCCAAGAAGGTCTCACTATTGGCTCTTCTGGCTGGAGCATCTGAGGACCCTTCCACACAGCGGAATAAAATCCCACATTTTCTGCTTTGAACTGTAATATATGGCAGTGTGGACTCAGATAACCTAGTTCAAAGCAGATATTGTGAGATTTTCTATCCTGATATTCTGGGTTATATGGCTGTGTGGAAGGGCTAAAATATCTGATAACCCATCACAGAAATAATTCTTTAGAGAGGGAGGGGGGAGGGAGGATAGGAGCTCATCTTTGCCTTCCCCTACTTCCTTCTCTGTATCCGCAGTAGTGGCAGCTAATCGCCTCTCAACAAAGGATTCTCCCAGGCAGTAACAAGCCACACCTAAAAACTGTCAGGCCATCAGATGCTAATCAAGGTGGCCAGTTGAAACATTCACAACTAGCTCCAACAGACAAGAATTTTTTCTCCCACCCTGGACTTTCCACAGATATGTAAACCCAATTTTCCTAGTTTCCAACAGACCTCACAACCTCTGAGGATGCCTGCCACAGATGCAGGTGAAACATCAGGAGAGAATGCTTCTAGAACATGGCCATACAACCCGAAAAACCTACAACAACTCAATTGACTGTCTGGGGGCCCTTCCACACAGCCCAATATCCCAGAATATCAAGGCAGAAATTCTCACATTATCTAAGTATGGACTCAGATAACCCAGTTCAAATCAGCTATTGTGAGATTTTCTACCTTGATATTCTGAAATATAGGACTGTGTGGAAGGGCCCAAGGGCATCCTAAAAGGGTACGCAAAGAAAATTAGTTAAGACATGAGTAAAAAAAATAAGGCACTTCTAGCAATTGTTGCTACCTTAACTTGAATAATCTTTCTAAAATAAATTAAGCTGGATGCTTTCAGTTTATCTCTTTCATTGTTTTAGCACCCTTCTACACAGCCATATAACCCAGAATATCAAGGCAGATAATCCTCAATACCTGCTTTGAACTGGGTTATCTGAGTCCATACTGCCATATAACCCATTTCAATGTGGATTTTATACAGCTGTGTGGAAGGGAGGGGCCTTAGTTTCTAACACTGTAGTATCATTTAAAAGATAGTGTAGTAATGGTATGATAATAACAGTAATAGTAGTAGCAGCAGGATGATTTCATTTATGGTTTTTACTGTATTCTACTAACTAAAAGCCACTTAGGCACTAATTATGTAGAAAACACAGGCTATGCATATTGTCAATAGAATTAATAGCCAAAGCTAGCAAAACACCGATAATAAGCTCCAAACGTGCCTTCTGGATCTATTTATATCATTTTATAACCCCAGGCAGGTAGATGTTCTTTCCTAACAGTTTTGTTTAGTGTTTTTGTAATTGTTTAAGATGGTAGAAATAACATCTTGAGGCCTCAAAAATCTCAGTAGAGACTCGATTGTTTTAATAATTCAGATGGTTCAAGCTTTGAAATACGTATATAGTTAATCCCAAATAGAGTAAACCCATGGGATTTATCTACCTATTGACTCCTTATTCAACAGTTGATTCAAAGAATCCACTCTAGTTGGGACTAATCAACTAACTCAAGCCACATGGTCAGCAGTATACTATTCCCCTCCCTCCTTCCATTTTTTTCTTCCCTCCCTCCAGTCCAGGGGTCTTATTTGTAGTGCAAAAAAATACTTAAAAATAATACAATAATTAAAATGAAGAACAATTTTAACAAATATAAACTTATTAGTATTCCAATGGGAAAGGTGGGCCTGCCTCTGGCTGATGAGATAAGGTTGTTGTTGTTGTTGTTGTTGTACTGTGCTTTCAAGTCATTCCAGACTTAGGTTGACCCTGAGCGGGGGCCGGGTAAATGACCTTGGAGGGCTGTATCTGGCCCTCGGGCCTTAGTTTGAGGACCCCTGCTCTAGCCAACTTGCAAAGGACAAGCTTTCAGAATGGGCTAAATATTACTGAAATAGTAAACTGAGACCTTGATATCCCCCGTGAATGCCCAAATTCATGAATGTTCAAGTCCTATTGTAAACAGGAGCATAGCACAATGGTGCTCCTTATGTAAACTGGCAAAATCATGGTTTGCTTTGGAATTAAAAAATGTTTTCAAGTCTAGTATCCACAGATTCTTGAATCCATGGATACAGAATCTGTGGATACGGAAGGCCAAGTTTATTTACCGGGACTGTGGTGCAGCTGGCTGGGAGTCAGCTGCATTAAGATCACTACTGACCGAAAGGTCATGAGTTTGAAGCCAGCCCAGGTAGGAGTGAGCTTCTGACCAAAATTGTGTAGCTTGTTGTTGAACTTTGCAGCCTCAAAGACAGTTGCATCTGTCAAGTAGGAAATTTAGGTACCACTTATGTGGGGATGCTAATTTAACTGATTTACAAGGCCATAAAAATCTCCAGGAAGTATTCAAAGAATGAGGACGTACTTCATCAGTGTCACAAACAGACGGTGAAGCAATAGCTCCCCTGGTGGCCAGAAGCTGGACTGTTAAATAGCCTCTCTGTGTTTGTCTATATATGTTGTGTGTCTATGGCACTGAATGTTTGCCATGTATTGTTGTTGTTCATTCGTTCAGTCGTCTCCGACTCTTCGTGACCTCATGGACCAGCCCATGCCAGAGCTCCCTGTCAGCTGTCACCACCCCCAGCTCCTTCAAGGTCAAGCCAGTCACTTCAAGGATGTCATCCATCCATCTTGCCCTTGTTCGGCCCCTCTTCCTTTTACCTTCTACTTTCCCCAGCATAATTGTCTTCTCTAGGCTTTGCTGTCTCCTCATGATGTGGCCAAAGTACTTCAACTTTGTCTCTAGTATCCTTCCCTCCAGTGAGCAGTCGGGCTTTATTTCTTGGAGGATGGACTGGTTGGATCTTCTCGCAGTCCAAGGCACTCTCAGAACTTTCCTCCAACACCACAGCTCAAAAGCATCTATCTTCCTTCTATACGTACATTGTAATCCGCCCTGAGTCCCCTGCAGGGTGAGAAGGGTGGAATATAAATCCTGTAAATAAGTAAATAAATAAATGAATTTAGCAAGCTTCTCTTCAAGACAGTGCAAGTTTTTATAGACAACTCTGTCTTTAAAAAAATGCTATTTTTGCCCTTTTTAATTAAATTGAAACTTTTAATACTTTATTTTTTAAAGTCACATTGCTATAGATTTGTCCTATCGATAATGATACAATTGAATGTTCCAAGCATTTGGATATTATCTACTGCTTCTATTGGAATATACAGGAGGCACTTAGATATGCAGATAAATCTGCTGGCAAGAGAGACATTATTGATTTTCCTAGGGAAAGGGGTGCATTAACTTTTTAAAAACTGGAACTTTCTTTCCATCATATAAATGCATCCTTGCTTGAAGGGCATGAGTATGCACAAGGGTGCCTGTACATTTTTCAGTGGAATCCTTTGTGATGATGAAGAAATATAAGTGCCTTTGACGGTGGCATAAATGGTAGTGTGTCCTTTGGAGGTGAAGCCATTTTGATGAAAGAAGCACATTGATTAAGTGGATAATCACCTACCACGATGGACAGCCAAGAACCTACTGAAAATGCACATAATACTTGAATGTTTCAATGCAAATTTAGATCCAGATTTCCTTTTCTTTCTGAAAATGAACTTCAAGCAGTCTTAACAGTATAGCAGTCTTCCCAAGAGCATCTTACAGCGCTCAGTGTTATTCATGTGCATTCAGAGGTCCCTTTCTCAGGGCCCTTCCACAAAGCCATATAACCGAGAATATCAAGGCAGAAAATCCACAATATCTGCTTTGAACTGGGTTATCTGAGTCCACACTGCCATATAATCCAATTCAATGTAGATATTTTACAGCTGTGTGAAAGAGGCCTAAGAGTGCAACCCTAATAAATCTGCTGTAGAGACAAATCCCGTGGTTATCAAAACTAGAACCAACCATCGACTGAATTTTGCAGGCCAAAGAAGTATTCCTACCACCGGCCCTAAATCCCATAGTTAAGAATCTAGAGGAAATAGCTCACAGTGTTATTCTTTGGTGTGTTAAGAGTGAGTAAAGTAAAATGTAGAAATACCTTATTCGTTTTGTTCCATAAATTGCCTACTGCATCTTAATAATATTGATCCATGTCAGAAAAATCCAAAGGAGACATTGACCTTTAAACCATACAGATATTATTTGCTTAACAATACAGTGTTCTGGCCTTTTAACAAATCTATTTGTAGCTGCAACATCCTGAAATCTGTTGAGCATCCCATAGGTTTCAAAAGAAGGTCGCACAGCTGAACTAGGGTGGCTGAATAGCAAAGTACTTTTGATTTCCAGATGTTGTGGATAAACAGGAAAGGAATGCCTTCATTATGTGCCTGTGATGTACTGAACTAGATGAACTTTCTTGTTTTAGCTGCATAATTGTATTGCACTTAAAGGGTGGAGAAAGAGATTGGTTGTCTTCTGTAAAAAAATAAACACTTCTTCGTAAAAACATTGATAGATAATCCCAGTTCATGGTGTTTTCAAGCCTCAAAAATCAAGAGGGAAATGTCCTTGATGCTTTTCTATTTATTCTTCCTCGAACTCCCCAGAAAGATTTCTGCATGTTCATGTTCCACCTGACTGTATTTGCCTTTCATTGAGCAATCAGGAAAAATAGTCAAATAATCCACTTTATTCCTGTGTTGGTTGATGTTATTCAGCAAATCAATAAATGATTATTGTGTTTATGATTCATCCTTTTGAGATGAAAGCTCAGGCTTACTTCTTGTTGTTGTTTTTTAAAAAATGTTCCAGATGTGAGATACCTTGAGGACATCCCATTTCCGAGAGAGATCTAATGATGTTCCAGCCTCTTTGATACAAAAGATTTCAGTCTTTTGTCTTCCTCTAAATTACCAGTTTATAGTAAAACAAATATAATTTGATGCATGAAAGATACAATTTTTCCCTCCAGGAATCTCTTCTATTTCGTGGATATCTCAGTCACCCAGTAATCAAACACCAATATGTTATTTTGAACTCTCCTTCTTCAGGCAAGATGCTTGAAGCTTGATAAAATCTTTTTGTATATAAATATGTTGGTTGAACACATGGACTGAATTTTAGTAAGGTTGTCAGGAGTACCCATTCGCATGACATATAATTTCATCCATTATATGTACAGGCAGCCCCCAAGTTATAAACAAATAGGTTCTGTAGGTTTGTTCTTAAATTGAATTTGTTTGTACAGGCCCGTAGCCAGGATTTCATTTCGGGGGGAGCTGAATTTTTTTTCAGGGGGGGGTTTGGGGGGGTGAGTTTCGGGGGGGGGGCTGAGTCTGAGTGAAAGAGGGTCTAGCCTAGCAAACCTTTTGTATCATTACCCCAATACCCCCATGCATATGGGATATATTGAGTATGGTGATCAGATCATGTTATTAATAAACATAACAGTTTAAATAATGCACCAATAAGGCCTTTTCGCGAACCACCATGAAAATTTCGGGGGGGGCTGAAGCCCCCCGAGCTCCCCCCCTGGCTACATGCCTGTGTTTGTAAGGCAGAACAGGTACATTTTTAAGTGTAACTCTAGCCATATATGTGTGTGCGCGCACGCATATATCTATCTATATCTATCTTTTGGTTAGCATTGATAAACGGTAACACCTCTGTAGTGTTTGTTTTGCTGTCTGTGCCCCATTCAGAAGATTTTGCCTCTTTCTGTCCCTGTAATTATTGGATTTTGAAAAATGTGGCTTGTTGTTGAAACAAAGATTGGTGAGAAAACTTCATTGGAGACATCTTTTCCCCATAATAACTCTTCCAGGAGTGAATTTCCCTTCCGAGGGGTTGATTTATTTCACTTCCTGTTGTCTCACCCCCATAGGGTACCCCAAGTGGCCAGTTACTGGTCAAAGGACATTTAGCATAATGCCAAATTTTTAAACCTTTGTTTGTGTTTTATATATATTTTAAATGTACCCTCAGAATTTGCTTCTGACATGATAAATAAATAAATAAATAAATAACCCGTTCTTAACTATGAGTCATTTGTAAGTCAAATGTTTGTAATTCAGGGACTGCCTGTATTCTGTTTTTTTATGTACGACACCTACAAGCTGAAGTACACAGGGACAGACATATTCCCACAAGCGCACACATGCATTTAGGATTAGGAATGGCCAAGTTTTCAGTGTTTCTGAGATTCTGAGAAAAAATATTCATCTTCAAATTGACCAAGACTTGTGCATATATTTTAAAAATAAATAAAAATGTGTATAGCTGTAGAACACATGGAAACATACTTTAATCAATGGGAACATGCATATTCCTACATCTGTTCTTTGCCAGGAAAAAAACCCCTATATATTTGCTGTACAAAAGGATGTTTCTTGCATGGGAAAAGCATGAATATCTTCTTATCAATGAGTTACAATAGTGTTAAGTCCTATGTACATAATTGTAATTTCATCTTTTTTTAGTTGTTGGGAAAGTCAGTATTTTTTGCTGAGTGCAACAACCAATAACAACTTATTATAATAATAACTTTATTCTTGTATCCTGCCACCATCTCCCCAAAGGGACTTGGGGTGGCTTACAAATCCTTCCCCTGAAACTCACTTTTCAGGTAATACTCACACACCAACATGACCATTTCCATGAGGTTGGAGTACAAGGTATCATACTGTGATGTATCCAACAAATTTCCCACAGCTGGGCATGCTACAAGGACATCATCTGCAGAGGAAGAAACCTATGGATGCTCATTGTAGCATGTCCAACTAAAGGAAATCGTTGAATAAACATGGATGTGGCTGTGTTTCGGGGCCATGTGACTTTAAATGTGGATTTGATGGGGTAATACTGAAAGATGTAACATACCGGTTGTACATTTCAAAATGCAGGAACTCAGCCCACATCTATTGTGCAAACACACAATGTAGGACACACACATTAGTGCTGTTGAACTTCAAAACACAGTATCCTTAGTCATCATAGCCACCATGACGAATCCTGGGAGTTTTGGCCAATATTTAGAAGGCTGCATGATTCCACCTGTTATATAGAATCTTTCCCCAAGTTCCTTTGGGGAGATGGTGGCGGAATATAAATGATGGTGATGGTGATGGTGATGGTGATGGTGATGGTGATGGTGATGGTGATGATGATGATGATTATTATTATTATTATTATTATTTGTTGGGAATATTAGCTATTGCCAGAAGCTTGCTAGCAAAATGCTAGAGTTGGAAGCAGTCATTCATAATGGAAGTATGAATCACAATATTGTGGCAAACTGAATCAGGCATTTTACATATCACACATCCCATTTATTGCGGTAACTCCTGCAATAAAGAAGGGGCTATCCTGATGACGTCCTGGACAATCCCGAATTACTTCGCTACAAACCAGGAAAACCCTGGATTGTATTAGATAGTGGATTTAATTCATGCCTTCTTGGAAGGTGTGGGATAAACCCACTATTTCCAGACGGTTTGGTGTGGAAAACTGTGGGAATACCCACCCCCCCCCCTCCCACAAAGCCCCCAAAGCCCATTGAAAAGTACAGAAAACTTACCCGGCCTCCAGTACACTGTTGCAGCTGCTCTCCTGGTGCGTAGAAATGGTGTGCCAGGAGAGTTGGGGGGGAGGTATGAGCAATTTACCTCCCCCCCCCCCCCGGTTCTCCTGGCATGTCATTTCTACATGTCAGGAGAGCAGCTGCAACAGTGTACTAGAGGCTGGGTAAGTTTTCTTTACTTTTCAAAGGGGTTTGCGGGCTGTAGGGGAGGGGGGAGGGCCTCCAGATGTTCTTGTGAGCCAGTCACATGAGAGCATCTGGGGACCCACCTCAGAAAGTGCGTGCCACATTTTTAAAACGTGAATGATCCTGTGATAAAGGGCTGTCTGGAACCACCCTTAAAGAAGATGTGCTTCCTATAGGAAGACAAAAGACAAAGACTATGAGATTAAAAAGAGGTGCACTCACATAAAAGAAGAGCCACTCCAATCCTCCTGTTTTTTTTTATGGGTGACAGTCCTGGAGAATAAGCATATATCTTTCATCCCAATACTATAGTTGGAAAGAATTGAACATATGGGTGTCTGTTCCAGACCTTAGAAAAGTTTCCATAAAAGGAGCACAAAAACGGACAGGTATTTTTGAAGGACATTTTTTTTTTGTCATCATAGTGTTATAGTGACAGGAGATGCCATATCTGGAGGTATTTTGCATTCTATGCAGCTTTTAAAGGTAAAAGAGTCATCACAAGCTCTGTGCTTGTCAAACCTAACTAGATTATAATGTATATCTAACACTACTCACTTTCAGCAAGCAGATTTCAATTCAAAAGAGCAAGATTCGAAGCATCCAAAATGTTTAGGCTTCTGAAACTGACACAATAGAGCAAGACAACTATTTGGCAGCTGCTGTCATGATCAATGGAAGTTGTGAAAGAACCATAACCATAGCCGTCTTTCATGATTTTGGGGGCCCCAGTGTTTAGACAGAATGTAATCCTTCCTCTAATCTTTACCTCTCTTTCCTCCCTGTATATAGCTGTATAAAATCCAGATTGTCTGCCTTGAATTGGATGCTCTAGCAATGTAGACTCAGATAATCCAGCTCAAAGCAGATAATGAGGATTCTCTGCCTTGCTATTCTGGATTATATGGCAATATATAAGGGCCCTACGACAATGGTGTCTGAATTATGTATAATTTATATTCTTAAAATGCTTTTGCCTCTGTTTTAGGTGCCAAGCCTGCTCCTGGAATATGCTTTGAAAGAGTCAATTCTGCAGGTGATCCTTACGGAAATTGTGGCAAAGATTCCAAAAGTTCCTTTGCCAAGTGTGAAGCCAGGTATTGCATGTAATAAATTGTTGGCCAATAGAGAAGTCTATGAAGCTCTAGCAGTGGTAGATATGTTGCCGTTAAAATGACTTGTGCTATTTGTTCCCCTGTAGAGATGCTAAGTGTGGAAAAATTCAATGTCAAGGTGGAGCAAATCGACCTGTAATTGGTACCAATGCTGTCTCCATAGAAACAAACATCCCACTACAGGAAGGCGGCAGAATCCTGTGCCGTGGAACTCATGTTTACCTGGGAGATGACATGCCTGACCCTGGTCTTGTCCTCATTGGAACCAAGTGCGCAGATGGAAAAGTATGGTTTAGAATATTTTCCTCAAAATGTATATGCCTAAAACAAGGAAAGTATAGACCTCCCAAACTA
This sequence comes from Anolis sagrei, assembly GCF_037176765.1. Taxonomy (NCBI): domain Eukaryota; kingdom Metazoa; phylum Chordata; class Lepidosauria; order Squamata; family Anolidae; genus Anolis; species Anolis sagrei. The sequence continues at coordinate 196,542,845 of NC_090023.1, forward strand.
TTTTGGGCGGTCATTAGACCTCCCAAACTATTTTTTTTCAATTCTCCCTCTCAGGCTGGATTTACACTGCCATATAATCCAGTATCTTATCCCAGATTATCTTCTTAGAACTGGATTATAGATGCTTTTGATGCTTTTGTACTGTGGTGTTGGAGGAAAGTTCTGAGAGTGCCGTGGACTGCGAGAAGATCCAACCAGTCCATCCTCCAGGAAATAAAGCCCGACTACTCACTGAAGGGAAAGATACTAGAGACAAAGTTGAAGTACTTTGGCCACATCATGAGGAGACAGCAAAGCCTAGAGAAGACAATTATGCTGGGGAAAGTGGAAGGCAAAAGGAAGAGGGGCTGACCAAGGGCAAGATGGATGGATGGCATCCTTGAAGTGACTGGACTGACCTTGAGGGAGCTGGGGGTGGTGACGGCCAGGCATGTAGCCAGGGGGGGCTCGGGGGGCTTCAGCCCCCCCGAAATTCTCATGGTGGTTCACGAAAAGGCCTTACTGGTGCATTATTTAAACTGTTATGTTTATTCATATCATGATCTGATCACCATACTCAATATATCCCATATGCATGGGGGTATTCGGGTAATGATACAAAAGGTTTGCTAGGCTAGACCCTCTTTCACTCAGACTCAGCCCCCCCCCCCCGAAACTCAGCCCCCCCAAACCCCTCCCTGAAAATTTTTTAGCCCCCCCCCCCCCCCCCGAAACGAAATCCTGGCTACGGGCCTGGTGACGGCCGACAGGGAGCTCTGGAATGGGCTGGTCCATGAGGTCACGAAGAGTCGGAGACGACTGAACGAATGAACAACAACAACAACACACTGCCAGATAATCTGGGATAAGCAGATAATTTGGGATCAGATGCTAGGATATAGGTCAGTGTAGATCCAACCAGAGACTCAACCTAAGCTATCCCCTAAGGATCTTTAAAAGCATAGCTAACATTTAACAATTCTGTCTGAGAGTCTATATAGCTATTGGCCTAGAGTGCTTTTATTGTGCATACTGCATGCCAAGTGGTTGGACTGAATGATCCCTGTAGTCCTTTCCAACTCGGTGATTCTCTGATTTTCCAGAGGAATGTGGCAGAAAACTGCCATGGTCTGTTCATTACATGCCTTCCCTCCCTCCTATTCCTGCCACATCTCTTGAAATATTGGTGCATACACAGTGCAATCTGCCAGCTCCTTTGGAAGGAGGAAATGAGAAAGATGAGAACATGGTTATAACAAGAGCAGCAACTATACCATCCAATACATGCTGACAATAGATAACATGCTCTTTTTGAAAACTGAGTTCCTTGGACCATCATCATCATCATCATCATCATCATCATCTTTAATTACTTATTAATTGCCCTCCATCCGAGATGCTCCAGGCGATTTACATAGCAGAAATTATGCAATTAAGGCATTATGGGAGAAATTACTGAGAAAATCAGCTGGTTCGATTATTTATTTTGTGTCAGAAGCATTGCATTATGTGGGGTTGCCTTTGAAGACTATTCGGAAACTTTAAATGGTCCAGCGGGCTATAGCCAGGTTACTAATGGGAACAGCGCTCAGGGAGCACACAGCTCCTCTGTTGCGCCATCTCCACTGACTGCCAGTTTGCTACCAGGCATAATTCAAAGTGCTGACTTTAGCCTATAAAGCCCTAAACAGTTCCAGCCCAGCTTCCCTCTCCAAACATAACTCTCCTTATGAACCATCTAGGAACTTAAGATCATCTGGGGAGACCCTGCTCTCAATCCCAGCTTCTTTGCAGACACGCCTGGCAGGGTCGAAATACATGGCCTTCTCAGTGGTGGCCCCTCGGACATGAAACTCCCGCCCTAGGGATATTAAATCGACCCCCCTCCCTCCTGGCTTTCCGAAAAAAGTAAAAACTTGGCTCTTCGAACAAGCTTTTGGGAAATGCATAATAGATAAACATGAAAGTATGAAAGAGTGAACATGAAATGGCTAGACAACGCTACTGGAAAATGAGTTTACCAGGACGACACTGGTGATTATATGTTTATAATGGTTTTTTTTTTTTTTTTTTTTATAATTTTGTGCTAAATGTTTTTAATTGTATTTTATGAGTGTTGTGGCATCAGATTGCTGCCAATCTGTAAGCCGCCTTAAGTCGCCTTAGGGCTGAGAAAAGCGAGTTAGAAATACCATAAATAAATAAATAAATAAATAACATTAGTGTAAAACTGATAAAATAGATGGAACACAAGCAGCTAATTAATGTTAGACCAAAAATGGACATCAGCAACCACACTGTCTGTAGCTTTAAGCAGTTCTTCCTCGGTGCACGAGGCGGGGCATTGTGGGCGAACATAGGGATGCTAAATTGTTTGTTCTGCTCCACAGTCACACAAGGTGGAGGCATAAGGAGATGCTAAAACCACTGTTTTCATATCTGTAAAATATATTTTGAATATACACGCTGCCCTCTATATTCACTGGGGTTAGGGGTGCAAGATCCCCACAAAAATAGAAAACCATGAATAAAAAACACTACTTTTTTAACATGAGAGGGCACCTTTCTATTAATCTCTGGACCCTTCAGCATAACTCTGTGGTCATCTTCTATCAGAGGTTGATCATGGAGGGTACATCTACAATGAATATTTAATTCAGTTTTATATCACTTTAAGTGCCATGGCTCAATGCTAAGGAATCCTGTGATTTGTAGTTTGTTCAGTTTCCAGCAAACTTTGACAGAGAAGGCAAAAGTCCTTGAATAACTGTACCTATAATTCTACAGCATTGAGTCATGACAACTAAAGTGATGTCAAATTGCATTAAGTCTACATTAGATGCACCTGGGTTTACATTAGACAACCTAGAGATTCCGAAAACCCTTCTACGCAGCCATATAATCCAGATGATCAAAGCGGATAATCCACATTATCTGCTTTGAACTGGATTACATGAACCTACACTGCCATATAATCCAACGCAACTGCCATGTAAAATCCAGATTATCTGCTTTGAACCGGATTATCTGGTAGCGTAGACTCATATAATTGAGTTCAAAGGCAGATAATGTGGATTATCAGATTTGATAAGGTAGTGTAGAAGGGACCCAAATTTTATCTGGCAGTGTAGAAGGAGCCCTAGAGACCATGTATTCATCAAATCCACAAATAATCAAATTCACAAAAATTAAACATGTAAATGTGGACAGCCATGTTTATTTTCAAAGCCAGGACCAATATTTCTCATGTTGTTTTCATCCCTTATTTGCGAAATGTACAGGAATCCAACCACAGATCGTATACTAAGGAAGGAAGATAAGACTGTTTTTCAGTGCTTTCCTTAAAATTTTTAGCAGCCGCTTTGGTCTGCTTCTCCCAGCAGTACAGCACATTGATGAAGCCAGCCCTGAGGCTAAGGAACGAAAACAATTTCTAATTAAGTAGACTTATTAAAGAATCAAGCAGAGAGAAAGTCAGAAATGATTGCTTTTAAAATAAAAAATGAACATGAACATTCACTAACCAAACTCAGCAGGATCTTTAATGAAGACAGCTTTCAGGCAGGGCAAGGGTGTGGAGCAGCTTCCTCGGGCATAGGTTGTTTCTTCACTTTGCTCATGAGCCTAAACTCCCAAACCATTCAAATGAGGGTTTGTATGAATAGTTCCCAGAGAATGAAATATACACCAAAGAAACAGCAGCCTTGGGAAATCTGGACCTGTGATCTGAGTAGAAGGATACCTTACTTTTCTATGGCAATTTTGGGATAATAGTCACCCCTTGCTTAGAATATGGGTGCAGGTAGATTATTTCTTGCATTACTGTAATGGATCATTTGAGACAGGGTAGGGTGATTTTTTTAAAGATTTAATTGATAAATTTGTCAAACGAAATGTATAAGCATACATTCTTCCCTCTTTTTACAATATCTTAGACAAAAGAGTATGTCATACTATATACAATCTAAGAGTAAAAAAATCAAGAACATCTTTAAGCATATTTCTTATCATTATTTTTAAATTTACATTATAACTTATCCTACATATAGCTCTATCACACACCTTTTATCCACTTATACATGTTTTATTTCTTTATAATTATTATTATACCATTTCCCCCCCCTCTTCTCCTTAGTTTGTGCCCCCTTCATCAGGACCAACCAATTCAGGTTGTTTCACGATTCCAAAATGTCATTGGTTCTGTTGCTGGCTTATACCCCTTTCCCTAATTAAAGAAATACTCAATAAATTCTCCCCATATTTTCCAAAAAATCTGTTTGTTTCCATATTCCCCTTTTAATTTTAATATTGCAAGTTAGGTAAAGGTAAAGGTTTTCCCCTGACATGTAGTCCAGTCGTGTCCGACTCTGGGGAGTGGTGCTCATTTCCATTTCTAAGCCGAAGAGCCGGCGTTGTCTGTGGACACCTCCAAGGTCATCTGGCCAACATGACTGCATGGAGCACCCTTACTTTCCTACCGGAGCGGTACCTATTGATCTACTCACATATGCATGTTTTCGAACTGCTAGGTTGGCAGAAGCTGGGGCTGACAGCGGAAGCTTACACAGCTCCCTGGATTCGAATCTGCGACCTTTCAGTCAACAAGCTCAAAACAAACAATATTGCAAGTTAGCTTATCATTAATAGCTATATTCCAAATTTCCCTATACCATTCTTCTAATTGATTTTTTTCTTTCCAATTTTTTGCTTTTATCAATTTACCTGCCATTATCAAATTAGAAACCAATTCTTTCTCTTCTTGTAAGGGAATTATATTATCATGTATAAGTAATAATGCTAATTTTGGTGTAATCTCAATCTCTATTTTTATTATTGCTCTTATTTCTTTAAATATACTATCCCAAAAATTTTGTATAGTTTTACATGACCACCACATATGAAGGTATGTCCCAATTTCCTGACAGCCTCTCCAGCACTGATTTGAGTATTTTTTATCAATCTTATTTAATCAAATGGGAGTTAGATACCACCTCTATACCACTCCATATGCCTGCCCATTCTTGATTATTCACTTTTTTCCCCAAATCTACTTCCCATACTTCCTTCAAATAATTTATAGATATCACTTACTATACTTTTTCATGTTACATTCTCTTCTTTAGTCTCCCTTTGAGTTATCATCTAGGGTGAATAATTAAACCAGAATATGGAGAAACAACTTCCAGTATTCTGGCATGCATAATGTGCTAGTTCTTCAGGGAGAAGGGTTGAGTTGGGAGAAGTTGGATTTATTACAAACCAACCAAAGTCATCACTCTTTATTTTGAATTCCTTATCCATGGATTCAACCATCCATGGCTGGAAAATATTTTCCACGAAACACCAAAAAAAAAGTCTTGATTTACCATTTTATATCAGGAATGCCCTTTTACTACATTGTATATAATAGGACTTGAGCATCTTTTGGTTTCCAAGGAAAGGCAACGGAACCTAGAATCACACTCCAGCAAATGAGAAGGGCCCACTGTATTACATATGGTGAGTCCATACTCAAATTAAGCCCCATTGTTAGCTTCAGCTAGTTTCATTAGGCATAGGGAATAGTGCCCATTGGATTGGGTGCATATACACTGGAGAATTAATGCAGTTTGACACTACTTTAACTGACATGCCACGGAATCATGGGATTTGGCATTTGGTGACACGTTAGCACTCTTTGGCAAAGAATGGTGAAGAACTGGTAAAACTACAGCTCTCGTGATTCAGTAACATTGAGCCATGACAGTTAAAGTGAAATCAAACTGAATTAATTCTACAGTGTAGATGCACCCAGTGACACTAAGGGCCCATCACACAGCCCTGTATCCTAGAATATCAAGGCAGAAAATCCTACAATATCTGCTTTGAACTGGGTTATCTGTCCATACTCAGAGCCCGTCCAGACAACACCTTTATTGCGGTATCTACCGCAATAAAGGAGGGACTCTCCAGACAACATTCTGGATAGTCCTGAATTAATTCACTACAAACCAGGAAACTCCTGGTTTGTAGTGAATCAATTTGTTAGTGGATTTGTTCCGCGCCTTCTTGGAAGGTATAGGATTAATCCACTATTTCTGAGTCTGGACTGCAGGTACTGCAGTCCAGACAGTATTCCCACAGTTTACCGGGCTAAATAAGCTCAGTAAACTGTGGGAATAACCCCCATCCCCGCAAGCTCCCAAACCCCTCGTCCTGTCACGTAGAAATGATGCACCAGGAGAGCCGGGTGGAGGGAGCAATTTTCTTCCCTCCTCCGAGGCTTGTAATGGAGGTTTTATTGCTTTTCTAAGTGGTCTGGGGGCTTAAGGGGAGGAGATAGAGCCTCTCTTGGGGTAGTCCTGAGACAACATCTGGACACCTACCCTAGGAAGCATGCACTTTCTGGGGTTGGTGTGGACAGGCCCCCAGAAACATCCACCTTTTCTTTAATGTGGATGCTTCTGGAATAAAAAGCAGTCTGGATCTGGTATCAGATAATGTGGGATTTTCTGCCTTGATATTCTGGGATATAGGGCTGTGTGGAAGGGCCCTAAGCCAAAATTTTAAAGAAGACTACAAAAAAATTATAACCTAAAGTTACAAGACAACATCAGGGACTCCTTATAGTTTTGGCTAGTTTCAAGACAGGGTTAAGATTATTTGCAAAGTTAGTTGAGATTACAGAACACAATATCAAGATAATATTCATATAGTTTGAACAAACTAACACTGAAATGAAAATATTTTGCAAAATGGTGCATTCATGAAGCATGTGTCCCAGTGCTCAGTTAAATAGTTTCTTGTCAGCACTTGTAGCAGATCAGTAGTTTGCTGCAGCATGAAAATGTTTGCAAAGAATATATATATTGCTGCTACAATAATTCTTGTCTCAGCATTTTTACATGCCAGTTGATTGCTAGGCTTCTGGCTAAACAAAAAGCCAATTCCATTCATTCTCAATAAACTCTTGGGTATAGGAGAACTCTGCATAAATATAACAGTTTGTCAAACTGTTAATTCAAAACACACAAAGTGAGAACAAGAAAAGGTAGGGCTTAAAGTGTTGGGAATGCAGACTTTTTTGCTTTTTTATACAGTTTTTATACAGTTCTGAAATCAATGGTCTCTGGTCCTTTCCACGCAGCTGTATAAAATCTACATTGAGCTGGATTATATGGCAGTGTGGACTCAGATAATCCAGTTCAACACAGATATTGTGGAGTATCTGCCTTGATATTCTGGGTTATATGGCTGTGTAGAAGGACTCTCTGTGTTCTGAATAAAGGTGCTCCATTCACATGTTGCAAAACTATAGATGTGAAGGACAAACAACTTAATTGCAGGACATTCTTATCTACAAAGGAAGATGTGAAAAGATTTCCTTCTACATTTACAGTTGTATAATATGAACAGGACTCTCTGATGGAGATGGATATCATCCAAATAATCTTGAGCCCTTTCACCATGATTTTCAGAGTTTAATTGTGGCTCATTCATTTAATTTAACAGGTGTGGAGAAGTCCTGATTTGGTATTTTTGGAAAGAGATTCCAGTATTTCAGCTTTCCTGGACACATGGTGTTTCCTTCTACAATTACAGAGAAGCATTTGGCCTAACAGTAATAACCATGATAGTTGTGGCTTTTGACTGATGCTTCAGGGCTTTTCTGAACCTATGATTGCATTTGAGGTTTCTGGAGTTCCCACATCAGTTAGGCATACTGGTAGCAAACTTGAAACATATTGTGATTATGGCTTCAGCTTTGCTCAAATTTGTTCCCATGTAATTGCATGGCACTGCTGCTTTTGTCAATGGAGGAAAACATGTTAAGTTATTTTTAACCATTTCTGATTTACAATTTATATAGGAATCCAGGGGTAGATCTCAATGTCTGTAGAAAGTATACTGAACTGGATAGATCAACATTACTGATTAAAAGGCAAATGTTTATATCTACTTATATACTGTAATACCTCTCCGGTTTGACAACGGACTGGTTCAAAATCAGGAAAGGCATGCAAAGGATTGTATACTCTCACCCAACTTATTCACCTTATATGCAGAACACATCATGCAATGTGTGGGGCTTGATGAATGCAAGGCTGGGGTAAAAATTGCTCGAAGAAACATTAACAACCTTAGATATGCAGATGTTACCACTTTGATGGCCAAAAGCAAGGAGTTGCTGAGGAGCCTTCTAATTAAGGTGAAAGAAGAAATTGCAAAAGCTGGGTTGCAACTAAACATAAAAAACCAAGATTATGGCAACAAGACTGATTAATAACTGGGAAATAGAGGGAGAAAACGTGGAGACAGTGACAGACTTTGTATTTCTAGGTGCAAAGGTTACTGCAGATGGGCTGGTTCATGAGGTTCATGAGGTCACGAAGAGTTGGAAGTGACTGAACGAATGAACAACAAACTTAAATACTGGCTCTGCTATGTCAACCAAAAAGCATGTTGTTAAGACAGTCTTCATAATCCAAACTATTTCTATTCTAATTGAAATAAGCCACGCAGATAGAAAATTTCAATGTTTGAAGACTTTCCATTCAATGTGAAGTAAGATTTTGTGTGCATCTGCACTGTTGCGTAAATATATGCTTTGCAGAAGGAAGGGTCAACACTCCTGTTGGTGTTCGTTTTGCTATCTGTGCCCTTATTCAGAAGATTTCACCCCACTTTCCGTTCCTGTAATAATTGGATTTTGAAAAATTTGGCTTGTTGTGGAAACAAGGATTGGTGATAAAGCTTCACCTTTTCCCCTTGATAACTCTTTCAGGAGTGAATTTCCCTTCCGAGGAGAAGATTTCTCTCACTTCCTGTTGTCTCCCTCCTGTTCTTCTCCTGTTTGTAAATCGGATTTTTCTAACTCGGGTACTGCTTGTATTATGAAATTGCTGCTTCTCCGAGTGGTGAAAAGCTCTATTGCTCTGTGGCAGAACATTGCTACACTTGTTTAGTTTCCTGCAGAGACTGGAAATTTACAGTTGTTTTCTGATATTTGCTTTATTTGCAAATATATAGGCAGCGTACACTTGGAGGTAAACAAGCTCTCCTACAGCAGGCATCAGGTCCCCAAAGAGCAACTTCTTCAGTACATTCTATCTCCGAGCTAAAGACTGTTAGATCTCTTTCTTTTATTGCCAATTTACAATTACAAACACATTCTCTCTCTTCCACACACATACACACACACACACACAAAGTGCAGAGAAAACCAGTATTGAGATTCCATCTCTGCAGGTGAATTTCCTTTCATAGAAAACCCAGAATCTTTAAAGAAGCCTTAAGGTTCTTTGTAAATCCACGATTCCAACTAAACACTGTTTCCCGCATTGATTGACTGTACACAGTAATTTATCTAACAGTTTACCAACACGTCACAACATGAAACAGAGTATAAACCTGATTTTAAGAAATATAAGCCAAAATCTCTCTCTCACACACAGCTATCCCTAGTGTAATTTTAAAACTGAAAGATTAAAGTCAAAGATTGTGTTTCTAAAGTGGTGCTCTTAAGTTGGAAGTATCCCAGCAATGTTACGTTTAGAAATATACCTTTTGTATCCTGAGGATCTGTAACACCTCTCCGGTTTGCCAACTATTCCTTAAATGCATCCAATTTTTAAAATGAAAATTGAATGTATAAATGAATGTGGCAAAGTAGGAGTGGAGGGGAAAAGCCATCTGTTTTAAACAATGGAAGATAACACTAATGGTTGACAGGTGCTCATCTAATAAAATGTATTTTGCTTATTTCCAATTAATATGGACCAGAAATCTTTTATTGAAGAGATTTCATGCACTGAAACAAAAAAGAGAAACTTTTAAGATCTAAATAAACAAGAATTTACTATTTTGTTCTCATGATATCAGATTGGGTGTGCCGTAATTGCAGAGGCGGCTCAACCCATTATGCAAAGTAAGCATTTGCAGTATAGTTGATTTTGCCCAGGGGCACTCTTGGGGGAAAATAGACCTTGAGATATGTGAGTTGTAGTTACTGGGATGTATAGTTCACCTACAATCAAAGAGCATTCTGAACTCCACCAATGATGGAATTGTACCAAATATGGCACACACAACTCCCACGACAAACAGAAAATATATATCAGTGATTGGTTGGGGGGGGGGGCAAAATACTGTTTGCTTACCGTTGAAAATTACCTAGGGCTGCCTTTGCATAATTGTTAAATAGAAATTGTGCCAGCTATGTTGTATGTGTGTTTGTGTGTCTAAACCAGACATAACTCGTGTACGAGTCCAGAAATTTAGTTCACATTGAATAAAGAACACTGGGTCAGCATATCCACAAGTCCATTAACTACTGTATCTTAACTCTTACTGAAATATGAACAACCCAATCTCCAAGTAGGAAAAGGCATGAGCTTAGTCCATCGTGGGTAAACAAAAAAGAAAAACCAAACCATTTTGTTATCTCCATCTTAGTGTCACTTCTAGCCTTTTAGAATGCCTGGGAGGGGAAATGGTGATTTTGATATCTCTTTGGCACTTACCCAATTTGAATTTTTCCTCTCTGCAGAAGGACTTTTGATTTGTCCATGGATCATATCAACATTTGTAATTTTAGACCCCAAACCTCAACTTATACATGAGCTCAACATATAGACAACTGTTATGGCACTCTTCATTTTTGTTGTTGTGTCAGGACCGACTTGAGAAACTGCAAGTTGCTTCTGGTGTCAGAGAATTAGCCGTCTGCAAAGAACATTGCTCAGAGGACGCCTGGATGTTTGTTTGTTTTTTTATGTTTTACCATCCTTATGAGAGGCTCCTCTCATGTCCCCGCATGGAGAGCTGGAGCTGACAGAGGAAGCTCATCCATGCTCTTCCTGAATTCAAACCTTTGACCTGTCAGTCTTCAGTCCTGCTGGCACAAGGGTTTAACCCATTGCACCCCAGGGGCTCCGCTCTTCAATTTGAAGTTGTATAAGTGTATATAGACTTTATTCTATGATGAATACAGCACAGAAAACTGTAGTAAGTACTGCTTGGTGCATAAACCACAAACTTCTAATTCTGAAAACATTAAGGTTGCTCTTCTTTTCTTATTTGATAGATCTGTCTCAACCGTCGCTGCCAAAATACCAGTGTATTTGGTGTTCATGAATGTGCAACAAAATGTCATGGCCGTGGAGTAAGTATTACGGATTCAATTTTTTACAGTCGGCCAATACCCAGCTGAGCAATAAATCATTCATTGGTTACAGCTTTTGAAATCTATTATTCTTTGTAATATATCCGTCAAAGTCTTTTCAGCATGTCCTTAGAAAAAGATCAATTTTCAGTATCCTTCTCAACATCCAAGAAAGGCAACGTGGCTTTTATTTCACAAAGAAATCGCTATGGTGTAAGTGTCCTTATCTTTCTTTTACAATGTTCTGCAGTTCAGAAACAGAATTTAGTTCCCTCTTATGTGCTGTAATTCTAAACTAAATTCATTGAATCAAATGTTGTTGATAATGTTTCACACATATTTGGGGCCTAAGTTTGAAACTTGTGTCTGAACTGAGACGTTTGAAAAACTGTTTCAGGGAAATATTCTTCTTTGAATTAAAAATGTACACAGTCACTAATTGACTGCTTTTAAATTTAAAAAATATTAGACATAATAATTAAACTAATAATCCCATATGATAAGAATTACTATTATTCCTTTTAATTGACGTGTTCATTAAGTATTGCCTATGTTTCTTGGCAGCTACAAGTTCTAATAAATAAAAAAGGCTAATAAACAAAGAATATAGTTGCTGCACTTCCAACATCTGACCTGTACCTGCATATTAATATTGTTCTGCCGGGAAAGTTTTAATAGTGTCGGAGCATCAATCTATATTTGCCCTCTTTAAAATTCATACTAAGTGTACATGATTAATTTTTATACTTCTCTCCAATCATGTTCCCAGGCAGGTTACATAAAAATGCAATTAAACAATTAAAATATAGATGTAGCCAGCGTAGTAGGCTACAGGCAATAAGATCTTGAAAACATCACAATGGCATGGCAATAAAATTAAAAACATACCTAAAAGACATGAGTGGAGAGGTTATTTCCCTGGTAATCAATTTCCTAACCTCAGGTGATTGAGCCACCTAAAGAAGGTTTTAAACTTGTCAACATAGCATGTGGATTGCTCTCCCACCAGTGAAATCACAAAACAACACAACTGTTTGGGTTAACTATGGGCAACTTTTATTACATGTTTCCAATCAATCTCTGTGTGATCTGCCAACCAATTTAAAGGCATGAACATGAACTTGAACATGAACTTGAATTTGACCTTAAACTTGAATTTGGTGTGTATTAAACGAGGCAGTGGCCATCAGAGACCAACTCATCCTCAAACAATGGCGAGACACCAAGGTCCTCGGATGCAACCCAGAGTTTTTCCCAAGGTGACCCTTCAGGGAAATGGGTGGAGAATTCAGTCTATGACTCTCTCCGCCCAAGGCCACTCCTGTTCACCCTCACCTAGCAGATGAGGGTTCCCATTCATGGCCTACACCACATAGGGGGTGCCTTGGTCACACCAATATGTACCTGTCCTTGGTTTTCTTGTGTGAAGCCTATATGTAACCCACTCACCCAATTTGCCATGGATTAAACAGTGTAGGGTAGACAAAAAAACCTATAACATAGGGGGGGTTTCCTCCCTGGCCCAGTCAGTGACCCTTGTAAAAGTACACTAAGAGGCAGGCGGGTGGGTCATCAACATTGAGAGAATGAGAGGAAAGGGCAGTGACTGCCCCTGTGCTGACCCTGCCCACAACAAGTTCCATCCAGGACTATTTTACCTCTCCCTTCACTGTAGGGAGCAAAGCTCTTCCCCGCCTTCATGCTGAGGGCAAGAAAGGGATTTTACATACAATGCAATGTCACTCAAATAAAAGAGAACATGCAAGAGAACCAAAAGTTAACTTTAAACCTATTTACCTGCAAGTTCCTTGCATCCCCCAGGATTTGCAGTTGAGCCCCTAATGTTTACCTTTTCTTCTCGGGTCTTAAAGATTGTGAGGCCAGTTGGAAACTAAGCTACTTATGGATTGTGGATACAACTCCCTCTTGATTCTCAGGAATTGGCTTTTATATATATATAACTAGTGCAGTTTCTTTATATCTATGCCTTAACCACTGAACTGAAGAAGTTATAAGCAAGTAGGCATAATTGCAAAAGCATGCTAAACAACCCAGAAAGATCCATACATAATACAAGTAGCACTCCCAGGGCAGGCATTCTTCCTGAAAAATTAACTTCCTGAAACATGAACTTTGCACCTTCCTCTGTGGTTGAACAGTATTGACAAAATTGGCAGATCCCAGGAGATGCAACTGCAGTTTCCAAACAAGAAAACAAGCCAAATGAGTTTCCCCTAAGACAATATTCGTGCATAGGCAATGTTGTTGGGATCATTCTGTTGCTTTGTCTTTACTTTCTAATTCTAGAGTTTCTGGGGTTTTTTTTAGTTTCACTGGGGAAAGACGTTCTAAACAAAATGCCTGTAGTGGGATGCAGTTTTCCTGAACTCCTAAATCAGTTTGCAATTTTAAATCTAACTTTCAATCATTTTTGCTTTCTGACACACAGGTTTCATTTGTGTTTGCTGTTTTACACACTCATATGTTCATGTTGTTTTGTTTTTAAGGTCTGCAACAATAAAAAAAATTGCCACTGCGAGGCACACTGGGCTCCTCCCTTTTGTGATAAGGCAGGATTTGGTGGCAGTGTAGACAGTGGACCTCTTAGACAATCTGGTGAGTAAATGACCAAGTCCAGAGCCAGCAGAGTAAAAGTTAAAATGCTTCTTTTGGCCTTGCCAAAGGATGCAGTTTTCATGTCTCTGTTCTATACTTCTGGGTACCCTTGTAACAATGACCTCCAGTTATATGAAGGGTGTTTTGCTTTTGGGACCAAAATATCTTGAATTTGCATTAACTAACATTTGCCCTCAAATTGATGAAAAATTGTTCATGCGCCTACAGTTTTCACATTGCATATTTTATTTCCTTTTCCATATTAGTCTTCTCTGTATCTGTATCTTTTTCAACTTGATCTTACTGACTGATTCCTTGGCTCTCTCTGATTTTAACTGCTATATGGCCGTCTAGGTGTTCTAAATATAGCCTAAATAAATGTACAGGAATGCAGAGTGAACTTGCTCTGTTCCCTCTTTACATGCATTCCCATGACTCTCCTCACATGGAGAATAATGTCTAAAGAGGAGAACCTCCTATATGTTTGGAAGCTCTCATGGAGAATGATGGTCTGAAGAGGAGAACCTGTATGCTTAGAGTCTGACATGGAGAGTTATGTTCTGAAAAGGAGAGCCTTCCGCATATGAGGCTTACATGGAAAATGATAATCTGAAATGAAGACCTTCCTTTATGTTCGGAGTCTCTCATGTAATTGAGAATGCTGGAGAACTGATATTTGGAAAACTGACGTAGAACCATAGAGTTGGAAGAGACCTTGTGTCCCATTCCGTCCAACCCCCTGCCAAGAAGCAGGAAAATCACATTCAAAGCACCCCTGACAGATGGGCATTCAGCCTCTCTTTAAAAGCATCCAAAGAAGGAGTCTCCACCACAGTCCGAGGTAGCGAGTTCCACTGCTGAACAGCTCTCACAGTCAGGAAGTTCTTCTTAATGTTCACGTGGAATCTCCTTTCCAGTAGTTTGAAGCCATTGTTCCATGTCTTAGTCTCCAGAACAGCAGAAAACAAGCTTGCTCCTTCCTCCCTATGACTTTCCCTCACATGTTTATACATGGTTATCATGTCTTCTCTCGGCCTTCTCTTCTTCAGGCCTATAGAAGGCTCTCCTCTCCAAACTGTCACTCTCCCCATGATGGAAGTAAAAAAAGTGTGATAGTGTGTTTCCCTTCTTAATACGTTTATTTAGCTAGCACTCAGAACATTTATTCAGGTGGACAGAGCTACTTAGTTTATACAAGGTACATACATGAGCATCTAATGCAATGGGAAGAAAGTCACAGATAAACTCCCCATTGATTGGGAAGCGTGGCCCTCTTATGTTCTGCTCACTCTCATCCAAATTGTACTAACAATTCCCTGTAAACTAGCATAAAACTATCAATTTCATACTCTGGTGACATAATTATTCACAAAGCTAATTGTTTCACCTAGCTGAAAGCAGTGCTTTTTTGCATCTTCATCAATAATCTGTCCTGGAAGGTTGGATGGTTTTTAATTGCTGTCACTTCTTCTGAAACCACCTTGTGTCTTCAAGTATGCCCTTTACAATTATTTCTTAATAGAATTTTAGATAGCAATTTTTTTGTAGCTGCTTCTTGTCATAACTGACTCTTGACCCACATAAAAAGGGCTCTGTTTTTCTGTCTCGTGTTGCAAACTCCTGTGTGGAGATGTGTGTGTATCTGATAAGTTTTACGTAAGTGAAGAAATGCACCAACCTACAGCCAGTTAGAAAGAGCCTAAGCTTGGCTAATGTTCTGCCAAACATGATGTCTGGATTTTGTTATTCTGCTTAACTGTCAAGTTGAATGTAAACAGGGATATCTATCTGTCTCTATTTATTTATTTTATTCATTTATATCCAATGTTGATCATGTAGGTCATGACCAACATTTTGAATTATGCCCATTGTGGACCAGAAGGCAGTGGAGCGGTTGCTACAAAGGTGCTGTATCATAACCACCAACTGTTCCAGTTTGGAGAGACAGACTTGATTAATTGTCTGTTGTCCCACTTTTTCTGTTGCCTTTAAAATATCCCAGGCCCCACCTACACTGTAATGTAAAATCCAGATTATCTGCTTTGAATTGAATTATATTTATTTTATTTTTATTTCACTTACTAGCTGTACCTGCCATGCATTGCTGTGGCCAACTTTCCCTCCCTCTTTCTCTCTTTCTTTTTCTCTCTCTTTCCTTCCCCCTTTTTCTTTCTATCCTCATTTCTCTCCTTTCTTCCTTTGCTCTTTGGTTCCATCCTTCCTTCTCTCTTTCCTTTCTTCCCTCCCTCTTTCTCTCCTTTCCTTCTCTTTTTCCTTCCTTCCCTCTCTCTTTCTTTCCCTTCTTCTCTTTTTTATTTCCTTCTCTCCTTCTTTCTCTACCTTTATTTCCTCCCTTCTCAGCTTCCATTCTTCCTTCCCTCCTTCCTTCTTTCCCTCTTTCTTTCCTTCCCTCCTTCCCTCCTTCTCTCCTTCCTTCCTTCCTTATTTCCTTCCTTCCTTTCCCCTTTCCCTCCTTCATTCCTTCCCTCTAGATAGGCCAGAAAAGAGTTGGGCTTCAAGGCAGCGCTTGAGAGAGGTGCGTCCCTGATCTCTGCAGAGCAAGGGCTCCATGGTTAGTGCCCTCACATTGCCCTCAGGTCTCCTCATCGCTCTGCCCAACTGCCGCCATTATCAAGGGCCGCAACCTTCCAATGTGACTGTAGCACAGGAGAGTTGGGGTGACAGTTTGTTTTCTTTTCCCTTGCGCCGGGGGGGGGGGGGGGGGGGAGCCATTTTTGCGCATGTGCTGTATTGTCATTTAGCTTTTATGTGTTTTTAAGTCCTTTCCACTCCTTTTTTTTGGGGGGGGGGTTATAAGTGATGGTCACTCGTTGGTCTGTTAGGGGTGTAGTGTCCAAATTTGGTGTTAATTTGTCCAGTTGTTTTTGAGTTATGTTAATCCCACAAATGAACATTACATTTTAATTTGTATAGATTTGTATCCTGCCCTTCTCTCCCTAAAAGGGGATTCTGGATGGCCTTACAGTAGGCAGTCATTTGATGCAGTGTAGACTAATATCGTCCAGTTCAAAGCACATAAAGCACATAATCTGGATTGCATATGGCAGATGAGGCCTCGGTTTCTTTCTCCTCCCAATTTACCCCTTTATCCTTGACTCACCGCAGTTGCTCCAAAGATAGTGAGGCTTTACCAGGCCTTTGAATGTTTTAGGGCTGGAGCTTGCACTATGTCTTTAGTCCCTGTTAATCTCTCCACAAAAAGGAAGAAGGGGCTTTAGGATCCTTAATCTTCCATTTTCCGAAATTCTGTGGTATAACCTCTGGTCAAATCTTACTATGTATTCTTTTGCTTTGTTGTATTTGATACAATTTTCCCCTAAAATGTTCTTTCCTTTCTGTCAGTTCACTGCTCTCCAAATAAGTACATACATCTGAGTCTGAAGTTGCGTAGAGTTTGCTTGTTCTCTTATACTTTTATTGCATGTACTGTAAAACCTCCGACATCCGAGGCAAAACTCCTACAGATGTGAGAGCAGAATCAGGCCTTAAATTTGCATGTGCACCTTGGACTGGCTTAGAAATGATACCACTTTTTGGTGTGAATAGTGCTATTCAGAAGTAAATTAGATTGCATTTACTTCATACTAGTTCCTGTAATGAATTGTAATGCTGAGCTCGTGACATCATAATCATTTCCATAACAATGCAGTGGCATTACAATTTCTCAGCAAAAGGTAGCTGACTGAAATAGGGACTGCAAAATAGAAAAAGAAAGAGAGCCTTTTGTCAGATTTCTCCTATAATAGAGAAGAGAAAAAGATGTCCATGAGCTAAAGGAATGAATTTAGGCCACTGTACTAAACTCACTTATCCAGAGAAGTTCTGCTGACTGTTTTAGAGCCAATCAATACTCACAAAGTCTTTGGATGTGCAGAGGTCCTCGTTCTTTTCATATACTTCCTTTCTCAAAGATACTTTTCAGCTTACTAAGTGACCCAATAAAACCAATGGATGGGTTTAAAAAGGTGGTAGTCACTTTGAAATTTCAGTTATTTCCAAGGAGAAGTTAGAAGGAGCTTGAAAGTTCATAGTTTTACCTGCACAAATCATGCATACTCTGTGTAGGCAACAAAGTGTGACCTTTGTATCTACAATTATAGAATTTAGTTTAAAGATGGCCTTTAACAGCCATCTCTCTATCCTATGGAATTCTAGGCTATGTTGTTTGGTGGAGCAATTAGATTTCTTTACCAGCTGAGCATAATACTATAGTTCAGAGGGGTGGACTAAAGAATTCCAAGGCAACATATACACTTAACCAGATAAATCCAGATCAAAGTACTCTGGAACAGTTCCGATGAAGCTTGGGAGCATTCCTAGAGCCCTTTGGTGGGTCACATTGGATTGGCTGCCATTGTCATTTCAATGTTGGCAACAAGCTGCTCCGTCCCTGATTTTGATAGTTTCCTTTGGTTCAAAGTAAGTTAGGGCCCTTCTACACAGCACTAAAATATGGATTTTCCTAAGGGAAAAACCAGTTAGCCAAGCCAAATTGGCTTGGTTTATTCCAGGTTTTTAAAACATTTCTTAAGATCCGGATCATAAGTTAGGATCCTGTTCTTAACAGGTGAGAACCCTGTGGGGATTAACTCTCAGGACTACCCAGAGATGAGTCCCCATAGCCATCTCACCATTTTGGACATCCAAAAGCCTGGAGGAGCAAGATGGTAGCACTACCCTCTTACCTTGCAGGCTTGCCAGTCATGGAGGGCCTCTCCGGAGAGCTGTGGAGTTGCATCAGAATGAAACTAGAGGATGGTGCGGAGGGAAAATTCCTCCTCCCACTCCCCTCTCCTCCAGCGTTGTTCTGATGTGACTCCACAGGTCTCCGGAGAGGCCCTCCATGCTTGTCAATGTGGTGGGGTGAGTTTTGGGGGAGTGAATGGGGGGTGGCTGGATGCTCTCCCGGATTAACTTTTGGTTGACCTGGGGTGGTATGTAGGGAAATCCTGTGGTTATGAGAAGGGATGGGGACTACAACACAGGAGAAAACAGGTTAGTTTAACCAATTTTTGCCCACATTTTACTTAGTCTGGATGTGCCCTTAATTAATAAATATTACTATGATTTTCTTCTTTTGTACAAACACTTACTTTGTTCCTCCTTGCAGGCTGCTGTAAGAGAGCAATACAGATGAGTTGGGTTCTTTAACTAACTCTTGCCTCCTTGATTCATTACCTTCCCTAAGAAATGATTCACCTGGGAACTTGTCCTGCTGACCATTCCTTTAATTTGGGCCCTATTAATCCCTTTGTGTCCAGACTAAAAAACATATTTTCAGCCAGTTAACAACACTACTATAAAATATACTTAGAATCATAGAATGCACAATTAAAACTTTAGTCTCAGGGGACTATAATTAGTTTCTTCTTCAAGGAGATTAACACACTGCATGCTGACAGTACTAGCTTCATTTCCAGATATACACACATCAGGGAAGCTCCGCCAGTCCCTTTTCCCCAGATAATGCTTGATGTACAATATACACAGCAGGTCCATTCTTATTGCATTGGTTCATTTGAGACGTTTACAAGTTACACTTACAAAATGAATGTGTGACATACCTGCCATTTGTTAAGAGTTTACAGACCATAGTAAATGTAACTCTTGTTGCTGTTTCTGAGATGTGGTGGTTGTACTATTTTATACAACTAAGTATTCTTAATTCATGTGGAGATTAAATTCATTTGGACAGCATTGCATGACACAGATAATTTGCACATGAATATTTGTTGCAGTGTGCTTTCAAGTTGACTCCAACATATGGCCACTTTATCCAAGGTTTTTTTGGCAAGATTTATTCAGAGGATATTTGCTACGACTTTCCTCTGAGGTTGAGAAAGTGTAAAATGCCAAGACTACCCAGTGTCTTAATGGGGTTTCTAACCAGAAGTCCTAGGGTTCATCTAACCACTTATGATCCCATATGATTTGAGCTGCATAGGATGGAGAGACATGGGAATGCTCAACATGTCTACCCTTTTGATAAAAATATCAGCTCTTAGTAAATTAAAGTATTATCTCTGATGTGTAAGCTATACAACCAACAGCAGGAAAGCAATGCTGTCATCCATTTAACCGGGTCTGTGCATAAGAACTGTGAGTTTGTTTGTTTTCAGATAACCAGAGTTTAATCATAGGACTGCTCATAACCATCCTGTGCCTTCTGATTGCTGGTTTGCTTATGTACATCAAAAGGAAGACCTTGATTAGACTGCTCTTTATTAATAAGAAGACTACAATTGAGAAATTAAGGTACATAATATGGCTTTTTAAAATAAAAATCAATAGAAACTACACAATGCTACCCTCTGGAGATTTTTCAGCATTAGTAGAGTCTGAATATTCCTGATCTGAAATGCTTGGGACCAAAATTATTTTGGATTTCAGATTGGGTTTGGGTTTGGGGGGGGGGGGTTGTTGTTTTTGTTGTTTGGTTTGGTTTGTTTTTTTTTTTGTTTGGTTGTTTGGTTTTTTTATTTTGGCTTATCTGTACACGATGAGATATCTTGGAGCTGGGACACAAGTTCAAATATGAAATTTGTTTATATTTCATATATACATCCCATTTTAAAGTAATTTTAAAGTAATTTTGTATGATTTGTCATTATTTTGTGCATGAAATCAAGCTCACAACAACAATACGCTGGAGACCAATGATTTATTTCCTTCTTTTCTCAGGCCCTGAAAGACAGTTCTAAAGTTTCCTGCTCAAATACCATGTAATATAACAGCCCAACTCCCATCCACCCTCTAGTGGCCAAACACTGTGGCCACAGTCTGTTAACTGCAATTTCTATTTCCCTCACAAAACAGATGTCTTATTTACACTATCTTCCCTGTACCCAGCCTCCCTTCTCCCCATCTCCCTTCTCTATGACAGAGAATCAAAGCGGTCAGTTTCAGGCTGGTATGGTGATCCTGACACCCGTTGTAATATTGCAATAATAATGAGCCAGTTTGAATGAGTTAGCATAGAATATTAATTAGAAAGTTGGAATAGATTCATATATAGATGTGTTTGTGTATGTAGAATCATTTCTGACTTATGATGACCCTAAGGCAAACCTATCACAATGTTTTCATGGCATAATTTATTCAGAGGGGTTTGCATACAACTCTAGTTATAGATATATATAATATGAACAAATGTCTGGTTTTTTCAAAGACTGTTCTTGCAATGAATTAAGACCACAGGAATCTGCTATGCAGACAAGACCCTTTTTTGTTGTTGTTGTTTCACTTTGTTGATAAGCAATTAAAAAGTAAGGGAAAGTTTGTCCTCGTTTTGGCTCGCTTGAAATATTGAAACATAGACATAGCCTTTTGTTTCTAGTCTCCATAGCTGAGGTCATTACTGCTTAAACACCAACTTCATTAGAAACCCCTCTTGAGTGCTGTTAAAGCAGCATTTCCACAGATTGCAAGAGCTAATTTAACAGACTAGTGGCTCTAAACAACCAAACACAATCAATATTTATTTTGATTCTTGCAAGTACGTTTGGTGAATTTTACTCCCACGGTTTACTAAAGAAAGTAAAGATAAGCAAATCCTGCATTAAAGTACAATGCTGAACTGGCATTTAAAAATTAATGTGCATATTTGTATTGCAGGTCTGTGACTCCAGCGAGACCTTCCAGTTCGTTTGAACCCAATCATTTTCCTACTACAACACTTAATAAAAATCTAGCCCAAAAGCCGCAAAATTTGTACACACAGAAGGTGGGTTTTAGCACAGTTGAATTACCATTTATATAAATTATGATGATGGTGATTTCCATTTTTCCACTGAAGACTGGCAACAAAGATCCGCATAGTTAAAGCAATGGCATTCCCTGTAGTCACCTATGGATGTGAAAACTGGACCATAGGGAAGGCTGAGCGAAGGAAGATAGATGCTTTTGAACTGTTGTGTTGGAGGAAAGTTCTGAGACTGCCTTGGACTTCCAGAAGATCCAACCAGTCCATACTTCAGGAAATAAAGCCTGACTGCTCATTGGAGGGAAGGATAGTAGAGGCCAAGATGAAGTACTTTGGCCACATCATGAGAAGAAAAGAAAGCTTAGAGAAGACAATGATGCTGGGGAAAATGGAAGGAAAAAGGAAGAGGGGCCGACCAAGAGCAAGATAGATAGATGGGATCCTGGATTGACCTTAAAAGAGCTGCAGGTGGTGACGACCGACAGGGAGCTCTGGTGTGGGCTCGTCCATGAGGTCACAAAGAGTCGGAAATGACTGAACAAATGAACAACAAGCTTGTTCTGACTTGGGTCTGCATGAAGATGACTCAAGTTGTTCTCTCAATCTCTCCATGGATGTATATGGTGTTTCCACATATTGAAGGAGGTGTACATTTATGTGTGTGCACATTTCAGATAGTACACATTTGATATGAATGCTTCCAGTGACAAAGCGTATGCATTTTTCCATGCATATTTTAATAATACTTGGTTCCAAAAGGTGAGAACTGGGTAATTGTGCATTAAAATGCAAACCCAATGATTATTTGCATCCATGCCTAGTTCTAGACAGATGGAGACTTCAAATAGTGAAAAGAAATGAATGCATTTAGTCTCTGGAGTGCAGCCAGCCATCTCATACCGAAGCGATGCTTTCCAAGTATCCAAGGATTAGTGTTTGAGTAAGCTTCTGGAAGCTGTTAATTGGTTGTTCTTTGGCTTCAGAAATGGTAAAGTAGCACATTAAAAAGGAAATAAGAGCCAGTTCAAAACAACCTTGAAAGCAGTAATGTTTACATTCATTAATTATAAGATATGTTTGAGAAGGAGTATATAGTCACAATCCGGCCAAGTGTTTTAGATAGCATTGACTTCGGTGGGAGAGTTAATCTTGTTCTTTTGTGAGCGCTCCCCACCCCCCATGCCGCTCTTTACTGAAAGCTCTGGAAGTTTAAAATGCTTAACTTCCACTGAATCGTATCTAATGTGCTCAAGCTGCTATTTATTTGTTTACTAATGTTTTATGCATCTGCAGAGAAACGATCCGCAAAGGATGCTAAGATATCAGACAGGTGACATTAGTAAGCCTGTGAAGACTCAGGATAGATGGCGGTCAAGCCCACCAGAGCGTGCCTTGCCTTCCCTTTGTGAGCTACCCGGCCAACATTCTGTTCCTAGAAAGCTGCTGCCTGCTATTCCTCCGAGACATGAGCAGGTATATTCTTTGCCATTCTGTGGTATCGATAGTTTCCCTAGAGCAGTGGTCCCAACCTGTGGTCCATGGACCACCAGTGGTCCACAAAAACTAAAATATGATCCACAGCCTCACAATTACTACTATGGATAATAATGCAGCCCAAACAAAACAATTTTTTCTTGGTGTCTTTATTTTTAGGCCTGTTCCTGGGATTATTTGGGGGTGCTGATTCAGAAAATTGCATTGGATAGACAACATCAGCTCTAGTATCTGATACAAAACACGTGCCATCCAGTAGTCGCCATCTGCTCACCCACAGAACCCCTCTTATAGTGCCAAGGCAGATGTCGACTACTGGATGGCATATGTTCTGGGTGCTGATTCAGGAAATTACATTGGATAGATTACATGGGATCTAGTTTCTGATGTCTGATATGAACCTGTTAGTTGTCTATACTGGCTGCCGCTACTTCCTTTTCCCTATGCTCATCAATACAAGGTAAAAGGGCCACTTTGGACCCATGTCGCATTACTGCTACCAGATGACCAAAGGGCTCCCGGCTGTCACTGGCATCCTATGCTAACATCAGCAGAGGTGCCTCTGCAAACAGGGTGAAAGCAATGGCCCAGTCAAGCAAAAACAGTGTTGGTCCGGCTGGATCATGTCTATTCCATCCCACTACTGCCAAGGTTTTGGGACAGAGTGTGTGTCCGCCTTCAAAGCCAACATGTCCAGTCTGGTGCATTCCTGCCCTGCAATAAGCAGCCAGTGTAGATGAGCCCTCTGTTGACTGATGTCACATTGGAATGTTATAAGGAAATGTCCTGCCAGCAATTGTAATTATGACTGTGTCTTTGCATCCTAAGCATGAATTCTGGGATATCTTCCTGCAATACTAGTTTTGTGTTATATTTCAGCTCTTATTGATGTAGGTCTTCTACCATCTTCACCATCTGAATAACCATCAAATCCCTCCAAATAGAGCTCCCAGGGGGGGAAAGATAAATTTCCCCCTACTTGTGAAGTAATAAAACCCCGTCTCCAACTTCCTATAAATACTTTAAGATTAAAAAGAAAACAGGAACATCTTCAGGGAAAATATTCATGCAGCAGAGCTTGACCATTAATCTCATTGCCAAAGATTATATACAGCGAATCAGGTGATTTTTTTAATGCATAAGAAACTAGATACACTCAGATCCCTTTCTGTATTTATTGACTTTCACATTCAAACTCAGTCTAGAGGAGTCTGTTATCTGAAGACTATTCATAACATGTGTCCATCCGTGTGTTTATTTCACAAGGACTAAGGGTAGCTGCTAATATTGAAAATGCAAAACATTTGACCCATTTAACAGACCTCAAAGTTATAGATCTAAAGCTGAAATATTATGACCATCTTATCTATAAATATATTTTATTTTCCAGGCATAAACAATGTCAGAACACAGACCTGAACGGCAGAGATCTTTAATGATCATGCACATCAGAGGGTGTTTGGGCTATGTTGGGTACATGTCAATAAAGTGGAACCAATTTTCATATTTGCTTCTAGATATTGACCTGATTGTCTCCACCTTAGTATAAACTCCCTCTCGGTGGAAACTGGGCCACTCTAAACATCAGGGAAAAGGGCTGGTTTTGCTATGACATTTAATCCTAAATGTCATAGCAAAACTTATTCATACTGAAGTCATTCACATATAGGGACAAAGTAAAGGGAAACATCAGAATGGAAACAAATATGATCCTCAGTCTGGTATATGCTCATGGAGAGGGACACAATTCACAATCTTCACAAGACCTGTAGGCAGCCACAGCAAAACTTTCCCGGAGCTAAAAGTGTAATTTTCCTCTAATTGCCAACTGTCTCAATTATATTGGGTTTCAGGTTATCGTTTTGTTGTTTTCATTTCCAGAAATGCTGTACTAACAGAAAAACCCCAAGTTACGATGGTATAATAAAACCAAGCACAATTCCCTTTGCAACACAACAAACTGAAAGTCACCCCCCCCCCCAAAAAAAATACGATATGCGTTATTGCTGGAAGCTAACAAAATAGAGAATCATAATTTGCAATCTAACATAATACTTTAGTAATATTTCTTCTCTGTGTGTTTCAGCTTGTGTCCCTTGTAGTGTCTGTCTGAAAAATGATGTAGAGGCTAATTTTCCCCTTTTAATGAAACCTAGCAAATGTAAAGCTCCTTTATTAATGGATACTTTGTGATTGGATTGGGTTTTCCTGCATGGCAGGAGACTGGACTGGATGATCCTCACGGTCTCTTCCAGTTCTGTGACTCTTATGATTTTATCCATATTTTATTACCAGCCTTTCTTCCTAAAAAATGTAATGACAAACATACTGCAAATTGTCAATAAGCATTCATTTAAAATGAGAGCCAGGTTGCTGTGCTGATTAAAGTGTTCAATTAGGATTGGGTCCAGGTTCAAGGCACCAGACAGCTTGCAATTCAGAGATTTGGGGACATAACACTCTCTCTGCTTGATCTGCTTCAGAAGATTGTTGTAAGAATAGAGTACAAATGGAGAAGAAGAAGGCATTCTACTTGAGTTTTTTGATATTTCAATATAGCTAATGAATAAATAAATGAATAGAATAAACCCACTCTGAATAGACTAGGCATGGCAACCTCCATTTTTTTTCTTAAATCTAGGTTTTACGAAAGGAAAAAGATGAAAAAGCCTACAGTTAAGATTGTGTATTTCAGACAGCCAAATGATACCACTTGTCATTTCCACTTTTGCTTTCACTGGAGTTTATTTGTGGACATGTTGCATTATCTTTTCAAAGACTGGTTTGTGTAGTTTTTAAAACATTGTATTCATTTGTAGAGTTGTGCGTGCAATAATTTTCCTTTATTTCATCCATACTGTCATTAACCCCCCCCCCCACACACACACACAAAATAGCTCAACACAAAAGCCTACAGCCAAGCATCTCCTCTAGAGTAAGAAAGACAGAATGTGCGTGCACCTCTCTGCAACTGAGTACCTCCTCTAGAGGAAGAAAGTCAGAACTTTGCTCCTTGCCTTGGAGAGAGTGTGGCATGCAGACCCAGAAAATGTGTGTGCCTGCCTGCAGCTGAGCGCCTCCCCCCTGGAGTAAAACAGGATGAAAAGGGGAGCCTGGGAAGCCCCCCCCCCCCCCCCCGCCCGCCCTCCACATAATGAGCCATTAGAAAATTGATCTTTCGGCACCCCAGAGCAAAAACATATACCTGCCCTCCCAATTTCGGTAGGCTCCCAAAAAAATGGATTGGGGCCCCCACTGAAAGCCAGGACATGAAACGGGTCAAAGTTTACCCTGAAAGGACAACCCTAGTCATTTGCTTAAAGAGATCATTTTGATCTTCTTCTAAGAAAACTATTATTGTACCTGTTTGGTTTTGGTTGAAACTTTCATCAATCCATTTAATTTTTGCACTCTTACTTACATAGTTACTACCTTGTTTTGATTCATGCGATGCACTGCACTGGGCCCCTTTCAGGAGAAATGTGAGATATATACCAGATAGACAGATAAATAAAATAAACACAAATAGAAGTAATGGAGTCACATGATGTGAATCTCCGTTTCAATTTAGAAAAATGTTGTGAGTATTTTAGGGAAGACAAATTATCTGTTTATGACTGAAGCATTACACACAAATTCAACAATATAACTTCCCTGTTATGGCTGACATTCAAGTGTCATAAGGTATAACTCTATTAACCACAAAAAAACCCAGGATTTTTATTATTGTTAATTCCTCTATGATTGCTTGCCATCCAAAGTAATTTACCACCCTTAGCTCATATTTGATCATTTGTATATCTATTTTAAAAAAGGTTGATTCCTCTTACTAGAGAAATGTTAAGATTTTGTTTCACATTACAGGAATCTTGCAAGCCGAGTCCTCCTCGAAAGCCTTTGCCGGCTGATCCTCAGAAAAGCAAAAGTGCAAACTTTGCCAATGCCTCCAGAGCAGCACATGAGTTTCCTAAACCTGTGTGTCAACTTTCTCCTGTTAGGTGGGTCTGGTTATTCAATTATGAAAACACATGCTTTTCTGAAACATGGCAGAATATCCTTTGGAGTTGACTGTTTGGATAGATATGGTAGACATCATAGCATCTTCAGTCTCAAAAAAGTTCCCCAAATAAGGATGATTTTTCATCAACAAGTATTTGTCTAAGGCAATGCCACCACATGATGACAAATTGCATAATTCTGTGGGTTTTTTTGTATTCCAATGTTATGAACACAGACATAACACTGGTCTCTTTATTCTCCCTGATGTTACGATGACTAGTGGACTTGGGCCTGATTTACTGTTAACAGAAAGATTTATAGTTTTTGGAGGGCCATTTTCGTTTAATTTCCAAAACCAGAAAGGGGAATAGAGAGATGAACAGACCAGCAAAACGGATTGAGAAAGACAATCTTTTTGGAAAGAGTCAATTCCACAAAATACTTGAGGCAGGGGGATCTGTGGTGTCTTTTTCTCTCCCCGGCAGAAGAGACCTCCTCCATTTTTTTCTTGGAAAGTTTCCTCCTCCTCCAGAGAGGGCCCAGGGAACTCACTTTCTCAGTGACACTTGCATAGGGTGGCCATTGAAAGTTCCTCTTGGAGCATGATAGGAGTTGAAGTTTTTCTCTCTATGTGTCTCTCAGTCAATCAAAAGATTGGTAGTGTCCATGCTCTGATGGGCTAAGAATGGACACAACCAGTGACTACAATTCCCAAATGTTATGGTTAAAACTTAAAATAATTCTTTTAAAAATCAGTAGATTGGTGAATTGTTTTGAAATTTGGCAGGCCTGCAGTTGTAAATGAGGTCTACAACTGAGGGAGGTTTCGTGCAGATAGGCTGAAGATTGTAGCCAATACGTCAAATCTCTACCTAATGAAACAAAAAAAAACACCCCTCCCTTTTCGGGTAATTTTCTGGTAAACAAAATGAGGGGTCAAATGAAAACAGACCTGAAAACGGCATGCCTTTCGGCCCAAATGCACATGCCTAATCACTACTATACATGTAAACCACAGTATTTTTATTTTATCTTTTGTGTGTGTCATATTAATTCTTTCTCTTTTATGCAACAGGCCTGCACCAAAACATCTGCTTCATGGGCACAGATCCTGCAATACTGCCTTTAAGCAATGACAAAATGGAATACAACAATTTTATCCTGGAAAGTGAAGACAGAAGTTTGCACTATTTTCAACTCTAGTTGGAGATCCATATTTTTATATCATTAGCTAGAATTTTTTAATGTTCAGAAACCCATTATTTTTAAGAACTCTGGGCTACTGCCTTTGGTGCTATGTGAAGGTGGGCTGCGTCCTTGCTCAGGTACTTGTAAATTATTAATTTATATTGAATATTTATTACAGTGTAGAGCACTGTAGTAGATATTTTTTCACCATAACCAAATTTTCCAAGGAAGGAAGCCATTTTTTATGCTTTTTAAGCACACAGGAACCCATCCATCATTACAAATGTCTCAGCGAGTTGTACACACTCCTTAAAGGTGTCTATAATTGGGATCCATTTCTTCCAGCAAGCTGAAAGGAAACTGGCGAAAGCTAGCAAGCTATTAAAACAAAAATATGCACCCGAAAGTCAGTTTTAAATCAAGAGTGGATAACTGTGGAGTAGATAACTTTTGAGGGTCCAGGGAGCATTCTTGTGCCCTACAGACCCATGATAGTTCACACCATCCTATTTGAGATCATAAATAGCAACTCGAAGTCCTTTCTGGTCGCAATGCTTGACTTTGCCTAGATGTCCTCCTGGTGTTTCGAGGGTGTTTAAAGTCAAACTTCATGCATGGAGGAATTGGAGGCCTATAAAATTCTCGGCATTTGGGTATTCAACATGGCCTGAGATAAAGAAACTTCAGCAATAGTGATGCCAGCAAGCCACAAAACCTCAAACCTCTATTTCTTTTCTAGTAGATTGGTCTGAAAAGGTGGTAGTTACTACAACAGTACATGTCACAAAGTCTGCAGGCAGTATTTCATTCAGTCCTTATTCTATTGCTGTATTGAGAAGTAACTGTCAGATTTACCCTGAATCAGTTTGAAAGTTTCCATATATAAGACACAGGAATAGGAAATTCTCTAGCTAATTTTACCAATTCAGTATTTACCATGAAGAGAAACATAGGGACACCAAAATGGGAAACAGACAGCAACTGATTGGAGGGGAATAACACAAAAATGTGATAAATGCAGCTACTTTCAGATACATTCTTGTTATGCATCTCCATCATGGTTTAGAATATCATTTCAAAGGATATTGAAGACATGAATTTGAGACTTGAAGACTTGTCCAAACATCAAAAATCTCATTTTGATGATAAATCTAGCCTCGCCTAGGAAATGTCTGGTATAATACCCTGTAGGCCACAGCAACAGGTTCTAAACTTAAGATCACATAGATATTTGTTTCAGCTATAGTACTTGTTTTTATCAACTCATGATCTCTTTCAAATTCGCAATCTGTTTTAGATATATTTTCAGATTACACTGAGACAAATCATATTTCAAGAGGCTGAATAAGTTTTTCAAATGTTTTTGAATGAAAACTAAGAGTTAGAATGCAAACCAACTTTGTCCTTGTTCTTGATTTTTGATACTTGATAGAACATTTCTGCATTAATTCAAATTTGAGGGTTTTGGGTGCTTTTTAAAAATGGTGCTCTGATAATCCATTTTATTCATTGCAATACAAGGTATTGAGCCCTTTGTGGTAATCTGGGCTGCAGCAGGTCATATGGTAATGTTGCTACTTTCTTGTTGTGTGTCTTCAAATCGTTTCTGCCTTAGGGCAAGCCTAAGGTGAAACTATTATAGGGCTTTCTTGGAAGAATTTGTTCCCTTTGAGGTTGAGGATGTGTGAGTTGCCTAAGATGGGTTTCCATCACTGCGTCAGGATTCAGATGGTGGTCTCCACAGTCATAATGCAATGCTCAAATCTGTACATCATGCTGGCATGTTCTTATTTATATTTAAGTTCACATTTTAATATTCTGGCTGTGTGGACATCTCTGAATACTTATTTTATAGCAAAGTATACCACTGCAATAGACTGAAAGTTGGACTTTCATATGCATGAAAGACCGTAAAATCCAATAGGTATTGATTGGTGTGGAAAATATACGTGATGTTAGGCGAGAAAGCTACATATCTTGAACTGGATACCAAAACACATCAACTCTGGAAAAATTACTTTGGCTACATATTGTCCTTGGCATCACAGGTAACAAAAGCAGTGTTCAGTTAGCAAGAATGGGGGATATCTCTACATGAAACTCTGCAGCTGAATCTGAGGCAAGAAACTTGTGACTATTCAGATGTTGCTGAATGAGCCCATCATTTCTGACTACTGATTAATGATAGGCATAGTGGGTGCCCCCGGTGGCGCAGTGGGTTAAACCCCTGTGCCGGCAGGACTGAAGACCGACAGGTCGCAGGTTCAAATCCAGGGAGAGGCAGATGAGCTCCCTCTATCAGCTCCAGCTCCTCATGCGGGGACATGAGAGAAGCCTCCCACAAGGATGATAAAACATCAAATCATCTGGGCGTCCCCTGGGCAACGTCCTTGCAGACGGCCAATTCCCTCACACCAGAAGCGACTTTCAGTTTCTCTGGTTGCTCCTGACACGACAAAAAAAAATAGGCATAGTGGCAGTTGTAATCTAACAACATCTGAAGGCTTGCACATATCATGCATTTGCACTGGGTGGACTACATTCACTAGAGCACAGCTTCAGGGTGTTAGTATGTGTGTGAGAGAGAGGAAGGATAGTGAGAAATACTGGTCTACCAATCTGAGTGTTCTCTACTTTGATCTTTCATAGGTCTTAGGCAAAGATTATATGACCCTCTACAATGCTTTGGAAATATCTCAGTATTTCTTGGAAAATATTTCAAAACAGAACAGTCACCCCTCTACATTTGCATTTTGACTTTTGGGGACTTCGCTATTCACAGATATGATTAAAATGTTCTTTCTATGGAATCTTTAGGTCCTCCAGTATTACTCTATGGCCAACTTCCTCTAGTCATGCTAAGGAACCTTGAGATTTCTAGAGACAATACCTCTCTTGGAATTTCTAGATCCTGCAGTACAATTCTATGGTGACCATCCAGTGGAAGTTGACCATAGAGTCATGCTGAAAGACCTAAAAATTCCTAGAGATGTGTTATCTCAGCAGATAGCAATTTCTTTATTTAATTTTTCACTTTCATTGGGATTTTTGTTTCCCTAAACTTAGCTAATATGGAGGACTGAGTGTATTTCCTTCTTTCTGTCCAGACCACCATAGCAGCCTCTCAGATTAGATTCTATCAATAGCAGCAATGGACAACTGACTTATACATTTAAGAAGTGGTTCAAACAGAGCTCAGGAACATCAGCACAAGCTATTTTAGCATCTGGGTTGCTGTGAGTTTTCCAGGCTGTATGACTATGTTACAGCCCAGAAAACTCACAGTAACCCAGTGATTCCAGCCATGGAAGCCTTTGACAACACATGTTTTAGCATCTTTTATTTGTACTTACGAGCTAGAACCAACTTTGTTTCTCTGACCTGATTGCTTCCTTTATTAGTACTGAAAACCTATAGAAAGAAAACATATTAATATAATCTATTTCTTTCTGTCAAAATAGGGTTGACAAATCATTTGTTCCCTGCTGCATTAAACTGGAGTAAATGCAATTGTTAGTCAGAGTAAACCCACTGAATCAATGAGAACTTGATAAGACTACCATTAGGAAAGTACATTGATTGAATGGGTCTACTGTGGTTGGGAGTAATAATTGAATTAGTCCTGTGTTAGACTTTTGGTCTCCTACAATGTGCTAATATCCAAACATTCAATAGTCAGTGCTTCTTTAAGAAGAGGAAGAGAACTTGAAGACCTTTTGGCATTTTTGGTCTAAGTAATTTAAGTCCTCCCATTACCGGGTTCTGTATCCAGGCAACCACGGCACCCATACTTACGAAGAAACAGAATAAATATATCCACATGACAAACAGAATCAATGAAGCAAAAAAGAGCGATCTTTTAAGAAAATAGTTTGGTTCCTAAAGCTTATATATGTTCCTGTGCAGGTATATTTTAATTTATATGGCATTTTTGAATATATTAATGCGATTCTAAATGAGGAAATTGACAGATGACAACAATACTCAGCTTTTAAGGACAGGATTTGGCATTTCAACTGAAATGAAAGGCAGGTGTTTCTAGGGTTCTTTAAATTACTTCTTGTGCATTTTGAGTCGTCCCCATCCCCCCCTTCCAAAAAAACGCACCCTGGCCATTTCATTCTATTTGACTGGCATTCATTCTTTCCTGCATTATATTAATCTAGCTATAACAATTTTTTCCATAAAGCAAGAATCCTTGGAAGTGATTGCCTCAAGAAGAGGGCAGAGTGCAAGTTCTCTCTGTCTCTCTTGACAACCCATATGTAAGGCAGCATCATAAAGGACTGGAGCAATACAACTTGAGAAATTAATTCCTCATCCAGAGTGGCTTCCTGGTAAAAACATACGCACATGGAGGCATTGCTAGTGTGTGTATGCCCTTTGCTGGATGGGAACGGGCTATTCTCTATTTCTTTGTGTCCTGTCCAACACATATATCCAGGCTACTATCGAGCCTTGGGAAGGGCTGCTACTGTTGTTAACTTGTGAGGAGACAGAAGTCAGACAATGAAATTATGTTGCTTTGGGCACCAAGGAAAAAAAACAGGAGAGTGCAACCCATCCAAGTGTGCACCACCATTTCGTCCCCTTCCAAGTTGGGACCAGCTGTTTCTTCCTTGTCAGATCTGGCTCCCATCCCTGCCTGTAAGCAGCATTAGCTTGACAGCTGTTTGTCTGGATATATCAACTGCCTAGAGCAGGATGGGGTTGGGTGAGGACGCAGAATGGTGTGGCTGGAGCATAATACTCCAGCTGTTCAGCGTCGGATCTTGGCCAGTGTTTGCATACTTTACACCACACTAAGCAGGCAATGGAGAGAAAAAGGAAGGAGGGTTGCACACAAAGAACCAGGTTTTGCTATCACCATGTCAATCTGTGTATGTGTGAAAAGAAGTGAGATGGGGACTAAATTGAATGTGTATCACTCGCAGTGTGAATTTGTATGTGTTCCTGTCCATTTAGATTTGGTTGACATTGTGTATTTACTTCTCCATAGTATATTTCAAATTGTATATTCATTTCTGACATATAATAATAATAATAATAATAATAATAATAATAATTTGAACTGCAAAAACTGGCAGAAGCCAGTAAAGGTGGTTGCAGTAGTAATTGGCACACTGGGTGCAGTGCCTAAAGGCCTTGGCCTACACTTAAGCACAATCAGCACTGACAAAATTACCATCTGTCAGCTGCAAATGGCCACCCTACTGTGATCTGCACACATTATTTGCCGATACATCACAAAGTCCTAGATGCTTGGGAAGTGTCCAACGTGTGATCCAATACAACAGCCAGCAAAGTGACCTTGTTTTCTATGTACTAATTTTTTTGTGGTAATAATAATAATAATAATAATAATAATAATAATAATAATAATTTACTAATATTCCACCCAATCTCCCCAAGGGGACTCAATGGATTACAACACACTAAAAACATTCAATGTCTCACCACAAAAGCAGACAAGGATACAATAACCCTAACCCAATCCCAATATTGGTGACCTGGCCTTGCCAAGAGTTCTTACTACAGGTTGTTTAGAAAAGAAGGACCCAGTTTGAAATCACTATATCGCTGCAATCATGAAAGGATGGACCATAGAGTTTCAAAGGATTACTGCTAGATGCCTCTCCCAGCACACAAACAGCCACTAGCCTCAGGAATTTGCAAGTTGGCAAACTTGGAACATAAAGCCTAATGAGATATTCTTCTTTCATGGGATTATTTTTTAGATTTATTTTTGGCTCAAAATAGTAAAATTCAATAACTCATTAAACCATTTGCAAAATTTTGTGCAACCATAAAATGTTGTCATTGCAAAATATACTGCTTTGAAATTTGGCCCATTATTTTGAAACATCCTGCATTCCCAGACTGGGAGACCACTTACTCTAGTGGACTAGATATATCAAAACAGGCACTATTAGTAATTTTATTGGTACTGTCAACAATCATTTTCTCCAAATATGTGTACGAAACAAAATCAATCAGATTTCACTGTTACAGCTAGCTTGTGGGAGAAAAGATTAAAGCAATTACATAATTAAAATAATTCAGCAAATGCACTAACGTACTGAATAAAATGACCCAGCTCATTCCTTATTGTCATAGTAACTATATTATTAAAAGGATTAATTTATTGTGATATTAATGATTAATAATTTTAATAATAAATTTATAACCACCTCTCCTTGAGGCTTGAAGCAAGGTACAAAATTATTGTCTACATCCCTTGTGTGCATAAATATAACATATAGGAAAGGAAGCTTTGGAATTCTAACTCCCAAATGTACGAGTCTGATCTTTAAGTGGATCCTATTTGTAATCTCCACCACATCTGTTTTTAATAGGATGCGCATTACAGGATATGATCCGATGGGATGGTCTCCTGAGGATCCTAAGACATTTGCTGGCAAATGCGGTTGTCCCACTAGGCCACTATGGAGAAGAGAGTTCATCTGTGGGAGTCCTCCTTGGAGAGTTGCAGAGCTCTTTAGTACCATGGCTGCCCATCTGATGCAAATCTTATGGTGCATATCAAGAGGTGGCCAAGAGTCATAGGTCCCTGGTCTCAACAGAAATTGAAAGTACTGTGGCTGACAAACTTATATGCCACTGGAGGCAATGAGTAGAATAAATTGCCTCCCCACCACCACCAAAAAAAAAACCTTCTGCTGTGTCCAACCAACACAAAGTGATAGGACCTATGCCACAAACCTCCTCCCTCCACTTTAATGCTAATCTTCATCTCTCTGTGGTCCAACTTGTCACACATAAATAGCTGTGTTAAGCACGACCAGTTAGATCAGTGGTTCTCAACCTTCCTAATGCTGTGACCCCTTAATACAGTTCCTTATGTTGTGGTGACCCCCAACCATAACATTATTTTCATTGCTACTGCACAACTATAATTTTGCTCCTGTTATTAATTATCTTGTAAATAACTAATATGCAGGATGTATTTTCATTCATTTGGCACGAATACTCGATACGCCCAAATTTGGATATTGGTGGGGTTGAGGGGAGAGTTGATTTTGTCATTTGGGAGTTGTAGTTGCTGGGATTTATAGTTCACCTACAATATCAAAGAGCATTCTGAACTCCACCAATGATGGAATTGAACCAAACTTGGGTCACAGAGCTCCCATGACCAACAGAAAATACTAGACCTTGGGTTCTGGAGTTGTAGTTTACCTACATCCAGAGAGCACTGATGTATCTGGACCAAACTTGGCATGAATACTCAATATGCCTAAATGTGGACACTGGTGTGGTTTGGGGAGGATAAACCTTGACATTTGGGAGTTGTAGTGGCTGGGATTTATAGTTCACCTATAATCAAAGAGCATTCTGAACTCCACCAATGATAGAATTGGGCCAAACTTCCCACACGGAACCCCCATGACCAACAGAAAATACTGTGTTTTCTAATTGTCTTTGGCGACCCCTCTGACACCCCCTCACGACCCCCCCCCCAGGGGTCCCGACCCCCAGGTTGAGAAACACTGAGTTAGATGAACATGTATAAATTGTGTGTGCCATTTGAAGGACTCAATATACAAGTTGGCACATACCCATATTTACTCCAGTCTATTGCGCCATCGAATCTAATTTGCACCTCAATTTTCAAAACCCTGAAACCAAAAAAAGTATTTTCTGCTGAATGTATTGCACAGCAGCAAAAAATGCACTCTTTGTAATCTGGCTCCGAAAGATACACGTTAAAAGTTGCTTCTAAGGAATCCTTCTGACAGGTTTGCCATGCATCAGCGGCCCCTTCTACACTGTCATATAATTTATTTACTGGGTTGTTGTAGGTTTTTCCGGGCTATATGGCCATGTTCTGGAGGCAATTTATTTACTATTTATTTACTATATATACCGCCATTCTCAGCCCGAAGGCAACTCAAGGTGGTTTTATACATGCAGATAATCCACATTATCTGCTTTGAACTGGATTATATGAGTCTACACTACCACATAATCCAGTTCAAAGCAGATAATCTGAATTTTCTATGGCAGTGTAGAAGGGGCCTTAGATTACTGTATGACGTGACTCTAAAGTGCACTCCAATTTTGGCAAGGTCATTTAGCCAAAAAAAAATGTGAGCATTACACTCAAGGAAAAATGGTAATAAGAATAAAGTCAAATAATTTTATTATTCCTGAAAGCAAAGAAAGGGAGTCCATATTTCTAGAGGGTTGTCACACACCTTTTATGTAAGCAAAATTACTTGAAAACTAAATGCAAATACTTCTGTTTATTAGCCCTTGGCAAATATTAGGTTTTCCCTTGATTTCATGGAAGCGTGCTTTCTCTGGCTATTTTTGTATCTATCAGCAGCCATGCAGAATTTTGCACATTGTGGAAAATGGTATGAAAATCCATTTTATGTTTCAGCAAGGGAACCCTTATTTGAAAGCCTGCAAAGGGAATGTATCTAAAGTGTGCTAACTATGTACTTTTGAAGCATCATAAAGCAAAAATTACAATTACTTTAGCATATGGCCCATGATTTTAGTTGTGAGAAGTGTGATTATAATGTTTTTGAAAGGTATACCACCTTGAATTACTGTTAAAATGCCACAGGACACATTTTGTTTCATGAAATTCTTTCAGGCCTTCTCTCAGGCATGAGTGATGGTTTCCTCGTTCAAGCCCAACCGTGAAACTTCAGTATAAATCTCAGTATTCTGGTAGTTGATTTATTTACAATTATACAGTGGCATCCTGTTTCTGAATTATGAAGGCATGTGTCTGATTCATACCATCACAATTCACTTTTGTTGTTATTTTCAAGTTGGAAGTTGATTTTAATGTGTAAAACCCAAAAGTCCTCCCAAATATTTTAAGCAACGCACTCCCCAGAATGACCATGTTCATGTTTTTGGACACATCACTACAAAGACAACTACACCTTGGATGCTACTCCTATTGCAGTAATAGGAGTAGCATCTATGGTGTAGATGTCTCTCTAGCTATGTTCCTGGTGAATGACCTCAGCTTTAGTTTTCTGGTCAGTATGTTTGAGATTGAGAGCCAGTGTGGCATAATAGTTTGAGCATTGTGGTATGACAAATCTGAAGGACCCAGCTCAGCTATGGAAACCTAATAGGTCAGTGGTTCTCAAACGAGATTTTTCCGTTGCTGCCTGCGCAAGCGCAGGAATGTACCATATGTGCAAATCACAGTGACCACGAGGGGAAACTTGAATATATCATATGCCATCAGCCTTAGAGGGGAGGAAAAGGAAAAAACCCTCTGAACAAATATTGCCAAGAAAAACCGATGGCACAGTTGCCATATATTAGAAACAACTTGAAGACACACTTGACTCTGAATCTGTTCATATAGAAATGTCTACATTTGTTGCGGAGGTTACCGATTCAAATTTGCTTTCCTAAGCTTATGTTGGGGGGGGGGGGGCAGTGGCGCAGTGGGTTAAAGTACTGAGCTGCTGAACTTGCTAACTGGAAGGTCTCAGGTTTGAATCCGGGGAGCAGCGTGAGCACCCGCTGTTAGCTCCAGCTCGAAAGCATGCAAATGTGAGTAGATCAATAGGCGGGAAGGTAACGGCGCTCCATGCAGTCATGCTGGCTACATGACCTTGGAGGTGTCTATGGACAACGCTGGCTCTTCAGCTTAGAAATGGAGATGAGCACCAGAGTCAGGCACAACTGGACTTAATGTCAGGAAAAACCTTTACCTATACCTTTAAGCTTATGTGGTGTTATGGTTAAGAGCTGAACCTCCAGATCAGATTTCACTTCTGCCA
This sequence comes from Anolis sagrei, assembly GCF_037176765.1. Lineage (NCBI taxonomy): Eukaryota > Metazoa > Chordata > Lepidosauria > Squamata > Anolidae > Anolis > Anolis sagrei. The sequence continues at coordinate 196,580,769 of NC_090023.1, forward strand.
TAAACTGCTAAGATGGCTTTAGACAAGCCACTCCTTCTCAAGCCATTCACCAGCAAAACATGAATAATCATTTAACGTAATGCACAGGATTATCATTTTTTGTAATTGTCTTTTATGTGTACTGTACACCGCCATGAGTCGCCCTTATGGGCTGAGAATGGCGGTTAATAAGTGCATCAAATAAATAAATAAATAAATAAATAAATATTTCTACTTACACAAACAATGACTGTGGAAGAGTTACATTGTGCTTTCTCACCATGACCTCCATAAAGGTGTGCCTTCCTGCTTCTCATTCCTGTTTGCAGCATATTCAGCTTATATTGCTAAGGGATGCTATAAACATAAGGCACATCCATGTGCCTTTACATCAGTGGTTCTCGACCTGTGGGTTTCCAGGTGTTTTGGCCTACAGCTCCTAGAAATCCCAGCCAGTTTACCAGATGTTAGGATTTCTGGGAGTTGAAGGCCAACATCTGGGGACCCACAGGTTGAGAACTACTGATGTAAAGGATAGTTGATTAGAATCCATTCAAGCAAATGAATATTCCTATTCAAGTACATCAACACTCAGGTATAGCCCCTTCATGCCAACACAAGGTAGGGTTGGTAGAGGGACCATGGCAAGGAATGCCATATAATTACCATCTCCATTGACTCAGTACTTTTAATTGGCCACCTCTGGAAGGATTATAAAATTAATACTAATGTTATGTGCTCTTAAAGACCATATAAATGCAAATGATAATACTTAAGTAGTTACTGTGCTTACATGAGCAGGTTTTTTTCACATCCCTCTTCGTGCATTTCCAATCCATATTTGCAAACACACATTGAGAACGCTCCATTGTACCTCTAAATCGAAGAGATAATAATGTAATTGATCATTTATTACAGCAGGAAATACAGGTGAGTCAATAATCCCTAAATTAGCCAGGATTCTCTTTTTCAAACTATTTTTGCTTCGAATAAAGCTGCCTCACACTATCAGAGTCAAGCAAATTGTGAGTTGACTTCATAGTAACTGGTGCTGATCTGTGACATATTATTGCACTATTATGTGTTGCTGGCTACAATGACTAACCATTTCCTAGAATGATACACAAGGATTCATTCGGGAACTTAATTATTATGAGACATTAATGGCAGGCACCTTTTAAGTTTTTTTAGAAGTGAGCTACAGTGTTCCCTCACTACTTCGCGGTTCGCTTTTCGTGGACTTGCTGTTTTGTGGGTTTTTGCCTCCCAGTTTGTGAATGGTTGTCGTTGCCCAGAGTGGTGTTCTAATTCTGCCTCCTGGCAACGATGGAGTGTGAAAGGGGGTTTCACCCTCCCCCTCGGGAGAGAGACTGTCAATCAAGAGAGATTGCAAAGCAAAGCAGAGATAGGTAGCAAAAAAGGTGCATGGTGCCTTTAAATCTCTCCTCACTTCTGTCTCACCCTCGGAACGCGATATCCATATAGAGCATCCCTACTTCATGGATTTTCACTTTTTGTGGGTGGTCCTGAAACATTGCACCTGCGATAAGTGAGGGAACACTGTATACATTAATAAATAAAATGTAAAATTGGAATATCCCTTCCAGTCTGCTGCCTCATGCAGACATCTTTGTAGGATAACCATACCAGTACAATCAAAAATCTTTTATGGCTAAGACAATGCAAACAAAACAAGGCAAGGCTGCACAACATGACATTTCCTTGAACTTTTCTCTCTGGGACAGAAAAATTTCTCTTGATTCTTATATCTTTAATTATCTCGATTAATTTTTAGTTTGAAACAAGACATACAATATGCAATGTGAACTGCCATTAGGACTGACTTTGGTGAATAAAAAGGTGCTATTTTTGCAGTAGGAAGAGCAACCGATACATGATCTTAACTGCTGATATCCTGATCCTTGATAATATGTTCATGGAAATTTGGGCCTATTTGTTGAAATCAATGGGACCTACTTCCATAATATGTTTAGAGTAGTAATAACAGTCAGTTAATCACAGGCCATTTAGCACACTATGAATGGATATTCAGGCTACATAAACCATTGCATTAATTTTTATGAACCATACCTTTATAATGCTTTTGGCTAAATTGCAGTTTGCTAAGCATTTTTAACATAATGCACTGTATAACAGTTTCTTATTTTTGTAAACAATTTTGTAAAGATTATTACAGCAACATGTTAAAGAAAAGACAAGCATATCTTTCCATAGCAGGACAATCTGTTCACTGTTAAATATTCTATATTAAAGAAACAATAAACATACCTTTTGTGTTGGATTTTCTGCAATTATCAAATAGTTTGAAAATGGAATTGTTTACTGAGAAGAGACTGGTTACTTTGTTCTTACAAGAAGGAGTAATTAATTTTCTAAGAAAAGAAAATTACTTGGAAGTTATTAATATTGTCCAAAAAGCACAACTGAAACTGTAATACTATATGCACCAGAGCCTGGAATGTTATGATTCAAAAATTCATTTTTCAATGTTAAACAGTAGATATTGGGAGGCTAATTTATTGATGTTGATGACTAGAAATGAAACTGAAACTATTTATATCAGTTTTCAAAACAGGCATTTTTTTTTGTTTTGTTTTGCTTTTACAGAGAATGGATTGGAGACTATAAAAATTAATTTCTAGTAAAATGCTTTTCTTATTGGCTCATTTAAAAAGTGCTCATTTTATCATTGGAAAGTTGCATTCGTGTGCTTTAGCCATTCTTTTCCAGAAGGACTACAAAGCCCAAAATATGATTGCTCTTGGGGATGATAGGATTAAAGTATCTAGAAACCGTCAGGTTGGGAAAAGCTATCCTAAGCACGGGATCTTATTTTAGTTAAGTGCTGTAATTGATTTTATTTATTTACTGTATTTTCACCGCACTCTATCTCAACCCCGAAGGGACTCAGAGCGGCTTCCAAATTGGCGATAATTCAGTGCCACAATAAACAAACATACAAATACAATATGCGTTATACATTAAAATCAATAGAAACAATAAAAACCATAGCATAGCAATACATTAAATAAACTGTTATACCACAAAGACCTGAAATCGTAGTCCAGGAGCCATTCCAATCATATTACAATCACTTCGTAGCTGCCTCTTGCACTGTGCTACTTTCCAAACACTTGGTTCCACAGCCAGGTTTTAAGTTTCTTTCTAAAGGCCAGGAGGGAGGGAGCCAATCTAATTTCACTAGGGAGTTCCACAGCTGAGGGGCCACCACTAAGAAGGCTTTGTCCCTCATCGCCATCAGCCACACCTGCGAAGGAGGTTGGACTGAGAGCAGGATCTCCCCAGATCTTAGCGTCCAAGCTGATTCATAGGAGGAGGTACATTCTGACAGGTAAGCTGGGCCAGAATTGTCTAGGGTTACCCAGCACTTTATTGTGCTTGGTAGCAAATTGGCAGCCAGTGGAGCTGACACAAGGGGGTTGTATGTTCCTTGTATGCCACTCTGGTTAGCAATCTGGCTGCCGCCCATTGGACTACTTGAAGCTTCCAAACAGTCTTTAAAGGCAATCCCATGTAGAGTGTGTTGCAGTAGTCTATTTGAGATGTAACAGGAGCGTGGATCACCGTGGCCAAATTTGGCTCAAGGTATGGGTGCAGCTGGAACACACCTTTTAATTGTGCAAAAGCTCTCCTGGCCCACCCCCAAAACCTAGGAAACCAGGAGAACTCCCAAGCTGCAAATCTATGACTTCAGGGGGAGTGTAACCCCATCCAGCACAGCCTGTAACACAATAGTCTGTTTGGCCTTTCGACTGACCAGGAGTACCTTTGTCTTGTCTGGATACAATTTCAATTTATTTGTTCTCATCCAGATCACCACAGCTGCCAGGCAACGGTTCAAGACCTGGACAGCCTCCTTAGCAGTAGGTGGAAAAGAGTGATAAGAGTTGAATGTCATCTGCATACAGATGGCATCGAATTGCAAAACTCTGGATGATCTCTCCCAGCGGATCTGCATCTCCCTTTCGTCCTCTACCAATATTTTTTGCTAATTCTTTTCATAATAAATAAAACCGTTATTGAAACTGAATGATCTGCATGTTAGGAGAAGTATAGAGGCTATTTTGAGTAGGCATTGATACACGATGGGAAGTCTTGGGACAGTTCACATTTTGGACAATAAAAGTAGAAATGCCACTAAATAGAAATGTAAGAGTGATGAATTCTATTCCACCTGGAAGACACAGCAGAGGCCTCTGGATCACAGTGTCAAACATAGTAGTATACACTATGTACAGTGTCAAACATAGTAGCATACACTATGTACCTTAACCAATGTTACTTTTAAAGGTTAATGTTATGTTTAAGATTTAATGGGTGAGCGTTATCACATTCCCTCCGAAAAAAGGGCTCTAGACTAGTCTAGAGTTCCCCCATGGGTGAGAAAGGTGGTATATAAATACTGTAAATAATAGTTAACTACTCTAGATTTTTAAAAAGCCAATTAAAGAAACACTGGATGAGATCCAATGGTCAGAAATGCTCAAAAGAAAGAGAATGATGGATGAGAATTTCTTAAAGCCAAAAATATTGAATCACAACTTCAAATAATTCTAACGAGAAAGAAAAGTTGGAAATGTCCAAAGCAGAAATGTTTTAAGGTGTCAAGAACAAGGAATAACTTCCACCATCCCAGGTTCCCAGGATGACCCAGGAAGGTGACATCTCTTCCCTTTTCTCAGCTAAAAAACTGTAGTTGAATGGTGCACAGGAGTTTCCTGCCTCCTTCCCAGCCAATGATTACCTATAGGGAGCGGTATGGCCTAGTACCTTCTAAGAGGTGTTGTGCATGGGGAGCTTCACTACACAAAGAATAAATGATAGGTCCTTCTGCAAAATCATAAAAGGAATACATAAGAAAGTTATGTCCACAGATCTTACCAACAGGATTCCAACCGGTTTGTGTGTGTGATGTGATGCTTTCCCTACTCTGGAGTAGATCTATCATAGTCCTGAGACCACCAAACATTCCTCCTCCTCCTCCTCCTCCTCTTTCTTTCTTTCTTTCTTTCTTTCTTTCTTTCTTTCTTTCTTTCTTTCTTTCTTTCTTGTCAAGCGCATTGCATAAATAAAACAAGTATAAAACTGATAAAACAGAAGCTAAATAGTTTTAGACCAAAAACGGGCAACAGTGACTGCATTGCCTGCAGCTTTAAACAATTCTTCCTCTGTGCATGGGGCAGGGCATTGTCGGCAAGCATAAAGATGTGGAGATGTTTGTTCAGCCCTGCAGTCGCACAAGGTGGAGGATTCTTCTAGATAGCGCCATTTTGCCAGGTTGTATTTTCATCTGCCCACTCCACTTCTGAGTCTGTTCAGGGACTTCCAAGTTGCCCATTCTTGGTTTACCCCTTGTAAAGGCATTGCTTTACAAGCCAGATGTCATTGGAAATTTTAACTGGTGGAGAATGTTACCATAACCTCAAGATGACATCTCCATCGCTTCTCCACTTAGAATCAAAGAACTGGAAGATACCACACCACTTAGAAATACAACCAAAACACTCCCAACGCCCCTCAGATTTGAACCACAGATCTTTCGGTCAGCAGTCCTGCTGGCACAAGGCTTTAACCCATTGTGCCACCGGGAGCTCCTGAGATGATGATGGCAACACAGGCCAATCAATCAATCCATTGGATGTATGGTAAAACAGGACTTCATGGCCAAAATAATAACAATTTCAACCACAATAGTCCACAAAATGTGGCAAGATGCACTCTAAGTGTAGTTTAACAGATGGAGCTTTAACTAAAGATTTTTAACATTTAGTTTGGCAACCAGAACTAAAAACAGGTTTTAGGTATTATGTCTTTATCACAGTCACATAAATATGGGAAAAGATCCCAACAAGGGGATATATTAAAATAGTCTGTCATCATAGTTGATTGGATTCTGATGCAGTCAAGGGGGTTTTCTTATCAGTATGACTACTGATCCTGTCAATGCTCTCCTCACTATGTCTTGGCTATCCTATCCATACATTTAACTTTCCTCTCCCAAGAAAAAGCAACATTGCTTGAAAATATAGACAAAAAGTATAAAACAGAAAACACTGAATGAGAATCAAAGCTGGAATTTAATCAGGATGTCCAAGAATGCATTAACAACCAAATATGAAAAGGGGAAAACAGCCAGAAGTCAGTGTGTATGATCTTGCTTTCCTGGAAAACTATCAGGAGTTCATTCACTTGTTTCACAAAACTGTACTGGAAGATGGAGAAAGAGGAATGGACACACTACTCCGTTGTCTTTTTTTATCTTCTATTATTGAAGCTACACTCTAAAAAGAGAGAGAACATACAGTTTTAAGTTATAATAGAATTAAGGCTAATAAATTAGAAATAAGGAGAGAAGTTCAAACAAAAAAGATCCATACCATTCGGTTCAAACCTCTAGCCATTTCCAGGGCACCTTTGCCAAACTGAAAAGATACACATGGGCATATTACATTTGTCATTTAAAATATTTTGTGGCTTTAAAATAGTGTAACAAAGGTTATCCAAAAACTTATTCTCATTTCTGTTACCTCATTTTTAACCTCAGGATCTGCTCCCCTCTCAAGCAATAGTGTAACCAAGTCTTCATGGTTATTTAATGCAGCAATCTGAAAGCAAAAACAGAGGGAGTACGGGTTTTTATACATCTTTTGAAGATTTCAAGGGATTTTTTGACAACAAAAGTAACATTTACCTACTAAAAGTCACATCTATTATTATTATTATTATTATTATTATTATTATTATTATTAACACAAAAAGATTAGTACATGGCAAACGAGGTCACTCTGCTGGCTATTGTATTGAATCACATGTCGGACACTTCCCAAGTGTCTAGGACTGTGTGATATATTGGCGAATAATGCATGCAGATCCCAGTAGAGTGGCCTTTTGCATCTGACAGGTGGTAATTTCGTCAGCGCCGATTGTGTTTAAGTGCAGGCCAAGGTCTTTAGGCACTGCACCCAGTGTGCCGATAACCACTGGGACCACCTTTACTGGCTTGTGCCAGAGTCTTAATAATAATAATAATGATGATGATGATGATGATTATTATTATTATTATTATTATTATTATTATTATTCCACCTATTAAAAGTAGGTTACAATAACACAAAAAATGTAAAAGATACAAAGCAAATGAAAAAGAGGAGAGAAAACAAAAAATGAAAGACATATTAAAAAGTACATCACGCATATATAATTGCTTTACATAATAACTAGATGTCTCCACCACACGTTGCTGTGGCCCAGTTGCTGTAGCCTCGTCTGTGTTTATGTGTTTTGTGTGTGTATATATTTGTGTTTATATATTTCTGTATATGTGTATATATGTTTGCATATATATGTGTGTGTGTGTGTGTGTGTGTGGTTTTGCGAATGCGTTGTAATTTAATTTTTGGTTTTTGGCTTTTTAAGTCCCTTCCACTCTGTTTTTCAGTGTTTTATGAGTGATGGTCACTTGTTGGCCTGATAGGTGTATTGTATCCAAATTTGGTGTCAATTCATCCAGTGGTTTTTGAGTTATGTTAATCCCACAAACTGACATTACATTTTTATTTATATAGATTGCCTATTGATGTATCAGTTGCATTGTGTTAATTTTGTGATTGTTTTAAAATTTGGTATGATACCTATTTTGTTTTGTTATCTGCTCTGTTTTTATAACTGTAAGCCATTTCGAGTCCCTTGCTGGGAGATGGAGTGAGATATAAATAAAGTTTTATTATTATTATATGCATGCATACACATATACAGCAATGTCTATTTTTTTAAAAAAAAATCTGAGATGTGCTTATATACACACCCTCAACACCTACACGCCTATGTAAGTGCCTGCCATTTACCTACCTACATATGGTCAATATAGCACACCATGCATACACATATACACCAATATTACAATTAGCAAGATCTACTACAGTGGTGCGAAATGTGTGGCCCTTTATGTGTTTTGGATCTCAGCTCCCAGAATTTCTAGCTATTGGACAAGCTGGCTATGGCTTCTGGGAGTTGGGAGTCCCAAATACAGGTTATGGAGGCCTGATATAGTGCATTGTTTCGACACAATGGGCTCTATACATGTATGAAACAGTGAACTCCTATAATATCAACCAGAACACTTTCTTAGTAGGAAAGAGATTTCATTCATTCCTTGGACTTATATCCCATGGTTAGTTGGCTGTATAAAATAAGTTTGTTCCCCAAAAGAGACAAATGATGGAAACAGAAGAGTTCTAGATGAGAATTGGCAACTTTTTCTGCAATGAGATACAATGGTTACATAATTTCAATAAGTGGTGCCAACTAACAAATGGAATATTGGTTCACAATGTCCAGAATCCTCTAAAACAGTGACTAGTTTAGGGGATACATAGGAACCATACAAGTCCCTACCAGGAAGCAGCCACTGCAATCAACAGCGGTCTATTTCCTTGTCTATCAGGCAGCAGCTAACTGGCATTCCCAAACCCTATGCAAGTGATCTCTGGCATGAAAGGGAATTTTTACAGGGACTTTACTTCTGCATGTTCCACTAGCAATTGCTTATGGGAAGGAGTGGGGCCATTAACCAACTGTTTCCTGATCAATAGGAGAACAGACATCTGCCAATTGCAGAAGCTGCTTCCTAATAAATGAAAACTGTTGGAGAGGCAGGCCAGAGGTCATTCCACAGCTACATCATTATGGTGATCACACATTCATCCCTGCCATGTGAATTTTAGTCAATATTAGAATATCATACTAAAAGGGGCGGGCAATCTGAAAAACTAATATTCCATCTTTCTGACTTCAATCAATGAAAAGTGAACTTGTTTTCTAGAAAAAGCTGACTTGTTTTCAGGTTCATCAGATGTTTAACAAATGAGAGATGCTAAAGTAGGCATTTTAAATGCTGTTTATTATTAAGTAAACCAACTACCCAAGGGGCTCCTAGTGGTACTGTGGGTTAAAAACCGCTGAGCAGATAAATGTGCTGACCGAAAGGTTGGCAGGTCAAATCCAGGGAGCAGAGTGAGCTCCTGCGCTTAGCCTCAGCTTCTGCCAATCAAGCAGTTCAACAAAAAACAAAAACAAAAAGAAAAACTGCCATATTAAGCCAGAGATAAAATAATAGAAATAATATAGTTATATTTGCTTCAAATAAGGGGAGGTTAAAGCATATGCCTTTGTAAATATAGGGTTTAATGTCTTAAGGTTGCTGCTGCCCCACAGCCCAAGCAAATACAATCCTCTTAATGTTTTGTTCTGTTAATTATACTCCTTATTCTAATGACTATATTACAACCATATTATGCCCTGCAGACTGAGATGATTGGAGTGAACCAGTCAAAAAGCAGTATGTAAATCCACAACACTTTCTGGATGCAGTACAAGATCTGGGAATCCCTCCACACGTTTCATGATGAGCCAAAAAAAAAACTGTAGCCAGGTACTTGAGCCTCGTTTTCTGGAATTCTAATATCCAAATTGTCATGGAAATGTACTTCAACATAAGGGATTTGAATATTAATCAATAATGAAAACTTGAAAATAATACGCAAGCTTCTACAGATCACTAAAACAGCATCCCCAACACCTGTTTTTAACTGCAGAGAAGTGCTTGCTTGCTCCCTCTGTGCTAACGGGAATGAAAACATGACAGAGAGCATTTTGATCTTTATAGAATCTACAAATGCAGCACTTCAGAAAGATGAATTTTCAAGTATGAAGGAATAAGAGGACTCATCCTATTAAAAAAACATTTGAATCGGCTCAGATTATGTACTCCATTTCCTACACCAAACCAGCAAAGAGATTTCAATATAAAGTGCCTTAACAAGAGAAATCAAAGGAGAAATGAAGTGTTACTTTGCAAATCCTTCCATCATCTCAACAGAGGTATAAGGAGCCTTTAAGATGAGTAGCTCTAAATGAGAAGGGGTCTACACACATGCATTGCATGCTGTTTTGATGGACCACATCGTCTCTGATTTTGGAAGCTAAGTAGACTGATACCTGCTTAGTACTTGGGCTACATACCACCAGGAAACACCAAGGACCTCCAGGTAAGACTAAGGCTGGATCTACACTACCATATAGTGCCCAGATTATTGATGTTTTACCATCCTGTTGGAGGCATCTCTCATGTCCTCACATGAGAAGCTAGACCTTGAGAAGTGAGAGTTCAACAGATGGGAGCTTACCCCGCTCCCCGGATTTGAATCGCCAACCTATCGGTCGACCAGTCCTACCAGCACAAAGGTTTAACCCATTGTGCCACCAGGGGCTTATTTGAAATGGATTATATGAATCTACACTGCTATATAATCCAGTTCAAAGCAGATAATCTGGATTATATGTGGCAGTGCAGACTGAAATTCCGGAGAACCATTGTTGGGCTAGTTTCACCAATGGTTCCAGTGAAGTACAAAGAACTCAGAAAGAATTGCCATCTTGTGTAAAAGAGATATTCCATAATACAAAATGTTTTTATTGAGCATTCTTCTCTAGTATGAAGCACCTCCTTAACAATGGGTTCTTTTTCACCAGGAACCCATTCTTTGTTCTGTAAGATTCAAGCCAGGCCAGCTTTAAACCAAACAATGCCCTCTGGGTTACAAGCATAAAATCTACCTCAGCAATAAAGTGATAAGATATAAACATTGACTGAGGTGGCTTCCCCCTATACTCCTTTTTCAAAATAAATGTATCCTCAAGGCACATCTACACTGTAGAATTAGTGCAGTTTGAAAACACTTCAATTGCCATGACTCAATGGTATGAAATCCCAGGTGTTGTAATTTTACAAGGTCTTTAATCTTCTCTGACAAAGAGTGCTGGTGCCTCACCAAGCTACAAATCCCAGGATTCTATAGCATGGAGCCATGTCAGTAAAAGTAGCACCGAACTGCAATAATTCTGTAGTGTATATGAATGCTAAGGGCACATCTACATGGGCAATAAAATCTGGGGCTGGCCCAAGTCATTACTACTTCAGACCTGCCTTGGTGTTCACACAACTATGCTCCCAAATCACGTCAGTGACTGGAGCAAAGTCCTCACTGTCCAGTGGACCTGGACCCAGTTCGGTCCCACCAGATGATCACCTTTAGACTGGATCTACACTGCTCTATAGTCCAGAACCGGATCCCAGATTATCTGCACTATTTGAACTGCACTATTTGTGTCTCTACTGCCATATAATCTGGGATAAGAAGATAATCTGGGATCAGATCCTAGGATATAGGGCAGTGTAGAAGGGGCCTTACTTTGTCAGTTTCTGCAGCAGTGTTCGCAGAGCTGAAGAGTTTGGGGCCATCACTTGGAGTCATAGAATCATAGAATCATAGAATCAAAGAGTTGGAAGAGACCTCATGGCCCATCCAGTCCAACCCCCTGCCAAGAAGCAGGAAAATTGCATTCAAATCACCCCTGACAAATGGCCATCCAGCCTCTGCTTAAAAGCTTCCAAAGAAGGAGCCTCCACCACACTCCGAGGCAGAGAGTTCCACTGCTGAATGGCTCTCACAATCAGGAAGTTCTTCCTAATGTTCAGATGGAATCTCCTCTCTTGTAGTTTGAAGCCATTGTTCCGCGTCCTAGTCTCCAAGGAAGCAGAAAACAAGCTTGCTCCCTCCTCCCTGTGGCTTCCTCTCACATATTTATACATGGCTATCATATCTCCTCTCAGCCTTCTCTTCTTCAGGCTAAACATGCCCAGTTCCCTAAGCCACTCCTCATAGGGCTTGTTCTCCAGACCCTTTATCATTTTAGTCTCCAGACCCTTGATCATTTTTTGATGAGTCCTCATCAAAGTAAACAAAGGCACTTACATAATTCAAAGAGGGGAGGAAGAAAGGGAAGGGATGATCAAGCAGATTGTGGGGAAACTAGGATTGTGACACTAGCCCATGTAAACAGTAGGGCTGTTTCTGAGCCAAAACTGGCCCTACGGGTCACACTATCCTGACTTTGTCTAATGTGAGGCATAGCCATGTTAAAACAGCTGTGCCCTGTGTTAGAGGCAAGATGGCTCTGTGCATCATATAAACGCCATGGAGCCAGTTTTTGCCTGCTTCAGATTAAAGTGCCTGTGCGCATATGCCCTAAGTCAGGGATCCTAAAACATTTTAAACATAGAGCCGGTTCACGGTCCCTCAGACTGTTGGGGAGCCTGGGGAAAACATGAACGAATTATTGTGCACACTGCACATATCTTATTTGTTGTGCAAAACAAATGAAAGAACAATACAATATTTAAAATGAAGAACCATTTTAACCAACATAAACTTACCAATATTTCAATGGGACGTGTAGGCCTTTTTTTGGCTGATGAGATAGTCAAGTTAATTAGAATTATTGTTGTTGTGTGCCTTCAAGTCATTTCAGACTTAGTGTGACCCTAAGTCTAAATGTTAAGGTGGGAGCTGGATAAATGGATGTGATTTTCCTGCTTCTTGGCAGGGGATTGGACTAGATAGCCCACAAGGTCTCTTCCAATTCTATGATTCTATCTAGACCATAGGCCTTAGTTTGGGGACCCCTGCCCTAAGTATTCTTATAGTGTTTACTTTTAGTAAAAATATTTTGCCTTTATTTATGCCCTGCAGTCTGAGGTCTGGGTACAAGTTCATTTTCATGAGTCTTCAGAGTAATATAGTCTGAAGTTGTTAACTTTAAATTACAAGCCTGAAACTTGGAATATATTCACAATGACCCATTATAAACATGTCTGGATTGGATCCCTGTATCTGATGCTTCTAGGGAGAGATTAACAGACATGGACCTAAATCTATGGTTAGTTTTGACTAGTGTAGACTAGAGTTAATTGGATTTATCTATGTCCTGCACCACTACGCAACATGTGGTTCAATGGGGCCATACTAGTTGAAACTACCCGGCAGGATTCCAGCTGTGATTTCTTCATGAGCCATTATTATTATTATTTCGGACATTTGTTTCCCGACCTATCTTGTCCTCCACAGAGGGACTCAGGGCAGCTAACAACCGGCACACCATGGTGCCCACAACCAAAAGCATAAATATACAATTTACACACAAAAAAATATAAAAACAGTATAAAAACAATCAAATAGTCAAACAGTCCCCGATTTACATTATCATCCTAAAAGCAGTCCATTAAGTCCATTAAAACTGTCGCTTTACCAGTAGGTCAGCCTAGTCTGCAAAGGCCTGATCCCATAGCCAGGATTTCACTTGTTTCCGAAAGGTCAGGAGAGATGGAGCAGATCTAATTTCGCTTGGGAGGGCTGAGAAGCCACCACAAGAAAGACCCTGTCCCTTGTCCCCACCAAACACGATTGCGATAACGGGGGGACAACGAGCAGGGCCTCCTCGGATGATCTTAGGGTCCTAGGTGGATCTTAGTGAGAGATATGTTCGGACAAGTAAACTGAGCCAGAACCGTTCAGGGCTTTATAGGCCAAAGCCAGCCATGGTAAAATTTGATATGAAGCACATTGAAAAATACTCAGAATATCATGCTACAACCTTATTACTTATTGACAGAACATACCATTAAAGGTGTTTTGCCATCCTTATCTCTTATATTAACATCAGCTCCAGCATCTAGGAAAAGTCTGGCCACATCTGTTTTTCCTGTTAATGCGCACAGCCTCATCAGTGGAGTCCACTCCAAACCTGTATCTTTAGGATCCACCTGTTAGAGAAAGAAGGTCTTCTGTAACATGAAATATAATATGAGATTAAAGCTCCAATATTTATGTTTGCTGTGGAACAATGGCTTAAATATTATCTTCAAATGCTGTTTTACCTATTTGCTTCCATTCATTTATTTTTAATTGTTATTTACAGAGTGCAGCCTTCTAGGCCTCAACACCCTTCTTTCTATATAATAAGGTATTTCATTGTCTTTCCTCAATTATAAGCCACTTATTTTTTCCCCACAAACTTCTCTTGGTACTTGACAATGACACTGTCTTTTGCTACCAGGGAAGCTTTTCCAGTTTATAGATTTGCTGTCCTTTGCTCACATTTGCTTTTTCACCTTGATCTTCTCCATTTTGCTTTGAATGACTATCTCTCAGCAAGAAAGGTGTCACTGCTGTTATCTGTCCAATGCACAGCATGGAATTGATCAATGTATAGTAACAACAACAGCCGCAGTTATATTACTGGTCAAAAAATGCCTGTCAATGGCACATTTCTAACTTGCATTTGACATATTTTCCTTCTATCACTGCAGATAATACAACATCAAAAATGTTAATACTCGTATTTACTTGAGTCTAACATGCCACTGAATCTAATGTGCACCCTAATTTTGGGAATTTTGGGAAATCAATTTTGAAAACCCTGAAACCCAGAAAGTATTTACTATATTATGCAAATCTAATGAGCACTCTAATTTTGGGAAGGTACTTTAGTCAAAAAAGGTGAGCATTAGAATTGAGTAAATACGGTAATGGGGAGTGATTTTCCAATATTATCATTGTTACAAATCTTCATCTCTTATTTCTTTAACACATATTACATTATATATTGAGGATTCTAACAATTTAGTTGTATCTTCTTCTATCTTCTCACATTGCCTCATGGTCTTCATATGTCCTTTTCCAGTTCTTCTTCAATGGCAATTAAACTGAATTTTTCATAGCAGATTATTCCAAATTAAAACTTTTCTTAAATTATGTATTATTAATATATACAAAGAAAGTTCTACTATTTTCATTTAGATTTGTTAGTAGGTTAGTGTTTTTATCATTTTATCATTATCATGCTGTCTTTTTTCTGTATTTACATCAAATATATTTTCTATATATAACTCTTGGGGTCAAAAGGTCTTCTGGCTTGACCATATGATAATATTCTCAAAGTCTATTTTAAGAACTTTTTCTGATAGCCAGATCTCTCAAACTTCTCTTTCATTATTTATCTCATTTCTATACTGCTTTTCTCATCCCTAGGGTGACTCAAAGCAGTTCACAACATAATAAATGGCAAAGATTCAATGCCTCACATCCATATAAAAAAAAAACCACGACATGTCTAAAAGCAATCACATATAACCATAAATTAAATAATTAAAAACTATACAAACAGTTAGCATAACCATAAAACATTACAACATCACGCTTTAAAACATTTAAACATTGCATCGATCCCACGATTTCTTTTAGCTGGTTGTGTATTGGTGTAATTTGTCAAATGCCTGCTTACACAGCCAAGTTTTGAGCTGTTTCCTGAATGCCAGGAGGGAGGGGGCTAATCTAATCTTGCTGTGGAGGGAGTTCCACAGGCAAGGGGCCACCACTGAGAAGGCCCTGTCTCTCGTCCCCACCAATTGCATCTGCAAAGGAGGCAGGAATGAGAGCAGGACCTCCGTGGTCATGCTAACTGTTTGTCAATTTTTTTAAAAAAAAATGTGATACCAAAAAAGTACATAAAGTATGTAAAAAAGTATGTTAAAAGTACGTATAATTAGTGACATCCCTAGATTTTAAAAAGTAATGGAACAAAGGAAGGGCAAAGCTGCTTTCAAAGATAGGCACATCTTCTCAGAGGTACACAATGTTAGAGGGGGGGATGGAAAAACGATCTTTAACAACACATAAAAAACATTTTTTGTTTTGTCATTTGCTTTAATCCCATGTGTAATCAACTATTGTGACCAACAATAACATTATCTTTGGAAATGAACATTTGCCTTCCATGCCTTCCCTCCCCAGGAGGAACTGCAGTATTATCATAGAAAACAAAGCATACCCTAATCCTAGTCTTCTTCCTTTTTTAAAAAAAATCCAGTCCTATTTAGTCACAATTTATCTAAGCAGAATTTGGAGATTTATTTCCTACAAGCGACTTTGAATCAAAAATAAAATTATAATGATTGCACAGGAAGGTTCCAATAAACAAAACTATGCTATAAATTTGCACAGGTATGTTATAAAAATCTCATATAAAAGAAACATATTATTCTAGTAAAGCATTCTTTGGCGAAGAAAACCCTGTGAAATTAATGGGGTTGGCATAAATCAACAAGTGGTTTGCATGCGCATACAAATGGTTATTTTGAATTTACAACGGAATCTTACACATGTCTACTGAAAAAATTTAAGTCTCTTCAAATGCTATGGGGCTTCTTCCCAGATACAGTTATATAGGAATATGGTCTAAGGCAGTGGTTCTCAACCTGGGGTTCCCATATGTTTTTGGCCTTCAACTCCCAAAATTCCTAACAGCTGGTAAACTGGCTGGAATTTCTCGGAGTTGTAGGTCAAAACACCTGGGGACCCACAGGTTGAGAACCACTGGTCTAAGGACCTCATCACACTAGAGCATGGATCCACTTTAAATCCAGTTTCTGCCTTCTGCAGCATTTTGGAGCTTTAGTTTAGGGAGGGGCCTTTAAACTGTTCAGCCAGACAGGTTTTGGATTTCACTAAACTACAAGGTAGAAACTGGATTTAAAGTGGATCCATGCTCTAGTGCAATGAGGCAGCTAGGTCCACTAAAAGCCATGGAAACAGACAAAACTAACGAATCAAGATCTCCCTGCTTTGTGGGAATATGCAACAGCAGCCTATTCATTCTTATTCAGATGTTAGATCTATGAGGCTTGCTCCCAAATAAGTAATGTATGGGAATTCATCCTTTGATATGGTCAACTACTGAAATGATGTAATTAGGATTTGGGGGGGGGGGGGGGGTATTGTGGCTTTTTTAAAAGGAAGCAACTTGGTGAGATTTCTCAAAAAAAGAGAAAATACAAAAGTGTTAAAATAAAGGATAACTCTTCACACAGTGCCTTTTAAGCTTCCCCAAAGACACTACTGAGGCTAAAGGGACATTCATGAAAAGCCTGGTATTTGACTGGAAAATACCATAGGGGAAAAGGGAATTGAGTAAAATCAGAGAAAAGCTCCTTGTGGAAATGTGGAGGTGCATAAAGAGTATTTATTTTATACTAGCCGTCTCCTGCCACACGTTGCTGTGGCCCAGTCTATGTATGTGTATTTTGTGTGCGTGTGGTTTTGCACATGCGTTGTAATGTAATTTTTGTTTTTTTGGCTTTTTCAGTCCCTCCTGCTGTGTTTTTCAGTGTTTTATGAGTGACGGTCACTCGTTGGCCTGATAGCTGTTTTGTGTTCAAATTTGGTGTCAATTTCCCCAGTGGTTTTTGAGTTCTGTTAATCCCACAAACGAACATTACATTTTATTTATATAGATTTATTATATTTATTATATTATTATTTATTAAAATATTCACATCTTGCTCTATGCCAGAAATTTCAGAGGATAAGCAGATACTGTAGTATAGATTCAACGCAATTTAGAATAATTTAGATTTAAAACTATGAATAATAATGTAAACAGCTTAAACATACATAAAGCATATTAACAATAAAAATTAAATTTGAGTGTTTTAAAGCCCTGACAGATCTGGGCAAAATCGTAGACCAGAAAGGCTTTAATTATGTACTGTGGAAAAGAAGATGCTGTTGGCAACAACTGACCAAGAAAGGAAGTGCATTCCAGATCTGGGGCACCACCTTACACAAGGTCCTCTCCTATGCTCTCAACACTATATATTGCTCTCACTAGTGGCACACAGTTATCACAGTTATTTTTTTACCAAAAAGCTATGAAATTATGTCCACTGTCAGCTAAGAATTATATTGCTATTCTACCCATTGCTCTTTGTAACAAACATAGTGGCATATCCTGAGTTTCTAAAACATCTTGTTCCCTAGTACCACTGCCCTTCCAAACACTGAAGATGCAGTGGTAAATTGAACTTATTGTCGAAGGCTTTCATGGTCGGAATTACTGGGTTGTTGTAGGTTTTTTCGGGCTATATGGCCATGTTCTGGAGGCATTCTCTCCTGACATTTCACCTGCATCTATGGCAAGCATCCTCAGAGGTAGTGAGGTCTGTTGGAACTAGGAAAAGGGGTTTATATATCTGTGGAATGACCAGGGTGGGACAAAAGGACCCTTGTCTACTGGAGCTAGGTGTGAATGTTTCAACTGACCACCTTGATTAGCATTTGATGGCCTGGCAGTGCCTGGGGCAATCTTTTATTTGAGAGGTGATTAGATGTCCCAGATAGTTTCCTCTCTGTTCTTTTGCTGTTGTGATTTTAGAGTTTTTTAATACTGGTAGCCAGATTTTGTTTTTTTTTTCATGGTTTCCTCCTTTCTGTTAAAATTGTCCACATGCTTGTGGATTTCAATGGTTTCTCTGTGTAGTCTGACATGGTGGCTGTTAAGAGTTATGGCAAGTAGAGAGGATACTTGCCATAGATGCAGGTGAAACATCAGGAGAGAATGCCTCTAGAACATGGCCATATAGCCCAAAAAAACCTACAACAACCCGGTAAATTGAATTGCTGGTGCTGATGTAAACTTGTCTATATGTTCATTTTTTTAGTGTTGTGTCTCCTACTTTTGGGAGGACCACCTCCAAAATCAAGTCAAAATTGGACTGTCCACCTAAAGGACTTTAAGAAATTATGTATCATTACATAGATATATTCTATAATTGCACTACACTAACTTTTTTTTTATTTAAAGGGGGTCTCCCATTTCAATTCTACTAGTTCTCGAATACGTCTTGCAAAGGAATCTCTTCCCCTTTTGGAGCAGATACCTTCAGTACTGAAGTTATTCTGTTTCTTCATTTCTGTCTCATTATCCAATTGTCTTATGTTTTCCTTGGTATGCAATCCTAAAGTCTGAACTACTCTTTTAAGGAGCTCCACTTGGAACAGCCTATTTGTTAAGCCTTCCTGATCTTCATCATCCCCAAATGTGTTTTCTCCCTCACTATCACTTTCAAAATGTTGATCTGTTTCATTAATGATTACATTATCTTCCATGTCTGATTCTTTATCTGAACCATCATTTTCTATCTACCTAATTGTGCACTTTCCTCATGCACTGCACATTTTTTGTTTTTTCCTTATGTCATTGACTTTCCTCTTTCTTTTTGTGATTCCTCTACTGCATATTTTTGTTGGCTGTCAATTCCAATCGCATTTCTGAATTTTTTAAAAATCGATTTGTGTTAAATTTATTCTGCCTGGATCATTATGTTGAATCATGTTAATTAAATTCATTTGCATAACCCAATTCATTAAGTTGTAATCAAGTGTATTAAAGGAATTTCATGAACTTCCAATCCACTAAGTTGATTGTCATTCCTTTAGTTTAAAAACTGAATTCAATTCATTTTTCACAGATTGACTTCCGGCTGTTCAAGAAAGGAAGAGTCAACAATTGTAATGAAAATAATTTAGATTCTTGCTTCATCAGCTGGCATGAGGGGAATAACTCCCAAGTAGAGGAGTTGTTTATTTTTGTCATTCGGAGCTTCAACATAACAAAGTGCCACTTATTCTCCTCCCACCAGAGTAGTCAATAGTATCAAAAACCTTTGAGAGATCCAGGACAAGAAACAACACAAACACAGTTTTTTAACATGAACAGACCATCCATCAAAGCAACCAAGACTGGCAATGCTATTGTTGTTATTGTGACCCTATGCTGAATATATCGGGGTGGGGGGGGGATGATTTCTTCAAAGAGGGATTGCCTTTGCCTTCCTGTAAAGATGAGAGTGTGGTTGGATCTACATTGCCCTATATCCCAGGATCTTATCCCAGATTATACACTTATCCCAGATTATATGACAGTGCAGACACATATAATATAGTTCAAAGCAGATATTCTAATATCAGGTCTACCCTGACATTAAGTCTAGTCGTGTCTAACTCTAGGGGGTGGTGCTCATCTCCATTTCTAAGTTGAAGAGCCAGCGTTGTCCATAGACACCTCCAAGGTCATGTGGCCAGCATGACTGCATGGAGTACCATTACCTTCCCCCAGAAGCGGTACCTATTGATTTACTCACATTTGCATGTTTTCCAACTACTAGGTTGGCAGGAGCTGGGCCTAACAGCTGGAGCTCACACCACTCCCCGGATTTGAACCACCAACCTTTCCGTCAGCAAGTTCAACAGTTCAGTGGTTTAATGTGCTATGCCACCAGGGGGGCCTGGGATATAGGGCTGACAGGGTGCTCTAGTGTGGGATAGTCCATGAGGTCAAGAAGAGTTGGAAGTGACTGAATGAATGAACAACAACAACAACAAAATATCCAGTTTGTGACTCTCGCCCAAGGACACACAGCAAGTTTCCACAGCCGAATTTTAATTCTGGTCTCCTGACTCCAAATATGCAAACCAGCATGCCATGCTTACCTAGGCCTTAAATGAAATGGATCCAGATAATGTATATCAAGCATATCTGATTGCAACAAGGAGCAGAAGATAGGAAAGTCCTGCTGTAACATTTATGCACCTTCTGGAGTAAAACGGGAGTCTTTTTCTCCACTATCTATTTGTTTAATCTTTATTATTTTACCAGTACTAAGAACAGAGATGGACATAAAAAGAGATAATGAAGAAGAAAATGTATCCAGTGAAATTCTGCAGGAAACACTTATATAAATCAGTAAAAATAAAAGTGATGCAAAAACTTCCAAAGACATGAAATACATTTTCTACATAACTCTGCATATATGCTGGTCTCCTTGGGTTACATAAATAAGCCTCATACCTCACAACCATCCTGGATCATCCACACAATAACATCGCAGTGCCCTCCATCTGCAGCCCAGTGCATTGCTGTGCATCCTCCAAGGTCTCTAGCCTGCCAGGAAGCTCCTTTGGATCTTAGATACTGAGCAATGTCCGTATGCCCAGCAAAACACGCTATCATTAAACTGAAATAGCAAATAATATATCAAAATAAAAACAAAAGCAAATTAGTTAGAAGCAATGGAGTGGTGTTATATCAAAGGAGAAAGGTAGTCAGAACCTTTCAAGGGATATAATGCAAAGTCCGATCACAAAAATATCAATAAGGCTTCAGGTATAACCTTAATCCAAGATTATGTCCTAATCACAAAAGCAAAAGAGGAAGACATTGAAAAAAATTACACTAGAGTCCAAGAGGAAGTACTTTTTAAGAGTTTGGCCTAAGATCAAGAAATGAATCAGAACAATGACTGAATTTTTGAAGCCAACAGTTTATTTATCACAAACACATTATTTAGGTAACTATAAGTCAAAGATGGTCATTAACAACAACCATTAAACATATGAAATTAAAAACCATGTCTGCAAAAAAATAGTCATTGCTCTCATTCTAAGAAATAAATTTGGAGAGCATTTTACAAGTAACTTTGATGATATGCAAGTCAACCTATATCATCGGGGATAACTGAATATTTTGAGACTAATTCATTTTTATGCTTTCGTAGAGAAGAGAACACCAGACTTAAGCTAAGGACACAGTACATTGAGTCCCCTTCAAGGGAGATAAAGCAGGGTATAAATACATATAATAATAATAATAATAATAATAATAATAATAATAATAATGACTTCCAATGAAAGATATTTAAGATTTTTTACTTGCAACGTTCAACCAACATTATATACTCGGGAAACTTTAGCAGAACTCATAAAACATCTATAAAACAGGCAATTCCTTGTGTTAGGGATGCAATCCTTTAAGCAAACACCTAAATTCAAAGTACACAATATTTTAAAATATTGTTATGAAAATCTTATCTGGCTCATGGGCTAAGTTATAAGTAATTAGAATTGTTGTCTTTTTCCTTTCTATTAAACTATTTATTGCTGCTGCTTATGTTTTTATTATTGTCTTGCTGATTTTTAAACTGACTTTTTATTGATGCAGTTTCACACTACACTGTTTTTAATTTAATTGTGTAGGACATTAGGGACTTCTGACAAATTTTGGCTAAATGAAAGAGAACAAAGCTGGTTAAGAATAAGGGGTATTTTTAAGAGGTATGAAATGTGATACTATCCATGTTAAACCCATTAAACACACATTTTATATGGATACTAAAATGATCAGGAGCTATGGGGTGAGTAATTAGAAGGGAGCAATTACAAGCTACAAGAAGAAGTGAGAAAAAACTAGATATTGTTCAGGAAAGTCCCCAAATTATGAAAAAGATAGGTTCTGTAGACAGAACAGGTACATTTTTAGATGTAACTCCAACTATATATAAATACACACACACACACACACATACATATAAGCTTTTCACAGTATAAGGAAGAGTTAACATTCCTGTGGTCAGGCCCGTAGCCAGGATTTTGATTCTGGGAGGGGGGGGCTGAGTTTGATTCGGGGAGGGGGCCTGTGTTTGGTTCTGGGGGGGGGCTGAGTTTGGTTCGGGGGGGAGGGCTCAGGATCTACCCTAGCAAATCTTTTGTATCATTATCCCAATACCCCTATGCATATAGGATATATTGAGCATGGTGATCAGATCATGATATGAATAAACATAAAAGTTTAAATAATGTACCAGCAAGGCCTTCTGGCAGACCACCCTGAGAATTTCGGCGGGGGCTGAAGCCCCTCAAGCCCCCTCCTCCCCAGCTACGGGCCTGTCTGTGGTGTTTGTTTTGCTATCTGTGCCCCTGTTCAGAAGATTTCACCTCACTATCTGCAGTAAACAAATTTTGAAAAATGTAATTTTTGTGGAAATTGGTGATAAAGCTTCAGCTGAGACATCTCTTTCAGGAGTTAATTTCCCAGGGGTAGTTTGTATATAGAGCCAACACATTAACAGAGGGTGCCATAGCCATCACGCTCCAAACTGTTCTGACCCATCTGGAACAACGAGGGAAATATATAAGGATGCTTTTTGCAAACTTTAGTTCTGTGTTCAATACACTCTTCCCACATAGACTCGTGTCTAAACTCATAGATCTCGGATTGTCTGGACATTCCCAGAGAGTTAGATTAGATAATCATCATTTCTCTTCAGCTCTTACTCTCAACACAGGGACACCACAGGACTGTGTGTTGAGACCTCTGCTTTTCATCTTGTACACATATGACTGTACCCCATCCACCATAACAATATCATTACTACATTTGCAGATGACACAATAGTAGTGGGGTTTATTTCTGAAGGGGATGAATCTGCCTATCAAGATGAGGTGGATTGGTTGCTCTCATGGTGCAGGGACAATAAAAAAGACCAAGGAGTTTATAGTGGACTACTGAAAGAAAACACCAGAAATCCAGCCCTTGGTCATAAATGGAGACCAAATGGAGAGGGTGGCCAGTTTTAAGTTCCTGGGTGTCACTGTTAAGGAGGATTTAACCTGGGGCACCCATAAGAAAGTGTTGGTGAAGAAGGCCCAGCAGAGACTGTATTACCTGAGACTTCTAAGAAACCAAAAATATAATTGTTTATAGTGGCCTCTTGCTCTTGTACTTCAGGGAATCCTTTCTCTGTATTACTTCTAAGAAACCAACAGCTGGTAACATTCAACTGCTGTGCTATAGAGAGTGCCCTAACCTACTTCATCAGTGTGTGGTTTGGTAACTGCACAGCAAGAGATAGGAAAACACTCCAAAGGGTCACCACTTCTGCACAGAGAATCATTGGTTGCCCTTTCTCCCCCTTGTAAGGACTTTATAGGTCCCACTACCTTAAGAAAGCTCTGCGCATTCTTGGGGATCAATTTCACCCAGCATATTCTTTTTTTTTTTTAATTATTACCATCTGGAAGATGGTACAGAGTGACAAAGGCAAGGAAAAACAGACTGAGAGACAGCTTTTATCTTAGAGCTGTAACTGTACGGAACTCCATGACTTCACATTGATGTGGCATTGGGGGCTGTGTGGTGGGATGGGAGTATGGAGGAATGAGTGTGTTGTTTTGCGATGTGTGCTGGGGAAAGCTTTTAATATTGTTGTACAATGTACAATGAGAATAAAGTTATTCTATTCTCTCACTTACTCCTGTCTCACCCCCTTCTTAACTATGAGTAGTTTGTAAGTTGGGTATTTGTAACTCCGGGAACTACCTGTTCTGGATATGGAAGTATTCCATTGGATCTTGGACTCAGTTCCCTATATTCTCAGATGCGACAAAACACTCCATTAATTACCTGTCCTTTCCACTGGAATTCTTCATGTTTACATCTGCTCCATTTTCTACTAAAACTTGGGCAAGTCTAGATGTAAAACATTTACATCATATTATTTCCAATACATATTCAAACCATTTACAAGTTCACATATCATACTGGAATAATTTACAAATTAACAACCTGTCTTACTGCTCAAGGTGATCAATGGTTTCAAATACTACATAAATCCTTAGTTCAGTTTACGGCTTGGACAATAACGAACTAGATCAGTGGTTCTCAGGTCAATAATAAAATCCTCAACAGTCAAACGCCCAAATGGGGAGGAACAATTGTATAGTATATTTCATAGATATGCAACATAAAAGTGGTGATCCTCTCTTAGCACCTGAAGGTAGAAAATATATATTTGGCAGACCCACTCGGCCCACACAAAATGTTCTGCTGTTTAATCTCTCTATTATTCACTAATTAGCTATTGATTGAAATTTCAGATCCTGCTAAAAATCACGACGTTATTGGCAAGCATAATCAGTTATTGTGATCTGGACAGAGAAATGAAGTATAAAAGCAAATTTATCAAAGGAGGTTTGCAATAATACTACCTTGAATAGCCTTTCTGTGAAGCAACCATCAAAGCTGTATTTCCTAATTTATTCAGTGTGTCTACCACCATTCGCCTTTCAAAAAAAGTGAAAGAATAATTATTGCTCCACCATTTCTATCAAAACTATAGGTCTTGCCTCAATGCATTTCACAAGAGTATCTCAGTGAAATTTAAGGAACATATTCTAAATCATACATTAGGGGAAGCATTGTCTATGCTATACATAACCAAAAGTATAAAAGCATATTAAAGGTTGTGATCTACTGATTCTATATACTATTATATCCTATTAAGAATGGTAGAATGTCCTTCAAATGGCTGTAGTTGTAGTTCTACTTTTTTCAGTCTGTCCTATGAGACATTAACTTAGAAGAAAGGCTAGATATTAAACAAAGAAACAAACATCAATGGAAGAGTCCTGAAGTAAGTTGTCTGAGAGCAGAAAGGGTCATGTGCTGATGTAGCTTTAGAAGCATTTTTGGTAGATCAATTTCAGGAAAATTGAGCTTGCCGGATGATATTTCAATATAACTAAGAGTACTAATAGTGTAAGCACTTTGGACTGGCACCACTGCAAATGTGTGGTCTGCAGTGACCAAAAAACCTTTATGAGGCATTGGCCAATAAACCCCTGCAACTAGAGTCCCTATGCTAGTGGATAAATATGGATTTTTGGATAAATATGGATTTTTTTCACATCATACTTTGGCTGGTTTTCTTTAAAAAAAACAAAACATTCCCAGAGCTCAGATCAGTATACAGTGAGTCAGATCATAGAAGTACTAGAGATGCTAGATACGAATTGTATCCTAGAACTAGGAAATCTTCTTGGCAGCCAAGAGAATGCATACTCTGAGTCATAGTTACACACCCACCACATCCACAAGGACAAATGCCCATTTTTTCATTCATGAACACTTAATGCAACAAAATACCAACATAACAACACTTTAACACATAATATGGAACTGCTCTGGAATAGGCTATTAAATAAAGCCATGATGTGTAACAAGTAGTGCTGCAACAATCTTTAGGATCTTTTAAATCCTCTCCCCTCCCATGTGGTTATGCTTCTTCTTCCCTGTCCCTTTCAATCTCTATCCCACATATTGATCCCAAATATTGATTCCTCCATGAGCTTCTAGTGTCAGTGAGAAGCTTCTGACAGTGCCAGTCATCCTGCTATTCTATTTGGCTTCTTCCCACTCCATATCTCCCATGTCCAACACAGCCCTCGTTTAAAAAGCAAAGATTTATACACTGTCAGCCACGATCCCTGACAGCCTTAGGTGCCAAGCATTTAGCACGGCATAGATCCCCATGCTATTACCATGCAAGAGAGATTTGCCACTCCTCTTTTTCAAGTCTACCAGAATGTTATGAAAAGCTATTTCCAATCATTGGGTACTTCCTTGTAATAGCTTTTTGCAGTGATGCAACTTTGAAAGGGAATTGTCAACTACAATCAAGATGGCATGCCATTTGGGCATGGAAAGGCTGAATCCAGATCAATATTATGAAAACATATGTAGCACTGATTTGTGTACTAGTACAGTAACTCAGAATTTGAAATTAGTCTCATTGGTTTTATCATGAAATATGAAGTTCAATATTTAGGTGACTAGGAAAGATACTCTTTGCGGCACGGCACAATTCATAATGCAATTTTAATTCTTATCTTTTTCATTATTATATTGTATGAAGGCTTTAAAAATGAATCATTTCCCACCTTCTCTGAAGAATATGAAGGACTTCATCTACATCATCCCTGCTTACAGCACGGTGGAGCTGGTCTCCACTCATTGGCTCGCCTTAAATAAAGAAAGCAAGCGAGTATTTGTAAAGCAGGTTAGACAAGCATGTTCACTTGATGTTCTGCCAGATATTAAAACACTGCAGAATAACTCATTAACTTTCACATTTATCTATTCAGCAATATCCAAAAAGAAACAAAAGATCCTGTATTACTTTACAGATACCCAAACTATTTGAAGGTATCTTTGAAACCCATTTCTCATATCAGAAAATATAAAATTATGTATATCTTTTCTAAACTTTGAGAACATTTTTCCTAAAAACAATAAATAATCACAATAAACCATAGTTTCTAAAATGTTGTGTGCATCACTAAGCTTATATACTGCATTAAAACCCAAGGTATCTGGTAGGATATCCTCAGTTCAAACTGTGACTCACCCACAATCCCACAAGGTAGCCTTGGTTTTAGACAACCCATTAGTTTTTCTGCCTCTTCACTATTTGCAATAGTGGGAGTAGCAACAACATCAAGGTTGTATGAATAATATATATGGAAGTGCAGAAAACTAAAAAGACTGGTTGTATGCTTTAATATTTTGATTGTCTTTTATTAAGTCGCTATGCTGCACCATCCTAGTAAGAATGTGCCATATTTCTTCAATTTTAAGAAGCTATCGATTGTAAGATGCATACAAATTTCATTACCACCAACAGAAAAAGCAATTTTCTGCATGAAAATTGCACATGGTTGATTTGTACAGAAAACTGCATTTCTGTACATAAATTAATATTTCTGTGGTGAAATATTGTTTTCAATGCAGAAAATGCAGTTTTTCACAGAGTAAGTGATATTTGTCTTTAATGTTCTAATGTAGCACAAATACTTTTAAAACCATACTACATATTTTTGACATTAATATTGAAATCTGAAATATATACAGAAAGTACTTATTTATATATTTTAAAAGCACCCGTTATTCTAACATGCTCCTCATTTTTGGTGATGTTTCTATGGGGATGGGAATGAGAAGAGTACATCTTAGAATTTAAGAAATATCATAATTCTTCATGAAGTTGCTTCGCATTGGCAGCAATTTTCTTCCCACTATGAAAAAACCTTCAAAAACTGCACAGTTTCCAAAGACTATTCACAATTCAAGACTTACTCTATGGAAAAAAAAACTGCATTTTCTGCATGGAAAACAATATTTCACCACAAAAACATTAATTCATGCACAGGAATGCAATTTTCTGTGCAAATCAACCATGTACAATTTTCATGCAGAAGAAAAACCCAATTACAGCTTTTGTTTTGAATGGCAAACAGCTCCCCCCCTCCTAGAATTAATATTTATGCTGATGTAATATTTTTAATGCAGAAAATGTTGTTTTTTGCACAAAACAATCACGTGAGAATTCTGCACAGAATAAATTCCAAACTGCAGAGATGCTCATCATTCCATGATTCTTCTCATCGGACTTCTCAATGCTTGAAAAACATGTTTTCCATCCATTTTCCGATGTTTTTCATGTTCTTTTCATCCCTACTTTCTGTACGGGTATGCTAATCCCACAAAAAATGTCTGTTTTTGTAAGAGTACACAACAATGGGGGCAGGGGGGTTGTAGGAATAGAACGTTTAATTATATTAAAATGAAATAATTAAAGGAATAAAGGCTACAATAAATCAATGAATTTCAACCACATATATTTTGTTATCTCTCTGCAATTATATTTGCAAAAATCCACACAAAATAAACACTTTTTGATGAGCAGCTTAAGCGAGGCTGACAAAACTACTCATTGAAATTGGGTCCACACAACAACTACAACTGCTGAATATACAAGGGAAATGTGGACAGGTGAAGGTCAGGCTTTTTATTTCTAAAATAAATCCTTAATGTTTATAAAGGAACCATTTGGTTGCAGATGTTCAGGGCAATAAGAAGTTTATTTATGGAACTGAAGACTCTATTGAAAGCTATGAATAAATGATGAACTCATTGGTGAAGACATTCTCCAATTAACAAGCAGCAGCTGTTTGTCTTTCTATTTTCAGGACCAATTGATTAAAATTGCACGCCTCATTTAAAAAAGACTTTCTTGTATTTTACCTGAGGAAAAAAAAAGAGGCATCACACCCTGTTTCATAGTACTTTCCTTTCTGATTTATGAAGTCTCTTTTCGGTTGAATGCAAATTTCAAAACCAAAAGAGGCATTTTGTTTTAATGTGCATATTCTTAGCCTGCACATTAAAACAATGAAGCTATGAAATATGAATATGAATAAAGTAGAATATTTACATATAATAAAGCTGTATGTTGTGCAGGAAAAAACTGGCCTTATAATTATTCAGGCTTCTTTGAAGTTCTCTGTGCTGTTTAGACAACAATCATGGGAAATGAAATGCTAAAGTAAACCATGATCATATCCAACACTTAACCCCTCACATTTAAACAAAAATTTGAATTCAAGAATGTTAATCTTGAACTATGAGAGTATATTATATCAAGGTTTTTGCATTGCAATACTAAGTAATGTATACAACTAAATACTAAGCCATGCAATAGGATCCAGATATATTTTGTTTCAATTAAACCTTTACGAAAGCTAGCCAAAACCGTCATGGGGTGAACCTTCTTAAACTTAAACCCTCTGTTGCCATGAATTTCAGAAGCAATACTTGCAGTGCTGAAATATTTACAGGAAATTCCAATTTATTTATTTTCATAAGATTCTTGGTACTGCAAATCACATTCAAAGCAATCGTACTCATGTATGGGTCACAATAAAATTCTTTGACATTAATCAATACAAATTACAGTCTGACACAATTTGTACTTCCCACATTCCATGGCTTTTTACTCTTTAGATTCACCTAGTATGCATGATTCATATTTTCATGTCTTGGGGTACAACCTGTTCTGAAACACTGTCAGGATATTTTATTTTTCATCAGGCAACTTTCTGTGACACCTAGCTTGACACGAACCACAATTGTGTTCTGTACATCCCATGACAATTTGTTACTTTGCACCAAGGCAGACAACTGAGGCTGGATCTACACTGCCCTATATCTCAGGATCTGATCCCAAATTATCTGCTTTGAATTGGATTATATGAATCTACACTGCCAGATAATCTGGGATCAGATAATCTGGGATCAGATCCTGGAATATAGGGCAAGATCCAGCCTGAGCCATCTAAAAAATCCCAAACATACTAACTCAAAGTGTGGGGTGTTGACAAAGCTTCAAGGAAGCTCCACGGCATTCCCCAACTTTCCCTAAATTGATTAAGTATTTGTGTCCAATTTTGGAAGCAAGAAGATCCCATGTATAATGCAAACACCATAGAGATGTTTCTTAGCCACTTTTAAGTGGCCATGTAGTTCTGCCCTAGATCTTATGACTGACTGCAGGCAATAAAGTATCTGGGTAAGCCTGGAGACTGACTTCTATGCTGACGTAAGGGGACAGAAAACAAGGCTAACCATAGCACAGCAAAACATTTTTATGGACTCAACTCTTGGATAATAAACACTATCTAGATGCCTAGCAGTTTATTAAAAAGCTATAGAACTTGATGTGGCTGATGAGACTTCTTGTCCTATTTTCTATTTTGAGCAGCCATCTGAATAATGTGAAGCTGACATCAAAAAAGCTAGCATACATTTTAAGACAAAGATATTTTTCTTTAGAGAATAGTGAGGAATATCAAATGCAAAGGAAGTCTAAAATGCAGCCCTAACAAGATACCGTATAAATAATGCCTACATTGGGAACAGTCCTGCAGTTTAAATGTCTTGTTATGTACTTCGACTTTCCATTTAACACCTACTATTATTCTGTGCATACCTTTTGACATTATTAATATTTATCTATTAAAATACATTGTAAACCTACTTTTTGTGGTTACACAAACAGGTGAACTGTAAGCAGAGTCTCCTGCAGGGTCTGTGACTTTAAGCCGAAACCTGTAGGTTGTTCTAGGTTCAAGACCTTCCACAACATGCTGTCGAGCATATCCACTTCAAAAAGATAAAAAAAGAGGAATGTAAGATCTTTCCCAACTTATTTTTAAAACCATTCTCAAATGTTTAGGACCACTATGCATTGTCTTGTCAAAGGCTTTCATGGCTGGAATCACTGGGTTGCTGTGAGTTTTCCGGGCTGTATGACCATGTTCCAGAAGCATTCTCTCCTGACGTTTCACCCACATCTATGGCAGGCAGACTTCACAAGTTGAGAGGAGGCCTGCCATAGATGTGGGCGAAACGTCAGGAGAGAATGCTTCTGGAACATGGCCACACAGCCCGGAAAACTCACAGCGACCCACTATGCATTTTTAAAGTTAATTCTCTCAGACAATTAATAACAACAGAATAATAACAGCATTTACCATCAACCATATATGTGTTACTGTGAAACTATGTGCCCCTATTGCACAACAAATCAAATATTTTTATGTGACTCCTGCAAAACAGATGCACAACAAACCTCATGCTTACATAAATACATAAGGTCCAAAAGAGTCAGCTGACTTCAAAATCAGGAGAGATCATTTACTGAAGCATCATCAACTACACAGTTTGAACACCCTTTTCAAGGGTAAAAAGGCAGACCTGATCATTCTAATTTAATGTTTCCCTCTTTGCAATAGAGTCCTAAACCTAATTGCTAGTCTTAAGTAGTGTAGATCCTTCAAACAATTGGTAGCTACTACTGAATCAACACTTTTGTAAATTCAACTGATTAAATGGAACTACTCTAGGACTACTTATTGGATTTAGGCCAGTGAAGGCTATCAGAATCATAAAGAATTTGTCATGTGTTCACATAAAAAAAGCAAACAAAACCCTTCAAGTATCTGACATTGT
Source organism: Anolis sagrei (assembly GCF_037176765.1). Lineage (NCBI taxonomy): Eukaryota > Metazoa > Chordata > Lepidosauria > Squamata > Anolidae > Anolis > Anolis sagrei. The sequence continues at coordinate 196,611,987 of NC_090023.1, forward strand.
AAGGAGACTGGTTTTTTTTAAAGAATCTTTAAAATATTTAAAAAATTTTAAAATGGTGGTAGCATATGATAGTTAGCTTGACAAATGATGACATACATGGTATTCAGGCAGTCTCATTCTGCCACCTAGTGACTACTTCAAAATAGAATCTTTCTGGTGGTGAAGAAATTCATGGTGACCCAAAGCAACAAGTACTGCAGTCAGAGAACCGCTGGAAGCCTATGTAGCAGTACAGGCAATTCATATTCAGTATTTTAAAAATGGATAAATTAGCTTTGCAAATGTGAAAGGCCGCAGATAATAAAGAACACAATAATCCACAAATCTAGTGTGTTTCAGAAAGTGAATTATTTTACTGTGAAATATCCCAAACCTGTTCCACAGTTAAGTAAGCTTTCTACAAAGAATGGTGCAGTTTAGCTGAAGCTAGAACAAGACGAATCAGGAGACTCATGGGGAGAGGTAAATTGTGTGGCCCATGCCATGCACCCCAGGCTGGCTCTACACTGCGATATAATGCAGTTTGGAACACCGAAGATGCATATAATGCAGTTCAATCAGTTCCAAACTGCAGTTTATGGCAGTGTAGATTCAGCTCTATAAAAACAATTCTGACTAATTTCCATGAACAGAGATCCTTCTCCCTTGAGTCAACAAATCACTATTCACTTCACTGATATTCTTCAGAGTGATCTTAGAAGCACAGATTTTGGCAATTTATGTCACTGAATTGTTCTCTCCACTTTTTATACAGTTGACAGAAAAGATAACAGTAAAACCACACTTACGTGTATACTAGGTTATATTTATTTAACTTACGATCCTCTTCTTCAACTGAAATTTTTAACCATTGCTCTTGTGGACCCTTTCGTTGTTCTTCCAAGTCCCAACTTAACTGAATATTGTGATGGCTCACATGGCCTACAATTGGAGGCTGTGGCTTTAAGATGGAGCGTCTTTCTGTAAATGAACCACATCGAAGTGTTATCCTTAATACAACAATAGAAAAAACATCTCTCAAGTACTGCACTGAAAAGCACAAAGCATTACTGGGAGAAATCATGGAGACTCAATTAATTATTTCTTGTTTGAGTTCATCTTATAAACGATTCTACTATGTTGTTAGTATACTAACACTTTGTCTGAATAAACTATTTCAAAATGGAAACAGTTTTCATTCATTGTAATAAATCTGAACATAAATCGTCAACAAAATACTTAAATTAAGAAAACAGTATCTTTAGTTCAACTGTGCTGTTCAGAACCTGGGTTTTACGACATCAAAACTATACTTAAACAAGAAACAGAAACATGATGAGAACATTTAAAGGCCTACAGATCATCTTGGATTAAAAAATATAATCTTGGAAGAAATAGGATCAAAAAAGCAAAATTCCCAACCCACACTAAGATATTAATATACAAATAACTTTAATTGAAAGGGTTTTGTTTTTGTTGTTGTCTTAAAATGAGTTTAGAGGGTACCAGTAGATATTCAAGACAGCTATATATCTGTACACAGTTTAAAGTCTTAGATATGTACTGTATCAAATTGCCACGGCACCAATGGGCCCAGGAGGGCATCACCATCACCCCCCTTAAGGCCGCCATGGCACCAATGACCCCAGGAGGGCCTCACCATCGCCCTCCTCGAGGCTGCAATGGCACCAAAAGACCCAGGAAGGCCTCACCATCGCCCTCCTTGAGGTCACTGTGGTGTCAACAGACCATGGAGGGCATTACCATCGCCCTCCTTGAGGCTGCCACAGCACCAACAGACCCAGGAAGGCCTCACCATCACCCTCCTCAAGGCTGCCGTAGCACCAATGAATCCAAGAGGACTCTCATATCGCCCTCCTTGAGGCTGCCGCAGCACCAATAGACCTCACCATTGCCCTCCTTGAGACCGCCATAGCACCAAGAGATCTAGGAGGGCTCCGCGATCACCCTCTACCAAGCCACCACAGCTCCAATTGTTTTATTTGCTGTTTGTTTGTTTTCACGATGGATGTTTGCCACTTTGTTACTTTTGTCTGCAAACCACTCTTGAGTCCCTTTGGGGAGATAGGGTGGTATATAAATAAAGTATTATTATTATTATTATTATTATTATTATTATTATTATTAAAGTTATTTACATAGTTACATCTTACAGGAAAATCTATTATGTGATGGGGAAAGCTTTATTCACGGTCCTTTTCTAGGGATCTCAGAAATATTAGCTCAATTCTTTTTAAAAAACCTATATCAACCGAAGGTCTAAGAAAGTCAGCATTATAATATCTTGCAACAAAGTCAGTTCTGGAGTTTTATTTACTTTTTCTGAAGTCGCCTGAAACTCATAAAACATTAAACAGAAATGATTCCACTTTTAATAATCTTTTTGAATTATTAAAACCAATTATTTAAACAGAATAACTTAGTACAAAAGAATCTTTTCCATCTACAATCAACTTCCCTTTGCAAAAAACAAGAACTGACATAACAAAAATAAAAACATGAAATATAACAAAACAAAAATGGCACTAAAATATTCAAGCAAGCAACAACTGTCCAAATAGGTTAAGATGTTTTCTTGACTCTTTTGCCTCTCAGTAAAGAGCAGAAGGATGACTCTTAGCTCTAAATCCAATGTGGACAACTGTTGGGAGTTAGGAGTGACACCCAAGAAGAACCTGAAAGGCTATACTCCGTTAAAATAAAGGGAATTCAGTTCCCCTCCAATCCCTCTGGAGTTGCAAAGTAATTTTACATATTTTTAAAAGTCCCTGCTTATGCAACCCATGAAGAGCTTTTTAAAAAGAACAACAAGAAGTAACTTCTAACAACTGTGGAAGAGAGGGTTCCTCAGGCCTAAAACAGTTCAATGGAAGCTCAAAACAGTGAAATTGCATTTGGGTGTCCTTATTCACAGCCAGTCACTGTGAGTCTCTGCTCTGCTAGAAGCATGTAGGATAGACTAAATGTTCCTTAGAATGCCTAAATAAATGAGAAAGAATAATCCCTATTTCACCTTGAACTGGGAATAGTTCTATTAGGTAAGATTTTTATCTTACTTTCCAAGCAGGAACATGATATATACTCTCATACACACACTGCTCTCTCTATCTCTATCTCTGGACCCTTCCACACAGTCATATAATCCAGAATATCAGGGCAGAAAATCCCACAATATCTGCTTTGAACTGGGTTATCTGAGTCCACACTGACATATATTCCAGTTCAAAGCAGAAAATGTGGGATTTTATTCAGCTGTGTGGAAGGAGCCTCTGTTTCTCTGTATGTGAGCAACTGCAGTTTCACTTACAAACACAAACATATTTTCATTACAATTCACCACTTTTGCATCACATTTCTGGATATTTTTTACATTAATCTCCAGCATTGTAACACAAAGGAAACATGTCCTCAGGCTTAAAAATCAAACACCACGCACTAATCAATCTGATCAATGAATAGAGGAAAATGCAGAAGAGAACAAAAACATCCTAAGTGAGGGACTGGGCTTACTTACTTCAAGTGATACAGTTCATGTGCTGTTTAAATCCGGCCCCATCTACACTCCCACATAATGCAGTTTAAAACTGTAGTATGTGGTCAGTGTAGAATCATATAATGAAGTTCAGTTCATTATACGGAGTGTAAATGGGGCATCTATCAGTTGCAGGGGGTTAATAAAAAAGATAGCCTTCAACTTTGAGGTAGGAATAAAATACTTGAGACTCTTGTAGTAAAGGAAATGAAATAGCTTGAAACATTGCATGATTGGCAAAATATCATTTAAATCTCTCTTTTTAAAAAAGGTAGAAATTTAGCCGCAAATAACATTGTCTCCTGACACATATGTCCCATCTGGAAATGACAGATTGCCAATTACATAGAAGAGGCCCCTAAAAGAAAATCGGATCTCGTATCTTGAATACGTCAATGTTCAATCCAACAGAACCTTTTATGAAAGCAGTTAAATCACTCTATTAAGCATAGAAACCAGGTAGTCCTGAGATGTTCATTCTACTTCATTGTCCACAGGAAAACAGTGGAAAGCTCTTGATGTGGAACACATAGCTAGTGCATTATCAAACACACAGCTGCTTCAGGACAGTACAAGCACTCTTTTCTGAAGGGAATACATTCCCAGACTTTCAATTAATACATAAAATAACAAATCCTACTATTTTAAATGGGAAAAACAACACTGGTACCAAGAAAAGAGTGTATTTTGTACAGGACGCCCTTAGTCAGTGGTTCTCAACCTGTGGTCCATGGACCACTATTGGTCCACAAGAACTAAAATATGGTCCGCGGCCTCACCATTACAATATCGTTGCAACAAGAGCTACTAGTCTCACGGAACCCTCTTATACTGCCGAAGCTTATTAAATATGGCAGCGAGGAGATGGTGACTACTGAATGGTATATGTTCTTATCGGAAACTAGAGCCGATGTAGTTTATCCAATGCAATTTTCTGAATCAGCATCTCAAATAACCAAACCAAATCTAAAGTTGACCAAAAACTTATTGGTAACGCTTTTAGTACTAATGTTGGAGAGTGGTCCCTGGTCAAAAAAAAGGTTGGGAACCACTGCTCTAAGTGAATAAGTGAAACTGTGGATAAGTGAAACTATCTATATTAATTCCACAGATAGTGATTCCAGAGTTCAGTAAAGTTATTTTTAGGCTTCAACTCCCTGAACACTCTGGATATCGCAGTCCAAAACGGTGCTTATTCTACCACTTGACTAATAATCACACAAAATGTGATTGCACACAATAGATTCTAAACTGTTGCCTAAATAAAATGAATATATGTGCAATACAATTACTGTTTTTGTTCTAAGTTGATTTCTAGATTTTCAGACAAAGGGCAGGATACTAATATTTAAACCAATAATTTGTACCCAACAGTGCTTTTCTGTCAGAATAACTCTCTCCTTCCTTACAGCCCTTTGCATATCCCTCAAAATGTCTTCAAAGAGTTGGGGTAACAATTGAAAACAATCTTGAGTGGGGGAGAGGGGAAGAGAAATTCTTGCAGAAAAGACATAAACTTCATATGCAAGTTTATTTCTGCAAAATATTATTTGTTCTGAGATCATATCTGTGTAGGGATACTATATTGTAATACCAATGTAAATTCAATCCAGAGTGTCTCTTGTAATCACAGATACATTAAAGAACTGCTAACTATATAAACATAGAGCCTTCATCATGAATTTACTGGAGAACTAGTGTCTGTTTTTATGCATCTGAGCCAAGCCATGTTAGTCTTCATACAGAAAATTTGCCTAATCGTATGCCTTAAATGTCCTTAATATCAGAAGTAAAATATGCCTGATTTTTCCCTTAAGTATCCTCTCTTATTAAGACTGTAAAGTAAACCTGTAAACCACTTCAGCCTTTGTGGCTGAAGAGACAATATTGCAAATAAATAAAGTCATTGTAAAAAATAACACGTCATATTAAAATAGCCTAGATACTTGTGGTGAACAACGAATGCATGCTGATTTTCAATGAACTGATTAAATTTGTATTGTTCGCATTATGCTAATGAAGGCACTACAAAAAGAATGATTAATTATCTTAGAAAGCATCAATTAAACATTTTATCCAAAGTAACCTGCTTATATTCATAAACAGCATTCCTTACTAAACTAGCAATGTATACATCACATTTATCTGGTAGGCTTGGACCAAATTGGTTTGAACGAAAATGATTTGCAGTATTCGGTGGGCCATTTTACATAATCTCCAAAAACAGAACAGAGAGGAGGGAGTCAAAAAGCCTGGCAATAGGATTTTATCTGGTTCCTAGAGTGGAAGGGGTTAAATCTGCAATATACCTGAGGAACAGTTTCCTAGACTCCTCCTCCAGAGAGGATGCTGCCGAGAACTTGCTTTCCCTACAGCACTTGCATGGGGCGGACAGTCTTTAAAGTGCATTGGAGTGTGTTGCAATCTCTATGCAGATGACATGCAATTCTACTACTCCTTTCCACCAAAATCCAAGGAAGCCCCTGGGGTCCTGGACCAGTGCCTGGCCGCTGTGATGGGCTGGATGAGGGCCAACAGGTTGAAATTGAATCCTGACAAGACAGAGGTCCTCCAGGTCAGTCTCTCAGCCTAATGGGGTACAGGGTCGCAACCTGTGTTTGATGGGGTTGTACTCCCCTTGAAGACACAGGTCTGCAGACTGGGGGTCCTCCTGGACTCAGTGCTGATGCTTGATGCTCAGGTGTCGATGGTGGTCAGGAGGGCCTTTGCACAGTTCAAACTTGTGAGCCAGCTGCGGCCGTACCTCGAGGAATCTAACTTTACCATGGTGGTCCACTCATTAGTTACCTCAAGATTAGACTACTGTAATGCACTCTATGTAAGGCTGCCCTTGAAGACGGTTCGGAAACTACAGCTGGTGCAAAGGACAGTGGCCAGGTTGTTAACTGGAGTTACAGGGAGCAGTCAACACCCACTGTTTAAACAGCTCCACTTGCTGCCAATAAGTTTCCAGTCCCAATTTAAGTGCAGGTTATCAATTATAAAGCTCTAAATGGTTCAGGCCCTGCCTATCTGCGCGACCGCCTGCTCCCCTACTAGCCAACACGGTCCTTAAGATCTTCCAGGGATGCCCTTCTCTCGCTCCCACCCCCGTCTCAGGCGCGGTTGGTGGGGACGAGGGAGAGGGCATTCTCGGTGGTGGCCCCCCGTCTCTGGAATTCCCTCCCCAGGGAGATTAGGCAGGCACCCTCCCTAGCCACATTCTGTAAGGAATTAAATACATGGATGTTGCATTGTGCCTTCGACTGATGACCCCTATGACAAACGATTGTACCGTGATCTGTTTTCACCATTTGACCTGAATTCCTATATTACATCATTATTCATATAAGTAAATTAAACTGAGGCGATCCTGATCCTGTTTAATTGCTCTGTTCCCATGATATCTCATGTGCCATTAATGTTCCTATCCACCTTATTGAACTATTTACCCTTTAATCAATCCGTATGTTGGCTTCCTTTCCCCCCCCCCCCAAAAAAAAACTGGTTTGCTGTTGCTTGATACTTGTTTATTACTGTTATGCTGTTTGCGCTATTTTAATTTGTAATTTGCTGTTGTTTTTGCTTTTAATCTGTATGTTGCCTGGGCTTGGCCCCATGTAAGCCGCCCCGAGTCCCCTTGGGGAGATGGAGGCTGGGTAGAAAAATAAAGCTATTGTTGTTGTTGTTGTTGTTGTTCTTCTTCTTCTTCTTCTTCTTCTTCTTCTTCTTCTTCTTCTTCTTCTTCTTCTTCTTCTTCTTCTTCTTCTTCTTCTTTAAAATGATGGAGGATTGAGCCTTTAAAATTTTCCATTGTAGCCAATGGGACAAATCTTTGCTAGCTGAAAACGGTAACACCCCTCCCCATTTGAGTAACTTCCCAGAATGAGGGGTCAGCTGACACTGAACCCTGAAACGGGATGCCTTTTTGCCAAATTGCACACCTCTATAATCTGGTTCCAAATAAATCTAACAGAAATGGGGAAAGCATTTCCCCCTGGAAGTGCTACAAGAAAACCTGATAATAAGCTTATTGTCCTTTTAAAACATAAATGTCTACATCCTAATACAAGACACCTAATATACAGAATGTCTCTGTTGGCAGTAACTACAAGAGGTAAGTAATTCAATATATAAATACATAAATCAGCATGATGAGAAAATCACTTTACATACAGCTTTTGAAGTAGATGCGGTAGGAGGCTTACAAGGTGTCATTTCAAAGTTCTAACATGACTTATAGAATAGGTCACAATCAACAGCTGACAGATATTCTATTGTTACAAAAAAGCAACGTTCTACAATGAAAGAAATACAGGCAAATGCTGATGTTTACCACTTTATGGTCCTCAATCACCTGGTTTCCTTCATAAGTATTGTGCACTACTTTCTTATGTAGTTAATCATTAATATAACAATTTCTTAAATAAATGAAGACAGGTAACTTCTAAGTTTGAATGCTCAATTGGTTGCTCACAAATGACAAATAAAAATCTGAAGCAATTCTCCTTATCTGCTCATAGGTTTAAAACATGAAACCAATCAGAAATCCCCAATTCAAACTGTAAGACTTTAGGATTATTCACATTAACTTTTGGATCATTTATAATATACTGGCAGTACCACATTCATATTTCTCTACTAGCTTAGGTACCCGGTGTTGTCTGGGTTATTTGAAAAAATCAGTTTTTAATTGTACAAAATGCATACGGTTGTGGGTGAACTACAACTCACATCATGACAGGTTAACCCCAAAAAAACTCCATCGGTACTTAAAGTTTGTTATGTTGGGCAAGTTTGTTCTAGATCAGTGGTTCTCAACCTGTGGATCCCCAGATGTTTTGGCCTTGAACTCCCAGAAATCCTAACTGCTGGTAAACTGGCTTGGATTTCTGGGAGTTGTAGGCCAAAACACCTGGGGACCCACAGGTTGGGAACCACTGTTCTAGATGCATCATCGGTGGGGTTCAGTGTGCTCTCTGGCTGTAGGATTAACTACAACTCCCACTATGGCGAGTCAGTCCCCTCAAAACCCTCCAGTAGGTTGAGTTAGTCATGGGGGTTCTATGTGCCAAGTTTGGTCCAGGTCCATCATTGGCGGAGGTCACAGTTTTTCTGGTTGTGGCTAAACTATAACTCTCAGAAAGGTAGGTCAGTTCCCCATCCCCTCCCCCCCCCCCAACTCTCTAGTAATCAAATTTTGACATGTCAGGTCTGTGTGCCAAGTATGGTCCAGATCCATCGTTGCTTGGGTTCACATTGCCCTCTGGATGTAGGTGAACTACAACTTCCCCAAATCAAGGCGAATTTTCCCCAAAGACCTCCAGTATTTTTTGGTGGTCATGGGGGCACTGTGTGCCAAGTTTGATCCAATTCCATTTTTGGAAAAGGTCAGAGTGCTCATTGATTGCAGGTGAACTATAAATCCCAGTACCTCCAACTCCAAAATGTCCAGACCAATTCCCCTCAAAACCCACCAGTATTCAAATTTGGGCATGCCATGTTTTGTCTATATCCATCATTGTTTGAGTTCATAGTATGCTCTGAATGTAAATGAACTACAACTCCTATAAATCCCTCCAAATCCCTCCAGTATTTTTTGCTGGTCATGGGGGTTCTGTGTGCCAATTTAGTTCCAGATCCATCATTGGTGGAGTTCAGAGTGCTCTTAGATTGGAGGTGAACCATACATCCCAATACCTATAAATCATTGTGAATTCTCCCCAAATCTCTCTAGTATGTTCCGTTGCTGATCAATTCCCCTGTTTGCTGTGTACCATAGAGAACAATAGGAAAGGGTTAAGGGAGAAGCAGTGGGCAGGGTCATGCAATAGAAAGGGTAAGAAACACTGAGGTGTCTGTGGTGGAGGAAACACATAAAATCTAGGATATAATTATCCCCGTATGAAAGCATTCACTTAGGGGGTGGGCAGTATTGTGTTTGTGGAGGACATTGGCAGGACTTTTATACATGTTTACGGCACTCACTATAACCAGCAATGTCACTGAAGGGAGGACCGTTGGTGTCTCCTGAGTAGTGGAAGCTATAGCTGTTTGTGAAGGCAGGAGGTTGTCTGAGTAAGTGGACACTCCAGCCACACACATATACATATTTTCACTTTCATTATATTTATAGATTGTAAAGGGGTTTTTTTTACTTAAGCTAGAACGTCTTTGATTACATTCAACAACAGAATTAAGAAGATCTATAACTCCATCAGCTGAAAATTAAAGAAAAATGATGATATGCTAGACTCATCACTTTAGCGCCATTGATCTAACTCCTTCTAAGGTCAACACTATTTTATCGCTGTTAATATTGTTGTTTTTAATTCATACCCTGAACTTCTTTGGGAGCAAAGCTTGAGTGGTTCATATAATAAAACTAGCTCTAGAAAAGCAGAACACACATGATTTAAATAAAATGATTTAGCTATCACAATTAAGCTATCACAACCTTGGGCATGCTAATCTGTTTACTATTGATTACAATAATTTGCTTCTATGACTATCAGATATAATGAGGCTAACAAAGAGAGTTTGGAGCCAAAGTCCATTGCAAGGGCAAAAGGCACTTCTCCACCATTAAAAAAAAATTAATAGCAGTCAATATGAAAAAGAAATAAAATAAAAGCACACACAACCTACATAAATCATCACATAAGGAGACATATATATGGGGGTAGAGACAGGTGATTTGGAGCTTGGCCTCATGTAAGCCGCTCCAAGTCCCTTGGGGAGATGGTAGTGGGGTATAAATAAAGTTCTTGTTATTATTATTAATAATAATAATAATAATAATAATAATAATAATAATAATAATATTTACCCAGATGTCCCATTGTATTACTTAAAATTAGAGCCCCCGGTGGCACAATGGGTTAAACCCTTGCACCAGCAGGACTGCTGACTGAAAGGTTGGTGGTTCAAATCCTGGGAGCAAGGTGAGCTCCCATCTATCAGCTCCAGCTTCTCATGCGGGGACATGAGAGAAGCCTCCCAAAGGATCGTAAAACATCCGGGTGTCCCCTGGGCAAAGTCCTTGCAGACAGCCAATTATCTCACCCCACAAGTGACTTGAGGTTTCTCAAGTTGTTCCTGACATGAAAAAAAAAACCTTAAATTTTGCTCTTTAGTAAATGTGCAAAGGATTGCTTCCTACAAGGGTGCCAACTGGACTTCTTCGTCCAGACTTCAGAGTAGGTTTTCTCCCTTCTCATATTCATGATGAAAAACCGCCCAGTTATGCAACATGACATTACATAAAAATTCCCAAGAGGTATGTTTCAGGGTATAGGACATTTCCCTTGGGAATTTTCATTTAATGACGCCCTGCATAATGGGGAGGCTTTGAATAGTGAATATGTTGCATTTTAATGAATAACTTCATGAAGATCATTTTTAAATATAATAAAAAAGCCTGCATGAGAAAATACTATGGATCTGACAGAATAGAATAGTATTTCTAATTATCTTTTAAAATGGCATAAATGTATGTAATTCTCATAACAATTCGGATGCCTATAGCTCTAATCAACCTAATTTCACTGCAGTGCGCTAGAAAAAAATGTGAAAAGGGGAGTAAGGTCATGCTCTGAAGCTTCTTAATTATGGCTTTTAAAACAAAACCAGGACTACATTTCCTTTCGACTATAATGCAAAAATGGCTTTTTAGCTTCCCAGAATCTGTCTTATTAATCACATTATAAAAGTTTGCTAAAATGAATTAACAAAAATCAAATAATCCTCTCTTCTCATTAGTAGTGTTCAAAGGACATTGAGACCTCTTTCTAGCATTTACAAGATACAGGATTTAAAAGACACTGGACAAAAAGAGAGCACGACATGTAGAAAAAATAATTTCGGAGCAATTTAAGCATTGGAAGTAGAGATGTCAGCAAAGTTTATCACTGAAAATGAGGATTTATCTGCTCAAAATGCTTTAACGTACTCCAGCTTGAGTTCCCTGAACAACTCTGCTCTGATTCAAAATCAAATATGGGAATTCTGCAGATATTTGAGCAAGCAGATTTCAAAAGACACTGGTACAAAAGTATGTTTTTTCAAAATCCTATTCAGCCTTACTCAGATGAATTCCCATTAATGGACCAGAGTGTGTAGAATCACAGCCCTAATAAAGGAATGCCTATCAAATGCAAAAATGGACAAGTCTCTGCACTATTAATGGTTGTGGAGAACAGAAAATGTGAGCAAGTATACTGTAATTTGCACGACACGAAATATCCACTCTTAAAGCTACAATTAAGGGTAATGGGTAGTATCGGCCCACTTTTTAAAAAATCACTATCCTTCTGGGTACTTACACTGCTAAGGCCTTAGTGGAAGAAAAGAGCAGCCAGACACAACTCTAGTGGGCCCAAGATCCAGCCCTTGTCTATCCCAAGAGTCACTTGAGGTGGTGGCTCCTCGGCTGTGGAATACCCTTCCCGTGGACATTAGACTGGCTCCTTCCCTGATAATATTCCGCAGGAAATTAAAGACTTGGTTGTTCGAGAAGGCGTTCGAACAAGAAGTGCAATGATTGGTAATGACTATAGGAATGGAACAACGGAAAATGATACTGGATTGTGGTTTGGACGATGAGACGACGCTGAATGGTTTTCGTAGTAATGACGATGTTTTTGTATAATGCTGGATTGTGAATTGTTTTTATACTGTGTTTTGAATTTTGTTCTTCCAGTGTTGTACACCGCTGTGAGTCGCCCCTGGGCTGAGAACAGCGGTATATAAGCAAAGTAAATAAATAAATAAATAAATAATACAGTGACCTTGGAGCAGTAGTTTCCAACCTTTGGACCTCCAGGTGTTTTGGACTTCAGCTGGCACAGTTCCTAATAACTGGTAAGCTGGCTGGGATTTCTGGGAGTGGAAGTCCAAGACACCTGGAGGCCCAAAGATTGGGAACCATACTGGAGGGAGAGAGAGAAGAGTAGGCAGACGCAGCCCAGGACCCAAAATTGTCATCACTGCTATTTATTTATTTATTTACTTTTTTAATTCCACCTTTCTCAACCCCAAGGGGGACTCAAGGTGGCTTACAGCATAGGTAATAATTCAATGCCTTGAAAGCAATATATATCCAATATACAATTAGATAAACATGTCAATTAAAAATTTAAACTAGATTAAGAGCATTAAAACATGTAAAATATTACAATTACAACTATAAAACCACATTAAACACAATCATAGTAATAGGTAATCATTACACATAAATCCAAATCCATCTATTGCACTGTGTTATTTGCCAAAGGCTTGATCCCAAATCCACATTTTCACCCTCTTTCTGAAGGTCAGGATGGAAGGGGCTGATCTAATATAACTGAGGAGGGAGTTCCACAGCTGAGGGGCCACCACTAAAAAGGCTCTTTCTTTCCCACCAATTGCACCTGTGAAGGAAGTGGGACCGAGAGCAGGGCCTCTCTGGATGAACTTAATCTCTGAGATGGTTCATGGGGGGAGATACATTCAGACAGGTAAGCTGGGCTGGGAACCATCTAGAGCTTTATAGGCTAAAGCTAGCACTCTGAATTGTGCTCGGTAGCAGACTGGCAGCCAGTGAAGCTGACGTAATGGGGGGGGGGGGGGGGGGGTTGTATGCTCCCTTTGCTATGTTCTCAGAGGGAGAGAAGAACAGCTACTATTTGCTAGATTTAATTACCTTCCCAGCTGCCATTTTTTTTCCTGGTAGGTTGTAAGACTGAGGGCAAGAAACTGCCAATTTTACAATCTATAAACCCCTCTGGGAACCTCTTTTATTCAAGAGTGGAGTATAAAGGCTGTCTAAATAAAAACCTTGATTTTGCCATTTTATACAAGGGGTACCATTTTATTATGCCTTTGTAATTAATGGGGCATAGGCATCCATAGATTTTGGTGTGTATAGTGGGTCTGGGAACCAAATCCCAGGAGATACCAAGAGTATACTGCACATGCATATATGATCTTCAAATCATCTCCTCCCAGTTATCCCCCCCCCCCCCCAGCATTTCATCTGAGTGATAAGTAAACAAATCACAACTCAAGACAGAACTGTGAAGGATAGGGAGATATAAAAAATGAAAAGTATCATGATATGGTATGATGGATAATATTCACCCACACACAGAATTCTGTATGATCAATGTTTGGAATCAATCTTCAAGATAATCGTCTCTCTTGCTCCCTTCTCTGTCCCTGTAAGAGGTGGTTTATTTCTCCCGTATTTAATCTTTCTTTGTTCTGCAAACATTATTTTCTTTTTTCAGAAAATGCACATGCTTTCTTTTTCCCCACAAAGATCTGTATGGGTCATCTTGTGGGAAGGTTTACTCATTTAGAATCAAAGAGTTAGAAGAGACCTCGTGGGCCATCCAGTCCAAGCGGGAAATCACGTTCAAAACACCCCCAACAGATGGCCATCCAGCCTCTGTTTAAAAGCCTCAAAAGAAGGAGCCTCCACACACTCCGGGGCAGAGAGTTCCACTGCTGAACAGTAGTTCTAGTATAAGCCATAATTACTGTAAATAGTCATGCTTTAAACATGCAGATCTCAGCTTCAAACATGCAGGTTTCAACAGAACAAGAGAAAAGTTGAGAAAAGTCTTTTTAAGGACAAACATTAGAATAAATGCAGCCTTCATTGATCCAAAATTAGTCACTGGGCTTCAAAGGCATATAATGTATGTTGATAAATTCTCACTTTCTCAAATGATGCAGTTCTGATTGATTTCTCTTTTCTGTTAGTTCCTCTTTCAAGGAACAGTTTTTCATAATGGAGCCCAATGTTCCCTGTCAACGGACAATAACACTATGTGCCAGCTACTCAGGATGCATTACCCAAAAGTTAATAAAACGTTTTCTGAGTGGCTTAGAATTTAATTATATTGATATCACTTTCCATTAACCATGCAGAAACTCTGAAACTGTTTCTTCAGCTAGTATTTTTTTAGGACTCCAGCACTTCTTCCATTAAAAGCCTCGCTGCACAAAATCTTAATGCTGATTTTTCACAAGTTCTTTTCCCCAACATTTCTAGGTCAAGCATAATCTTTTCTCGCCACACTCACACTCTTAATGCCCTTCTTATCCCCATCCCATACAGGCAGATCGCACCAGCCTCACGAGTAGTGGGAAGCAATTGCAGTGCTCCATGTTTTTGGACCGCAATTCCCAGCAGTATGATCCAGTTGGGGATTATGGAAAATCTATAACTAAAACATCTGCTGAGCTGGTTTGCCACTCCTGCTATAAAGCTTACAAATCTCCATTAAATCTTCCCATATCCTCATTTTTTGGGCAACATCAGTCTAGACTGCTGGGATTTGAAGATAAAAAACACAAAGCATCTCAAGCAAGCTCTCTTATCTGCCTAAAAGAACATTATAACATTATTATCAACATTATATGCATATACAATATATATTATTAGCATAGCACAATATTAGCATTATATATTACTATATTGTACTATACCACTATACTGCAATATTATTAGTAATGTTGCATGTAATATAAAATACACAATCATTATATATTATAACACAATATATATAATACACTACCAGTATAGTACACTATTAATACTGTATCATAAGGCAAACCAAGAATGGGAAACCTGGAAGTCCCTGAATAGACTCAGAAGCGGAGTGAGCAGATCAAAAGACAATCTGACAAAATGGCACTACTTAAAGGAATCCCATACCTTGTGTGACTGTGGAACAGAACAGACAACTCTGCATCTGTATGCTTGTCCATTGTGCCCTGCCTCATATACAGAGGAGGAATTGTTGGAGGCTACAGACAATGCCGTTGCTGTTGCCCATTTTTTGGTCAAAAAGATACTTAGCCGCATGCACACCTTCTATTTTTATCAGTTTTATATTAATTTATGCAATGTTTTTGATACGAAATAAATAAATAGTTGTAGTATATTATATTACAACATTATTAATATTATATATAATATATTTATTTATTTATCACATTTGTATACCGCCTTTCTCAGCCAGAGGCGACTCATAGAGTCATAGAGTTGGAAGAGACCTCGTGGGCCATCCAGTCCAACCCCCTTGCCACTAGCATTAGTATTTATTATTATTATTATTACTTTATTTGTACCCCGCTAGCATCTCCTGAAGGATTCGATGCGGCTTACATAGGCCAAGACCTCAAAACACCATACAACAATACAATACCTAAAGCAAATTAAAAACAGTTAAGCAGTATAACAACAAACATAAACAATACATCAAGACATTATTTATGTCATTTAGTAATTTATTGTATTTTTATGTTCATTTGTTTTTTTAAATTATTGTATCTCGCCTTGAGCCATCAGGGATGGGGGTCATAACTAATATTTATTATCATTATCACTGTAATTATTTCATACATAACAAGATTATTACACAGCAAACAAGATCACTATGCTGACTTTTGTACTGAATCACATGTCAGACACTTCCCAAGTGTCTAGGACTGTGTGATATATCGATGTATAATGCATGCAGATCTGAATAGGGTGGCTTTTTGCAGATGACAAAAGGTAATTTTGTCAGCGCCGATTGTTTTTAAGTGCAAGCCAAGGTCTTTAGGCACTGTACCCAGTGTACCGATCACTACCAGGACCACCTTTAGTGGCTTGTGCAGAGTTCTTGCAGTTCGACCTTTAAATCCTCAACTCATGTCAGCTTTTCCCGTAGTTTCTCTTCAATCCTGCTGTCGCCTGGGCTTGCAACATAGATAGAATCATAGAGTTGGAAGAGACCTCATGGGCCATCCAGTCCAACCCCCTGCCAAGAAGCAGGAAAATTGCATTCAAAGCACCCCCGACGGATAGCCATCCAGCCTCTGTTTAAAAGCTTCCAAAGAAGGAGCCTCCACCACACTCCGGGGCAGAGAGTTCCACTGCTGAACGGCTCTCACAGTCAGGAAGTTCTTCCTAATGTTCAGGTGGAATCTCCTTTCTCGTAGTTTGAAGCCATTGTTCCACGTCCTAGTCTCCAGCTTGCTCCCTCCTCCCTATGACTTCCCCTCATATATTTATACATTGCCCTCATTATGTCTCCTCTCAGTCTTCTCTTCTGAAGGCTAAACATGCTCAGCTCTTTAAGCCGCTCCTCATAGGGCTTGTTCTCCAAACCCTTGATCATTTTAGTCTCTCTCCTCTGGACACATTCCAGCTTGTTAATATCTCTCTTCAATTGTGGTGCACAGAACTGGACACAATATTCCAGGTGTGGTCTAACCAAGGCAGAATAGAGCATGCGGAGCATGACTTCCCTGGATCTAGACACTATCCTTCAATTTATGCAGGCCAAAATCCCATTGGGTTTTTTTGCCGCCGCATCACATTGCTGGCTCATGTTTAACTTGTTGTCCACAAGGACTTCAAGATCTTTGAGGATCCATACTTTGATTTTGTTTTTCCACAATCGTGAGTTCAGCAGTATTGTGCTCCAAAACTCTGTCAGTCTGTTGTTGCTGTTGTTATAGACACAACAAGATTAGTACATAGCACACAAGATCACTATGCTGGCTTTTGTATTGAATCGCTATTATGATGCTGAGGATGCTGTATTGTCCTTTACTGTTAAACTTAATTGGCTAATTGAGGCAAACAGTTCTGAGACCATATTTCGACAGTAAGACCTAAGAATAAGCAGCCCTTTTGCCTTCTCTGCCTCCCCCCTTTTACCCCAGATGTTCTCACCCCGGTTGCCTTCCTTCTCCGCCATCCTTCTCCCTCTTTTCTCAGCCCTCGTCCCCTTCACTGATGCAGGCCTGCCTTCATGCGCAAAGGCTCCTTAGGCTTCCTCCAGTGGGCAAGGCCGCGTCCCGTTGCCATAGTAACGCAACGGTTGGGCGGGGCCGGGAAGAGGGAGGGAAGGCTGATCAGATCTCAGATACTTGGATGGGGCCAAGGAAATGCCACATTTGGGGAAAGGGTTTCATCATAGGCCTTTCTCTTGGCCCCTTGACAGCACACAGAGCTTTCCCTCTAAAGTTCCTTCCACAGGGCTGAATAAAATCCTACATTCTCTGCTTGGAACTAGAATATATGGCAGTGTGGACTCAGATAACCCAGTTCAAAGCAGATATTGTGGGTTTTTTCTGCCTTGCTATTCAAGGTTATATGGTTGTGTGGAAGGTCTCCAAGGAATGTATTGTTGAAGGCTTTCATGGCCGGAATCACTGGGTTGTTGTAAGTTTTTTTGGGCTATATGGCCATGTTCTAGAGGCATTCTCTCCTGATATTTCACATGCATCTATGGCAAGCATCCTCAGAGGTAGTGACCTCACTACCTCTGAGGATGCTTGCCATAGATGCAGGCGAAACGTCAGGAGAGAATGCCTCTCTAGAACATGGCCATATAGCCTGAAAAAACCTACAACAGCTCCAGGAATATTTGCCCAGATTGGAAAGTAAACTCTCGGTAATAGAAACATTCTTATCCGGATCCTCTTTGTTAGTCCCACTGAGAACTAGGAAGCCCTGGCCCTTGAGCGCTTCAGCTGGAGGTCAGCTGTGACCAGCAGTACTGTAGAATTTGAAGAGGCAGGAATGGAGGGCAAAAGAGAGAAACGTGCCAAGAGGAAGGTGCATCAAGCGAACCGCCTTACATCTGGAAACCAATGCCCTCACTGCAGAAGAATATGCAGATCAAGAATAGGGCTCCACAGTCACCTACGGACCCATCAGTACACTGATCTTGGAAGACTATCCTACTCGGACAATGAGGGATCGCGTAAGTAAGTAGTGTTAGTCCCAGCCTGCATCTATACTGTAGAATTAATGTAGTTTGACACCACTTTAACTCTCCAGTGCCATAGAATCAGGGCAGCTGGAGTGTTAAAACGTCCTTGTCGAACTACAACTCTCATGATCCCATAGCATTGAGGCATAGCAGTTCAAGTGGTGTCAAACTGCATTAATTCTACAGTACAGATGCGCCCCAGTTTGAATAGACAGATTTAATCAGTCTACATTGCTGTATAATCCAGTACAAAACAGAAAATCTAGGGCCCTTCCAGACGGACCCTCAATCCCAGGATCTGAGCCTGTCGAACTACAACTCTTGTGATCCCATAGCACTGAGACATAGCGATTCAAGTGGTGTCAAACCGCATTAATTCTTCAGTGTAGATGCACACCTGAATAGACAGGTTAAATCAGTTAGCACTGCCATATAATCCAGTTATTTTAGGGCCCTTCTAGACAGGCCCTTTATCCCAGGATCTGCTCCTAAATTTTCTGTTTATCCCAGAATTATCTGGCAGTGCAGACTCATATAATCCAGTTTAAAGCAGAAAACCTGGGATCAGACCCTGGAATATAGGGCCTGACTGGAAGGGCCCCTGGATTTTATATGGCAATGTAGATGAGGCCTCAGTTGACTGGTAAATGTCAGATAATTGTAGTTTCTGCTTGCTTGAGCGTTACTATTAAAAATACTAATACTGTGTCTCATGCTACAACATGCCATAAACTCTGGATTAACTTGGTGTTGATATTTAAATATTGTAATTGAAAAAAACCCTCAATGTTAGTTTTTGGGGTTTTTTGCTTTTTTATAAAAACAAATTTGTGAATGCAGTATGTGATTATACTTATTTTTTGTACAGATGCTTGAGTTCTGGTTAACTCCTACACTGCCATCTAAAATCCACATTATCTGCTTTGATAATCTGGATTATATGGCAGTGTAGACTGAGGCCCCGTTCTACACTGCCATATAATCCAGATTATCAAAATTGATAATCCATATTATCTGAACTGGACTATATGAGTCTACACTGCCATATAATCCAGTTCAAAGCAGATAATCTGGATTTTACATGGCAGTGTTGAAGGCGCCTCAGATAATCCAATTCAAAGCAGATGATGTGGATCATCTGCTTTGATAATCTGGATTATATGGCAGTGTAGAAGGTGCTTGAGGCCCCTTCCACACAGCCTTCTATCCCAGAATATCAAGGCGGAAAATCCCACAATATCTGCTTTGAACTGGGTTATCTGAGTCCACACTCAGATAATGTGGCATTCTCTGTCTTGATATTCTGGAAAATAGGGCTGTGTGGAAGGGCCCCTAGAGTCTACTGTAACTAAGATTGGATCTACACTGCCATATAATCCAGATTCTCAAATCAGATATGAGTCTACACTATCATATAATCCAGTTCAAAACAGATAATCTGGATTTTGCATGGCAGTGTAGAATCAACCTAACTTTCAGGGCAACAGGAAGAATGGTCAGTTACAATTGTGGGCATAGTGAATGGAATAATTCATAATTGCCCAGTTTGTTGTCATTGTTGTGTGCGTTTCCCAGCATTTCCGACCTATGGCATCCCTAAGACAAACCAATGTATTGGTAAGATTAATTAGAAGAAGTTTGTCCTTGTGTTCCTCTGAGGCTGAGAGAGTGTGACTTGTCCAAAGTCACCCAGGGGGTTTCCACGGCTGAACAAGGGATTTTCTGTATGTGACACCTCCACAAAACAAATCAACTCGCTATGAATTTCTGCAATTTGAAGATGAATTTAGCAAGCAAATGTTCTTACTTCTTGAGCAAGTGCTCGCTATGGCTTCCAGAGCTGACAAAAAGGAACTAAAGAAGGGAAAGTGGAAGCAAAAGCTTTGTGAAGCTTTGGGCTACAGGTTTGAGCAGTACTGTTTTTGAAGCAAGTTCTCTATGTTTTTAAAAAAAGTCTTCTCTGCACGGGACTTGAGTAATTTATTCATGCACAGGTCCTCATTAACGTTCCCATACCAGCACTCGTTGCTGAGATAATATATGACAAATAGGTGGATTGTTTCAACTTTTACTCAGAGAGTCCTTTTCAGAGTTACAAAATTCTACTGATAGGAAGGAAATGAAAGAGGGATGGATGGTGAGGGATGGAGAAGATTTAGGGATGACAGACTTTTGAAAGATTACTTCTCTCTTCCCGTGACTACAAACTACTCAAAGAAAGAATAGAACTTCCTGTCTGCAAGTGAAAAATGCTTTCATGGAAAGTCTCTATCAGATCAGATTGCAATTGTTTCAGGGGACGTTAAGACAGGCAAGAGCTCCCAAGTGTGGCTTTGTTAGCCTGGCATGATATGAGTTAGACAAGTGGAGTTTATTAACTTTCATATTGGTGCTATTTCTTTAGGTAAACGTTTTCCTCTGACATTAAGTCCAGTCGTGTCCGACTCTGGGGGTTGGTGCTCATCTCCATTTCTAAGCCAAAGACCCGGCATTGTCCATAGACATCTCCAAGGTCATGTGGCCAGCATGACTGCATGCAGCACCATTACCTTCCCGCTGGAGCAGTACCTATTGATCCAATCACATTTGCATGTTTTCAAACTACTAGGTTGGCAGAAGCTGGGCCTAACAAGAGGAGCTCATGCTACTCCCCATTTTCGAACCTGCGACCTTTAGACTCTGGGGGTTGGTTCTCATCTCCATTTCTAAGCCGAAGAGTCGGCATTGTCCATAGACACCTCCAAGGTCATGCGGCCAGCATGACTGCATGGAGCGCCGTTAGCTTCCTGTTGGAGTGGTACCTATTGATCTACTCACATTTGCATGTTTTTGAACTGTTAGGTTGGCAGAAGCTGGGAGCTTGAGAAACACTGTGACAGACTGATATATAGACCCAAAATAGGTCTCTCCCACTAAGCTATCAAAATCTGAATGGATTGGATCCTGAATCTAGGTCTTCCGGTCAACAGTGTGCCTGTTATAAACGAGTGCCATCTATATAGAAGTCAAGGGCAGCTTTTGAGGCCAGCGTTACGAATTTTGATTTGACCCATGGATAAGTTGATGGTTAGTCTATGGAGTGGGGAAAGCACCAATGCTGCCAAAGGAAGCTAGCAGCTGTTTTCCCACCCAGGCATTCAAAAATGTCACTAGTGTCATGGTAGAAAAAGTAGAAGAGATTGGTGCTTCTTTAGGTTCTCCTGGGATGGACTAAGCTCTCACCTTTTGTCACTCTAGAAGAGGTTGGTTCCTTCTTTAATAAGGGCTAAGGTACAGTACTAGGGAGGATGTGTGATTTTTTAAACTAAGATTTCTAGTTTAATATACATGATATATTGGGTACCCTGCCCTAGGACATTACACCTTGAAACTAACTGTAGTCACAAACTTTACATAAACGCTTGGGGACATAATATTAGGGATATGTTTCTTGATTTCTCAAAAAGTAGTTGTGGTTACTTATGCATTCATAAGCATTTAGGTGGCATTTTGGCTGAATTTAGAAAATGTAAAGCTTTTGCTGAAAGCTGCATTTAATTAATCATACTTGAAATAAAAGTAATGATCTTAAACTTCTAGCCCTGCAGTCTTTCTTGCTGCAACAGACAATCTTTTTATAGACTGAGTAAAAAATCCATTATATATAATGTTTGAGAAGTGTGGGACTTTAGTTAATAAATTGGTTGTACTGTGCAAAAGAGCCAATGCGGTGTCATGATTTGAGCACTGGACTAGACTCTGGTGAACAGGGTTTCCTGCTTAGCCGTAAGTCACTCTCTCAGTCTCAGAGGATGTTAAAACAGTGGACGTGGCTCTTAATGAGACATGCCGCATTATCACAAGATGTTTACACCCAACACCGCTGGAGAAATTATACTGTTTAGCACCACCTGATATCTGCAGGGAAGTAGCAGCCAGCAATGAAAGGACCAAGGCATTAACATCTCCAGCCCATCCTCTGTTCAGATATCAGCCAGCATGCCAATGACTTAAATCAAGAAACAGTTGCTTAAGTTCTACAGAGATGCTTGCAGGAACACTTCAGCAAGCGAGAGTCCAAAAGTAGCAGGTAAAAACCGGCAACCTCAATCAGTGGTTGATACTCCCTCCTAGGCACACAGAAGACTGGGTGACTTGGAAGGTATTGAACAGACTGCAGAGCCAGCCTTAAGAAATGGGGCTACAAAGTGAAATCCACAACATACGAGTGTGGAGAAGTGCAAACCACAGACCACTTACTACAATCCAGTCTGAGTGCTGCCATAGGCACAATGGAGAACCTTCTCACAGTGACACCAGAGGCACTCCAAGTGCCCAGCTTCTGGTCAAAGGAAATTTAGTATCATGCCAAATTTTTAACTTTGTTTGTGGGTTTTTCATACATTATAACTGTATTCTCAATTTGCTTCTGACGTGGTAAATAAAAATAAATAGTCTCAGAGGAAGGCAAAGGCAACTCCCCTTGAAAAAAATCCTGCCAAGAAAATTGTGTGATTAATTTGTCTTTGAGTCACTATAAATCGGAATTGATTTGAAGACACAAAAAAACAAACTGCAAAAAGAGATTAAAACTTAAACTTTTTTGTACAGTAAATTTTGAAAAGAAGATGTAGATTGTAGCTCAGAAAGATACATCCTCTATATAAATAAAAATGTAATGTTCGTTTGTGGGATTAATAGAACTCAAAAACCACTGGATGAAATGACACCAAATTTGGACACAACCACACCTATCAGACCAACAAATGACCATCACTCATCAAAACACAGCGGAAGGGACTTAAAGGCCAAATAAGTAAAAAGATGCTACAGCGCATGCGCAAAAATGACTCCCCTGGCAAACAACACACACAATAGCATAGCCACAATTTCTTCCATACAGCTCCCTGCATCCCCTAGACCAGCACATAGGAAGGAAAAATTTGACTCTTAAACTTTAAACCACACAACTCCAGCCTCTGCAACTGAGATGACAGAAGGCAGCGTATGTGAACATCACAAAATGAGTGGAACCCCCGATGGCTCAATAGATTAAACCCTTGTGCCAGCAAGACTGCTGACCAAAAGGTCTGCGGTTCAAATCTGGGGAGTGGGAAGAGCTCCCATCTGTCAACTCCGTCTTCTCATGTGGGGACATGAGAGAAGCCTCCTACAGGATGGTAAAACATCCGGGCGTCCCCTGGGCAACATCCTTGCAGACGGCCAGTTCTCTCACACCAGAAACAACTTGCAGTTTTTCATGTCGTTCCTGACACACACACACAAACACACTCGCGCACGCACACACACACAAAATAGCAGCAGAATTACTATTCAAGCTGTGCAGAAATGCTCAGTTAAGCACCCTTTCCTTTTCCACAGTACCTTTGTGATTCTGATCTTAAGCTTTCATGGGTGTTTTTCATTTTAAAAATAGAAAATTGTTTGCATATGTCCTGTATTATGTCAGAAAAACAGTGAGACAGTTCTGTTTATCAGAATTATTCCTCTTTCCAGCCTATTTAGATGTGATAATGCCTCTGTGCTGTTGACTTTGAATCCTCCACCAAACAGAATAGCAACTCCTGTGAAGAGGTTTGAATTCAAAGTTCCCTTCCCAGTATATGATACGTCATTCAAAAACATTCCAACGAGAGTTCTCCCTTTGATGTTTGGAACTTTTCTAACTAATGAGGAATAACTGCATTTGTTGCACAAAAATGGTTGTCGGGGCAAATATTATGAGTCATACATATTGACTATCTTCAAGAAACTTGTAAGTTTTAATTGACACTTTGGGGTTTTTTTAATGTCAAAAGAGCTGATGACTGCTTTGTCCATTTCTTTGAGTACATCCAGTAATTTAGGAATTTAAAATATATAAGCAGTTAATTAGTACTTTAGTAGGGTACTTTTCACAAGGATTCGAAAGGTCATTGTACCAGGGAGCTTATTAGTTTTGAAGCAATATTTGGATATTGGTCTGTTTCTCTTCTAGACTAGCATAATTCAGAAGATTTATAGCACAAGAGATAAACTATTAAGCAATGGCAGCAAGTGTCTTTTTGTCACTGAGGTGGTGAATGAGCTCTGGTTTTAGTCAAAATTTTAAAATAATTGTTTCAAGGTGCTGAATCCATTCCTCCAATTAGCTTCAGTACCTTGGGAACATCTGTTCTAATTCATCTTAAAATCTGGACTGAATTCATAATCTTACTGACATGGGAGACACTAGCTGCTGCTATGTAAAAGGATCTGACACTGAAAACAAATATTTTTGGAGGCAATAAATCAGTGTGACATGAGGTAGAAATAAAGATGAGACAAGAATATGATTATATCTTCACTTTTGACACTAAATTAGGGTTTCTAAACCTGGGGGGTCACAAGGGGGTGTCAGAGGGGTCAGCAAAGACCATCAGAAAACATAGTATTTTCTGTTGGTCGTGTGGGTTCATGGGGGAAGTTTGGTTCAGTTCTGTTGATGGGGTTCAGAATGTTCTTTGATTGTAGGTGAACTATAAATCCCAGCAAATACAACTCCCAAATGTCAAGATCTGTTTCCCTCAAACTCTACCAGTGTTCACATTTGGGCATATTGAGTATCCCTGCCAAGTCTGGTCCAGATCCATCATTGTTTTAGTCCACAGCACTCTCTGGTTATAGGTGAACTACAACTCCAAAACTCAAGGTCAATGTCCATCAAACCCTTCCAGTATTTTCTGTTGGTCATGGGAGTTCTGTGTGCGATGGTTCAATTCCATCGTTGGTGGAGTTCAGAATGCTCTTTGATTATAGGTGAACTATAAATCACAGCAACTACAACTCCCAAATAACAAAATCTATCCCCCACCCCACCAGTATTCAAATTTGGGTGTATTGGGTATTTGAGCCAAATTCAGTCCAGTGAATGAAAATACATCCTGCATATCAGATATTTACTTTATGATTCATAACAGTAGCAAAATTACAGTTATGAACTAGCAATGAAAATAATTTTATGGTTGGGGGGTCAGGGATTGCAGAATTAGGAAGGTTGAGAAACACTGCACTAAATAATCACCAATGGATCACAAACATGGGCATAGATATGGAGCACAATGTTCCATGGAGTGAAAGTAATGAGTTCAATTGCCTAATATTTAAAATGTCCTACAGGTCACTCCATGTATTGCCCAGACATGCAGATCTATCATGGGATTTTTCTAGAAGGGCTAGAATTACAGCGAGAAACATAAACGATCTTTCAGCTTAATATAAGGATTAATGTCAGCTATTGACTTTTTCCTGGCAGATGGCCATTATAGGTTAAAGCAAAAGAGCAAGGTCAGAACGATAAGGAAGCCCTATGGGTAGAACATCTGGCCTCAGCTATGACCCAGGTCATAAATGTCCACCACAGTGCTAAGCTAAATAAGCAGCCCAAAAGATTCAAGAATGATAGGGTTGGTGTCCTTTTGTCCCCAGGGAGCAACCATGTCACTTCTCTAATGCACTCAGTTTAATTTAGCTCAGACCAAGAAATTCACAAAACTGTGGTTTACTTCATGTTTGACCACTTAACTGACTCAAGGGCATGACATTTATCCAGGCAGACAGTTTCCATTTATTGAACTGTTCAGTAGGAGCCAAGAAACCCGCAAGCAGCACATGTTCATATGGGATCATTATATACTGATGATGATGATGACATCCGTGGGGATACCAAGGTGCTTGTTTATAAAGCTATTGTCCTCCCAACCCTGCTATACACCAGCAAG
The DNA here is from genome assembly GCF_037176765.1 of Anolis sagrei. Classification (NCBI taxonomy): domain Eukaryota; kingdom Metazoa; phylum Chordata; class Lepidosauria; order Squamata; family Anolidae; genus Anolis; species Anolis sagrei. Next base: position 196,638,017 of record NC_090023.1, read on the forward strand.
ACGTGGACCATCTACAGACGTCACATGCAACTCCTGGAACGATTCCATCAGTGCTGCCTCCGGAAAATCCTATAAATCTCTTGGGTAGACAAGCAGACAAATGTCAATGTGCTGGAAGATGCAAATACCACCAGCATTGAAGCGATGATCCTCCGCCATCAACTCCGCTGGAACTGCCACATTGTCCGGATGCCTGACCACTGTCTCCCAAAGCAGTTGCTCTACTCTGAACTCAAGAACAGAAAACGGAATGTTGGTGGACAGGAAAAGAGATTTAAAGATGGGCTCAAAGCCAACCTTTAAAACTCTGGCATAGACACTGAGAACTGGGAAGCCCTGGCCCTTGAGCACTCCAGCTGGAGGTCAGCTGTGACCAGCAGTGCTGTAGAATTTGAAGAGGCACGAATGGAGGGCGAAAGAGAGAAACATGCCAAGAGGAAGGCGTGTCAAGCCAACCCTGACTGGGACCGCCTTCCACCTGGAAACGAATGCCCTCACTGCAGATCAAGAATAGGGCTCCACACTCACCTATGGACCCACTGCCAGTACACTGATCCTGGAAGACTATCCTACTCGAACAACAAGGGATCGCCTAAGTAAAGTAAGTAAGATGATGATGATGATGATGATGATGATAATTTTTGGATTCCTCTCTCTCAATTAAGAGATGCTTGAGTGGTGTATGGGACGTTTGCTTCAACAAACAGCCATGCTCTTGGCACTGCAAGTAGCTGATGAGGTAGCTGTCAATACTGGTCATGAAGTGGGATAAGTGGTTCCATGTGAGATCTGCTATAACACTAAAACTATTCTGAGTTTGGGGCATTTTTATTTAGTCTTGCTAATGCACAGGTAAGCAAAGTGTAGCTCGTGACCCATATGTAGCCCTGAAAGTTGCCCCCTTATCCCCATGAAAGCTAGCATGCATTGAGTCTTGGAATAGGATGCTTGGAGTTCATAGTTAACATGCCCACTCAGCTTCAGAAACCCACTGAATGGCTTTGGTCAAGTAACACTCTCTCAGCTTCAGAGGAAGACAGTGGAAAAGCAGGTCTGACTATATCTTGCCACGAAATCCTTCTGACAGGCTTGCCATGAGTCAGAGACCCCTTCTACACTGCCATTAATCTAGGTTATCAAAGCAGATAATCCACATCATCTGCTTTGAACTGGATAATATGAGTCTACACAGCCATATAATCCAGTTCAAATTAGCTAATCTGGATTTTATATGGAAGTGTAGAAGGGCTCAAAGTCTACTGGAATGCACACAACAACAACACTTCTGCTACTCCAAAGGTTGGGATTTTGCCTCAAAATGACCAGAAGCATCGTCTTGATGTGTGCGACTTGCTATTTTGCCACACGGGAGGGCCCCCTTGAACTGATACCTGTGAGGCTGTGATTTAATCTTCTGCAAGTATTTCTTCAGAACAGGCAAGGATTAGAGCAGAAAGTCTAATACATTCCTGTTTTTGGAACATGCTTTGCAACCTCAACCACTAGTGAAACGAATAAGTGTAATGATAGAACCAAAGTAACCTCAAAATCTATCATTCCAAATATGTCTTAGGGATGTCAGGTCAGGATCATCCTACACCTGGAGAACCTGAGATCTAGAAATGGACCCTTGCACTGCCATAAGAGTGGATCTTGGTGATGTTTCAAGAGGCAGCCCCAGTGGTGTCATTGAGCATAATAGGTTAAGAAACCACATAGAGGGTGCCATTAAAATACACAAACACTCTAAGCTTCAGAGAGTGGCAGCAGTAGTGGCAAGTGTTTTTTGTGATCACCTCTTTCCAGAGAGCATGTAACCTACCATCAATATGCCAATATCAAGTTAAAGTGTGCACAGATACCTATGAGAAGTATGGAAGCCACCTGTTTCACAAAGTCTAAGAAAGCATGGCCAATGCCTGGATCTTTCTGCTGCTTCTGCTCCTGTGCTGGAACCACTACTCAGTGTGGTTGTACTAGATTTCCCTATCTATCTATCTATCTATCTGAACACTGTTTCTGCATTTTCAGTCCACAGTTGGTTAAATCTACAATTCCTGGTCCATGGCTATGTAAGGCCTATTGTACAGAAGACTCAATCATTTTACAATATAGATACTATTTAAAATTGTATATGTATGATACATGTGTATGAGAGGACTTTCTTGGTTTCTTCCTTGATCAAGGCTTGCTGTAAATCTCAGAGTAAATGTGCAAAAGAGAACTAACAATCTATTTCCCTCAGTGTTGTACCTCAGCCAGAGTTCACCTTGTCCTTAACACCAACCAGGACTCCAAAAGCAGTAATAAAACAGTTTGTTGAAGAAAATACACATAAAAAGGGAAAATCACCAAAAGAGATAAGAAAGACATAATCCAACAGGTAACCAGAAAAGGTAGTCCATAAGTTAAAAAGCCTAACCAAGCTGGTGAAGCGTAAAACACTTCAAAGGCAATAATCCAAATAATCCAAAAGGTACAGACAAACATGTGTCATAACATGAGCATAAATCCAGGGAAACAAGAGTCAAAAAAAGTACATGAATCCAAAAAAACCAAGAACTTAGACTAAAACATGAACTGGAAAAGGACTTGAGATCCTCGCTATCTAGCAGTGTTGCCTGATCTGATTTCTCAAAGAGAATTCTAATTTAAGGGCCACAAAACATGAAGGCATTTCTTTGACCTTGACTTTCTGGTTTTCTCTGTATTTCCTTCTCACAGAGCTCTTTGGATTTCCTGAGCTTGATGTTTTCCTCTCTAAGATCAAGCCTGTCAAACACACCTGCTCTCTCAGGTGAGCTATCTCAGCCTTCCAGGCCTTTATCAGGATTTGCTAAGCTACTTGTTGGTGAAAAGTCATCTCCACCATTCACTGTATCTCATTGTCTGCTGGACTCCAAAACAGTTTCACTTTCAAGCCCCATCTCACAGACAGAATCTTGATCTAACATCCCCTCATTTCCCGCAGTGAAAAAACCATCCACAGCTCTCCCAGGCCTCCTCATCTGGAATCCTCCTCATCTTCATCTGTCTGAACAACAATATTCAGGATTTACACAGCCACAATCATATGGGAACAAGGATATCCATGTTTGCCCATGCAACATTAGTATGGCAAGGCAGAGTGACACTGGGTGTATGGTACATTATGACAGATTAAATGTGTCTAACACCATGGAGTCAAGTAGATCAACACAAATGGTGATTCTATATTGAATTATACAATGAACAACAGTCTTAACTGATCCCTATGATGTCCTTGCGGCATTTAATTCCATATACAAGGCAGATTGACATGTGGTGGCAGCTTAGCATTACACAATGCCCATGCGAAACAAAGAGATACAAGGCTTCTGGAACTTCCCGAGTTTCTAAGAAAGAAATACCAAGACTAAAGACAAACAGTAGTCTTTTAATGTACTTGAAAATTGTATTGACACAGTCTTTGTTCCCTTCAGTGTACATAGAGTTCTCTCTTCTTCTGAAAGTGTTTTGTGGGTTTCTGAATCTTTGTAAGCTCCTGCAAAACTTAATAAAGCATGCCTTTGTTGGCCACCAGGATGCAAGGAACACTTTGTGCAGACTTTCAGGACTCTGCTAACTTCATCACCAGGCAAGAGATCATACAAGAAAGGAGGGATGACAATAGTGGGGTCAAACAGGTCTACATTTTGTGCCAGAAGTTGTTTCTATTCACTTGGTCTGGTCTGGTCTCAATTCAAGCAGTGGCCATTCCCCTTTTGTAGCCATGGGTCCTGCATTGAGATCTTGCCAGGTTACAGCAGGAACAAAGTCTAGAGTATAGGATGTGGGTATTCGACTCTAGCACCATTGTTTTTCCTCTCCTTTGTGATTTCAAAGCATATTTTACCAGGTGGGGAGTTTTGTGGAGTGTTTTATGTGTTTTGATTGCCTTATTGAAGTGTCACAGTTTTATAGATTTTGAATTTTGTTTTATTTTGCTGTAAGGCCAGCATGGTTATCCCCAAATATGTTTCCTGCAGGACTTGTTTGCCAGAAACAACAGTGAGATTATTGCAAAAATGTCAATGAGTCTTTTTAATATCCGTTTAAACCTCGATACCCCCAAGACACTTGATTCTGTCCGATCTTGGAAGCTAAGCCAGATCAGTTCTGGTAAGTAATTGGATAGAATGCCAGGAAATATCAGGTGCTCTAATTAATTGCTCAGATAAGCTGGCAGAACTACTTATAAATATTTGTTACCTAAGAAAACCCTATGAAATTCATGTGCTTGTCATAAACTGAGAGACGACTTGAAAGGCGATACACAACAAAACAAAGATTCCGTATTGAATCTTTTCTTTATCCCTCTCAAAACCTATTTCTGAAGTTTAATCACTTAGGCTACAGTTTTGTACACATTTACTTGGGAGTGAGTCCCATTGAACTTTATGATACTTAAACCTGAGGCAAGAGCTATATTGAAGAGGATCTGAAAACAATTCATTTCAGTTTGTGCTTCCATCTCACCCAGGAGGGAGCAACTGCGTAAGGAACAGGGGGCAGTATTTCCCCTCTGACGGACCCCAAACATAACTGGGATGTGGAGAGTGATGAATTGTTAGGATGGGGAAGGCAAACTCGAATGTTTGTGTGTGATTTCAAAGAAGTTTGATAATAGAGAAAATGTCCCCAAAACTGCACCATTTCCCCCCATAATATTTCAGGGGCTCAGTGGGCTTTGGGGGATTACCAGGTTGCTACAAGGATTGCAAAAGTAAATTTGGGGACTTCTTGTGACCTGGAGCTACACATTCCCCACCCATGATGTAATTCAAAGACATTTGCCTGCACTCATCAATCTCTTTGCATATGAATGGTGTTATCATTCCCCGCCTCTCACCTCGCAGGAGTTTCCCAAAACTGGCTGTTGCATGTCACACGTCTTACATTTCCAAAGGGTATTGTGGTATGTATTTTAGTTTTAAAAAAAAATCAGTAAGAGGTGAAAGAATGTCTTCTGGGACTCTAAAGTAGTATATATAATGACAGCAGAGGAGGAAGCATTTGGATGTTTAAACCATAGCAGAGTGATAAAGGCAGACATATTGGAAGTAAAGGATATCCAAGTATTTCGTCTCTAAGAAGCTTCATAATAAGACATTAAAGTGAGCTAAGATAAAAGCTTTACTATAAAACTTTGGGATTTCCATGGCATGAAGATAAATAGACAGAAAAAAGTTTTTACTGTAATTTCCAGATACTAAATGGCTCAAAATGAATACTTAAGTTTTATGTCATACTAGCGTATATGTCAAGTGTTGTCAGCCTGCCTGTTTTCTTCCATCCCCAGCTCTGAAAAGGCCTACCTTACAATGTCGCCGTAGTAATGTCTGGCAATGGTGAGCAGGCTCTTTTTGGGTTGCTTTCTTTCTTTACTCAGTTTCTCTTGTACATACTTTCCCTCTCTCTTTTCTGACTTTCTTCTCATATTCTCTTGCTTCCCCTCATATACAACCCCCTTTTTCTTTTTTCCTTCCTTTCTTCCTTCCTTCCTTCCTTCCTTCCTTTCTTCCTCCTCCCTCTCTTCCTTCTCTTTCTCTCTCTCTCTAAACTTCACTTTCCTGGAGATGAGCACCAACCCTCAGAGTCAGACATGACTAGACTTAATGTCAGGGGAAACTTTTACCTGACTTTACTATTGTTTTATCCCACCCTCCTCTCCTTGTACATGCAGTTTATACCGCGAACTACAGAAGTTATATTTGAAATATCAATCTCAGTCTTGATTCTATGATTCTATGATTCTATGATTCTATATCCTATGTCAGGAGTTCTCTGAGATCTTTCCATTTATAATTTTAAAACTCTTGCCAAGAAACAGACATCAAAGATCATCTGACACAATGTTTTGCTTCTATACATGGTACCATACTATTTAAAATCACATTGCATTTTCCCCACATCAATCATTTTACAGAAGAGGAAAAGAATGACGTAATTTAATCAAACCGTAGATGTGTAATTTCTTATTTTCAAGTTTTGTACTTCTTTGCCTTTAAATTCTCATACTATTTTCAATTAATAATTTCCTTAGAATTTTATTGATTTTATTACCCCTAGAGAATGCATCTGACACTGTGAATAATGATATAAAGCAAATTCACAATTCTGGAATAAGATCAATTAGTAATGATTGGGAGGAAAATAGCTGCTTTCACACACAAAGTATGCCACTTTTGATACTTTAAATTCTAACTAGACTTAGAATATAATAGCAATGTTCAAAGTTAACTAGATAGAGATTCTTCCAAATTAATTCTTACTATTTCTGGGCAGTGCACGTGGAGTGCAGTGATATGGCAAATCGGGCATCTTCATTATCATTTTCAGTATTACTGCTCCAGCTCCATGTTAACATATTATTATGCATATTAGACTGTCCGAAAAATTGGTCTCTACTTACAATAAACTGTCAGATGCCAGAAATCTGTTCAGACAATGACACTTTCAAAAATGGGTCTGGAGGAGAAAGAAGCTCTTCCTAGGCTAACATAAATTCGTCAGGAAACATAATTACCACATTATAATATGTGAGGTGTCTATGCATAGTGCTTCTGTTACAGTTTTCTCAATTTAATAAGCATTATGACTGTTATATTTTTGCCATTGGAGCTTAACATAGAAAAATCCATTAAAAGGGAGAATAGAGTTTGAACTGGCACACTGAGCCTGTTTTAATGCTCACAAAAAAACGTCTTTTATGGAACTGGAAAAGCCTACTAAATTATTCAAGAAGAAGGACCTAATTTAAATCCTCATCTCAGTGAATTGGTTCCTGTTCCCCTTTATCCCCGTGAAAAAGAAAAAATGCTCAGGCCAAGCAAGGAAGAGACTCGCAAAAATCACAAGAGAAAAGCATTGCTGAGCGCAAGCTTTGGGGACTCTTTGGTATGGATTCAAACAGGTACAGGGATAGAGAAAAAGAAAGGTAAATAAGTAACAAGTTAACAAATTACTAGAAAGCGTTGAGAAGATGAGGACTGACATCCTCTTGTGGGTTTATGATGTTGTAAACCGATGAACAATTTCACAGTTTAAAATTGCAATGGTGTGTGACAGTCATCTTCCCAAGAAGGGAGTGTTGTTGTACTTGTCCCAATGGGACTCTTTTCACGAGCAGAGCAATTGGTTTGGCTGTTATACCGTAGTTGCAATGCATAATTGTACAATACTTGCAGACAGGCAGCACAGAATTGGAAGAGACTACATGGACCATCTAGTCCAACTCCCCTGCCATGCAGAAAGAGCACAATCAAAGTACCCCTGACAGATGGCCATCCAGCTTCTGTTTAAAAGCTTCGAAGAAGGAGTCGCCACCACACTCTGAGGCAGAGAGTTCCACTGCTGAACAGCTCTTACCATCAGGAACTTCTTCCTAATGTTCTTGTACATGTTCACATGTCCTAATGTATTTCTTGTACATGTCTCCTTTAAATCTTAGCTTAGCTGAACATTCCTTGGATATCCATTCTGGTTATTTACACTTCTCCAATTTTCCCTTCTTGTTGGCATTGTTTGCAAAGGTGCCTTCAGTGGCCCCTTCCACATTGCTCTATATCCCAGGATCTGTTCCTAGATTATCTGTTTTAAAATGGATTATATGAGTCCCCACCGCCAGATAACCTGGAATAAACAGATAATCTGGGATCAGATCCTGGGATATAGAGGCAGTGTGGAAGGGACCAGTATCTCATTTTTAAGAAACTCCCATCCATCATTAACTCTTTTCTCTTTTAATATTCCTGTCCATGGAATTGCATCCACTCTCCTAAAGTCTGGAATGCACTTTTCTTAGTTTCCCCTGTATCAAAAACTCTAGGAGAACATGGTCAGTCCCAGCTAAGGATTCCATCACTTCTACTCTATTTACCAGGTTCTCATTGTTGACTAGGATCAAATCCAGCATCTCCTTGTTGCCTCTTCCACCTTCTGGACAATCACATCATAAAGAGAAAGTGTGTAATAGCCTCCACAGGATATTGATAATCAAAAACAAAAGGCAGTGGGAATTCATGGGCATCTAGCTGGAAAAATGTCCCCACCTTCCACAGTGCCTCTTTGTGTGATGAGAGCCCAATTATGTAATGGAACATCTTGCATGACACCCTGCTATGTGTTGGGAGCCCCCACTATGAAACAGGATATCTTATACAGAGCCCTTTTGTGCAACATCACAGTTGTCTAAAATGGTTGCCTATCATGTCAGTAACATCATTATGATTCAACATTTTTTCATTTCACTGGCTAACACATATTTTGGTGCCTCAAATGTTAGACCTGTTTCTGGGTGTATTTGACCTCCTCATTCCAAAAATGGCACTAATTTTCCCCTATCAACGCTAGTTTTTGAGATACAGAACACATGCCATATACTAGTCTTCATCTGTTCGCCCATAAACATTCATGATACCCATATCTGCGAAACTAGAGCTGATGCAGTCTATTGTGAATCAGAGCCCCAAATGAACTCAGGAACAGGCCTAAAAATCAAGAATTGGGGACGTGCTGTGTTATTTTCAGGTTTGGGGAAAATTATAGCCAGAAAATTGTTTGAGTGCTACTTTAATAATGAATAATGCACAAAACTAAATGTTTTAGAAATAGTGAATACCAACTGCAATGACTACAGTTGATGGACATTGAATAGTGAAAGTTTCACCTCCCTGGTATGATGTGTCCCACCTTTTGGGAAGTGGAGACTGGACAAATAACATGGAGGACCCCTTTACCTGTGGAGATTCGGAAAGTCTTCAGTCATTTAAAAAGCCACATTTTCTGTAGTGAGAGTATTATTGAAAAAAAACATTGAGCAAATACAGAGAATTAGAAATGGGTGACAACATTGTAAGGGCACATTAAAATCTATACCCAAAGCATGTCAATTCCATAGTAAATTCCTAGTATAGAAGCAGCACCCATGTGCCTTCAATAAAGGGGAAAGTGTCATTTTCTGCTGTGTAGACTAAAGTCAGTAATATTTGATTGCTGTGATTTGATGTTGCTTACCCTCTCCTGCAGTTTGTACTTTAGAAATATGCAATCAGCTTTGGAGAAAAGAAAAATGTTAACCACAAGGAGGCTTTATTAGCCTCCTTCTTGCCTAGATTACATGGGTTTCTCTAATGAAGAGCTTGCACTTTAAATTTAGGCAGGAGGGTGATGAAACAACAGAGGGAAGAGCAGATAAAAAGTGAAGGAGAATTTAATCACCATACTCCTTCACCCTACAGGCAACTCCCACAAAGCAGAGAAATTCCATTGAAGACAGATTCCATTAATAGCAGAAATCTTCTGTCTGCCTCATTATGGTGATATAAGCACCTTGGTGCAAATGTGTAGCCAAGACAGATGTCCACATGTGACTCCTTTTCAAGCATCATGTTGATGTATCCTGGTATATTCATAGTTCTTGGGGCTAATAGTTTAGATGCTAAACATTTTGTGGGTCTCTGATTCAATAGATCAGAAAAATAGTTACCATGGTTTCCTGTAAACACCGTACATTGTAAAAACAATCCTGTCTACAGCCAACACTATGCCTGTATGTGGAACAGACATGGGAAACTATGCGGACCCTTGTTGAACAGCAACTCACATCAGCATAGCCAATATTTATGAAGACTAGAGGGTGTTGTTCAGAAACATCTGGAGGGCTGAAGAATTACATGTGATGTAGAAGATTCCCTTCAATAGATCATTTCATGATTTCTCTCCACCCAAACAAAGGATATGCATATGGAGGCAATATTGAGAACAACAGGAGGCAATGTGAGAAGTAGCTTATCATCATACATTTTCCTCTCTGCAGCCCATTTGAGCCTCGAAAGATGAGGAAGGGGATGCTGGGATAGATTCAGAAGGCCCAGAGAAGGATAGAAGAGGCCTGAAGAGAGTTATTATGGAATCTCCTGGCAGTTCCCATGAGACTGGAGATAGTGATATCAGTTCTCATGAGAACCTGCCAGAAGTGCAGGCCGAGACAAATATTTGTCCAGATCCAGGCACTTGGAACTTCAGAGGCAGAGCGTACAACAAAGACAGACTCGTTTTCCCCAGAGGCTTAGAGATAAGGAGAAGAAAAGCAAGTGTTTGAGAAATAATGTTATGGGAGGGATTGAAGCCTTTTAAAGTGGTTGTTGCTGGTACAATCCTTTGTGGGAACAATGTTGTATTCAGTTGAACATCTCTTGGTTCTTGGTCCTACATTTTTGGAAATAGCTTTTGGAATTTTGATTCTCTTGCTTGAGATCTGCTTATTTTTTATATATCCTTCTTTAAATAAGCCTTTACTTACTGGATTATCTGGACAGAGTGTGGTTTGTAGTGAAAAGGTGTTTCAGGACTCTAGTGCAACATTAACATAGGTTCTGGAGCATTAATAATATGAAGCCACTATCTCTTGAACAGAGACAAAATTCCATGATTATCACTCACACTATCACACCTCTTGGCATTCAGATAGATCTCCCAAATAACTGATACATGGTCCATTATAACTCATTACCCCACAATCCCACAGTTCTGCTACTTTGTAATTTTTAAAAAAAGTAAAACAACAATTTTACAATTTGAAAAATACAAATAAAACTTTAAATCCAATCATTACAGCATCAGAAATAATGAGGGAAATTGGGGGAGAGTATAAAAGGAGAATACTACCCCTTAACATCACTTCAATGCTGAGATGTTGGCATAGAAGCAGAACAAGCTCATTGCAGCTAATAAGTGAAAGGAACATGGTGTGATTTGTGGCTATTGATGGATTTTCCCAGATTTATTGTGGAGAGGCAGAAGACCAGCTATTAGATATGCATGGTGTTGTGCAACAACAACAGCCACCAAAGGTCCTGCTCAAATGCTGGTTTGCCATCTTCCTGTGATAAAGTCTCATACTTCCTGTGATATCATGGGAGATGCAAGTATTGCAAAAACAACCCTCCATTTTACCAGCATCTTCTAAAATGTCCTCTGTGTGTGTGTGTGTGTGTGTGTCCATCCCAGTATTCACAGAAAAGGGGTGAAACAGAGTTCTACTAAGATTTACAGAAATATTCTGCATGCCAGGACTGCAACTTCAGCAAACTTTGCTTTGCTTTGTGAATTTTATTGAAAATAATATCTCCAAGAAATGGCAATATTCATCTTAGCAAAACTACAAAGATACTGAGAAGAACAAGTGGTGTTTCAATCAATTTATCAAAGTGCGTTCGCTTTTCCATTTCAAGACACAAGAAACAATCATAAGTATTGTGGGAAAGGAATGAATTGGTAGTCAAGCATTTCATGAAATATAAAGATATGGGAAACCTTCCAAGGAAACTCAATGCAAATGCATTTGCTGTTGGTTCTCTCATTTATTTATTTTTTTTGCCCCGCTGGTATTTCTTTTTGTATTGGAAATATATATAACACTCCTATCAGAGCAGACATTGTTGTGGTATATCTCAATGGCAAAAACGAAGGCACAATACATAAACAACCAGTGGGCAGGCCTTCAAGTAAAAAAATAAAACATGGTCAACTTTAAACAATCATTTGTGTGACCAAAAACATGTAAAATGATGTTATGCCTGAACTGTCTGGCAAGTAAATACATCTGTCTGTGTGATGAAAAATTTGCACACAAGGAAAGTAATCTTTCACTACATGCCAAAATGCAAGAAACCAATCTGACCAACATGCTTTTTCCCACTAAAAATAATAGATGTTGCAAGACGTGGACATTGTGACTTCATAAACAAGCCAGGTAATATTGTCTATAACATCCAGAGGCTTGCAATGCATTTATATGCATCTATTTGCAATCAGACTTTGTGGCTTTGGGTCTCATTTAAAAGAGGAAAGTGCATTATATATTATTATTATTACTCACTAGATCAGTGGTTCCCAACTTTTTTTATCAGACCACTTAACCAGGGATTACTTTGACCGGGGACCACTTGATCAGGGACCAGTTTGACCAGGGACCACTTCATCAGGGACAGTTTGATCAGGGACCACTTTGAACAGGGACCACTTTGACAAGAGACCACTTCGAACAGGACCATTTTGAACAGAGACCACTTGAACAGGGGCCTCTTGAACAGGGACCACTTTAACAGGGACCACTTTGAACAAGGACCACTTTAACAGGGACCACTTTGACTAGGAACCACTTTGAACAGAGACCACTTGAACAGGGGCCTCTTGAACAGAGACCACTTTAACAGGGACCACTTTGACCAGGACCACATGTACAGGGAGCACTTTAACAGGGACCACTTGAACAGGGACCACTTTGGCCAGGGACCACTCTTTAACATTAGTACCAAAAGAGTTACCAAATCAGTTTTTGGTCAAATTTATATTTGATTAGGTTATTCTGGGTGCTGATTCAGAAAATTGCAATGGACAGACCACATCAGCTCTAGTTTCCAATACAGAACATAGCCAATCCAATAGTCACCATCTGCTCACCCACAGAAAACCATATTTCATAATCTAGAGTTGATGTGGTAGTAGTAATCTTTCGTGAGTAATCAGCCTCTTCTCACCCAATGTCCCCGTTGCCTTGACACTATAAGAGGGCTTTGTGAGACTAGTTTCTCTCGTTGGTTTCGAGGCAACTGTGTAGTTATAGTGAGGCTGTAGACCATATTTTCATTCTTGCAGACCACTGGTGGTCCACGGACCACAGGTTGGGAACCACTGCACTAGAGTAAACCCATTGAATCAATGCAATGTATAGATGTGTTGATTCACCATATATAATCATTGAATCAATGTGTTGGATTCTGCAAGCCACAACAAAAATAAGTACAAAAGGCAGCAATACTATATTAGTATAGAATAATCCAAGATGACAAGATTAAAAAATAATAAATTCCTCTACCTAATGTACATTTTGATTTTCTTGGATATGTTGCCACTTACACAGACCATAACAGTATAAAACAGTAACCTTCACTCAGGCACATTTTAAAACAATAAACTGCTTTGAATGATTTCTATGGTATTTTCTGACCTCTTGAGGATTCAAGTGTCCGGCAAGGTATAAAAATGTTTATGAGTATCAAATGAATTCCAGCTTCCTAACCACCCAGAGCTAAAAAGTATATCTTAACTTGCAGCAGAACATTTTCTTTTATGTAGCTGTCAGCATTCCTTTTTTTTGTAAAAGAATGTAACTGTCATTGTTTCTGTGCTAAAGAAATAGTGTCAAAGTAAGAAATAACTTGCTTTGAACCATAAAGACAAAAGTAAAAGAAGTGTTGTGGTTTATTTGCAACAAGTCCTAAAGTTAATGGGATGTTTCTAAGGTTTTTAAAAATCTCAGTTACAGAATCTAGTGAGCGAAATGTCTCCCAATGTGCCAGCTGCACTTCACATAACCAGAGCATGTCACTTGAATGCGGCAATGACATTGCAAGCAAATTTCCCACACATAATGTCCCTTTGCTGTTTTTCTTCCTCCTGCTGCAGTTACTGTAAAAGTAACTACAGCAGGAGGAATGGCTTATATTCCATCGAACTGTATAAATGGAGAGTAGGTCTTTGGTTAGGACCATTTCTGCCAGTTTTCTGATGGTAAAAAAATATTGTACTCCACTACATTAAACCAGCATTGCCATGCATTGTAATGAATATGGGTTTTTCATAGTGTCCCTTTTTGTGTGTGTCAGGAGCAACTTGAGAAACTTCAAGTTGCTTCTGGTGTGAGAGAATTGGCTATCTGCATGGACATTGCCCAGGGGACACCCGGATGTTTTTGATGTTTTACCATCCTTGTGGGTGGCTTCTCTCATTTCCCCGCATCAGGAGCTGGAGCTGGCAAAGGGAGCTCATCCATGCTCTCCCCAGATTCAAACCTCCGACTTGTCAGTCTTCAGTCCTGCCGGCCCATGGGTTTAACCCATTGCACACCAGGGGCTCCATAGTGTCCCATGCTTCCTATCCATCAACTATTTTCCTTCAGAGAACATGATGACTCAGCACTGCACCACCAAAGGTAATTTTTATCCATGTACATATTATATACTGCAATAATTTACTTCTGAAGTATCAGATGTCTGTCAGTGGCTATATCTACTCAGAGTATGTACCATGTTCAAAGCTGCTCGACACCCTGAGTCCCCCTTCAGGGATTGAGAAGGACGGGGTAGAAATGTTGGAAACAAATAAAATAAAATTGTGATTTTTGCAACCGAATATGACTTTAGGAGATTAAAATGTCCTGTCCAACTGGATGCAGATATATCCTTGATACCACAGTGAGCACAACAATAAACAAATGTCTGCCATCAAAAAACAGTAACACTCAATTATAGCACTAAAATGCCTTTATTCTCAGTGGTGATATTTCCAGACCATTAGCTTTACCCTTTAGTAAATGTTCTCTGGTAGTGTTTATGATTGCTAAAGATAACTGGTAATTATGTAATTATTGGTTTAATGAAAATGCCACACAAACTAATACAATTCAGTCCTTCTGTGAATAATAAAAAATGTGTCTGGTAAATAAAAATATCTTGTACAGTGTTGAACAGGTATTCTTATTTTAACAGAATTATAGCATCTGTATTTTTAATTTTGACTTTGTTAAAAGAATACATCTTTTAAAAAATCAAGAGTAATCAGAGAAGGTAATTGCTACCCATAGAGACACGTTTCGTTTTTAAAAGTAATATATACTGGGAATATACTTCCCCGTTGCTTCTCTACATTGCCATTCAAATCATTTCTTTTAAGCATGGCTTGAGGCAAGGATTCAGTTTGCTTAATCTTTAAAGGAGGATTTTGTTTTTGCCATTTTAAGTAAAAGTTAATCAATCAAGAAAAGTCTTAGGTAAGACCAAAAGGTAGGATTAACCTCATAGGTTATCACTTGGCCTCACACCAGTAGTTTTTGTTAGAAAACCTAATACTACTTTGTGTTACTCAAGTAGACTTTACTATCCATCTTCAATTACCAAAGGGCCCCTCATTCAAGTGTTATTATCTATTTGTTTAATGGTCTGAGCAAACCTAGAGTGGATCTACACTGTAGAGTTTGGCACAAAGTTAACTGCCATGGCTCAATGCTATGGTATCATGAGAGATTTTTAGCCTTCTCTATCAAAGAATGCTAGAGCTTCACCAATCCACAAATCCTATGCTTCCATAGCATTGAGCCATGACAGTTAAAGTGAAACCAAACTGCATTAATTTTCCAGTGTAGACGTACCCTTCGATAAATAACAAATAGGCAAAAGGAAGTCTAAGATGTTGCTCATCACCCTTCCAAAGTAATAGAATTAATACTAGAATAAAATCTGAAATTCCGAGTAGAGCAGATTTATTTATTTATAGAGTAGAGCAGATTTACCGAGTAGAGCAGATTTACCATATTTATATACCGCCCCTCTCAACCCAGAGGCGAGGCAAGGCGGTTTACAGTTAGCAGTCAATGCCCCTAAACAACATAATCTTACTGAAACTTTAGAAAATCTACACCTATTGAGTTCCCGGGAGGAAAGATTGGACCTTAAGCCCCTTCTAAACTGCCATAAAATCTTGATTATCAAAGCAAAAAATCCACATCATGTGCTTTGGACTGCATTATATGAGTCTACACTGACATATATGATCCAGTTCAAAGCAGATAATCTGGATTTTATATGGCAGTGTAGAAAGGGCCTTAATATAAGAAACAAATTATTACAAGTTGAGCACAAGTTATTGCCTTCAAACCTCCTTAGTGGGGGTTTCATGGATTGAAACTGGATGGTAGACCAGTAGCTTAACTCAGCAGACATAGGAAACATAATACAAAGAATTTTATGTTTAATTAATTGTTATAACACTTAAAATTCAATTACATTAATGTGAAAATAGGAATTATTCAGATCATGTCAAAGACTTTAGATTTGGTTTGGTTATTTGGGGTGCTGATTCAGAAAATTGCATTCGATAGACTCCATCAGCTCTAGTTTCTGATACAGAACATATGCCATCCGGTAGTCGCCATCTGCTCGCCCACAGAAAACCATATTTAATAATCTAGAGCTGATGTGGTCCATCCAATGCAATTTTCTGAATCAGCACCCCAAATAACCCCAGAAACAGGCATAAAACAAAGACACCAAGAAAAAAAAATTGGTTGGGCTGTGTTATTATTTGTGGTAGTAACTGTGAGGCCGTGGACCATATCTTTTTTTATTATGGAGTACTGGTGATCTACAGACCACAGGTTGGGAACCACTGGATTAATAAAACAGGTATGAGAGAGATCCACCTTATCATTGTAGGTTTATTAAAACAGACTTTAATAGGTACATAAATATTTACCTCAGTCTAAACAATTATTATATTTATAGAACTAAATTCTAAGGATTAAGCATGATTCTTTAGAAATGTTTTTGGAAGTAAATTCAGTTGGTAGTCCCAGATACAGTAGGCCCATTGAATTAATAAAACCTAAACTAGAGATAGCTTGCCATTCTGCAACTGATCCAGTGAGCCTGTTCCCATTAGGACTAGATGAAGGATTTCATCAAAAAGTGTTTTGTAAAGTAGAGGAGAGAGTTGTCTCAAATTATATTTTAAGCTATTTGTTTTTTCCTTTTGGTCTTTGCTTTATGTGGATTTCCAGTTTTGATGTTGATGATGATGATGATGATGATTTTATTTATATTCTGTTTTATCTTCCTGGAGGGAATCAAAGTGGATTACAATTTACATATATAACGCTAACATTCAATGGCTTTTTACACAGTGAACAACATACAATACATATGCATACAATACACAAAGGTAAAGGCCTTCTCCTTTCCATCTCCGGCGTCTGGAGGTCATGTTCAACTCCAGCCAAGGGAATATATTTTTGGAGGCTGTTGTCCATAGACTTTCTCTGATTGTTGCTAGCATGTCTGCATGGGGCACCCTTTTATCTCCCCAAGGAGGTACCTATTGATCTACTCACATTTTGAATTGCTAGGTAGGCAGAAGCTAGGGTTGACAGCAGAAGCTCTCCCCAAACCATGGCTTCGAACAGCAGATTTTCTGCAGGTAGTGGTTTTAACCACTGCACTTCCGCATATAAAGTGAAATCTGATTTCATCTTTATTGTTTTTACAAATGGAATGAGGAGGGAGAATGAGTGACTGGCTGAATCATGAAAGTCTTTAATTTTATTGGATTACTCTGTAGTAAGGAACTGGTTTTTAGGGGCCCTTCCACACAGCCTTAAATCCCAGAATATCAAGGCAGAAAATCCTGTGATATCTGCTTTGAACTGGGTTATCTGAGTCCACATTCAGATAATGTGGGAAGGGCCCTTAGGGTCCTTCCACTCAGCCCTATATCCCAGAATATCAGGGTAGAAAATCCCACATTATCTGAGAGTGGATTCAGATAACCCAGGGCCCTTCAACACAACCCTATATCCCTGAATATCAAGGTAGAATAACCTACAATATCTGCTTTGAACTGGGTTATCTGAGACCACACTCAGATAATGTGGGATTTCCTGCCTTGATATTCTGCGATATAGGGCTGTGTGGAATGGCCCTGAGTCCATACTGCCATATATTCTATTTCAATGCAGATATTTTGGGATTTTATTCAGTTGTGTGGAAGGGGCTTTAATGTTATAGTTCCCCTATCATGAGGGATTAATACAAATGGAACAGGTATTAGGTGAAGAGTTAAACAAGAAATGCAGAATTGTTGGCTCCTTGGCACTACTCCTTATTTAATTAAATAATAACTTAATTAAAAATTGGATTTTGGAATTACGTTACTGATGACATGCCAATTTAAATCAATCAGTTTGGTTAAAAATAAATTTAATTTAGTTGCTCTTTTTTATTAGAAAATGTCCAACCTAACTGATAATTTATTTTAATTAGTTACTTCCTATTAGTGTAACTCAGCAGGAACATTCCTCAATGTATTTCCGAAATTGGAGCTCATCAAAAGCCTGAATTTTTCAGGAAGATAATTGCTTCAGCTACTGCTTCTTTAGCCAGACTCTTCTACAGTGTCATTTTAGACAACCATGATACTTAGTATTCTGTCTGTTAAATACATCTCATCTTCACTTTGCAGAATATTGATTCACTCTTCCTCTATTTCTGCTTCTGCTTCTTCTTCTTCTTCTTCTTCTTCTTCTTCATCATCATCATCATCATCATCATCATCATCTCTCCACATTTTTTGCACAGCATTATTTTTATTTTGATTTCTGTATATGTGTGTGACTAAGGGTAAAGATAAAGGTTGTCCCCTGACATTAAGTCCAGTTGTGTCTGACTCTGGGGTGTGGTGCTCATCTCTATTTCTAAGCTGAAAAGCTGCCATTGTCCATAGACACTTCCAAGGTCATGTGGCTGGTATGACTGCATGGAGCACCATTACCTTCTCACCGGAGCAGTATCTATTGCTCTATTCACATTTGCATGTTTTCGAACTGCTAGGTTGGCAGAAATATATGACTAAACACTGTACTTAATGTTCTGCTTTGATGTCCCAGTGTATTGAAAGAAAGAAAGATATAATCTTTTATAACATTCACAGTGAAGACATCTGCCCTTGCGCTGTGCTACTCTGAGTAGCTGAGTACGCATGCCCAGTGTGGAACACATCTCACCACACTAAAATAGTGGATGTGGCTCTTAATGAGACATGCCGCATTATCACGGGGTGTCTGCGCCCTACACCACTGGAGAAATTACACTGCTTAGCCGGTATTGCACCACCTGACATCCGCCGGAAAGTAGCAGCCAATAGTGAAAGGACCAAGACAGAGACATCTCCAGCTCATCCCCTGTTTGTGTATCAGCCAGCATGTCAACGACTTGAATCTAGAAATAGTTTTCTAAGATCTACAGAGACACTCGC
Organism: Anolis sagrei; assembly: GCF_037176765.1. Classification (NCBI taxonomy): domain Eukaryota; kingdom Metazoa; phylum Chordata; class Lepidosauria; order Squamata; family Anolidae; genus Anolis; species Anolis sagrei. The sequence continues at coordinate 196,656,905 of NC_090023.1, forward strand.
TGGAACACCTCAGCAAGCAAGAGTCCAATAGTGGCAGGCTCAAACCCAGAACCTCAACCAATGGCTGATACCAAATGAGAGACTCCCCCCTGGGCACACAGAAAATTAGGCGACTTGGAAAACGCCGAACAGACTGGCAACACGAGATGCAGAGGCAACCTTCAGAAATGGGGCTACAAAGTGGAATCCTCGACATGCGAGTGCGGAGAGGAGCAAACCACAGACCACCTGCTGCAATGCAACCTGAGCCCTGCCACATGCACAATGGAGGACCTTCTTGCAGCAACATCGGAAGCACTCCAAGTGGCCAGATGCTGGTCAAAGGACATTTAATCAACTCACAAATTTTGTATTTTGTCTGTTTGTTTGCTTTGTTCTGTTAGAAATGTAACATAATTGACTGGTTGCCCTGACACGACGAATAAAATAAATAAATAAAACATAACATTAAGTACACTGTTTAGTCATTTATAGCAGCTTGGCACAACACAACAATTCAAAGTTGTATAACGTATCAGTTACCAAAGAGTTAGGCTGAGGTTCCCTATGCATGCCATGAAAGGGAGGTTAGTTAAACCAAAAGCATAATTCTCTCGCAGAGAAGCTATCCACAAAGCCATGATTTATCTCCTCCATACCATTTTGAAAGGCAAGTGTGCAAAGGTTTCCATTGTGACCATACTCCTCTCTCTTCCTCTTGAATTTTATTACATAGCTTTGCTCACTGAAACATGACGTACAGAATAGAAAGGAGAACTTAAGACTTGATATGAGGGCATGAAACTACAGCATCCAAATACATGGAATGATAATACAGCAGTCATTCATATTTTCTGTAGGTGATTTACTCTGCTGGACATGGAAGAATGGCTATATCTAGCAAATAGCAATACCTCATTTATAGTGCATGCCTATACCTCTACCTCATTTATAGTGGATGCCTGTGTAGCTAGAAGCAGGCCAGTAGCCAGGATTTAGATTCGGGGGGGGGGGTGAGTTTGTTTGGGGGGGGCAGTCTGAGTGAAAGAGGGTCTATGCTAGCAAACCTTTTGTATCGTTACCCCAATACCCCCATGCATATGGGATATATTGAGTATGGTGATCAGATCATGATATGAATAAACATAACAGTTTAAATAATGCACCAGTAAGGCCTTTTCGCGAACCACCATGAGAATTGGGGGGGGGGGGGGCTGAAGCCCCTCAAGCCCCCCCCCCCCCACCTACATGCCTGGCTAGAAGCAAATTCCACTGAGAAGAGTAAGACCTCCTTCCAAGTAGACATACAGGGGATCACACTATTTGTGAATGATTCTGCAAATGGAATTCATGGGTACATTTACATGAACCCAGTATCCCAAAGGATTCCAGCTGATTTGAGTTAATGCTAGCCAAGGCCACTTGGTGTGGCTTTGAACCACATTAAAAAAAGCTGTGGGTTGCCCAGAATTTTCCCTGAGAATCCAGAGCAAACTGACATCAGGCTCATCTAAGCAGTTGGGCTAATTCAGAGATGGAACCACCCACTACTGTTTAAATAGTCATTCCGTATTTCCCAGGTTTGAGTGGCTCAGAGACATGGGATGGCATTTACTGTCACCTTCTCTGGTTTTTTTTTTAAAGCAGAGGTTGGGTGGTCATCTATCAGGAGTACTTTTTGTTTCCTGCATGGCAGAGTCAGACTGGATGACCCTTGAGGTCTCGTCCAACTCTAGAGTTCTATGATTCTATTCTTGTTCTCATGATAGTGTGATAGTGGTGGCCACCAGGTGTGATATGGCTAGTGACTGTCACTTGTCACCTGAAGTGACAGGAAGGCTCAAGGGCAGTTGAAAAAAGAAGAGGGGAAAAGAGGGAATGATTCCTCCTTTGCCTCCTCTCCCCTCCTGTGTCACTCTGGCCGCCTGGTTGACATCACTCCAGACAAAGAGCAACAGCTACTAGCCATTTTGTGCCTGGTGCCACCGCTACAAGAATAAGACGAAGACAATAGAGGTGGCTACCCTACATCATTGAAAGTTTGGCAACTCTGAACAGTCAGGACTCCTTCCTGCCTCCACAGAGGCCTAGAAGCTAGTGGTCAAGACTCTCCCTGGAACTGGTGGTAAAAAACATCCTGGCGCCAATCCAGAATCTGACACTCTGAATAAACACCAGAATAAAGTGTGAGCGAAGCACCGGGATTGTGGCGCAGCTGGCTGAGTGTCAGCTGCATTAAGATCACTCTGACCAAAAGGTCATGAGTTCGAAGCCAGCCCGGGCTGGAGTGGGTGTCCAGCCATTGTGTAGCCCGTTGTCGACCTTTGCAACCCGAAAGACAGTTGCATCTGTCAAGTAGGAAAATAAGGTACCACCTTGTGTGGGAGGCTAAATTTAACTAATTTATGAGGCCATAAAGAAAAAAGACTCCAGGGAATGTGGAATGCGGAAGAACTTCATCGGTGTCGTTGATGGATGATGAAAAGCAGCAGCTCCCCTGGCGGCCAGAAAAAAGTTAAATAGCCTCGGCGTATTTGTCTGTTAAATGTTGTTTGTCAAACTGGCATTGAATGTTTGCCATATATGTGTTTACTGTAATCCGCCCTGAGTCCCCTGCGGGGTGAGAAGGGCGGAATATAAGAATTGTAAATAAATAAATAATAAAATAAATAAACTGCCCCTTTCCTAGGACCTGATCACATTGGGATATAATCACATTGGGATATAATATTTTATATAAAAATATAAAGCCCTAAACGGTTCTGGCCCAGTCTATCTATCTGAACGCATCTCTCCCTACGAACCCCCCAGGAACCTAAGATCGTCTGGGGAGGCCCTGCTCTCGATCCTGCCTGCTTCACAGACACATCTGGCGGGGACGAGAGACAGGGCCTTCTCTGTGGTGGCTCCCCGGCTGTGGAACTCCCTCCCCAGGGATATTAGATCAGCCCCCTCCCTCCTGACTTTCCGAAAAAGAGCAAGCATTCGGAACCCCAGAGTAAACAGACAAACTAGAGTTGGAAATTGACCCAGGAACGGCCAAGACAATGTAAATGGATCAAGATTTGAACAGAGGACATCGTTTCTTTTTAAATTATTATTATGCACTGTTGTTTATGTTTAATTGCACTGAATGTTTTTGCTTTATCAATGTATGTATTTTGTTTTGGCATCGAATTGTGCCGACTGTGTATACTGTCCTGAGTCGCCTTCGGGCTGAAATGGGTGGGATAGAAATAATGTAATGTAATGTAACGTAATCCGCTTATATCAGTATGCATCTCATATATATATATTTAGGACTGGTTGCATACTGTATTGAGATGAGATGCATACTCTCCTCATTACATCTGATTATTATGATTCTTACGATTTGAAAATACTGCACTTTGACTCATTACACCACGGAAGACTGGCTCTAAACACCCCCTATATCACTCTATGACCTTTTAAAAAAGTATAGTTGCTGATGGGATGCATACAAATTTTCCTATCACACACAAAAATAATGCTTCAGCAATAGAAGAATTTGTAGTATTTAAATAAACATGATTAGAATTCCATCTGCAAATAATCTATTACTGCGATGCTTTACAGACAGATTCCGACAGAATACTGATGGAATAGGGCAAACATCATGTGATGAGACCTGTTCAAAATCATTCTCAAACAGTCTCAGAAACAGAGTATTTCCTAATGCAATAAGGTCCTTAGTCATGCATGTATATAACAACATAGAATGACAGAATCATAGTGTTGGAAGAGACAACAAGGGGCATCGAATCCAACTTCCTGTCATGCAGTAACACAAAATCAAAGCACCCTTGACAGATGGTCATCCAGCCTTTGCTTTAAAACCTCCAGAGGAGACTCTGTCACATTTTGAGGCTACATTTCCCACTGCCGAACAGCAGTTACCATCAGAAAGTTCTTCATAGACATTTCAGACAGGAAATAATCAGGGCCAGCTAACACCTCCCAACAAAGGATTCCCCCAGGCAGGAAGCAGCCTGGCTTTGAAGCTGCAAGGATATTCAGTGGTAATCAAAGTGGTCAGTTTGCAATGTTCACACTTGCCTCAAACAGACAAAAGTTATTTCTCCCACCCTGGACATTCCACAAATATATAACCTCCACTTGCCCAGTTTCCAACGGACCTCACAACCTCTGAGGATGACTGCCATAGATGTGGGGAAAATGTCAGGAGAGAATGCTTCTGGAACATGGCCATACAGCCCAGAAAACTCACAGCAACCCAGTGATTCCAGCCATGAAAGCCTTCAACAACACGTTCTTCATAATATTTAGGTGGAATCTTTCTCCCCTCCAGTTTATTATGTATCATCCTATTATGCTTTAATCTACTTTCAATAACTAATGATATAAAGACATTTCTTGCTATCCACATCTCTTTCAGCATCAACTTGTACCTGAACAATTGAACAATTATTTTGGTTTCTGCGTTTTTAAAAAAGATTTTTTTTGCCTTTAAATATGGATATGGATTTGCATATTAATTCCCCATGCATTTTAGATAGCAACAATATACATTTGAGTCTAGTTAAAGACATTTAAAACATGCATTCAAAATCTACCTTGTTTCTGCAGGTACAAAGATGTCAACCGTGCACTTTTTTGTTTCACAACTAAAGTGCAATATGGGAACATAGCATACTTTCATATTTCTTTTCTTATGACTGATTCCTTTTCCGAGCACTGGGACTACAAGAGCGCTTGATTCACAAACCCGTACATGAAATTTGCCTCTCCGCTCCCAGAAATACTGACCTTGGCAGGGTTGAAATAATAAAAACGACTCTGCGTACTGTTAAAACTCCCTTTCCTGAAGCCCTCCATGCCCTGCCCCTTGAGAAGAAAACCTTTCAGAATTAAACATGAATGTTGTTTTTGTTTTGGCTATTTATGATCAGTTTTATGTAATGCTGAACAATACCACAAATAATTCCCCAATGAAGCTTTGCCATTTTTACCATGACATTTATACAGGCTATATTGGAACCTACGAACGCAGAGTAATACCTGAAAATCCTATTCGAGGCTTTCTTTTTATTTTATTACTGTTCCTTCACTTGTATAATCTCTACTTATTAACTTGTCCTTTCTAATATCATAAAACACCATGAATTCTTTTTTTATTATAAGAGTGAAGCAAAAAGCCTGGAGTCATTCCTGTTTCTCAGTCGCAGAGCTCAGAGACATAAAAATGCAAAGCAGTGAGGTTCCTTTGGGACTTAAATTGGCTGCAGAACCAGATGCTCCTCAGGACAATAATAGCCATATATATTCAGCCCACAATACAAACTGATGTATTGATTTACAGAAATTAGTTTGCCATGATTCCCTGGTAATTACTTTGAAGACTCAGTGGCCATTCATGTTTCTCGTGCTTTTAAATCTTGCATCCTAGTATTTTCTGTCACCAACTCTTGGTTTCCCCCATTCATCAGCTGTTACTTTCATTTCATGGCTCAGTGATAAAACTCTCAAACTTTCCCCCTTTCTTACACCCCCAACCTGTTTTCTTCTTCAATGCTTTGACTTTCTCAAGGACTCATCTTTTAGTGCGTTAAACCTTGCTGGCTGGCACTTTCTTCATGATTTGAATTCTAATAACATTAAACCAGATTGCTTGATAAACCTGTGATATCTTTCCTGCCTCATCTTTGATCTCTAGCCGTTTATTTATCACATCAGAAGGAAAATAAGAATACACTTATAATGTATAGAAAAAACCACAAACAAAGTTAAAAACTTGGCATTATACTACATTTCCTTTGACCAAAAGCTGGCCACTTCAAGTGCCTCTGGTGTTGCTGTGAGAAGGTCCGCCATCGTGAATGTGGCAGGGCTCAGACTCCATTGTAGTAGTAATAATAATAATAATAATAATAATAATAATAATAATAATACACTTTATTTGTACCCCGCTACCATCTCCCCAGGAGCCCCCGGTGGCGCAGTGGGTTAAAGCACTGACCTGCTGCTGGGCTTGTTGATCGAAAGGTCGCAGGTTCGAGTCCGGGGAGCGGCATGAGCTTCCGCTGTCAGCCCTAGCTTCTGCCAACCTAGCAGTTCGAAAACATGCAAATGTGAGTAGATCAATAGGTACCGCTCCAACGGGAAGGTAACGGCGCTCCATGCAGTCATGCCGGCCACATGAATGTAGAGGTGTCTATGGACAACGCTGGCTCTTCGGCTTAGAAATTGAGATGAGCAGCACACCCCAGAGTCAGAAATGACTGGACTTAATGTCAGGGGAAAACCTTGGTGCGGCTTACATGAGGCCGAGCCCAAACACAACAATACAAGCAATTAAAATAAAAACATAAACAATAAATATATAACATTATCGATAAGACAACATACAATTAAAAACTGTGGGAAGGCCAAATGTAAAATTAAAATTGGAAATAGTGCTGAAACATGGTCGAAAAGGTGATACTGGTGTTTGTGGAAAGATATACGAGCAGACCTAAAAATGTAAAGTGCTTTAGAGGGACAAAGTGCTAAGGGATCATTATTCCGGGAAGGCACACTGGAACAACCACATCTTCAGGTTCCTCCTGAAGGCTGCCAGAGTTGGGGTCTGCCTGATGTCCTTAGGGAGTGAGTTCCAGAGTCGAGGGCCCACCACCGAAAATGCCCTTGTAGTAAGTGATCTGTGGTTTGCTGTTCTCCACACTCGCATGTCGTGGACTACGCTTTGTAGCTCCATATCTTAAGATTGGCTCTGCGTCTTGTGGTGCCAGAGCGCAGTCTATTCAGTGCCTTCCAAGTCACCCAGTCTTCTCTGTGCCCAGGGGGGAGTCTCTCATCCAGTATTAGCCATTGATTGACGTTCCCAGTTTTAACCTGCCACTTTTGAACTCTCGCTTGCTGAGGTGTTCCTGCGAGTATGATTAAATCAAGAAAGCTGTTTCTTGATTGAAGGCATTGGCTTGCTGACTGATATATGAAGAGAAGATGGGGCGGAGATGTCGATGCCTTGGTCCTTTCATTACAGGCTGCTACTTCCCAATGGGTGTCAGGTGGTCCAATACTGGCTAAACAGTATAATTTCTCCAGCAGTATAGAATGTAGACATCCTATGATAACACAGAATGTCTCATTAAGAGCCACATCCACTGTTTTAACATGGTGAGATGTATTCCACACTGGGCATGCGTACTCAACAGGAGAGTAGTACAGCACAAGGGTAGATGTCTTCACTGTCTGGTTGTGGTCCCAGCTTGTGCCAGTCGGCTTTCATATGATATTATTTCTAGCACCCACTTTTTGCTTGATATTCAAGCAGTGTTTATAAGTCAGAGCACGGTCCAGAGTAACTCCCAGATATTTGGGTGTACTTCAATGCTCCAGTGGGATACCTTCCCAGGGAAACCTCAGAGCTTGAGATGCTTGTCTGTTCTGTGTTTTAGATGGATTAGGAATCAGCTAGTTTTCCCTGTAATAGGCAGTAAATCACTTAAAGCTTCAGAGAGCTCCTCTAACCATGTAGTGTTTTAAGCATTGAGTTATGTGACTCTGGAGACTGGGCTTTGATTTGCTATTTGGGCATGGAAACCCGCTGCGTGACTTTGGGCAAGTCACATACTCTCAGCCTTGGAAAACCATGGGATAGGTTCACCTTAGTGTCACCATATGTCAAAAATGACATGGACACACAAGAACAACAAAGATTTGGTTGTTGTTAATAGCCATGGAATGGATTTGTATTTATATTTCAGCCCTTGGAAGAAGGAATCCCAGTCACATCGGGAGGTCAGCAAAGACACTGCAGGGATCTGAACCCTATTCAGGAAGCCAAGAGTGCCAACCACCAGAGTTTTTCCTTTTTTCTTCTTTTTTTTTTTTGGCAAAGTGACAAAAGCAAAACCTGTGAGAACACAAGCATGTTCTCTTAGATAAAGAAAAAAAAATAGACCAACTTGCTTCTCATGACTGGAAAAGGTTAGCTTTCCAAAATATGGAGACAATGGAGAACTCTTGCCTAGCCAGGTATTACTACTACTACTACTACTACTACTACTACTACTATTTAGAGTTTTGCATGGAATTTGTTTCTCCCATTTCATCCATTCTTTCATTACTTTCGTTACCTTTGGGAGCAGTTAACAGGAAGGCCCCTCCCAGTACAAAAATCAGCTTGACAAGGAGCGGTGATCAGTTAAGTGGCCCCTTCTGAATCCAGAAAAAGCATCTCCTTTTTGTAAAATTATTATCCTGATTCTATTTTTGGTTGTTCCTTGGTTCTCATAAAGTTTGAGGACTATTTTTTCCCCCTCTCTCCACATGCTTTCTTTCTTTTTTTCTTCAAACGAACCTTCTCATTCTGGACAAAGCAGTGCAATCGAATGATTATTTTAGAAGACTCGTAAAATCTTTGCACTGACATTGAGAAGTCAAGATTAAATTGACAATGGCTTGGTTTTATTGTGAATCTATTTTAGTCTGATTTTTTTTTATTCTAACACAATCTTTTGATAGATTTTAAGATATCCTGTTTAATTGGCTGATTCTCACTTTACAACATTTTGTTATGGGTATAGCAGTAGTTATTGAAACAGGTAAGACATTCCCATTAAGAAACCATGCTGATTTTTTTTCTGCAATGAAGCTAGTTCTAGCTACATAATTATTTTAGCTTAAATAGTATTTTCTACTAATTTATGAGGCAAAAATTAGATGCAGAGTTTTTATTTTCCCAGTTAATTGTCTTAACATTCTAAACTGGTGTATTTCAGTTGAAATGTGCATCTCATAGAGTGAACATAAAAATGAATATAATTGTTAAGTGTTTGTACCCTTGGAAGTCTCATAGTCGTCACAAGATCTGGATTATTGTACCGCTCTTGACAATGATGGAAACCTCTCAAAATTTGGAATAATGATTTTAGAGTTTAATGTCGATCCACAGCTGTCAAAAACTATTTTCACTTAATGTGAATTTGACAGTGAAGGGGAAATGCTCATGATTGCTGCTATGGTAACAGGTATTTTCCGAAGCACTTGTAGCTCTCACTCGGACCTTAAAGATTAGTTTCCAAGTCTAGTATAATTGGATAGAATCGGTGTCCCCAACCAGTTAACTTAAATGGTTAATAAGTTGCTTTGCAATCAACTAGGGATGATGTTTTCAAAAAACGTTATAGCCAGAAAGATACTTTGCAATATTGAAAAAATTACAGGATTTAAAGATTTAATGACCCCAGTGTCCATGCTATTAGACCATCTTTTAATGTTTGTATTCCCCATTTCAGTTAACTCACCTGAACCCAAATAGCTTTGAAAGAAGGAAAGTGGTTTGCCCTTAACACTTCTTCAATTAAAATTGATGAATTAATCAACCAGATACTTCCTTCATTAACCTGAGTAGATTAATTGACTCTGGAGCCATAAGTTATGCAGTTCACAAATAATAAAATGCAGATTTAAAAGGGATTCAGATTGTCTTTTATTTTAGAAGGAAACTGAGAATAAATTGAACCATCTCTCTCAGATAAATGTGCCATTTCTGCCTTCGGTTTCTGTTTTTGCTATCCAATGAACACAAATAGATCTGGTTTTGCTTATATTGGGTCAGGCCATTAATCCATTTGACAGCATTGAAATGCATCTACACATAGTTCAACACCACTTTAACTGCCATGTCTCAATTCTATGGAATCATGGAAGTTGTGGGTTTGTATGCTCTTTAGTCTTCTCTACTAAAAAGTTATGGTGTCTCTATGTTGTCGCGCGCTGGGCCTATAGCAATTGGCTTTTGAACAGGACGTGTTCTTTGTTCCCAGCGGGAAGCCGGGGTGCCTCGGATGAGAGGCCCTATGGGTTTTCCTATACAGAGTCTTTAGAAGTTTAAATGTTTAACCAAGTTCTTTATTATTGCTTAGGTCTTCAACAAACAATCTTAGATCGTCAACAAATCAAACAAATGCTTCTTAACTTGTCTACAATGGACAGGCAACTTGCTTGGAGAACTATTTCTTTCCTTTACGAGGAAAACCCTTTTTGACCCCTCCCTGGGCATTCTGCTTTCTAGGCTTTGCTGGTGTGGGCCCTACTCTCAGCTCCAAATTGCTTCTTGGGTACCCGGGTAGACCTACCAGCCAAGGCTCTGAAGAATTTCCAGCTGGAGTCCTTAGGATTTTTCCCACAAAAATTATAGGTCCGTTTCTCCAACCCCAACAAGGGTTGTGCTGTAAAGCTGTATCTCTTAAAAGCCTTTCTTTAGAAACTGTTCTTAAAGCTATGAGGCTGTAAATTCCCCAGCCAGAGCTTTTGAGAGTGTTTTCCCCTGGACTTTGTAAGAAACGAAGCTTCTCTACAGGTAGAAAACTATTACATCCTGTAGCTGAGCTTCCAACTGTAAGACTGAACTAAAATGGTTCCCTTTCCCTCCTGAACCTGGAAAAAAGGGCGGAACTAAAACTTAACGATGATAGACAGGTGGCTAGCCCCATGACTGCAGCCTAGCAGAAACCGTCCAACTGCAAAATGCATGGCCAGAACAAGCACATGCAAATGCTCAAAGAACGAAAGGGAGTTTGGAGCTCCTAGTACAGCCGTACCAGCACAGTCTCAGTAAATTACAATTCCCAGGAATCCATAGCATCGAGCCATGACAGTTAAAAGTTGTGTCAAACTGTTTATCCAAGTGTAGATGCACCCACTTGTTAGTTCCTCAGGGTTTTAAGCTGTATTTTTCCAGCTCTGCTTTGAGATCTCTGGCATTTCATTACAATTAGGCCCAATGCTACTTAGCTTCCAAACTCAGAAAATATTGGATGGAATAGTAGAATACTGAGTATTTGTGCCTGGGGCTGAGGTACTGTATATGAAACATCCAAGGATCCATGATAGGTTGTGTCAAAATTAATTCTGTTAGCCTTAGAGGTGCTACAAAACTCTTTTCTTCTTCCCCGATCTTTCATGAGGATAAAATTATACAAGCACAGAGAGGTCTGCTGTAATGCATTCGACGACAAAAACTGTGGAATCTGTAAGAGGAAATATATCTTAAGATGCTGGAAGGTGATATTCATAAGCTAAGAAGCCAATATTTTGGGATGTGAATATTCTGTGGACTCTTAATAATATATGGGAAATCGGTACAGGCAGTCTCCAGGTTACAAACAAGATAGGTTCTGTAGGGTTGTTCTTAAGTTGAATTTGTTTGTAAGTTGGAACAGGTAGTTTTTAAATGTAATTCCAGCTACGGTGTATGTATGTGTGTGTGTGTGTGTGTGTGTGTGTGTGTATGTATGTATGTGTATGTGTGTGTGTGTGTGTGTGTGTGTGTGTGTATATATATATATATATATATATATATATATATATATATATATAAAGAGAGAGAGAGAGAGAGGTACACACACACGCAGAGTATATACTCAAGTATAAGCCGACTCGGATATAAGCAGAGGCACCTAATATTACCACACAAGACGTATTGACTCGAGTATTAGCCAAGGGTGGGAAATGCAGCAGTATTAAGTATTGAGTTTCATCAAATAAATGCTGTAGAAACCTACTATTATTTACACCAGCAGTTATGACAATAACAACAAAGATAGTAGATGGCTATGGCGCTAAATTAAGTAGCGATGATGATGATGATGATGATGATGATGATAACAAGGAAGAGGCCAACCTTGAATTGTGGGGGCTGAAGTAGGTGAAGTAAGGGAGGGAACCATGTGAGGGAAGAGGCTGGTGAGTCAAAGGGGGAAGAATAAAGCTAATAACTATTATTATTGTTAGTAATCTCTTAGTAGTGGTTCCCAACCTTTGGTCCTTCAGGTGTTTTGGACTTCAACCCCCAGAAATTCCAGCAAATTTACCAGCTGTTAGGAATTGTGGGAGCTGAAATCCAAAATACCAGGAGGACCAAAGGTTGGGAACCACTGCGTACAGATGGACTTCTCACAGGATGGGAATATATGATACAGATAGTCCTGCTCTTAATATTCCATGAAGGTGCATATGAAGGTGTAAACAATATAACCTTAGAAACACTAATCATAGGCATTGGACTAGATCAGTGGTTCCCAACCTTTGGCTCTCCAGATGTTTTGTACTTCAGCTCCCACAATTCCTAACAGCTGGTAAGCTGGCTGGGATTTCTGAGAGTTGAAGTCCAAAACAACTGGAGGACCAAAGTTTGGAAACCACTGTAAAATAATGTCCAGGAACTGATTTGCATGAAGGATCTATACACAAGCAAAGTTCCTGGGTTTTTTATATTTTTGCAGGAGTTTTTTTTCTTCAAATGCATTATTTTCTATATGAAAAAAGCAATGACAGAGCAAAGAGAGTTCAAGTGCTTTCCTGCTCCTGTCCTCAACAGGACTACTATTTATGCCATTCATATCAAAAGTTATTTTACATTCATATTATAATACTTTTCCACAAAATTATAAAAACACAAATGTAGATGTATTTTGGTGGAATAGTATAAATGTACCAAAATAGTCTGAAAATGCCACAAGGGAAGAAATAAAGGAAGTACTATGAAATTTTAAATATCCTCTTTCTGTCCTAAAGCTACTGAACGAAGATAAAGCTTTTATCCTTTCATAGCCCTGCTGAATTTCACTGTAGTGTGCACTAAAGCTCTAGCTATACTTTGCATATGGTACACTCAAATCCAGAACTGTTCTATATTTAATATGTAATTTGCAACACATTGAACCTTATAATGTGCAAGGTCAGGTGACGCTTCCTATTTTGCAAAGATGTTCAGAAATATAAGCTTCTGGTATGCTTTCCTTGAAATATTCCTTTGGAGCTCATACTAGAAACAGAATTAAAGTTCTGTTTTTAATGCATCAAAATACAGTATTACAAAACCTTAAAATCAGGACAGTAAACAAAGAGCAACACTCAAAAAACAGGGGAATTCCAGACAAGAATCAATCATGGCCAGTTAACACCTCCCAACAAAGGATTCTGCTAAGCAGGCTTTGGAGCTGCAAGGCCATTAAATGCTAATCAAGGTGGCTATTTGCAACATTCACACTTGCCTCAAGCAGAAAAGAGTTCTTTCTCCCACCCTGGACATTCCAGATATATAAACATCACCTGCCTAATTTCCTACAGACCACTCAACCTCTGAGGATGCCTGTCACAGATGTGGGTGAAACGTCAGGAGAGAACGCCTCTGGAACATGACCATACAGCCCGGAAAACTCACACCAACCCCTCAAAATACAGTTGCCCAAAACAGAAAATATAAAACATAACCTGCTACTGTGAAAAATGCATGTTATATCCTTTGTTTATTCTGTTTTTATCAGATTTGTTGAACTGGCACCTCAATGCAATGGTATTTTACTAATCTGCCTGCAAGTGAAATCAATGCTATTCTGCAGGAAATAATCAATCATTTATCATCCGTTTCAGCAACCAAAAAAGAAAAAAACATACACAGTGAAGATAAAAAAAATATCTTGAAGCACTTGATGTATTATTCAATATGTTTCCTATCTCAAACAACATTGAAGTGTCCATAATCTTTATGTACAAGCCATAATCCAGCGTCTTCTTTTATATATGGGGTTTGAGATATTTTATCACAGAGACAAAACATCAAGCATAAGAATTCCTCTTTTATATTTGGCAACACAGAAACAGTCTAGACTTTTTTAGAAAAGTATTTACTTCTTTAGAAAAGTATTCAGCATTATTTAATAACAATTAGGTTTGAAGGTTTTTTTATTGCACTATAAAGGAAGGTGTTGCAGGTGGCTAGTTGCATAAATCTCGTATTTTGTAAGAATACAAAGGAAATCCTGAAAGAAGACACCTCTCAAAAGTCAAAGTCTTAAAGGGTGACTTTGCACAAAACCATTACGAGGGAAAATGGTTCAGACAGAAAGATATTCTTTGAGTTTATCCATGATAGCATCCATCCTGTCAGCAGGGATTACCATCACTGTTCGCAAAGGTTGCATGGGCACATCTTCAAAAGACCATCTGCCTCCCAAACATGAATCACTCTCCTCCTCGACAGAGTAACTGAATTTTAGAAGTGATTTCTGAAACAAAAATGCAAACCAGGTTAAAAGCACTTGGTTTATGCTGATATCATCATCATTTTATCATAATCATTATTTGTCATAGTTCATTTTTTTCTAAGAGGGACAAGAATTCTATGGTAATGAAAATCAGTTGTCAGGGAAGATTTTGTCATTTTTTCATAGAACTCAGAGCTACAAGTGTTTCACATACAGATTGGGTATGTGAAACACATATATTGGGTTTCGGAATATTTGTATTGCATATACATGCATGAGTTTTCTTGGAGATGGGACTCGAGTCCAAATACAAAATGTATTTATGTTTCTTATATACATAGCCTGAAGGTAACTTTATCAGCAATACTTATAATAACTTGCAGAATCATAGAGTTGGAAGAGACCTCATGGGCCATCCAGTCCAACCCCCTGCCAAGAAGCAGGAAAATTGCATTCAAAGCATCCCCAACAGATAGCCATCCAGCCTCTGTTTAAAAGCTTCCAAAGAAGGAGCCTCCACCACACTTTGGGGCAGAGAGTTCTACTGCTCTCACAGTTAGGAAGTTCTTCCTCATGTTCAGGTGGAATCTCCTTTCCTGTAGTTTGAAGCCACTGTTCTGCAGCCTCATCTCCTCCAGGGTGGCAGAAAACAAGCCTGCTCCCTCCTCCCTATGAATGGGACATAAACCTTGAAGGAAACCCCTGTGGGTACAAAAAACAGTATTTCTATAGGAATATTGTAGATTGGGGGAATTCAGTTAGCTTCATTTGTGACCAAACTCATGAGACACTAATCTGGCTGTATTCTGCCACTTTTGATGTGCCAGTTTTATATCAATATGATGCTGATTTAAAGATGATAGATGAACAGAACAATTCCAGACCACACCTGGAATACTGTGTCCAATTCTGGGCATCACAATTGAAGGGAGATATTGATTCTAAGCTGGAATGTGTCCAGAGGAGGGTGACTAAAATGATCAAGGGTCTGGAAAGGAGCCCTATAAGGTGCGGCTTAAAGAGCTGGGAATGTTTAGCCTGAAGAAGAGAAGGCTGAGAGGAGATATGATAGCCATGTATAAATATGTTAGAGGAAGTCACAGGGAGGAGGGAGCAAGCTTGTTTTCTGCTTCCCTGGAGACCAGGACACAGAACAATGGCTTCAAACTACAGGAAAGGAGATTCCACCTGAACCTTAGGAAGAACTTCCTAACTGTTCAGCAGTGGAACTCTCTGCCCCAGAGCTTCTTTGGAGACTGGATGGCCATCTGTCGGGGGTGCTAGTGATTTTCCTGCTTCTTGGCAGAGGGTTGGACTGGATGGTTCACAAGGTCTCTTTCAACTCTGATTCGTTGAGTGCACTTTTTGCCGCTGCCCATTACATTCGCCAGCAAATATTTTATTTTGGTTTCAGGGTTTTAAAAATGGAGGTGCACTAGATTCAAATAAATATGGTGTTACTCACTCGAAGTAATTCCAACCAAGGAAGGAATTTGCTGAGAGCTCCCAAAATCAGACATAATTCTTGAAGGAAAGCACTTATTAGATATGACATCAGTATCAGCATTGATACTGATGTCATATCTAATAAGATAATCTGTAACATCGTCTCCTGATGTAAACTTCTCACAACGAAGGGTGAACCTCAATGCCGACAATTAAAGCACATTATTAGGGGCTACAACAGTCCTTACAAGCAAATATCCTGTATGTGTGCTGATCTTCTTGTCTTTTGCAATAGTGCAGAAGTAACAGTAAAGGATAAAAGTGGACTTATTCTATCCATTAGCATCAACGTGCATTACATCTTAGATTAAATCACTCCTCTGGTGTTCAAAAACTTTTCATGTGTAAGTAAGGAGGGGGGAAAAACCTCATATCTTCTACAATATAAATCAAAGTGCATCCAAGAAACTGAACTAACAAACAAGAAAAAACAGACTCACTTCATAAAAGAATTCTTCCTCGGCGTTTGAAAACATCAATTCATCTTTCTGATGGGCGCCGCTCCCTTTTTTTCTAGCATGAGCCTTCTTATCAATAAAAGTCTTACTGATTAAAAGATAGAAGTAGCATTTTCCACAAGGTTTGTTTGTCCTCTGAGCTTCTGTCAGCTCTTTTCTGGAAGTAAGCAGATGTTTCCAATCAGAAGTTTCTCCACGTTGCATTCAAACCTTTGTATAACTGCAGTAAAGGTCATGTGAAAACAACTTCTGTTGTGCCCAAAGTTCACATTTCAGGATTCTGGCATTTTCATTCCTCTCCTAATAAAAACGGGAGTGCTTTGCTACAACTATACGCCATTGAGTGCCAGGGCTGTTTTCCTTTGTTCTTTTTTACATAGAAAAGTGTGCAGAAAAGCCAGTGTATTTAATAGGCAATCATGGATTGAATTCTAAGATACTGCAAATGTAGACTTCACAATTCTCATTTTTTTACATCACACTATATTTTAAACTCATTTTTCAAACAACAATTTGGTCCAGTTCAAATAAAACACTGGACAATACACATTTTGGTGTCTCAAATACTAGTCCTGTTTCTGGGTATACTTGACCTGCTGATTCCAACAATGGCACCCGTTTCCCCCCCTATCAGCTCTAGTTTTTGAGATACAGAATATATGCTATCTACCAGTCACCATTGGCTTACCATAGAAAGCCTTGATAACCATATCTAAGAAACTAGAGCTAATCACTCCATGTTCAGAAATACACTTTTTCACTTCCACTCCTATCCTGCCATTCCAAAACCACACACAACAGCTACTACTATTTAATTTTTTTTGTCGTGTCAGGAGCGACTTGAGAAACTGCAAGTCGCTTCTAGTGTGAGAGAATTGGCTGTCTGCAAGGACATTGCCCAAAAGACACCCAGGTGTTTTGATGTTTTAGGATCCTTGTGGGAGGCTTCTCTCATGCCCCTGCATGGGGAGCTGGAGCTGACAGAGGGAACTCATCCACGCTCTATCCAGATTCAAACCTCTGACCTGTTGGTCTTCTGTCCTGCTGGCACAAGGGTTTAACCCACTGTGCCACTGGTGGCTCCACCTAAGAGCTGAAATAGTGTATTGAGCAGCAAACTAAAACTTTGGAGACCAGGGTTTGAATCCCTGCTCAGCCATTGGGTGTCCTTGGGTCAGTCACATTCTCTCAGCCTCGGGGCCCTTCCACACAGTCATATAAACCCAGAATGGGGAGCTGGAGCTAATAGAGGGAGCTCATCTGCACTCTCACCAGATTCAAACCTCTGACCTGTCAGTCTTCAATCCTGTCGGCACAGAGGTTTAACCCACTGTGCCACTGGGGGCTCCTATTAATATAGTTGTTTTTAGCTGGTTGTCTTCCAGCCACAGAACAACTTTCTTGAGAATTGTCTTGATTCAACACACTGCTGCAGTATTTTAAATACCTTGTTTACATTCCTCACAAAATGCTTTCATGTAGGGCAGGCCTACACTGTAGAATTAATGCAGTTTGACACTACTTTAACTGCCACCGTTTAATGTTATGGAATCAAGGGAGTTGTAGTTTTATAAGATCTTTAGCCTTCTCAATCAAAATAATGGACATAATAAATATGGACATATTGACACAGAGAATCTCTCAGAACCACACAAAACCTCAAAGAACGGATTGGAAATTCAGTACTAGAATTCATAAAAGAGGAAAATAAAGAGATGTATATGACGGACTTATAAATGAAACCCAAGGACTAGATAAATAAGAATTGGGTAAGCAAACCCAAGCATAGAGATAAAAATGTATGCTAGAATGAATTTATATACGTGGACAAGCAAATATGAGAACACATTTTGTATACATACCCATAAGTGTACATAAATATTAAATTGTATGAATCACTCTGGAGGAACCTGGAAGTACCCGACCCGCCCAATCCCCATCCCTGCACTGTCTCCCCACCCTTCCCTTACCCAATCCCTCTTCCTTTCCCCTCTCCCACCCTGTTCTCCTCTACACTTCACCCCCTACCTCCCCCCACCCTACCGTATTTATCCTATGTTTTTAATGTAAACCTGGAAAATAAAACTAATAAAAAATTATATAAATAAAAGATCTTTAGCCTTCTCCACCTAAGAGTGCTGGTGCCTCACCAAACCTACAACTCCCAGGATTCCACACCATTGAGCCAGGGCAGCTAAATTGTGTCAATTCTACAAAGTAGATGCAGTCACAGAAGTAGAACAAACCACTTGCAATGTATGAAACATGGAATATTTCCATCAACTCCCATATGAAACAACAATGCTCAAATGCTGGTTTCTTGCTTCCCAGCCTCTGTTCTTTAGGTATATAGGGTATTTTACATGTCATCCTCCTATTTTAAATATTTCCATTTAAAAAGCATTTCAGATGTCATCCAAGGGTACAAGTTTGAAAAGGATTTGTGGGAAAGTCCTTACTGCAGTTGCTGGTGCATGGGCAGAGCAATCTGGGGTGGGACGTTAATGAACCTTTCACTGAGGAGGAAGCCCACGGGTTTGGTGGTGTCACTTAAGAGCTTATCCAACTGTTCAACCATACTCTGCTCGCAGTTCTTCTCAGACTGGCTTAATACCAGCTCTTTAATTTGCTCAGCACACTCCGTACCCTAGGAATCAAAGGACAGATTTCCTTTACAATGTAAAATAATTATTTTCATAAGGCAACTTGAAAAGAGACCTTCTAGGCACTGGCGTGCAGACTGTGGGAAATGTCTCGCTGTGACTTTTAATGATTTGTAGCGATTTCATTTTTAAAGTTATTTAGGAAAAAGGCATTGCAGCAGGGGGAAGAAGAAATTCTAATTAAAATGGTGATCAAGGAATTGTATTCTATTCCTACTAAAGAGCCACAGCAAAGCAGACAGGTGTCAAACGAAATAAGTGGACGACACCTTCGCCATTTGGAGTCATGGAGGAGAAGAACTAAACAAGTTCCTGGACCACCTCAACAGCATCCACCCAAACATCCAATTCACCGTGGAAAATGAAAATGATGGAAAACTGCCTTTTTTAGATGTCTTAGTCATCCGCAAACTAAATCAACACTTGGGCCACACATTTTACAGAAAATGTCCACACACGGAGAGATACCTACATAAAAACTCCAACCATCACCCAACTCAAAAAAGAAGCACAATTAAAGCCCTGGCAGACCATGCAAAAAGAATCTGCAAACCCCACCTCCTACAAGCCTAAACTAGGCTCTACAGGCCAATGGATACTCCACCACAGACATCAGAAGAGCTGCAAGAAGAAGACATTAGAGAAAGTTCCACCCAGAGGAAAAGTGTCCTAAAATTGCCATACATCAAGGGAACCACTGATCACATAGGGAAGCTGATGAAGAAACACAACCTACAAACTATCTACAGACCCACTAAGAAAATCCAACAAATGCTATGGATCCTCTTGCCTCTGCAGGAGTCTACCGTATACCATGGAGCTGTGTACAAGTCTACACTGGGCCCAACAAACGCAGCATTGCCCAAACATGAATCAAGGAACATGAAAGGCTCTGCAGACTAATTGAACTAGAGAAGTCAGCCATAGCAGAGTACCTGATGAACCAACCTGGACACGGTATATTATTTAAGAATACAGAGATGCTGGACCACTTTTAACAACCACCATGTCAGACTACACAGAGAACCCACTGAAATCCACAAGCATGTGGACAATTGCAACAGAAACCATGAAAATGAAAAAAAAATCTGGCTCTGAAATAAGGACAGTAAATAAAGAGCAACACTAAAAAAGGAAGGGGCAGCTAACACCTGAATCAATCAGGGGCAGCTAACACCACCAAACAAAGCAGTCCCCCAGGCAGCAATCAGACAGGCTTTGAAGCTGCAAAGCCATTAAATGCTAATCAAGGTGGTAAACTGCAACATTCACACTTGCCTCAAGCAGACAAGAGTTCTTTCTCCCACCCTGGATATTCCACAGATATATAAACCCCACTTGCGTAGTTTCCAACAAACCTCACAAACTCTGAGGATGCCTGCCACAGATGGGGGAAAAACATCAGGAGGGAATGCTTCTGGAACATGGCCATACAGCCTGGAAAACCCATAGCAACCAAAAAAATGAAATAACCTGTACAACGGCTAAAACTCCTATTACTTTAGCATGAATAGAAATAAGAGCAAAACGAGCAACAAAGTCATATGAGTTAACAGTGGCAAAGAAACAGCACCTATATATTTTGTGTGTATGTGTGCAGTGTGTGTTAAAAATATCACTATAGTAAGTATTTAAATCACAATGCAGTAGAATTTCATTTGTAAAGCTACACAGAATATTTTATGGACTGCCAGCAGAATATTAAAAAAACATCCAAGTAAAACAAGGTTTTATTACTGACCTTTCTTTCGGTTAAGTTTAAAAGGCTTATGAAGCCAAACACCTCATCAGCATCAACTTCATCGTCGTCATCACTTTCTTCTAAAACTTCTGCTTGCTATTGAATAGAAAATAAAGGAGAAAACACTACCAGACAAATATCCTCTTAGGCACTGCTATTCAGGCTTTCTGTCAGCATCATAATATGCTAGTTCCTATTCTTTATTTATAAACAGCTTTGCATGGTCTTCTCCTCATAAAGCAACATATGTAAGGGGAATAGTTTAAAAACACATTTGGCAAAGGTGAAATTGTTTTGAAGAAGCTACTGAAGAGACCACAAAGGCATTTAAATAATAATGTACTAATTAGGAAAGTTGAGTCAGCATAGTACAGTGGTTTGGACATTGGGCTAGGAATTTGGACAAGTTTTGAAATCCTGCTTATCTATGAAAGCCCACTGGTTAACATCAGGTAAATCATACTTGCTATACCCCCTTTGAACATATTTTGCCAAGAAACAAAATTCCTGTGACAGGTTTGTTAGGCAAGTGGGCTTATTAACAAAAGACCCTCCCCAAAAACGTATAGCAGAGTAACTTATCAGCAACAACATGGCCCAGTATCAATAGCCGAAAGTGATAAAAAGAACAAAAACACAGACCAATGTTATATCTTCCTTTGGAGGCTTTTCTTTGTAGTAAAATAATATGGTTGCACTATTTACAACAAGGTTTCCATAACACAAATAAACAAATACACAGTATCTTTACACACAAAAGCCTTCACACTGGAGCTTTCTCAGACTAGGCTTCTCTCACACTGAGACCTACTAACACTAACAGGTTTTGTTCAAATCACTCTCCTTAGGGTGACACTAGCTTTGGCCCACTGACTCTAGCAGGCTTTGGCCTACTAACTCTTTCAGTGCTTGACTCACATGTTTGTAATTTAAAATACCTTGTTAATTTTTAATATTTCTCACAGGGTTTGCGTTAGAGCAGGCATGGGCAAACTTTCTAACTTGGGGGCCGCATGGTGGGCCGGAGTGGGGAGGGTGGGCCGGAGTAGGAAGGGTTCTCCCCAAGCCCCCTCACTGCCCTTTCCTCCCCTTCCTCTTCTCTTTCAGAGGCAGAAAGTGAAAGAAAGAGACGGGAAACGTTTGGATCCCAAAAGGATTGGTCTTGGTCAGGATGAGATGGTGGACGGGAGAGAAAAAGTGTATCCTTTAGACCCCGTATTGCCTACTCCTCATATTCCTGGAACGATTCCATCAGCGTTGCCTCTGAAAAATCCTGCAAATCTCTTGGGAAGACAAGCGGACAAATGTCAGCGTGCTGGAAGAAACAAAGACTACCAGCACTGAAGCGGTGGTCCTCCGCCATCAACTCCACTGGACCGGCCAGGTTGTCTGAATGCCCGAAGGAAGGGAGGGAGGAAAGGATAGATGGAAGGAAGGAAGAGTGGAAGAGAATGGAGGGAAGGTGGGTGGGAAGGAAAGAGAGAAGGAAAGACAAAAGGGAAGGAAGGAAGAAGGAATGAGGGAAGGAAGGATAAAAGGGTGGAAGGGAAGGAAGAAAGGAGGGAGAGAAGAGGAAGAGAAAAGAGAAGAAAGAAAGGATAGGATGGTGAGAGAGAGAGAGATGGGCCTGAGAAAAAGAACCCAAGGGGCTACATTCAGCCCTTGGGCCTGGATTTGCTCATACCTGCCTTAAAGTCACCATAAATCAGAAACAACTTGAAGGCACACAACAACAGAAATTATAAAAATTAGAAGATAGTCATACCTTGATAACACTCCCAATGTGATTTTGTTGTATCAATATATCAGTCAGATCAGCTGTATTAACAGGAGCCTTCAGAAACAGCTGAGGGCAAGAGAAGAAAAAGACTTTAGACTTTTAATAAGAATATATATATTGTTATTAGGAATAAATTATTATGATTGTTTGATGGCATGTTCCAGTCATATTATATCTCACTTAGGGACACCTAAAGGGGTTAACGACAGGCCAGATGACCATTTGTCAGGAGTGCTTTCAGCGAGTGTTCCTGTATGCCCTTGTAATCCTCCCTGAGTCCACCCTAAGAGGTTGTGAAGGATGGGGTACAAATGTTTGAAATAATAATAATAAAATATGGCAGGGGGTTGGATTGAATGGCCTTGGTGGTCCCTTCCAGTTCTGTGATGCTATGATATTTAGGCCAATATTCAATATACTTTCCAGCACAATTTACTCAGGTTTAATCACTAACCTCTTTGTTATAAAAGCTCTATACAGCCATTATTTATTTGGGTTGAATAAACAGTTAAGGGAAATTGTATCAGAATTTTCCTCATCCTTTCCTTCTCAAGCTAACATACAAAAGAAAAATACCACTCTAATTGGAGAATCTACCATATCCATAGAGCCTCTTCATGCGAGTGACAACTATAACTTTTTATGGTTGACACCCATGTAGTAAACTTAGAATTATAGAGTTGGAAGAGACCACATGGACCATCAAATCCAACCTTTGCCATGCACGAAAAACACAACAAATGGTCAGCCAGCCTCGGTTTAAAAGACTCCAAAGAAGGACCTTCCACTAAACTCTGAGACAGTGAGTTCCACTGCTGAACAGCAATTACAGCCAGGAAGTTCTTCCTAATGTTCAGGTGAACCAAGAAACCTTTCCTGCAGTTTCTTCTACAGATAAGAGAGGCTCTTCACTTTAGCCACAAAACCCTACAACCGATGAATATGTAAGTCGACACAAATAGATATATGAAGTGTTGAATAATGTGCATATTCATCATCTTTTCTGTTTCTATAACATTAATGCTTGAATGTTATTTCATAAAGTCCCAATCAACCATACCGTGTGATTAGATATGACATGATCAATATAAAAAGAAGATATCAAAGTTGAAATGTTGAACATTCAGAATATTCAAGGTGGCTCAAATGACATATTGCATCTAATGAATTCCCCATATCTTTTTCTTCATAAAAGTATGCAAAGGGACCCTTTGCTTCATTAATTTTCCTTCTACCACCCCCCTGCCCCCAGCAAAACAAAGAATATAATTCAACCAACACAGTGCACGTGTTTGTCAATCTCCAATCTGTTATTCATGGTATTGTATTTCATGTCATGATAACTCGGCATAGAAGAACTGTAAGATCTGATACACTCACCTGTTGCAGCAATTTTTTAATTCCATTTTTATCGTTATCAGATATGGAATGCGCTTCAAATTCAACATTTATTTCCTGTGGACAAAAACACACAAAGGAGGTGTCACACACAAGCTTGCCAATAAAAGTTATTTTTTAATTCCTTTAAGGTATATATTTATTTTATTTATTTGCTATATTTATATACCGCCGTTTCTCAGCCTAGCTGGCAACTCAACGCGGTTTACAACATAATATAACAATCAACAGTATACAGTTAAAAGCATAAAAAACATAAAAAACATAAAAACACAATTCATACATCAATACCAATCCAGTTCGACTCTTAACTAAAAACGTGATCCAGTTCGTCATCCATGTTGCCAGTCCTTTAGTCAGTTACCATTCGCTGCATTGGGTTAACCAAATGCCTGCTTAAACATCCAGGTCTTCAATCTTCTTCGGAATATCATCAATGAAGGGGCTGATCTTACCTCCAAGGGCAGGGCGTTCCATAGCCGCGGGGCCACCACAGAAAAGGCCCTGTCTCTCGTACCCGCCAGCCGCACCTGTGAAGCAGGCGGGATAGAGAGCAGGGCCTCCCCAGAAGATCTTAGGGTCCTGGCGGGCTGATAGGCCGAGATACGTTCGGATAGGTAAGTTGGGCCAGAACCGTTTAGGGCTTTAAAGGCCAACGCCAGCACTTTGAATTGAGCCCGGTAGCAGATCGGCAGCCAGTGGACCTGGTGCAGCAGAGGAGTTGTATGCTCCCTGCGCTCCGCTCCCGTTAGTATCATGGCTGCCAAGCATTGGACTAATTGGAGCTTCCAGGCCGTCTTCAAAGGCAACCCCACGTAGAGAGCGTTGCAGTAGTCCAAACGGGATGTAAACAGAGCGTGGACTACCGTGGCCAAGTCAGACTTCCCAAGGTACGGGCGCAGTTGGCGCACGAGTTTTAACTGTGCGAATGCTCCCCTGGTCACCGCCGAAACCTGGGGCTCCAGGCTCAGCGATGAGTCCAGGATCACACCCAAAATGCGAACCTGCGTCTTCAGGGGTAACCCTATACCCTGTTCGGCCTTGCGACTGACCAGGAGTACCTCTGTCTTGTCTGGATTCAATTTCAATTTGTTCGCCCCCATCCAGACCGTCACAGCGGCCAAGCACCGGTTCAGGACCTCGACAGCCTCCTTAGTAGCAGGTGGAAAGGAGTGACAGAGTTGGACATCATCCGCGTACAGATGACTTCGCACTCCGAAACTCCGGATGATCTCACCCAGCGGCTTCATGTAGATGTTAAACAACATGGGAGACAATATTGAGCCCTGAGGAACCCCACAAGACAAAGGTTGTGGGGTTGAACAGGAGTCTCCCAGTAACACCTTCTGAGACCGATCCTCGAGGAATGAGCGGAGCCACTGTAAAACAGTTCCTCCAAGACCCATTCCCGCGAGGCGTCTCAGAAGGATACCGTGGTCGACGGTATCGAAGGCCGCTGAGAGGTCCAGAAGCACCAACAGGGACACACTCCCCCTGTCGAGCTCCCGGCGCAGATCATCCACTAAGGCGACCAAGGCTGTCTCAGTACCATGCCCCGGCCTGAAGCCAGACTGTGCCGGATCCAGATAATCCGTGTCTACCAAGAATGCCTGGAGTTGTGAGGCCACCACACGTTCCAGGACTTTGCCCAAAAAGGGGAGATTGGAAACAGGCCGGAAGTTGACGAATTGAGTGGGGTCCAGTGATGGTTTTTTCAACAGCGGTTTTATTACAGCTTGCTTTAAGCTGGCTGGAAAGATGCCTTCCCGGAGGGAGGCATTAACCACCACCTTCACCCACTCGGCCAATCCCCCTCTGGCCTCCTTCAGAAGCCAGGATGGGCAGGGGTCTAGGATGCATGTGGTAGCTCTCATTCCTCCAAGCACCTTGTCCACATCCTCGGATTGAACCAATTGAAATGAATCCATCAAAACCGGACAAGCAGATGCTCGTGTTACATCCTCAGAGACTGCCGTTAATATGGTGTCCAGACCAGAGCGGATCAAAGCGACTTTGTCTGCAAAGAACTGAGCAAAGGCTTCACAGCGAGCTGCCGAGTCATCAGGGCACCCATCCTGAATGGTGGGTTTTAACAGGCCTCTGACAACTCGGAACAGTTCAGCCGGACGGTTCTTTGCAGACGCAATAGTGGCCGCAAAGAAGGTCTTCTTTGCGGCTTTTATTGCCGCGGCATATGCCTTTAAGAAGGACATAAACCGTGTTCGATTTGACTCGCTCGGATTCGAACGCCACACGCTCTCTAGTTCCCTCTTCTTTTGCTTCAACGCTGCCAGCTCCTCAGTGAACCAAGGAGCTGGTTTAGCTCGGCTACTTGAGAGGGGACGTTCTGGAGCGATCGTGTTTATTGCCCTAGTCATCTCCCCATTCCAGAGAGCGACCAGGGCATCAACAGGATCACCAACCGAGGCGGTGGGAAATTCCCCAAGAGCCGTCAGGAATCCATCTGGATCCATAAGCCTCCTGGGGCGGACCAACTTAATGGGTCCTCCACCTCTGCAGAGGTTAGGGGGTGCAGTTAATCTAAAGCTGACCAGGTGGTGGTCGGTCCATGGCAACGGAGAGATGGATAACTCCTCAACACCGCCACCTTCCTCCCATCCCTGGCAGAAAACCAAGTCCAATGTATGTCCAGCACTGTGGGTGGGGCCAGATACCTGTTGGGACAGCCCCATGGTTGCCATGGTAGACATGAAGTCCTGAGCCGCTCCCGATAGGGTGGTCTCGGCGTGGACATTGAAGTCCCCCAGCACAAGCAGCCGCTGGGACTCCAATGCCAGGTCCGAGATCACCCCCGCTAGCTCAGTCAGGGAGTCTGTAGTGCAGCGAGGTGGACGGTACACTAACAGAATCCCTAATCTGTCCCGGTCACCCACCCTCAGGTTGACGCATTCAAAATTTGTTGACTGCGGGATGGGGGCCCTGGTCAGAAGAATGGAGTCTCTATAGATCACTGCAACCCCGCCTCCCCGCTCCCCGGATCTTGGTTGGTGCTGCACGGAGAAACCTGGCGGGCAAAGCTGGGTCAAATTTACACCTCCAGCTTCGTCCAGCCAGGTCTCCGTGATGCACGCCAGATCTGCCCGTTCATCCAGGATTAAATCCTGGATGAAAGCTGTTTTGCCATTGACAGATCTGGCGTTCAACAGCACCACCTTCAATCCGGGGGGACCGCCGACCTGGTTACACCAATTCACCATATCAGGAGACCGAGTTGGAGTTACTAATGTTGTTGTACGATCCCTAGGCCGAATTCGAGGTCTCCTTTTCCCGTATCTCCCCATCCCCACCACGCATATATATATATATGCCTTAAAATGTTCAACAATCTGTTTTGAGATCTATGTATTAGGCCTGTGTGGTTTCGTTCGTTAATTCGTTATTTCGTTATTAATTCGTTATTTTTACCACATCCGACGCGATTTCAAAACACATTTTCAAACCCGGAAGGGTTTAAAAATATCGAAACAGCAGCCCCATATATTTTACGAGCTTCAGCTCGTGTCGTTAATGGGATGGAGGCTGCTGAGTGCTGCTGGTGCCTGGGAGCCAATCCGGCGCTCCCAAGCACCCCAGCAGTGCACCGTGGCAGGAGCCGGAGCCGATTGGATGGCGCGCGCGCGCTCACCCTTACAACCAGCCTCCGCGCGCCATCCAATCGGCTCCGGCTCCTGCGCCCTCCTCCTCCTCCTCCTCCTCGCGCGCGCGCTCACCCTTACAACCGGCCTCCGCGCGCCATCCAATCGGCTCCGGCTCCTGCGCCCTCCTCCTCCTCCTCGTGCGCGCGCTCACCCTTACAACCGGCCTCCGTGCGCCATCCAATCGGCTCCGGCTCCTGCGCCCTCCTCCTCCTGGCACTTCCTGCAACACAGCTGGGAGGAGGAGGAGGAGGGCGCAGGAGCCGGAGCCGATTGGATGGCGCGCGGAGGCCGGTTGTAAGGGTGAGCGCGCGCGCGAGGAGGAGGAGGAGGAGGGCGCAGGAGCCAGAGCCGGTTAGATGGCGCGCGGAGGCCGGTTGTAAGGGTGAGCGCGCGCGCGAGGAGGAGGAGGGCGCAGGAGCCGGAGCCGATTGGATGGCGCACGGAGGCCGGTTGTGTGAGTTTTCAGGGCTGTATGTATGACCATGTTCCAGAAGCATTCTCTCCTGACATTTTGCCCACATCTATGGCAGGCATCCTCAGAGGTCTGTTGGAAACTAGGCAAATGGAGTTTAAAAAATGTTTTGTAAATATTTACGAAATTTCGTAAATAACAAAACATTTTTTTGGAAAGTTTTGTAAATATTTTAAATATCGAAACAAAAAAACACCCCAATTACAAATCGATTTAGAAACAAATTTTTTCTTGATCAAACAGGCCTACTATGTATATAAAATACAAGTGTGTTGGGCAGAAGATAGACAGAGATCTACTGGTAGATCTCTGACCTATATTGATTTCTGAATTCTTTATCAAGATGGCATCCCATGCCCCAAGAATGATAGTTAAAAATGAAGAAGTCACATGGCAAAGGGCTAATTAGGGTTGGATTTCTGGTGCAAAAGTAAGTTGAGTCTCTTATATGTCTCAACAAATATAGATCATTTTGATCTGTCAAACATTTGACAGTTGAAGAGCTATTGAATGAGGAGGGAGGTTTTGTATTTATCTTTTTTCTTACATGGCTTGTAGTTTGGGTTTCTTTTCAATGTTTTACTTTGATGACCTATAACTTACTGTGTGTTCATTGCAAATTGCAAACCACTTATGGGAGAAAGGTGGGTTCAGAATGCTCTTTGATTGTAGGTGAACTATACATCCCAGCAACTACATCTCCCAAATGACAAAATCAATATTTTGAGTGAAAAACATACATTGGGTTGTTAGCTGTCTTGTGTCCAAGTTTGGTCCAGTGGTTTTTGAGTTCTGTTAATCCCACAAACGAACATTACATTTTTATTTATATAGATTATTACTAGTATTATATTGTATTATATAAGAGATAGGGCCTTCTCGGTGGTGGCTCCTCAGCTGTGGAATGCCCTTCCTACGGACATTAGACTAGCACCATCTCTAATGGTATTCTGCAAAAAAGTGAAGACCTGGCTGTTTGAGCAGGCGTTCGAATAATTAGCGCAATGATTGGTTAATGAACACTGGAATGGAACAATGGATGATGAATCTGAAACATGTTTTTGATGACGAGATGACAGTGAATGGGTATTGTAGTAAGTGTTTATTAATTGTGTAATGTGTTAGGTTGTTAACTGTTTTTATACTGTAGCACTGAATTTTTGCTGTTCATATTTGTTGTAAACTGCTGTGAGTCGCCTTCGGGCTGAGAACAGTGGTATATAAGTAAGGCAAATAAATAAATAAATAAATAATATTATTAGCATAGCAGTATTAGTATTATATATTATTATATAGTACTACATCACTACTGTATACTGCAATATTATTAGTAATAATAATAATAATAAACATACTACATGTTTTTATCATAGACTCAATTAGAGAAATAACATTGATAACCCAATGTTACATAGTATTAATGTACCCTGTGTCTTTAAATCCCACTCCCTGAAGGCACTGGACTACAACTCCCAGGACGCATCGCTCTCGGATAACACTGCCTCGCCGAGCAGGGAATGCTGGGAGTTGTAGTCCAGCTGCTTGGGTGAGAAAAGTCATGGCCGACTGGGAGGAAAAGAAAGAAGAGGGATAGAGATCATCACGGCTTGGCGATTACCTCGTTGATCTCCTCCTCTTCTTCTTCTTCTTCCTCATCGTCCTCCTCCTCGCTATCCAACTCCGAGTCTGACTCTTCTTCCTCCCGCAGGGCATCGGGCGGCCCAGCCGCTTTTCTCCGCTTCGCCTGAGAAGCCATGCCGCTGCTCACCCGCTGGCCAGTTTGCGCATGCGTCATGGAGTCCTCCTGACCCAGGGAGGCGGGGATTCTAAGACGACGAGGAAGCCGATTCCTTCAACCTCCCCCTCCCTCCCTCCTAGGTGAGTGGAACGCCTGAGTGTTGGAGTCGCCCACTGGAAGTAGGAAGGGGAGGGGGCTGCTCGTATGCGTTGCCATGGCGACGACGGGCTGATTGACTTCCCGCTCCCCCCGTTAAACCCCTCCGGTTGGATTCGCCTGACCGGGCGCTTTCAAAACAGTCAAGAAGGGGGCAGCCTGACAGTCATGACCTGCAGATTCGACACTGCTTTCACTCATAGTGACCAATGCTATTGGGAATCATGGGATTTGTAGTATGGTTGAGGCAATGCAACTCCCACGACTCCATCGTGTTGCTCCATGGCAGTTAAAAGTGGTGTCAAACTGCATTCATTCTAAAGTGTAGAGAGGATGCACCCCTTTATACCTTCTAAAAACACTTGATTTACCTGGACATCTATGCAAAATAAGCCAAGTATTTACTTTTTCAATTCACTGATATAACAACATCTCCTTATCCACAAAAAAAATAAAAAATAAAGTTATTTGCATTGTGTCCAGCAAATGGCCAAAACCAAGCTGAATATTGATGCCTTATTGCGGTTTTATTATGGGCCCTTCCACCCAGACCTGTATCCCAGAATAGGTAAAGGTAAACGTTTTCCCTGACATTAATCCAGTCGTGTCCAATTTTGGGGGTTGGTGCTCATCTCCATTTCTAAGCCAAAGAGCTGGCATTGCCCGTAGACACCTCCAAGGTCATGTGGCTGACATGACTGCATGGAGCGCCCATTACTATGTACCTGCTCCAACTTACCTACAAGCCACTCTAAACATCTTCGCAGAAGCATACGAAAAGCTTGGCCTGTCATTAAACATTGAGAAAACCAAAGTGCTCTTCCAGCAGTCACCGGCCAATTCCTCTCCAATGCCAGAAATACAGCTTAATGGTGTAACATTAGAAAATGTTGACTATTTCCACTATCTTGGCAGCCACCTTTCCTCCAAAGTCAGCATTGACACTTAAATACAACACTGCCTGAGCTCTGCAAGTGCAGCTTTTTTTCCAAATGAAGCACAGAGTGTTTGAGGACTGGGACATCCGTAGGGATACCAAGGTGCTTGTTTATAAAGCTATTGTCCTCCCAACCCTGCTATATGCCTGCGAGACGTGGACAGTCTACAGACATCACAAGCAACTCCTGTAATGATTCCATCAGCGCTGCCTCTGAAAAATCCTGCAAATCTCTTGGGAAGATAAGTGGACAATTGTCAGTGTGCTGGAAGAAGCAAAGACCACCAGCATTGAAGCGATGGTCCTCCGCCATCAACTCCGCTGGACCGGCCACATTGTCAGGACCACCGTCTCCCAAAGCAGTTGCTCTACTCTGAACTCAAGAACGGAAAACGGAATGTTGATGGGCAGGAAAAGAGATTTAAAGATGGGCTCAAAGCTAACCTTAAAAACTCTGGCATAGACACTGAGAACTGGGAAGCCCTGGCCCTTAGCACTCCAGCTGGAGGTCAGCTGTGACCAGCAGTGCTGTAGAATTTGAAGAGGCACAAATGGAGGGTGAAAGAGAAAAACGTGCCAAGAGGAAGATGCGTCAAGCAAACCCTGACTGGGACCGCCTTCCACCTGGAAACTGATGCTCTCACTGTGGGAGAAGATGCAGGTCAAGAATAGGGCTCCACAGTCACCTACGGACCCACCGCCAGAACACCGATGTTGGAGGACCATCATCCTCGGACTACGAGGGATCGCCTAAGTGAAGTGCTCCAACTTACATACGCATTCAATTTAATAACAAGCCTACAGAGCCTATCTTATTCCTAATTTGGGGACTGCCTGTAATCAACTTTCTGATCCCAGATTGGCAGTATAGACTCATATAATCCAGTTCAAAGCAGATAAGGTGGGATCAGATACTGGATTATATGGCAGTGTAGATCCAGCCTGAGACTGTTGTACTTTGGCCATATCATAAAAAAAAACCTAACTCACAAGAAAAGACAATAAAACTTGGAATAATAAAAGGAGACTGCAATACAGATCGATATACTCAAGCACCTTCTACACTGTCATATAAAATCCAGACTATCTGCTTTGAACTGGATTATATGGCAGTGTAGACTCAGGCCCCTTCTACACTGCCATATAATTCAGAATATCAAGGCAGATAATCAACATTATCTGGTTTGGGTTATCTGAGTCCATATAATGCAGATAATCGAGATAATCTGGATTTTATAGATCTGTGTAGAAGGGGCCTCATACAATTCAGTACATAGCAGATAATATGGATTATATGATTTGATAATCTGGATTAGATGGCAGTGTAGAAGGGGCCTTGGAAATCCTTCATTTCTAGGATCACCATATATCAAAATCAACTGGATGGCATTTAACCACAAGGATTATCTGAGTCTACACTGCCATATAATGCAGATAATCCAGATATTCTGGATTTTATAGATCTGTGTAGAAGGAACCTCATATAATTCAGTTCATAGTAGATAACCTGGATTATCTAATTTGATAATCTAGGCTATGTGGCAGTGTGGAAGGAGCCTTGGAAATCTCTCATTTCTGGGATCACCATATACCAAAATCAACTGGATGGCATTTAACCACACTTTATAGCGAATGAGTTGTAGTGGAGCTTCCTGGTGGGTTTTGTTTGAGGCAGTAAAATACACCGTAGCTTGTAAATCTTTCACTTGGTGACTCACATGCAAACATTTTAAACAGTATTTGTACTAGAAAATATTATTGGAACCATTAAATGAATTGTGTATACGAGTGTGTGAAGTTCTGTGAGTGTGTTGAATTTCTACAGTATGAAGAGGTTGTCATTTCTACTATATATTGGTTGCTAAAATATAATTACCTGAATCTCAGCTAGAGAAGATCCATTGAATCAATGAGATTTACCGATATGTCGATTTGCAATTCAGCATCGAATCCAATGGTTTTTCTGTAATAGGGATAAGCAATAGGATTTAGAACTGTGTTACTTTAAGAAGCAAAACAAATGCATTTCTTTCTTATCTTTTCTCCCCTTGGGACAGAGGAACATATCATTTAAAACCAACATGCATTTTGTTCGCCTTATCAGAGTAGATGTTCCTTCCCAGAGAATGCATAGTAACTGCTTACTCACTGTGCGACAAAGAAGACTTTGGTGAAGCTGTTAATCTTCCTATTTCTTGAGGTCCTCAACTGTACAGACTTCCTATAGAGACGAGTCCTCTAGATCTAATTTAGATATATTTTCATTTGTATTCCTGCTTTTTCTAGCCATTCTTCAGTAAACAATGAAAGTCCTGTTGCTGAAGGATCCCAAAGAAAGTGAAAATGGGCCAGATCCATATATAGAAGTAAGTATCCTTAGTATAAGATTGGAAAACCTTAGAAAATGTTATTTGACTAACTAGCTGTACCTGCCATGCGTTGCTGTGGCCAATCTTCCCTCCTTCTTTCTCTTCTTTCTTTCTTTCTTTCCTTCCTTCCTTCCTTCCTTCCTTCCTTCCTTCCTTCCTTCCTTCCTTCCTTCCCTTTTTTCTTTCTTTCTTTTTCTCCATCCTTCTTTCTTTCCTTCTCTTCTTCTTCCCTTCCTTCTTCCCCTCCCATTTCTTTCCCTTCCTCTTTCTCTCCATTCTTCCTTCTCTACCTATTCTTGGACTGCAACTCCCAGCAGTCCTCCTGATCTATTTATCTATCTGTCTGTCTGTCTGTCTGTCTGTCTGTCTGTCTGTCTATCTATCTATCTATCTATCTATCTATCTGTAGGATTGCTGGGAGTTGCAGGAATAGGAAATTGGAAATATGCAGGGATTGGGATGCTCTCAAAGAAATCCAAGGAGAAGAAAGCTTGCAGCTTGGAAGCAGTGCCTTTGGATCATCCTCCTCTCCTTAAGGGCCTGGTTTTTTTGTATTGTTGCAATTGTGTTGTGCATAGTTGCATTACTTTGGTCCTCGTTCCTATATATATATATATATATATATATATATATATATATATAGTCGTGTCAGGAGTGACTCCTGGTGTGAGAGAATTGGCTGTCTGCAAGGACGTTGCCCAGGGGACGCCTGGATGATTTGATGTTTTTATCATCCTTGTGGGAGGCTTCTCTCATGTCCCATTAAATATATTATACACTGTTTCTATATAAACTATTGTGTTTTGTTTCAAAACATGTTGTTGTTACCATGTAATTGCATCAGTCTATACATTTGTATTCAGAAATAAGTCCAGTGGTTTCCATGGACATCCAAGTAAGCAGGTATAGGATTGCAGTCAAAGATAACTTTCTAGTTTTAAGTAGTTCCAGAATGACTCAAGAGTGTTAATGTCAATGCTAATCATTTATCACAAAACCATTGTTATTTACTCTCATTTGTAGGAGTTGGGTTCACATGGGCTTGAAGCAACGTTGATTCCAGTTTTAGCTTTTGAATTTATTTCTCTTCAGACATTGTTTGAAAAAGTAAGTTCATCCAAATTAGCTACACTTTCTTGCTGGTGAGAGCATATTTGCAAAAATTATGCGTCAATATTTTTCTTTCCTCTGTACTGCACTTATTTGGTTAGGTACTTAGCTTTGTTGTTGTGTTCCTCTACGTCGTTTCCAACATATGTTGATCCTAAGGCAAACCTTTCCCATGGTTTTGTGGGACTGAGGCCCCTTCTACACTGCCATATGAAATCCAGATTCGCTGCTTTGAACTGGATTATATGGCAGTGTAGATTATTAGAATGCAGTTTATTTATTTATTTATTTACTTTACTTTACTTTACTTGTATACCGCTCTTCTCAGCCATCAGGCGACTCAGAGCGGTTAACAACCAGTATCAGCGACACAGTACAAAATCATTAGTCATTTAAAACAGTAGTATCAATTAATTAACATCAAAAACATCAATGCAACAATACAGCAAAACAACAATCCATCACGTCTCATCAATAGAATCAGCATCCGATCTCGTTGTCCATTAATGCATATTCCAGTAAACAATTAATTGCACTGTTTAGTTAAAAGCCTGTTCGAAGAGCCAGGTCTTCACTCTCTTCCGGAATGCCAATAAGGAGGGGGCCGATCTAATGTCTGTAGGAAGGGCGTTCCACAGCCGGGGGGCCACTACTGTGAGGGCCCTGTCTCTCATCCCCGCCAGACGTGCTTGTGAGGCCGGCGGGACCAAGAGCAGGGCCTCCCCAGACGATCTTAACGTCCCAACTGGTTCATAGGAGGAGATGCATTCGGACAGATAGGTCGGGCCAGAACCGTTTAGGGCTTTAAAGGCTAAAGCCAGCACTTTGAATTGTGCCCGGTAGCAAATTGGCAGCCAGTGGAGCTGGCACAACAGAGGAGTTGTATGCTCCCTAAGTACTGCTCCTGTTAGCATCCTGGCTGCCGATCGTTGGACCATTTGAAGCTTCCGAGCAGTCTTCAGAGGCAACCCCACGTAGAGAGCGTTGCAGTAGTCTATACGGGATGTAACCAGAGCGTGGACTACCGTGGCCAAGTCAGACTTCCCAAGTTCATATATAGTGTTTAAATTGGATTTTAAAGTGCAGATGTTCATCCTGAAACTAATCTCAACTTTTGCTGATTAAGAGGAAGTATAGATGGGGCTTTTATTTTATTTTCTCTTCATGCTGCTATTGAACTCAGAACTAAGATAAACAAAAACTTCACATTGTTGTTGATTGTATTAATATTTTGATTAAGTATATCATCAAGGACACTCACGTCCCTTCCTTTAAAAATTAAAACTATTTTTGTAAATTACTATTTTATCATATTTTATTTTACAAAATAAATCTTGTCAGTTATATTAATATGTAATCATTCTCTTTCACACTTTCTCTCTGTCACTTTTTCTTCCTTTGCTGGTGAACAGCTTTCTCATCCTGAACAATATCTTGGACTAATTTTTACGAGTCCGAGAGCAGTGGAAGCTATTAAATTATGTCTGAAGAATCATTCTAATAAAGAAGGTAGGTGGAATTTTGAACAATACAATATTTAAATGAAGCATTTTAGGATAATGCACTAGCTTTGATAACACTTTTGGGTATCAAGAGCGCATAAGCAAAATCAGCACTCATGTTCTTTGCTTTCTGTTTAGAACAGAGTTGTAAATACCTACTCCCTAAGGGAAGTGGCTGCTGAATACTCACATTTTTTGAATTATATTCGGTAATTGCTTTTTTGTAGTAAACAAA
Source organism: Anolis sagrei (assembly GCF_037176765.1). Classification (NCBI taxonomy): domain Eukaryota; kingdom Metazoa; phylum Chordata; class Lepidosauria; order Squamata; family Anolidae; genus Anolis; species Anolis sagrei. Next base: position 196,692,644 of record NC_090023.1, read on the forward strand.
AATTGTTTTGCATAGTCACTGGTATTTATAACATAGTGGTGGATATTACAATTTTGCTGAACACACACAGATTTTCAAAATAAGCAATACTTTGTGTAAATGTCAGAATTTCAATATTTCAGTATTTCAATATTTTTACTTTACCACCAACACTAAATTTAATATTTTACAGATTGGGAAAATTATCTGAGGGAAAAATGGAGCACCAAATCAATTTATGTAGTTGGAAAAGCTACAGCTGGACTAGGTAAGCCACATTTTAAAATAGCTCCTGTGTAAGTTTTAATAAAATACGATGTGCCATGTTTTATCAAAATACAACTTTTTAATATATATATATAAAGTTGGAGCTCCTGGTGGCGCAGTAGGTTGAACCACTGAGCTGCTGAACTTGCTGACTGAAAGGCTGGCAGTTCATATCTGAGGAGCAGGGTGAGCTTCTTCTAACCTAGCAATTCGAAAACATGCAAATGTGAATAGATCAATAAGTACCTCTCTGGCAGGAAGGTAATGGCGTTCCATGCAGTCATGCTGGCCACATGCCCTTGGAGGTGTCTATGGACAACGCTGGCTCTTCAGCTTAGAAATGGAGATGAGCACCACCCTCCAAAGGCGGACATGACTAGACTTAATGTCAAGGGGAAACCTTTTACCTTTATGTGTGCATATATATGGATGGTGATAACAAATATGAACAAAGAATGAAGAAGAAATAACTGGGAAATCTAGACTGAGAAATGACTCTCATTGCAGTCTTCTTGGCTTCTTTCCATATCTAACTGGAAACTCCTTTTTTTTTTTTGACAGTCTTTAAATATTTATTTTTTTATGCTTTTTATCTTTGTTTTATGTTGTATGTTGATATTTTCAAAGTGCACGTTTACACATGCCTGCTTGGAAATAAGCCCCATTGAGATAAATGGGTCTTACTTCCAGATAAGTGAGAATGGTGTTATAACCTAAGTTAGACATCTTCATACTGTATCCCTCCAGCTCCCAGAATTCCTGACCGTTGAACAAGCTGCCTAGTACTTCTGGGAGTTGGGGGCCTAAACAGCTGGAGGGCCGCAGTTAGAGATGCTTGACCTAGGTCTTTTTATAATAGTGTTTTCACACACACACATTTTTAGGACTTCATCTCATGCAATAAGTAATGGGGATCATTGTTTTTCCCTTAAGCTTTGCAACGCCACATTTGGCAATTAAACGAATGATTTTCCTACTCCCATCACATGTTTCCCTTCGTTCAGCTTTCTTTTCAAATTCTCAGTTTGCTTTCTCATCACACAGGAGACATTCTCCTCCCACTGTCTCATACCCCGTTTTCTTTTACTTTAAGAAATCCTCTGTGTTTGTTCTCACAGAACTACATTTCAACGTGAAATCATTAAATTGGATTTCTTCTATTCTATATTAGACTATAGACTGTACAATTTATAAGTACAGATACCTCTCAATTCAAAAGGTAACTATTGAATTTGCATTGTTAAAAAAAGATATGAAATACTGTTCCTTCCTCCTCGGTTCTAAAAATTATGGCGAAAGATAGGATACTACACTACCCATCTCGGCTCCTCCCTCCGAGATCATTACCTTTACAAGCAGACAATGGTAACGTCATCATTACCTTTACAAGCGGACAATGGAGAATTCCCATCACACGTTAAATTTCGCGGTTTAACACATCTCTATTTGGGGAATTTAAAAAAGAGGTGAATAGCCAATCAACTTAAGAAGCATAGGAAAGAAACACACAATAGAAATGGTGAACTATCTGGAATCCATTGTACAAGCTTGTGTCGTGATGGGCTTGCATCACACGTGTTTCATAATGTATAGAAATGCATGTGATGAAGTCCATGGTCTTCTGTGAAGCTTCAGGATCCGATGGGGAAATAAATAAATAAATAAATAAATAAATAGCTTATAAGATGATACGATTTTTTGCAAGATATTTAATCAATGAAATTGTTTATATACGGTTTGATGGGCACTGTTGAATTTAGAGCTATGTCAGGCTTTGCTTTTAAATGTTTATATGTCACTGTTGATTGCTTATTTTCTATTTTGTTTATGTGATTATGATTTATATTGCACTGATTGTTTATTTATGTTTTACTTTATTGATGTTCTGTTTATTGATGTATTGCGGGCTTGGCCTCATGTAAGCCGCACCGAGTCCCTTGGGGAGATGGTAGCGGGGTACAAATAAAGTGTTGTTATTATTATTATAAGCTGCCTAGAGAGCTGAAATATCTGGAAGGATGGAATTATTAGAGCCTGAAAACAGCTCAGCAGAAAAGCAGGGAAAAGTTGCATAAGCAGGAACAGTTATAGAAGGCCTTTTGACAAAGCCAGCCCTGGATTCTGTCCAAGCAAAATCCAAACTTAGTCCAGAGGTTTTATAATCCTTCCAGTTGAATACGTTTGGAAGGACATTGTAGCTAGAATCCAGTTACAATTTATCAATGTAAAGGTCCTTGGGGGTTCCTCCAGGGAATCCCTGACATTATCTTTAGCATCATCACAATTTTGGATAAGTTTTTATTAATTTTACCTGAGGCTAGGACAGTACTTCTGGGGAAGTATACTGTAATGGACTCATACCTTTGTAGGCCGAAGCCGAAACCTAAAAGTCAGTAAGCCGGCCTCCATGTTGGTGAGGGAAATACAAGGAGAGTCAGATCAGCAGAGGGGAGGAGTTTAGCTATCCCAGGATTGGCTAGGACAGATGGGAGGAGCTGGAGCTGTGAGTGGGAAAAAAGGCAGGCAGCTTCTGACAGAGAGAGAGATTGGATTTTAGATCTGAAGGGAGAGGGTGGATTTTCGAATGAGCTGAAGATTTCCTGAGGGAGAGTGTTTAAAGGCAGGTGTGGCTATAGAGTGGCCTGGAGGGTCAATAGCCGCCTGTGAACTGGTGTGGGTGGAAACACACTGGTTGTGTTTACTCTCTCTAAGGACAGGGTATTCTAGGAAAGCTAGATACGCTGTTGGGACAGATAGGTTTAGTCTGTCAGAGGGAATTTGCTCATGTTGAAGAACAGATACCCAGTTGGGGAGTCCAGTAAGCTTGTTAGGACTTAGCAACCGTTTGAGAAGATTGTGCTGTGCTAACCATTACGCTTGTGTAACTCTAAGAAGAGTTTTGTTGTTTGTTCCAGTATATATAAATAAACTTTGTTCTAGTTCAACTTTCCATAGAGTCTTCACGTTGATTCATTTCATTAGGCCTGTTCCAGTAATCTCTAACATCTTTTGACCTCAGACACTTTAAAGGGAGTTAAAGGAAGGGCTGGGAAACAACAAGCTTTACCTCAGGCATAACATCAAGTTAAATTCTCAGATCTATTTGAGTGGTGGCAGTAATTCCACAGTACACATTGAGCTTTGTGACAGGTGTCCAGTTGGAGCCTTAGAAAATAAAATATTCTACTCTGATCCATCAAATTGGTGGCAACGGCTGAACGGTCTTTAGTCCAGTTTACATTGGTGACCAGCTGTGAGCAATATAACAGCCGAAGGAATGTGTGGGTGTGTGCTAGGGAATATATTAGTTAAGTATTTTTCCCTTGGGCTCTGGCTATCGTTGCATATACATATATACACATAAACTTTTGATATGATGGCTGAATAGTGGTGGAAGAAACTGGCAGGGTTTTTTCTAAAAAAAAATTCAGTGACTGAAAAGGTAGAGTAGTATCTTTAAAAGGTAGAGTAGTATCTTCACAAGTAGACTGTTTTAAGAAAAAAATCTTCCTGGACTCAGAAGATATATTTAAATGATGGGCTAGAGTAATGTTTAACCAACATAATAGAGCAGATTCTTGACTCCAACTAACGTTATTGACCCTTCTAAGTCTATCTTAAGACCAAAGACATTTTTTCCTGGTTGATGGTGTCTTTTTCAAGATCTACAGAGAAAATGGGGACAATTGGTGTTCTGTACAAGCCATTTACATCTTATTCTACTTAACATATGAATGAAAATATCTGGGACATATCTGAGAATTTAAAGTTGGTATCATCAATATCCTGATTTTCTTTCTCAAAGCATTTTGTAAGTTCAGGTTTAGTGGTGCAGGTCACTATTAGGAAATAGAAATCAATTTGAGAGGTATGAATAGTCAAAAGTTGAATGAAGATGAAATGGAGTAATGATAGTGCACATCCTTCTTTGCTGGTAAGGGCCAGTGAAGTCCTGCAGTCTTTGAATGCTGGATCTTATTGTATGTAATGTATAAATTTAGAGATTTTACTCCAAAAACTAACCCAGAAAAACTGGGCAAGGTGCACAGGTCAATGTAATTATTGTACCATAACTCTAATATCTTAAAAAGAACCATCTCTTTCTCTGAGTAGCAAAAGGCAAGCACCTAGTCCTAGAAGGAACTGAGATTTAGGGCCCTATCACACCGCTGCATAAAATCCATATTGAACAGATATTGTGGATCATCTGCCTCAATATTCTGGGTTATATGGCTGTGTGGAAGGGCCCTTAGTTCCCAAACCTCTGCAGGGAGGGGGTGGCTACATTTTCCTCCTCTCCCCCCATCACCTGACATGTAATTTTGACACACCAGGAGCTTTCAATGAAAGGGGCTAAATGAGGGGCTGGGAGAAGAGTGTGAGGGTGCCATCCTGCTCCTTTGGGCTCCAGGAGCATGAAGAACTGGGTTCATTGAGGGGTGTGATCCCTGGGATTGTGGAAATGGTCCTGGGAGTTAAGCCTCACAGGGCCCACACCTGGAAAAATCTGGACATTACATTGAGGTCTGGATCTTTCCAGTTACTTATTTAATCTGGAGTAGTCAGAATTCCCAGGTTACTACAGATTAATTTGGATTTACTTGAGATGTCATTTGAACACCTCAGTTAATGGGTTAAAGGCCTGTCTGGAAGGGCATTCTGGAGAACCTAGAAGAAGCACCAACATTCTGTATTTTCTCTGCCTTGGCTTGTTTTTGAATGCCTGGGTGGAAAATTATGGCATCAGCTAGGGATAACTAGCCACCTGAGAAAGCACAGAGATCTTTCCATTTTCATGAAATTACTTCCAACTTTACCACGGTCCTCATTAAAATCCACCGCCCCGCCCCCCCTCCAAACCTGCCCATGAAGTCATGACGTCAATTGATATATGATAATGTATGGTAATTCTGGAAAAGCACATAGTGAGGACATAGAAAGCACTTTTGGTGGCTGCTATAGAAACTATGGATTGCGACCCCCAAATGAGATCCCCTTAATTGAAAAATGGGGATCACAAAACATTTGGCAACAGTAAAACGTTTTTGAATGCCACCTAGTGGTTGTTTTTGACATTATGTGAATCTGTAAGCAACAACATGCAGTGTTTTCAGCAGACTCTGATGCAAATGCTTCAGCTGTACTTCATAAAAAGGAAAATCAGCTTTGCAAATGCTGGTTTGTTATCAATAAAGATTTGGGTTTTATACCTATTTTATGTACCTATTTATCCGGGGTCATGCAAAAAAAAAAATCTTGGATGGAAAGGAGTCATGAGTAAAAAAAGTTTAAGAAGCTCTGGTCTAGAGAAAGGCTGCTGTGTATTGTATATAATGTAGTAGATCAAGGGCTGTAATTCTGGTTGTTTTTATTTTGGAATATCTTTTTGCAGTCTGTTTTGGCAAAGTTGCTGCTGTTTTAAAATGCTCTAACTGCATCTTGCTTCTCTAATAGGATGTAAAGTATGTGTAATTCCAATTCCTAGCTGATTGCATTGACTATAAATAGTCTCCCAGGCGCAGTTCAAATTGCTGGGGCTATTTTTCTAACCTTTAAAGTCCTACGGTTTCAGTCTACCTTACATTAAGGAGATCTTTTTCCTAATTCTAACATTTGGAGGATGTTTTCTGGCACTATGATGTTTTTTGTGTGGAGAGAATTGATTTTATTTTTAAATATTTATGTTTGATATTTCTTTATGTTACCCAAAGCATTTAAGATACAAACTGCAAAAAAACCAAAAAAAAAAAAAAAGAGTCAAAGGCTGGAAAGGGCCCTGCTGGCATTCCTTGATGAATGTTAGAGTACACAGATATGAATCATTACAATAAATATAGTGTTTATGGCTTATGTTATTATTATTTTTAGTTAAGCTGCTTTGGATCATTATGATAATTTTATAAACAAAGGACTATGAACAGATGATATCAAAAGAATTAAATTTGAAGTCACCGATCTGTCTGATTGTGACCATTTGGTATGTTGACAGTGACATCTCAGTTTTCACAACCTCCAGAATGCTTAGAGATTTAGTTTTTCTTCTTTTTTTGAGTTAGATTCTCATGATTTCATCAGGAACTCTGACAAGCTACACAAATGGCTTCACAGCTCGCGGGCTTCATGCTGCCCACCAGCTAATTTTCCCCCTGAAACCCTGGCTGTGCTATATTTCTCACTAAACAGCACTAACTGGGGACATTCTTGACAGGCAAAGCTATAGTGAAATATATCTTGAGTTAATGATTTGTGACAAGTGTGTACATTTCACTGCGGTAGGTAACAGTAAACTGTTGACTAGGCCATTTGCCATTGGTAGGTTATTGGCAATTTTCTATTTTCTTCTGTTTTGGAGCTTTGTGAGACAATATATTTGAGGGGTTTTTCTTGTTACCTTGTGATACCAAGTCTATTAACACTGCATTTAGGCTGAATTTTGGGGCATCTTTCTCCTCCATGAATTCCTTTGAGGACACGAGACACACAATTCCATATTATAAAAGGAATGCTGCCAGATTGCTGAAGACCGGCAGGCCAACATTTGAAGCAGTGATAAATCTACTCCATCTCCTTTATTTACAAAGAAATGACTTCTAAACTTCCTTCTTGGAGGGAAAAAGTATTAGAAGTTACCCACCCCAATATATCCAAATATTCTTCCCTATATTCTCATGGTGTTTGAATGATCCAATAAGTATGTGTAGAAGTAGTATGTAAACTGAGGCTACACTCAGTCTACACTCTATTGCACAATTTTAATTACCATGGCTGCATGCTACAGAATCCTACAATTTGTTATTTAGTGATGCACTAGAGTTCTCTGGGGCACTTATAAGCAAGACAAATAAGAGGGGCATAAATCAGTACTGGTAAATGGTCCCCAGCTGTCCTGATACCTTCATTTGTAGCAGATTTTAGAAATCCGCAAGATGGACAGGAGACATCCGGTGGAAGTTTTTTTTTAATTGACTCTGAGATGCACTGGACGTCATTTGCACTCATGCGGATATCTAAATGTACACAAAAGCAGATTTCTTATTATCTCTCCTCACTCCACTGTAAATTCAAGCTCTGTTTAATTTTGTAAAGATCAGAACAAAGGAATGGTTGCAGAGTTCTCATTGTAATTGCTTTCCAATTGTGCTTCCAATTAGCCACCTGTGTGTCTGTGTCTCCGTTTGTTTACAATCCAGATCGGCTGTTTCAGGATTTTAAAATGCACACAAGTGCAGGAGGAGTCCATATCAGTGTACAGAAATGAAATGACATGTTTTCCTTGACTGCAGGGATATACAGTCAAGTGAATATCCTTATTTTCCGGCCAAAATCAGGTTTTAAGAGCACCTTTTTAGGACATGTTTTTCAACTGTAAATCCGAATCAGCGTGCATTTTTGTGAACCGTTATTTAGCTACCATCCCCTTTTATCCTGGTGTCTTCCACATTTTAGGGCATTGGTAGAAGGGCCTTAGAAGAGTATTATAAGTGTCTCATGAAACTTCAAGTCCCAGGATCTCATGGGATGGAACTGTGGTAGTTAAAGTGGTATCAGATTCCTGTAACTGTTCAGTGAAGCTAATCTAAGGGCCCTTCCATGCAGCCATATAACCCAGAATATCAAGGTAGAAAATCCCACAATATCTGCTTTGAACTGGGTTATCTGAGTACATACTGCCATATATTTCAGTTCAAAGCAAAATGTGTGATTTTATTCAGCTGTGTGGAAGGGGACTATGGTGGACCACAGTTTTAACTTATCACTCTGCAACTTCATTATTGTCCATTTTAAATGACATCCTTAGGGCTGGATATTATGTTTTAATTGTTTATTGCATTGGTGTATTGTATATTCTGTTATTGTATATACGGCATTGAATATTCCCATTATATATGCCTCTCTGAGTCCCTTGCATGGGTGGGAAGAGCGGGATAGAGATAGAATAAATAAATAAATGTAGCTCTTCAAGCATTTGAAATGACACATTCTACTTCTCATTCGTAAATTCCTTTTTAAAAGATTCCGTGATTAAATATAATCTCAGGAAGTATTTTTTGAACATGAATTTCTTCATTGACTTTGTAAAAAATATGTCTTACCTTAATTATTATTTTCTTCTTATCCTTTAGTAGCTGAATTTGGACTTAGACCACAAGGAGAAAACTCTGGGAATGCTGAAAAACTCTCTGGATACATATGTTCCCGTAAGCAGATAAATGCATTTCAGTAACTGGATTATTTACTGTATCACTCTTACTTTATCATTATTTTTGACCAATCACAATGGGCCTTTAAACAAAAATAGGATCATATTTTCCTCTTTCAGATGTCAATTAGACAGGTCGACAACAGTGACTTTAAATGGTTGTTGATCCTTGCTGTGTTTGACCATGGGAAGAATGGGCTTTTAGAATTGGGTTCTAACCCAGTTGTATTTGTTGTTCCAGTTTCCTTGTCTTTAGACCTGACTTTGGCTGAATTGCGTGGGTGAACCAATATAGGAATCATCTCCTTAATTGAATAGGTAGTGTCAACCTTTTTCTTAAGACAAATCTTACAGAGACTCTAATGCCTCTGTGTTGATCGTGGGAAGAAAATAATACTGCCAAGGCTATGGCTTGTTATATTGGTTAGAGTTATCAAGTTGGTGCTCATTTTTTCTAAACACAATTCTAAAAGGATTAGCATTACTTTTCAAAATATCACATTGGCATTTCAATTAACTGACACAGGTCTTAGTGGGATTTCTATTAGCATATTTTGCTTTTATCTCAGAAAATACTGCTCTATATTCTGCCTCAAGTTCTTTGTTGCTTCCTGTGATTTATTACTGACATATCTGTGGTGCCTAATAAAGCTTCAGTTTGCAATTAGGTTATTCAGATAAATCTGTCCAGACTCCTAATAAGGTCTTTGGTCTGATTTTATTAGATTTTATGCCCCTGGAGGAACCTTGGGAGCTTAAGATTAAAAGGAAAGAATGTGTTGGTAGCATTTAAAACAAACATCCCAAACAGTGTTTTGTTCTTTTTCTCCTGAACCCCAAATAAAAGTTTGGCCAAAACCCAATCAGTAGTCTCAACAAGAGTAGACACATTGAATTAATGCAAATTACAGCAATAGTGACTTAACGAACTTACCATTGGTTCGGTGGGTCTAATGTAGGTTGAGACCGTTAGTTGGATTTTGCACTTTATTTTTAATTATGCTTTCTACTTTTCTCCCAGTTAAAAGCCATCTAGTATGAGAACATATTCCTAGCATTCATAGTTTGGCTCATAAATATAGCCACATAAAAATAATTAGAGCCAATGCAATATAGAGGTTGAGATGTTGGACCTGGGCTTAGGAGGTCCAGCTTAAAGTCCCCTACTAACTGTAAAATACATCAGGTGCCCATGAGCTTGTCCTTCTTTTTCAGCCAAGCTGACCTCATAGAGTTGTTGTGATGATAAAGCAGGAAGGAAGAAAGCTGCCTTGAGCTCAATGGAGAAAAGATAGCAATAATTATAATAAAAATAATGAATAATCATAAATGTATGTGGGTGAGTCGAAACGTTTTGCCTCCTATGTCATTAAAATGTCTATAGAATCATAGAATTGGAAGAGACCTCGTAGGCCACCCAATCCAACTCCCTGCCAAGAAGCAGGAAAATCTCTTTCAAAGAACCCCCACAGATGGCCAACAGCAGAAGTTGCTGCAGATCATAACCTGAATTGTCCTCCACGCAAACCTACCATTCAATCCAGCCACCACCAGTTTGTACACATTTGCACCATCTTTTAACCCAGGAATCAAAACCATTTTGGAAAAAAATCAGGGTTTTGCTTCATGATCCATGACTTTAAAGCTGTTTTAATGTCATTCAGGTCATTGAATCTGAAAGGTTGTCTTTTGTAGGTCCAAACAGGTAAAAGTCAGAAAGGATCAAATCATAAACGTTCTTCGATTATGGATTTCCTTAGGTGCACAACCTTCTTTTCAATGACATTCAATGACAACTCTTTCTTTTAGCTTCAGATTCCTGGTTCTACTCAGTCAATTGGAACAAGAAAAGACAAGTAGAGTAAGGTTACCTCTATCATATCAAGCATAGGTAGTCCAGGAGCTGTGGGGGCATTACTTTTTGACGCTCCTTCGTATTTGCATTATAAGGATGCAAATCTGTAGAATAGTTACCTAAAGGGAAGCAAGAAGTGCTTTTGAGGAGTGTATGTGAAAAGATGATTTATTTTTTTACTGAATCCACATGATCTTGTTTTCACTTTGCATAAATATTTTGTGGGGCAAGCTGCTTGTGCATGTCAAGCAAAAAGAGATGTGCAAACTCCATTCTCCTTCATCTTCAGGTCTACTGTTTGTGACTAGGCACCATGGACTTGACTACTAGCCATTAGAAATTACACCCTGCAATACGATTTTTGTTCCTGGGTTATAAATGTCATTTCCTAATTGGTTCTATCATAAAAACATGTAAAATGTTTATTAAACTGCAAAAACTTTGTTTTTGCAGAACATCCTACAGCACATTTTGCTATAGTTTTTCAGTGAATATATCACATTCAGTTTATTTATTTGCGGCATTTGAATACTACCCTTCTGAATCCCAAAGGGGACTCAGGGCAGTTCACAGGGGGTTCACATAGTTTGTGGCAGCCACAAAAACAAAGAAGTTTCCAGAGCATAAAAACTACTTCCAAAATAAGTACAGCACAATTAAACAGGAAATAACACTTTCAAACTAAGGACATATTTTTTTCAAATTTGGTTACATAATGTTATTGATTGGCCCACATTAAGAATATAAGAGTTCTTCTATGGGAACTCTTTGTATTTCTAGGTGCAAAGATTACTGCAGATGCAGACTGTGGCCAGGTAATCAGAAGATGCTTACTTCTTGGGAGGAGAGCAATGTCCAATCTCGATAAAATAGTAAAGAGTAGAGACATCAGACTGGCAACAAAGATCCGCCTAGCCAAAGCCATGGTATTCCCTGTAGTCACCTACGGATGTGAGAGCTGGACCTTAGGGAAGGCTGAGCAAAGGAAGATCGATGCTTTTGAGCTGTGGTGTTGGAGGAAAGTTCTGAGAGTGCCTTGGACTGCGAGAAGATCCAACCAGTCTATCCTCCAGGAAATAAAGCCCGACTGCTCATTGGAGGGAAGGATACTAGAGACAAAGTTGAAGTACTTTTGCCACATCATGAGGAGACAGCAAAGCCTGGAGAAGACAATTATGCTGGGGAAAGTGGAAGGCAAAAGGAAGAGGGGCCGACCAAGGGCAAGATGGATGGATGGCATCCTTGAAGTGACTGGACTGACCTTGAAGGAGCTGGGGGTGGTGACGGCCGACAAGGAGCTCTGGCGTGGGCTGGTCCATGAGGTCACAAAGAGTCGGAGACGACTGAACGAATGAACAACAACAACTATGGGACTAAATGTGTAGACTAGTATCTAGTTTCTCACAATAGCCAGGCAGATTGGTGTTGTCCTTCACCAGCTCCCCCTACTCCTAAAGAAATTAATATTTCTATATATGGGCCTCATCACACTAGAGAATGAATCGACTTAAAATCCACTTTCTGCCTCATGCAGAATTCTGGAGTTTGTAGCTTAGGGAGGAGCCTTTAACAGCCTCACTAAATTAAAAACCCCAAAATTCTGCAGGAGGCAGAAACTGGATTTTAAGTGGCTTTTTAAATCTAGTGTGATGAAGTGGATACTACTCCACTGAGCTGGGATACATGTCTTTCTTTTAAACAGTTATAGTTATATAAAGATCAGCATTAATACTGGGTTATCAAAAATAAAAATAGAAATAATTATATTTTCTCTGAATATGCAAGATCAATTTAGTTGTATAGGGCAGTATAACATGCTGTAAAACCTGGAAATAGCCGGGATAAAAAAAGGGGGGGGGGGGGCTAAATGAAGTTTAGTCAAAGTGCGGGTGGAATCGGGCTCACAGCTGAAAAGCACATGTTTAAAGGGTGTGCTTAAAACCTGATTCCATCTCAAAAATGTGTACCTTCGCATTTTACTGCAGTCATGGAAAACACGTGACTTCCTTCCCATCCCCCTTGAGCAGTCCTTTTGTAGATTGCTCAAGCGCACATGTTTTAAAAGTCTGAAACAGCTGGTTGAGATGTCAGAAACTGGAGCCACAGACACACAGGTGGCTAAAGGGAAGCACAATTGGAATGTAGTTTAGAACTCTTTTCAACAATTCTTTTCTTTCTTAATTCTTGAATTAACAATTGGGTAAAGTGAGGGACAAGAAATCTGCTTGTGTGTACATTGGGGTCTCCACACGTGCGCATATGAGGTCCAGCACATCTTGGAGATATTTTAAAAAATCTTCAGCAGGATGTCCCCTGTCTGTCTTCCATCTTGATCTGCTTCAAAGCATTGGAGGACAGGAAAAGAGATTTAAAGATGGGCTCAAAGCCAACCTTAAAAACTCTGGCATAGACACTGAGAACTGGGAAGCCCTGGCCCTTGACCGCTCCAGCTGGAGGTCAGCTGTGACCAGCAGTGCTGCAGAATTTGAGGAGGCATGAGTGGAGGGTGAAAAAGAGAAACGTGCCAAGAGGAAGGCGCGTCAAGCCAACCCCGGCCGAGACCGCCTTCCACCTGGAAACCAATGCCCTCACTGCGGAAGAAGATGCAGAGCAAGAATAGGGCTCCACAGCCACATACGGACCCACAAGAATATTGGAAGACAATCATCCTCGGAAAGCGAGGGATCGCCTAAGTAAGCTTCAAAGCAAGGTGTGAGGACAGCAGGGGAGTATTTTCCTGGGATTGACAGGTATTTGTGTGGACTTGCTGCCAGATCCTGGAAGTTTTTGGCCCCAATGTTAAAACCTACATTTTAACGCTGTCTGGAAGCACCCATAGCTGATATTTGTTATTGGGCTTACCATTTATGAATAAATCCAATTCTTTTAAAAACCGATGTAATCAGTATCCATATCCACATCTCATGTCAATAAATTCCATAAATGAATCATAAAAATATATCAGAAGATATTTTTGTACTCTTGAACACAACACAAATTATTCTTCCATGAGCAATGCATTTCCAGGGATATGTGTATGCTAGATTTGTCTTCAAAGTACTGGTAGATATGTAGGGAAAGGGGACTTCAATTTTAAAAACAGGAAAATAGTTGAATTATAGCCGCATAAAAATCATTCTCCCCAGTAGTAGAAGTCTAGAGTAAAAAATGAGGTTAAGGTAATAGCCGGATAGTATTTGGGAATTCTTATTTTACAAAGTAGTTGTCCCTTTTTGTGACTGGTGTGACCTTTCCTTCTATGTAGAATGTCAGGCAGCAAATGTATTCTGTTGGAATGAGTCTTTAAAAAGCTAAACAAGTTTGTGTGTGAAGTCTGAGGAATGCCAAGTGACTGGAGGGAATTGAGAAAACGTATTAAAATGATTGGAAGCGTTGTGCTTGGTAACTCTCTATTGAACAGCAAAAGAAACTGAGCACACCAAGGCAATTTATCTTTTTGTCAATCCTTATAGCCTTAGCGAACCATGCCTTAACAATGAATTTTCCCTTTTTTTAAAAAAAAAAAAGATGTTAAAGAGCTTCTGTGAAATTCACATGTTCCTTGAACATAAATATTTTCAGTTATTTTAAGAATCCAATACATGTCACACTTTTTGCTGTGTGGTTAAAGCAAGGATGAGAACTGTGTAGCATTGCAACTCCCAATAGCTCCAGCTGATATAGCTGATGATGAGGATTATTGCAAATTGTAATTCAGTAACACCAGGAGAGCAGTATAATTTCTTCTCCTACTTTAGAATGTGACTACTTTACAGTTTAATTTTCTGGTCTTTATTCTTAAGATGCATGGCGAATTAAATCTTTTCCTTTTAAACAGGGGAATCTCCCAACTCTTTGCCTCTTCTGTTTCCATGTGGCAGTCTGAAAAGGGAAACCCTTCCAACAATACTCAGGGAAAAAGGTTTGTTACAAAGCTTTGGTCTTTTGAGTTTGAAAAGAACAGAATAAGGAAAGGCACCCACTTCCATTTGTTTGCTCGTTCTGTCAAGAACAGTCATCCGGAGTTTTGGAGTTGGAGAACATCTCTATGCAGATGACACTCAACTCTACTACTCTTTTCTACCACATTCCAAGGAAGCTCCTCATATCATAAGGGATGTTCAACCTGTAAGTTTCCCACCTGAAGTCTCTGAAAACTTTCTATTTTTCCAATGCCATTCTTCTTTGACCTTGTTTTTAAAAAATGACTTTTAGGAACAAAGTGGTTAATCTACTTGTATTTGAGCTGAATCTTCTAAGCCACATGTACATGTAGTTCAGTAGAAATGTAATAGAAATATTTAGTTTGGTGTCAGTATGGATGTGCTCCTCGTGTTTTAATTCAAACTCATGAAATACTTCTTAATCCTTATTATATTTCATGGATTATATTGCAGGGATTGCATTGGAAATTCTCACTGTTTATCAAACTACACAACATCCTGATCTTCAAGAATCCTTGAGAAATTATTTCTCACAAGAGGTGAGTTACACTACCTGGTTGCTACAGGTTGAAAAATAATAATAATAATAATGCTGCACAGGTTGTCTGACAACACTATGTAACACAATCCCTTGTTCAAAATTATTTTGTAATTCCCTTATTCAGCCTGTATGTATCGTATTATATATCCAGAAAGGCTTAGATGTTCTGCAATTGATATTAGGGTATTTTCTGTTCTGTCACATTTGTGTAATCATCTTGTGTAGAGATTGACTGGTTTGTCCAATGTAGAGCTCAGAGAAGCATTGCTAGCGTAGGATGGCACAGGTATGGGCAAACTTTTTTGTTTTGTGGCTGCATTGTGGGCCCGGGCAGGAGGGCTGGGCCAGGAGGGGGGGGCACATGCTGTGTGGGGAGGGCCCAGGAAAGGATGGCACCAGGAGGGGGCAGGGGAGGGCCTGAGTCATCCTAATAAGGACGGGAGTACTCATCCATCCTTATGCTGGGAGGAAGGTGGGACACGTGGCAGCTGCCCCAATCCTCGTTCCCATCCTCCTCCCCCAATCCTCCTTGGCATTATGCTGGGAAGAAGGTGAGACAGAGCTGAGTGTGCTCCAGAAGATTCTCAGTCGCTGTGTTCCTTCCTTGAACTGTCCTCCCAGCATAAGGATGGGGTCGCTTGCATCATCCTTATACCAAGACGAGGGTGAGACATAGCATGGCTGAGAGCGCTCCAGAGGTCTCTCAGCTGTTACATGCCTTCCTCCCCCATCTTTTTGGCATAAGGACATGGCGGGCCACCATGTCCTTAATCCAAGAGGATAGGGAAAATGAGGAGAGCCTGAGGTAAGCACCCAGGGGACTGCATCTGGTCCCCGGGCCTTAGTTTGTCCATGCTTGGGATAGCATATATCACATTGGACAACGAGCAAGTAAATAATAATAATAATAATAATAATAATAATAATAATAATGGAACTCGGTGCGGCTTACATGAGGCCAAGCACACAGTACCTCAATAAACAAAGGCAATAACAAAATCATCAATACAAAACAGTTAATATAAATTTCATAAACAAAAAATAAACAATAACAATAACACACAAGCATTTAAAAACCTATGGCCAGGCCAAATGTAATAATTTAAAATTTAAAAAATAATGCTGGGCATGAACAAGGTAGGATATAACTGGGATAGGGTTTTCAAAGAAGTATGAGGGCATCCAGGCAATCCTAAATCAATGGTAAAGTGCAAATGCACCTCTGATGTTATTGGCCCATGTAATATTGCTCCCATTGTAGATGTGGCGCAGAATTAGCATCTGGGTTTTAGCCAGGGCCTTATCCCTGTATTACTGTCAATGTTATGTATTTTACTGTAAGTGAGCAGATTTGGATGTTGCTTGTTTGTCAACAAAACCCAGCCTTTTACACCTTGTGAGAGGGCCATATTATTCTCCAGAACTGGTTGTAGCCTGTTGATTATGTGTTTGAGTGGTCTCAGCTGGAGACTGCTGTTGAATTTACAAGCCTTTTTCAAACTTCAATAACCACCTAAAAAATGAAGGAACAAACCAACAAGGCAATGTTAGTACTTGGCACCATCTACTACAAGACAGAACATCCCTAATGGCCGTTTATAGTCTCCAGCAGAGACCATTCAAACATTGTAAATAAGTATCTATTATCTTTTCCTTTCTTTAATGCGTTTTCACAGGGTGTTCCTGCGAGCATCACATTTTTTAGTCCTTCTGGTGTCAAGTATTGTCTGAAGCAGATTATGAAATTGTCGGGTGATCTCACTACCCAAATTAAGGTAAAGCGTGGTTTTTTTTCACCAGCTTTTGGAGATGTAATATTTCATATAGTGCTGTTGCAAGTTTGTTTTTTTTTTTGGGGGGGGGTTCCAATTCCCCTTCTCTCATCACTTTATTCTACCTCTGATGTGACCACTCACCTTTTCGTGGGTTGCCTTAAGATACTCTGTACTGTAGAAATAATCTTTCTTTTCCCCATATTTTTGCAGATCAGAACTTACTGAGACAGAATCACAATAATCTATAGATATTCCATATGGTGTCTTAGCAACAAGGTAGTTAGGAGATTTTGAATATGATTATATTACAGTTGCTGGGAGAATAACAAGCAGAAACATCCATTACATTAATCCATTGAGAATGGATGCTATTAATTTTAATACCAGAGAGATGTTTTCTAAAGGAAAGATTCCTTTGCATGGATCATCCAAATTGTATCTTTACTTCATTGTTAGCTGAATATATATTCTCATCAGTATATAGGTCTCAGGAGCCTTTTGAGGTCATTAAGTAGAATTTGTAGACAAGAGAAGCTGTCAATCAATCACTCAAAAACCAAGGTGATGGTATTTTCCAAAAGGAAGCAAAGACACACTTGGAAATTGGATGGTCACTCAATAGAGCAGTGTGATAGCTTTAAATACTTGGGCTTACACTTCTCACATAACGGAAACTGGAAGAACCACATAGAGGCAGCCAAATTATCTGCCTGGAGGGCAGCGAAGTCAATCCTAGCCTTTGGAAAAACAAAGGGAGGTTCCCTGGTATGTCCCACAGTAAAGATTTTTGCCGCTAAAATTTTACCCCAAATGTTATACGGAGCGGAAATTTGGGGGCAAGGTAATACAGAACAGGTTGAACGTATTCAGAACAAGTTCGCAAGAGCTCTTCTAGCCCTTCCCCCTGGGACCCCAGCTGCCCTGTTAAGATTGGAATTAGATCTTCCCTCACTTAAGGCCAGAATGCATAAACTCATCATCTCGTATGGGAAGAGATTGCTAGGAATGGCGGAGGTGAGCATAGCAAAGCAATGCTTGAGGGAGCAGTATAAACGGGGAGGATGGGTGCAATCCTGGCTAGCCTTGCTTCATCAGTATTTTGACGGGTCAATAACAACTCTAATGCAGCTGGACAAGAAGGAGATTAGTGATAAAATCTTTGAGATGGATGCAGCTGGCAATTTGGAGATTAGTAAAAAGCAAGGTTTTTCTACATGGTATCCCAGACTAAAGAGTGACCAATACTGCCAACAATATTTTCAAGATCTAACGTCACCAGTGTTGAGGAAAGCCTTTACAGCTCTGCGCTTCCAAACAATGCCCTCAAACTGGCTAGAAGGGAGATACAAAGGGATCCCCCATGCCCAAAGGCTTTGCATTTGCGGCTCTGGGGATAAAGAAGATCTAACACACTATCTATTACACTGCCCTCTGTATAATGATCCCAGAAAAAATCTCCTGGGAACACTCCTTGAAGAAAGGGCAGCATGGCAAGAATCGGCCGCGATCGGTGACTTGTTAGCAGATTATGACAAAAATATAACACTAAAAGTAGCCACATTTGCAATTGCAGCCCAAAAGATCAGAGACAGAGTAGCAAAATCCTCGTTGGAATCCAGATAGGGAAAGGGAGAAGGTTAAGGATGACACATACTACTGTTAGGTTTCTGCCAGCAAAATTTTAAAGATCTAGTTTTTTAAATTTTGAAGGGTTTTGATTTGTATTGGAGTGTGTTTATAAAGGTTGTATGTTGTTGATGTCATGGCCTATGGCTAGTGCAATAAACTTTATTCATTCATTCATTCATTCATATTCTCATCAGTAGATGATGGCCAATCTACATATGCCATTGAATACATACCTGTTTTTGTTCTTGTTTGTTTACTTT
Source organism: Anolis sagrei (assembly GCF_037176765.1). Lineage (NCBI taxonomy): Eukaryota > Metazoa > Chordata > Lepidosauria > Squamata > Anolidae > Anolis > Anolis sagrei. Next base: position 196,711,094 of record NC_090023.1, read on the forward strand.
TAGCCAAAAGTGAGGAGTGCTAATGACCATTTTGCCACGTTTTCTAGTATTTCTGATTTCACCTTCCTTTTCTGAAATCTGGATTGGCTTTTCTGAAATGGGAAGCTCAGCTGGGCCCAGAAACTGTGGCTAAATAGTCAATAGAACTCTTTGGGAGGCGTACTATCACACTCAGAGATGGAAGGGAATGTAGGGACCAGTGAGGCCTGTGATACTGGAGCCTCAAGCAGCACACACTTTGACCATACCTGCTCTTTGCTGTGGTTGTCATTTCAGTTTGCTGCCATAGGTCCGACAACAGCTGAAGCCCTGGAAGCTGAAGGAATCAAAGTGAGCTGTACTGCCGCTAGCCCTATTCCACAGGATCTCACCGCAGGGATCAGAAGAACTCTTCAGCTCAAGAGTTGCTAATACATTTGGAAGTCCACTATGTTTGAAATGACATAGTTTAGTGTCAATAATGTCCCTGGAAAAAATGTGTCCCTTTCCTAGCATTCATGTGAATTTGAAGTCTTTGTACACTTTGATATTATATGTATAATAATAATGAATATAAATCAGAGTAAATCTTGGTTGTTGAGACTGGCTCTATGACCTTGCTTATATATTGTACCCTATTAAATGTGAAGCCTGGCACTCTTCCATTTTTAAAAACAGTAATAAACAAACTTTTCAAACTGAAACCTTTTGATTAAGCTTTGTATTTAATGTATGTTATTTTTAGAATGGATGTTCCACCTATACAACTTCCAGAAATATAGACTAGTAGGCATCCATTTCTTCTGTAGTAATATGTTCTATTATTTTATAATTTTATGATTATTAGAAAACAGTCATGAAGTCATTTTGTTGCTGAATAAGTGGGCGGGTTTGGATTTAGCCACACATTGTTATTTATTTTATTTATTTCCTACATTTCTATCCCGTCACTTCTCAACCCCCGAAGGGGGACTCAGGACGGCTTTGGCATAAGGACATTTTTGGCATAGGCACCTAGGATTTAATCACGTTAGGAAATACTCAATTTCTGAGACTGTTCGGGAATGATCTTGAACGGGTCCTATCACATGACGCTTGCCCCATCCCATCAGTATTCCATCGGAAAACGTCTACAAAGCATCACAGAAACGGATTAGTTGCAGTCAGAATTATCGTGTTTTTTGAAATACTACAGATTTTTCCATTGATGAAGCACTGTTTTTCTGTGTGATAGGAAAATCTGTATTTATCCTATTTATTTATTTATTTATTTATTTATTCATTCATTCATTCATTCATTTACTGCATTTATATACTGCTTTTCTCACCCCCGAGGGCACTTAAAGCAGTATACAATAAGTAATGGCAAAATTCAATGCCAAAATATATACAAACCAAAGAATAATAACTAAAATGATAACATGTAACTATAAATTAAACTTAAAATCATATTAAACATAAACAGGCATTTAAAATTAAAATTTAGAATTAAAAACATCTTAATATGGCATTAAAATCAAAAAATTCAGAATTGTAATCCGAAGCCGTTCCTATTATCAATTGCACTTATGTCCTATTCATTTCCTGTAATAGATTACTGCCCGAAGGTTTGGTCCCATAGTCATGTCTTTATGTTTTTTCTGAAGGCCAAGAGGGAGAGCACTGATCTAATTTCACTGGGGAGGGAGTTCCAGAACCGAGGGGCCACCACTGAGAAGGCCCTGTCTCTCATTCCCACCAGTTGCACCTGCGAAGGAGGTGGAACCGTGAACAGGGTCACCCCAGAAGATCCTATCACCAACTATACTTTTTAAAAAGGTCATAGAGTGATGTAAGGGGTGTTTTGAATGGATTTGGAGGAGCCAGCCTTCTGTGGTGTGATAAGTCAAAGTGCAGTATTTTCAAATCATAAGAATTGTAATATTCAGGTGTGATGAAGAGAGCATGCATTCTGTCCCAATATAGTATGCATCCAGTCCTAAAAAAAATATGGGATGCATACTGATATAAACGGATTATATCCCAATGTGATAAGGTCCTTAGTCTGTCATATAGTTCAAAGTACAACATAGTTATGTGCTCTGGCTACAATCATGCTTTTGCATTTTCCTGTGCATTTGCTTTGAACATTGAAAGTCAGTAGGAATATGAAGAAAAAATAATATTTTCCATATTTAAGGAGGGGTGTTCTAATATATTTGGGAAATCCTTTTCCTGCTTCAAAAAAGAAATGCAGTTCAAAAAATGACAAAGCCAGTCTCTCTTGGTTATTGCAGTTCCTCTCTGTGTGCCTTTGAGATTGTTGCCTGGATACTGGATGTGTTTTACTGGAGAACCATAATTATATTTCTCATTACAGAGAGACATTACAGGACCTGTCCAATAGGACAAGGGATGAGACAAAAATCAGACTAATTCTGTAAGGCTAAGTCCCAAGATATCTTTTCTCCTTCCTGATACTGAAACCATTATTTATGCCTTACTACAAAGTATGAGGCCATAGAAGAGAGGATTAAGCTCACTCCTCAGTATCTCCCCCTAATTTGTTCGGACAGGAGGCATGATACCTGACTACCCCAGTTCATGGCAAAAGAAAAGGTACATTACACTGGTTATTTAGTGCTCTGGCTTGGGCACTGACAGTTCCTGCTGTGTAATTTCTCTCTGATGCCAAAGTGCATTAACTGTGAGGTTAGAAAGGGAGAGAATTGCTGCTTATAAAACATAAGGGACAGAGTTTATAGGCACTAAAGCAATTCAAGTGTTTTGCAGTCACTGGTCAATGTTAACTGCGATCCAGACTGCTAGTCAGGCCATGTAGAAAGGTTTCAGGCTATTTTCATGCTTGATTTGATAAAAATGAAAGTCAACAAAGGCTTAAAGTCACTTCAAACAAAAGCTCCACTTCCCACAAATCAGTCCTACAGTAAGAACCAATGTAGACCTCAATTTCTCCCGTCCCAAGATTATCCGATTGATGACATATACTGTAGTGTATGTCGTTTTAAAATACCTTCTTGCACAATGCTATCTCACAATTGAGTAATCCATCTGATACTATCTAGCCACACCCATATAAACCCATCAGAAGGCGATAAAATCCCAATCACCAGAAATGATTTTGGTAATGCCCTTTTAATTTTAAGCTTACAGGCTCTCTTATCTCAGAAAACTGATCTGTGGACAACCCCCCCCCCCCTTCTAAATTCCGAATACATTCACTAGCAATTAATGTGATTTTTCTAAACAGTAGAGTTGTGCATGGAATTCGTTTCTCCCTTTCCATTCGTTTCTTTTGTTACTTTGGGAGCACGGAATAGGAAGGCCCTTCCCGGTACAAAAATCAGCTCAACACAAAAGCAAGAGGGAGCGGGGTACCGGTTCCTGACCTATTTTTAGGCATCACAGTTTAATCTTTTTTATTAATCTCCCAGCAAACGAAAAGCAAACCCTTATTCCCTGAAAACTACTCTCCTCTTCCTAGAGGCCACAGCTCTTCCTTACCTGGAAGTGGGAAGCCTCCTTAAAATGCCTTGGAGATTGTGTGGCTGGTTGGCATGGTGTAGTCCGGGACAGAAAGTGTGTGTGCCTGCAGCCAAGTGCCTCCCAGAACTTGCTTCCTTGCCTTGGAAAAAGAGTGTGTGTGTGGTGTGTAGGCCCACAAATCTCCCGTATCTGCCAGTGTCTGCATCCAAGCTCCTCTTACTCTAGCAGTGGTTCTCAACCTGGGGTCACCAGATGTTTTTGGCATACAACTCCCAGAAATCTCAGCCAGTTTATCAGCTGTTAGGATTTCTGGGACTTGTAGGCCAAAAACATCTGGGGACCCCAGGTTGAGAACCATCGTGTCAACTTTTCCAGTTGTTTCTCTTCAATCCTGCTGTCACCTGGGATTGCAACATCTGACGCTCCATACTTTGTTTTTTAACACAATCGTGAAGTCAGGAGTATTGTGCTCCAAAATTCTGTCATTATTATTATTATTATTATTATTATTATTATTATTATTATGTGCATATGTACCTGTCACTCTACTCCCCCTGCTTTCATCTTGCAATTTAATCCCATTTTACCATACTTATTATTTAATAAAATTTTATTGTGTTTTAATTTATTTTAGTTATCTATTACAGGAATTTTAGGATAGTGATTAGTGTTTATTTGTCTGTGTTGTTGTTGTTGTTGTCTTTTATTGTTGATATGGTCAGTGGACTAATCAATAAATACATATTGGAGTTATATGTTTTGGACCTCAACTCCCAAAATTCCTAACAGCCGGTAGGGTCGAAGTTTGCTCATGCCTGGGTTAGGGGCACAGGACCCCTGTTGGAAACGATATATGGAGGACTGGCTGTGCGCTCCATCTCCCACACTCCCTGGCCCAGTGGTTCTCAACCTGTGAGTCCCCAGGTGTTTGGGCCTACAACTCCCAGAAATCCCAGCCAGTTTAACCAGCTGTTAGGATTTCTGGGAGTTGAAGGCTAAAACATCTGGGGACCCACAGGTTGAGAACCACTGCTCTAGAGTAAGAGGAGTTTGGATGCAGACACTGGCAGGCACGGGCGATTTGTGGGCATAATATGTGTGGTACTCGAATACAGGCATTGGTGCTTTCTGGGCCTGCACACCACACATGCACTCTCCTTGGAAAGCAAGTACATGTGTGGTGTGCAGGCCCAGAAAGCACTCGCACCTGCCAATACCTGCAGCTGAGCACCTCCCCTAGAGTAGAAAAAGCACATAAGAATTCTTGAAGCATGCGCCAGAAAGCGAAGCCCAGGTGGGAAGCCCCCCACTCCTAACAGGCCAATAGAAAACCCATCTTTTAGCACCCAAGAGCGAAAACAGATATCTGCCCTTCCAATTTCAGGAGGCTCCCAAAAAACAGATCGGGGGGGGGGGGAGGGAGCACCGAAAGCCGGGACACAAAACTGGTCAAGGTTTTCTCCAAATACACAACCCCACTAAACCGTACATTTTGAGAGTACTGAAAAAATATATTTCAAGAACACTCTCCTATAATACTAAATCATTCTAAATTTTGAGCTATAATATTAAAATATCTCAAAGATATTTTTTTACAAGTTTAATAAAGAATACAACAGGGTTAGATGTGGGTTCAGTGTTCTACAAACTGGTTTCAGCCTTTAACTATCCATGTACAGTCCTATGTTCTTCAGCCTCCAGCAATCTAAGGTAATATACACTTAAAAGTAAATAGAGTATTCCATGTTTTGAGAGTTTTTGACAAGTTAGCATATGCTGTAAAGATTTATTAATACTATCTTAACTTTTTAAAATCTGAGGTGGGGTTCTAGTTGTTAAGCATATTTTATTTACATTTATAGTTTAGATTGAAGCACTGATTTCTAATCAGGGATACTATACTGAAAAAGGGAAATGCAAACAATAAGATGTCTATTAGCTGAAGGTTATGGTACTTGACGATAGCTGAATTGCTTACTTCCAAAAGATTTGTTGTACATTTTGTGTACAATAAAGAGTGCTGTGTCTACATTAGCTTAAAGATCATATAGGTTATTTTAAAAATCATATCACTCTTATAAGGAGGCAACATAGGCAAGGTGACTCCAGATGTTACAAAATAAAGCATTTATTTGCATCAGTGATATTGCCATGTTAGAATTGCTTACAAGAGTCAACATCCTGTTGATGGCATATACTGTTGTTGGCATACACTTTAAGGTACCTTTTTGAACAATGTCCCCTCACAAGGGTAACTCCAGCTGATACTCTGGTCACACCCCTATACGCGTAACCCATGAGGAGATAGTTGGATCCCTGGAACCATCCAGCTGCAGTTTCTTTCTTGAGGAAAACTAGAGTTGTCAGCATCCAGGACTTCCAACACACATACATGCTGAAATGCTGATCTTGTATTATGTGTCTTGGATTCTAAGCTACTCCTAGACTGAGGTGTTGTGTGGTTTCTGGGCTGTATGGCTGTGTTCTAGCAGCATTTTTCCTGACAATTTGCCTGCATCTGTGACTGGTATCTTCAGAGGAAGATCCTCTGAAGATGCCAGCCACACATGCAGGCAAAACATCATAGAACATCATAGAATCATAGAGTTGGAAGAGACCTTGTGGGCCATCCAGTCCAACCCCCTGCCAAGAAGCAGGAAAATGGCATTCAGATCACCCTTGACAGATGGCCATCCAGCCTCTGTTTAAAAGCCTCCAAAGGAGCCTCCACCACAGTCCAAGACAGAGAGTTCCACTGAACAGCTCTCACAGTTAGGAAGTTCTTCCTAATGTTCAGGTGGAATCTCCTTTCCTGTAGTTTGAAGACATTGTTCTGGTGCTTGAACATGGCCATACAAACTGGAAACCACACAACACCCCAGTGATTCCTGCTGTGAAAACCTTTGACAATATTTCTAGATTCACATGAGCAAGTGAGTTTCACCAACTCTCCCTTTATCTGAAAACTTCAAGATCATTTCTAGGGACCAGAAAAAAGAACTCTTATTGAATGGAAATTAGGATTCAAGTAAAATGAGTCAACATCGCTCAGAATAAGAAGCATTCTTAGTTCCATCAAAACATATCATGCCTATTTGGTCCAAGGATGTGTAAGTCCCATAAAGTCACACATTTTAATTCGGCATGAAAAGCACAAAGAAATGCAAGACTTCCCAGGCTCTTGGTTACACACAGAAGACCACAAAAAACTAACAGTTGGTTCAGTGGAATGAGCAGACTTTAAATCTATATTAGGCAATATTTTCTTCAAAGATTATCTGCTATTAACATTGTTTTCTAATGCACACACTGTGAGTGCAAAATATTCTTAAGAAATCCTGTATGCCTGTATTACATACTTCTAGTTATCCTTGCTATGCACTTAAGATACTTCCTTTGAGTGCCACCGAGCACCTTCCACACTGTTTGGTTTAAACAGTAAATATTAGATTTTTTAAAAAGCACATTTTCTACTTTGAGCTGAGCTCCAACACCCCAAGTTATCTTACTAGAAAGCATGGGTGCCACATGAGCTTTTAGAGGCACTCTTGGCAAGGTAAAATAGCTTGATGTAACCGGAAACCCATTGCTTTGACATTCTTCTGGAAAGAAAAAGGTGAATTCTAGTACTCTGCTGCCTTCTCAACATTCACCAAAACAGCTGACTAAAGCAGGCAGGAAACAATGTTCTGGGACAGGAAGAGGAAAGAACAGATGGGGTCAGGATATTTGCAACTGGATTGTAATTGTAAAAGGATATGAAACAATGAGGTATTTTCTATACATAAAAAGAGTGAACCAGAAAGTGATTATGTTTTAAGGTGATTTAATGAGAGAGGAATTATTAAGGTATACCTTCTGTGCCAGAGGTGTAGAGTAAGAGGCTAATAGAGAAGAGTGATTCAAAGAAATACGACGGTTATCTGGAAAGTAATGTTACAAGGCACGTAGCTGTTCTGGATGCCAACTTCTTGGGTGAAGTTGGCATCACTGCTGTGTAGTGGAAAGCCAGTGGAAGCGAACAAGCACTGCCAGTCATCAGTAGCTCATCAACTGGTGTTGTGGTGAAGGCTACAGATGAGCGTCCAAATTCCGTTTCTCTCTGTAATACGCTATCTAAACGGGACATGAACGCTGCTATGATTCATTGCAAAATAGTTTCAGTTTATGGAAAGCACGTAATTTCAAGACAGCATGTGACAAAATGGGTACGGAATATATTGTGAGACCATGAAGAAACTCAGCAGAGCCATCCAAAACAAACGTCATGGGATGCTGATTGTGGGAGTCTGTCTCCTTCATGACAATGCACATCCACACACTGCTCATGCAACACAGGAGTTGTTGACTTCATTTGGTTGGGATGTTTTAAGCCCCAGCGCTGATCTCGTACCCAGTGACTATCATCTGTTCACTAAATTGAAGGAACACTTTTCCGATGACGAGGTGAATATCGAAGTGACAAACTGGCTGAAAAAGGTGGAGGGGAACTTCTATGACACAGGCATGAAAAACTCGTCCCACAGATGACAATATGTATTGAACTGAATTGTGATTATGTGGAAAAATAATGTAATATCTATGCTACAATCCATGTAAGTTTTACTAAAATATATTCATTCTTTGTATTTTTTTTTAAAATCTTGTAACCTTACTTTCCAGATAACCCGCGTAGAAGTGTGTTTTGGAACTCAAACTTTACTCACACCATATGTTTACATTCTTAGGCTGCCTTTAGCATTGATTTCTGTCATTGTCGATGCAACAATGGGCGGCATCTTCCCAATCCCCCCAAAATGTTAGAGACTGTACACTAAAATTATTTGGACTCAAATCACAGATTAAATGTGTCAGTCAATCGCTATTCTAAAACATTGTTTTGGCTTAACATTCTTAATCCACCTGGAATACAATGACACACTTGAGGTTTGAGGGAAAAAATAGCACTAAACAATTAAATACTGGCATATAGGACACATTTTAGTTAAAAAAACACAACCTTTAATATGCAATTGTTTATTCACATTTCAGGGGGTAGAGGTGTAAAGTAGAAAAAAAGCCCATTTTCATGGGTAATTTACATCCTGTTTTGCATTGAAGTATGAAAGGCACATTTTGAGGAATATGGTAAGTGTGCAAAGTGATGTTTATGTAAATTCAATTGGATGATTTAATTAATACTACTAGCAGATGTGCTTTGGAAAAAGATTTGTTTATCAACAATGTTGACAAAACCAGCTACGGTAAATTAAATTTTATTGGAATATGACTATGTGAGTAAAACCACTCTGTTCTGGAACCCTATGAAACCCATGTCAACGCAGGGAAAGGAAATGTACAGTTTTGTTTTAAAAATGAGGGAGGAAAAAATGTACAGCAACTTAGAACAGCATTCAAAATATAGTGATGAAGATTTCTTTCTCCAGCTGTACAATCTTATAAATATATAACAATATAAACAAGCAGCTCATATAGAACAACAAATTAAATTTTGAGCAAGGCACTGATTCAATTGCTGCAACATGTACCAACATTCAGTTAGTTCACTGATCTCCCAAATTATGGCCTTCATTGTCCTGAGTCAAATGTTGCAAAAGGTTTAATATGGTTTCTGTTCTTTCTAGAAGAGTCGAGTTTTTCTTTGCTGCAGACCGCAAAAGAAGTGAGTAAACATACTTATTGGTCTTCAAAATTTCATCTTCTTCGCTGTTAGCTCTGGGGGAGAAAGGGAGGAGCAGGTTAATCTGCTGGGCAAATCTATAAATATTTAACCACAAATAACAGCTTGAGATGAACAGCAGCTGCATCAACAGAAGGCTTTTTTGCTTCTGCAAGGAGAATAACCCTCTGAATGTTCACAAAATCCACCTCTCCAATGCATCCTCCCATGCTATATCTTCTGCTACTTCCAAGTGCTAGTACAATCTCCTAGGAATAGCATTTCCATCACGTATGAAAGCCTCATACTACAGCAACCTTCCTAATGCCGCAACCCCTTAATACAGTACCTCGTGTTGTGGTGATCCCCAACCATAAAATTATTTTCATTGCTACTTTATAACTATAATTTTGCTACTGTTATGAATTGTAATGTAAATATCTGATATGCAGGATGTATTTTCATTCACTGGACCAAATTTGGCACAAATACTTGACACGCCCAAATCTGAACACTGGTGGGGTTGTGGGGATGATTTTGTCATTTGGGAGTTGTAGTTGTTGGGATTTAGCATTCCCTTACAATCAAAGAGCATTCTGAACTCCATCAATGATGGAATTGAACCAAACTTGTAACACAGACCTCCCATGACCAACAGAAAATACTGGAAGAGTTTGGTGGCCATTGACCTTGAGTTTTGGAGTTGTAGTTCACCTACATCCAGAGAGCACTGTGGACTCAAACAATGATAGATCTGAACCAAGCTTGGCACGGATACTTAATACGCCCAAAGGTGAACACTGGAGTTTGGGGAAAACTCCAAACTAAAGCTTGACATTTGGGATCTGTATTTGCTGGGATTTATAGTTCATCTACAATCAAAGAACATTCTGAACCCTGCCAACAATAGAATTGGGCCAAACTTCCCATACAGAACCCCTATGCCTTGAAGGGACTTGCTGGCGTGATCCTTCCTCCAGCTCTACCTTGCCCACACATGCGCACCATGCTGCAATGCACCAAACATGCCTGCTTTCCCCTCCCTGCTTAAGAGTCTCAGACATAGCCCTCCTCTTGGCTGAGAGGCCGGCCAATCGCAGCAGAGGGCTTTTGGTGGGAGAGCTCGCTGTCAGTTCTCAAAAAGGAAGAGAAGGACATACGGAGAAAGCTTCAGCCTTTTCTGTAAAAGTGGTTCCTAAGACCATCAAAAATATGTTTTCTGACAATCTTTGGTGACACCACCAGGGGTCCTGGCCTCCAGGTTGAGAAACGCTGTACTACAGGCAGATCTCGGCTTATAGTATGTATGTATGTATTTATTTATTTATTTATTTACTTACAGCATTTCTACCCCGTCCATCTCAATCCCCGAGGGGGGACTCAGGGTGGTTTACAACTGGCAACAATTCAAAACAATAGTTTGTTGGACAAAAGCAGATATTCTTGCACCCACCCCACTGCCACTTATTGGGCTGGGATAGTAAGTCTATTGACACATTCAGTCTTCTATCTAAACTTCAGGAGAGCAGATTGAGGGGTCAGGGATGATCCTGTCAAGGGAGCAAATTGGGATATTTTAGCAGAACTTTAACCCTTAATCCCATTCCTTTCTCTTGAGCATATTATCTTATACATGTATTTATCAGATCACTCCAAATAAAGACATTGCTTTCATTTTTCTCAATGAAAATACATCTCTCTATTGTTAGAATTCAGTTTGATTCATGTGATGATTTTCTTCTCATAGCAACTTATGCAACTCTAAGTTGGTTCACTGCAATGGGCCAACACCAGTTTTATCTACATAATTGCTTTCTAATTTAACAATTAGCCAATACATATGATATTTACCCATATCTTAAACAATTCCTTGAAATGGTAAAAGCAACACTATTATTTTGTCTACTTCATCAGTTGGACTCAGTGATGCAGAACAAACGAAGATCCTTCTTTGTTAATATAAACTTTCCCCCAAATACTCATGAATGTACTGTAAAAGCCTAAACAGTAAATCATACCAAATACACACAAAAACGTTGACAGCTAATTCAAAGTCTTTGATCCTCCCCCCCCCAACCCCCCCCCTCTAGAATTAAATTCCAAACATTTGGCCAACAGCATTGACAGGTTAATTTATCATACAAACCAGTTAATCAGTTTAGGTTCCAATTAATTCTACCAAATTTCTAGAACTTAATTAGGATTTTCAAAGTAAATTAAAAGCAAAGGCCTCACAAACTTGCAGAAAAGGAAATGCAAACATACAACTGAGAAAGCAAAAATGAAACAACACCTTTTTGAGGATTATTCAACCAAGTATAGAGTGTATAGTGGGGCAACAAACACACACACACATATCTCAACATCATTTACATAGTGATGGGGTCTGATGGGACCTGGTAGTGACTGCCCAGGAAACAGGTCACGGTGTTTGGCTAAATAAGTTGATGAAACAGCAAATGTTTAAAAAGGCAAATTCCATGTTACAGATCATTAGGAAACAATCCAAAATAGAACTGCCAATATCACATTGTCATTATATGGTATGACCTCACTTGAAATACTGATTAGTGTACTTAGTGCCAGTGAGGAAGATACAATGTTTGGGGTTGATCTGGTTTCAAAAATAAAAGTCAAACAAGGATAGAAGTGTATTGTATTATGTGTGATACCTGAAAATAGTCAGAGAGGTGCTATTCTTCTTTTACACAATGTTAAAGTAATGTGAAACTAGAATAAAGCTAAAATGGTGGGAGATTCAGGTCACATGAAAGAAAGTTAATCACACACAGCAAATACAGCACCCAGTACTACATGATGTAATGATGACGGTAACTTGAATGGGAGAGGTGGCTAAACAAAAACATGGATAAGACTATTCTGTTTCCCAAAAATAAGACCTAACAGGAGAATAAGCATGATTTTTCAGGATATAACAGTAAAATAAGATATCCCCCCCCCCCCAAATAAAGCCCAGTTAACATTGTCGGCCAGACAGGACACATTTATCAGTAACACATGTATCCAACACACAACTGACATATTGAATTATGGGTATTGTTTCGTTATCTGGGTGAAGACCACAAGGAGTGCTAGATAGAGAAGGATAGCCCATTTTAAGGGGAGGGGAGGAAAGAGTGAAATAATTTCCCCGTTTTCCTGTTATTCCCCCCACCCATGTCACCTTCATCAAAACAACCATTGTTTATGATATGAGAATGGGAAAAATTGGGACAATGGTTTTCCTCCTTCAGCTCCTCCCATTCCTAAAATGGACTTATCTTTCTCCGTGTAGACACCCTTTTGGAGTCTACCCAGATAATGGAACAGTGCTGAATTATGAAAGAAGAAGAAGAAGAAGAAGAAGAAGAAGAAGAAGAAGAAGAAGAAGAAGAGGAGGAGCAGGAGGAGGAGCCACGGCGGCGACAGCAGCAGCAGGAGGAGCAGGAGCACCAGCAAGAGGAGTTGTTGTTGTTATTATTATTATTATTATTATTATTATTATTATTATTATTGGAATAAAATTTCTGATAACTGTGCAGTATGACCAGGCTACATAGACAAGAAGTGCCCTGATAAGGAGAACTCTATTGATAGACATGAGAGATTGGGGCCAATGTTTTACAGGAAATGGAGTCGCAAGAAATTCAGCCTAGAATTTGGGGTCAGGAGAGTTATGATGATGTTCCAGAAGAAATTGACACAACTGTTTTTGAATAAATGTAGTTTTTTGTATATGAGTAAATTAATAAAAGTATATTGCTATACATGAAAAAAATAATTCATCTCCTGAAAATAAGCCCTAATGCATCTTTTGGAACACAAATTAATATAAGATCCGGTCTTATTTTTGGGAAATGCAGAATCAATGACTACTAATTATGACAACTATATGTTATTATTTATTTACTTACTATACAGTATTTATATCCCGCCTTTCCCCAAGGGGGACTCAGGGCAGCTTACAGCATCAGTATCAGAGATAACATAAAGACTACAAGTTGGTATGGAACCAAAGAAAGTTATATTATATAATGCTATAATGCTATTCTCAATAGCCACTGTGGACCGAACAATAGGGTCTTTGGGCTTTGGCTATTCACATGCTCCCAAATTGGATTCCAGTTGTTTCCTTACACTTTCACAGTTAAAACCTTAGCAGTGGGAGTGAAACCACAGATCAATGTCTAAGAAACTTGCCACTATCCTCTCTGAAACCTTGATATTTCTTTTCAGAATTACCAAGCTGAACTTGCTCAGATGCCTCACAAATTAGCTGGAGGTGACTTTCATCTCTATAAAATAAAAAAAGTTCTTGCATATCTAAAGAACATAATTCATTACTACACAGTGATTGCCTTCAGCAGAATGCAGTCTTTTTCTTACAGTTATTCGGCTCTCTCATTTCATTCAAGTGTCCTTTTCTGCTAGACTCAGGCCTCTTCTATCAACTGCCTGCTGAAACCAGTCTGAAGTCATTATACCAAACCTTGATTGTAACTTGACTGATTGCGTGCTATCGATACTACTTTAGAATGACAAATAGAGTCTGTTCACACATTCAGTCAAAAGTGGAAGTGGACATGAAAATGGACTCACCACTTCAGCTACTCATTTGACCCCAACATACACACACACACACACACCTCCCACCCCATCTAAGGACTGAAGCCAATGAGGACTGTATTAAATGGAGGCATTCTATCCTTGTAACAAAACCACAGCTGGTGACTGAAGATAAAAATCCAATCCTAGCCCCAGGCAGCCATATTCCCCTTGGCAATCCTGTTATTATGGCAATGGTGCTTACTCTTGCTGACACATAAAAGCATGGCATGTATGCAGTGCTCACCTTCTCTGAACAGAAGTGCTTGAAGCTGTATCGGGGCATACTAAGAAACACTATAAGTGTGATGCTGGCATAGCTCCAGCCGTAATAAAGCATTTTGATAGCTTTCAGCTTTCATTTAATAAAAAATATACATATAATGCAATAGAAACTTACACATAGGTCTTTCAGACAAAGCTAAAGATAATTCAAAAAAAGCAGAAGAAACTGAAATTCTCAAAATTCTGTCATGACATTATCAGCTTCTCCAAGCCTGTACAATATTCTACTACTGAACTGAGACAATTACTGGAGCTAACATATTATGTAACAAATAGGTTAGCAATGAAACAAAAATTGCATGTTGCTCTTCTGTATTTATATTGCCATCTTGTGGAGACTGAAGAATTTTAATGTAATGACTTTGAAACCTGTGCCAGCATTGTATCCTCCAACTACCTTATTTTTTATATACCAGGAAGTTATTTTTTCAGGGAAAATGTCTCTGCTGTAATGTGTCATGAGGCAAACACACACCCAAGCCCCAGAAAGATTCTGACTGCTGATCTATATAAATAAAATTGTAATGTTCATTTGTGGGATTAACATAACTCAAAAACCACTTGATGAATTAACACGAAATTTGGACACAAGACACCTAACAGTCCAACGAGTGTTCATCACCCATTAACACACATACACGCACACACACACACAAAACCCCAGTGGAACAGACTTTAAAACCCAAAAAATACACCATATATACATATGCACATACACTCATATACATATTCACATGCACATATTCATACACACACACATATATATACATAAACACACACAAATACACACATACGTATATATACATATACACATGCACACACATATACATATCCACATACATACATATATACACACAAATATGCATATATACAAGCATACACATATGCACAATATGCATGTACACATATAAACACACCAATACCAATATATATACACACATATATATACACACACACATATATACACCCATATATATATATATATATATGCAAACACACATATATATACACAAACACACATATATACACAAATATATACAAACATATACTCAATATGTATGTACATATATAAACACACAAACACACAATTATATACACACACATATATACACACACAAAACACATATACACAGACTGGGCCACAGCAACACGTGGCAGGTGACGGCTAGTGATTCTATATGAAGAAATGTGTAGACAATTCTTTAATTTCAACTTAATCACCACAAAAATGCAACTAAGATCATTTTGATACCTCCATTTGACAGTATCAACCTAATAACATTTTAATGCCAGATAGAATGGGTATAAGATAGAATTGCACAAGAGCTATCCAAATACACAAGTCACCCCCTGACAACAGATGTAGGTTTTGCAGGGATTGTTTTTAATTATTTCAATATATATTTGTTCTTAGTTAATTTGTGCAACTCTGCCTTAGTGTTCGAACATCAATTTCACAGAGACCATGCTGAAGAAACAATATAAACATTGGTTTTTTTTCAGCAGGGGAAAATGTTTGGGCAATCTCTCTTATAAGAACTGAATAGTGGTCAGACTTGTTTAAATCTTAGGGAGCTGACCAGGCAGGTTGTCTATGGGCTCCCACCCATACAGACTAACTTGAGAGCTGATGGAAGTCTTGTGATTTTCCCATTATTGAGATAGCCTGCCAATACAACAAGATCCCCTTTTGCACTTAGGGTAAACATACAGTGAAGCTGGGAGGCAAAGAGAAAGGAACAGAGAAAGTGATCTGGGAGGCATAATACGGTTATGGGTGGAAAAAGAGTGAGATGTAGTCAGTTACTATAGGGAAAGGAGACACAAGGACCATTCCTCTTTTGAATCTTAGGTACAGAGGAACCTCAACTTAAGAGCATCTCAAATGAACAGCATTATCAGTTAAGAGCCATCACTTGGCCCTGGTTTCACTTTTTTTATGAGCAGCGTTTATTATTACATGTATTGTTTTACTCTATTATTACTGTTATTATTACATTTCTATTAGTTTAGTCTATTATTATTATTATTATTACATTTATTATTTTACTCTATTATTATTGGAAGGATACATTAGCACATTTACATTGATGAAGGTTAGAATAATGGTTTAATCAGAGTTGGACTGTTTTATCTTAAATTACAGTTTTATGTAAACATTCAAGAACATTCAACCTGCTGATGCTTCAATTAATGTAATTGTATTGGGATATATTTTTATTTTTTAAATTTACAAGTAGCTACTCAAGTCAATACGTTTTCCCATTTTTTGTGGTAAAATTAGGTACCTCAGCTTATATTCGGGTTGGCTTATACTTGAGTATATATGGTACTTCATTATATTAAATAATCTTTATTCAACAACAATTCCCTTCGTCTCTTTCTCTGAACATTCTGAATACTCCAATTAGCAAAAGCTAATTGTAAAGAAGGTTTGGTTATACAAATTATTGTGGGATTTTACACAAGACCACACCTACTATAGTGCTAAATGAACTCTGCAGTTTTCAGGACAATATTTTCATTGTATGGTTATTTTCTTTGTATCCAGACTTGTTTGAATACAATGCTCCATCTGGGAAATAGGGAAAAATTGCACTATATGCTGGCAAGCACTTACCCAGCTTTCTTTTTGGTTGATGTAAGCAGCTTAATGGACTGAAGGAGGAGAAAGGACAAACGAGATTCAAATATTCCAAGGAGCTTTAGTACTTCTTCCTTATTGAGGCAAGTGGAGGAGTCTTCAACAGGCATTCTTTCGAGTTTATTTTTGTCATCCTCAAGTCCCTATACAGAAAAGGCATTTTTGAAAGCATGATCTAAACAATGTAAGGAGTTATATTTGGGGTACTTTTAAAATGGGTGAATACACAGGGTTTAAAACATGTTATTTATAGGATTTAAAAACCAATAGAGTAGTTATGTGTTATGTGTTAATTCCACATAACTAACAACCCTAAACTCGTGCAATTGATCATATAACACGACAACATGCATATGATTTTCAACAATTATAGATACCTGTTCATGTTCAGCAGCAAGCTCTTTTCTAATAAGCTGAAATACAGACTGAGTCTGTATCAGTATATCCAAAGCCCCAGATAAAGTCTTCAGCTTTCCAACTGCGCTGTTCTGACCTAGAATTACAATAAGAAAAACATTAATAAATGGAACACTTCTCAGTTACGTAGTTTTCTGCCTGATAATGTTCTGAGAAAAAATATTTTCCCCAAAGCAACAGTAAATTCCATTGTATGGCAAGAAACCAAAATACTCATCCAAAACAAAGCAATCACCCAACTTACTTGCCATCTGAAATTCTGCAAAGGCAACTCTTTCCAACTGCACACGAAGCAGCTCACATGGTGCATCCTTGAGCAGCTGGAAAAACTTCACGGCTTTACTGTAATGAAGGTCAACTAGGACTCTGTGCTGTTTGCGCTGATGCTCATCACCAACCTTCAACAAAATTTATAGTTATGAATAAAAAGAAAGCTATATATAGTATTATAGCAGATAACATCTCTACTTTCCCCCTATATTTTGTCCTATGCTGACAGAACCTCTGAATTACGCTATGTAACACATTTTTTGTTCCTGGGTTATAAATGACATTTCCTAATTATTTCTATCATAAAAACATGGGAAAAGTTCATTAAATTGCAAAAACATTGTTTTTGTGGGACATCCTGCAGCACATTTTGCTATAGTTTTTCAATTACAATCTCATCAAGTCTCAAACAATCCAATATAGTTTGTGGCAAAAAGGTATAACAACTACTTTCATAGTAAGTACATTACACACAATTAAACAGGAAACATCACTTTTAAATCAGGAACACAATTTTTTCAAATTTTGTTGCATAGTGTTACTTACAAAAAGTAAGTGCTCAAAAGGAAACCTATGGAATCTGTTTCTCCTTGGAACTACTCACATCTGATATTTTTTTACAGATTGGCTGAAAGCTACTACTACATTCAGTGTAAGAAAAATGTCATGTAATTATACCACTGGCATCAAATAAATAGATAAATAATAATATCTTTATTTACATCCCACTCTATCTCTCCAGAGGGACTCAGATTAGCACACTGGAGCCCCCAGTGGTGCAGCGGGTTAAAGCACTGAGTTGCTGAACTTGCTGACCAAAAAGTGGGCGATTCGGATCTGGGGAGCGGGGTGAGCTTCTGTTAGCCCCAGCTTCTGCCAACCTAGCAGTTTGAAAATATACAAATGTGACTAGATTAATAGGTACCACTTCGGTGGGAAGGTAATGGCGTTCCATGCAGTCATGCTGGCCACATGACCTTGGAGGTGTCTGCGGACAACGCCGGCTCTTCAGCTTAGAAATGGAGTTGAGTACCAACTCCCAGAGTCGGATACGACTAGACTTAATGTCAAGGGGAAACCTTTACCACCAATAAATAGATTCACACTGGGAAGATCGGCATTGCAGTATTAATGCAACTATGAAAATACAAGTAAGGAATGTATTGTGAAAGTTTATTTATTCGTTTAATTTATTGTCTCTTAAACAATTCTTAACAAAATGCTTTTCCTTCAACACAACTGACATATATGAAATTTGGACCACCAGAAAAAGTTAAATCAGCAGAGTCTTAATAAATCAACATAATCAACAGAAACGAACATTAGGCCACAGTTTCTTAAATACCTGATTTCTCAAACAGCTGTGATACATGGAAGCCAGCCTATGGTGAACCGTAGCTGCTCGGTACTGGCAAAGGGGCTGCCGTGCAGATACTGTATCAACATCACAGTATTTCAACGATTTCATCATTGATTCACTAACTTCTTTTTCTATCTAAAACACACACAGAAAATCTTCAGAATGTACTCAACCAAATACAGGACTCTTTAACCATGTTTGAACAGAGTTATAGTGTTCTTTTGGGGGTGAATCTGGCTTTATTACGGGTTCCCAATCATAGGACTATGGAACTACATTCAGCTGAGCACAAGGAGTATTCTCCTATACTCAAGTTTTTGAAAGCTTGCTAGTGATAACCGGGGGCATGTATGATCCAAATCCCCTCTTATCAGTTTGCATATATGCAAACTGACAAACACCTGCATAGAGGGAACATTTTAAAAATGACAACAACAACAACAACTACAATAAATAATTTGCCTTATTTCCAATCTGGGGCTCAAAGTCACTTACAAAAATCTAAACAGATGCACCTAAAAAGTTTATGGCACTCAAAACAGATACATCTAAAATGTTTATAGCACTCAAAAATATAATATGCAATACGTAAAGCCAAAAGGTGCTGAAAGCAAACATCAATAAAGTACAAATAGACAACATCACACAAAAGACCATCTATACCAACTTATGTGACTAGAAAGGCACTCAAGAGTTTAATGTTACATTTTAATAGCATAATGGAACATATATTTTATGTCTATCTTATCTTGTCAATATCAGTATAACAACATGTTGGGCAGCATTTCCAGGCATTTTATCAGGGTATTAGTTTCTTAGGAGCATCAGAAGATAATATGGTTGCCCTCTCTTCAGGATAACCTCAGTTAAGCTATTCCCCAGCTTCTTTTTATCGCATCCTTACACTCACTCAACTTGTCAGCTGTCCAATTTGAATACACATCTGTTATCTAGATGCCATGTACATTACAGGTATTTTTTTCAGAGTGCACTTAAAAGTCTTGTCACCACTTGTCACCTAATGTCCTGCCAGCAGGGTTCATTTCCAGAGAACTCCCCCTCTTTTATCTTTATTTACATCAGTGGTTCTTAACCCTTTTTTGACCAGAGACCACTTGACCAGGGACCACTGTCCAACATTAGTACCAAAAGGGTTACAAATCGGTTTTTGGTCAACTTTAGATTCAGTTTGATTTTTTGGGGTGCTGATTCAGAAAATTGCATTGGATAGACCATATCAGCTCTAGTTTCTGATGCAGAACATATGCCATCCAGTAGTCACCATCTGCTCGCCCACAGAAAACCATATTTAATAAGCCTAGGCACTGTAAGAGGGTTTTGTGAGACCTGTCACTCTCATTGCAACGGTGTAGTAACTGTGAGGCTGCAGATCATATTTTAGTTCTTGTGAACCACTGGTGGTCCATGGACCACAGGTTAAGAACCACTGATTTACACTGTACTGATCATCTATCAGTTTTCCAGGACATAAGCTAGTTTTTTAATGCTTCTAGATGATTCAGACACCCTCTTACAGATTTAACTACTTGCATTAGTTCTTATATTCTATATCTCATAATCTATTTTAGGTATGGAAAGCTGGTATTAGAATGTACAAGCCTTGCTAAACAGGCTGATTTTCCTTTTTGTGTAGTACAGCTGAAGTGTTGTTACTAATAGATTTAAGTAAATGGGCGGTATTTAGAAACCATTTGCTGTTGCCAATTTTTTCTTGACCCCGCCACTGAGCTAAAGAGACAGCATTTGTGGTCAGGACCCACACTGTAAGAAACAATCAACTGTCAATCTATGTTATTATAAATTCAAATGTGCTACCTGTTCTTGAGCTTTCCTGGATAATGGAGCATAATCTTGAAGCAGAGTTGCCATAGTAAAATAAGTAGTGGACAATTCCCAGTTGACAGAATCCCAGACTGCTGCATGGATTTCCCTTTTACCCAGTGATCTTAAGGCCTTCTGATAGTAGTCAATAGCCTACAAATTCAATTGTGCAGGAAAAAAGCCAGTGAATACAGATTTATATATACATACATCTTGAACACTAATGGTGGGTTATGCTTACAACTTGTTGGGTTTGACTTTAGTGTTCAGTGACCAAGAAATGACATGACTAGAAAAAAACATTACACCACATTGACTCTCCCAATAATATTGCCATCATTACAAATACACACACACACGTGTGTGTAATTATGTATATATATGTAAAATATTTATTTATACTCCTCTTTATCTCCCCAAAGGGGACTCAAAGTGGCTTGACATAAAAGCATTGTGTACAATTTAAAATATACAAAAATACAAACATTAAAATAGAATAACTAAATAACTAAATAACTTTATATTCTGCCCTATCTCCCCAGGGGAGTCAGGGCAATTAAACACATAGCACACTAAAAATTCACGGTTTAAAACCATCAAAACAGTTAAAAACCACAGCACCCCCTGATTAAACACCTTCATCTTTAAAAGCCTCCCTGAATAAAAATATTTTAGCCTGCTGTCGGAAGGACAAAGGGGAGGGGGCCATTCTGGCTTCCTTGGGCAGAGAGTTCCAGAGTCGATGGACAGCAACTGAGAAGGAATGCCCGCTCTCTTGTTCCCACCAACTGAGCTTGAGATGGAGGTGGGATCGAGAGAAAGGGCTCTCTTGAAGATCTCAGGGCCTGGGCAGGTTTGTACAAGGGGACGAGGTCACCCAGATAGCCTGGACCTGAACTCTCTAGGGCTTTAAAGGTCATAACCAGCACTTTGAATTGTGCCCGGAAACTAACTGGCAGCTACTGGAGCTGCTGCAACAAGGGGGTTGCCCGCTCCCTGTTGCCAGCTCCAAAAAGCAATCTGGCTGTGGCTCTTTGAACCACCTGAAGTTTTCAAGGACTCTTCAGAGGAACCCCCCCCCCCTTAGAGCAAGTTATAGTAAACCAGACAGGATGTAACTAAGGCATGGACCACTGTGGCCAGATCTGGCTTCTCAAGGAATGGGTGCAGTTGGCGCACAAGTTTTAATTGGGCAAATGTCCTCCCTGCCACTGCAAATATCTGGGCCTTCAGGTTCAGAGTTGGGTTCAGGAGGATCTCCAACTTGCGAGCCTGTGTCTTCAGGGCGAGTGTGACCCCCTCCAGAACAGGCTGGATCCCTATTCCCTGATCTGCCTTCCAACTGAGGAGTACCTCTGTCTTGTCTGGATTAAGTTTCAATTTGTTTGCCCTCATCCAGTCCATTACTGATGACAGATAATGGTTTAGGGTCAGGGAAGCTTCCTTGGCATCAGGTGGGAAGGAGTAGTAGAGTTGGGTGTCATCTGCATACTAGTGGCACCATACTGTAAAACTCCGGATGACCTCTTCCAGCGGTTGCATGTATATGTTAAACAGCATGGGAGACAAAACTGAACCCGAGGAACCCCATAGGACAATGGCTAGGGGTTCCAACAGGAGTCACCCAGCATCACCTTCTGGGTACGGCCCTCCAGGAAGGACTGGAGCCCCTGTAAGACAGTTCCTACCAGTCCCATCACAGCAAGATGACCCAGAAGGATACCATGGTCGATGGTATTGAAAGCCGCTGAGAGATCCAGGAGAACCAACAGGGCACACTCCCCTTGTCTAGCTCTCTGCAAAGGTCATCCACCAAGATGACCAAAGTTGCCTCTCTTCCATAGCCAGGCTTGAAATCAGATTGAAATGGATTTAGGTCATCTGTATATACAGATGGATATATAACCTGAATAAAATATGGGATACATACTTATTTTAAAATCTGAACATATAATTAAAAAAATTATATACCATGTGTAAACATATGCTATGGTAGAAAAATTCAGCAGTCAATTAATTCTACCTAGGAATTGTAATCACTTTAAATGCATGCTGAGTGGAAGATATTTACCTTATTGTAATAAAGAGCCTCTTCGGGGGAAAATTCTCTTTTAAAATCTCCCCCAGCAGCGCAATGAGCATGAGCACAAATCCTCATTAGCCTTCCCATGTTGCAAAGAAGCAGAGCAGAGTTGGTTGCATCATCAATGGATTCAAAGTTTTGAATCCCTTTTTCAAAAAAGGAGAAGCTCTTCCTCCAAAGTTGCTGCTCTGCTGCAGATACAGTTTTGTTCTCTAGTACAGAGCAAATGAAAAAGGGCCTGTTTAATTCAATCAGAAATACTAAGACTATTTACTGCCCAACTGGCTAAAAGCCATTCAAAAATGTAAGTAAAAATATTTTCTAGAAAAACATCAAAACCAAAACGTAAATATATACACAAAACAACTGACAAAATGTGCTTTTCTAGAGATCTCCATCATGAACTTTTTTGTTGGGCATTGGCCCCTACTACATTGCAATATAAAATCCAAACCGTATATACTTGAGTATAAACCGAGTTTTTCAGCTCTTTTTTTTAAGGCTGAAAAAGCTCCCCTTGTTTATACTTGAGTCAAAATTATTTATTATTTTACTCTGTTATTATTATTATTCTATTTATTATTTTATTCTATGTATTATTACATTTACATAATTTTATTCTTATTTTTTACATTTGTTTACTCTATTATTATTACATTTATTACTTTTCTCTATTATTGTTATTATTACATTTCCATTAATTTACCCTATTTATTATTGTTATTATTACATTTCCATTAATTTACTCTATTATTTTTATTACATTTATCATTTTACTCTCTATAATTTTTGGAAGGATACGTAAGCACATTTACATTAAAGAAGATTAAAATAATGATTTCTTCAGAGCTGGACAGTCTTATCTTAAATTACAGTTTTATCCAAATATTCAAAAACATTTAACCTACTGATGCCTCAATTAATGTAATTTTATTGGTATCTAATTTTATTTTGAAATTTACCAGTAGGTGCTGCATTTCCCAACCTTGGCTTATACTCGAGTCAATGTGTTTTCCCAGTTTTTTGTGGTAAAATTAGGTGTGTCGGTTCATATTTGGGTCAGCTTATACTTAAGTTTATGGCGGTGTAGACTCATAATCCTGTTCAAAGCAAATATTGTGGATTATCTGTTTTAATAATCTGGATTATATGGCAGTGTAAAAGGGGGCATTGTTGTTCATTTAATTTGACAAAATTCATAGAGAAAGCCACGTAAAAGTATGTTCTGTGTGCTACTTAAGAGCTCCTGGCTCCAAGTTAATCTGGTTTACAAGTAGCTTCCATGTGTACGCACAGCATGTGGAGAGTAGACACCTTGTTTGGTAGGAAGACACCTTAAAGTGAACATTGCAGCGGGAACAAAAGATTTTGGAAAACTAGAAAGATGAAGGGGGCCACACCAAGTTCCTGTTGCTCACCCATCATTATCTATGATACTGATCAAACCTGCAACCCAACATTGATAATCTACCTTCATGTTTTACCAATATTTTAAAAATATGCTACTGCCAAGCAAGTATACACATCACAACTGATGTCATACAGGCTACTCTTTATGGGTAAGGGCACTTCTTTCTCAATATCATAATCATGTTCTT
Organism: Anolis sagrei; assembly: GCF_037176765.1. Classification (NCBI taxonomy): domain Eukaryota; kingdom Metazoa; phylum Chordata; class Lepidosauria; order Squamata; family Anolidae; genus Anolis; species Anolis sagrei. Next base: position 196,735,322 of record NC_090023.1, read on the forward strand.
TTCAAGTGAAAACCTCTTTGTCAACTTCTCTACAGAAATACAAAGATTATAGCAACACTAACAGTAGTTATTTTTATCACTACCAATGCGTCTAGCTTAAATAATGATTTGAAAACACCTCAACATTCAAGAGAAGTGCCAGTGGAAAAAGAAAATTCCCACAAGCTATTCCCAAAACATTTATAATGCTTGGCAGCAACTTTATTGAATCTGTAATAGAGCCATGTGAAAAAAGCTGTTTCAGGGCTTTTATATCAATTAACTATAGACAATATACAACAGTGCCCAAAAACAGTTTGGTTCTTTATTTTACTATAAGTAACCATGGATTAGATGAGCATCAGATGTATCCCCAATTATACGATCTATTGTCCTTGACTTGAAAATTAGTTCTTGATTGAAAAGCATATACTTGCCCACTCTTTCACTCTGTAAAGCAGCAGCTTGGTTCATGTAAAACACTCCAATTTCATTTTGGATGTTGCCCATTCTCTTCACTACTTGCATATATTGCTCTGGATTCAACCCTCTTAAATTACTAAAAAGCAGGATTTCATTAGCTGCTTCATAGCACTTGCAGCTAATTGAAAGTTGGCACTCCAGATCGGTAGACAAGTCCGTAGCCCAGGAAAATACTAGAAGAGAAAAACCAGGCACATTAACTAGATGTTTTTGCCACATTGCCATTATGTGTCAGAAATTCTCTGAGGCTCTCATCCAAATGCTTGCTCATTATTACCCTGGCAGCCGGACTCTCTTTGCAGGCTATGCAGGATCTCCTGATCTTCCTTTGTCTGATAATTATACTCTTCAAGATATGCAGCTCTGTTACTTGCATTCTGGGCCAGCATTAGTTGGATATCGCCACAAAGAGTCAAACTCTGGCAAAGAAACAGGAGTACTTCAGAAAGCATGTTCGTGCAGAGGCAACAGTAGGCATCTGGTTGGGGGGAAAGTAAGACAAGAAAGTGGTGAACACTGGATGCCAGAACGCCTTTTGGTACAAAGCCACACAAACAAGTATTGTGTCTTCATATCATTCTATTATTTTCAGTAAGATCTTATTTTCTAAGATCTATAGGGATACTTGCAGGAACACCTCAACAAGTGACAGTCCAAAAATGGCAGGCTAAAACCAGAACTTCAACCAGTGGCTGATACTGGATGAGAAACTATCCTCTGGGCACACAGAAAGCTGGGTGATTTGGAAGGAGCTGAACAGACTGTGCTCTGGCACCACAAGATGCAGAACCAATCTTAAGAAACGGGGCTACAAAATGCGAGTCCACAACATCTGAATGTGGAGAAGAGCAAACCACAGACCACGTACTACAATCCAGTCTGAGCCATGCCACATGCACAATGGAGGACCTTCTCACAGGGATACCAGAGGAACTCCAAGAGAGCTTCTGGTCAAAGGACATTTAGAATAATGGCATCTGGATATAATTTTATTTATTTATCGTGTGAGAAGTGAACTGAGCATATAGTTGTAATATATTTAAAAACACAACCGAAATTTAAAAACTTGGAATTACACTAAATGTCCTTTGACCAGTAGCTGGCCACTTGGAGTGCCTCTGGTGTTGCTATAAGAAGGTCCTCCATTGTGCATGTGGCAGGGCTCAGGCTACATTGCAATAGGTGGTCTGTGCAATTTGCAGCATCTGGATATAGTAATTTATTATTTATTTATTTATTACTTGCACTTATTAACCACCGCTCTCAGCCCTAGGGCGACTCGTGGCGGTGTACAAAACATAGAAAAAACAACAATTTACAATGAGTCAAGACCACAACACAACATCTTACTAATACAAACATCTAATTAAACTAAAAATCCGCTTCGTCTTATTTTGGGGTCATAATCGATCTCATAGTCATAGTCCATTCCGGTCGTCTTACCGATAACATAGCACTCAATTGAAGGCCTTTTCGAAGAGCCATGTCTTCAGGCCCTTACGGAAGGCCATAAGGGAGGGCGCCTGTCTAATTTCAGCAGGGAGGGAGTTCCATAGCCGGGGGGCCACCACCGAGAAGGCCCGCTCTCTTGTCCCCGCCAGGCGTGCCTGTGAGGCAGGCGGGACCGAGAGAAGGGCCTCCCCAGATGATCTCAAGGTCCTCGTGGGCTCGTAGGCCGAGATGCGGTCCGCAAGGTATTTTGGGCCGGAAACGTTTAGGGCTTTGTAGGATAGCACCAGCACCTTAAATTGGGCCCGGTAGCAAATCGGCAGCCAGTGGAGCTGGGACAACAAGGGCGTTGTATGCTCCCTGCATCCTGCTCCAGTTAACAACATGGCTGCCGCGCGCTGGACTAGCTGAAGCTTCCGGGCCGTCTTCAAGGGCAGCCCCACGTAGAGAGCGTTGCAGTAGTCGAGGCGGGATGTGACCAAAGCGTGTACCACCGTGGCCAAGTCAGACTTCCCAAGATACGGGCGCAGCTGGCGCACGAGCCTAAGCTGTGCAAATGCTCCCCTGGTCACCGCTGAAACCTGGGGATCCAGGCTCAGCGATGTAAGGCAACTTAATGTAAGGCAACTTAATATCTAGTAAGATATGGTATATGAATTTTCAACAGTTTGGGAGCCTCAGACATTTGACCTCAAAGGTTGAGAGTTATAGTTCATCCACATCTGGAGAATACCGTGCACCCAACTGACTATGGATCTGGACCAAACTTGGCACCATGACTGGGAATAGACTGAGAATGATGACAGTTCCAGTTTACCCATATCATTACACATTTTCTAATGGAACCATTCATAAACTCCCAAAACAAACAATGCCTACTTCTAATGTTTATCGTTACAAAAGACCTAACCCAGATATTACCGGGTACCTAAGCTAGTATATAAAATAGGTATAACAACCATTTACTGATAACAAACCAGCATTTGCAAGGCTTGCTAAACAGGCTAATTTTCCTTTTTATGAAGTACAGATGAAGCATCTTCTGCAGAGTCCACTTTAAACACTTAACATATTTGTGTCAATGTCTAAAACAGCCATGAGGTGACATTCAGGAGAAATATGTGACCCCAACACTAGGCTCAGGGGTCTCCATTTGGGGTTGGGCCCCACAGGTTAAGAAACAGTGCTCCAGAGAGAGTTAAAATATTCCAACTTACCATGGCATTGTAAAGCTAGTTTTATGTATCGTAATGCTCTCCCATATTTCTGAAGACTCACAGCAGCATCAGAGAGGACATAGTAAGCCTTTGAGGATTTCAAAATCAGCTGAAGTTTCATTTTGTACTGCCAGGATCCAGGAATCATCCCTGACTGACTTGAATTCTTAACTTCCTGAAATGAGCCCACTGTAATTCAAAAATAAAACATCTAATTTGTCATAATATTCGAGTACTACTGGTTCACATTGTATAGTTTAATTACAGGAATACATTGGTGCTCACTCAAATAAAACTACTCTGTTCTTCTATGATATTTCCATTTATCTAAAACAACATAAACTCATGAAATACATTTTAGATGAAAAAACAATTGCTGGTCATGTTGGTCCATGAGTGAAAAACATGCCACAATTATAGAATCACCACAAAAGCAAGCAAGCAAGCAAGCGTTCAAATTCTTCAGAATCCTCCATCAGGCTAGGAAGTACAAAAACATAGCCAAAGCAAAAGACACAACAGAGTTCAAAATTATGCCAAATGCTCTGGCCATGAGATCACAGGTTAAGCTGAGTATCAAACTCAAGATGGTGAGATCAGACTGATTCTTCCAACAATTTATATGGTGCCAAAGCAGCATTTCTGAAAACACAAAATTTGATTGTATCTCAGAGAGGAATTTCCTCAACAAACCAAAGCATTTTATCACTGTAAACCAAAGTAATAATCTAATTCTTAACATACTTTAGTAGCAATATATATTATAACACAGCAGACAAAAAACAAGATCAAAATACTGTTGGTGCCCTATGCTAATGGCTGAACTTTGTCTAGAGTCAGGCAGCAGTAGCAAAGGAAGCCAGATGAAAATCCGATGGCTTTCAGTAGTCAGTTTCTCAATGCTTCACTACTTTAATAGCCATAATGTCTTTCATCCTGCCATCCCTACATACATATTAGCATTGTACATTAACAGGATTCTGTATCAAAAAGCAAAATCGTCAACACTTGTTTAACTACAGAAATTAAAGCCTCTTTAAAAAACTAGCTTGCACTTAAGTTTACTTCACTATTAATTTTACCAGCTACATAAGACTACAAGGAGGTATGAAGACAAACTTACTTTTGTCTAAAAACAATGCCATCTGTTTTTCAAGACACTCGGGACCAACCCCTGTTGATTCATCTTCATATTTTAATGGAATAGGAGTATTAGGGTCTGCTGCAGGGAGATCACCTTCTTTTTTGATGCTACTGTCCACTGATTTCAAGCCCTATTTAAGAAAATAAAAAAAAACTTCGAGTCTAAAGGGAGTATCAGGATAACATCATTTCTGAGAAGTCACAGCACTGCAAAGAATTAGTTTGAAAACTTACCTCAAGAACATAGTTGAGTACTAGTCTGCACCGTTCCTCAGTGTCGTGACAAACTGGAAATGCACAACTAGGCTTTACAGGAAAGATAAAAGAAGATACTTCGTTGAATCAGTGGAAAATTATGCAAACTATTTTCATGGGAAGCAAATAAAAAACATACTTCTGTTCTCAGTAAAATTAAACTTTAAAAGATGCCATGGGTCAAGGCTTTTAGCGTCATACTAGGCCAAGAATACTAAGCTAATGACCAAAAGCATTTAATGGAAAAAAATACAGTTGTGGGAAAAAGAAATCTAGCAATACCTCAAAAACTAATTTCAGCACAGGTTTTGTAGACATTAATCTACTTCTTTAGATACACTAAATAAGTGCATCTTGTTATTTATTTATTTTCCTTTTTAGGCTATGACAGAGTCTCTATTTCCTGTAACAGCTATATCTTTGGAAAGCATTTAAAGAATCACCAAACAGCAGCTTCAAAGATGTTGAAGTCCTTCATCAATTCACAAAGTTGGACATAAGCTATTTTCCTCACACTTCCACACTGCTCCTTAAATATTTTCCTCAAATAGCTAGACTCCTGGGAGAGAAGGGGAAGGAAGGAGAAAAGGAAAGGAGAATGAAAGAGACTTAGCCTATCTAATTTTGGCCCTTTACTAGTTGTGAAGGTCTTATATGCAGTGCCCAGACTGAAAAACAAGAAGCCCAGAAAGATGTGGCACCTCCTTCTGATCTGGTGGTATGTATATATATTTTCTCTCCACTGAACACAGAAAAGACAAAAAAAGTCTTTTCACTAGAAATGTCATAAAGACCTTCAAATTACACAATATGACAGAAATGCAACAGAACCCATTGCTTTACTTGAATGATGGGGACCAAAGGCCATTCTTAATATCTTTTATGAAAGGTGAAATACCAGACAGACATTTACAAAAAAAAAAAAGTCTGTAATGCATTTTAATACTAATTCTAAAATGAAAATTGGAATTCTGCCACAAAACTCTCATGAACAATTATATATTTGGATTTACAAAATATTCTGATAAGATGGAAAACAAAGCACTTATCCAAGAAGAGAATAAATACTTCACTCCAAAAAAGTCTAGTAGCAGGGCAAGTGACAGTAGAGTATCAACTGATCTAATCTAAGAAGCAGCTAGTAATGCTTTTACAATAATAGATTGTTTAACATTTACCACTCTACTTTTAGTAAAGATACAATCTAAGAAAAATGTTTCACTTTAAAGATATTTATGCAAATCTCATGCTCACCATTTTTGACTAAATTACCTCCCCAAATTTAGGGTGTGCATTAGATTCGCATGATATGGTAAATACTTTTTTAGGTTTCAGGGTTCTGAAAACTGAGATGCGCATTAGATTCAATGGTGCATTAGACTCGAGTAAATGTGGGTATTTCTACACATTTCACATTTATGGAGAGAACAGTTCCCCTGATGTTAACAAAAAGGAATTGCTCATTTAAACAGTATTGTTACTCTACAAATGTTACTCAATATGAAATTAAACTGATAAATAGTACTGGGCATCACTTACACGTATTTGATGAGTGGATTTGTATTTTTCAGGAACGGACAATTCTCCAACAGATTTGATTACAGCAACTGCTTTGTTGTCATCAGGAGGATCTGAATTGGTGCTATAGGAACCATTTTCATCACTATCTGGCATCTCCTCCTCTTCCTCACTGTAGCTTTCATCAGAGTTACCATTTAAAGGGAACTCACCACCTCCTTCTTTTTTTGGTTCATCTAGCTGGAAAAGTTCTGAGAGCATGTAGTTTGCTGAAGCAATGATCTTATTGAAAAAAAAAAAACAGAGATCAGTTATCTAAAATAATGTCAAAAGTCATTCTTCTACAACTTTTAGTACCGTATGCGCATTTACATACGCGGATGTCTACCTTTGTCTAGTAACTTCACACAATTAAGGAGTAATGTTCTGATAGTATGTTGTTACAATGCTATGGTTTGTTGTTATGGGTCTTTAGATCACAAACCTTTCAGCCAATCACATGTAGGAAATGAGAAACAATAATTTCCTTGTTTTAAATAGGCAGTTTGGTAAATTTCAAAAAAGATAAACTATACCTAAATTGCAATTTAATGAAACAAGCTAGGATCAAAGAGTAGTCCATGTGACAACCCCTCCCCGCTCCCATGAATAGTTCAATCCAGGGGAATTTTATAACTTCTGATGTCTATGGCTGTAACTCTGATCAGGCTTGATCAGCATGACCAAAATAATGTAAACTTCTGAAACAGCTGGAAGCTCTAATTTATCTTCCCAGGTTTAGAGTAAACTGATTTCCCAGTTCAAATATACTGTGTATATACTGTGTATATACTCGAGTATAAGCCGACCTGGATATAAGCTGAGGCACCTAATTTTTACCACCAAAAAAAAAAAAAAAAACCTGGGAGAATGTACTGATGTAATGTAAATGCAATTATAATAATAGAGTCAAATAATAATAACCCAGTAAAATAATAAATAACTTTGACTTGAGTATAAGCTTGTGATGTGGGCTTGAGGAAGGCTATTTCAGCCTAAAAGGGGGCTGAAAAACTCAGCTTATACTCGAGTATATACGGTAAGTAATATATATGCTTCACATCCATTTGATCATGGAGGAGGGAGTACATAAAGCTAAGGTTCACTACTGCAGGAAGCTAAGGTTTGTTATATTCAAACTCATCTCAAGAGAGGAAAATTGATGTATGTGAAGAATTTTCCAACTGCTCAGGCATGGAAGGCCTGGCATCAAATTATTGGTACACTGGTATCAAATTATTACTACATAATTAATTTACCGCACATTCTTCTCCCAAGCAATGATTTCTCATTAGATATAACTAAGGAATGACAAAATTGTGTAATTCTTACCTGCGGATGTCTACCTTTGTCTAGTAACTTCACACAATTAAGGAGTAATGTTCTGATAGTACCATAATGTTTCCTATTTTGGTTTTTCTTCAACATCATATTGCAAGCAACTCTAAGGAAAAGAAGATGAAAAGAAAAAGTGAAAAATCATGTCGATGGCAATCAAAAAGCATCTGAAGACACGTCTATTTTACTGTCAGAGGTACTCCTCTTTGCTGGGTCAGTGGTAATAAAGGACTTTAAAATAAGGATAAGGCAGAACCAACTCAAGTTATACTTTACAATAAAAAGCTGTGCAAAATTGAAATTGCTATAGATAATCCTTCTTTTACCCAACTGCTTTCAGTTTCAGGTGAAAATGAAAAGATCCACCTGAGATATCTAGCAGACCTGTTTCTCTGTACTTTCTGGCCCTGTTGGCATAAACTAGCTGGAAATTGGATGTGATGATAACTCCTCCATATCTCTATCCCCGTCCAAGATTGCTCTATTATGTACTACAAAAGTAACCTCACATGCTTAAAACAGCATCCAGATTAAAGTCGTGTTCACAGCAAGTGTTGCCTTTGTTTCTTAAACCTCTTGGGCTCAATCTGATGTTGCATTCAAATATTGCAGTTAGGTTATGGTATAGGATCCATTTATACTGACCATTTAATGCAGTTTGAAGCTTGCTTAAAACTGTAGTGGCTCAATAAACTCCCACAAAAGCACATGAAAGGAACCCCTAAATGCACACCATTGCTCTGTAAGTCATGTAATCACCATGTGGAACTCAAACAGGTTTCATCAGCACAGCAAAGCCACTTCCTTCAATACTTATTTAAAACTGTAGATGTGCCCTTAATGAGGTATATGAAAATGACTCCAATGCAAAGATATGCAATATGCTATACAGGCAGTCCCCAAGTTACAAACATTCGACTTACAATGTATTGTCGAAGGCTTTCATGGCCGGAATCACTCAGTTCTTGTGGGTTTTTTCGGGCTATATGGCCATGTTCTAGAGGCATTTCTCCTGACGTTTCGCCTGCATCTATGGCAAGCATCCTCAGAGGGTCTGTTGCAATTAGTACAATGGGTTTATATATCTGTGGAATGGTTGGGGTGGGGCAAGGAGCTCTTCCCTGCTGCAGTTAGGTGTGAATGTTAGCTAATCACCTTCATTAGCATTTGAAGGCCTGCCTGAGTCTGGGAAAATCTGTTGCTGGGAGTTGTTAATCTGTGCCTGGTTTCTTCCTCTCTGATGTTTAGCTGTTAATTCGACTTACATTCAACTCATCATTTAGAACAGGGGCAAGACAACAGAAAATGAGATTAAATCTACCCCTTAGAAGGGAAATTCACTCCTGAAAGAGTTATCATGGGCGGAAACTGTCTTCACTGAAGCTTTTTTTTTTTCCCAATCCTTGTTTCCACAAAAAGCCATATTTTTTTCCAAAATCCAGAAAGTGACAGAAAGGGACAGAAAGTGAAGTGAAATCTTCTGAACAGACAGCAAAGCGAATATCACAGAGGTGACTGTTAACTCTTCCCTATGCTATCCAAAACATAAAAATGGCTGGAATTACACTTTAAAATGTACCTGTCCCGATTTATAAATTCAGTTTAAGAACCCTAAAGAACCTATCTTGTCTGTAACCTGGGGACTGCCTGTACTCGTACTTACTTATAGAGAAGAATTGCAACGGGCATTGTAAAAGGATTTTGGTATTTATCTTCCGTTTCTTCACACAAAGTTGTCAGATCATACAGTTTTACTATATCACTTCCACTTGCTGAAAGAAAAAAAAACTTTATCAGTCTGGTTGGTAAAAATACAGCTTCTAGGAACTGCAGTGGAAGGAAGGGAGAGGAATAGGCTTCTACTGTAAGAAATGTTGGTGTGAATTTCTTATATGATGAGTAGCACAATATAATATCCCTAGTATAGGGGAATATTAATCTGCTGTAGGATGAACCTAAGCTGTATAAAGAGTAGGACTCTGTCATATGCTGAGGATAGAAACACCCCTTTGTACTGTCAGATGCTTAGCAATGAGGCTTTTAGGGCAGACACAAGTCATTCTTTCTTAACCACTTATGGAAATACTCACCTTTAAATAGCCAGTATGTATGACCTTCTTTGGTACAGTTAGATTTCAAAAAAGACAAAATGTTTTGAGCAATATCTTTTATTACTTTGGTAGAAAAGTTGGAGTTTTCCAAATTAGGTATATCCTCTGTTTTAATCATTTCATACTTCTGAAAAAACAGAATAAATTTCACAAATGAAAAAATACGTTGCAGTGCAAATGATAACTCTTATTTTTCTAAGAGTTTTAAAATTATCTTACCAGATTTTCAGAAATTGAATAGAAAACCAAAGATTCAAATACAAAAATGTTGGAATTATTGACATGTGCAATAGTAACTTTTGTAGCACTACTCTGTCCAAATATATTTATACAATGAACAAACATTAATAAGACAATCATTTTATCTGTAATATCAACAGAATTGTGTGCCAGAAAGGCTGCCATCAAGGTGCTCAATGATATTTAATCTCTCCCTTAATTATCATGATAGACTATTCTACTGACAACAAAGAAAGCAATCAATTCAGAACTTACCTGAACAATTCCATTGACATGGAAACACATTACAAGCTCTGGCACATTGCATATCAAGTTGTCCAACCAATAGTCAATGCCTGTTAGTACATTGATTGGCTTATTATTATCCCTACAAACAGAAGTGTTACAAAGTCATTCCAGGATAATGAACAAGATAACCAAATCCATTAAGATCAAACTATTATACAGTAACTTTAAAACCCTCTAGATCCTAACATACAACACACATCAAAAAGTTAAAAAAACAATAGGCACAAAAATGAACAAAAGGCACTTCAAAAATAATGTTTTCCTACTGTGTTTTGTATTTTTAAAATAACATTTTGAGATTTGTTGTGAAGAAGCTATACATATATACAAAGATGTGATCAGTCGTAAGGTCAATCAGGGTTTGGGAATACAGCCAGTGTGGGATGGGGTCACACTCCCCTGAAGACACAGGTCCACAGTCTGAGGGTGATCCTGGATTCACCGTTGATCCTGGAACCCAAGGTGTCAGCGATGGCCAGGAGCACCTTCTTACTACTACTGCGCCTGTACCCTGAGACACCTGACTTGGCCTTGGTTGTCCACACCTTAGTCACATCTTGTTTCGACTACTGCAACGGTCTCTACATGGGGCTGCCTTTGAAGTTTGGAAGTTACAATTGGTGCAGAGACTGGCAATCAGATTGCAAACTGGAGTGCTGTATCATGATAGGATGACTCCCATGCTGTGGCAGCTCCATTGGCTGCTGGTCCACTTCTGGGCTAAATACAAAGTGCTGGTTGTTACCTATAAAGCCCTGCTCTCAGTCCCACCCACATCACAAGCGCAGCTGGTGGGAATGAGAGAGAGGGCCTTCTCCGTGATTGCTCCCTGTTTCTGGAACTCCCTCCCTAAAGAAATAAAAACAGACCCCACCCTCCTCTCTTTCAAAAAAACTCCTGAAAACATACTTATGCACTTTAGCATATGGAGAAGAGGAGGACTAGGGCACTTTTAATTCCATCAGAATGCTGGCTACCTTATTTGCATTTCATTGCTGCTATGGTACATTTATTTATTTATTTATTTGCTTTATTTCTATACCGCATTTTTCAGCCCAAACAGGCGACTCAATGCGGTTTACAAGGTACAAGTTATCACAACAATGTCAATGCAGTTAAAAACGCAACAAATGCAACAACAAAATCAACAACATCAATCAACAACAATTAACAAAAACAAACATAATGCCTCAGTGAAATCAGATCCGTTCTCATAATCCATAATACATGGGAAAGAACAACCATGATAGCCATTTTAAAGTATTTTAATCATTCTCTCAGGGTTTATATCTTAATTGTTAATTATGTTATTAGTATAATTCGGTTTATTTGACTATTCATATTCTGTTTTCTATTTCAATGTTAATTTCTCTTTTGTCACAAACTTTTGGTCATTATTTTGTATTATTTGGTAATATTTTTGAGATGTTTGTATGGCATTGAATGTTTGCCTATGTAAACCACCCTGAGTCCTCTCGGGAGAGAGGGTGGTCTATAAATCAAGTTTTATATTATTACTAGCTGTCCCCAGTCTGTGTAGATATGTTTTGAGTGTGTATATATATATGTGTGTATGTGTCTATATGTGTGTTTGCGTATATATATGTGTGGTTTTAAGCATGCGTTGTAATGTATTTTTTTTTTTGCTTTTTAAGTCTCTTATGCTGTGTTTTTCAGTGTTTTTATGAGTCATGGCCTGAGAGATGTATTGTGTCCAAATTTCGTGTCAATTCATCCAGTGGTTTTTGAGTTATGTTAATTCCACAAACGAACATTACATTTTTATTCATATAGATTATTATTAGTATTATTATCTATTGATGATTCACGCTGTATACACATTTAATCTAATAAATACAAAAATATTCCCTTTGATAAACAAATAAACAGAAAGAGGCTCATTTCTTTTAAGTGCTAATTGCCCAAATTAATTCTTATCCAAAAGTCAGTAGCTTTCCCAAAAATGAGTCAACCAAGAACTACGCATTCATGTAAACCCCATGAATACTATGTCAATTCATAAGAGCCATGATTAATCATTATGTTTGATGCAAAATATGAAAGAAAAAGACAAGTTAGTCCACCTTATAAAATATGCTGCACCTTCTTTAATTAGATATTCACCTGAGACGTAGACTCACAGCAGGGTATCTTCCTCCCCCAAATATAGGCATATTTGAACCAACCAACATGTGAATATCTTCAAACGTCCACAAGATGTTACGAACGAAGTCATTTTTAAGACCCTTGAAATGTGAAGACGAGAGTGTTTATGAATAGCTTTTGTCTTTACACATGGAACAATGCAACACAGGCTACAGACTTACAAGAAATCAAAATGGGGAGCAGGGAGGAAGCAAATAAAAAACAGCAGATGATAACTATGCTAAGCATAAAGATCAAGACCACAGATGTCATAAAGCAATGGACATAAGTGATTTTCTTCCTCTCAGCTGTGCTGTAGATCAAATTGTGTAAGGAGATTATACTGCTCAGCTCAGATGCCACATAAAACCATACCTGACTGTTTTCCCCGTCATTGAACAAAGTAGTTAGGTTTTGTTCTTTGGGGGCTGAGGCCACATGCCCCACTACATATGAGGGTTCAAAAGGCACACTGCCCTGTGAAAAGCACAAGGATATAAGAAGTGATTCTACTGCTGAGATTACAGAAGGTTGTTTTAAATAGAATGTATTCTGCACACTGGACAAATGATATCTATCTATCTATCTATCTATCTATCTATCTATCTATCTATCTATACAGGCAGTCCCTGAGTTACAAACATCTGACTTACAAATTACTCATAGTTAAAAACAGGGGTGAGACAAGAGGAAGTGAAAGAAATCTATCTTCTGGAAGGGAAATTCACTCTTGAAAGAGGCATCATGGTGAAAAGGTATCTCCACTGAAGCTTTCTTACCAGTCCTTGTTTCCACAACAAGCCAATTTTTTAAAAAATCCAATTCTCTCAGAGAAAGAAAGTAAGGCAAGATCTTCTGAAAAGTGGCACAGACAGCAAAACAAACACCACAGGAGTGTTAACCCTTCCCTATGCTATCTAAATAAAAAAACGTACCTGTTCCAACTTACAAACAAATTCAACTTAAGAACAAACTGACAGAACCTATCTTGTTCATAACAAGGAGACTGTCTGTATCTATATCTTTCAATACATCTATATAGTGAAAGGAAAGTTTTTTTATAATCCACTCCTTTCAATATAGGTTCTAATATCTTCCAGCCTCAAACCACTCAAATTATAACATCTATAAATCAGCTAAAACTAATAAATACTTATTTATGGTTAGTCCTATGAGCAATTTCTTTTTGTTTGTTTTTTTTTTGCCATTTTGTATACTACTTTTAAAAAAAGGGTAGTTCTACAGTATCATTAATGTAATAGTTTGTGGAAAAAGAGCCTTTGCCATAATACTCCAATCAGAATCCATCTATGTTAAGATTTCTAGCAGTCTTATTGAAAAATGTCTTCTATTCAACTTAGATTGTCTTTCATTTTTACAGTTTCACAGCACTCTAGGCCACTATTATTCTCCCAGCAGTTTATTTAACATCAACAGGGTACAAGATGATTTACTAAACAAGCAATGGGATTTCTGTATAGAGAGTCTTTAATAAACCTGAGACAAGAGAAAGGTGACAAGGATTGACAAACCAATGATGTGGACAGAAGATGGAAAAGCCCTGAGGCAATTGAGCTGTGATAGCTACTTTGCTGAATTTTCAAAGGAACTAAACAGGAATCTTCTATCTGTTACAGGACAATGAACACTAAAACAGAAGGAACAAAATGTGTGTGGAGGAATTAGAGGGAACGCTTTAGAGACAAAATCAGAGACCTAAAGCTGACAAAGAACATCAGAGAGATAATTCACTTGAAACGTTTTTAAAAAGAAATTGTTAGTTTTGACAAATGAAGTTTAATGTTCATGGTTTTGGCCATTATATTTAAAAGCCATCTTTATTCTGATAGTATCAAACAATTCAAAATCAAATTTATGGCAAATGTTTAATCTTTCCATATCTTTAGTAATTCTCTAAATATTATTTAGTTCCTTACTATATTTGTATTCCACCCTTCCTCTATGACTCAGAATAATGTACACTAGATTATATATTACTCTATCAAGGAAGTTCATTAACATCCAGTCTTAAGAGTTACAAACAATAAAGATCAACAGCACATCCTCAGAGTAAGACAAAGACTACATAATCGGCCTGCTTCTGTGATAACACGGGGAAATGTATAATCAAGTTACTACTTTGTGCAGATGAAACTATGACCTGAATATGATGCTATGAAAACCAAACAAAAACCAACAAGAAACTAGCAAATTCAAATAATTCTCAGGAATTTGTGTCTGTATGAGTAGAATGTTGATCATTGGTAAGCTATAACAATTTGTGATTATTCTGAAGAGAGAGAGAGAGAGGGAGAACAAATTGTCCAGTTCTATGTATATTTACTCAAAAGAATTTCTATCTGAAATATGATTTAGCCTCCAAAACTGGAATGTACAACCTGGGTTGGCCTGGGGCCAAACACATGAATTTCCCCATTCTGCTCACTGCATTAATAGTGTTCCTCTACAACTGCATCAGAATAGACTGGAGAGGAAGGAGGCAGTGGAAGCATACAACCACATCACATTGTTGCTAACAGTAGTGCAAGAACAGTGCCTCCTCTCTGTTTAGTCCGACTAAAGATAAAGGTTATGGAAACTACTGAGAACAGCAGGGAGCATCCCAGCAGCATGCTATCTAGAAGGCCTCTCAAATACACTCACACAATTGCAAGAGACATCTTCCAACAGATAGACAGACAGAAAATGCTTACTTCCTGCCAAACAGTCACCAGAGTAGAAAAAAACACAGAGGCATTGCAGAAATAGCAACAGCAATTATGGTCATGAGAGAAAAGGTAGTATAAACGAGTATTCCTGCTCATGGATATCATTGCTGCTAATTCACTTGGGTAAACAAAGTCGTAATTATGATCAGAAACCACCACGAGCTGCTGCTGCAATTCTTAAACACTCACTAGCCAGCAAAGAAACGGCCACTAAAATGAGCAATTGACAGTTGCTTTCTTTTGACTTCAACAACAAACTATGGAAAGGAGGGGTGCCTGCAGAATTACTAACTGCCCAGCAATGTTGATTCTCAGTGTCCAAACTCCGAAGGCCCTGAACTGAAGCTGGACTGAGTATTCGTATACCATCAACCAAGCAGTAACTATGTATGGAAAGTAAACTAAGACCTACCAAGAACAAACCAAAAACAAAAAAGACTACTTCAGAGCCCCTGAACTAGATAGCACAAGAGAATTTAGTGCTTTTCATTTTTACTATGCAGCTTCCATCCTTAAAAACATGCCAACGAAACATTATTAAGTATTATTTTTATATGGCTGCCATGTTAACCTGATTAGAAGTGCTTGCATCTTCAGAAAGTGAGGAAGGCATTTCAAAAGGGGCTGGCCAAGAAACCCTTCCTGCTTCATCAGTTTCATCTTCAGTCGTTTCTTCTTGATGTTGTTCTTCAGAGGTAGGAACAGGCTGAGCAGCTTCATCACCATTAATACTAGTAGCAAGACAAACATTGACATTTCACTTGAAATATATCTGAAGTCTACAATGTAGCTTTTTGCTACAATTTTAACATCAAAGGAAATAATAAACAATTAAAGGAAACATCTACAGTGTTCTTCATGCATTATTTTCGTATACATATACGTCTTCATAGAACAGCATCATTTCATAATATTGGCAGTAGAGATTGCCATGATGAACAATTTTTAATATTTTTGCAATGCTACAAAGATATTGGAAGGTATAGTTCTGACATTTTAAACTTTCAGTACATCAACAAATATATCTGTTGTTTCTCCACATCTCATCCACACCAACCATTTGAAAACACAAATTGTATTTAAAAGATATCCTTGCATTCTTCTACATCACTGAAGTAACATCAGTTTTGTGGATTTAGAAGCAGATTTACTAATATAGTGGCTTCAGTTCAATAATTCTAACACACATGCTGCTGTCACATGAAATGTCTTTTCCTACAAAACTCATGATCAATGCTGTAATTCCCGAACATAATGACCAACTGCCTCAGGGGACAGTGGAAAGAGAAAGAAAAAGAGGACTTTAGTGCCTGGATTATATTGCCATGAATCAGCAGTGCCAAAAGCAGAAAGCAGTGAACACGCTCGGCCAAAATACCCTGCACATACTGAAGGGCATTTTGCCAAGGAAAAAAAACTGTTATAGATCCCTCTATAATTCTGATTCCCTTTAAATTAGGGGTCATTCTAGTGAGTAACTTGCTCATTATTATTACAAACAAACGAGACACTTTGCAATTTTATACCAAAACCCCTAACAGGAGTAATTCTGTTCAGGTTGCCAGGTAGCCAGATCTTTCTCTGGGTTGCTTTAAGTAAAGGACACTGTATCCCCATCACTTCTAGTTTTCTATTTTACTTCTCTAAGCATCACTGACTTCCTAATTCTTGGAGTACTTAAGAGGGAAAAGTATTCCGTCTCTATGAAGCCTATGCTTTTGCTCCACCAATATCTTGCTATATTCTTTCAGAAGGCAAGCAGCATGAACCTTTATAGAGATTGATAAAGCTAGTTAGTTTTGTCTTACCAACTTGTTTCGGAGAAGCAAAGCACAGTTTATTGGAGGAGATGTTGCTGCTAAATATGTTTCATTAGTTTCAGTGGTTTGCAGGGGCACAAGAATTGCCACTTTTGAAACAGCTCTTTGTGTTCCAACTAAAATCGTGAGACTCCATCATTTATTCAATCTAGCACAACAGGTAGATTACTTAGTTGCCACATTGCACGGCCACCACTATCTGTTCCTCCCCTCCATTCTCTTTCAATCTCTATGACATTACAGTCATTGTCTTCCTGTTTGGGAAACTTGGGCCTAGCAAGAATTTTGTTTGTAGGCACATGAAGATGTGTGTAGTCTAGCAAATCCTGAAGGTTCACAGATATACAAATACCTTGTTTGTATTTGTTTTTCAGTAGTCCTGTCTAGCCTAAAATCCTATTATTGCACCCCAGCCAGAGTTCACCTTGCCCTTAGCATCAACCAGGAATCCAAAACTAATAGTAAAACAGTTTATTGAAGAAAGTTCATATAAAAAGAGAAAAATCACCAGAAGCAATAAGGAAGGCAAAATCCAACAGGTAATCAGGAAAGGTGGTCAAGAAGTAAAACCCCAGCCAAGCTGATGAGGAATGAAAAACACTTCAAAGGCAATAATCCAAACGGTACAGGAAAACAGGAATCATAACATGAGCATAAACCATGGAAAACAAGTATCAAAACATGAATACGAATCCATAAAAAAACAAGACTGTAAGACCTTCCTAAAACATGAATCAAAACTCCCAGGAGGTAAAACATGAGCTGGTCATCCTTACTATTCAGCAGCATTACCTGATCTAAAATCTCAACGAGACATTCTCTGATTTCAGGGATACAAAACATGAAGGCATTTCTTTGACCTTAAGGATCCTTTCTTTGCGCTTCTTTCTCATTGATTCTTTGGGATTGCCTGTGACTGAGGTTTCTCCCCCTCAGATGCAGCCTGGTATCTCTGTCTTATCCAGCTGTTCCCTCGGATGAGCTATCTTGGTCTGTCAGGTCTTTATCAGGAGTTGCTAAGCTCCTCGTGGGTGAAAGGTCCTCTCCCTGTCTGCTGGACTCCAAAACAGTTCCACTTTCAAACTCCATCTCACAGACAGAATCTTGATCTGAAATCCCCCACTTTCCCTCATCTATCATTCTCCCAGGCTCTGAAACCCCAATCTCTTCATCTTCATCTGTCTGAACCAGAACACCTATTGCCACTCTATCAAGAGTGTTATCTCAAATAGTTTGAAGAATTTTGGCATAAAATAAAGATAGCTTGATTCTTGAAGACCAATATTAGGGTAATATTCATCCTTTAGACCTTGCAATTGTTCCTTAGAAAAATATTATATCAAAAGTAAGCGATGTTCAAATAATCATATTGTTTAAGGGCCCCCATTCACTACTACAGCTGGATCAAAAAGCACTATGTGCTCACAGGCCTCTCCAACATTTTCCTTTCAGTGTGCCCTATAGTTTGCTTGCTACCTCAGATATTTGTTGTTGTTCATTCGTTCAGTCGTCTCCGACTCTTCGTGACCTCATGGACCAGCCTAGGCCAGAGCTCCCTGTTGGCCGTTACCACCCCCAGCTCCTTCAAGGTCAGTCCAGTCACTTCAAGGATGCCATCCATCCATCTTGCCCTTGGTCGGCCCCTCTTCCTTTTGCCTTCCACTTTCCCCAGCATAATTGTCTTCTCTAGGCTTTCCTGTCTCCTCATGATGTGGCCAAAGTACTTCAACTTTGTCTCTAGTATCTTTCCCTCCAGTGAGCAGTCGGGCTTTATTTCCTGGAGGATGGACTGGTTGGATCTTCTCGCAGTCCAAGGCACGCTCAGCACTTTCCTCCAACACCACAGCTCAAAAGCATCGATCTTCCTTCGCTCAGCCTTCCCTAAGGTCCAGCTCTCACATCCGTAGGTGACTACAGGGAATACCATGGCTTTGACTAGGCGGATCTTTGTTGCCAGTCTGATGTCTCTACTCTTCACTATTTTATCGAGACTGGACATTGCTCTCCTCCCAAGAAGTAAGCGTCTTCTGATTTCCTGGCTACAGTCTGCATCTGCAGTAATCTTTGCACCTAGAAATACAAAGTCTGTCACGGCCTCCACGGTTTCTCCCTCTATTTTCCAGTTGTCAATCATTCTTGTTGCCATAATCTTGGTTTTTTTGACGTTTAGCTGCAACCCGGCTTTTGCGCTTTCTTCTTTCACCTTGATTAGAAGGCTCCTCAGCTCCTCCTCGCTTTCGACCTCAGATATTATCCCAGGAGAAAGAGTGGAATCAGATTCAATAAAATATATATTTTCCCCAAAAAGTCTGTGTGAAGATTCAGAAATCTTCCAAAATGGTACTCCACAAGGAATGAGAAACTGTCACCAATAGGGAAGGTTCCACTGGATGCCAAATTTCAAAAAGACAGTAATACTAGTCCCTCACAACTGAGATCTTGTGGTATAAGCTTTGAAATGTTTGGCATGCTTAGGGTGAAGATATATCCTGGAAAATTCAAACAGCATCCAGTTTTAGCTTAAATGAAATAGAATGTAGTCTCAAGTAAGAGGCCTTGAGTACCAGTTTTGGGGAAAAGGCAGGATATACATAAATAACAACAAAACCAACTGTAAACCTTGAAAAATATACCTGTAATATAAAAATTTGGAAAGTATAGCTTTCTGGTACCAGTGTTCTTTACTCTTCTTTTTTCGTTGCCACTTCTGATCTATTAATCTCTGATAGAATTCTTTTAGCCAAGTCCAATCTCCAGTCTACGTGAAATAAAGAACAAGAATGCAATCATTATAAAATTGTGCCTTTGTTTACTTATTTACTGTACTTTTCTTCAACTTTTCAGATGAATCCCTTTATTGACTACCCAGGAAATGCATAATTAACGCTTTGGAATCTTTGCTGGCTTCTTCATCTGGCAAATATATTAAAAGTCATATAGGAGAAGAAAGACAATGGGGATAACTGTCAGGCCTACATTTTGTCTCAGATATAGTTTCTGTTGTGTATTAAAATGATCTAGACTAATCCCCTTTTTGGCCATGTGTGAGCAAGAGACAAAGGGCAGTAAAAGACAGGTAATAAAATTTCAACTCCATTAATGACAGAAAAATAACTTTTCTGTTAAGTTACTCCACATGATGATTCCCATTCCCATTTCACAGGCACATCATCAGAATCTAAATTCTTAAAAAATATTTAGCCACATACTTATTCATCATGATAAAGAATGCGATAGTAACTTCTGTGAAATAATTTAGTAATATCAAAAGGAAGGATTGAAGAACATTTTTCTGTCATCAGTTCAAACCTATTCAGCTTTTGTAGAAAGCTAAATAATAAAACTAATCACGTCATAGAACATAAGCGCAAAGAAACATTAGACTAGAAAAACCTATCATATGGCCAAATAAATGACTGCACCAAGTTTTATTACCTGTGATGATCTCATGAAGAGCTCTTGAATATCTAGGTCATCCAATAAAAGCGTCCTCCCGATTCGGTGCACTGCCATGCTGACATGCGATTTGCTATAAGGTATCTTAAGGAGCTTTTTAATGTTCTGCAAAAAAAGACAATAACAAGTTTAAAACTTCATTTTTGAGAATTAAAAGAGTTACAACACAAAGGCTTTCTACGCTGATCTCACTGGACATATATTTAACAGAAAACTCAGTTTTAGAAGTTATCTCAACAGCTTTTTGTTAAAATTACTTGAGAGTAATTCAATTCAGACATAATAAAAAACCATGGTTAGAAAAGCTTGCCAAGTCTGATATGACTCTAAATCATTTTTTAACCAGGGATCACTCTCCAACATTAGTACCAAAGGGATTACAAATCAGGTTTTGGACAACTTTACATTCGGTTTGATTGTTTGGGGTGCTGATTCAGAAAATTGCATTAGATAGACCACATCAGCTCTGGTTTCTGATACAGAACATATGCCATCCAGTAGTTGCCATCTGCTCACCGACAGAAAACCATTTTTAATAAGCCTCGGCACTGTTAGAGGTTTTGCAAGACCTGTCACTATTATTGCAATAGTGTAGTAACAGTGAGGCTGTGGACCATATTTTAGTTCTTGCAAACCGCTGGTGGTCCATAGACCACAGGTTGGGAACTACTGCTCTAAATTCACAAATTATTACTTTATTTCTTATTTGATAAAATGTTGATGCTGACAAATTATAATGAAAATTATTACATCAAAAGATTGAATTACTAAGAAAATTAAAGAAGCAAATGTAAATCATGGTTTGCCACACATATGGAAAACCAAATTACTGTCTAGGATTGGAGAGATAAAGCAATCTTTGACAAGAGAGGCAGTTGGGACACATGCATTATCTTTGCTTATAATACTCTAGTTATCATATGGTTATAGGTATAGAATAGAATAGCTTTATTGTAATTGTACATCGCACAACAAAATTAAATGCCCACCACAATCACATTATATATATACAAATTACAAAACAAAGCACTCATCCTTCCACATTCTAATCCCTATTGCACGACTCCTAATGCCACATCAGTGTGAAACCACAGAATTCAATATAGTAACAGCTCTAGGATAAATCCTATCTCTCAGCCTATTTGCCTAGACCATCTGCCAGATAATAACAATTCAAAAAAATAATATCTAGGGTTAGATAGATCCCTAAGAATATTTTGAGCTTTCTTAATTATTATATAGTTCTTCCAAAGAGGGGAGAGGCCAATCTATAATTTTCTGGGCAGTAGTGGTCACCCCCCGGAACACCCTCACATATTGGCCCTCACAAATGAGTCTGTTGTTGCTTTTGATGCTTGTTTATTATTGTTTGTGCTGTTTTTATGTTATTTTAATATGTTATTGTTCTGTTTTTAATTGTATGTTGCATTGGGCTTCGTCCCATGTAAGCCGCCCCAATTCCACTCGGGGAGATGGAGGAGGTGGTAGAAAAATAAAGTTCTTCCTATGTGACGCTGTGCAATTAGCAAACCATACGCATGTTAGAACACTCTCTATAGCACGGCGGTGGAAAGTCACCAGAAGTTATTCATTCAATTGTTGGTTCCTTAAAAGTCTCAGATAATATGTTGTCAAAGGCTTTCATGGTGAAATCACTAGGTTGTTGTGAGTTTTCCAGGCAACCCATTTCAGATAATACATTGTAAGTGAAATAGCAAACAAATACACTCAGAATTTGTTTAATACTTTTCCTTCTGCAGTTAATAATGAGAGCTTCCATTGCACAAGTCTTTTTACATTAGTCTCTCTAAGGGTTACCCTTACTTGGGGGAGGAGGAGATGAGCTCTTTCATAGTCAGAGACAATAATAACTGTCTTCCCCTACATTGGCTGGCATGGCTATGCCCCTCCCCATAAGGGCAGGAGTAAGAACAGAACACTGTGGCACCCACTTAAGCGAGCAATATATGCTTGTGCCCAACTAACCTGCAAGCCCAAGGAGGTGGCTATCATAACCTACAATCATGTGGTGGCAACAGCTGGAGATAGCCTCTGTGGCATAGAACTTACTCTGAGTCAGTGGTTCTCAACCAGTGTGTCCCCAGGTGTTTTGGCCTACAACTTCCAGAAATCCCAGCCAGTTTACCAGCGGTTAGGATTTCTAGAAATTGAAGGCCAAAACATCTGGGGACCCTCAGGTTGAGAACCACTGCTCTAAGTGATTAAAAATGGGTTGTACCATTGCACAAGTTTCCCCATCCCCCTTCAGCAGTGATGATTGTTGCCTCTGGTTGCTTTTCTCCATCTGTATATGGCGGTCTGCCACAACCTCTTCTTTATGGACTCACAGGGGGCATAACTGTAGGCTGTTGTGCAGAACTCAAGAGTACCATGGGAATGCTACCCAAGGAAACTATCTCTCTTGGCCAGCCTTCCTTATCCCAGTGAAAAATAGCTTTTAGGACTTAACCATGTTTCCGTCAGTCACCTCACCATTAAAATGATAGCTGACACAATGATGTGACTAAATCCACAGAGCTCTCTAAAATACGAGCGTTATTGCTATATTCAGAAATGATGTCCAAGCCACTTAAAAATAGTTCTTACTTTATGAACCCTAATCCTACTCAAGCACGGAAAATTATTTTATAGAGTTTATTATAACAACAGAGTGGACCTGTTGTTCCACTTAGGAAACAGAGGACTCAAGGACTCAGCATTTCGCTTTCCTTTGCAGTTCCTCCATTAATCATGATTGATTTAATAATAGCTACTTTCAATGAGAGATTTTTCTAATGTTTTTCCACTGAAATAATCTTGCTAAATATTTTATTACACTGTGTATTACTCCGTTGCAAAACATACATACCTCAGAATCGGATACAACATCCACATCATTTCCAATTGAGTCAATAAAATCGTACGCCATACCAAAGCTATTTAAAAACAAATAAAGCACCATTTGAAATAATTATTCAATATTACCATTTATCAAAAATACTTTTGGAAATAAAGGCTTGAACGCATGAATCTGCAAGCAAAACCTTACTTATGGAGCAAAAGAAGCTATTTCTATAGTCATCTATATCCACTAAAAGTCTGTAGAGGGCTAATTCTAATAAAAAAATTATTTAAAAAAAAAGTCTGTAGAGGGCTTGGAAGACTTCTGGAAGAGTATGAGGAACAGCACAAATGACCGCCAATTTCATTTATGTAAACAACATATGAGGTTTAACTGATGAATGAAATGGCAACCAAAATACTACTTCGTTAACCTCTTTGTTTTATTTATTTTATGTTAGTTATTGCAATAGAGTTTTGCTGCTCTTCAATATTTTAAGAATATTAATTTTACAATTCTCTAACAATGTCAGCCTTGTAATTCCACCCAGAGTATTTTCTTCTTAATTTTTATGTCAATACTTTAAACTGGAACAAAAACTTTATGTTCGGATATTAACAAAGAAACCTTGCAAGTGAAGCAATAATATCTGAATGTAGATGTTCCATATTTTCACAAAGCCATTTTGTTTTTAAAATGCATATATTTTAATTATGATTTTGGAAATAATTACAATAATAATTACAAAAACTCTGTATATTTCTATTAAATATACTTCAACAATGGTCTTCTATCAAAATACATCTTTACTACTGTGTCATTAGATATAACATAGTCACAATATTTACCTTGAAAATGGCTTGCTTTTTTTGCTATTACCAAGGATGGTAGCCCCTGCTGCTCCCAGTTTGGCACTTTCTCGTAACCAGTTAGCTGGAGGAAGTTTCAGATCAGTCTTCTCTTGAAGACGGGCAAATGCCGCTTGAGGTGGAGCAGATGAATACTTTACTACAGCTCTGCTTTTTACTTCATTGCCTCCAAGAAACAGCACAGAACCCTAATTTGCATAAATCAATGAAGAATTTAATTAAAGAGATTCAAATACAATTACTCCTCATTACAGGTATCATTAAACACTGCTTTTATTTAGTAAAATTTCATTCAAGAAATGGGCCACCAAAAACAATGTGTTGTAGAGTTAACACTTAGCAGTCTAATTCGTTTCCTTTCAAGAAGAATAAAAAACCCCAAACTCTATAATATGATATAAATTTCTAGTCTGTCAAACAGACAAAATAAGCGTCATTTACTAAAATGTCATTTTTAATATAACCATTAAAGGAACTGCGGCCCTGTTCTATATTATACCCAGCAATCCTACAGTAGAAGCTTGGGCTCCTACACCTTTAATATTAGTGTAGAGGAGAGAATGTCAACAACTTGGGTGGCATGAAAAGCCATGTTGATTAAATTTCCTTTTAGTTCTCTGTACTTTGTCGCATCTGTTCATACTCTTCCCAACATATCTCCATTAAACATTACAATGATAACAGGAGATCTTTTGGTATGACTTCAATACCAAAAGTTTTCCAGGATCCAACAATATTTTTCTCACAAGAGAGAGACAAGATACCACTACCAGAACATATCTAAGGCTTTTTAAGAAAGGCTTTTGGGACATCAATATTGACAAAGGTATAGCCATGGTACACTATTGCAAGAGAAAAACAAAGTATCTTATGATAATTTAAAAACCAATTAAGTTATCATAGTACAGCTGTTCCTGGATATTATCCGATGGACTTTATTACAACATCTAAATGCATTCCTTTGGCTGTTCAGTGCCAACTGTTTCATAGCACCCTTCAAAAGCAAGAAGGGTTGTCAGAGTAAAACCGGCAAAGCTAGATATGTTTAAGTTGGAGAAGAGAAGGTCGAGAGGAGACTTGATAGCCATGTTTAAATATTTTAAAGGATGTCACAGCTTGTTTTCTGCTGCTCTGGAGACCAGGCCACAATAGAAGAAAGGATTCAAATTGCAGGAAAAGAGATTCCACTTAAACATTAGGAAGAACTTTCTGACAGTAAGAGATGTTAGGCAGTAGAGTATATTTCCTTAGGGCCCAATGAAGTATCCTTCTCTGGAGGTGTTTATACTGAGGCTGGAAGGTTATCTATTGGGGGAGCTTTGACTGTGGGTTCCTGCATGTCAGAATGGGCTTGGATTAGATGGCCCTTGGGGTCTCTTCCAACTTCTATACCAGGGGTCCTCAAACATTTTAAACAGAGGGCCAGGTCACAGTCCCTTCAACTGTTGGAGGGCCTGATTGTAATAAAAAATGAATGAATTTCTATGCACACTACACATATATTATTTGTAGTTCAAAAAACACTTAAAAACAATACAATAATTAAAATGAAGAACAATTTTAACAAATATAAACTTATTAGTATTTCAATGGGAAGTGTGGGCCTGCTTCTGGCTGATGAAATAGGATTGTTGTTGTTGTTGTTGTTGTTGTTGTGTGTTTTCTAGTCGTTTCAGACTTAGGTTGACCCTGAGCGAGGGTCGGGTAAATTACCTTGGAGGGCTGTATCCGGCACCCGGGCCTTAGTTTGAGGACCCCTGTTCTATACACTCTTGCCCCCTTAATAGCTGTGTAAAAGAAGAAATCTCAACAGGTGTTGTCTTTCATCAAGTAATTTCCAATTTATGGTAGCCAGGGGACCAAACATCTGGGGACCAACAGGGTGAGAACCTTTGCCCTATACGGTTCTGGCCCAGCTTACTTGTCCAAACGCATCTCCCTCTACGTCCTGTCTCGTTGTTTAAGATCATCCAGGGAGGCCCTGCTCTCACTCACAAATAAGTCATAAAGTTTTCTATGACTGAGTGTGTGTGTGACTTGCCCAATGTAGGTTTCCACAGCCAAGAAAGGACTCAAACCCTGGTCTCCAGTCATAGTCTTGCATGACAGCTGAAATTCCCTCTGTTGCACTTCTATTAATTGTATCGTCCAAAAGTCTTGGGGCCAGAAATGTTTGGGATAGACAGTGTGTGTATATGTGTGTACACACACACACACACACAGCGTGTGTGTATATTGGAATACCTGTATTTGCATATATGTACATAATGAGATCTCTTGGAGAAGAGATCCAAGTCTATGCACGGAATTCACTTATGTTTCATATATTAAAAAATCTAAATTATTATAGTTTCTATATTTAGAACCATCAGAAAGCAAAGCCACCCATATGGACCATTTGTTCTTCTAAATTTCAGACATGACGTGCTATGGCCCAATTTTCCTAGTTTTCAGCAGACCTCACAACCTCTGAGAATGCCTGTTATAGATGCAGGTGAAATGTCAGGAGAGAATGCTTTTAGAACATGACCATATAGCCCAAAAGATCTACAACAACTCATTATTATTATTTGAAGTATTTTTATTTTTATGCATGGCCGCATTTCTGTGTACAAACCCACACGATCTCTTCAAACATCTGGAGAGGCCCTGATCTCGCTCCTGCCTGCCTCGCAGGCACGGTTGGTGGGGATGAGGGAGAGGGCCTTCTCGGTGGTGGCCCCCTGACTCTGGAACTCACTTCCCAGGGATATCAGGCATGCCCCAACATTGGGAGTCTTTAGGAGGAACCTGAAAACGTGGCTGTTCCAGTGTGCCTTCCCGGAATAAGGAAATTAATTCCCAGCAAAATGCCCCCCTTAACTATTTGTTGGATTGCACTCCCCCCACTTCTTTAAAACCCTCCTACCAGATATATCCTACCTTGTTCCTACCCAGCATTTATTTTTAATTTTAAACTATTACATTTGGCCCGGCCATAGGTTTTTAAATCTTGTGTGTTATTGTTTATATGTGATTTATAACAATTGTATTGTTTTTGTTTATTGCTTTCTTGTTTTATTGATGTGTTGTTGGGCTTGGCCTCATATAAGCCGCTCCGAGTCCCTTGGGGAGATGGTGGCGGGGTATAAATAAAGTATTATTATTATTTTTAGTGTTTATACGTGTTTTAATTATTGTGTAACCCGTCACGAGGAGAGGCGGGAAAGAAATAAAATTATATACTGCATTGAAGGGTCATTCATTGAAGCTTATGCTGCATCTAGACTAGAATGAATTAATGTAGTTTCATAACACTTTCAACTGCTAGAGAATCATTGGAGTTACAGTTTGGGGAGGCTCCAGAAATTCTTGTGGCAGAGAAGGCCAAAGAGCTTGTGAAATGACACCAGGACAGTATTAAGTCATGGCAATTGAAGTGGTGTCCAACTGCATGAGTTCTACAGTGTTCCCACTCCTTCGTTGGCCAATGCCTGCGGTGCTTCGGTACCTGTTTGGGCTCCTCTGGCTCTCCTTTCAACGGCGACGGAGAAGCCCCGGCGCCCGCCTCGCCCCCCGCTTCCCTGGAGTCCCCCATTCGCTCGCCGCTCGCCTCAGGCTCAGCTGCCGGAAGTCCGCTCCCTTCTCCACGTTCGGCCTCCTAGAAACATCCGGAAAGAGCTCGGATATAGAAAAAAAGTCTAAGCCCCGCCCCCTCCTTGCCCTCGCTGCGTTTCGTTGGCTCTTTGCAATGCTTCTCACAAGCTCTCGCCGAGGAGGAGCAACACTCGCGAGATCTCTGTCAAAGCGCTTGTATACAAACCTAGAAGAGGGTCTGGGAAAGTGTAGTGGGTGGAACCTTTGATCTCCCAGCTAATTTGGACTTCAATTCCCAGGATTCCTAGTCATTGGAGAAGGCAGCTGAGGCTTCTGGGAGTTGGAGTCCAGAATTGTAGAAGACGCGTTTGGGAATCACTGCCATAAGTAATCAGAGCCCGGACAACGCTGATAGAAGGAATAGGGGTCTTTTGTTAGTTTAGAATCAAAGAATCATAGAATCAAAGAGTTGGAAGAGACCTCATGGGCCATCCAGTCCAACCCCCTGCCAAGAAGCAGGAATATTGCATTCAAAGCACCCCTGACAGATGGCCATCCAGCCTCTGCTTAAAAGCTTCCAGAGAAGGAGCCTCCACCACACTCCGGGGCAGAGAGTTCCACTGCTGAACGGCTCTCACAGTCATAGAATCAGTGTTGGAAGAGACCTCATGGGCCATCCAGTCCAACCCCCTGTCAAGAAGCAGAAAAAATGCATTCAAAGCACCCCTGACAGATGGCCATCCAGCCTCTGTTTAAAAGCTTCCAGAGAAGGAGCCTCCACCACACTCCGGGGCAGAGAGTTCCACTGCTGAACGGCTCTCACAGTCATAGAATCATAGAATCAAAGAGTTGGAAGAGACCTCATGGGCCATCCAGTCCAACCCCCTGCCAAGAAGCAGGAATATTGCATTCAAATCACCCCTGACAGATGGCCATCCAGCCCCTGTTTAAAAGCTTCCAAAGAAGGAGCCTCCACCACACTCCGGGGCAGAGAGTTCCACTGCTGAACGGCTCTCACAGTCAGGAAGTTCTTCCTCATGTTCAGATGGAATCTCCTCTCTTGTAGTTTGAAGCCATTGTTCCGCGTCCTAGTCTCCAGGGAAGCAGAAAACAAGCTTGCTCCCTCCTCCCTATGGCTTCCTCTCACATATTTATACATGGCTATCATATCTCCTCTCAGCCTTCTCTTCTTCAGGCTAAACATGCCCAGCTCCTTAAGCCGCTCCTCATAGGGCTTGTTCTCCAGACCCTTGATCATTTTAGTCGCCCTCCTCTGGACACATTCCAGCTTGTCAATATCTCTCTTGAATTGTGGTGCCCAGAACTGGACACAATATTCCAGGTGTGGTCTAACCAAAGCAGAATAGAGGGGTAGCATTACTTCCCTAGATGTAGACACTATGCTCCTATTGATGCAGGCCAAAATCCCATTGGCTTTTTTGCCGCCACATCACATTGTTGGCTCATGTTTAACTTGTAGTCCACGAGGACTCCCAAGATCTTTTTCACACGTACTGCTCTCAAGCCAGGCATTGTCCCCCATTCTATATCTTTGCATTTCGTTTTTCCTGCCAAAGTTTAGTATCTTGCATTTGTCACTGTTGAACTTCATTTTGTTAGTTTTGGCCCATCTCACTAATCTGCCTTCCACACCGCTGAATAAAATCCTACATTATCTTCTTTGAACTAGAATAGATGGCAGTGTGGACTCAGATAACCCAGTTCAAAGCAGATATTCTAGTTATTTGGCTGTGTGGGATCTCTGGACAGTGTGGAAGGGGCCTCTTTTCATTAGAGCTGGTGTTTCGGGCTCCTACATTGCCCTACGAAGCCTAGATTATCTGCTTTAAAACTGGATTATAATCTGGGTTTCATTGGTCAATGTAGATTATCTGTTTTGATAATCTGGATTATAGGGCAGTGTAGAAGGAGCCTCAGGTAGGATCTACACTGCCATATAATCCAGATTATCAAATAAGACAATCCACATTTGCTTTGAACTGGATTTTACGAGTCTATACTGCCATATAAAATCCAGATTGGGAAAGGTGTTCGGCAGGGTTGTATCCTCTCACCCAATTTATTCAACTTGTATGCAGAAGACATCATGCGATATGCGGGACTTGACGAATGCAAGGCTGGAGTAAAAATTGCTGGAAGAAAAATTAACCTTAGATATGCAGATGACACCACTTTGATGGCTGAAAGCGAGGAGGAGCTGAGGAGCCTTCTAATCAGGGTGAAAGAAGAAAGCGCAAAAGCTGGGTTGCAGCTGAATATAAAAAAACCCAAGATTATGGCAACAAGAATAATTGATAACTGGGAAATAGAGGGAGAAAACGTGTAGGCCGTGACAGACATTGTATTTCTAGGTGCAAAGATTACTGCAGATGCAGACTGCAGCCAGGAAATCAGGAGACGTTTACTTCTTGGGAGGAGAGCCATGACCAATCTCGATAAAATAGTGGAGAGTGGAGACATCACACTGGCAACGAAGATCCGCATAATTAAAGCAATGGTATTCCCCATAGTCACCTATGGATGTGAGAGCCGAACCCTAGGGAAGGCTGAGCGAAGGAAGATAGATGCTTTTGAATTGTGGTGTTGGAGGAAAGTTCTGAGATTGCCTTGAACCGCGAGAAGATCCAACCAGTCCATACTTCAGGAAATAAAGTCCGACTGCTCATTGGAGGAAAGGATAGTAGAGGCAAAGATGAAGCACTTTGGCCACATCATGAGAAGAAAGGAAAGCTCAGAGAAGACAATTATGCTGGGGAAAATGGAAGGAAAAAGGAAGAGGAGCCGACCAAGGGCAAGATGGATGGATGGCATCCTTGAAGTGACTGGATTGACCTTGAAGGAGCTCTGGGTGGTGACGGCCGACAGGGAGCTCTGGCGTGGACTGGTGCATGAGGTCACGAAGAGTCGGAAACGACTGAACGAATGAACAACAAAAAAAAAGCCTTATAATCCAATTCAAAGCAGATAATCTGGGTTTTATATGGCAGTGTAGAAGGGGCCTTAGGGCCCTTCCAGACAGACCCTATACCACAGGATCTGATCCCAGGTTTTCTGTTTATCGCAGATTATCTGGCAGTGCGGACTGATATAATCCAGTTTAAAGCAGAAAACCTGGGATTGCATCCTGGATTATAGGGCCTTTCTGAAAGGGCCCTTAGATTTCCCAGATTAGAATAATTTGACACCTCAAAATATCTGGATCTTACTGAGAGGACCTGATCAGTTGAGGTGCTCAGCCTCTGGGGATTGGCTCCCCACAGCGATCCCTGTTCTTTGGGTTCCAGGATGGCACCTCCCCTCCCAGCCCCTTTTTGACTCCTAAACTTACTTTAGGGGCTTCGTAGCATGCTCAGGCCCCTCCATCCAGAGCTCTTGGCATGTCAAAATGATGTGTCGGAAGATTGGAGGGCTTATTGAAAAACTAGCAAAATGTGCTGCAGAACTACACTGCCATATAATACTATGTAACAAAATTTGATTTTTTTTCTGTTCCTGGTTTGGAAGTCTTATTTCCTGCTGAATTGAAAGTAGTTCAACTCCAGAAACTTCGTTTTTGTGGCTGCTACAAACTTTGTTCAATTGGTTGATATGCTTTGAGCTATTCATTGAAAAACTATAGCAAAATGTGCTGCAGGATGTCCCGCATAAACAAAGTTTTTGTGGCTTATTACATTTTTTCAAATTTTTTAATGATAGATTGTGTTACATACATTTTATGTCTGTGTCCATATTTCTTATAAAGCGGATGGGTTATGCTATAATAAGGCTGAATTACTGTGTCACAAAATGATGCATGTCTAAGAAGTGTGTCACCAACATGAAATGTTTGGAAAGCTCTAGGATCAGATCCTGCCGGACATCCAATGGGAGAGACTAATCCAAAGGTTCTGGAATGCTGTCCTGAAGATGCAGGGAAAGGAGGTACTGTTGACCTTGGCAACCAGGTCTTCCTCAGCCTTGTCCAGAGACCAGTGGCAAAAGAGCCCTCTGTTTTCTCCATGTCACTGGTGGAGTTGAGCTCCATGTAACAAGAAACTATGCCCAAAGGGAAGCGGGCCAACCCCAGCACATCTCGGGATGGCATCTGGGTAAGGAGGCACTCTCTGAGTAGTTATAGTGTCTCAGTTAGTTCCTGGCAAATATGGGAGAGTGTAACACAGTGGTTCTCAACCTGGGGTCCCCAGATATATTTGGCCTTCAACTCCCAGAAATCCTAAGACCTGGTAAACTGGCTGGGATTTCTGGGAGTTATAGGCCAAAAATATCTGGGGACCCCAGGTTGAGAACCACTGGTATAATGCTAACCTGAAATAATGATCTGTGATAGAGAAAAGGATAGCATTGGCTTGCCATGTGTCCCTTAGTTTTCTAACGCTCCTTGTTTCACAACACTGCCACTCCCCCCCCCCCCCCACACACACATTTATTGTTTTGGCCAGGCATTCTCAAACCGCAGCCCTCCAGCTGTTTTGGCCCCCAACTCCCAGAAGCCCTATCCAGCTTGTACAGTGTTCAGATATTCTGAGAGTTGGAGGCCGAAACAGCTGGAGGATGTCTAATTATTTAAAATTGGGGGGCTTCCACACAGCCCTATATCCAAGAATATCAAGGCAGAAAATCCCACATTATCTGAGTGTAGATTCAGATAACCCGGTTCGAAGCAGATAATGTGGGATTTTCTACCTTGATATTCTGGGATATAGGGCTGTGTGGAAGGGCCCTGGGTCGGTCCTTCAGTATTATTCTATGCTGGATGACATAGTCCCCTTCTACACTGCCATATAATCCAGATTATCAAAGCAGATAAACCACATTATCTGCTTTGTACTGAATTATATGAGTCTACACTGCCATACAAGCCAGTTCAAAGCAGATAATCTGGATTTTATATAGCAGTGTAGAAAGGGGCCATCGAGATTTCTAGAGAGAACAGTTCTTTAGGAATCTCAAGATCCTCCAATGGATTTCTATGGCCAGCTTTCAGAAGTTGATCATGGAATCATGCTGGAAGACTTTTCCATGATTTTATTTTTCATGAATTTGATTTAAAATGTCCTCTTTAGTAATCTCTACATCCTCCAATGTTGTTCTATGGTCAACTTCTTCCAGTCTTGTTGAAGGACATAAACAGAACATCTCTCAAAGTCATCCAATGCAATTTTATGGTTAGCTTCTATAAGTTGACCATAGCACCATGCTGGAAGACCTAGAAATTCATAGAGATGTGTTCCCTCTAGTAAAATAATATCAATTTCTTTATTTTTGCTGTCATAGGGGTCCTTGACCCCCAAACCCAGTGAATGTGGAGGGCTGCCTATACTAAAGCAGTCATGTTCATGTATGGCCATATTCTAGCAGCATTTTCTCCTGCATCTTCAGAGGATCTGATGGTGGTAAGGGTGATGGAGTATATGTAACTGTTGAGTGGCCAGGCTGGGAGAAAGAACTACTGCCTGTAAAGATATATATACTTAAGATGCAGCCATACAGAAACCACACAACACTCTAGTGATTCCAGCCATGACAGTCTTCGACTATACAAAATGATATTTACTTTACAGCATAATATTGTTTCAGAAAGGGTTGTTCTGTTAGCTTACATGCACAATGGGCTCTGCAGATCCTTTGGCTCTTGATCCACAAATTCAACCAAGCATAGGTCATTGTGCCCCATATTATTAAGCGGCAGCAACATGGATATGGACATACTGAACTGTGTATGTTCACGTCACTGCCATTTGATAATATGGGGCATGAATCACCCATGTTTGTTTGAATCTGCACAATCCTTGAACCAACCCTTTGTAGATACAACAATCCCACTGCACATTATACTGGCCCTGTCACTCCAAAATGATCTTTTAAAAATATCATCTTGTTTCTAAATTATGTAAAGAGGATGACTTTAACATGGAATTATCACCCCCTTATTTCAATAAGTACCGCAAACTACATAATTGCACCCGTAAACATGAATGTGATAAGAAGACCTACCTTTTCCTTCTTTTTACTAGCCTGTGTGATGTCATAGTTAGAGAACAAGATGTTATGTTCTCGAAATTGTTAAAGATAAATTGATGCTCCTGACCAACTTTTCTCTCAGAGCTGTTGGGAGAATGAGAGGAAGGGAGAAATAGATACGTTACCATGAATTCCTTGGAAAAAGGATGAAAATATCATATGAAATAATCTGGACTAACACAGAACATAATATAAACATGATACAACATCATGTCAACCATAATATTTGAGTCCTAACTTGATTATACATTGCACACTAATAGCATCAAGACAATGCACCATAAAATGTTAACATTGTCAAAAAGACCATCCTTCTCCAAGTGTTATTTTTTATTTTAATTGGGAGAGTTTGTCATAGTAAATCAGAAATAACATAGAGATGCCAATGCGAATCAGAATAAAATTGAGCCTCATTTATCGGTTTAATAATATTAACCTTTTATTTGCTTTGTTCACAACAAACTGTGCTTTTACCACACAAAAAAACCCTATACTTGCATACATTTCAGTATTTTTCCCTCTATAACATCCATGGACTACATTATTGCTCTAATTATTTTTCCCCTATGATTTAATTCACTGTTCTTTGCTTTTCATTTGCCAAGAGAATGCCTCATTACCTCTGTCTCGGCTGGCAGTAACATAACGGTCAGAAGAGCCCTACAATCTTCTGATATCCTAAATTGCACTGACACAAGAAAATGCAGTGAGCTTTAGTACAGTTATTCCCAATCTTGGGAAAGTTACTTTTTAGACTACGATTCTCAGACTCCCAGTCAGCTGCTATGGAATCCCATGAACTATAACACTATGTAACAAAATTTGAAAACCTTTCTGTTCCTGGGTTGAAAGTGTTATTTCCTGTTTAAACGTGTGGTACTTAACCATGGGCCCGAAGTTTGTCCCATTCATTTCATTCCGTCCATTCGGATGGCATAAAATGTAAAGGCCCTCCTGAAATGAACATGCAGTTAATATGAAAGGAAGGCGGGCCTGCATCCGAATGCTGAATAAGGAACACAACTTACTCAGTGCTTGGCTGCAGACCCTGCCAGGCCTGGGTATATAGATCCAAAGCCTGCACCCGTAGGCCCGGGAGCTTTGGGCTTACGGGTGAAATCGCCCCCCCCCCCCACAAAAAAAATAATGAACATGAAAAACAAATATTTGGGAGGTTCAGATGAAACGGATTGGGGGCCCACCGAAAGCCGAACACGAAACAGCTCAAGATAAGTCCTGAATGCACAAGTCTAGTGGTGCTTAACTTTGAAAGTAGTTGTTGTTCTTCAGAAACTTTGTTTTTATGGCTGGTTCTGCATCTCATGGTGCCAGAATACAGTCTGTTCAGCGCCTTCCAAACTGCCCAGCCTTCTGTGTGCCCAGGAAGGAGTTTCTCATCCAGTCTCAGCCACTGATTGGGTTTCCGAGTTTTAGACTGTCACTTTTGGACTCTTGCTTGCTGAGGTATTCCTGCGAGTATCTCTGTAGAACTTAGGAAGCTATTTCTTGATTTAAGGGATTGGCATGCTGGCTGATATCCGTACAGAGGACGGGCCAGATGTCAATGCCCTGTTCCTTTCATTGCAGACTGCTACTTCCTGATGGATGTCAGATGATGCAATACCAGCTAAACCGTATAATTTCTCCAGTGGTGTAGGGTGTAGGCATCCTGCGATAATGCGACATGTCTCATTAAGAGCCACATCCATTCTTTTAATGTGGTGAGATGTATTCTACACTGGGGATGCGTGTTCAGCAGCAGAATAGCAAAGCGCAAGGACAGATGCCTTACCTGTGTCTTTTTTTAAATGATAGAACCAATTAGGAAATAACATTTATAACCCAGGAACAAAAATAGTGTTACATAGTGTAATTCAAAAAAGTATGTTTTCTAGAATTTGTGATACTTTATTTCATACCGAAGCTGAGAACAGCTTGTCACCTTAAAACACAAAGCATTTCAGGCATAATTTATGCTCTTATTTTCAGGGAAAAACTATTCTTTGTTGAGACTTCTTCCCCACTAACACTAAGGGCCCTTCCACACAGCCCTATATCCCAAGATATCAAGGCAGAAAATCCCACAATATCTGCTTTGAACTGGGGTTATATGGCAGTGTGGACTCAGATAACCCAGTTCAAAGCAGATATTGTGGGATTTTCTGCCTAGATAGTTTGGGATATAGGGCTGTATGGAAGGGCCCTAACTGGATGGTTTCCATAATGTCCCGCTATGGCTTGGCCATGTTTGTCATTTATTACTATTTATTAGCATAGCATTGAGAGTTTTCTTCTTTTCATCCACCTAATTATATTAATTACATACCTGACAAACTCTGAACATATGAGTTATTTTCTGTTTTCTATTTGCTTTTTTTCTCTTTGCAGAGCAAAAATCTAGTCAAAATCTGCTTCTTAATGAGGCCTCTAGGTGTTGCTGTAATACAAATAATAAAAAATACAGTTGACTTTTTACATTTTGAAGCAGGTTTTCTTTTCTTTTTTCTGTGTTTTTCTTCATGTTTCTTTTTCTTTAGTTTGCACATCATGGAAACGTCCCAATATATCCCGAAACCCTTACAGCGGCTATGCAAAAACAGATACTAAATCCAGAAGCTACTCACCAAATCGACACTAGATTGCCAGTGATGTACAAAGTTCGGGAGAAGGTACTGAAATTTTCTTGAATTCATTTGTGCCATTTGAGTTGATGAACATTTGTGATTTTTTTTTCATTTCTTGCTAGACTAAGTAAAAAAAACCTAGAATTGTGTTTACTTAAAAAAACACATATACCTTTATGCTTTATCATGTGTATTTTGTAGCATTATTACTTGCACATAGTATCTTGCAATAGTAACCATAATCCAAAATGTGAGTACCTTAAGAATTTTTTCTCCAATTTACATTCTGTGGTAATGTTTCCCTTTTCTTTGGTCAGCAGTGAAGTTGTAATTTTATATGTAGGGCTATTTTTAATTTTGCCCCCCCCCCCCCCCATCTAGTACTTTATATAACCCTTTCAGAATTGGTCATTTTATACGTCACACTACTCTCTGCATCTAAACAAACAAAGAAAGAAATTCACTTATCCCACAACATTTCACAAATGAAAACCAGGACATCTGTGGCCATGTAAGATCAGAATATGATTAAGATGGTTAAAATTTATTAAGGAAGAAGAACACACAAACTGGGGCCCTTCTATACTGGTCAAAATGTGAGAGAAATCAGTGTATAAAATTCTGATTTCTGGGGGTCAGACGGACAAAATCACACTTTGTGGGGTGGCCAGATACCCATTCATACCAATTAGTGATCCATCCAAATTCACAATCAGCACTGCTAGGTATGGCTATCCTCCTCTTCCTGCCCCCCCCCCCCCCAATTTAGCCCTTAAAAATAGAGGCTCTGGCCCCATCTACACTGCCATATGAAATCCAGAGTATCTGCTTTGAAGTGGATTATATGGCAGTGTAGACTCATATATTCTAGTTCAAAACAGATAATCTGCATTATCTGATTTGATAATCTGGATTATATGACAGTGTAGAAGGGCCAAAGTCTCCCTATGGGGACCTTTGGAGGGGTAATTCCCCCTCCTTCTGATGAAAGAACAGAAAGACCGGGGCTGGATCTACACTGCCATGTAAAATTCAGATTATCTGCTTTGAACTGGATTATATGGCGGTGTAGATTTATATAATTCAGTACAAAGCAGATAATGTGGTTGATCTGCTTTGATAATCTGGATCATATGGCAGTGTGAGTTATAAAGAAGAGCTAATGCATGTCTTGTAAAAAATTCTCTAATGTATTTATGGAAAATTGTCTTACAATTTTGATAATATACTTGCTGGACTATACTGGGTTTGCAAGAGGACTTCGGAAATGTATACATTTCAGAAAGGGACTTGTAGGGAACTCCAATTTAGGATCCTTCTACACATGCTATAAAACCCAGAAGTAATTGGGTTAAAAGGGATGGCTGTTTGTGGTTGAAAATTTAGCCAAAGTGTGGAAAGGATTGGGTTAAGTGGTAAACAGCACGTTTTAAAAAGGTTTCATTTATAGCCTGATTCCTGCTGAAAATGTGATCCCTGCAATCATGCAAAACACATGCTTTCCTTCCCTCTCTGCGTGTAGATCGCTCCAGTGCACATCTGCTTTTGAAAGCCCAAAGCAGCTTATCAACTGATTGGATTGTCAAACGGACACACA
Source organism: Anolis sagrei (assembly GCF_037176765.1). Taxonomy (NCBI): domain Eukaryota; kingdom Metazoa; phylum Chordata; class Lepidosauria; order Squamata; family Anolidae; genus Anolis; species Anolis sagrei. The sequence continues at coordinate 196,773,082 of NC_090023.1, forward strand.
GGTGGTTCAAGAGAAGCACAAATGGAAAGCAATTAGAACTCTCTGAAACTATTTTACACTTTATAAAATTAAACAGAGCTTGAATTAACAATTGGGGGAAGAAAGAGATCAGAAGAAAGAGATCAGTTGGGGGAAGAAAGAGATCAGAAGAAAGAGATCAGTTGGGGGAAGAAAGAGATCAGATGGAAGTTTTTTTTTAATCCCTCCATTATGTTCTGGACTTCATAAGTGCACATGCAAATCTGCTTATATTTATATTAAGATATTTGCATGTACGGTCCAGTGCTTAACAGAGTGATACATATATGCAGTCCAGCGCATAACAAAGTGATTAAAAAAATTTCTACTGGACATCCCCCATTCACTCTCCACTTTGAAAGAAGACTGTGTTCATGTCAGGGAACCATTTCTCAGGACTGACAGGTCTGTGTGTGGACCTGCTCTCAGGTCACAGGATTTTAAAACCCACTTTTAAAATGTGGATTTTGCCGCTGACCTGAAAACACTTGCAAGGAATCAATATTTTTAAAGTTTTACTCTAGTCCACTGCTTCTGAAACTGTGGGTTCCAACTCCTTAGCTCAATGCTGAGGTTTCAAAACATTTGGCAACAGTAAACTTTTTCTAAATGTCACCTAGTGGCTGTTTTAGACATTTACACAAATGTGTTAGTAACAATATGGCCCCTTCTACACTGCCATATAAAATCTAGATTATCTGCTTTAATAATCTGGATTATAAGACAGTGTGGAAGGGGCCTAAGTCATGTTTTTACAGCGGACTCTGCAGAAGATGCTTCAGTTGTACTTCATAAAAAGGAAAATCAGCCTATTTAGCAAGTCTTGCAAATGCTGATTTGTTATCAGTAAATGTTTGGTTTTTATACCTTTTGATATACCGTAATGCCCAGGATCACGTAAAAATTAACCAGGCCTGTTCTCACCAACTCTAGCCCACTCTGAAAGCTAAATACAATTTTACACTTATATGATGTGAAATTCATAGAATATATATGACTACTATTGTGGTTGGGATCTATGGCAGTGGTTCTCAACCTTCCTAATGCTGCGACCCTTTAATACAGTTCCTCATGTTGTGGTGACCTCCAACCATAAAATTATTTTCATTACTACTTCATAACTGTAATTTTGGTCCTGTTATTAATTGTAATGTCAATATCTGGCATGCAGGATGTATTTTCATTCACTGGACCAAATTTGGAACAAAGACCCAATACGCCCAAATTCGAATACTGATGAGATTGGGGGGGGGGGGGGGGCGATGATTCCATCATTTGGGAGTTGTAGTTGCTGGGATTTATAGTTCACCTACAATCAAAGAGCATTTGGAACTCCACCAATGATAGAATAGAACCAAACTTTGCACACACAACTCCCGTGACCAACAGAAAATCGGAAAGGTTTCGTATATATAATGTAGAGTCTCGCTTATCCAACATAAACAGAATGGCAGAACGTTGAATAACCAAAAATGATGGATAATATGGAGGGATTAAGGAAAAGCCTATTAAAAATCAAATTACATTATGATTTTACAAATTAAGCACCAAAACATCATGTTTTACAACAAATCAACAGAAAAAGCAGTTCAGTACACAATAACATTATGTAGTAATTACTGTATGAATTTAGCACCAACACATCGCAATGTATTGAAACAGTTGTGAATCCGGGCAGGAGCCAAACTGCATTGGATAATACAGAATGTTGGATGAGCGAAGGTTGTATAAGTGAGACTCTACTGTAGTTAAAACTTTTTCCTTTGAAAAGGAGACTCCCACCCATGTCAAAATCTTGAAGGTCCCCTCGATTTAAAAAAGTGTTGGCAATATGGCCTGGAGCAGGGAGTCCTTTTCAACTAATATAAGAACAAATATCCTCTCTGCATGTAGGGCTATTTTCAGAAGTCTCTGTATCTCTGCTTATGTATGCAGTGAATTCACTCCTGAATCAATAATTTAAATGTACTCGAAACCATTTCTGAAATTCTGTAAGAACAATGCGATGCAATAAAGGAAATATTGTAGTGCCCCCTCTAAGAAAGTTAATTAATCTCACAGTGAGAATGGTTCCTCATAGGAGGGGATTAGAGACTGTCAGCTGCGACCCACTGCCAGTTTCCGGTTTCTTTTAAACCAAAGAAAAGCCTTTTCCAATAGTTACTCAAAAATTGTTGAAGTAAAGCAAACTCTCACACACTGTGCTCTTGTGAGATCATATACCACCTAATGCGATCTTGCCAATTCTGATAATGCCAGTTTTTTCTCCATCAGAAAAAGAATATGATTTGTTAATATTTCTCAATTATGTGAAGGACAAAAGCAAATGAATACAGAAACAGTTAAAGACAAATTAGACTGCAGTTGACCAACAGCTTACTAGCCTATTTTAAGCAGTGGCCAAAATGGACAGATGGCTTACGAGGAAGTGTAAATCCTGTCCTCTCCACCCTTCTTTACCCTCATGTTTTCTTTTTTCCAATGTCTAAAATATTCTTGAAATATAAAACGGATTAAAAGTAATTTTTAAAAATCATATAAAGCGTGTCTTCCTTATGGATTTTCTCATTACAGGGTACAATGTTTTAAGTCGTTCAAGCTGCACTTCTCTGAGTAAGCAACACAAAAATGAATGGGGCTTAAAACAGAATTGACATGCATAGGATTGTGCCACTGTCAGTCTATTTTGTTTTATGATTATATTTTATTCTACTCTTCTGTGACTCTGATTTGCAGTTATTTTTATTGTATGTTATTCTATTGGGATTTTTTTGGTTTTTGTTTTCACTTCTCTATAAACTGTGCCGAGGGCCTGGGCTGAAGAGTGGCTAATAAATCTTATAAGCAAATAAATAAATACAGACAGAAGTCAAAGCAATCTATACAGTGGAGATTTAAAGCAGCCCATATTTATGTTTTCCCTTTTGATTATTTTACTATGGTAATATTTTACCCCCGCCCCAAAGGTTAGGCTAACAATTCGACTTTAAGACTATCACAAAACAGTTTTATCTGTTTGCCATCTGTAGCTTAGTATTTGCAGTAGTTATTCAAATCATATGCAAATGTTATCAGTTTTATGCAGCTAAATACAAAAATCACCTTTGACCTTCTAATTCTTGGTGATTGTTCAGAATGCGGAAAAATTTCCATACCCATCTGGAAGAGCCTACAGAATGGGTATACTGATAACATATATAAGTTAACAGAGCCTCTGGTCTTATCAAGTGTGGCTGTAATCATTTCCTTAAATTGCCGTAGCATCCAATGCCATTTTCTTAATGAGTCCATATTACTATGGCTGTAAACTAAATGAAGAGAAGTTTCTATGAGCAACATCCTTCTTTTGCTGAATAGAATGAATGTCCATTAGCAAAATTCATTGACTGTTCTGAATAGGAAATAAGATTGCCACATCATATTAGCAGTATCCTTGAAACCTAGAGATGGCCCCGGTGATATCATTTTTATTATTGCATTTATATTCACCCTTTCCACTGATGAGTTCAAGGTGATATAGATAGCTGTCCTCTTCCTAATTTATCCTTTCAACAACACCAAGACGTAGATCAGGCGAAGAAAAAATCATTTGCCTAAAGTTACCCAGTGAGTTGAGACTATGGCTCAGTCGGGACTTGGACCTGGGTCTTCAAATATAAAGACAGCATTCAGTTTTAAAAGTATGTCTCTTGTTTGATATGAAACTTTTCAGTTTCATAACAGCACAGATGTTTAGTAGGCATGGACAGAGGTGCTCGGATAACTTGTTGGTCGTAATAATTTCATTAAAATTACCTTTTTGAAGCGTTATCAATGCTTTTTTTAAAAAAAACCGGAAGTCCCTTTGCCTTTCCGAAGCTTTTTCCACCATTTTTGTTACACTCAGGAAGTGAGCCAGAAATGATTAAGCTTTTCCCTGCTTCTGTTACCTGGCCTCGGATCAAGCCAGAGAAGCCCATTTTAAACCAGAGAAGGAAAGAATTTCCTGGCCTCGGCTCAAGCCAGAGAAGCCAGTTTTAAAACAGAGAAGGAAGGAATTTCCTGGCCTCGGCTCAAGCCAGAGAAACCAGTTTTAAACCAGAGAAGGAAGGAATTTCCTGGCCTCGGCTCAAGCCAGAGAAACCAGTTTTAAACCAGAGAAGGAAGGAATTTCCTGGCCTCGGCTCAAGCCAGAGAAGCCAGTTTTAAAGCCAGAGAAGCCAGTTTTAAACCAGAGAAGGAAGGAATTTCCTGGCCTTGGCTCAAGCCAGAGAAGCCAGTTTTAAACCAGAGAAAGAAGGAATTTCCTCCATTTGTTTCCCCCCGCTTCTGGTCCCTGGCCTTGGCTCAAGCCAGAGAAGCCAGTTTTAAACCAGAGAAGGAAGGAATTTCCTCTGCTTGCTTTCCCCCGCTTCTGGAGTAAAACACCTACTTTCAAAGTAAAGACCGCCCAATGAAACAGGAAATAACACTTTCAAACCATTAATGAAAGGATTAGGAAGTCTCAGAAGTTTTGAAAAGTTTTGAAAAAAAATTTCTGTGAAAATCAGAATTGACTTTAGAATCGAGCCACCACCCTACATACGAAAGAAGTTTTGAACCATTTTTGAAAATCAACCAAGCTTGATGTTTAGCTGCTCTGGCTCATATCTTTCAGCTAATTTGGCCATACTTTTTCTATCTATGATGTAAATCACCTTGGATTTCATACCGGGTAAAGGCAGGATATAAATACAATATACAGTAGGTTTTCAGTTAACTCGAACTCAAGTAATCAGAACTCTGAAGGAACCAGCAAACAAATCAAAGGAATGCATAAAATAAAAATAAAATACAATCACTTTTTAGTAGAAATATAAAACTATGTTATGTTACGTTTTTCTTTATTTGTCTACATTTGCATTCAATTACTGTATATATTAGGCTTGTGCATAATTTCGTTTTTAAATCGTATTTCGGGGAAAATAATCTTTAAATTTGTGCATATGATTTCCGAAACATGCAGGAAAGGGGGGATGTAACAAAATGTGTAATTAAGATGTAGGTTTTAGGTATGTTTATTATTGTCAGCTGATGGGTGGCCTGAGGCCCAGGCGTTGCCATAGCAACATAGCCTCCAGGTAGAAGAAAAAGGGGCGGAGCCAACTGTCACTGAAAAAAAAAAGAATGTTGGTTTGAAAAGGGTCAGTTGGTCAGTTGGTGGCTGGATAAGCCAGAGGATGGTTGATCCTAATTATGTGGAGTTAGTCCAAGTTGTTTAAACCTCTGACAGGTAGTCAGAAGGTAAAGGAGGCTCCAGGTAGTGGGCCAAGTGTTTAGTATTTAGCGTGGCATTTTTAAGGAATAGAAGAATTTAACTCTATAGTATAATTTGGCCTGAATGCCAGAAGAAAGAAGTTCCCAGTTAATTTATGTGTGACTTCAGTATCGAGCCTGAAGCAAGGAAATAGGGACTGTGGAAAGAAACGAAGTTAAAAGAAAGGAAACGACAAACATAGAAGTATCAGAAGATAAGCCCCTGTTAAAGGTTTAATAGTAATAGTTTCATATTTCTCAAAGAATTAAGTGTCACGTGAATAAGCAGACACTTTATAACCGCCAAGCATTGTGAACCTGAGAAATCTTCAAATAAATGTTGTTCATTTCACTTCAGATACTGAGAATTCAGGTTTATTTATTTAAAGGAAGATTCTCTAGAAGAAAAGAAGTTGGAGATCTTGTGAAGTCAAAGATAATCTGGTTGCATTGGGATATACAAATTAAAGTGGCACAAACAGGTGGCCTAGGATCATCTCTCTCTCATATAAACCTCACTCTCAAGTAAACAAAGCCTCATCTTTTACACAACTGGTGGCAGCTTCGTGAGTTATATAGGGAGATACTTCATTTAAATTGGTGGCAGCGGTGGGATAAGATAAACAAGATCCATCCTGCCACATGAAAGATCTGAGTGTGTTTCATATTTATTGGTGGCAGCGGTGGGATAGAAAAATAAAAGCCCCCCCCCCTTCCTGAAGATTGTTTTGTCCTACTTCATTTCAGGGTATTTAGAAATTGAAACACTCACCACTTTTTTTAAATGTTCTATAACGTTTGGATGTCTCCAAGGTCAGTTTAATTTTTAGTATAACCATTAAGCAACTTTGGTAAAGCCAAGAGAACATAAAACCTTTCCTTTGGCCCCATCATTGCCAGTCGCCATAAGGAAGTCACTGTGGGTGGGACTAAACTTAATGGATATTGAGAAGACAGCCATATTAAATGTAGTTTGGGAAAGCGAGACCCCCAACAATAGAGAATGCAAAAGGCCCTGCCGTAATCTACATTTTCCAGAATGCAATGCTGCTCAAGACCCAAATGAGGGCTGGCTGCAGAAGTCCACGTTTAGAGTTAGTCTGCAAAGAGGACTAAAGCAAGCAAGCATTAAGCAACTTTGGAAAAGCCAAGAGAACATAAAGTTCTTTAAAAACCAATAATTTTACTTTGGCGTCATAAGGAAGACACTATGGGGGGCAGCCAGCCGGCAGTTTAAAAAAGAAATAAAATTATTGAATCTGCAAAGAGGACTTATATAAGTAATAGTATAAATCTGTGCTAAGTTGAAGTTATGTGGTTGTGGGTCATAAAGACAGGCAGACATTCAAGGGGATTGCTGCTGTCGTATTTGGGGGGGGGGGGGGGGATAAATTGTTTTGGTCTAAACTTTTAAAAATCCCCCAAGATCTGTAGATGTGTGAATCTTTCTGAAACTTCCAGGGATTGACGCCCTGGTTATCTTGTACACTGTATATAAAATTCAAGTAGATTGCTTTTGTAGTTTCTTTTTCAAAATGTTGTTTATAAAAACTGACATTTTCCCCAAAACCCATGGATAACCGAAATATTCAGAAACTTGATGGGCAAAGAGTGGTAAATGTGTTCTACCACTCATAGCAAGTTTTCCCCAATAGCCCCTGAAGTTCCTCAATAGTAGTAATTATTGCATTAATGTGCATGCACAATTACTGTAATGAAATAGTAACATGCACAATTATTGCAATGAAATTTCGTTAGTCTTGTTATAGTAATAGGTTGTTTTACTAACAAAACTTTAGAAACACTTTAGAAATAAAGCGTTTATCCCCAAGTTTTGTAAGTACTTTTGAACCATTTTTTAATGGATCGCACATGCCTAGTATACATATTTATGGCATGATATTGTAAGGGATATAGTATTCTATAGTATTAATGGGGTCAGTTTTTAATAAAAACACCAAAATAACCAGTATCTCCGACTCAAATCACTTCTCCATTTATCTCAAAAAAGACTTGTATTTCATATATGAATATTCTAAGACTACTGCATCACTACTACTAACCACAAGCATGTATATTTCAGTGGTTAAATTATAATACGGGATGAGCATTCCTTTGCCTGGAATTCCAAAATTAAAAAATCGCTAAAATATGAAATTGTCCTCCAGGAAGGCTGAGAGAATGACCTTCGCTTTCAAATTGTTAAACTTGATTTGATTGTCATTCAAACAATTATTTTAAAATATTACATAAAATTATCTTTAGGATATGTGTACTGAGAGAAGAACTTCTGATTATCTTTTTTCTAGTTATAGCTATGCCTCTCGCCCATTCAATTTTCTAACCTGTTTTGCCAGGAAGACAGGCTTGGGTATCCCACATACTGCTCTACAGAAGAAAAATACACAAGGCACCTGGTATGGATATGTATTTCCCAGAATCAGCACATACCTAATGCCAGAACAAAATGAAAATACATATATGCCTCATCAGAGGCTTAACATATATGAAGATCAGGATAAACCCAAAAACCACATAGCAGAAAGGATACCTGTCATATGAATTGATATATCCAATGCCTCCCAGCTTGATCTATTCGTTGGTACTGGTCTCAGCTATTTTTCTTGGCATTTGAAGATAAGAAGTGGCAATTAACCAGAGCTGGAGCGCAATCCATGCAAGCATAGTGGTCACTTGGAGATACACCAGAGCCCTTGTTGGAAGGAAGGATTCAGAATGCAAATATTGTTAGGGTAAGGATGTACCAGAAATTATGTGCCAGAAATGATGGAACAGTCAGATTAACTGCAACACATTGGATAGGATTTTTTTCCAAACCATAATAAGGATTTTTACTGGAGGGGAAGGATATTAGAGGCAAAGATGAAGTGCTTTGGCCACATAATGAGAAGACCGGATAACCTGGAGAAGATAATGATGCTGGGGGGAAATGGAAGGAAAAAGGAAGAGGGGCCAACCAAGAACAAGATGGATGGATGTTATCCTTAATGTGACGGGCTGGGGGTGGTGACAGCCGATGGGCTGGTCCATGAGGTCACGAAGAGTCGGAAATGACTGAACGAATAACCAACAACAAACCTGAGTTTGGACCCTGTAGCTATTTAAAAACAATCAGAAGCAGCATTTGTACAATAAACCTTCACCCAGGTGAAAAGTTAGATCCACAGGAGTAATGAAGGGATGTTTATTTATTTATTTATTTATTTATTTATTTATTTATTTGTTGCTTTTCTCACCCTGGGGGGACATAATCCGTGGCAAAATTCAATGCCCTATATCACATATCAAATTAAGCACATATAGCAATGGATTAAAACCATAAAACTATAAACAACAATCACAAACACAATATAAAACATTTAGGTCTTATATTGACCCCGAGGTTATCCTTATCTTTAACTATTTCATATTTTTATATTCCTGTCATTCATCGAATGCCTCCTTCTCCAGTTGTTTCCTAATGCCACGAGGGAGGGAGCAATCTAATCTCAATGGGAGGGTGTTCCACAGCCAAGGGGGCACCAACAAGTAGGCCCTGTCTCTTGTCCCCACCAATCACACCTGCGATGATGGTGGGACTGAGACCAGGACCTCCCCGACAGATTTTAAGTTTTCTAGCTGGCTCATAGAGGGTGATATATTCAGAGAGGCAAGCTGGACCAGAACCATTTAGGGTAGCTTGGTAGCAGATTGGCAGCTAGTGGAGCTGATGCAACAGGTGGGTTGTATGGTCCCTGTACGCCGCTCCGGTAAGCAACCTGGCTGCCACCCATTGGATTACTTGAAGCTTCCGAACAGTCTTCAAAGGCAATCCCATGTAGAGCATGTTGCAGTACTCTATTCAAGATGTGGTGAGAGCATGAGCCACCATGTTAGTATTGTATTGGTTTTTATTCTTTTATTCAGGTATGATTTTTTAAAATACGGTAAGTAATTTAATTCTATTTCAATATATATTTGATTGTATGTTTGTAATTGTATTTTTCTTCCAAATTATGAAGCCACTTTGAATCCCATTTTGAAGGAAAAGCAAGATAAATTCTCTCTCTCTCTCTCTCTATATATATATATTAAAAAACAGAATTGATTGGATGCGGAAGGTAAATGCAAAATAGATGTGGTCTTTCAGTTCATGATAAAATTTCAATAGTAGAGACTTTGTCCTGGATTTAGCTGTTTTAAAAATATTGCTCTGCATTTCAGTTTTAAAATGAAAGATTTTGCCACAGAGGATGCAATTCTTGGCCATTTGGTATTCTCTAACTATGTTTTATATTATGAGCCTTAAGTTACAAGTGTTTAGTTTTTTATTTGCATTTTGTTGGGGCTGAGGGAAAGGTCTGGCTTATAGTTGACTGGATCATAGAAAATCTTTAGAGACCAGTTTTCTTTGCTGTTGCTTAATTCAAGAGACCAGAACTTGGAAACTGAAAGCAATAAAAATTAACATGTGTTCACATGCTTTTTAGATTTGGGACTTAGCCATTTTAAATATATAGTTCTGTAATGTGATATAATATATAGCATCTTCTCAGTGGGTGGCACCGAGCTCATAAATCTCAGGTTGAGTCAATTATAAGTTCCTCTTGAAGTTCAGCTTTTATTAGTTGTGGACTCAGTAATGAGTCTCTAAAAGAAATCTTGATATTTGTCTAATAATCAGTGTACATAGAACTAAAGTTTATCTGATTCAAAAGTTTGAGTGCTTATGTAAGTGTGTAGATAATTGGGAGAGATTACATTCTTTTATGACTTCAGAGTAAAATGTAAACCATTTGTATTCTATGCTAACTGAATGTTTACAAAGGAGCATGTGGCATCTAAGAACATTTGTATGGATATAATTTTAGATTTCGTAGAATATGGAAACTATGCTTCTGTTGTATACACATTTTTTTTTGTTCTCATTTCAGAAACCAGTAAGCACATTTCCATTTTCGATTCATGACAATAGACATTGCTTGCTTGGTGTAGGAGAATATTTGGACTCTGTAAGTATTCAATGCTAGGCTATTTTTTTAAATGTTTACCTTGCGCTTCTTGGATGCTGTACATCTTGCAACTCATGGATTTCTCCCTTTTAAGTGTCTTTCTTCCAAATGACAGCAGTGTTGATGAAAAATTCAAATTTATAGATGATGTATTAGCCTGGGGTGTCCAAATGACGCACCCAGGCTAATGTGTCCTGTCCATCCACTCAGGCCAAACCTGATTTAAGAAACGAATTATTTCATTTTTAGACTTGGGTCCCATTTCCAAGATATCTCATTATGTATGTATAAGCAAATATAAATGTTCCAAAATTCTGAAATAATATTGAAATGCAAAACAAGTATTTCAGTTGAGGGCGATAACAATAACACCTTCGAAAATTCAGTGTATATTATCAGAGTTCCTGGTGGTGCAATGGCTTAAACCACTGAGCTGCTGAACTTGCTGACTGGAAGGCTGGTGGTTCGAACCCGGGGAGCAGGATGAGCTCCCAATGTTAGCCCCAGCTTCCACCCACTTAGCAGTTCAAAAACATGCAAATGTGAGTGGCTCAGTAGGTACCACTTCAGCGGGATGGTAATGGCACTCCATGCAGTCATGCCAGCCACATGACCTTGGAGGCATCTACTGACAATGCCGGCTCTTTGGCTTAGAAAGGGTCCCCCCTTGGGGGTGAGAAGGGCGGGGAAAAAGTGACGGAAATAAATAAAATAAATAAATAGGAATGGTGATAAGCACCACCCCCCAGAGTTTGAAATGACTAGACTTAATGTCAGGGGAAACCTTTGCCTTTAAATTATTATCAGTAGTCTACCACACAGGCTGTTCAGCAATACAACAAATACAAAAAACTGCAGATTGCAAATTACAATTTCTATATTACAGGAAAATCTTCATTAAATGTAATGTGGGAACAGTAACACTACTGATTAGTAATTGTTTATAAATGAAAGGTTGCTTATCAATATTCTGTAATCACAATGAAATTTAAGCTTCCAAAAGGACAATTACTATATACCAGAAGATTCTTCATTAGTTCATGACCTCATGCAAAGTTGCTTATCAATGTTTTTAGAATATAATGAGATTTCAGTTTCCAAAGTAACAGTTTATATGTTGTAAAACATCAGGAACAGTAACACAACAAGGTCTTCCGGGTTGTTTTCCTTGTTTTGTAATATCTTCTTCAGGTGTTATTCTTATCTATGATGTTTGAATTCACTAAATATGAAATAAAGCAACATACAGAAAATAGATATACTAAAATCCCCAAACTGACGTAGTTTTGAAAAAGTTGTTGATGTACTGATGTATTATTTACTGTTGATGTAATACAGTAAATAATATTGTTAGCTACTTGAAATAACAAAGCACTCAGAACTGTTTCTTTTCTCTTTTTTTAGGGGCTGGGACTAAGGAAATTTAAACAAGAGGTGAATCAACACCATTCAAAAAACTACCTTTTGGGGGCTCCTCAACCTATTGCCAGCAGTACTGGGCACCGCACAACTTATCAAACTTCATTTGTCCAGTATCCAAGTACTAAGCCGCCCCTTGTGGGGCGATTTCCCAGAAGCCATGTGGCTAGATCTAATGTTTGGAAATCTAAGGCTGAGAAGGAATGCATGTGGTTTGCGAAAGGCTATGCAGATTCTGATAATCTGCTTTCTGACATGTCTGAGAAGAGCCCTGTCTCTGGGCCTGAGCCACCTTTACCAGCAGAACAAGGGCAAGACTGTGCAGAGAATTCAAAAGAAATTACAACTTGAATTAGCAAATGTTACTTATTGTAAACTCCCCCCCCCCCCCCCACGCACACTTTTATAGATAAAAAATAATTTAAGCATCTTCATGGCATTAAAACTCCAGGAACTGAATGAATAGTTGCATTTATACAGCTGTGTAATTAAAGGAGTGATGTACATAGAAAAGCAAAAGATGTCTTCAATCTAAAATTAGTTACTCACACGATACTCTGGTAAACATAACATATTTTTACGGAGTATTTGGAAACATAAGCTACTTTCCTCTTTGTGACAACGTATTCACAACGGCCACTGTTTATATACTCTATTCCCCATTATATACCTGACCATCTTTAAGGACATTTATAAGTTGGTAAATCCCCATTGGACCCCTGGTGGTGCAGCAGGTTAAACTACCGAGCTGCTGAACTTGCTGACCAAAAAGTTGGTGATTCAAATCCAGGGAGCGGGGTGAGCTTCCGCTGTTAAGCCCAGCTTCTGCCAACCTAGAAGTTAAAAAACATGCAAATGTGAGTAGATCAATAGGTACCACCTTGGTAACGGTGTTCCATGCTGTCATGCTGGCCACATTACCTTGGAGGTGTCTACGGACAATGCCAGCTCTTTGGCTTAGAAATGGAGATGAGCATCACCCTCCAGAATCTAACAGAACTCGGTTCTAGATAAGTCTAATCAGCCAGTAGTATTTTTAAATGGATTTAATTTTTAAATTAATTTAATGTTTTACTTATATGTAATTACTGTATTTATTATGTTGTATGTGGGGGCATGAAATTGCTGCCGGCTGTAAGCCGCCCTGAGTCCCCCTATGGGGGTTGAGAAGGGTGGGGTACAAATGTCTGAAATAATAATAATAATAATAATAATAATAATAATAATAATATAATGACTAGACGTAGGACCTCATCACAATAGAGAATGAATCCACTTTAAATTTGGTGTCTGTCTCCTGCAGAATTCTGGGATTTGTCATTTAGTGAGGCTGTTAAAGGTTCCTCCCTAAACCACAAACCTCAGAATTCTTCAGGAGGCAGAAACCGGATTTAAAGTGGCTTCATTCTCTTGTATGATGAGGTCCTTAATATCAGGGGAGACCTGTACCTTTGCATTTTTAAATCCCTATTGCATTCCAGGGTAAGGGAACCTATGGCCTTTCATATGCTGGATTCCAGCTCCATTTGTCCTATTTAGCCTGACCCTTGGTGAAATGAGAGTTACTATGTTCATAAGCATCCTGGATACCAAAGCAAAGCAATGTTTAAGGATTTAATACATTTTACCCCCTGCCCCAAAATTGCTCATGGCTCAAAATCCCCAAGCAACAAACAAGCACCCCATTTACATTATGCTCTCATCACATATGTACCGATTGATGACATGAATACTGGTTTAGTATACTTTGCATTCATAATTTTGTTAAGATGGATCAAGAGGTAAGGTCACAGCTGTGATTCCAATTCCTAAATTGTGATGTTAATACATAGTTGAAATGCAATGTAAAAATAAATGATTAGGGAAGACTTCCAACAGAATTTAATATATTTCCTCAACAAATGCTGAAATAATTATCATGATGATTTTATTTGCAAAGGGCCCCCTATTGAGTTGGTTGGGATGCAGCTCCACAACATGTTGAAATACAAAACAATTAGCGACATCATTAAACAGTAGCAAAGCCAAGAGCATGGCATCATTAATAGAAAGTGATTTCTTGTTTCAGGGCAGAAAGAAGCAGCCTGTCTGTAACAGAATCAGAATTTCCACAGCGTTAGCCAACAGTTTCATCCCCAAGCAGATTCCAAACTAAAGTGGATGCGAATCACATAATCTGTGAAGCGCCCCATGCTGTTTGTCACACTCAAGAGGGCAATCTTGGTCCTCCTACAGAAGAACGAACGGCATACTTGCTACATTAGTAATGTTTATCTTGGGTTTATGTTGCCAGAGAATCTCGCAAATTTTCGTTGTGTTTTCCAACAGCAAGAAAAGATTATGAAGATTGCAAATGCTAAGTCTACATCGGTTAAACATTTTCCCACTCTGATGCATTTCTAAAATCATTTGGGATTGCTGTTTATTAGATAAAGGTCTCCATGATGATTAGTGAGATCAGTGATGTGAAGCTCTTTGCACACTGAAGAGTAAAGTGAATTTTGATCTCATGAGAGCTGGCAAGTTAAATGTCTTGAATTTGCAAAGGAGGAATAGGAGAGGGCCAGAGATGTTAGAGTGATATGAAATGTTTCATCTCCATTGATTTTAAAATGGTGGGTATAATGAGCTGACGTATTATGACTATTGGTCTTATAATGAATTATACAAGTGAGGCAGGACAATGATTTCCAAGTATTTTACAAAGGGAATCCACCAATGGAATGTTGGTCCTGTGACCCAAACTTTTTTTTTCTCGGTGTCTTGGTTTTTAAGTCATTTCCTGGGTTATTTGGGGCGCCAATTCAGAAAATTGTATTGGCTTTTTGATATGATTATCATTATTTTCTCTGGGTAAGCTGATGAACAGTGGTATATGTCATATGTTCTGTATCCCAAAAACTAGAGCTGATGGAAAGAAACTGGTGTCATTTTTTTGAATTGATTAGGTGAAATTGGAAGCGCTTAGGAAGCACACAACTCCTCTGTTGTGCCAATTCCACGCTTTGCCAGTTTGCTACCGGGCACAATTCAAAGTGCTTTCTTTAACCTATAAAGCCCTAAACAGTTCTGGCCCAGCTTCCCTGTCCGAACGTATCTCTCCTTATGAACCATCTAGGAACTTAAAATCATCTGGGGAGGCCCTGCTCTCAATCATCTGGGTAGGCCCTGCCTTCTTTGGTGGGGACGAGAGACAGGGCCTTCTCAGTGGTGGCCCCTCGGCTGTTGAACTCCTTCCCTAGGGATATTAGATCGACCACCTCCTTCCTGACTTTCCAAAAGAAACTAAAAACCTGGCTCTTCGAACAAGCTTTTGGAAATGCAGCGTAATAGATAAACATAGAACTATGAAAGAATGAACTTGGAACGTCTAGACAATGCTAGTGGAAAAATGAGTTTAACAGGAAGACACTGATGATTATATGTTTTTAATGGGTTTTTTTGAATGGATTTTTATAATGTGCTAAATATTTTTAATTGTATTTTATCACTGTTGTGGCATCAAGTTGCTGCCAATTTGTAAGCTGCTGTGAGTCGTCTTCGGGCTGAGAGAGGCAGGATAGAAGTACCGTAAGTAAGTAAATAAATAAATAAAACACTCTGAAACCAGCCTAACATTTGAGGCACTCAAATGGGAATCTGCCAGTGAATTCTCTCAGGGTACCACGAGTAATACACATATACAGCTGTTTGGAAATGCCCATGAGATCAATCACTGTACTCAGATAATAAAGTTACTTCTTAAAGCAACAAGAGAAACATCCTTTTCACCTGGAACAAATGGTTTAGTTATTGAATGCACCCCAAAACCAATGTTTTCATCATTTTCTCCAGAAAACTCTACCCTTCACTAATAATTATTTTACGGTACAAAGATCAGAGTTTAGAATTAATACAGTGGCTTGTAGAAAAAAAATGTGGTTTGGAAAAATTTGAAGCTGTTTAGAATCAGTGTTGAGAAATGGAGACCTTTTGAGGAGTTGGGTAATACTGATTGAGGAAGCAGGGAAAGGATGGAAAAGAACATGGGATGAGAGGCCATCCCAGAAGATAGGAAAAGATGACCGTCTGATGAGATTCTATTGCACTAGAGCGCTGAAAAACCTTTTCACCACAAACCATACTCTGTCCAGGTAATTCAGTAAGTAAAGTTTATTTAGAGAAGAGTATAAAAAATTAACCAAATTCAAAAAAGAGTTCAAAAGGTTATTTCCAAGATAGCCAAGAGTCCAAAATCCTTTCAAATACAGTCTCCAGAGTCAATCCACAAATATATCCATAAACAAGATAGCAGGCAACCTATGTCATACATGAGCCATAAGCAAGAACAAACTTAGAAACTTGAATACGTAAATTCCAGTAACATATGACCAAAAAACTAAAGATGTTCACCTAAATACAACATTGCTCTCACAAAGGATTATACCAGTAGGAACCACTTTAAAAAGCCTCAGTCCCTCCCATATCATTTCTCATATACCTGCTTTTCCTCTCCTTATCTCTAATTGTCTGAGAAAAGTGAATCTGTCTTTCTTGCGTGTCCCGTCTCTGCAATTCCAATCACTTTGACCTAAACAAACATTCATCTCCCACATTTATCTCAGCTTGCTCTACTGCCAGGTTCTCATGAGAACTGATATCGCTTTCTCCAGTCTCGTTGGAACTGCCAGGAGATTCCAAAACAACTCTCTCTAGGCCACTTTTATCTCCTCTGGGCTCTCTGAATCCATCCCAGCATCCCCTTCCTCATCTTCTGAGCACCCAGAATCTGACCAGGCTGCAACAGATCCTATGATTGCCTGGTACACCTTTGGTAAAACAACATTATATGTGAACCTCATAAACTTCAGGACTTCCTATCTGTCCTCACCACTCTGCAACCCATCACTAAATCTATTTGGGAAGTTTCCCCAATGAATGAAGATGGTGTAGTGACAAGGAGAAATACCTCTGTTTCTGTTCTGCCAATGAAGCCATACTGTCAAGGTGAAAGGTTAGTTGAGACACTCTTTTTATTTTTAATGATCAGAGTTTGTTCACTAGAAAATCTCACAAATATGTAATTTATTTTAAATATCTATACCATGTCATCAGCATGAAGTCTGTATAAAATGCACTTGCAAAAAAAAAAAAAAAGCTTTTTCTGATGAAAATGCCCGGCCCATTTTCTTAAAGTGCTTTACTATGGGAATAATGTGCTGATCTATTATAAAAATGCAATAACTTCGAAAGCAGTTTTATTTTGCCATTTTCCCCCCTGCAGATTTTTTTTTTTTTGCAATATGTTTCTAGAAATACTTTATGCACTCTAACACAAAACAATATCTACAGCAGTAATAATAAATTAGATGCAGTGGGAATTGGAGCTTGTTCTTGTGTCCAAGGTGATATAGTGGAAATCATTCATAATGAAGAAGAAAGTAATTGTTATGCAGCATTTTATATTAAGCATGGCCCCAAATTATCCTGAGTATATAGCACAATGTTCTGGGAGCTTTGCACAGCTAATGTCTAATAAAATGCATGTGAATATCCCCCATTTGCATAACTGAAATGCCTATAAATACAAACCTTTTCTACTTTTAAGTGATGCCAAATCTTGATCCACTCTCTCAATACATCCTAGTTTCATCATTACTCAAAAACACTGAAATCAATAAGTATGCAAATCAATCTCCTTCTGATTCCAGAATGCAAATACATTATATTGATGGACTTTTTCCAGAATCTAAATGTGTTGTGTTCCTTTCCTCCCAGCAGTCAATGTGCTTTTAATGTTGATGCGTTGTGCAGTAAAGTATGATGATGATAAATATGAGATTAAAGACTACTGGTTTAAAAAGTATTAAATGGTTGCTATTTTAGGTTTTCTTCCTTTACTTATTTCAAGTTGTTTGACATATACATCTTATAACTTTATAGAAATAAAGTATTATTATTATTATTATTAAGTATTATTATTATTATTATTATTATTATTATTACTCGGAAGTAGGAAAACAGGTAGAATCCAGATACATTCTGGGGATCAATGTACCTTGGGGCATGTTTTCAGAAGAATTATTAGAGTTTTACAAAGTGGTGATTGTGGGTCTTTCCAGACAGGCCCTATATCCCAGGATCCGATCCCAGGTTTTCTGGTTTAAACTTAATTATATGAGTCCGCACTGCCAGATAATCTGGGATAAACAGAAAACCTGGGATCAAAGCCTGGATCTGTCTGGAAGGGCCCTGTGTGTTGTTTAGTTGTTTAGTATAGTAGTAGTGCACTCCTAGATTTTTTTTCCTTCCTGCTTCCTAATGGCTCCTGTTTCAAAGGACCTCAGTCTCAGCAACCCTGTATGGCAGTAGTTCTCAACCTTCGTAATGCCATGACCCCTTAATACAGTGCCTCACGTTGTGGTGACCCCAAACCATAAAATTATTATTATTGCTACTTCCTAATTATAATTGTGTTACTGTTATGAATCATAATGTAAAAATATGAAATGCAGGATGTATTTTCATTCACTGGACCAAATTTGGCACAAATACCCAAAAACAGCACTCCATGCCGTAATGTCAGCCACATGACCTTGGAGGTGTCTATGAACAACACCGGCTCTTTGGCCTAGAAATTGAGCACCAACTCCCAGAGTTGGACACGACTGGACTTAATGTCAGGGGAAAACTTTTACCTTACGTTATCCAATATGCCCAAATTTGAATACTGGTGGGGTTGGAGGGAAAATTGATTATGTCATTTGGGAGTTGTAGTTGCTGGGATTTATAGTTCACCTACAATTAAAGAGCATTTTGAACTCCACCAATGATGGAATTGGATCAAACTTGGCACACAGAACTCCCACAACCAACGAAAAATACTGGAAGGGTCTGGTGAGCACTGACCTTGAATTTGGGAGTTGTAGTTCACCTGCATCCAGAGAGCATTGCAGACTCACACAATGATGGATCTGGACCACACTTGGCACAGATACTCAATATGCCCCAATGTGAACACTGGTGGAGTTTGGGGAAAATAGACCTTGACATGTGGGAGATGCAGTTGCTGGGATTTATAGTTCACCTGCAACGAAGAGCCCCCGCCTGCTCCGCACCCCTGCCGGCCGGCGGGAGAGTGGAGCAGGCGAGGGGCGCCCAAGGAGCCGCTTGCCCGTCCCTCGCCTCCTTCTGCCATCAGAAGAAGATGAGGGACAGGGGGATGGCTTTGCGCGTGGGAATGCCAATGGCGCAGGGGGTTAGCCGCCATTTTGAAGGAGGCGTGGCCAGCCAATGTGGCTTCGCGACCCCCAGAAATTGGCCAAACGACCCCCCGAGGGGTCGCGACCCCCAGGTTGAGAACCGCTGCTGTATGGCCATTGGTGTTTGGTGTTCACAGAGAAAAGACTGTCTTCACTGGAGAGAGAGCAAATCACCTTATATATGCATGTATATGTTGAGCTCATGCATAAGTTGAGGTCATATTTTGAGCCAATTTATGGATTTTGATATGACATGTGGCAAGTCAAGTGTCACTGAGTGAAGTACAGTTCAGGCAGTCCCCAAGTTAGGAACAAGATAGGTTCTGTAGGTTTGTTCTTAAGTTGAATTTGTTTTTTAAGTTGAAACAGGTATCTTTTAAAGTTAACCCCAGCCATATATAACTACTACTACTACAACAACTTTATTTTTATAACCTGCTTGCATTTTCCTGGAGGGACTTATGGAAGAGCCCGATCAACATAGTTAAAATATAGCATAATAAAATATCTAAACAACAACATAATATGAAAAAAGAAAAACAACATTATAACAACTTATAAAAACAAAACATCAAATCAATAACCAGTGAGCTCTACCATAATAATCAGTTTCTGGGCACAGGCGGACAGATTGGTGCAAAAACAATTCTAAGGATACGGCTGATGGATAAAGTAATATGACAGCAATAGAGATAGAGGGCAATATAAGATAGAACATTATAACTTTGGGTACAGAACAAAAGAAAAGTGTGAGGACAAGATTTTGGGTCCTAGTTGTGCGAAGCTTTTGGGGGATTGTCTAGTCAAAGGCACAGCAGAACATCTATGTCTTTAGATATATATATGGCTGGAGTTACCCCCCCCCCCCCAAACCTTTGTATAACATTGGGAAGGGTTAATACCCCTGTGGTGCTTGTTTTGGTGTCTGTGCCCCTGTTTATGATTTCACCTCACTTTCTGTCCCTGTGATAATTGGATTTTGAAAAAAATGTGGCTTGTTGTGGAAACAAGGATTGGAGATAAAGCTTCAGTGGAGACACTTTTCCTCCATGATAACTCTTTCAGGAGAGAATTTCCCTTCCTAGGGATCAATTTCTCTCACTTCCTTTTGTCTCACCCCCATTCTTAACTATAAATTGTTTGTAAGTCAAATGTTTGTAATTCAAGGACTGCCTGTACTCTTGTTGACCCATAGGTAAGTCAATCCAGTTATTTTTTTCTTGATCTTTTGAATAAAATTTCTAGACCTAGACATGAGTATATAGGGCACATATTTGAGAGAGAGGACCTATGAAGTTTGCACTTACTATCTATATGATTAAGAGGGAAAGAGGAAAAGTGTGCAGGAAAGAGTGAAGTCAAACCTAACAGTTTGAGTTATGGACAAGGAAACTACAAAGATTCAGTACAATAGAGAACGCCCCGGGGAATCCTAAACACCTCGTACCACTAGTTCCCCCTCGAGGTTGTATACTCCAAACTAAAATTAACTTACCCCTTAAAAATCCAAAACAGTCTGTATCCAATAAAGGGGAAAAGGTTATATAAAGGTGAGGGGGGACCATCACCCTGCTTTAGTTTCATCTTCCCCTGAGGATATCATGCATAGCTTTATTGGGCTGTTCACACAGCCCACAAAGTAAGGTATCAAGTCATGCTTTTATTGTGAAAGAATTCATGTATTTTGCATTTCTGACTAGTCCCACGCATTGTAGCTCAATATTTCAGTTTCCCTGACTTGATCATCGCAAAGTCCGCAATTCCTCTGTGTCGTATTACTTTCATTCTGTGACACAGTCAAAGTGGAATGCAGTTCAGAAATACAAAACTAGGAATAACATTGTGAATACAATAAAAATAATGTACAAAACCCCAAAGGAAGTGCACTCAAAACACTATATGTGCACCTGGTATTTTCCAACCCCTCTACTATTCCAGTCCATCAACCTCCTCATACTCTTATTCTTTCTTTTTTTTAAATTCATTTTTATTAAAGGTTTTCTAGTGAACATCATTGGGTAAAAATATATAATTTTGGATATATCTTAAGGTAGAGGTAAAAAAAGGGCAGAGGAAGGGGAGATTGGTTAGGAATGAGGGTGGGAGGGAAAGCATAGGGTAATGGGGGTGGATGGGATTTGTGCTTCCATTCTTCTTTGTAATGGTTCCAAAAAAAAGTCCAGTATTGTCCATTCAACTTTTTCTTCTTTCTACTTTTTCAGCGATGGTATTTCAATCTTCTTTTTTTGGTCAAATTAAATGAACACTTATTTTATGTTCTATCATCCATTATTTAAAATGAGTCCAGTCAGTTGTTTTAATATATCTGCCTTATGATTTGGATACCAAGAAGGTCAATGTATCCATGCTCATAACCTCTATTATTTTCTCCATCCAGTCTTCTTTTGATGGTAGTACTTTTTATCTCCACATTCTGACCAACACCATTCTTGCAGCCATTGTCAAATAAGTGAAAAGTTTGCCTTTGTTTATGTTCCATTCAATATTAGTAATACCCAGTAGAAAATATTCAGGTTGCAATGGGATCCTTACTTTCAATATCTTTTGGCATGATTTGTGGATTTCTTTCCAGAAGGATTTTACTTTCTCACAAGACCACCACACATGGTGAATGTTCCCTTACTTTGCCCACGCTTCCAACAGTTATAATTTAAATCTTTAGAAAATTTAGCGATTTTCTGAGGGGTTATGTGCCATTGGTGCATCACTTTCAGCCAATTTTCTTTTATGTTCTATGCATAAGTGCATTTCATTTTTTGTTCCATATTGTCTCCCATTCGTCCACCATAATTGTCCTGCTTATATTTCTTGCCCATTTAGTCATGCATTCTTTTATGTATTCTTTTTCTGCATTCCATTCTAGGAGTAATCCATAAATCTTTGAAATTATTTTCTTACAATTTCTTGAAAGTTGCGGGGGGGGGGGGTCTCTTCACACTGGAATTTGAGTCAATACAAGATCCTTTAGACCAGTGTTTCTCAACCTTCCTAATGCCACAGCCCCTTAATACAGTTCCTCATGTTGTGGTGACCCCCAACCATAATATTATTTTCATGGCTACTTCACAACTGTAATTTTGCTGCTGTTATGAATTGTAATGTAAATATCTGATATGCAGGATGTATTTTTATTCGATGAACAAAATTTGGCACAAATACCCCATACGCCCAAATCTGAATAATGGTGGAGTTGAGGGGGATCGGTTTTGTCATTTGGGAGTTGTAGTTGCTGAGATTTATCATTCACCTACAATCAAAAGAGCATTCTGAGCTCTGCTAACAATGAAATTGAGTTAGACCTGGCACAGACAACTCTCATAACCAACAGAAAATACTTGGAAGGGCTTGGTGGGCATTGATCTTGATCTTGAGTTTGGGAGTTGTAGTTCACCTCCATCCTGAGAGCACTGTGGATTCAAATAATGATGGATCTGGACCAAACTTGGCATGAATACTCAATACGCCCAAATTTGAATACTGGTGGAGTTAGGGGGAAAATAGAGCTTGACATTTGGGAGTTGTAGTTGCTGGGATTTATAGTTCACCCACAATCAGTGAGCATTCCGAACCCCACCAATGATAGAATTGGGCCAAACATCC
Source organism: Anolis sagrei (assembly GCF_037176765.1). Lineage (NCBI taxonomy): Eukaryota > Metazoa > Chordata > Lepidosauria > Squamata > Anolidae > Anolis > Anolis sagrei. The sequence goes on from NC_090023.1 coordinate 196,795,667, forward strand.
CATACGGAACCCCCAAGACCAACAGAAAATACTGTGTTTTCTGATGTCTTGACCCCTCCCCAGAGTCCCGACCCCCAAGCTGAGACATATTGAAACATTAGTCACAGACCACCCCCCCCCCAGAAAAAAACACATGCATGTGCAGAAGTGATTTTCATGAGTACACTAGGCTTTATGGGTTCCAGCCAACTTGTTTTAATGTATCGGAATTCTCCCTATACCCCCTTTTGTTGTAACTGCACCGGCATCGAATTGTTGCGTATTGTTAACTGCTCCGAGTCGCCCTTGGGCTGAGAGGGGCGGTATATAAATGTAGTAAATAAATAAACAATATTGAAACTGTAATGGAAATAAAACTTTCCATTCTCCCTCTTTTTCCACACTGTGGTGTTGGGGTTTTTTTTAAATAAATGCAACAGTAAAGTCATTTAAAGAAAATTTAAGTTCTTTTTTCTCCAACACTGTTTCCAGCATTTGCATGTGAATATGAGCCACCCTGCTGTTTGATTAAACTACAACCTTTTTTTTTAAAAAAAAGCTATGTAAATTCAGATTCATGTGCCGCAAAGTCCTTTCCACTTGCATCACAAAGGTTGTTGGAGGAAAAATGATAATATCCTTGGAAGTACATGACTAATGAGAATATATATAGCACTTCTGAGAGAGCTCAAATGTATAATTATTGTGAGGATTTCACAGACACATAAATATAATGATCTCTGGGTAGGTAAATTGCTAGCTACCAATGAAATAAATATGGTCCCTTCAGAATTTGAAATCATTTGGTACTGTAGGTGGTGGGAAATGATTCACCTTAGCTGTTATCTCTGGAACAGTAATAGAGAAATATATCTGCCAGGGCTGGAGCGTTTACATTGTTCTTCATATCCTGTGGAGTTTGTCAGAAGATCTCTGGTCCCTGCTGGTTTTTAACCTCTTATTTTGATAAGCCACGGCACAGCGTGAGTCAACAATGGGTTGGAGCAGCTAATATTGTTTACTGTGATAGGCATCCTGCCCATAATATTTTTCCAAGAAACACTAATGTTTTCAAAAGTCATGTTGATGTTGAATTCATGGCTAATCATGATTTCATCTCCCTAAGAGTAACATGAATGAAACAGCCTTGAGATAAAGGTTAAATTGGTGTTTTATTGTCATCAATGAACAGGTGGAAAAGCACATCTCTTTACTTTGAGAAGCATAATAGTTTGTCCTGTTTGGGTCAAGGAAATCAATTCCTTGATGCACTAAGTATAAACTGAACTCATCAGCATCTTGTCTGGTGCTCATTACTGTAACTATTTGGAAAATGTTTTGTGCATGGACAGCCAACAGGATACAAGGGGCCCTCTTAAGGCATTGCTGTCAGGATTTCCCGTGCCAGCACTGAAGGCACTAACAGAGTCATTAACTGGCAAGATACAAAATCCAATAGAAAATGCTGACTATAACCACTTAAAAGTGACACACAAATTAAATAAAAATCAATAAAGAGAAACAACATAAGGCTGTCAAACAGCTTCAAATATGGCAGCGTCAAGAGAGACAAGTAAAACTATTAAACAACTATCAACATATATAAATTCAAAATATGTATGTATGTATGTATGTATTTTCCAGGATGATTCCCACATCCAGAGAGCCACGTTGTGGTCACCAATGTTAGATCTGAACCAAACTTGCCATACATATCCCTGACCAGCTTTATATGTTGGAAGGATTGGAAGGGTTTGAGTTGAGGACACTGCTCATCTGGTCAAGGAAGGCTTCATCCAGGTCTTCGGTCTGGTTTGAAAGTTGCAGTAGACCCCTACAACTACATCTTTTCCAGCTCTCACTCCTTGAATTCTTATCCAGATACTCTCAACCCAATTGTCGGGATTGAAGTCCTGCATCTCTTCATAGGTGTAAACATTCTTAACATATAATGCTACCCCTACCCCTCTCCTATTCAGTCTGTTTCTCTGAAATAAGTTATACCTCTCCATTACTACATTTCAATTATAGGAGTCATCCCACCAGGTTTCAGTGATACCTATTATATCGTAACTGGTTTGTCACGCTAAGAGTTCCAGTTCATCTTGTTTATTTCACTTGCTCTGTGCATTCATGTAGAGATATCTGAGCCCATGGGACAACCCCCCCCCATTGGTTATTTGGGGCTACTGTCCTCTCACTGCTTGGTACTGTTTGTCCAACTTTCTCTTTAGCCTTTGGGTTGTTTCATTTGCACCTTGATAAAATATTGTCCCTAAGAATATTGTCACCCTCCCCCCACACAGCTCAGTTTAAAGTTTGCCTGCTCAGCTTTGCAAGTCTCTCAGCAAAAACATTCCTTCCAACTTCTGTGAAGTGCAATCCATCCAGTGCCAGAAGCCCATCTTCCCAGAAAAGCAGACCATAGTCCAGAAAGCCAAATTGTTCTTGATGACACCATTTACAGAGCCGATTGTTCATCTTTACTACTTTTCTCACCCTTCCTGGGCTGGAGAAATGAAAAGATAACTTGTACATCATGCTCCTTTAGTTTTCTCTCCAGAGCTTCAAAATCCCTTGTGATCTTTTGTAGACAACGTTGCAGCATCATTGGTTCCCATATGAATCAGCAGGAGGATGGGGTGATCAGTGAGCTTGATGAGTCTTTCCAGTCAGTCAGTTTCATGATAGATGTTTGCTGCAGGAAGGCAGCATACTTCTTGAAACATTCTGTTATGTTTGCAAATCACCGTTTCTGTTCCTCTCAGGAAGGAGTCCCCTACTACTAGAACATGTTTCCTCTGCAGACTGGGTCCCTTTCCTGCGTTGAATCTGGTAAGATTCCCTGCAGATCTCCTGAAAACTGACCCTGTTGCTCTTGTCCCTGTTCCTCTTCATTTTTGATTGAATTCTGTAGCTCTAAACCAGCCTCTTTCTTAGAGACATCCTCCCTGCAGTCATCAAGCACAATCCACTCAGCTATGTCTAATAACTCCCCATCCTTCCCAGAGTGTTCTTGTTCTGTAATATTTCTGGTTGGGCTTCATTACCTGTGATGGAGCAGCAAGCAACCCTCTAACCAGCCAAGTGATGGAGCATAGTATCCGAAGTCAGACACATGATGACATATATGGCTGTACAAGTGTGATCTAGATTTATGGCAGCTTAATAGTATTATAACTTTCACAGGTCCGTACCAAGTAATTCTAGGATTTGAAATCTGATGAAGTATTTGCTATTCTTTGCTAGAAAGCACTAATGCACTTCCTTGGATTATAGCAACCAAATTGACTAGTAGGGAATGCGAAAAACTTCAAACTCCAGGATTTCATTGGATGGAACCATGGTAGTTATAAATTATATCACACTTCTATAACTGTGAAGTGTTTGTTCGTTTGGAGGCTGGATGGCCATCTGTCGGGGGTGCTTGTGATTTTCCAGTTTCTTGGCAGGGGGTTGGACTGGATGGCCCACACAGTCTCTTTCAACACTATGATTCTATAACAGCACTTTTCCCGCTGCCCATTACATTCACCAGCAAATACTTTATTTTGGTCTCAGGGTTTTAAAAACTGGGGTGCACTAGATTTGAATAAATACGGTATTACTCACAAGAAGCAATTCCAACATTAGGAAGAACTTTCTGACTGTGAGAGCTGTTCAGCAGTGGGACTCTACCTTAAGTGTGGTGAAGGCTCCTTCTATGGAGACTTTTAAACAGAGGCTGGATGGCCATCTGTCGGGGGTGCTTCTTGGCAGGGGGTTGGACTGGATAGCCCACAAGGTCTCTTCCAACTCTATGTCTCTATGATTCTATGATTCTAAGTTGTGACAGTGCAAACAGTGTCATTGCAGGGCCAGGTTCAAAAAGATTACCAGTAGATTGTCATAAGTAAGAGTCAGCAAGGAGCGATTATCATCTACAGAACACAAACTTGATGATGAATACCATTTCCATTGACAATAATACAAGCTTGCAAATCGGCAGAGAAATGAATGCTCCATAAAACATATGTTCATGGGACTGATAAGAGAATAAGCAATTAACAAACCGACATGGCTGATTCAATGATATTTACAATTCACATTTGGGGCTTGTTAAAATGGCATTTGTTTCAAATATGAGGAATGCTAACATTTCCGATCTCTTTAATCCAGATGTGGGAGCCTTTGAAGCTCTCACTTGCATGTGAGGCAAATTGTTTTCCCTATAATGGTATGCTGGGAGGAAAGATCCTTACTTTGCTCTAGGAGTCTGGGTGCTACATCAGAGGAGAAAAACATCGCAAACAGAGGCCCTCATCCAACCACAATTTTCCAAGCAATTCAGTAGATTTTCCAAGCATGCCTTCTTTTTTACAAGTACATTTGCCAAATCTTGAAATTGCAGTTCTGGATTTCCCAAAGTAGTTCCCAAAGTAGTTGTAATTATAGTGTTTAATGTAACACAGGCTGGTCTACACTGCCATATAATCCAGTTTCAGAATGAAGATTAACTGCATTGAACTGGATTGTATAAGTCTACACTGCCATATGGGAGCCCCCAGTGGCACAGTGGGTTAAACTGCTGAGCTGCTGAACTTGCAAACCGAAAGGTCGCAGGTTCGAATCCGGAGAGCGGCGTGAGCTCTTGCTGTTAGCCCCAGTTTCTGCCAACCTAGCAGTTCGAAAACATACAAATGTGAGTAGCTCAATAGGTACTGCTTTGGAGGGGAAGGTAACGGCGCTCCATTCAATCATGCTGGCCACATGACCTTGGAAGTATCTATGGACAACGCTGGCTCTTTGGTTTAGAAATGGAGATCAGCACCAATCCCTAGCGTCGGACATGACTGGACTTAAGGGAAAACCTTTACCTTTACCTTACACTGTCATATAATCCACTTCAATGTAACTAATCTGCATTCTGAAACTGCATTATATGGCAGTGTACATCCAGCCTCAGACTCTTAAAGTCACGAGTTACATTTTAGTGATTTAAAATTCAAAATGCTATCAATTGTCACATTGCTTCCGAGCAATTCATTGGAAACAATTCCTTTTCATAGGAAACAATTTTCATGCAACACCCAATTTTAAATCACTCTGAGAAATCTTTGCTGTATGTAGGCCTATGGATGCACCAAAACAGGGCTTCTTAAACTTTTTCCACTTGCAAAACCTTTCCACCCGATATTTTTTTTACACAATCCCAGATATATGGATACTGTATATAAAATAGGTATAGACACCAAACATTTACTGATAATAAATCAGGATTTGCAAGGCTTGCTAAACAATTTTCCTTCTTATGGAATCATAGGCTATCCGTCATGGCCGAGTATGATTGCCTTTCAAGTGTAGGGTCTTGGCGGTGGCTCTATAAGTGACTGTAGAGAGCTATCCTTTCACAGTAAGGACATCAGTTTCCAGATGGAAGGCTGTTCTGGACAGGGTTGGCTTGACACGACTTCCTCTTGACATGTTTCTCTCTTTTGCCCTCCATTCGTGCCTCTTTGAATTCCACAGCACTGTTGTTAAGAGCTGAACTCCAGTTAGAGTCCTCAAGGGCCAGAGCTTCTCAGTTCTCGGTATCTATGCCACAGTTTTTATGGTTAACTTTAAGCCCTTCTTTAAATCCCTTTTCCTGTCCACCAGCATTCAGATTTCCATTCTTGAGTAGAGAGCATAGTAACTATTTTGGGAGACAGTGATTGGGCATTCGGGCAACATGACCAATCCAACGAAATATAGCTGAAACATTTTCTGCAGAGTCCACCATAAATACTGCATGTTGCTGCAGATTCATGTAAATGTCCAAAACAGCCACTAGGTGATGTTCAGAAACTTTTTACTATTGCCAAATTATTTTCAATCCCGGTTTTCTCTTACAGGACCAGTTTGGGGTTTGGAACCATAGTTTAAGAAGTGGTGCTCTGAAGTAAAAGGCCAATATTCTTAGAGAGATCATTGTGCCTCGGGAGCAGATAAGTGAAACCATGGCTATCAGTTCTGTCATTATGGGGGTCTTACTATAAATAAATAAGTAAACAATAGGAGAAGTTAATGAGAATATGCAGTCCTGACTAGATCAAAGATGGAGCCAAACAGTTCAGCAGAATCTACATACCAACGAGGACCAAACTACCAGCAAATGATCCCCCAGGCAGGAAGCAGTCAAGCCTTGAAGCTGCAAGGCTATTCAATGCTAATCAAGAAAATCAATTGCAGCATTCACTTGCCTCAAACAGACAAGAGTTTTTTCTCCTACCCTGGATGCTCCACAGATATATAAACTGTTGCATAATGTAAAATAAACCATGTGTAGTTCATGTTTGATCAACCCAAATACAGCCTTGCCAGAGAAAGACAATACGCCACACAGATGAACAATGAAGAACAAGTAGTTTACTGTTCGTAAATCAGAACGACATAGTTACAATCATGTGATCAGTTGCATCGACTCACATAATGTCCTTTTATGAGAGATTTAAAATGGTTTTTCTTTGTCTATTTGGATAAACTCCTTCTAGTAGCTCATGAAGTGACAGCACACTTCAAACTCTGTCTCTCTCTGCTTCCATCTTCTTTTCTCTGCAAACACCTGCATAACTCAAGCCTGAAAAATGTAACAGTAAACAAAAGTCCCAGGCTCAGCCAGCTCCTCAGTAATAGCCCAACCAATCAGCTTCGTGCATCTTATTTTACAGTTGATACACACACACATTAGCTGATTTCTTGCATGCTCCAGCATAAATCCCACTTGCCTCGTTTCCCACAACTTCTGAGGATGGCTGCCATAGATGTGGGTGAAACATCAGGAGAGAATGCTTCTGGAACATGGCCATACAGCCTGGAAAACTCATAGCAACCCAGTGATTCTGGCCATGAAATCCTTCTCATTCATTTGTAGATTTGCTTTGCTAAATCTGGTAATGGTTTTGCTGAACATGGAATGTTGAAATGTTGTGTTGACTCTATTGTGGTCCATTGATACAGCTGAATGTTGTGTAGAGCTACCTTTGTTTCCAATAAGTCTGAAAATATAAAGGATTTTGGGGCACTGAGAAAATTATACCCAATTGTATAACTGCCACTAGGGAAAAAATTTAAACCATGGCCCTTGCCGTGTATATAACTATTCAAAATGGCAGCCTAAATTAAATAGGTATAGTATAAATTGTGGCATTATCTATCACAATTATTTTAAAACATTTGCTTCTGACAATTTTCCTTCTCCACATACAACACTTGGCAATTTTTAGTCCCAGTCCAGATTACAACTCTGCTTCAATATAAATCAAAATTAAAACAGAGACACAATTTTTGCAAATTTGTTTTTACTGATAATTTTTGCTTAGTTTACAAAGCAATTCAGGCAATGAATAATGATCGCTAGAAAAACACACTTATATTTATTTCTGCAAAATTGCAGGGAACGTTATCTTGTCTTCATTCCCCCTGGTGTTATCGCTCGCCACATTCTTCAAAAAGAAAAAGAAAATGTGCTTTTCTTAAGGAGAAAAGTAAAAGCCGAGAGAAGAGAGAATAGAGCTAAGCAGAGTGTAAGTGCTATCCCTAAAACGGATATAGAAGAAGCATCAGCTCAAACACCTGTTTTCGTAAATGAAAATATTTCACCGGTTGCTAAAGCAGATAGTTCCAATAACCCCATTTTGTGGCTCAGCAGGAATCTCGCTTGCCAAGACTTAATGCAATCCACTTAGCAATCAAAGCAGTTCTAGCAATCCAAGCTTATTTACCAAGGGTTCTGATATTTAAAAAATAACACAGCGCTATAAATACTGCTATCAGTACAAAATATATGTGGTAAAAGGTGGCCAAAGTCAAGTTGATCCATCTTACTACTCTTGTCCTTTATGAATTAATTACTTGCATCCGCAACATATACAGAACAGGCCTGGAACATCATGATGCCAACAAAATAATAATAATAATAATAATAATAATAACAACACTTCATTTATATTCCGCCCTTCTCACCCTGAAGGGGACTCAGGGCGGATCACAGTACACATACACGGCAACATTCAATGCCTTTTTGTGACGGGACAAAGGCAGAGCGAACAGGAGGTATATATTGTGTTGTGTTGACATCCAGTTGAACATCCAGCTTGTCGGCGCCTTTGGAAGTTGGCAGCCACAGGGGGGCGCTGTCGTTCCATCCTCCATGATGAAGAGCCACCAGGACTTCCTGCTTAATATTGGTCACCAGCATTCTTTGATTTTTTTTCTTTATGGTTTCGTAAAATACCTCCTCCACATTAGAGGTACCTAATTTCTCTAATCACAGTTGTAAGCTGTTTTGACTTGCTTAGGTAAACAGTGAGCAGGGCTGACAGTCAGATGCTCATGCTAACCCACGCTTTCGAACTTGCAACCTTTTGGTTAGTAGATCTTATCATTGCTGGGGATTTACTGGCTGTGCTAAAGCCCTGGCCCTAATTATACATTTTGTTTGTTAACAACAATGCATAATAAAACAGCTTTGCAAAAACTATTAAGGAAAAAAAAAACCCTGGAAATGATATTTAGTTAAGTGAGAGGATTTTTGAACCAACTGTTATGCAACCAAAGAAGCTAAATGAGATTTTCTGTGAATTACTAATGATGCTTAGTTCCTAGATTTCAATTATGCACAAGTGCTAGTTTAGCTGTGCTCAATTCATCCCATTATAATAGAATCCTAGAGCCTTAGAGGTGCAAAGAAGAACTAAAACTATCCAGTCCAACTCCTGAAAAGAGTCTAAACAACTTCTATGTAAAGACTTTCAAAGTCAAAGCATCCTCCATACCCTGAGGCATTCCATTCAACTGTGGAACAACTGTTCCAGTAAAGAAATTCATCCTAATGTTTACCTGTAATCTCTTTTCTTGTGATTTGAATCCATTAGTTCATGTTCTAATTTCTGGAGTAGCAAAACATAAACTTGTTTCATCTTCTACATAATATCTTAGTTAAAGGTAGTTATCAGATCATCTCTATGTCTTCTCTTTTCCAAGGCCCCTTCTACAATGCCAGATGATCCAGATTATCAAAGCAGAAAATCCAGATTATCTGCATTGAACTGGATTATTTTAGTCTACACTACCATACAATCAAGTTCAAAGGAATTGTCACATAAGTGACAGAATCAACAATGGGCTGAACAGAACTTCTAAAAAGTAATTTATTCCTGTTCACTTATGTTTTAAACCAGAGGTCCTCAAACTTTTAAATATAATCTTTATTAGTTTTTTCTTAAAATGTACAAATAGCTTAAAAAGTTTCAAAAAGGAAAGGAAAGGACAGGGAGAGGAAAGAAGGAAGAAATTATGGGAAAGGGTATAAAAGAAGAGCAGAGGGAAGGAAAGAACAGAGAAAAGGAGAGAAAGAGAGAGAGAGAGAGAGAGAGAGAGAGAGAGAGAGAAAAGAAAACACAAAAAACCCCCCACAGAAAACAACAAAAACACAAAAAGAACAAAAAAAACACGTTGAAAAAAAACAAGGTTTTGACCTCCTGGTGTCTTCTAAGAATCTTCTGTTTAATGTTGTCCATGAAGTTTCTAGAACCAGGTCCTCAAACTTTTAAAGTGGGGGGCTGGTTCACGGTTCCTCAGACTTTTTTTGGGGGGGGGAGGGGGGCTATAGTTTTGAAAAAAAGAACCAATTCCTATACATACTTCATATATCTTATCTGTAATTAAAACAAACAAACAAACAAAAACAATGAAAGATAAAACAATATTTTAAATGAATAACAATTTTGACCAACATAAACTTCAACAGGAAGTGTGGGCCTACTTTTGCATGATGAAATAGTCAAGTTAATTAGGATTGTTGTTGTGTGCCTCCAAATAATTTCAGACAGGGAAAATCTAAGTCTAAAGTTTAGGGCAGGGGTCCTCAAACTATGGCCCAGGGGGCGGATACGGCCCTCCCAGGTCATTTACCCGGCCCTCGCTCAGGGTCTACCTAAGCCTGAAACTACTTGAAAGCACACAACAACAACAACAACAACAACAACAACAACAACATTCCTATCTCATCAGCCAAAAGCAGGCCCACACTTCCCATTGAAATACTAATAAGTTTATATTTGTTAAATTTGATCTTCATTTTAATTATTGTATTGTTTTCAAGTGTTTTTGCACTACAAATAAGATATGTGCAGCGTGCATAGGAATTCATTCTTTTTTTTTCAAATTATAATCCGGCCCTCCAACAGTTTGAGGGACTATGACCTGGCCCTCTGTTTAAAAATTTGTGGACCCCTGGTTTAGGGCAAGGGGCCAGGTAAATGACCTTGGAGGGCCACATCCAGCCCACAGGCCTTAGTTTGAGGACCTCTGTTTTAAAGGAACTAAAAATGTTACTTGTTAGAAAGTAACTTCACTCCTACTCTTTACAGAACTTTTGAGATAGAACTTGAATCTGGGCTTCTAAGCAGAGAGAGAAGAGTGATCATTTACAGTTAATATGTATTTATGTTCATACTGTAGAATTGGAAATAAAATACTTGACAGCTAATTTTAGAATTCAGACATTTGTAAGTAGCAAGGTATTGTCATCCAAATATCAGGTAAAATGCATTTTAATTTCTCAAGGAGATGTAGTAAATATCGGTTACTTATTGACCTATGAACTTTATATTAAGCTTATGGAGTGAACCACTATGTTCTTAAATCCAAATAAATATTTTGAATTGGACTTTAAAAGTCACCTACTGATACATATGGCCAGGTTGCTGAATATGTAAGTGCAAATATGGTTCATATTTTCAGATCATGGCCATCTGCAAATATATAATATCAACATATAGCACTATAAAGGTCAGAGCTTAGAAGTACAGTTCCCAGAACTACAGTTTTTTGGGGAGAGTACAATTCCCAGATTTCCTCTGCCATGATGGCTGCAAGAAAGTAGCAATTCCATATTCTTCAGCACTGCTGGTCACAGCTGACCTTTGAAGAGGCACGAATGGAGGGTGAAAGAGAGAAACGTGCCAAGAGGAAGGTGCGTCAAGCCAACCCCGACCAAGACCGCCTTCCACCTGGAAACCAATGCCCTCACTGTGGGAGAAGATGCAGGTCAAGATCCTACGGATCCACAAGAATACTGATCATGGAAGACTATCCTACTTGTCCAACAAGGGATTACCTAAATAAGTAAGTAAGTAATTCCATATTCTGATGTGAAGTAAAATTCAGTGAAGTTATATGTGGTATAACTTCTCGTTGGCCGAGTAGGATAGTCTTCCAGGATCAGTGCTCTGCTGGGTCCATAGGTGACTGTGGAGCCCTATTCTTGATCTTACATTCCATGTACTAAAGTTCATTTTTCTTTTTTGGCCACAGGGTGGTGACTCCACTGGACGCGGCAGTCCAGTCAGGGATAAGAGAGGCAGACTATGTTTAGGGCACCTTTTCTAGCCTCTTCCCCATGTGGGGTGAGCAGAGTGGGTCCTAAAAAGGGCTGCTCAGTCATGGATACAGCTGCCGAACTAATCAACTGCCTTGGACCTTGAGGTAGAACGACTGAGTCTGTATCCACCGCCCATATGCTAGTCTGTGACTAGGGGCTTCCAGATTTCACAGTCCTGCCCCCGTCACCACTTGCTGATCGCCATGGGATTGGGTTGGTTTGTTTTTATTTTCTTTGGAAGATGCCTGTCCGTGAGTTTATATTTTAATGTGTAGAGGTCAGTGCACAACTGATCAACACATAGTCTTCACAGAGTGAGGTTTCACTGGTGGTGTAGTTTAACACAATGATTGTGGCTTCCAATCTGTTGCAGCCTTCTTCCACCTTCACAGCCATTGTAACATGTGCCATGTTATCCTCCGCCTGCTCTGCCATTGAGGTCTTTGGGTCTTTGGACTGTGCTTGATCTGGAACCTCCCCCGCGGCCACTCCTGGGAGTGCACGACTCCAATTGTTGTGCCCGCAGTTTCATTGGAACAAGCAAGCCCCCTCACCACAAGGTGACAGTCCCTCGAGGGGGTATAGATCTAAAGGATGCCTTTTAAAATGTTTGTAGTATCCACCAAGGCTTCCAGAGAAAGGTAACAAATGTCAAAGGAAGTAAAATCTAACTTCCATGGACAAGTAGATGCTGTTCAGGCAAAAGAAATGAATGCGCAGGGCTGCCATTTTTACCTTGGAGAAAAAGTATAAATAATCTATCATAGTTACGAAAGAATACCACTGGTATAAAAAGTGGCAGATCATGAAGAATATAAACTAAGCAGAGCAATACATTCAACTTAGCAATGGCAAGCCCTCTGGATCCCCTCCCTGCACCACTCCATACACTCAAGTGATACATTCAAGGATTACCATTTGTCTAAGTTTAAAACATATTTGCAGAATCACGTTGCCCAAGTTAATTCAGGCAATAGATTAAACTATTCTGAAGACTTATGCATCTGGATATTTCAGTTCTTATAGCTGCCAGAAGAAAGAAAGTTGTGGGCTTCACTATATCCATCATATTGAAATTACTCACTTTTTACCATCAGTGTGATATCATTGTTATGCTTTTCTAAGCAATTTGCATTGTAATTTTCCCTTTTGTTTTCCCAGTGCAATGTATTCTGAGGTCATTCCAACTTGATCTCAATGGAGCTAATGTATAAATACGATAACCTGCATATTACCCATAACCGCCGTCTTATGGTTAGACTTATGCTAAACATCTGGCTTGGACTTCCATTTGTTTTTGCAAACCCCCCCCCCCCAATTTAAACAGCAGGATAGAAAATAAAGTATTGACCTTGGCATTGTAGAATAGGTGATACGTTTTTGAGATAATACTCCTTTCCAGCAAATTTCCTGTTTGCTTCTGGAGGGAGGCTGGCTTTGGAAACTGGGACATGTTCTAGGTCTAGTATGAGGATTCAGTTCACAGACAGGGAATTGTTCATTCAACACGAATTGAGAACACATTAGGTTGTTTATACCTTTTAAAAAGTGTGCTTTAGCTGGCAATTTTTCCTTTGGCAACTAAAGGAAACTAAAAAGTCCTGATCCAGAATCCATTCCAGCCTGGCCTAGATCCTATGCCAGTTTCCTAACTACCTCTTTCCACGCTGTTTTTTGTTTGTCAAGATGTTGTCTGCAAGAAACAGCTCATTTGGGAATAGTTAGCATATTGGAAAAGAGGGAGATTTTCAGTAGGAGTCAGTGCTAGACTTCAGTCTGGATTATGAGCTCAGCTCCAGTCAGAGCCACCTGGCTGATTTTTATTCACAGTAAAATGGAACCATTTATGCAGGTTTTCATAGGAATGTATGCCAGGTGCAATATGTACTCACTGGGGTACAGGGAGCGCACAACTCCCCTGTTACACCAGCTCCACTGGCTTTGTATTAGCTTCTGAACACAATTCAAAGTGCTGGCTTTAGCCTATAAAGCCCTAAACCAGGCATCCTCAAACCGCAGCCCTCCAGCTGTTTGGACCTTCACCTCCCAGAATTCCTGATAATTGAACAGGCTTCTGGGAGTTGGAGGCCCAAACAGCCGGAGGGCCACAGTTTTAGGATGCCCTGTCTACCTGTCCTCAGTTTACCCGGCCCAGTTTATCTCCCTCTACGAACCACCAAGGACATTAAAATCATCCAGGGAGGTCCTGCTCTCGGTCCCAGCTCCTTTGCAGTCGCGACTGGTGGGGACAAGAGACCGGGTCTTCTCCGTGGTGGCCCCTCAGCTGTAGAACTCTCTTCCCAATGATATTAGATCTGCCCCCTCCCTCTTGACCTTTCGGAAAAGAACTCAAATCCTGGCTTTGGGATCAAACGTTTGTGGATCAACTGGGAAAAGAATGCTTTAGTCGACTGCAATGGAATGATTTGGATTATGTTTTGAACAGGCAAACTGTTTTAATTGAATAATTGTTTTAATTGTGTTAATTGTAACTGTGTGTTTTAATTAATTGTTTTTGGCATTTAATGACTGCCTGCTGTCCCTCTTCAGAGGAGAGAAGGACAGGATAGAAGTGCCCAAAATAAATAATAAATAAATTTAGCCCCAGAGATGCCGATAGTGACGTTGTAAATGGGTGAAAGTATCCTGGCATTTCACAAAATTGAGCTCCCTCCCCGGTGGTAATGCTGCCTATTGACTAAAGTTAGTGAACGAACAAGGCTCTACTCAACCAATTCTCAGTCTTCAATGCAATAGGTTGTCAAATTAGGTAGGAGGCATGTTCTCAAAACTCCTGCTTGTGAGCAGAAGTATTACAGTGATTTATATAGATTAGGAAAAAAACAACAGCTTTGAGTGGGAAGAAGGAAGATGTATATTTCAGCACTATATGCAAAAGTATATAATACATTGTTGATATTCTAAGTAGTTGATATGCTGTTATCTGCGTTTAGACCCAAATCCCACACAGACCTTACAAAATTTATAGTAATAAGTTTATAGCTTGAAGAAAATGTTACTTTTATAAAAATGGAGGGTCAAAGTTTTATGGACTGGGTTGTCGGTTGCTAAATCAGACTTTGATTCAGCTACAAGATAATGTTTTAAATGTATTTTAATCTAATGCTTTATCTTTTGTATAACGTTGTATGTAATGTGTTGCATGTTGTCGGCATCGAATTGCTGCTGTTGTAAGCCGCTCTGAGCCCCCCTTTGGGGGTTGAGAAGCACAGAGTAGAAATGTTCTTGGAAATAATTATGTCTTCACTGCTCCCAGTATTCTTGGGATTACTCCAGGTAAAACGTAAAAGCATCACATCACCTGCTTGAGTTTTATTATATGTCTGTAGATCCCTGTCTCTCTTATTTTCTCTCAGGACATTAAGCAGACACCATAAGGTTCAATATCATCCCTTCCTATTCCATTGAATTCTTGTAACACCTTACTTGAGAAAAAGATTGGAAGATCTTAAAAGCTTACACACATTTTACCCCATTCTGGTTGATCCAGTGGCAGCTGTTGGATCTCATCTCATCTGGACAATGCATTTGCTGAATTGGGTTGTTGTAGGTTTTCCGGGCTATATGGCCATGTTTTAGAGGCATTTTCTCCTGACGTTTCACCTGCATCTATGGCAAGCATCCTCAGAGGTAGTGATTCCGGCCATGAAAGCCTTCGACAATACATTTGCTGAACGTTTCAACCCAACCTCTAAAGGAAATAAACCAACTTTGAGGATAGACCAATGGTTCTCAACCTGTGGGTCTCCAGATGTTTTGGCCTTCAACTCCCAGAAATCCCAACAGCTGGTAAACTGGCTGGGATTTCTGGAAGTTATAGACCAAAACACCTGGGGACACCCAGGTTGAGAACCACTGATATAGACCAGCACTTTATATAGTCCTGTAATGTTTAGTCCAAAACTCATGATAGATTTCCCAGAAATCCCAACAGCTGGTAAACTGGCTGGGATTTCTGGAAGTTATAGACCAAAACACCTGGGGACACCCAGGTTGAGAACCACTGATATAGACCAGCACTTTATATAGTCCTGTAATGTTTAGTCCAAAACTCATGATAGATTTATTACCACACTGACATGGGAGTCACCAGCCACTGTTGGTTTGACTTTCTAAAGATATTACCTTAATAAGGATTTTAAAATGTTTCTTATGGCACCTTCGCTTTTCTGAAATGGAATTTATGTTAGCCATGACTAATTTGTGCCATTGATTTCAAACAAACCAATATGAGTGTGCTTAGAAATGAGCCCGATATAATTTAATGGAAATTACTTTCAGATGTGGCGTACAGGATTATAACCCCAATATGAATCCAACTCTTAGACATTTTCTTTTCTTTGCCGTCATAAATAACATTGTGCATGTGATATATGGCTCATCAGAATTAGTTTATCATGAATGTAAACATCCTTTTCTTCTTGTCATTCTTCGGTCAACATTTGCTACTAGAAAAAAAGAAAAGAAAGACATAGAAAGTTAGAAAATAAGAAAAAGCAGCATCTGTTTCCATAGGAAATAATTCCTATGTTTCATTCGTCTTGTATACAGTGCAATACAGCTGGAAAAAAGAACCCAGTCACGCACAAAGTAATTGTGTTAATCAGCTCTGACTTTCTCTTGGCACCGTGTCACAATGTTAGGTTGACAACAATCACAAGGGTGAGGGGACAGGTAATGGGATCCAAATTGAGTGCTACAAATGCAATGAATTAAAAAAAAAGAAATGTGTTATTATTTTTTTAGTAAATCACAGGCTGTTTCTACAAAGAGCTGGCACCTAGGTTCTGAGAAGACTTTTGATCCTGACTTCAAGTAACAAGTTGTCATACCTCAGCTGTTCTGGCATTTGGTTTCGGAACAGATGGAGAAGACTATCCATAATAATCTGGTTGGCCCAGAAGCAGAAATAATATCTACTGGAATCCTAAGTGGCTTGCTGGCTGGGTTCTGTAGCATAGGATTATTATTAGCATTCCTTTCAGATGCATCAGTGCCTGGTTTGAAGAATTTATTCTGCTGTGGTAGACTTTCTATCATCTACATCTATAAATAGAGCACTATAAATAATATAGTGCTAAATCCAAATTGGACAGAATTGCCAGGTCAGCAGCATCCCATACTCTGACATTTCAGGGTGAAAACCAGAGACCATGGGAGGGGGCCTAGTGATGTCATAGAGTGGAACCTTGTGATGCCGTAGGGTTGATTTCTTGTAGCAGAGAGATGGGCAAGATTTGGCAGGAGCCTGGGAACCCTCCAAAGCAAAATTATGGGTGTGCGGTAGACTGAAAGGAATGGAGTAATTCACTCTACAACTGGTATTTGAACTGCTAAATACAACCTACTAAGCAGATAAATACAGCAAAGTAAAACATTCTTAACTTTTGCAGAGCCATGAGGGGACAGGTTCCCATTCCCTGGATGTGTACCACCAGAATTGCCACGATCCATTGCTATTCCAGTGGCATGTCCGAAGAGGTCCTAAGACACTCTAATACCATCAGGATCACAACATTAACATCAACACAATTGTAACACTTTCAATACTAGATGAGCTTTTGATAACCACTTTTGTTAGGTTAACCCAGAGCGTATCTTACTAGGAGTTGTAATCAGGGGGTGAGAAGGAATGGTTACAAGTTCCATTCCTGACTCGAGAGCAGTACGTGTGAAAAAGATCTTGGGGTCCTTGTGGACAATAAGTTAAACATGAGCCAACAATGTGATGTGGTGTCAAAAAAAGCCAGTGGTATTTTGGCCTGTGTAATGAATCCCTTACCTTAGCTGGCTGGCTGAAGCCTAAGAGCCGCCGCAAACTAGCCTCCTGCGGGAGCAAACCTTGCCAGCACGTCCCTGACGTCATGAGACTGCGCCTCTGTCCCTGCCCCTTTCTCCGCCCCTTTCTCCGTGCCAGAGTGGTTTTTCCTTTGCTAGGGCAGCATTGCCAGCGTACTCTCGTTGTTGAATTCTGTCAACAGCGAGAGTACGCTGGCAACGCTGCCCTAGCAAAGGAAAAACCACGCTGGCACGGAGAAAGAGGCGGAGAAAGAGGCGGGAGAGAGGCAGAGTCTTATGACGTCATGGACGTGCTGGCACAGTTTGCTCTCGCAGGACGCTAGTTTGCGGCGGCTCTTAGGGAGTAGGCCTGGTGAAACCATGGCATCCATCCATAGAAAAGGGAGCCGGGTGGAAGCCATTTTAGTTAGGTTTTCATTGAGGGGGTGTGTTCAAGTCTTAGAGGGAAAATAAGGATGCTAGGATTAGCTAGAAAGTTAGGGGCGGAGCCTAAGTGGTCTAGAGAGAAAAAAGTGTCCTTTTAAAACAGAGGCTTGATGTCCCGGTGATTCAGTTGGTGTTGGAGTTGGAGTGGAATAGTTTGTGTTAGTTCAGAGCGAGTTTGGGTTTAGAGAAGAAGATTGGGTTAGTCTTTTGTGAGGTATTCAGAGTAGCTTAGTAGATAGCTAGAATACTCTGGTGGAGCAGTGCCCAGTAAGTGGACTGTTCAATTCCTAGGGAAGTCTAGTTCCTTAAATTCCTAAGTGGCAATTTTGGGGAGTTACTTTCAGAGATTAGTTTCCTGAAGTAATTTTCTGTGGTGGAACTTTGAAGACTTGTAACCTAGAAGAGTTTAAGATTTTACTCTAATGCAACCACAAGCTTTTATTGCCAGTATCTTCTGAAACCATTAAGCATTTGTATCTGAATTATTTCAAGCTTGTTCAATAAATGTTCTTGTTCTTTTATTAACTTATACCAGCCTCATTGTGTGTACCTTTGTGCTCAAAGTATTTCCAAAGTCAGCTTCACAGTAGCCACTAATAAACTATAGTGGCACAGTGTGTGTTATTGAACATCTGTGACATCTGCGGCATTAACAAGGTCACTGCAGAGTCAATGTGAATAGGTCTTTTTCTTAAGTGTAGACAAGCCTGAAGATGCTTCTTGGTGCATCTCTGATATACATAGTATATCAGTCTGGGTGTCCTCCTGGACTCATCACTTACGCTTGAGGCTCAGGCGTCGGCGGTGGCTGGGAGGGCCTTTGCACAATTAAGACTCATGCACCAACTGCGACCGTACCTCGTGAAGGCGGATCTGGCCAGGGTGGTCCACGCCTTAGTCACCTCCACATTGGATTACTGTAATGCACTCTACATGGGGCTGCCCTTGAAAATGGCCCGGAAATTATAATTGGTTCAACGGGCGGCGGCCAGGTTGTTAACTGATGCTCCTTACAGGGAGCGGTCAACCCTCCTGTTTAAGGAGCTCCACTGGCTGCCATTCATTTTCCGGTCCCAATTGAAGGTACAGATTCTTACCTACAAAGCTCTGAACGGTTTGGGACCTGCCTACCTGCGTGACCGCATCTCTGTGTACGAACCCACACGATCTCTTCGATCATCTGGAGAGGCCCTGCTCACGCTCCTACCTCCATCGCAGGTGCAATTGGTGGGGACGAGGGAGAGGGCTTTCTCGGTGGTGGCCCCTTGACTCTGGAACTCACTCCCCAAGGACATCAGGCATGCTCCAACCCTGGCAGTCTTTAGGAGGAGCCTGAAAACATGGTTGTTACCGCGTGCCTTCCCAGAATAAAGAAACTCCCAGCAATATGTCCTCGAAATGCACTTTACTATTGATCTAGGAATGTTTGCACACCCCATCCCTCTTTGAAAACTCTATCCTAGTTCATATTTCATCTGTTCATGCTCAGCATTATTCTTAAATTTTAATTATTACATTTGGCCCAGCCATAGGTTTTAAACATCAATGTGTTACTGCTATTGCTTATTGTTTATTTTTTGTTATGAGTTTTATTTTATTGTCTGTATTAATTGTTGTTATTGCTTTTATCATTGATGTATTGTGGGCTTGGCCTCATGTAAGCCGCACTGAGTCCCTCGGGAGATGGTAGCAGGGTATAAATAAATATTATTATTATTATTATTATTATTATTATTATTATTATTATTACATAGTATCCCACCGGGGTCAGTCTCACACAAACCTGAAGGATCCCAATTCTAGCTTCAGCCGCTCGTTGTGACAATTCCTCTAAAGGAAATTGAATGGGAATGCATTTTTATTCTTGTAATAAGACACATACATTAAAAGAAAAGTACTTCAAGACAATCAAAGGCAAAGGACTTCTTCCCAGCAATATAAATGAGTGAGGATGACTAGATTTCAGTGGAAATCATAGCTTTACTTTCCATTTGAGAGTACGCCATACCTTTCACCGAGCACTACTGCTGTGCAGCCTCAATTATCTTCAGTAAAACATTAGCAGCTGTGCCTGGTGGCCTGTATGTTAAATTAATGTCAGTGCAGATCACTGATGATCCACAGGGTACCCACCACATTTAACTTCCATAATCAATAGGGTTTTTAAAATAGATATTTCTCAGTAGTTAACAGCTGTTAACGCTGACAAATGCAAACTTCCTCTGTTAACATTTATACCAAGAGTACCCAGGGATTCCTTCACCAGATAAATGGGCAAAAGCTAAGGAGAAGGAAAAGGGGTTTTAGAAATGGAAGATCCAAAAGACTGGTAGTTTATCCTTCTTACAGCAATATACAGAATTGTTAGGAATTCTGAATAAATATCCTATATACATTATTTACAACAGAAAGCCAAAGGTAGGGCTTTCTCAGATGGAACATATGGGTCGCAAGGTGTATTGTTTGTTGTAGTATGACCCATTTTAGAAGAAGGAGGAGGGGGCCCAAACAATGTGTTGTCATTTTGTGCAATGTACAATGAGCCCTTGGTATCTGCTGGGGTTTGGTTCCAGGACCTCCTATAAATACACAAATCCATGGATGCTCAATTCATTCATGCATGCATGCATGCATGCATGCACACATACATACATACATTGACTTTTTTTTAGAGAGAGATTAAGTAAAATGCCATTCATTATTTAAAATGGCAAACAACTCACATAAGTACCAGAGAGCTTGAGGATCTGTGAAATGTGAGGGGCTAACGCAGAGTATGGCTACATATAACTTCAGTGCTTGGAGCCTCGCAAAAATCAAGGTTTGAATTTTGGGGCTTTTTTCCAAATAATTTCAAACTAAAGTTGATTTGGAATCATAGAATCATAGAGTTGGAAGAGACCTCATGGGCCATCCAGTCCAGCCCCTTGCCAAGAAACAGGAATATTGCATTCAAAGCACCCCTGACAGATGGCCATCCAGCCTCTGCTTAAAAGCCTCCAAAGAACGAGCCTCCACCACACTCCGGGGCAGAGAGTTCCAATGCTGAATGGCTCTCACAGTCAGGAAGTTCTTCCTAATGTTCAAATGGTATCTCCTTTCTTGTAGTTTGAAGCCATTGTTCCACGTCCTAGTCTCCAGGGAAGCAGAAAACATGCTTGCTCCCCCCTCCCTGTGGCTTCCTCTCACATATTTATATATGGCTATCATATCTCCTCTCAGTCTTCTCTTCTTCAAGCTAAACATGCCCAGCTCTTTAAGCCGCTCTTCATAGGGCTTGTTCTCCAGAGCCTTGATCATTTTAGTCACCCTCCTCTGGACACATCCCAGCTTGTCAATATCTCTCTTCAATTGTGGTGCCCAGAATTGGACACAATATTCCAGGTGTGGTCTAACCAAGGCAGAAAAGAACCACTTCCTGGCAGGAATGCTCACTTCCCACCAACTAGTTCCACATTACATATGAAACATTGAGGACATCATGAGTCACGATCAGAGCATCTAAGACATATGATTTTTTAAAAATTTAGGCTATGCAGGCCTTACTGTCAGTGAAGTTCTCTTGCAGTCGAGACTGTCCTCTCCCTCCCACACTGGAAAGGTTATAAAACATTTCGTGTTTCAGTTAAGATATTGCCTGCAGCCTGAACATCAAGGCCAGACCAAGATTTATATGCTTCGAGAGAGATCAACCAATATCAGATCCCACTCCGCTGTACACCAATTATAAAGAACCGGGCACTGGCGTATTCGAGCATCCACACACGGCTTGGACAGGGTGGTCAAACAATCTCAGCACTGTCACACCAATTATAAAAGTTACCTCGATGGGTACTAAGGATGTAATCAATCCCCTACTTTGTTGTGATACCAAATATGATGTTTGAGGGGTATCTTTAAGTTTCTTCCGCTGCCACCAAAATGTAAAAGGAACTCCCTAGCTGACAAAACTAAAGATCTTTTGAGACCACCAGGCACAGTGTCCTATTATTTCTTCTTTTAAAACAGTTGAGGTTGTTTAAGAAACTTTAGCCACAAAGGCACACTTGACTCAGGCTTTGAAATTTAAATAATCAATGAAAGCTTATTGATTGAAAACAGGAAAGTAAGTGCAGTTCAATATCTTGGCTGTTACAGAGAATTTTTGTCTTGAATGCGTAGCGGTTACAATAATAGTTCTGTCTTTGTTACAATAAAAAGAGTTTCTTCTCTTCACCAACAAGAAAACTTAACAGGAACTGAATCTCTGTCAGGAATTCTTCTGTAGCTTAGATACACTAACCTAGTCCTATCTAGCTACAACCCAGCTATATCCCTAATAGCTGACAGTTTGCTTCAGCTGACTTGCTGGCAAACCACTGGCAAACTTTGCCCTATCCTAACTCTTAAACCACAATCTTCTAAAACATCCTTTCTCTTCGAACTCTAATCTTCAACTCCCCCTTTCTGTCACTTAAAAGGCTCTTTTTCCCTCCAAGCCTCTCTAAACTCCGCCTCCTTTTCTAAACCAATCCTGGTCGATCTCTGCTTACTCAGACCTAAGACACTCCCCCTCTCTAAACTCTCTCTAAGATGGTGCCTTCCCTGATCTAAAATGGCTACTGCTGCTTCGCCAGGCCCACCCAAGCTGCAAACCAACTGGCATACCCACTCTAGGCCCTGCAATCCTGGCTGCAAAAGGTAAGGGACCTTTACACAGGCCTTACTGTCAGTGAAGTTCTCTTGCAGTCGAGATTGTCCTCTCCCTCCCACACTGGAAAGGTTATAAAACATTTCGTGTTTCAGTTAAGATATTGCCTGCAGCCTGAACATCAAGGCCAGGCCAAAGACCTTGTCCCCTATCCTTAATAGAGGGGACGAGAGCTACTTCAGCAAGATCTGTCTTCAGGGATAGCCAGCCATCCCATGATGTTTCCCCACTTTCCATTTTGCTGCTATTTTCAATTGACTTTTCTCTGTCTTCTCAGGCTGACAAGATGGATTTGCACACAGCGTTGTGGAAAGATCTCTGTGGGACTCTGTTACACCAGTGTGAGAAGACGGTGAGAAAACGTGAGAAATTTAGCATGGGAAAAGGTCGTAAGCCAGTCTGCTGCCAGAGAGGGTGTCAGAGGGATCACCAAAGGCCATCAGAAAACACAGTATTTTCTGTTGGTCATGGGGGTTCAGTGTGGGAAGTTTGGCCCAATTCTATTGCTGGTGGGGTTCGGAATGCTATTTGATTGTAGGTGAACTATAAATCCTAACAACTGTAACTCCCAAATGTCAAGGTCTATTTTCCCCAAACTCTACCAGTATTCACATTTGGGCATATTGAGTATTCATGCTAAGTTTGGTCCAGATCCATCATAGTTTGAGTCCACAGTCCTCTCTGGATGTAGATGAACTACAACTCCCAAACTCAACATCAATGCCCACCAGACTCTTGCAGTATTTTCTGTTGGTCATGGGAGTTCTGTGTGCCAAGTTTGGTTCAATTCCATCTTTGGTGGAGTTCAGAATGCTTTTTGATTGTAGGTCAACTATAAATCCAGCAACTACACCTCCTAAATGACAAAAGCAATCCTTCACCTCACCCCACTAGTATTCAAATTTGGACGTATTGGATATTTATGCCAAATTTGGTCCAGTGAATGAAAATACATCCTACATATCAGATATTTACATTATGATTCATAACAGTAGCAAGATTACAGTTATGAAGTAGCAACGAAAATAATTTTATGGTCGGGGGTCACCACAACATGAGGAACTGTATTTTGGGGTTGCAGCACTAGGAAGTTTGAGAACCACTGTTCTTAAGCGATGTTACTGGCCCCAAAACTCATTTATGATCTGGGTTCACTTTTGTGCATGAAAGAAGCCACTTGTTTGAATATTCAAAAGGTACACCCAGGAGACTATCTCACAGCCCTAAACAATGAGGCAATTGCCCCCATTGTGCCTAACAGGCACACCAGCCTTGGTGAGCAACCTAGTATTTCTCACTTTGATATAATTCCAAATGTTTCTCCATCCTAATTCTCTGATTTAACTTCCAGCTGTTCCTCTGACAGCTGCTTATGGCTCAGCTCAAACATATTTATAGTCCTTAGCATGAATCAAACCTGGTTTATTATTCCCATATTACCCAATGAAGGTCTGAGAATGAGAAATAGGCACAAAGGTGTGCACCCCAAGGAAGTGGCATTTGAATTCAAGTCTCTTAGAGACAAATCGCCAATTGATTTTGATCAAAGAGATTGTTTAAATGAACTTGGAGGGAGGGAAGAATATTTATTTGAATTCTTCCAACCTGGCATAGTCTTCTGCATTCTATATACTGAGTTAGCCAAGCAGTTTTAATTTTCTGTCACATAGTAGAAATATTTTTGTAATGTTCCTATCATATTTCAAACGAAGAAGCAACTTTAAACAAAAAACATTCACAGAAGAAAAGATCAGACTGTACCATGCCATCATCAACAATTCCTCAGACCTACGTAGATTGCCGGTGCTTAGTGCTGATTCAGACTTTATGAATTAGCTCTGATATGCACAAAATACTGCTGACATGAATAATCTATTAATACAAGGCAAGCAATTTCTATGCATGGAAGAAGCAGAAACCCCTTTCAACAGAAGCTGCTGCTGCACGTTCTCCATGAGCAAGCTCTGTGGACGTAACACTGCTCATGTGAATTAGCCTAGTTGTTTGATGATCTTAGATGAGTCAGAAAAACAGACTGTCAACCTTCATGGTCTGTTAGAATTATAAATATGGATTCTGTGCCTGCTCAGAGCCTCAGGAAGCCTGTAGTACTTCCCAACCCACTTTACCTGCTTCACTTACAGGTATATTGCTTCCACCTTTCTACTTAAGTACTTTTTGACTACCATGATCTCAACATCACATACAAATAATAATAATAATAATAATAATAATAATAATAATAATTCTTTGTTTATATCCCGCCACCATCTCCCCGGAGGGACTCAGGGCAGCTTACAAAGCACTCCAGGTGCACATATAACATATAACCGGTAAAAACAGTGCAAAAGTATAAAACACATCACATAAAATTATAGCAACAACCCCCCGTCAACACATGTTAAAATCAAAACAATACAATTTTAAAACAACAGTAGATAAAACTAACTGCTGTCAATTTACAAGTGCATCATATGGGCTCATTCAGCCTACTCAAGGCCAAAGGCCTGTCTGACCATCCATGTTTTCAGGTTGGAATGGAAGGATTGAAGGGTGGGGCTAATCTAATCTCATTTGGGAGGGTATTCCAGAGCTGGGGGCCACCACAGAGTAGGCTCTTTCTCTCGTACCCACCAACCACGCTTGAGAACTGGAGACAGTATTCCCAGTAAGGTCTGACCAAAGCAGAATAGATTGATATTATAATTTCCTCAATCTAGCCACTATGCTTCTTTGATACAGTCTAGAATCACATTGGCTTTTTTAGCTGCCATAACACAATGTTGGCTCATGTTCAGTTTGTGGTCTACTAAGACTCAGAGATCCCTTTCACATGTACTGTTTTCAAGCCTGGTGTCACCTATCCTATATCTGTGCATTTCATTAGAGCATCGTACTTGCAAAGTTTGAATAAAATGAAGCTGCAGAATGAAATGTAATGGAAAGAAAAAAGCAAAGATCCATATTATAATTATTTTTTCATTCCTTTTAAATACATGGAAATAAGATGTTTGTTTGATTTTGAATTCATTCCTGATGCTGTTGTTAAGGTTTCTTTTACTCAGGACTATGTATGACTTTGGAGGCTTTTGTTGTTTCTGAAAGTTTAAAATAACAGGTTAGCAATAAAAACTGTAATTCTGATGGAAGAGAAAAATCATTTGAAGATATTGTGACTTCACAATTGGGTTCACCTTAGAGCTCATTCTGAATGCATTTTCAAGCACAAAAGGGAAAGCTGGATTCCAGATTCTTTGTTGTTAAGCAATTACTTGAGTAATAGGAATCTAGAATGTAAATTTCAAAAATCCACAGTATTGTATCCAGTGCAGAGACAATGTAACAACATGTACCCCAAAATAATATCTTATGTCCTTGCTTTCTTTTCCCTTCCTCTCTTGAAAAGACTTTCTGCAGAGGGCACATGGGGAAGACTGAGATGAGGTGGGAATACAGGTGGGCAGGTTCACCAGGGTTAAGTTGGCAGAAACAGCTCATATGAATAGCAAAAAAGGAGCACAGAGCAGAGAGGAAAGGCTACTTTTTAAACTACAACTCCCAAATCCCCATTCAGTATGGCCAGTGGTTTGGTGGAGAGAGTATGTTCTGATGCAGACTCCCAGACAACCAGACAAGACCTCAACCACAATCCTGAATCTTGGTTTATTGTCCAGATCACAGGACTTGCAGTTAGGATCATTGTGCTTGACACCATTTATTTAGGCTTATCTTAGAATCAAAGAATCATAGAATAATAGAGTTGGAAGAGACCACACGGGCTATCTAATCCAACCTCCTGCTATTCAGGAAAATCACAAAGTACCTCTGATAGATGGCCATCCAGTCTCTGTTTAAAAGTCTCCAAGGAAGAAGCTTCTTCTTTTCTTGTTGCTTTAAAATAGTTTTATGTATTAATATACCAGTTCAGATTCCACCTGAACATTAGGAAGATCTTCCTGCCTGTGAGAGCTGTTCAGCAGTGGAACTCTCTGCCCCAGAGTGTGGTGGAGGCTCCTTCTTTGGAGAGTTTTAAGCAAAGGCTGGATAGCCATCTGTCGGGAGTGCTTTGAATGTGATTTTCCTTCTTCTTGGCAGGAGGTTGGAATGGATGGCCCAGGAGGTCTCTTCCAACTCTGATTCTATTTATGCACATAAGCATCTTCTATTAAACTATATAAATCAGTGGTTCATAAGCTTTGATTCTCCAGATTTTTGTACTTCAACTTCCAGAAACCCAAGCTAACACAGCCAGTGGGGAAGGATTCTGGGAGACCTAGTCGAAAATATCTGGCATAGATGAGGTGGAGAACCAGTGATCAAAATTGTTTGTAGCCAGATAATTGCTTCTTCTCAATGTTTGAAGAAATCACATGCTAATTATTTCTTTTAATGGGACAGTTCCTTTGAATTGGTTCTGCTGTGCACTCTTTGCAAATGGATAAAGTGGGTAAACATTACTATTTGGAACTGAGAAGTAGGAGCAATTTTGTAATATTGATACACTTCAAAGCATAAAGCTTATAATGCAGATGTGATTATTTTGCCAGATAATTGGACTTAGGTTTTAAGATGTAAGTGTTATAAAGTAAATATATTGTCTTGATTCTGTTGCATCTTGTTCCAGTAGAATAAACACAATAGCAAACCATGCTAAAAAATCTCTTTCCAAATCTAATAAAACTTTCTGGAAGAAAGATTAGAGAGTGATTAATTGAATCCAGACATGCCAACCCATTTTTAAAAGAAAAGGTCTTCCATCCTCATGAAAGCAGTAGCACTAAGATCTGCTGGGGAGGCCCTTCTCTCACTCCCTCCTTTGTCACAAGCGTGGTTGGTGGGGTGGAGAGAGAGGACCTTCTTGGTGGTGGCCCCATCAGCTCTGGAACTCTCTCCCCAGGGAGATTAGATAAACCCCAACTCTGTCCACCTTCCAGAAACACTTGAAGACTTGGATGTTCCAATGTGCCTTTGAATAACAGTTTAGTGACTGATTAAGTCTGTCTAACCCTGATTAAGTCTGGCTAGCCCTGATTTTCTGGTTGGATCCCCAGCACTTTATTCCCATATTGCATTTGTCCTTCCCTATTAGTCACAAACCTGCACATGCTCACTTCTCCTGGCTACTGGTTGTTTGATGTTAGGTTCATGTATTATGATGTCTTATATTTTATTGGTTTTATTGTTTTAACGTATTTTACAATTTATTGTCGAAGGCTTTCATGGCCGGAATCACTGGGTTGTTGTAGGTTTTCGGGCTATATGGCCATGGTCTAGAGGCATATTTTACAGTTATATGTTCTTAATTGTGTTACTTTGTAACCTTTGTTTTTGTTTGGTCCCCATGTAAGCCTTCCCAAATCCCTTCGGGAAGATGGAAGGGGGATTTATTATTATCTCAGTTATTATTATTATTATTATTTTATGGACACAAAAACACAGGATGACACAGCAAACAAAATATATGCCAGATTTCGTACCACAAAATCACAAGTCGAACACTTCCCAAGCGTTTAGGACTGTGTGATGTATTTTCGAATGATGCACGCAGATCCAAGTAAGGTGGCCTATTGCAGTTGACAGATCATGATTTTGTCAATGTTTATTGTTTTCAAATACCAACTGAGTTCTTTAATAATAATAATAATAATAGAAAATGTATTTTGTCATCCCTCATTTGATGCTTTATCTGCCCTTCTCTGAATTGTGAGAGGTTTAGGTATATCACTTTCCCAGATTTAGTTTTCTTTGGAAGGAGAAGAGGTTAATCAAGGTTTTGCATTATTGGGATTATTTATACACCCACCCACAAGAAGTAAAGGCAGAAGAACAGCCATATTTCTTGTTGTGTACCTTCAAGTCCTTTCCAACTTAGGGTGATCCTAAGACCTTTTCTTAACAAGATTTTTTCAGGGGAGATTTGCCATTGCCTTCCCCTAGAGTACCAATCAGTCCCAAAGTTTGGGAACAGCTCTGAACCTTATTCCATTTCTTTGCTAATGCTGAATATGGTGGCCACATTATTGGGGGGCATCTAAATTACTTTTCCATGGAGGGAGAGCACAAATGCCTGGAAGATCTTTATAACTTCTAGAAATCCAGATATGTTCATGTAAACAATGACTAAAGGAATTCATATCTCTAGGATTGGATGAACTGTGTGCAAGAGCAGTAAAGGAACTTTCAAACGTAATCTCAGAGTCCTAGTTAATAATATTTGGGAACTCTTGGGGAACAGGAGAGGTCCTAGCAGTTGGAGAAGGGTGAGTGTTGTCCTCATCTCTGAAAAGTGAAAGCAAGAAATTGCGAGCAGTTACAGACCAGTCAGCTTGACATAAATGTCAGGTAAAGGTCTAGAAAAAATATTTATATAATCAATCTGTGAGCATTTATAAAGGAATACTAAGATCCAGGAGACCTATTACATAGTCATGGGATGGTGTGTCATGAAATGTGACCCATGAAGATAGCTCTTCAAGTACAGGTGAAACTTTCCATATACAAATGTTAAAAATATGGCCTGTGTAAAATCACAACCGTTTAAAACATAGGCCCCGTCTACATTGCCATATAAAGCAATTTCATAATGCAGTTTAATTAACTATGTTGAACTGTATTATATGAATCTGCACTGCCATATAATGCAGTTCAGTTTAGTTAAACTGCATTATGAAACTGCATTATATGGCAGAGGTCTTAGAGAATGTTTCAAACTGTGGATCTCTCACCATAAACTTTATATCATAGTGTTATTGAGAACCACCGTGTAACTGTTTGAGCATTGGACTGCAACTCTGGAGAACAAGTTTTGAATCCCTGTTCGACCATGGAAACATTGAGCAAGTCACTGTTTCTCACCCACAGAGGAAGACAGAGGCAAACACCCCTCAGAAGATATCCTGCCAAGAAAACCCCATGATAGATACACTTTAGGATTTCCGTAAACTTGAAATGACTTGAAGACAAACCACAACAAACAATTTAGTCATGTCATTGGCCTCTTGGTATGAACCTAGATGCAGATTCTCTCCCACATCTAGGTGGGGTATCAATGTCACAGTGCACAACACCCTCGATGTCACCCACAACATTAGTGTTGCTTTCCCTTGTTCTGGTGTGATAAATATAATCCACTTGGCACTCTGTGTTGGACAGACAGTACAATATTGATATCAGGGAATGAATAGACACAAATTGGACAGTAAAATGGGAATACCCAAAGACCCAATGTGCAGAACACTTCATTGCTTTTTAAAATTCAAAATCAGACTATCATGGCTATGTTTCTGAGTTCATAAACCTTATAGTTTGCCTGGGAAGTTTGCCAGACCACTGTTTATATACATTTTATTTTCATCTCCCATTTCTTACACTTCCTCCTCGCTCTTCCCTCCTCCTTCTGCATCTTATTTACAATTTAGAAAGAAGACAATTGCTTTTGGCATTTCTGTGCTTGAGGGTGTTTGCCATCAAGTTGGCTTGTATTTATGTCCGTAATGACCATTAGCCCCGATCATTACCGACCTGCTCCGCTCCTGTAGATTAAAAGGCTGGAAATTCCTTATTGATGCATCTGTAATGTGGTCATCTTCTTTTCCGACTGCCTTTCACTTTATTGAGCATTATCCTAATGTCATCTCATGATATGTCCAAAGACGTCATGTTCTCAACGGACTGATACCATCGCACCCTTCAGTGGGAGGCAAAATTCCTTCCATGCATATGGAGCTCATAAAATTCCTACCGCCGTGGAGAAAACCACAACATAATGACTGAAAATCAATGTAATGCAGCACAAAGTCTGCAAAGGAGAATCCATGTAGCAATAAAATTTCACTTCCCCAGTAGATGGAGCTGCTGTAAACCTTTGGTAGGACTGGATAGCAAAGGTAATGCACATCTTTTCTTCTGCTTTGGAAATATGAATTCTTACCTGGAATAGGACCCCCCCCCCCCCCGACCCCCGTTTTATGCCAGTGTATCTAGAAATTTAGCAGTTTTTCCTATTCACTTATTTTCTGCCAAACCATACAAGCAAAAGTAAGTCTTCGTAATGAAAAATAGTTTGTTTCTCTGGGACAGAGCAGAAAGGTAACTACTGTATATCAGCAGCAATGTGTTGTGAAGGAACATCTTTGGATCTTTTTTTCTCCAAAAATTTCTTGGAATTACAAATAAATTCACTGGATAGTAGGAATAAAATGTTGTAACTAGTGCCAAAAATGGCAAAATGGAATAATAGAAACACTATTTGGATATGTATTGTCAAAGGTTTTCACTGGGTTGCTGTAAGTTTTTCGGGCTGTATGTTTATTTATTATTTATTTACAGTATTTTATATTCCGCCCTTCTCATCCCGCAGGGAACTCAGGGCGGATTACAATGTACATATACATGGCAAACATTCAATGCCATAGTCACACAACATATATAGACAGACACACAGAGGCTATTTAACTTTCCAGCTTTCATGAGGGTATTCTGGCCACCAGGGGAGATGTCGCTTCACCGTCCATTTGTGGCCTTCCCGCATAAGCAGTACTTAAATTTCCTACTTGACAGATGCAACTGTCTTTCGGGCTGCAAAGGTCAACAGCAAGCTACACACAATGGTTGGAAGCTCACTCCGACCTGAGCTGGCTTCGAACTCATGACCTTTTGGTCAGTAGTGATGTTAATGCAGCTGACTCCCAGCCAGCTGCTCCACAGTCCCATGTTCCAGAAGCATTCTCTCCTGATGTTTTGCCTGCATCTATGGCAGGCATCCTCAGAGGTAGTGAGGTCTGGATATTTGGATATATCCCATATAGACTACTGCAATGCATTCTAAGTGGGGTTGTCTTTGAAGACTGTCCGGAAGCTTCAACTGGTCCAACAGATGGCAGCCAGGTTGCTAACAGGAGCAGCTCTCAGGGAGCATACAGCCCCCCTGCTGCGCCAGGTCCACTGGCTGCCGGTTTGCTACTGGGCACAATTCAAAGTGCTGGCTTTGGCCTATAAAGCCTAAACAGTTCTGGCCCAACTTACCTGTCCGAATGCATCTCCCCTTATGAACCATCGAGGACTTTAAGATTGTCTGGGGAGGCCCTGCTCTTGGTCCTGCCTTTGTCACATGTACGTCTGGCAAGGACGAGAGACAGGGCCTTTTCAGTAGTGGTCCCTCGGCTATGGAACACACTCCTTAGGGAGATCAGATCGACTTCTTCGCTCCTAACAATAGACATGGCTATTCGAGCAAGCATTTGCAAATATTTAGTAACGGGCATAGGAAACGGAACAACTACAAGATGGGATTGGACAATGTTTTAATAAAGATGTATTGACTTATGTTTTTATTGCTGGAAGGCTGAGAGGGGCGGTATACAAATATAGTAAATAAATAATAAAAAATAAGAGTACCTGCAGCCAAGCACCTCTTACTATATAGGAGAAACAGCAGGTGCCAGTTAAGAAGAACGCATGCGGGGAAGGGGAGCCAGTGGATAAGAACACACCCCCCCACACACACACACACATAATCGTCCAATTTTCGGGGCCCAAAATGAAAGAACCTAAAACAACCCTCCCTATTTCAGGAGGCTTACAAAAAATGGATAAGGGCTCCCAATGAAAAGACACAAAACGGGGCATTTGCCTTATTGTGTTAATAAACAAGTTGCCTATAGAAGGTACAAGAAATATGGTAATACTTATTATTCAGTTATTATTCAGCTCCAATATATGCAATCAATTCAAAGTACTTGCTTTTCTTTATCAAGTGTCCTTTAGTCAATTGAAAAGTTATTAATACAGTTTTGTACTCACATGTGACATTCTCCTGAAACCCATGGTTGTGCATAGAACTGATGCAAACTGTTACAGAGGCCAGCCGAGATAAAGTGAAAATGTGAAGATCAACACACTTTCTGTGAATTCTCATTGTAGCTTGCACTCATGAGTACCATCAATACTCATCATGTAGTTATACATCATACATCATATGTTCCTAAAGGTTATCTTGAAGAAATTAGTACTGATGATAAATTGGGGGAAAAAACAAACAAACCAGATCTTTAGATACTGACCTGACACTTCAGTGCTAACAAGTACAGACAGAAAACACCCTCTACTAACTCTTAGAACAGAACACAATCTGTATTACTTATAAACACAGGTGGTGATTCAGAATTGAATCTCACTTCACTTCAATCAGCAGATTGAATGATGAAAATATAATATACAAAGACTATGTTCTTTAATATTGTGAGGCTAAGCTCTTCCTACATTTAACCTGTTGCAGTATCGATGAAACCAACATTTAACCCATCAAATGTCAATGAAACCAACACAGACAAGGAAAAAGATTATTACCAGAAATGAAAGTCTTAAGAGAATTCAAATAAAAACTATTGTCACATAACCAGTGATAATCTGTAGCTGGAAGAAGCAAAGAGCAATAGCATTGAAGTGATGATCCTCCACCATCAACTCCACTGGATCGGCCACCTTGTCTGCATGCCCAACCACCATCTCCCAAAGCAGTTGCTCTACTCCAAACTCAGGAATGGAAAATGGAATGCTGATAGGCAGGAAAAGAGATTTAAAGATGGGCTCAAAGCCAACCTTAAAAACTCTGGCATAGACACTTAAGAACTTTAAGGCTCTGTCCCTTGAGCACTCCAGCTGGAGGTCAGCTGTGACCAGCAGTGCTGTAGAATTTGAAGAGGCACGAATGGAGGGCAAAAGAGAGAAACGTGCCAAGAGGAAGGTGCATCAAGCCAACCCTGACCAGGACCCCCTTCCACCTGGAAATCGATGCCCCCACAGTGGAAGAACATGCAGGTCAAGAATAGGGCTCCACAGTCACCTACATACCCACCACCAGTATACTGATCTTGAAAGACAATTCTACTCGGACAACGAGGGATCGCCTAAGTAAGTAAGTAGGTAACAAATCAGCTCTGGGATTTAATCATAACTTTAAAGGAGCTATTCCAAAATTGTTGTAGTGTGCATTCAAGTAAT
Organism: Anolis sagrei; assembly: GCF_037176765.1. Classification (NCBI taxonomy): domain Eukaryota; kingdom Metazoa; phylum Chordata; class Lepidosauria; order Squamata; family Anolidae; genus Anolis; species Anolis sagrei. Next base: position 196,828,987 of record NC_090023.1, read on the forward strand.
TTCTGAGTTATGATGACCCTTAGACAAACTTATCTTTGTTTTTTCCTTTGCAAGATTTGTTCACAGGGGGTTTGCTTCACCTTCTTCTGAGAGTGTGACATGCCCAGGGTCACCCTATGCCCAGGGTCACCATACCAAGCAAGGCCTAAACCCCTGGTCTCCCAGAGTCTTAGACCTCTTTTACACTGTCCTTATATCCCAGGAAATGATCCCAGATTATTTGTTTATCCCAGATCATATGGCAGTAGAGACTCATATAATCCAGTTCAAATCAGATAAGCTGGGATCAGATCCTGGGATATAAGGACAGTATAGAAGGGGCCTTAGCCCAACACTCAAATCACTACATTATGCCGGCTTTAAGGTGCTGTCCAGCACTTTAAGTTGTTCAACTATATTGAAGATAGGGTTCTGCATCTTCGATAGTGGCTGAAAACTTCACAATAAAATACAGAGATTTTTTTTTATCCCATAGCGAGTTCAGAAACTGTGCATTCAAGTACAATATGATTTATTTATTTATTTATTTATTTCGAATATTTTTTACCCCGCCCATCTCAACACCCTAGGGAAGACTCAGGGCGACTTCCAGCCGGCAACAATTCGATGCCTCTATGTAGACATAATAAAATAATAATAAAACCAATAATTATATATAGTTAAATCATTAAGTCAATATAATTAAAAACTAATAACAAATACCAGTCTAGTGGCCATTATCTAGCCGAATTTCATGGTTGGGGACTCTATTAAACTTATCCATAGTCCATTACCATAGCCATTGTCATCATTGCTATTGTCCGCATAGTTACCCGAAGGCCTGTCCCACATCCACGTTTTTGACTTCTTTCTAAAGGAGAGGAGGGATGAAGATAACCTAATTTCCCCGGGGAGTGAATTCCACAGGCGGTGGGGGGGGGGGGGGCACTACTGAGAAGGCCCTGTCCCTCATCCCCGCCATGAGTGTTTGAGACAGAAGCGGGGCTGAGAGCAGGGCCTCCCCAAAAGATCTTAAGCTCCAAGGTGGGACATAGAAGGAGATACTTTCGGACAGGTATGCTGAGCTGGGACCGTATAGGATTTTATAGGTCAAAACCAGCATTTTGAATAGTGCTCGGAACTGGATCGGCAGCCAGTGGAGCTGACATAGCGGGGCGGGGGGTGGTATGCTCCCTGTATGACACTCTGGTGAGTAGTCTAGCTGATGCCCATTGGACTAATTGAAGTTTCCGAACAGCGCATTGCAGTAATCTAGGACCTTAAGATCATCCGGGGAGGCTCTGCTCTTGGCCCCGCCTTCGTCACAGGTATGGTTGTTAGGGACGAGAGACAGGGTCTTCTCAGTGGTGGCCCCCCGGCTATGGAACACCTTCCGTAGAGAGATTAGATCTGCTCCCTCTCTCTTAACGCTTCAGAAGCAAGTCAAAATGTGGCTATATGAGCAAGCGTTCACAAATACGGAGTAACGGATACAGGCAACTGATATAGGAAAGTGACGATTGACGATGGAATTGGAAATGCTTGACAATATGGAGACGCCAATGATGTTTGTTTTTATTGCTGCTGTGGCTTATGTAATTTTAATGTTTTAAATTGTATTATGATATTATGTATACTGTTTTATTGCAAACCGCGTTGAGTCGCCGATAGGCTGAGAAAGGCGGTATACAAATACAGTAAATAAATAAATAAATAAATAATCTATTCAGGATGTGACAAGAGCGTAGTTTACTGGTGGGTAAGTATGTTTGGATGTTCAGGAACAATTCCTAACAATCAGCTGGACAAATTCTGGTTGCCATTTCCCATGTGTCCAATGAATAATTGTATTTCTAATAGGCGCTTAAATATATTGAATCAATGGGGTTTGTCCCTAATGACTTACTGAGCAAGAACTGATCTAGTGGTTCTACTCTGGTTGGCGCTAGCAGTTGGATTGCCTGTTCGTAATGTGCAAAAAAATTCATAAATAAACAAAAGCAACACTTTTCTGGTGCTGAAAACCTGCCCATAGGATCGTTAGTCTATCTTGATATGCTCTTGATATTATACTACTTCAGACACGATAGTACAAATGCATTATTCCACAGAAGTCTATATTTAATCCCTTGCCTTTTAAAGGAAATCTTAAATATTACCATGAAGCAAGAATTTTCTCCCAGTGTCTTACTTCCCCAGTACAATGTAGACATCAATGTAAAGAGATAAAATTTTAAAAGAACATGTTTTGCCAGAGATCCAAGAATATGTTTTGATTAATCAGTTCATAAATGACACACAGGAATGTTAGAAGCGTAGTGCACCTTCTTTCTTCTTCCTTAAACAAATTAGCACTTATAGCAATGAAAGAGCTAGGGTCTGCTGAAATTATAAAGCAAACTGAAGAAAAGCTACACTTAGCATTTAATCCATTGATAAAAGCATAAAAAGCAATCACAGACATACAGCAAATTTTGTAGAACTCTAAGAGGGGAAGTTGCAATTAGAAGGATCAGTTTGTAGGAATTGGATAATGAGGTTTTTTTCTGTGTGTCTGTTGAAATACGACGTTCCCTCACTACTTTGCGGTTCGCTTCATGGGTTTTTGAAAATATTAATAAAAATATAAAATATTTACATCCAGTGGAGGCCAGGGACCCCGGAAGTGTGGCAGCCTGAGGTGCGGCGCGGAAGGCCTGCCTCCCTGGCCTGCTGCTGCCTGCGTGGCTCCGGAGGCTCTGCAGGGGTCTGAGGAGGCCAGGGAGGCAGGCAGGTGCCCTTGGGATGAGCCAGGTGGCGAATAAGGCAGCACGGGTAAGAGAATAATATATAAAATAATGTATAAATATTTAAATCAATATGGCATCGGCGTCCCTACTTCTCGGATTTTCACTTATTATGGGGGGTCCTGGATTGGAACACCCGCAATAAGTGAGGGAACATTACTAGTGTTACTGAAGATTTGCACACTAGGGCGCATGCATCCAGTCTTCTGAGCGGTATCCCAGATCTTTTAAGGTATTACAATAATATCTTCTTGATAAGCAGCCTCCTTTAAAGGATGTTAAGGCTCACTCTTCTTGTCTGGAATCCAGTAGGAATGGTTGTTTATTCATTCAGTTGCTTCAGACTCTTCATGACCTCAAGGACCAGCCCACGTCAGAGTTCCCTGTCAGCTGTGGCCACCCCCAGCTCCTTCAAAGTCCAGCCAGTCACTTCAAGAAATGCCGATTATGCTTGAAATTTCTCTCTGAGTGATACAACGATTGTCCTGAATCAATCTGTCAACCTTTTGCTTCTGAAACTCAGTGGTTGCTGTCACAGGATGTCCAACTCTTTGTTTGTCATGCAAGTCAGATGTTCCCACCTCAACATCTTTAAACTTACTCACCCAATGATGCACAGTAATCACATCAACACAATCACAATAAACAGTTTGCATTCTCTGATGAATCTCCTTTGGGGTGACACCTTCTGTTGTCAAGAATTCAATGACTGCACATTGCTTAAGTCGCATTGACCGACCGTCTGCACAGGGTTCCTACTTCGCACTTTAACAACACAACTGTTCAATGCTAAGGCTTCCCACCAAATGGAACTGTAAAGGAGAGTCTACTGAACAAGCCAGTACCTGCCACATACCAGTACTGCCATCTGCGGAGGAGTTACAAAGGTTGAGGCATTACGTTCTACCCAACAATGCCCACCCCTTTCTGAGGCACGTGAGTGAACAAAAGGAGACATGAATGCCTTCTTTTGCTCAGAGTAGGAGGTGTGGGCACATCTACCATGACATTCTTCTCAGAAAAAACATGAGGTAGAATGGGGGGGGGGGGGGGAATAAAATGCCTCTGCCACCTCATATTTCACCTCTTTCTTAAGCAGTGAGCAAGCAGTACTAGTCAGGTCTTCTCCAATTAGAGGGTGAAACCGACAGTGCAATGCAATGTGTGGGGAACAGCAATTTACTCCTTATGATAAGCAATGAGAGAGCTTAAGTTCTCCCTAACCAGAGAGCTCCAGTGGACTCCCCTGATCTATAGCACTAGAGCTTGGAAATTGATATTTGAAAGAAATTTGCCAAGCTGCCTTTGTTTTTAGAAGTGTCAAGGCTTCAACCTGTAATCGCTGACACTGCTAGATGCTGATTCTGGAGACCTGTACGGAGCAGGGTGTAATTGCTCATTGGCACAGGAGAACCTCGCTGCAAATGCTAAGAGGCACTTTCTACTTAACCTATTTCACTTAGCAAAATTTAATTCTAGTAATTTTAAAGTGGCATATATACATATAAATTAGCATATGTAAATTAGTGAAACGAGTCTATACCCTATATATTTTAAGCACATAGCTATGCCCCTAGACTAAAATATCTGAGCGATTCAGTAGTATACTGGGGTTGCCATGACTATTATAACTTTTGTTACAGTAAATGAGGACAAACTCTACTGATAAAAAGTAAAATAAAATAAGGGATTCTCAAATATGGTGAATCAGAATTTTGTATAGATTTTAACATTTCTCAAATTAAGGTTTCATAAATTAATGGCGCTTCTAAGAAGTACCCTGCATGTCAAAATTGGCGTCTCCTGCCACAGATACCACAACTTCTCTCCTAAGTGAAGGGAAAATGCATTTATTGAAATTCAGAGTTGAAGGTTGTATTTGTTGAAGGTTCTTTGTTAAACAAAAGAGGAGAACGTCATAGAAAGGCATAATTTCCTCCAGTATACATATGAGAAAATACAATGAAATGGTTCATTTATATAGCAATTAACTGCTCACATATCAAGTAGTACCAAACTTCAGTACCATCCATCTTTTGGCCCAATTCACACAGAGAGAAAGAGAGAATACTTCAAGTAGGCACAACTACTCTGTTACTAAAGTGGTCCAACTCCAATTATTTTACTAGGGGCATGGGCCCTGACCAGCTTCTCTCAACGCTGCTTATTTTCTTTGCTTTCGCAACACCTACATTTTCTAAGCTGGAGCAATTAAATCCTATGCTCACATGCAGCCTCTTTAATGTGCACAGATAAATTTTTATCTTGAATCCAGCTGCATATAATGCTTCCCACTTGCAATGAAGTGCACTAGAATGTGGATTAATGACTCTGTTGGAGCACTTTTGTTCTTGGAACTATTCTAAAGAGGACAATAGCTTATAACTATTTTCTTTTTGAAGTAGCAGTCCTTAGCTATAGTGTTCTCTGCTTTTCAGTGCCCTAGATCATTTATTATATATGCAGAATACTAGTTGACCAAATGTATAGGGTGCACAAAAAACAGGAACTGATGCCTCTTTTGTGAAGTTTATACTTTTCTGAATGACAACAAAAAATTAAGGGCAGGTTCATACTATCCTACATATACTGTATTTCCCATGGTTACCATATTGTGGTGGGAAAGAGAGATGTCCATCTTCAGGCAGGTCAACAAGTGCAACAGACATTGGGATTGGAAGCCATGAGTGGTTCTGAAACATGGTACAGTCCGAACTCAAGATGAACATCTGATAAGGGACATTGTTCTTGCATTTGGGAAAATTGTGCCTTTTGTTCAAAATGTTTACACCAGAGCCAGACATAAAAATTGCTGTACTATTTTGCTCCACCAGACCATAGATTTGATATAGATGCTAATTTGTTTTGTTGCTTTTTTTTCAGTCACTTCCAACTCTTCATGACCTCATGAGTCAGTCGTTGCCATTCCCAGCTCTTTCAAGGTCAAGCCAGTTACTTCAAGGATACCATCCATCCATCTTGCCCTTGGTCGGACCCTCTTCCTTTTTCCTTCCATTTTCCACAGCATCATTATCTTTTCCAAACTATTCTGTCTTCTCATTATGTGGCCAAAGTACTTCATCTTTGCCTCTAATATCCTTCCCCCCAGTGAGCAGTCAGGGATTATTTCCTTGAGTATGGACTGCTTTGATCTTCTTGTGATCCAAGGCATTCAGAATTTTCCTCCAACACCACCGTTCAAAATCGTCTATCTTCCTTCACTCAGCCTTCCTTACGGTGCAGCTCTCATATTTATTTATTTATTTATTTAAAATATTTATGTTCCTCCCTTCTCACTCCGAAGGGGACTCAGGGAGGAGCACAACATACAAATGGCAACCATTCAATGCCGGGACATAAATAGATTATACACATACATAAAATTAAAAAACACTTATCTCAACATTAAAATCCCCTGTTTAAACCTTCTCAATCATCCGCATCGAATCTAGTTGGCATTGTAAAGTTTCCTATTACTGCCATAGGTTGTTAAGGGAATGCTGATAATTGCTATGATAATACAAACAATACTTTATACATCAGCGGCGGCGGCGACGGAGGAGGAGGAAGAAGAAGAAGAGGAGGAGGAGGAGGAGGAGGAGGAGGAGGAGGAGGAGGAGAAGGAGGAGGAGGAAGAAGAAGAAGAAGAAGAAGAAGAAGAAGAAGAAGAAGAAGAAGAAGACATGCCACCACAGAAGATAGTAGACAGCACTGAACTAGATTTGAGTGGCAGATATTTTGGACTGCAATTTCCAGCCCTCCCAGCCCCATTGACTATTCTGCCTTGGATTGCTGCAGATGGGCAGGGGTTACCTGCCCTGTTCTTAGTTTCTACAGATTTAAATGTTATACTTGTTATACATTTGATCATTGCAAATTGATCATTCACTAATTTTTAAATGGGATTCTCACACTTGTACCTAAAAGGAAAGCCTGAGGAACAATGGCATTCAGTTGATATAATGGCCAATTTGACAAAGAAATAGAACAAACATAGGACATTGTTCTGCTAGAAGAGAATATGCACAAAAGTCTAACAGTTGACAGAGGAGCTTAGTCAACAGAGCCAGCAGATTAATCTGCACATAATGAAGACTATGTTCAACAGGCATATGGAAGAAAAGCCCTATTGATTACAATAGAAACACTGTTGGGAATACACAGGGTGGAAGGTTAAAACTGTCGTGCTTGGGAATGTTCAGTCAAAGTACACAGGAACCATTACAAGAGGCAAGCTATGTACCTATTTGTCCCTTTCACTTCATTGTTTCCAAAATGAAAAACAAGGAAAGTCCAACCCAAAAGAGAAAGTCCTTTATTCCCAAATTACCACAGTGACCTCTGCAAGCACTCACATAAATTTTCAGTCACCGTGTCTTATTCTTGAAATATGAAATGTAAAAAGGGGGGAGGGGGTAGAATAAGTGTGTCATTTCTTTTGGTATTTTGTTTCTGACTCTAGCCTTTGATCTCCGCAGTGCTGTAGTTCAGTCAATCTGTAGGAATATCACTAAATCAAGTTACTTTGTTATATTTTGCTTCAACCATTTGTCAGCATATGCCATAAAAATTTCAGCTTTCTCTCTTGATCTTTATCAGAGAATGCTGTTTCTCTTTGATGTCTTCCTCCTTATTTGACATTTGGGGTCTGGTTTCTATTTAATTATCTAACTCTCTCCTGATATTTTACAAGAAAAGTTCACTTCAATGTTTTATTCCCGTGGTACTGAATTCAAAACTCCATGCTCCAGTTGAATAAGAGCTATGTGACAGCTTAAACTACCTGATAAAGTAGATAAGCTTTGGTCACTGTAACAATTGGGTTTTGTGTGTGTACACCTTCACAAACGCAAAATGTAATTACATATAGACTCAAGAAATATGACTATTCTTTCTCACCACAAACATTGTTGAAAACTGTCATTCTGGGTAGAAATATATCCTAGTCCATAAAATATAAATACAAGACCATGTTATGACTAACTTTGCAAACTACCCACCACCTCTCATACCTTCTGCTTGTGCCATAAGGTATCGGCTGAAATACTAATTAATTTGTTGGGAAATGTGTTACAGAAATGCTCTTTGCTTATCCCATTAGGTAGCTGGTTGAAATGGGTCTCATTTTGTGTCCAGGATTATTTCACACCCTCTCTGAGCAGAGATCAAACTAGCTTTTAGCCCCATCTGGCCAGACAGGTGTGTCTTCTTTTCCAATCTGGCTTTGGGCAAAAGAACCTGATAACCTTCGAAGTGTTCATGTCAAATCTACCCACACCCAAGCTTTTTTGATTACTTTGCATGGTACGAAATCATGGCTCTAAGAAGCATTTTTGGACATGTGTGTTTTGCATAGATTCCAGGGCAGTATGCATGCAAGAGTTTTAAAAAATGAAGCATAAAGTTACAACACTGAGCAGACAAAACTATACAACCAATTGAAAGTAAAGCAATTTAATTTTTTGTCCCGATTCATCTGTCCACAGCATTTAAATAGGAGGCTGTTAAAATATTTTGTGTGTGTGTATAAGAAGAAAGAAAAGAAAAGAAACATTCTCAAAACTATCTTCCATAGAAGAAGAACAGAAGAGGGATAAATGCATCTGTTGAACACTGGGCCTTTCCACATAGCCCTATATCCCAGAATATCAAGGCAGAAAATCCCACATTATCTGAGTGTGGACTCAGATAATCCAGTTCAAAGCAGATATTGTGGGATTTTCTGCCTTGATATTCTGGGATATAGGGCTGTGTGGAACTGCCGCTAGTCTGAAAGCACTATTATTCTGATGTAATTGCAATTTACTTTTCTTGTGTGATAAAGCTCTAAGTAACCTCTCCCGGCACAAGTATCCCCCCACATACATGGCTGAAACTTCATTTAAACATACTCTAATCACCTGCAGTTTTTATCAATGGGCCCTTCCACACAGTCATATAACCCAGAATATCAAGGTAGAACTAGGTTCTGCTTTGAACTGGGTTATCTGAGTCCACGCTGCCATATATTTCAGTTCAAAGCAGATAATGTAGGATTTTATTCAGCTGTGTGGAAGGGGCCCATCTTTCCAAATAGTGGATCTCCAGTGAAGTAGGCTGGGGGAGTTACAATTGTCACAATAGTGTCCCAGTCATGACTATGTAGCCATCCTGGAAACAAAACAATCATGGATGAATAAATCTAAAACAATCCAGGGCCCCTTCTATACTGCCATATAAAATCCTGATTATCTACTTTGAACTGGATTATATGACAGTGTAGAAGGGGCTCACAATAGCAAATATTAAGAAACAAGTTATTTTGTAAAACGATGCTTCCATATCCTGTAAATTGAATGTTTGGTCAGTAGTTGTCTTGATTTTGTATTTGATTTTCTGTTTCTTTTATGTGTTTTTCCTACAATGAAACAATTTTTCCCTTGAAAATGGCAAAAGCTTTAAAATAAAACCTGATCACATATTTCTAACTCTAAGAATATGAAAAAGCACATGTACAAGAAAGAAACATTAATCCTCAGTGCAAGAAAGAATTGTAAAGATAATTCGAAGGGCTGCACAAAATATTTTAAAGATGAAGCCATCCTTCAAGGAGAGTTTATGATGTTATCTTCATTGAAAAGGAAGTTTATTGCTACGGGCTTTGTTGAATAGAATACCTTAAACAAACTGAAAAGCTTTAGCCCAGAGACATAACCAAAATAAAGCGTAAGATGCTCTTGCATGAGACAGGCGTTTGAGGGCATTTGTGCTTTTATAAATGAGAAAATCTTCTAAGAAGAAATGCTTTGCTTCCTAAAGGTGATTCATAACCAGTATATGTCATTAGTAATAGAAACTGGAAGGCCTGAATGCAGAGATTTGGCACCTGCAAGTTAAGCTCTTTGTATAATATTGAAATGGGAATAGGAATCACTGTCTAAATAAGTCAATATATAGACTGCCAAAGGAATCTTTGAAAGTCAGCCACAATTCATCAAGTCTTGTAAATTGTAACAAGTTACTGTTCTACTAGCTGAGTTAGAGAGTCACAAACAGTATGTTCTTCTTGTGAACAGCCAAACATTCCAAACTGAAAATTTGTACCTTCATCTCCTACTGGACAGAAAACACAAATACTAGACAGGCAAGCCCAGGCTCTGAGATCTAACAACCCTATCTGTTTGCATAAAGGGGAGCCAGTGGTTCTCAACCTGTGGGTCCTCAGATGTCTTGGCCTTCAACTCCCAGAAATCCTAATAGCTGGTAAACTGGCTGGATTTCTGGAAGTTGAAGGCCAAAATACCTGGGGACTCACAGGTTGGAAACTACTGATCTAAGCAGTGGTTCCCAACCTTTGGGCCTCCAGGTGTTTGGACTTTAGCTCCCACAGTTCCTAACAGCTGGTAAGCTGTCTGGGATTTCAAGTCCAAAACAACTGGAGGCCCAAAGGTTGGAAACCACTGGCTCCCCTTTATGCAAGCAGATTATTTTTTATTTTGTAAATTGAGAGAAGTTTGAATTGATTTATAGTTAGTTGGAATTTGTAGTAGTTATAGAGTATAGGAATAATTTAGTGATAAAGGTATGTTTACTTAATGTGTTTATGTTAAATTAAATAAATGCAATACATGGAAAAAATGTATCTGCTGTAAAACAAACAATGCATGACAAATGTATAAAATTATAATAAATAAATAAATAAATAAGGAAACCACTGAAGGGATCATTTAGGTGGGGCACCTGAGCAATAGCCCAGCTCATGGGTTGGCATGCTGGTGTGGAAGAGTAACCATAGACTTTTGTGGGATGGTGACAGAGTGGTAAGGAAAGAGGGTCCCGCCCTCAAAAAAATAAAGTCAGAATGTCCTGAACTAAAGGAGAACTGGTGGGTTTTGGAAAGACACTGAGACACAAATCAGTTGAATAAGTAATAGCTGGGAAAATGGGAGGTGTGTGTAAAGAGAGGGTGGGGCGGGAGTAAAAGGATTGAGAAGGATGAATGCCAAGAACTTGGAGGGGAGCAATGAGGAGGGGGTTATAGAAGGGTGAGTGACAAGGCTAAACATGTAGGGGTGGAGTGACAAGGATGTAATGTCCTTGGACTTGTCTGCAAGGAAGAAACAATAAATATGCTGTGAGTACCTTCAAGTGTGACAGGTGTTGTTTGCTGAATACCTGCCAGATAAATGTTACCAATAGCTTCAGCTAGTGCTTATTTGAATCAAAGTTTCTAATTTTTCCAGAGCTACTGAGGAAGAAACAGCTGTTTGTTTTACCAGATTTCTTTTTCTTTGAAGAGTAAATAAGATGCACGCTGAGACTTTTTGCATTTCCTCTTCCCATGGAAGACGGTCTGCAACTGGGGTCTCGTATCTACCTCCCAGTGGTATCCCTTAGTAGACAAACCAGAGGAAGGATACCTGCACATAAGTGGCAGCCACTTAAGGTCCAGATCTATGCAAAAACTAATTAAACTAAGGCTAATATACTTCTAGCTATAGGGAGGGACGCGTTCCGACATTGGAGGGACTCCAAGGGAGGGACGCGCTCCGGCATTGGAAAGCGTGCGGGGCAAGAGGCCTCGTGTAGGGAGCATGCACCCCTGGGTGCATGCTCCCTGCATGAGGCCTCCCTGCAACGGCCCCCGCATGCTTGCCAACGGTGGAGCGTGTCCTTCTCCCAGCATTGCCACGCATGCGAGGGAAGAGGGCTGGGAGCACACACCCAGGGGCCGATGGAGCACAGCTCTTGGATATGTGCTCCCAGGTCCTCTTCCCCGCGTGCTTGCCAATGCCAGGAGAGGGATGAGCTCCAGCGTTGGCAAGTGCGCGGGGGAAGAGGCCTCGTGCAGGGAGCCTGCACCCAGGGGCCGGTGGAAGGAGCACAGCCCCTGCGTGCATGCTCCCAGGGCCTCTTCCCCCACTCGTTCTTCTTTAGCCCTCCAGCCAGGAAGGAACGCAGCCAAGCTCTTTCTCCCCTCTCTTTCCTTCTCTTCCCTGCCTCTCTTTCTTACACTCACACTTCCAGTCTCCCTACTCACTTTCCTAGCCTTCCTCTCTCTCTTACACACACTCTTCCAGTAGCTTATTCAAAGGCCTCAGTATCTGTTTGGCACGCTGTTGAGGGTTCAAGGGGCCTGCAGGAGGAGGCATGGCCTAATGAGACCATGCTACGACCCCTCCAGAATTGCCCCTCCTAGTTCCAACAGACCTCACTACCTCTGAGGATGCTTGCCATAGATGCAGGCAAAACGTCAGGAGAGAATTCCTCTAGAACATGGCCATATAGCCCGAAAAAACCTACAACAACCCAACCCCTTCAGGGTCGCGACTGCAAGGTTGAGAACAGCTGTTATAAACCCTAGTCTGAATTTTATCTTTTACATAGCTGCTATGTTGTCTTCACTGAACTATCTGCCACTTTTGAATATGACTTTGCTGATTAGATATACACTTATCTCTGAACTCTGCTTATGATGGATGGTCTATGAAAGATCTTGCCAAATGATTTGGGGGATTGTGACAGAAAGGGAGAATCATCATACATTAGATCACTCTTCCTATCTGCACAAGTCTTTTCTCTTCATACATACAACTATACATTTGAATCCAAGACTGTAACTTCATACAGACTATATCCATGCAGTCCCATCACTTTAGAACAGAAACTTGAAACAGGGATGAAGACAGGAGGTTGTTTTAGATTGCTGTTACTACTACTTTTGCTTCAAAAGAGAGTGGAACCTCCTGCTCAGACTTCTCATGCCTGAAAATATTTGATTTTACAGAAATCTTTGCAAATGTTATCTAAACTTCCAGTGACACCAACAGATTATAGGGTGATCTTGTAAAATAATTCCAATCTCAGTGGAAATAGAGATGAAAGTTTCCCTTTTTGGTCTCTGAAGAACTTGTCAATTGCTGGATACTGGGAGCTGTTTTTTTTTTAATTCCATATTTAATGCCATTTAGGATGCCTTTTTAATGTTACTAAGTTCTGTCGGAAGGGATGCTGAATCAAAGAACTTTATTATTTTACACAGTTCTGCAGGAAAGACAGCATCTGTCAGGAGAAAGAAACAAAGGGACTCAATTTGTGCTCCTCTGATAGTGGGGGAAGGGGGGGACCGGAGAAGCATGATGTAGCTATAATGAGAAACTGAAAGATTGACGTGAAAAAGATGGGACAGGCAGGAGAATATAAATAGTAGCGGCAGCTTGTTTGTAACTTTCATTTTTAGGTAGGGATGATTGACACATGGATGGGCTGGATGAAGGTAACCTCCCTGATCTTTAACTTGAGGGTCATATGGAAAAAAACTTGGAGAAAATACTCTCAACATGTAGATGTCAGCATGAGTGACAGCTGCATGTGAGGTGAATTGCATTTACTTGCTTTTTTGCATGCATCACTTCACAGAAATGATGGCTGCCATTTGAACAAAAAGACATCCTTCTTGGCTAGGGTCAAGAAGCTGACAATGCCCATCCATTAATAGAAAACACTGTCATTTAAAATAAGAATGCTGCACAGATAACTTCCAACCCAAAAAAATTCTATTAGTCAACAGAAGAGATTCTCAGTCTATGAATGCGAATTACTGTATCTAGCTCCAGAATTAATTCTGCCATAGTGTGTGGTACAATTTTCATCTGTAACTGTATCTATAGAGTGCCATATGGCTGACAGCATGTTTTACACAAGTCAGGGATCCCCTGTTTTCTGGCTATCTACATCTTATTTGCTTCTGTATAATTATCATGTTGGGGGAAGGGGGAGGAAAGGAAACCAATGACAATATTAAGGACAAGCACAACCAGCATCTTTTATTTGAGGAGTTGTTTCTCTGGCCTATTAAAGAGAAGCCCCTCAAATTCTGATCTGATTATTTAATAACTGCCACTTTCTGACAGGCAATTGCCGTTTGGAAAATATCACATATGTTCCCCATTTTCTGCAATTTTACTCTGGGTCATCATTTCCCAGTTTCTGAGAAATATCCTTGTGCCGTTATGTCTGCCAGAGCTCTCAGGAGGGAGATTCGAGGTTTTGCAAACCCAGCAAAAAAAAATGTAATTGTGACAAGTAAGAATAGTGAACAATTTTCAGTGAAATTTAGTGCATGCAATTTTAGAATCTACCAATAAAATAATCTGGTTCCTTCACTGATGGCTGAACTTCTCAAGCAGGAGTATGTATCTAAAGGAGTATGCGTGCTTATTTCAGCCTACAATTTCACCTTAACACATAAACCCCATGTACCCCATTCCTTTTCCAGCAATTGGATAAACAGGTATTCTTCACTTAACAAAGTAATAATAATAATAATAATAATAATAATAATAACACTTTATTTGTACCCCGCTACCATCTCCCCAGGAGACTCGGTGCGGCTTACATGAGGCCGAGCCCAAATACAACAATACAAGCAATAAAACAACAAGTAATTAAAATAAGGAAAAAAACATAGACAATAAAAAATACAATATTATCAATAAGACAACACACAATTAAAAACAGTGGGAAGGCCAAATGTAAAATTAAAATGGGAAGTAATGCTGGGACATGAACGAGAAGGTGATAGTAGTGTTTGTGGATGAGTCTCTAGACATTTAACATAAAATTTGGTACCAGTTGAGAATTTCTTATCCAGAATTCCAAAATACACCAACATCTAAAATTGGCCACATGGGTAGCTGAGATACTGACATATTTGTATTTTGATGGTTCAGTGTACACAAATTTTGTTTCATATACAGTAGAGTCTCACTTAGCCAACATAAATGGGCCGGCAGAATGTTGGATAAGCAAAAATGTTGGATAATAAGAAGGGATTTAGGAAAAGCCTATTAAACATTTAATTACATTATGATTTTACAAATTAAGCACCAAAGGTAAAGGTAAAGGTTTTCCCTTGACATTAAGTCCAGTTGTGTTAGTGCTCATCTCCATTTCTTACCTGAAGAGCCGGTGTTGCCCGTAGATACCTCCAAGGTCATGTGGCCAGCATGATTGCATGGAGCACCATTACCTTCCCGCTGGAGTGGTATCTATTGATGTACTCACATTTGCATGTTTTCAAACTGCTAGGTTGGCAGAAGCTGGGGCTGACAGCAGGATCTCATCCCACTGCGCCACTGGGGCTCCCTTAAGCACCAAAACATCATGTTTTATATCAAATCATCCGAAAAGGCAGTTCAATACATGGTAACATTATGCAGTAATTACTGTATTTACAAATTTAGCACCAAAACATCGCAATGTATTGAAACAGCTGTGGATTTGGGTGGGAGGCAGA
The DNA here is from genome assembly GCF_037176765.1 of Anolis sagrei. Taxonomy (NCBI): domain Eukaryota; kingdom Metazoa; phylum Chordata; class Lepidosauria; order Squamata; family Anolidae; genus Anolis; species Anolis sagrei. The sequence continues at coordinate 196,844,029 of NC_090023.1, forward strand.
CTGCGTTGGATAATACAGAATGTTGGATGCGTGAAGGATGGATAAGCGAGACTCTACTGTACAAAATTGTTAAAAATGTTATGTATAAAATTATCTTCAGAGTATGCGTATATGCAAAGGTATGGTAGGTATTTCAAAAGAATACAAAATACAAAACAATTCTGGTCCCAAGGAGATAAGTGTGTGCTCAACCGGCACACAATGAAGTCTCGAACTCCAGTTACGGAAACTCACATTTTCTCTCTTTTAAACTAAAGTAGTCAAGTGTAAACATTAATGTCTTGAGATAATTCTTGTATGACAGGAATGGGCAACTGTGATGGAGACTGAAGGCATATGTTACCTATATAATGAGTTGCAATGTCCACAAAAATCTAATCTGGAGTGGTGTGAAAGAGACTTCCCATTTCTATTTCTAGGAATTAGGAAATTGTGGGAAAGGGAATGAATACAGCAATTTGCCACTTCTGGAGTGGTCTATGACTTGTTCTGACCAAGAAGAAATGCAGGTCTGTATCTTTTTGTGCTGAAAGGGGGGAAAAGTCTCACAAATTATAGACTGCAGTCACCAATATTGCATACAAATGTGCATAACAAATGTGCTTCACACATAAGGCATGCAGCATTTGATTCCCCATCCTTTGTTTAGTCAACACTTAGTAAATCTCAGCCATATGCGGACACTGTCTTCAGAGAGAAATATATCCTTTATATTGACAACAGATGATGCTTAAACTATGATGGCTTAATCGCATATGAAAGACACCAGTTGATGTCAGTGAGTAATGAACATATATGTGCAAATTTGCCCTACCTTTTTCCATTTGTGATTGGGTTGCTCTTAACATCTCCCAATTTTCACCAAGTTAATTATTATATAATACTAGCTGTGCCCTGCCACGCGTTGCTGTGGCCTATAGTAAAACTTATCGAAGTTGAGGTAGATATCTGGACTATTATGAAAGAGAGGTACCTACCTCTTCCTTCCCCCTTTTCCTCCCCCTTTCTCTCCTTTCTTCCTTCTCTACCTCTTTCTTTCTTTCCTTCTTTCACTACTTGGTTTCATCCTTCTCTCTTTCCTTCATTCCCTCCCCCTTCCTTCCTTTGCCTTTCTTCCCTCCCTGTTTGCTTCCTTCTTTCTCTTTTTATTTCCTTTTTATTTCACCACCATCATAACAATAACAATAATGCAATGCATTGCCTCTGGGACCTGACACCTCTCCCATTCTCCCTAAAAGGGTCTCATAGGAATAATAGCATCATAATAATCATAGAAATAACAACCTTTACCCGCCACGCGTTGCTGTGGCCAACCTTCCCTCTTTCTCTCCTTCTTTCCCTCCTTCCTTCCTTCCCTCCCATCGTTCCTTCTCCTCTTCCTTCTCTATCTCTTTCCTTCCTTCCCCCTTTTTCTTTCTCTTCTGGTCTCTTTTCTTCCTTCTCTCTTTCCTTCTTTCCTTCCCTCCCTCTTTCTCTACATCTTCCCCCTTCCTTCACTCCCTCTTTCCTTCCTTCATTCCCTTTTTTCTTTCCTTCTCTCCTTCCTTCCCCCTTTTTCTTTCTCTTCTGGTCTCTTTTCTTCCTTCTCTCTTTCCTTCTTTCCTTCCCTCCCTCTTTCTCTACATCTTTCCCCTTCCTTCACTCCCTCTTTCCTTCCTTCCTTCCCTTTTTTTCTTTCCTTCTCTCCTTCCTTCCTTCCCCCTTTTTCTTTCCCTCCCTCTGTCTCTCATTTCTTCCTTCTCTACCTCTTTCCTTCCCCCTTTTTCTTTCTCTTCTGCTGTCTCTCTTTCCTTTCCTTCCATCTTTCCTTTTCTTTCCTTTTCTTCTTCCTTCTTTCTCTAACTTTGCTTCCTTCCCCCTTTTCTTTATCTCCCTTTCTCTTTCTTGCTTCTTTCCTTCCTTCCTGTCTTTCCTGGATTTTGACAGGGCGGGAAGGGGCGGGGTGGGGTTTGGAGGTGGCGTGAAGTAAAAGGAGGTAAGATTGGGGCAGGCGAGTGATGGAGCGTGAGGTTGTGTGTGTGTGTGCGTCAGCGGGGGGAGTGATGGAGCGTGGGGTTGCGTTTGTGTGTGCGGCAGCGGGGGGGAGTGGGGTTGCGCGTGTGTGTGTGGCGGTGGGGGGAGTGATGGAGCGTGGGGTTGCGTGTGTGTGTGTGCGGCAGCGGGGGGAGTAGGGTTGCGCGTGTGTGTGTGGCGGTGGGGGGAGTGATGGAGCGTGGGGTTGCGTGTGTGTGTGCGGCGGGGGGAGTGATGGAGTGTGGGGTTGTGTGTGTGCGTGCGGCAGGGGTGTGTGTGTGCGGGAAGCGGCGCGGCGGGGTTTGGAGTGGGCATGGCTTCCACAGAGGGAACTGTGCGCGCGCCAGGGAACTTGCGGCTGGGCACCAATGCGCATGCTCAGTTGTTTTGCCGTTTGTGAGTGTGTTGTTGTGTTGTTTTTCATTTTGAGTAGATATGTTTGTACCTTGTGGGTTGTGTTATGGGCATGGCAATTTTGGTTAAGTTTCGTTGGGTTTTTTTGAGTTTTGTCGTTTTGTGAGTGTGTTGTTGTGTTGTTTTTCATTTTGAGTAGATATGTTTGTACCTTGTGGGTTGTGTTATGGGCATGGCAATTTTGGTTAAGTTTCGTTGGGTTTTTTTGAGTTTTGTTGTTTTGTCGTTTTGTGAGTGTGTTGTTGTGTTGTTTTTCATTTTGAGTAGATATGTTTGTACCTTGTGGGTTGTGTTATGGGCATGGCAATTTTGGTTAAGTTTCGTTGGGTTTTTTTGAGTTTTGTTGTTTTGTCGTTTTGTGAGTGTGTTGTTGTGTTGTTTTTCATTTTGAGTGGATATGTTTGTACCTTGTGGGTTGTGTTATGGGCATGGCAATTTTGGTTAAGTTTCGTTGGGTTTTTTTGAGTTTTGTTGTTTTGTCGTTTTGTGAGTGTGTTGTTGTGTTGTTTTTCATTTTGAGTAGATATGTTTGTACCTTGTGGGTTGTGTTATGGGCATGGCAATTTTGGTTAAGTTTCGTTGGGTTTTTTTGAGTTTTGTTGTTTTGTCGTTTTGTGAGTGTGTTGTGTTGTTTTTCATTTTGAGTGGATATGTTTGTACCTTGTGGGTTGTGTTATGGGCATGGCAATTTTGGTTAAGTTTCGTTGGGTTTTTTTGAGTTTTGTCGTTTTGTCGTTTTGTGAGTGTGTTGTTGTGTTGTTTTTCATTTTGAGTAGATATGTTTGTACCTTGTGGGTTGTGTTATGGGCATGGCAATTTTGGTATAGTTTCATTGGGGGGTTGTGGAGTTTTGCTGTCCGGTTGAACCAACCTAACAGATTTATATATATAGATGATGTCATGTTCCTCAATGATGAAATGTAGAAAAATACTAATTTTGAACACAACTGGCTTTACATTTAGGGGCATCTCAAGCTTTGTGGTGCTCACGGGGAGATGTATTTCATTCAAACGTGGACAATTTCAACAGAAAGGAGAAAACCATGAAAATGAATAAAATCTGGCTACCAGTATTAAAAAAACTCTAAAATTATAACAGTAAATAAAGAACAAAACTCAAACACAGGGGAACTCCAGACAAGAAACAATCAGGGACAGCTAATCACCTCTCAACAAAGGATTCCCCCAGGCAGTAACAAGCCACACCTAAAAACTGCCAGGCAATCAAATGCTAATCAAGGTGGCCAGTTGAAACATTCACACCTAGCTCCAAAAGACAAGAGTTCTTTCTCCCACCCTGGACTTTCCACAGATATATAAACCCAAATTTCCTAGTTTCCTCTGAGGATGCCTGCCATAGATGCAGGTGAAATGTCAGGAGAAAATGCTTCTGGAACATGCTTCTGGAACAGCCCGAATAACCTACAACAAACCATGTAACACTTTGTTTAAAATTTTCCAAAACTCAGTATCTTTTTGCCTAAATGCCATGGTAATTATGCAAACAGGGTCTGTTTCACATGTGAAACATACTTCTTCAAACAGAAAGGATTCTTCCAAACCTTTCCCTGAACAAATTTAATTTTCACATCAGAGGTGTTTCAAGCTCCAAAGGGAGCTTTACGCAGCCAGGCATAAATGGAAGAGTTTCTTATACTGCAAGTAGTTATACACCAAAGTAATGACTTCACAAAACAAGACATATGGTTCTTTTTCTCCTTGTGCTTTCTCATCCACTGTAGTTGATAGGGATGTGCATTGATCCCAAGATTCAACTTGAATTCTAATTTCTTCACTTTGAAAAACTCTCCACTTTGGCTCTAACTCAAATAGAAACCAGGCCAATTCAGATTCCAGACCGAGGTTTGAAAATCCAGGGATTATGACTATCTTAAAAAAAAACAACTTTGAAATATCTTTGTCACATATTGATGTGACGGGTAATTGGAGAGTATATTAGCTCCTTTTGAGAATTTTATAATTGTTAAATTTCAGAGAAATACACCCAAATGTTTTTTTCATATCAATAAAACAAATAAGTCACCTAACCAATAGTTTAAGACAGGGCCCGGGGGCCAGATACGGCCCTCCAAGATCATTTACCTGGACCTCGCTCAGAGTCAACCCAAGTCTGAAATGACTTGAAAGCACACAACAACAACAATCCTATCTCATCAGCCAAAAGCAGGCCCACACTTCCCATTGAAATACTAGTAAGTTTATATTTGTTAAAATTGTTCTTCATTTTAATTATTGTATTGTTTTAAAGTGTTTTTTTGCACTACAAATAATATATGTGCAGTGTGCATAGGAATTCATTTATGCTTTTTTCAAATTATAATCCGGTCCTCCAACAGTTTGAGGGACTTTGTGCTGGCCCTCTGTTTAAAAAGTTTGAGGACCCCTGGTTTAAGAAATATAGAATAAATGATGAACTAAAGTTCTTTCCAGATGGGGTAAATTTGGGGATAGATTGATGTTTTGGGAAGGCATGACCTTGTTAGAAATCATAACCTTTTGGAAAATTGCATTCACCATAACCTTTTGGGAAATCAGGAATTTCCCTGAGAAGAGTTAAACGCTCACTTGAGTCAACCTTCTCCCTAGTGGTAAATATCCACTAGCATTCATGCAAGGCAATTAATTTTATTAGCTGTTAAACTGATATGCCTAGATTTCTCTTTGAACTGTTAGGGACAAAGATATGCCAATGCACTATCTATATCTAAATCTATATCTCTATATAGCAGACTTTCAGAAGTGTTCTTTCAGTTGCCCAAAAACATCTACTCTCTCTTAAAACATCTTGGTTTAAGTCATGCTCCAAAGAGATCCAAAATAAGTAGATTTCTCTAAAAGTAACATAGTTGGTTTACTCACAAACTTCATGTATTCAAGCATATAGGTACTTTCTGTACTACCTGTAACTGGATTGCATATCAATCCAGTTACAGATAGGATTTAAAGTAGTTTCTCTGTGCAGATAACACTGGGCATCTTTCTTATAACCAACAGTCCATGGTCTAAAGCAGGGGTCCTCAAACTAAGGCCCAGGGGCTGGATACAGCCCTCCAAAGTCATTTATCCAGCCCTCGGCTCAGGGTCCACCTAAGTCTGAAACGACTTGAAAGCACACAACAACAACAGCAACAACCCTATCTCAGCAGCCAAAGCAGGCCCACACTTCCTAATGAAATACTAATAAGTTTATATTTGTTAAAATTGTTCTTCATTTTAATTATAGTATTGTTTTAAGTGTTTTTTGTACTACAAATAAAATATGTTCAGTGTGCATAGGAATTCATTCATGGGTTTTTTTCTCCAAATTATAATCATCCCCTCCAACAGTTTGAAGGACTATGATCTGGGCCTCTGTTTAAAAAGTTTGAGAACCCCAGGTCTAAATGCATCTCTCCAGTATGAGAGTCTAATAGATTTTCTGTCTAGTCTGAAAGTCCAATGGAGTCTAAACTGTATTGTTTCCACATTGAAAGTCTAATGGCTTCTGCCTTTCTAAAATGGAATCTGAGTCCTGAATAGTCCCAGTTGTGATCACATGGTCTGTGGCCCACTCCCACAACATTGAGTGAAGGAAAACTGCTTACCAATACACACCTATACAATACAGTAAGCAATCTCAATTATATACATAACAAATAGTTAGCATAGGAGGCTTGAAGAAAGTTGACATTTCCAACATGATGGAAGTTCTGCCATTCATTGCTTTATGAGAAAGATTCTACAATTGATTACTCCTTTTTGAAGTATTAGAAGACTCTAGATTTAAATATTAATTCAGATATAGTTTGAAGACCTATTAAGTGAATAAGCAACATACAGAATTGGCTCACAGAGGGACTTGCATAATCTGACCCTCCAAACAGTTTGTGATTTCACAAATCCTTTGTCAAATTCATTCTGCGAATTCAGATTCTGGACATTCAGCAGCGACATGGTGCCATCCTTGCTAGAGTTGTCAATATTTGATTATTTCATCCTTGCATGCAAGGGTGAATATATTCCAAAGCTTTTGCCTTGCTGCAGAAAACAAAAAGAACAGAGTTCTTTATACATGGGTTGTTGTAGGTTTTTTCGGGCTATATGGCCATGTTCTAGAGGCATTCTCTCCTGACATTTTGCCTGCATCTATGGCAAGCATCTTCAGAGGTAGTGAGGTCAGTACCTCTGAAGATGCTTGCCATAGATGCAGGCGAAACGTCAGGAGAGAATGCCTCTAGAACATGGCCATATAGCCCGAAAAAACCTACAACAACCCAGTGATTCTAACCATGAAAGCCTTCGACAATACATTCTTTATACATGTCAAAGCATTTCAGAAAATTATTCTGTACCAAAATACATTCATTTCTTTTTGTATACAATAGTAGCTTTTCGATTTTAAAAAGTGTTATTTATGCAAAAACAATTTCCAGATAGCCACCCTCTCATCTTTTTGGCAAGATTGTTTTTTGCACTAAACACAAGGGAAGTGCCTGTAAAATCATTCAGGAAAAGAATGTGGTTGTCTGGAAACAGTGCTTTTTGTGCAGAAAAAAAAACTTATGTTTTTCTGCCTTGAAAAAGATAACGGTGCATATTCTTTCCATCCGTTGTCTTTACAACAGTGGTTCTCAAGCTGTGGGTCCCCAGATGTTTTGGCCTTCATTTCCCAGAAATCTTAACAGCTGGTAAACCGGCCAGGATTTCTGGGAGTTGTAGGCCAAAACACCTGGGGACCCACAGCTTGAGAACCACTTCTTTACAGTATGGTACCTTTCCCCAAAATACTCATAATGGACCACATGTTTAAATATGCATCCATCTTAAAATTGCTCTGCATGCAAAAACTGTGTTGTTAAGGACCAAAAGCCTAAACTGTGATGCATCAGCTTTCTGAAAGAGATTTTAACATAACACTAAAACACCCTGCAAGTGGAAAGCAAAGTTAAACCAGAAATCCTATTGAATGTTAGGGTTATTATCAGGCATGTAGCCGGGGGAGGGGGGGCTTGAGGGGCTTCAGCCCCTCCCCCCGAAATTCTCATGGTGGTTCGCGAAAAGGCCTTACTGGTGCATTATTTAAACTGTTATGTTTATTCATATCATGATCTGATCACCATACTCAATATATCCCATATGCATGGGGTTATTGTGGTAACGATACAAAAGGTTTGCTATGGTAGACCCTCTTTCACTCAGACTCAGCCCCCCCTCCCGAAACAAACTCAGCCCCCCCCCCTCCCCCCCCCGAATCAAAATCCTGCGTACGGGCCTGGTTATTGTTTCAAATAGTATTATAAGTATAGGCAAGTTTAGAAAGTTGTGGAATCTACAATTAATTCATGCAATATATTTTCCCCGTGTCTCGGCTAGCATAGGAATAAATTCCATGTCAGCAAAAAACATTTTTGAACCAACTGTGAATCCTCAAAAAGACTATTTGAAGTGGAAAGCGAAAGACTGGTGCTCTGTGCAAAGCTTGCACAGACTATAGATGTAAGTAAATAACCAGAGCCATTTGCTTATTGGATTGGATCATTCGGTCAAACAAAAATTCTTCCATGGTCTTTTGGCATTCAAATCACCCTGCTAACTTTATTCTTTTCCTTCTTGCCTTCCCCATTTGATATTTTGCATTTTGTTTATAAAAATCCACAGGTGCCTTGAAGGGTAGAGAAAGGCATGTGGTGTTTGGCTTTTCTGCTGGCTCTCCCTGCAAATCCCTCTCCCCAAACAATGTGAAGCCCTAATTACTGGATCCTTTTGCCCTTGTAAGATACTGACCAGCTTGTCAGTGGGCACGGTGCCATCTTAATAGATGTGGCAGGCATCAGCCAGCCAAGAAACCATGTATGGGCATTAGTGTGTTTGTTAAACAAATGATTTCCAGCCTGGCAGATTGAAACAGCTGTCAATCATCAGCACATAATTTTGCGGTTGTACAGATCTGCTGCCTTTATGCTAGCTCTGCTTTGGGTGTATTTTCAACATTAATTCATCATGTAAGGCTAAAATATGTTACTGTTTTCTTTTTTTCTTTCAAAAATATTGCAACCCACCTTTCATTTTAAAACACCGTGATGGTAATAAAAAAATAATACCCTGAATATAAATCATATTAAGTCTATAAGCCAGCATGATAATGAAAACAGAAGAGTTCAAAGCAAAGCAGATTAATCTCAAGCTAACACTGCAATTTAAAATGCTGGAGAAACAATTATGGGTCCTTTTATTTTTTTTACACAGCTATAGCACTATAATTCCACTTTTAAATGCCAAGTCCACATTCTATAGAATTTTGGGATTTGTAGTTTAATGAGGCACTAGAGCTCTCTGTCTGAGAACTCTGAACACTTTCCCCTATACTGCAAAGCCTAGGATATCATAGCAGCAACAGTAGCTGCAACAAACACTACTCCTCCCACTTGACTGCACTGACATAGAACCCCTGAACCATCAGTCTTAGATCATGTATTTGCAGAAAGTAAATTCCACTCTGAGTTCCTCAAATAGATGCAGACAAGGGCACTCTCAGCCTAGTCTCTTTGTTAAATGTAAAATTGTTTTCATAATGCACATTCACATTCAAGCTCTTTCTGTCTTCCCTCTTCGCTCCTCAGGTTTGAATGAATATTGTGATAGTGGTCCTTGTGGGTTATATCTATCTTTTCCTGATTGCTTCCTCGTCACACTAGAGAAAAAATCCACTTAAAATCTGGTTTCGGCCTCCGGCAGAATTCAGGGGTTTGTAGTTTAGGGAGGAGCCTTTAACAGCCTCACTAAACTACAAACCCTAGAATTCTGCAGGAGGCCAAAACCAGATTTTAAGTGGATTTTTTTTCTCTAGTGTGAAGTAGCTAGTTGACACAGTTTTGTGGCACTTTGGCATGATGTCAGATCCAGTCTGGCATGAGTCCACATGGCTCTCATTCTCTTTTCCAGTTCCCCTTAAGGGGTCATGTAGGGCAAGCTCCCGGGAATGTGACTACCTTAGGAAGTATAAGGCCCACCTTCCACCCTGATAGTGGAGGAACCATACAATGTCCTATGATTATGTGGGATCGCATTTATATTACTCCATGGTTCTCCTCCATTGGTCCTCTGGTGGTTTGTCCAATGACTGGATCTGATGCTAGACTAAGTCTTTCAGATTGTAATAAAACTGTAGCCTTTCACGTTGCAACCAAGTGCTTGTGTGTGTTCTTCTACTGCACTGCACAGAGTGTTCGAGGACTGGGACATCTGTAGGGATACCAAGGTGCTTGTTTATAAAGCTATTATCCTCCCAACCTTGCTATATGCCTGCGAGACATGGACTATCTACAGATGTCACATGCAACTCCTAAAATGATTCTATCAGCATTGCCTCTGAAAAATCCTGCAAATCTCTTAGGAAGACAAACTGACAAATGTCAGTGTGCTGGAAGAAGCAAAGGCCACCAGCATTGAAGCGATGGTCCTCCGCCATCAACTCCACTGGACCAGCCACATTGTCCGGATGCCCAACCATCATCTCCAAAAGCAGTTGCTGTACTCTGAACTCAAGAACAGAAAACTGAATGTTGGCGGGCAGGAAAAGAGATTTAAAGATGGGCTCAAAGCCAACCATAAAAATTCTGGCATAGACACCGAGAACTAGGAAGCCCTGGCTCTTGAGCGCTTCAGCTGGAGGTCAGTTGTGAGCAGCAGTGCTGTAGAATTTGAAGAGGCACGAATGGAGGGTGAAAGAGAGAAATGTGCCAAGAGGAAGGTGTGTCACGTCAACCCTGACCGGGGCCGCATTCCACCTGAAAACCAATGCCCTCACTGCAGGAGTCACTTACGTACCCACAGCCAGTACTCCGATCTTGGAAGACAATCCTACTTGGACAATGAGGGATCGCCTAAGTAAGTAAGTACTGCATTGCACTTCACCCTTATGTTGCCACTAAGACTGCAATGAAGGGTTCTCTAGTGCACCATAATTCAAAACCCATACAAATATAGTGGGCCAAATCCAACAGCTGCTCCCAGCTAGAGTAGACTCATTAAATCAGTGCATAATTGTAGACTTAACATGTCTCCTTCAACTCAAGCTGAGACCAACAAATTGATTTAGCCCATAGCATTTTTTTCAATCATCTACCATTCACTTAGATAAGTCTGCCAAGACCGCAGTCTTTTTCTCCCTACACGAATACTACATTCCCAATGTTCTTGTCTTTCCAAAAGAAATATGACTTGTAGATAATCAGATGTTTCACTATATGAAATTGCTTTCGGGAAGATAAGTATCTATCTTGTCTCTCCTTTGAAACATGTTTTGTTTTCTAGCTTGTAAGTTTGATATCTCTCAAATCAGGCCCGTAGCCAGGATTTTGATTCAGGGGGGGGGGGGCTGAGTCCGAGTGAAAGAGGGTCTACCCTAGCAAACCTTTTGTATCGTTACCCCAATACCCCTTTTCGCGAACCACCATGAGAATTTTTTGGGGGGGGGGCTGAAACCCCCCAAGCCCCCCCCCCCCCGCCCCCCACCCCCCGGCTACATGCCTGTCTCAAATCCATTGCTCACTTACCAGAGAAAATTAAGACTCTCCAGGGTATTGACTGGGTAGGGATAGCTGAGGAATTCATTGGGTCCATAATCCAAAGCAAACTCCCTTGATGTACTCCTCCCACACAATGTGCAGATGAGGAATTTATTTGGTCTGTATTCCAAAGTAAATTCACTTGATCTGCTTCTCCCCTGGAAGAAGAAGGGAGTGTTGTTTTCATTTTAGATCCATATTGGAAGAAATTTTGGAATAGCTATCATCATAATCATTATCATCATAATTACAGTAGTTGTCTGATGATGATAAGTGTCTTATTTTTAACAGCATGGAAAGAACTTTGCTGGATTGTATTTAGTTTAATATTATTTGCATTAGAGCTAAGGAAGTGGCGCAATGAGTTAAATCCTTGTGCCAGCAGAACTGAAGACCGACAGATAAGCTCCCTCTGTCAACTCCAGCTCCCCATGCGGGGAAATGAGAGAAGCCTCCCACAAGGATGGTAAAACATCAAAAACATCCAGGCATCCCCAGGGTAATGTCCATGCTGAACGCCAATTCTTCACTTGAGAAACTTGCAGTTTCTCAAGTGAAGATATAGCATCTACAGAAGCTTTGGGGAAAAAAATAAAGAACATGTGTACAAGAGACTTAGTTATTTATAATAATGTGAAATTCTGGCACTTCAAGAGTTAATACAATATTACGATAATGAAATGCTTGAAGTTTTATATGCAGGTGAAGGGCAGCCAACTGGGGGTGGAAGACTGCATATGTTGTACAGTCTGTGTCCAGGCAACATTAAGGCCAGAAAATGTAGATGGATGTCAAGTACCACTGAAACTACAAGGAGGACATAAGTAGGGCAAATGTTAATTATCCTCACTGGAATCTGGCCAGGTTACTACAGAAAGATCAATTCTGTTATAGGAGAATGTATGTGTGCGTGTCTATTTTTATAGACACAGTCTAGAGGCTATTAACTTAGATAGGTCTGTTAAGAAATCTGTTGTGTTCAACCATGTCTTCCCAATTTCCTAATGACTATTTATATTGAAGTAGCTGACTCAATGAACTAAAAACTGGAATGGAAAGACCCTTTTGTCTGGACCACTTTATTTATAAAAGGAGGGAGTTTTCCATACCTGTCACAAGCAGACAGTTATACCAGATCTTCCCAGAGATCAAAGTACATCTCTAGGGCAGACAGCAAATTAGGAGAAATTAAAAATGAGTGCAGAATCATTGAAGTCTTGAGAGAGCAATGCTATTGATCAGACAGTATTCTTTCCTTCCTTTTTGTGCCTGTCTCACAGTAAACCACATCACATTTTTTATTATTCTTAAAGGCAATAATCGTAAGAACTTACAAGAGCAAGCATTTCAGTAGGACATACTCAGATCACATCACTCCCTATTGTGTAACTTCCATTATGGACTGTTTTTCTTAATACAAAATTGGAGATTCTGATCTTAGAGATGTGTCTTTTGGGAATCGTATCACTTATCTGAATTTGTTCCACTTAATCCTCTGCAGGAATATTTTCAGCGGACTGGGAGTTTCTCACTGAATGTGAGGGAAAGGGAAAACAAATAGAAATGCATTTTTGAAACCCGAAAGAGAATATTGTAACAAAGGGGAGAATTTAAAATTAATGAAAGCAACTGAAAATGTGTGAATTGAAAGCTAGAATTTTGCCATTTATATGGGAGAAAGGTAAAGTTAACAACTAAGTCAGTGGGGAAAATCCAAGTTTGCCATTATTCTAGGAGTGACGGTAAGAAAGTTGAAATGCATCCTTAGGGAAGAGGGATGTGTTTGTATTTCATCATATACTTATGAAAACAATAGCTTTCATTTTCTTAAAGCATCTAGTTCTCATGAATCTGGGAAATGTGCCTGTGGTGTGCATTTGGGGAGAAAACAGAAAACACATAAATGAAGCCCATTTAGAAGTTCCACAATCTCACGAGCCTGGCTCCGGGATAGGAATATTTGCTAACTCTGACATTCTTATGAAGTCAGTCTAAGTGTGGTCTAACCAACAATAATTCTATTAAGTCAATCTACACACTTGTCTATAAATAACAAGTAAGTGACCCAATAATGTAGCATTGTTCCCTATTGCAAGAAATCCGGATTTACAATTCAGCTTGTTCTTTTTCTGTGTGTGTGTGTGTTTTAAGTGTCATATCGGATAATTTACAACAGGTCTAGCTGTGTGCTGTATTCATGTTGGTACTTATCTACACCTACACACAGATATGGCATCCTCTTGCTATGCCAACAGAGTAAAGACTCCTTTTTCTAATGGAACTGCATTTTTAAAGAAATTATACACCCAAAAGGCATTTGTAGCCTTTAGAAACTTCTGCTGAATATTGCGATACTTTGAAATGTTGTAAGCATTTCTATGGTTTTTTTTCTTCTGTGGAGTGCGGAAGGAATAAGCTCCAAGACACTGGGCCTTCTATCGCATCCTTCTGCAGTGTGGTACACTCTAGATGCCAAGTACACTGGCGAAGGATTATTAGAATTGTGATTGTGATCAACAAAAAATTGATCACAATTAGGGGAGTGGCGAATCATTTATAAAGTGTTCCCAAAATATCGTAATGGGTCCGTATTGTAACTATTACAATCTAATGAAAATTTTGTAACTATTTTGTTAATATAATTGCGCAAGTGGGGAATATTCCAGGGCTCCTTTCTCCCTCATTTTAGAGCTATTGGGATGAAACACCAAGTTTCAGAATGTTTCACAATCCACTGACTTTTGCGAATTTTGAAAAGTTTTTATGAACAACATTTTAAAAAAAACCTACAAAAGCTATCTCCTTTTTCTATTTTCAATGATACAACATAACCAGGGCATCATTCCCCACAAGTTTCAAAAAGATTTGCACATCCACTGATTTTTAGGGAATTTTAACACAAACTTAAAAGTACAGAGGAGGAGGAACAGGGTGGCTTTGATGTGGACAGCCCCAGTATTCTGAAGCAAATAGAATTCTAGGAAATGTAGTTTGGGAAGGCGAGGACCCTGTGGTAGAGGAGTCAAAAGGCCCTGACCTAAATTACATTTCTCAGAATTCTGCTCGCTTCAGAATACTAGGGCTGTCCATGCTAAAGCCTCAGTGTGATGAGTGTGGTCTCTGCCTATCTCTCTCTGGGCCGGACATGTGCCGGAGGGGCTTCTTCCTTGCCTGGTGATCCAGCCAGGCATTTCTCTCTCCCTCCCATTGATAGGTCAATGTTTTGAATTGCAGTTTGAAAATAGTTTCGTATGGATGGATTTTACAAAACAGAGTCGATTTTTTGCACAGCCCTAGCGGCTAATCTCTACTCTGATTTGCTGAAACAACTCAACTATTTAACTATGATTTGAACTTGCTTTGTTTCAACAAATTACAAGATAAAACATAGTCTGATGTTTTCCGATGGCATAGTAAACTATGGTGAATCAAAAATCAAGGTGAAAAATTCTAAAATCCTCCATGAAGCTGTGTAATAGAAGGTATAAAAAGGTAATGTAAGCTCACATACACATGTTCATGTAATACTAGCTGCAGGTTTGAACCAGCCCATATAAGTTAGACAGGGCTGTAAGCAATATCTGGATCCCTGGAAATGATTGCCAATCAAATGCTCTAGTAAATTAAGCCTTCCATGCATTTTTATTTTTAACAGTTAAAATATATTACTAGAGAAAAGCAACATCATGTTGGTACCCTGAAACGAATATCTTGGTATTTTTTTTGTCCTTTTGGATTTAAGAACTGATTAACACAGTGATACAAAAGTTAGTACTACAAAAACATTTTGTCCTTAATTCATGTGCTAGGTGAGCATCTATTTATTTAGACTTTGTTTGTTGTAATTATGTTGAAGGACATATCACAAGTTGGAAATAAATGTATCTTCAAGGTGACTTTGAAATTGCTTAACTAACCATAAGCTCCACAATTATCCTGAGGTTTTTGCAACATTAAGATCCACTTGACTTAGGTGAGAAAATGTCTGTAGCTTTATAAATAACACAGCAATCAAATGTCTGGCTTTCTTTAAAATTAAATATTTAACACTTTTAATTCACACATTCTTTATTCATCTTTAGATAATACAACAAACCTCTAAGTTGCTATCCTAAGTTGCATTTCTAAAGATGGCAAAGGTTGATCTACAGAATACATTGAGGTTTCTTTCAGTTTGGTCAACCACTCAATGTAGTCAGGTCCGAAAATAATTTGCACCAATCTCTTGACTATGGAACTTGATGCTAGGACAGCAACATACATGAGCCTAAGGATATGTTTTTGCAATGCTAGTATGTGGTGGAAACACTAATTTAGAATAGCCAAAGGCAGGAGAATAACTTCTTTGCCTCTCCCTGCCAGTGTTCAATGTGGGTCTATTTTGTTACAGCAAGTCGTAGCAGGATCAAGTGTGTGTTAAAGAAATACCTTATGATGTTAATTATTATGTAAAGCTGGTAATGTAGGTCAGCCAGCATGTTTGGGCCACACCCGGTGGGGTATAACTGTATGGATTTTAGAATACAGTTTGGAGAAGCAATATGCTACTCTGAGGAAGAGAAGCAATATGCTGTAATGCTGCTATGCTCTAACAGCGATGCTCTTTGCTATGGTGGGATAGCTATTTACTCAAGGTTTATGTTTTGCTCTCTCATTTGAATGAAGATGAAGAAGTCTTATTCTGTGTTACTTACAAGGACTATGTAATTTTGTTGCACTGTTTTTGATTTTGTATGCAACATTGCAAGTTTATGCCTCTGCTGATAAGAGTAAAGTTTTTCTGTTCCTTTTTTCCACTTTTTTGTGTGTCCATTGCATGGGCTTTGGCTAAAATACACTTTGCGCAACATATCTGAATCATTTAATGCAAAATTGAAAGTAAGCTTGACCGAGGGGAAAATGGTATGAAGGATAATTGGTGACAAATATTGGTGTGTGCATAGGGATAAAGAATCTCTTCATCCCTTCCTTTCACCCCTGAAAAGTACACTATAACTGCAAGTTTCTATTATTCTGGCACATATAAATTGACAAATATACATTTGGTTATTGGGATTTACTCCCATTTGATTAGATATATATGCTATATTTTCACATTTCACAAATACAAACTGGGAAATGTGTGTCCAAGCAACATCACAGTATGTTCAAGACAGAAAATGCTATTTATTAGAAGTGGAGGAACATAGGCTATTGCTTCCTTGATGATTAGTAGCTCACAGAGAATAATGGTTACCCCAGAAACAACAGGACACAAATTTACAGTGAACTCACATAAAGTCACCATCACCCACCATCTTTTTAAGAAAAAAAATTATAAAGGGATCTCATTTTTATACAATGATGTTATGATATTGCCACATTATCACAGGATGTCTACGCCCTACACCACAGGAAAAATTATTTGCTGGTATTGCACCACCTGAGATCTGTCAGGAAGTAGCATCCTGTAATGAAAGAATCAAGGTATTGACATCTCCAGCCCATCCTCTGTACAGATATCAGCCAGCACGCCAATATCTTAAATAAAGAAATAGCTTTCTAAGATCTACAGAGATACTTACAGGAACACCTAAGCAAGCAAGAGTCCAAAAGAAGCAGGCTAAAACCCAGAACCTCAATCAGTGGCTGATACCAGGTGAGAAACTCCCTCCTAGGCACACAAAAGACTGGGCGACTTGGAAGGTGCTGAACAGACTGCACTCTGGCACCATGAGATGAAGAGCCAATCTTAAGAAATGGGGCTACAAAGTGGAGTCCACGACATGCAAGTGAGGAGAAGAGCAAACCACAGACCACTTACTACAATGCAACCTGAGCCCTGCCACATGCACAATGGAACACCTTCTTACAGTGACACTAGAGGCACTCCAAGTGGCCAGCTTCTAGTCAAAGGAAATTTAGTATAATGCCAAGTTTTTAACTTTCTTTGGTTTTTTTTTAAAAAAAAAACAACAACATTATAACTGTATTCTCAATTTGCTTCTGACACAATAAATAAATAAATGTTCCAATATAACAAAAGCAGGAAAATTAAAATGTAAAAGATAAACCCATTTGTGAATTTAGTTTACACATCATTCTTTCAAACATTGCAAGCTTTGTTAGACCTTCTATCCATTGGTGGAGAAAAAAAATCTTTCCAAAAACAAAGTATTAATCAAGAGGGTGTGAACATTTCATTTCTGTTGCCCATTTGTAAATTTACAAGAAACAGATAACTAATTCAAAAGGATATGCATGTCCCGGAATATCAAGAAATCTTTCAACACCTCGAAAAAAGGCAGCTACTGTGGGATAAATCCAAAACGTATGCATTGAGGAAGCATTAGCAAGTATTGCATCTTCAACAATTTACTAATTTAGAAAGTTCTTTCTTGAATAGATGTTATCGGAAAGAGTAATTTCCGCTGCATAAGACATAGTTGGCAATCTATAGCAATACTATTACAGATGTTAAACCCAATGGCCATTGATTAGTCAGAAAAAATAGAATCCATAAAACAAATGGAAACCTAATAAAGGCTGACTTACAGTAATAGAATGTGATAAATGAGTAAAGCAAACAAAAAGGGAAGAAAATGAAAAAGAGGAATTAAAATAATGGAAAGAAAAGGAAAGAAAGATTGAAACCCATAGATTGAAACCAATACATATCAAGCTGAAGTCTGAGGCCCCTTCCACACAGCTGTATAAAATCCCCATTGAACTGGATTATGTGGCAGTGTGGATTCAGATAATCCAGTTTAATGCAGATATTGATGATTATCTGCCTTGATATTTTAGGTTATATGGCTGTGTGGAAGGGACCTGAGAGTGGAAGAGGTTGCTACTCTTATGTTGAGACTGACTCTATCAATAATTATCAGATTAGTTACAAAAAATATTGATCAAATAGCTATTGCAAAACTCTAAATTTGTGTCTGGGATTGAGCCTCTGACTTGGTTTTAAGTCCAATCAGAAAAGATTTCAATCAATTTTTTAAAATTCCCCTCCAATGAAGATCTAGAATATATATTGTCGAAGGCTTTCATGGCCAGAATCCATGGGTTGTTGTAGGTTTTTCCGGGCTATATGGCCATGTTCTGGAGGCAATTTTTCTCCTGACGTTTCGCCTGCATCTATGGCAAGCATCCTCAGAGGTAATGAGCCTCATTACCTCTGAGGCTGCTTGCCATAGATGCAGGCAAAACGTCAGGAGAAAAATTGCCTCCAGAACATGGCCATATAGCCCGGAAAAACCTACAACAACCCATCTAGAATATGCTTGGATGCTTGATGTAATACTTGAAACTTAATTGCCTTACTAGTATTCTTGCTTTGATAAATCACTTATTCATTATGCCTGAGCCATGTACCTTAATACTCCCATCCCTCAATTGGTTTTTACACGTAGAATGTGTGCTGATGTGAATTACAGGCTCTATGTCAGAGTATCCCGAGTTTGCTTATTCTGGTTTAAAGCCCTTAATTTGCTGCCACATGGGTTTGTGGTGTGTGTTATCTAAACACCGCATTGTCAAACTGCCTTCAAACTACATTAAGTGGTTGATGTAGTGTAGAAATTAAGCTTCCAGATAAAATAAAAGAGCAGACACCATTGCACTAATCAACCAGAAGTTCTCAGAAGACATCACAGCTCTGTTTCACCATTGCCTCACCACCAGCTACTTTCAGTGGGACAATGAATTCTATGAACAGAAAGATGGAGTAGCTATGTGGAGCCCTCTCAGCCCAGTCATAGCAAATTTCTACATGGAACACTTTGAAAAACAAGCCCTGGAAACAGCAACAAAAAGCCCACTATATGGTTCAGATATGTGGATGGCAATTTCACCATTTGGAGCCATGGAGAAGAAGAACTCAACAGGTTCCTGGACCATCTTAACAGCATCCACCCAAACATCCAGTTCACCATGAAAAAAGAAAATAAAGGAAGACTGCCTTTTCTAGATGTCGTAGTCATCCACAAACCAGATCAACAATTGGGTCACACAGTTTACAGAAAACCCACACACGGAGATAGATGCCTACATAAAAACTCCAACCATCACCCAAGTCAAAAAAAGAAGCACCATTAAAGCCTTGGCAGACCGTGCAAAAAGAATCTGCGAACCCCACCTCCTCCAAGATGAACTAAACCATGTAAACTGGGATTTACAGGCCAATGGATACTCCACCTCAGACATCAGAAGAGCTGCAAGACCAAGGACAAGCCACGAGAGTCAAGACAAAAATCCACCCAGAGGAAAAGTGTTCTTGCCATACATCAAGGGAACCACTGACCGCATAGGGAAGCTGATGAGGAAACACAACATACAAACTATCTACAGACTCACTAAGGAAATCCAACAAATGCTTTCTTCAGCAAAGGACAAGAGGGATACTTTCACTTCTGCAGGAGTCTACCATATACCATGCAGCTGTGGACAAGTCTACAGAGGGACCACCAAATGCAGCATTGCCCAGAAACGAATCAAGGAACATGAAAGGCACTGCAGACTACTTCAACCAGAGAAGTCAGCCATAGCAGAGCACCTAATGAACCAACCTGGACACAGCATATTATTTGAGAACACAGAAATGCTGGACCACTCTCACAACCACCATGCCAGACTACACAGAGAAGCCATTGAAATCCACAAGCATGTGGACAATTTCAACAGAAAGGAGGAAACCATGAAAATGAACAAAATCTGGCTACCAGTATTTAAAAAAACTCTAAAATTACAACAGCAAAACAACAAGGAGGAAACAATCAGGGGCAGCTAATCATCACCTCTCAACAAAAGATTCCCCCAGACATTGCCAGGCCATCAAATGCTAATCAAGGTGGTCAGTTGAAACATTCACACCTAGCTCCAACAGACAAAAGTTCTTTGTCCCACCCTGGTCATTCCACAGATATATAAACCCATTTTCCTAGTTCCATCAGACCTCACAACCTCTGAGGATGCTTGCCATAGATGTAGGTGCAACGTGAGGAGAGAATGCCTCTTGAACATGGCCATACAGCCCGAAAAAACCTACAACAACCCAAAATAAAAGAGGTTAAAATAATCAATTAGCTTGACAATTTCTAGAGTTTCATTATTTTAAAAACGTCTCCTGTTAAGTTTGTATAAAATTGTGTAGACCAACAAGACGTTAGAACTAGAACCAAGTTAAAAATAGCTAAGAGGCAAAACATAACAGTTCAGCCCAGGAAGCAAATGTCTAATTAAGATCTAATTAAAGTGATAGACTCTGAGAAATTGGTTATTTATAAGTTTTTTCCAATTATAGCCAAAGTTGAGACAAAATGCCTCCTGTGTCTGAGCCTCAATAGAGTGAAAACTATGCAAAAAGAGGAAGAGATTTTTAGAAACAAATGAAGTAGAGGAAAACACTAAAAGAAATGCAACGAAATAAAAGACAATCCAAATAGTGAATGCCTAAGTAGAATGGTAATTTCTGAGGATTTTATTGTTCAAAAGCCAAAACACAAAGAGAGATGAAACAAAAGTGACTAACCATACCATCGTACCACCATCCCAACCCCACCCACTCTCTTCCTAATACAGTATTAAGAGGTGACTCATTGTTAGCAACAAACACCCAAAAGGAAAGCAATGATGGGCAACTCCTAGGAATCAAGCAAGTTTTTAAGAACCGCAAAGGTATACCAAAGGTGAAATTGCAATTAAAATACACTTTATTTCAGTGCCTTTTTAAAAAGATCTTGTAAAACTTAAAGGAAATAACTAGGATGGAGTAGAGCCAAGAGCTCTGGGGAAAGGAAGCATCTATATAAATAAAAATGTAATGTTAGTTTGTGGGATTAACATAACCCAAAAACCACCGGGCGAATTGACACCAAATTTGGACACAATACACCTATCAGGCCAACTGACCATCACTCATAAAAATACTGAAAAATACAGCGGAAGGGAGTTAAAAAGCAAAAAAATAAATAAAATAAATTACAACGCATGCGCAAAACCACATATATGTATGCAAAAAGTAGACATATACACAAATATACACACATATATACACCTACAAAACACATATACACAGACTGGGCCACAGCAATGCATGGCAAGGGACAGCTAGTAAGAAATAAAATGGATTCAACCTCTATAGAATGATCTATATCACAAAGCTTGGTATGATCCAAGGGACCGTTCATGCTACATAATTATGGCACTATTTTTACAGTAAGGGCAGCAGCCTACAGAGTCCCAATATTTATAGTTCCTATAGAGGAACTAGAACTCTGATAGGAAGTTGCTGTGGCTGTTAAAGTAGAATATAATGCTATAAGTGCATAATTGGAAAAGGACTAGTTAAAATCACAATCACTTTGTTTAATCATTTTCTTTTTTTCTCTGTAACTACAGGAATAGCTTCTATCCTTTTACAATGCAATTGTAACTGTTAATTGCTGATTACTCCCAAGTGTGTAGCCTCACTACATAGTGGAGAAGGAGTATTAAATAGGACTTCATCACATTGAGCTGGAGAAAATGAGGGAAAGCGGAGGAAAGGGTGGAGTTTCATGGGGTCCTGTCTTTAAAGAAGGTGAAGAATGTACTCACTCCCATCACACTAAGATCGCTCCTCCAGCTTCTATGGGCCATTCCAGACAGCCCTATATCCCAGAATATCAAGGCAGAAAATCCCACATTATCTGTGTGTGGACTCAGATAACCCAGTTCAAAGCAGATCTTGTGGGATTTTCTGCCTTGATATTCTGGAATATAGGGCTGTGTGGAAGGGTCCTAACTCAACCATCCGCGTAATTCCCATCACATGGGCAAGTGATAATGCCTTCCATTTCAAGGATATCAGCACACTTTTTGAAACAGGCACCCTTTAAGGCAGACCTGCTTTCAAACTCTTTGCCTGAAAAAGAAGCACTTTTCTTAAGATGGCACTGGGATCATTTGCACTCAAGATCTGGCACTGAATGATTCAAGGATTAGAAACAGTTTCCACCTTCAAATGTCTACTGAAAATATGTATAATTATGCAGGAATCCCCTTGATAGTAATTATTTCCACTAATTTCCTTGCTTTGTATAAATGTTTATATATATATATATATATATATATATATATATATATATTCATTCATTCATTCATTCATTCTTTGGCTTTCAGTGTAAACTATGTACTTGTAGATTTTACTATATAGACTTGATATGTACTGTGTACATGTGTTATAAATAAATGAACTTGATTGCCAAAGTAAAATGCAGAATGAGTGAGTATAAAACAGGCAGCAATCACTTCTTTATAAAATAAAAAAAATTAAATCCAGATTATTTGCCTTGAACTGGATTATCTGGAGCCCCTTCCACACAACTGAATAAAATCCCATATGCTCTGTTTTGAACTGGAATATATGCCAGTGTGGACTCAGGTAACCCAGTTCAAAGCAGATATTGTGGGATTTTCTACCTTGATATTCTGGGTTATAGGGCTGTGTGGAAGGGCCCTGGCAGTGTAGACTCAGATAATCCAGTTCAAAGCAGATAATGTGGATTATCTGCCTTGAAATATTCTGGATTATATGACAGCATAGAAGGGGTCTCCATTATTTGAAAATGCAATAATCTGTTTCCAGTATTTGGGCTCTTTCGTGCCACACAAATAGACTACTATGATTCCATGGCTTCATCCAATCAAATCCTGGAGTCTGAAAATTGTTATTCACTTGAGCTCTCTGCGGCCCCTTCTACACTGCCATATAATGCGGATTATAAAAGCAGATAATCCACATTATCTCCTCTACACTGTCATATTAACTGATTTATGAGGCCATAAAAAAGACTCCAGCAAAGCACTCCAGCAAAAAAGCATGTGGGGAATGCGGAAGTACTTCATCAATGTCACAGATGGATGATGAAAGCGACAGTTTCCCTGGCGGCCAGAAAAAGTTAAATAGCCTATGTGTATGTCTGTATATGTTGTATATGTCAAAATTGGCATTGAATGTTTGCCATATATGTGTACACTGTGATCCGCCCTGAGTCCCCTGCAGGGTGAGAAGGGTGGAATATAAATGCTGTAAAATAAATAAATAAATAAGTTCAAATCAGATAATGTGGATTTTATTTGGCAGTGTAGAAAGAGCCTAAGAACTCTAAATACATTTACAAACTTCAAATCCTGGAATTTCATAGGTTGCAGCTATGCTAGCTAAAATGAAACCATTTTAGCTGGCATACAAAGTTATAATTGTGTAGTGTGAAACAGCCTTTTGTTGGGTAAATTGGTATTTGGTGCTGAATTTAAAAAGCCGAGCCATCCCACTGAAGTAAGAGAATTATATAAGATATATGTCAAGTTCTTCCATCTTATGTTAGTTTAATAATCCATTTATTGAAATTGGCTCCCAGTGGCAAAATTTCAATTTATAGTGTTTATGTCTTTGGAATATGAATGTTGTACAGCATATGCTTTCCATTGTACCTACTACTTGCTGTAGTGAGAAGCAGTAAAGATACACCAGGGAGTCTTTATCTATGCTTTATTCATTTTCTTGTAAAATGTTTTTTAAAAGAAATCTTTTAAAAACCTTTGCAGTCTTCTCTGAATATCTTTGTTAATTTCTATTGTGAATCTTAATCTATGTTTGTTAGGTACAATTAGGTACTACCAGACAAGGTTGATAAAATCAACTTCACCACCAAAAAGCAGGAAAAGTATGTGTTTGGTATGTACATTGAAAAGTATAGTTCTCAGGTCTTCCTGTCAGATGCTAGAGACCTCATCACATGTACTAAAATAAGCATCCTAGAATGCTTCGAGCCTTCTTTGGGTACAGAGCGCCACACCACCCATCATACAACGTTATATGGCTTCCAGTGGAGACCCACCCCCAACCGGGATGAAAGCGTTTTTAGATGCTTCTCCTCAAACATGGATGCCTTGTTTGGATGATGCCTTCTCCATTTGATTGGAGGAGCGTCACCACGCTGAAGCGGCTCACAAGGCGACAGAGTCGCTCCTTGTGCCTGCCATTTCGCCACACTCCAGTTTGTCAATATCTCCCTTCAATTGTGGTGCCCAGAATTGGACACAATATTCCAGTTGTGGTCTAACCAATGCGGAATAGAGGGGTAGCAAGACTTCCCTGGATCCAGAGACTATACTCCTATTGTTGCAGGCCAAAATCCCATTGGCTTTTTTCCTGCCGCATCACATTTAACTTGTTGTCCATGAGGACCCCAAGATCTTTTTCACACGTACTACTCTCGAACCACGTGTCCCCCATTCTGTATCTTTGCATTTCATTTTTTCTGCCTAAGTGGAGTATCTTGCATTTGTCACTATTGAACTTCATTATGTTAGTTTTGGCCCATCATCTGTCTAATTTGTTCTGATGGTTTGAATTCTGCTCCTGTCTTTTAGAATATTGGCTATCTCTCCCAATTTGGTTTCGTCTGCAAACTTGATGATCATGTTTTATAAGCCTTCGTCTAAGTCATTAATAAATCCACACATAGTGGAGTGGATTTGAGTCCATACCTATAATCTCTCTGAAACAGTACCACCCACCACCTCTTTGTAATTATCAGGCTATGAACAGAAAGTTTATGGAAAGGGCTTTTACGAGGGTGCTGTATTAGTTTTAATTATACTGGTTTTACATTTCTATTTTATTAATTTAATGGTATGGTATGATTCAAATTCAAAGAATGAACAGTTCAGTCCCATTGTAACACTGGCATTATGTATAATATAATGATATTTAATTTGTTTTAACGTGATTCCCAGTTCAGGAGGAAAGGTAAAATATAAATAAAATTAACCGCATCACTGGTTTTTGACAGGGAAGGCTTAAGTGTGTGCTTCAGTCTGGGCAACTTCAGTGCTGAAATCTTGATAACAATCACACAAACTCAATTACTTCTAGAATGTATTTTTTTTAAAAACACAAATGATACCATTGGCCACTATCACAACATGAACGTCCAGTTAGGTCTTAAAACTCTGGAAAACCACTGTATGACAGTATAGAAAATGTTGTGCTAGGCAGAGACATGTCTTGGGGAGAGGGAAGAATGAGAGTTTGTACTTCAAAAACATTTCCCTTATACGTCAAAATATCCTGATGACATTCCAAAGACAGAAGGGTGAGGGAGCGGATGCTAAACACAAGTCTGTTTCAATGACAAATGTAATTATGGTAAAGGGTGTAAAACAAATTGCTCTTAGCACTGAATAAGGCATTTAGAATCTCAGATTGTCTTTCATGTTTACAGTGTTGCACAACATTACTGAGTGACATGACACAAAGTGACACTTACTTTGCTGAGCATGGAACATCACTTTGTGCAAAATGGTTCCTTAGGGCTGGGATGAAAGCTTTGTCTTTCTGAGCATCTTAAGCTGTACCATCTGTTTAAATGTGTAGGCGAAATGTGACCTCATCTGTTTGCCACCTCAGTGGATTTCTTGGGTGGCTGCATTCTCTTTCCTGGTGTGAGTGCATGCTTGTGTGTGCGTGCCTTCAAGTTGCTTGTTGGCTTTGTGGTGACCTCATGAATTTCATAAGGTTTTCTTAGGCAAGGAATACTCAGAGATGGCTTTGCTGGATCTTTCCTCTGAAATATAACCTACAACACCTGGTATTAGTTGGCCATTTCCCATTCAAGTACTAACCCTGATAGCTTCAAAGATCATGTGTGCTTTGGATATCTGTGGATGTTAAAACGATGTCAAGGAGATCAAAGTAGCAGGGTTTTTTCCGTTTCACACAGCCATAAAATGCAACTGAATCTAGCATAAAAATACAATTTCTGAGTGCCATGGTGGCTACACTGGCCTTCTCTAAGATGCCTCCCCAGTAGAAGACCAGCAACACTGCCCAGCCATGCCAAAGCTGGTCCAGCAGGGCTGGGTATGGGCAGTGCCTACTCCCGCCTCCCAAAATGATGGAAAATCCTCTTTACTGTCATTGCAGAATCTCTACTCTCTGCATGTGTGTCAGTCAGGATGCAACAAAGCTTTGAAGGAGGGATGGGGGCAGGATTTCCATTATTTAGGGTGTAGGGTGCAGGGAGGGTAGGAAGCAATGCCACCCCACTCCCTGGACTGGCTCTTAGAACCTGGATTTGGCTCTTTAACCGTGTTTTTGGGAAGGATAAAGCTCTATTAAATAGTTTAACCCCAGTTAAAGTGGTTTAGCATTTCCTATACTGGCTTTATGGCAGTATAGATGCAGCCCTGGAGCCTCCGGTGGCGCAGTGGGTTAAATCGCTGAGCTGCTGAATTTGTTGATCAAAAGGTCACAGGTTAGAATCTAGGGAGCGCCATGAGCTCCTGCTGTTAGCCCAAGCTTCTGCCAACCTAGCAGTTCAAAAACATGTAAATCAATAGGTACTGCTCCAGCGGGAAGGTAACGGTGCTCCATGCAGTCATGCTGACCACATGACCTTTGCAGTGTCTATGGGCAACGCCAGCTCTTCATTTATTTATTCCCACCACACAGATATTCATAACAGCAGTTCAATAGTCCAGTCACACTTCTATACGAGAACAGAAACACTGACTATTGAGTACCTGGCAAATACTGGATTGATTCACTTGTACACGATGTATCCCATATCTTGCACAACACTAAAAAGCAGAATATGCTAGAAATGAATCTTCAGGAAATTACCTTGAAGTCAGGCCCGTAGCCAGGATTTTGATTCGGGGGGGGGGGGGGGGCTGAGTCTGAGTGAAAGAGGGTCTACCCTAGCAAACCTTCTGTATTGTTACCCCTGTACCCCCATGCATTTGAGATATATTGAGCATGGTGATCAGATCATGATATGAATAAACATAACAGTTTAAATAATGTACCAGTAAGGCCTTTTCACAGACCACCATGAGAATTTCGGGGGGGGGGGGGGGTCAGGCCCCCCAAGCCCCCCTCCCCCCGGCTATATGCCTGCTTGAAGTAGATTTTTCCCTAATAGTCCTAAATATTCGGTCTGCATTCTGTGCCTTGAGGTTCTGTAGATGTGGAAAACAAAATTTGAATGTGCTCTGTATCTCACTGAAATTATCTGACATAGAATAACGAGGTTAGAAAGTGCTTGTAACCTCAGTCCCATGCAAAAAATACAGAGCTAGAGACTCCTTATGGGATGGTTGGTTTCCTGACAACCATTGGAAGGAAAAGAGAGGAGAAAAAGGATGGCAGTAATGGCAGCAGGAGCAGATCTAGTACCTCCTGCTTACTTCTGAAAGAGGAGGAAAAGACACATGAATTGGATGGGAGATTGCCAACGAAGTACTATAAACTGTATTTCAAAGTAAACCAATGAAAGACCCCTATTGAGTATTCCATGCCTAAGGAGTTTATCACTTGGATCAGGCAAATTGCAGTTATAACAGGACAACAGCACCTTTACCTTGGAACTGTCACATGATGTCTCTCTCTCTCCTTTCCCACTGCTTTCCTAGTAGGAAACAGCCTGGAAAGCATTGTTCTTGGAAACACAAATCCCATCAACAGGAAAGGAGCGACATAATGTGACAAATCCCAAATAAATACAATGTTGCCCTTCTGCAATTGCCATTTTCCTGACCCATGCGATAAACTCCTAAGACATTTATGAAATTATCATAAATCAATGGGTGACTTAAAGGCATATATAATCTCTGGTCCCATATACACTACTGTTTAATATGTTGCAATTTTTGAAATGTTTAGGTGATTGTGTTGAGGCATGATGTTATGCCATTGTAAGCCGCCTTGAGTCCCCCTGTCGGGGTAGAGAAGGGTGGGGTACAAATATGGCAGAATTTGAAGAGGCACGAATGGAGGGAGAAAGAGAGAAACGTGTCAAGGGGAAGGCGCATCAAGCCAACCCCAACCAGGACCACCTTCCACCTGGAAACTGATGCCCTCACTGCGGGAGAACATGCAGGTCAAGAATAGGGTTCCACAGTCACCTACAGATCCACCAGAAAACTGATCCTGGAAGACTATCCTACTCGGCCAACGAGAGATCTCCTAAGTAAGTACGTACAAGTATGGCAAATAAATAAAGAAATAAATACAGTAGGATGCAATTTGAACTGGTTATCTGGTCAGTGTAGACTCATAAAATTCAGATTGAACTTCATTGAACTGGATTACATGATTCTACATTGCCATATAATCAGTTCAATCTGCATTATAATGGATGTGTAGGTGGGGCACCTCTCCCTCCCTCCCTCCCTCCCTCCCTCCCTTTCTCTGGAGATACTAAAAGCAAAGGCACTTGAGGAAAGGACTGGGGAAATTGTTTGTACTCATGCCGAGATATATATATCTGCTGTTTTATTTATTTTTTTATAATCATAAAGGTATTAACATACTAAGTAACAGTCAAATATTTCCCATTCCTGTACTGTAATAGTGATATAATTTCAGGATCTGCTGTTAGTGCCTAATGCAGTTAATTAAGATTATGACCTTATGGAAACAATTAACATTAGCAAATTAATTTTTGATCCACCTTTAATACATTATTACCAGTGCTGATAATTCCAGGCCACAGGCTTCTGACAAAACCTGGTGGCACCCCACTTGTTTGATATGGCATCCTTCCAGTTTGAGGAAGGCATTGTTTTCTTTTTAATTATAGTTTTCTAACCAGTTCTGTATCAAATAGATCATCTAAAAGACTATAACCAATTTATTCTATGAAAGATATAGCTGTATTGGTCTGTTTAGGTATACAAAGAAAAAGTAGTTATGTGGCACCTATCAGAAAGGGAGCAGTAGTCCACAGAAACGTGCTTAGAAAGGGATTAATCTTTAAATCCTCACAAGCTCCTTTTCTTTTAAAATTGAAACAGACTAACACAGCTATTTTATTAAAAACGGCTATAATTTACCTTCTAGAAGTCTTGTCTGAAAGCAAGGCAAATTACATTGACAACATTCCTACAATTAGCTAAGCTCATAACACACTTAAAAAGAGAAACAATAGCTTTGCAAGATTTCATTTTAACAAGTATATGCTGCCTTTTACTTTTGAAATGTATAAATACACTCCTCCGCGCTCCCAGGGCAATTTCTTCTCAATTTTGATACAAAATCCTAATTCCAGTATTGCAAACCTTATCCTTTAGGGGGCGAAGACAGAGAAAAATAATAGTTCAATAGTTCTGCTTTCTCTTTGTCTCCAGTTAATATTTCATTAGCCTTTTTGCACTGTGGGTCATTGTTGCCTTTTAGCGTTCTTTACTAGTCGAAGCCTATTTTGAGCATTAAATTTCATGATGCTCTTCCAAGAAATCCGTGCTTCTTGCCTATTCTCATCTAAGGTGACTTGTCCTTCCATTTCTTGCCCGTCCTTTTTTATTTTTCTGTAACTGCATTGGCTTGTTTTTGTTTTAGATATTTCTCATTTTTATTTTTCCTTGCAATTTTTGTGATTATTTTAACTCTTTTCCATGTTAGTATGCACAGCTACCAACTATTATCAAATGTATTACCTTTCTTAGCATCCAAAAGAAATGGTTCAGGGTGCTAACTTTTCTTCCCATACTATTAAGAACTGAAGTTCTACTTTCCCCCCCCAACTTGCCTCTGATGCATCCTCATTGCTAGTTTTTAAAAAAGTTAAATTAGGATAACTGGTCTCTAACTCCTTTTTCTAATCTATGAAAAAGACAGTTCCCAGCAAATTGGAGACTTGGTGATAATTCTTCTTGAAAAGGTTTTATCCAGAAATTGCAACATTCAGAACAAAGGAATTATTCTACCAAATTATATATCTCACAATTGCACTTATTCCTACCATGATTTGTTTCCTTCATCATGAGTTCAAGGTCATCTTGTTTGTTATATAATGTACAGATATCAAATGCCATGGATAATGCCGTTCAGCCTATTCCTGCAATTTTACTGTTGAGTTTGCAACAGACCAGATACAAATTATTCAGTTTGTTCCATAAGAAATCTGTAACTTTTCATTTTTACTTGTCTTTGTAACTTGAGTGCATGGCTCTAACCTTCATATAATTTATCTTAAATCTACATCGGTTTTATTTTGTCAAATGTATTTTCTGTAAACTTTGTGAAGAGACAACATCTTGCCAGGTGTTATTGATAAAGGAAGTTTAGTGCATAGACCTTGGAATGGGGAATGGGGGCCAGAATTGACCTCCCATAACTAAGTCAAGAGACCTGAGTGCCCCTCCCCATATTGAACCACCAAGAGTTGTATGTGTTTGAGACTTCATAGCAATTCACTGACCAACACCCATTTTGGTGCCTCAATGTTGACCCTGTTTCTGGGTATATCTAATATGCTGATTCCAATATTTTCATTAGTTTTCTCATATCAGCTTTAGTTTTTGAGATACAGAACAAATGCTATTTACCAGTACCCTTCTGCTCACCCCAAAAAACCATAATAACCATATCTAAGAAATTAGAGCTGATGCAGTCTATCTAATGTAATTTTGTGAAGCAGCACCATAAATAACCCCAGGAACAGGCCTAAAAACCAAGACACCAAAAACAATAGTTTGGGCTCTGAAACTAAATGATCAAGCATAAAAAAAATATTATGACTGCTGTTGTCATTGAGCGCCCCCCCCCCCCCCCCCCGGCCCCTCGATAGCTCGCAAGCTACCCTATGCATACTTATTGAGGTATAGACTACACAGAATGCATGGAGAGCACTTTAAATACCTACTGTGCATTTCAAAGAAGCTTCCATGATATTGGATGGGGAAAGTAATTTGCCCTTCCTTTAAGTAGTAATTTGCCCACCACCTTAAAAGCAGTGAAAATACTCAACTCTACAAATATTTTACATAAAATACAGTATAAACTCTTCAGAGTTTCTGCATAGAAATAACTGCCAAGACTACTAGTATTTGTTTTTTAATATTGTAAATAAAATATAACCTGTTAGGAATATATTCAAAATAAAACACCTTCTTCTTTTTTTCTATATTGCCATATCTTTTTAGGTCATAAGAAAGCATTTGCTGGTCACTAAATGCCTTCTATAAGAGAACACAGATTTCCTTCAAAATGAGGGGGTTTTGACCATGAATCATCCCATTCTCCTAGCACAATATTTACTGTGAATATTTTCTTTTCCATTGTTTGTTAGTGTTTGTTCCCTTTCTTTGTTGTTCACTGGACTGCTTGTGTTAAATACATAAATGATGTAAACATCCAATGTACTATTACCACCGGTAAACAAGCTGGCAAAATGTTCAATATCAAATAAAGATTTTTATTTTAAAAAAGCATTTATCATGATTTTAGAAACATACCTGAATACCTCAGAGTGTTGGAATCAGCAGCGTAAGGTGAAAGTTAGGCTAGACCCCAACTCCTTGTTTTCCATAAAGAAAATGGAACTTGTAATACTGAACTGGTGCAAGGATTTAACTATGGTACAAGACAGGCATGTAGCCTGGGGGGGGGCTATAGGGGCTTCAGCCCCCCCCCCGAAATTCTCATGGTGGTCCGCGAGAAGGCCTTACTGGTACATTATTTAAACTGTTATGTTTATTAATATCATGATCTGATCACCATTCTCAATATATCCCATATGCATGGGGGTATTGGGGTAACAATACAAAATGTTTGCTAGGGTAGACTCTCTTTCACCCAGACTCAGCCCCCCCCCCCCCCCCAATCAAAATCCTGGCTACGGGCCTGGTACAAGAATACAGAAGCAGTCATCTTTGTTAACATATATGCATTTTAAGGACCACTTTGTTACTTCCTTGAATATTTCTTAAAGTTTACCTGCGATGAATTCTCCACACTTGGTAGAATTTATTTATTCATTTATTTATTTACCATATTTATATACCACCTTTCTCAGCCTGAAGGTGACTCAAGGGGGTTTACAATCGGCATAATTCAATGTCCCCAACAACATAAAATATAGTTAAAACATTAACATGTAGTATAAACCATATAAAAACAATAAAAACAATAAAAGCCATAAAACACAAGTCCTCAGCGTCTCATTACTAAAATCATTTTCCAGTCGCATCGTAGAATCATTCTGTGGATCTAAATGAGCCTGTTCCACTGCATCTGTGAATGCTTGCTCAAAGAGCCAGGTTTTAACTCTTTTTTGAAATGTTAGAAGGGAAGGGGCCAATCTGATATTCCTAAGGGGGAGCATTCCATAGCTGAGAGGCCACCGCTGAGAAGGCCCTGTCTCTCCTTCCCGCCAGTCACATCTGCGAAGGAGGCGGGACCAAGAGCAGGGCCTCCCCAGACGATCTTAGAGACCTAGATGGTTCATAGGGAGAGATGCGTTTGGACAGGTAAGCCGGGCCAGAACCGTTTAGGATTAAGACCAAAATGGAAACACGTTTACATTTCTTCAGTATTATTTTTCTTTTTTAATCAATAGACTTGCTCAATTTTTACTGGTAGAAAATGTATTTGACTGTTTAAAATAAATCTGTGAGCAAGTGAGAGGCTTGCAGACATAATTTGAACATGACCCACTCATTTTTATTTCATTTTACTTTATTCTATATTTTAGGCTTATAATATGCAGTTCTGTTCCTGTTTGATTTCCCTGGACAGAGTGAGATGACATACTAACAACTAAAGATATGAGAGTACTACTAAAAGGAAACGAACTGTCAATGATTTAGAATCTACAAACCCTCGAGTGTCTCCTTTTAGAATTTCAGCTTCGGACATCAATTTGTCTTGGATTGCACTTGTAGGCAATGATTTCCAGCCAGGATTCATCACTGTGGGACATGAGTATTATCTTTGGCTTGTCAAAAGAATTGACAACAGCCAACCTGGTTGGCAGTGCTTCCTGATGGAGTAAAAGAGCATTGATCTAGAGACAGAATGGCTATCCCATGTTGAAATCAATGGCAGAACTAAATCTCAGTGTAGAATTGCCTAACTAAATCTCATTAGGTTGTTGTAGGTTATCCAGGCTGTATGGCCATGTTCTAGAAGCATTCTCTCCTGACGTTTTGCCTGCATTTGTGGCAGGCATCTTCAGAGGTTGTGAGGTCAACAGAGGATGCCTGCCATAGATGCAGGCGAAACGTCAGGAGAGAGTGTTTCTCGAACATGGCCATACAGCCCGAAAAACCTACAACAGCCCAGTGATTCCGGTCACAAAAGCCTTCGATGAAACATAGATCTCATTTATTTCAGTGAAACTTATATGCATATGAATAGGAACTAAAATGAGTTCCCATATTTAATTTCTTCTATTTTGCGGCTAGCTTTAGACCTTAAATTCAAAGATAATTAAGAAAAGAGGGTTCTATGAGTCATACTTGAATACTATGCAGAACAGAGAGATCAAACAAGTTTCCTGCTGAATGTAGATATAAGTCAATACACTGGACCAAAATTTGAATTCTTGTGGACTTTGCCATTGGCTATTATGAGGACAAAATGATGGATTAGATAGGACTTTGTTTTCTTGCAGCTCTTCATATAGCCTTATGTCCTGGAAAATATACCTCCATCTTGGTGGGAAAACGTTTTAACACCATTGCTATACAAAAGCAGCTTCATTGTCTCAAATATAAATTTCTAGATTAACTGCATACAGTCCAGAATCAATATAACCTAGTATAAACAGCTTTCCTTTTCTGCCCTGGTAAATATGCCAGTTGTTTTCACTGCTGCTGAACTCAATCAGATGGTAGGGTCATTAGAAGATCTGTGCCATACAATATACAATAGAAGCCATATGGATTGTGGCATTTTCTAGTAGTACAATGATGTTTAGATTAGAAATATAAATCACATAGCAGGGAAGGAAAGGCTTATCAAACTTATAGAAACATTCATTTCTTGGAACAATGATTAAATGAGATTCTGTTGTAAGACATAAGTCATATAATTTTTCACATGAAAAACCCTTGTAAGGAATAATGTGTTCTTTAAACTTCATCAGAATATTTAAAGGGCTGTATATATAGTAATTCTATTCTTAAGAGTGTTTTATGATATAAGAAAAACATGAAGGGCAAATTTGGTTATGACAATTTACCCCTCGTGCTTCTCTTTCATCTCTAGTCTTCTATTTTGACTCTGAAATCAGAAATGTTTTTATTCACTTTCAGATTGACCATAGCTCTTTTCTATATCCAAATTAGGATAAAATTAGATTAGTTTAAAATCTGTTTGATTCAAACAAGCCAGGATTAAGCCATATTTTTATTATCCTGATTTATTTGCTAACATAGTTTATCAGTGTTTTTGGAGTTCAGATGTATCTCTGCGAGACCGAAAGGTAGAAACATCAGATTTCCTCTCAATATCCATGACTTAGAAGATGGAAAAGAGGAGTGAAGACTCATTTACATTATACTAGACTAGTGGTTCTTAATCTGTGGTCCATGGACTCCGGGGTGGTCACAATGTCCTCACAGAGGATCCATGAGGGCTTGAAGAAATGTTGCAAGCTGTTACAGTTAAAATAGGAGGAAGGAAGGGAGGGAGGTAAGAAAGGTAGATAGAATCATAGAGTTGGAAGAAACCTCATGGGCCATCCAGTCCAACACCCTGCCAAGAAGCAGGAATATTGCATTCAAAGCACCCCTGAGATGGCCATCCAGCCTCTGTTTAAAAGCTTCCAAAGAAGGAGTCTCCACCACACTCCGGGGCAGAGAGTTCCACTGCTGAACGGCTCTCACAGTCAGGAAGTTCTTCCTAATGTTCAGATGGAATCCCCTTTCTTGTAGTTTGAAGCCATTGTTCCGTGTCCTAGTCTCCAGGGAAGCAGAAAACAAGCTTGCTCCCTCATCCCTGTGACTTCCTCTCACATATTTATACATGGCTATCATGTCTCCCCTCAGACTTCTCTTCTGCAGGCTAAACATGCCCAGCTCTTTAAGCCGCTCTTCATAGGGCTTGTTCTCCAGACCCTTGATCATTTTCATCGGCCTCCTCTGGACACATTCCAGAGGATGATGGATGGTCATACATTGATCTCAAAGAGCAGGAGCCTTTCCTCTAACTTTGGGGAGAAAAGAGAGGGGCAGCAGGGTGAACCTGTCACCCTGCATGCAGCTCTCTCTCGGCAACACTTTTCCTGTCACACGGGAAGTGTTGTCCTTCTGCAGAGGACCCATGCTGGCTCCATTGGAGCCAGCACAACATGAAAAGCCTCCCGTGTTGTGGGGAAACACTTTCACCCCGGTTGGGGGTGGGACCTCTTCTGGAAGTCACATGACATCATATGATGGTTGATATTGGGCTCCATCCAGAAGACAGGATGAAATCATCCTTGGATGCTTTTTTTGGTGAGTGTGATGAGGTCATATCTGGCTGATAGAAAGCACAAGACATTTATTCCTATCGCACATACATCCAGAAGTTTTGTAGCTACACCAAACTCTTATGTTATCCATGTTGAGTCACTACATTCACAGAATGCTATAGCTGTGATGAGAATGTTCTCAAAGATAGTTTGATGGACTTTAGAAAAACTGTGGATTCTTGAAAATAACATTCTTTCCCAATTTCTGTGCCACGCAAAGTGATTTTTCAATATTATTATGGTGAAGTTCATAACAATATATTTCCACTGAGGCTCAGGATGGATTTGAAATGTAAAATTCTGATGTTGATGAAGATGCATCCTGTTCAAAGCAAAATGAAGCTTCTTCCAGTCATCTTAGAAGTGCTGTCATTATAGAAAAGAATATCTGTCAATTGGCTTCATGTGTACAGACAAGCAACTATCACAGTATGTGTTATGTTATGATGTATTGTCTAATGAAGCCATAAAACCGTCAAAGTGGCAGAGACATCTTGATATTAAACATAAAGAGCATGTCACAAAGAGCACTAAGTTTGTCAAAAGTAAGGAGCAAAAGAATGACTAACGTAAGAAAGCAGTAAAAAAAACCTGGCTGTAACAATGAGAATGCATTTGAAGTTTCTCAGCTAATAGCAAAAATCAGAAGACCACTTATAATAGATGAAGAACTTATATTACCCACTGTAAAAATCATGATTCCTGCATTGATCAATGAGAAAGTTGCCCAGGGTGCATTTGCATTTTGACACTACTTTAACTGCCAAGTCTTCAAAATCCTGAGAGCTGTAGTTTGGTGAGGCACCAGCACTCTTTGGCAGAGAAGGCTAAAGGCCTTGTAAACTACAGGTTCCTTAATTCTATAAGATTGAGCCTTGGCAGTAAAAGTCATATCAAATTGTATTATTTTTATACTGCAGTTTTTTCATGTCAGGAGCAACTGGTGTGAGAGAATTGGCCATCTAGGACATTGCCCAAGGGACATCTGGGAATGTTTTGATGTTTTACCATCCTTGTAGGAAGCTTCTCTTATGTCCCCGCATGGGGAGCTGGAGCTGAAAGAGGGAGCTCATCTGTGCTCTCCCTGGATTTGAGCCTACAACTTATTGATCTTCAGTTCTGCCAGCACAAGGGTTTAACCCATTGTGCCACCAGGGGCTCCAGTGCAAGTTAATTCCTGGCTTTTTGAGCAAGATTTGCAAATGCAGTGTAACAGGCAAATATAAATCCATGGAACGACTGGACAAAGTGACTGGAAAATTATTTTAGTAAGGATATGCTGAGGACTTGTGTTTTTATTGGTTTTGTATGGTTTTCATATTATATGCTAAATGTTTTAATTGTATTTTATGTTGTTGGGGGCATCGAATTGTCCTGACTGTAAACCGCCTTGAGTCACCTTCAGGCTGAGAAAGGTGGTATATAAATACGGTAGGTAGGTAGGTAGGTAGGTAGATAGATCGATAGGAATACGAAGCAAATTGACAGTTTGTCGACCAATATGAAAGAACGGTTATTAGAAAGAATTCAAATGCTTCCTCTTTTCTGCTCTGCAACTCCACAGAAGAACAGACATAACATGCTATCACAATCATACTATCAGTTACTTTGTATCATTGCTATGTAGACAGAGAAGCTCTAGTTGTTAAGAAGATATCAGAAGAAAACGGACCTTAAATGAATCAGTCAACATCCTCAATGTTATCTTAAAAATTGCTGAATTCAATACTTGTTGATCAGCTTTGCAAGGATATGGATGGTGAACTCCATAACTTTTGCTACACTGTGTAGTCCATTGGCTATCAGGAAGTAAAATTTAATCTCATTTTAGGGAACTTAGAGATGAGGCAATATTATTTCTAATGGAACAGCAGTTTCACCCGAGTGATTATTTGACAGATTTTCCCTGGTTAGTAAAATTAGCATATGTGCCAAATACCTTCACCCATTTAAATATGCTCAATGTACATTTGCAATGAGAAAAAGTTATAGTTTTCAAGTTGAAGACAAGGTCAAAACAATGATAGAAAAAGTTGGAATTGTTGGAATCATTACCTATCAAATTGGAACTATGACACATTTCCAAACCTCACAAATTTTCTGGGTTCCACCTTCGAAGAGTTGTCTGAGAAGGACACATCACTCATCGCATGACATTTAAAAGATTTGAAGCTTAGTTTCTGCGAATATTTTCATGTTACTAATGCAAGCAAAAACTGGATTAGATGTCAATTTTCAGTTAATGCATATGAATTAGAGGGGCTCACAGCAGCAGCAGAGAGACAAGTTCATAGAAATATCCCTGAATGGTGCTCTAAAATGGCAGTTCAAGGAAAGGACCGAACTTTCAAGGCTTATTTACAAGCTGATTTTCTGAAACAATCAAGGAGGAATGTGGAATTATTGATGCCTTTTGTAACAACATATTGGTGTGAAAAAAAAATAGTTATCTTAAAATTTAGCATAGATACTAGGCATGATTAGGTACTGTCAAAATCTTCATAATTCGGAATAAATTCAGAAAAATTACCTTTTCAAAGTGATTTTGAAGTTTTTAAGTAAACTGGAAGTCCCTTTGCCCTTTCAAAGCTTTTCCTGCCATTTTTGTTCCAAGTGAGTTGGAAATTATTCAGCTTTTTCCTGCTTCTGGTCCTGGCCTCGGCTCAAGCCAAAGAAACCAGTTTTAAATCAGAAAAGGAAGGAATTTCCTGGTCTCGCCTCTAGCAAGATAAGCCGGTTTTAAACCAGAGAAGGAAAGAATTTACTCTGCTTGCTTTCCCCCCACTTCTGGTTCCTGGTCTTGGCTCAAGCCAGAGAATGGCTCAAGCCACCCAATGAAACAGGAAATAACACTTTCAAACCATTAACAAAAGGATTCGGAAATCTTGGAGGTTTTGAAAAATTTTGAACATTTTTTTCTGTTAAAATCGGAATTGACTTTAGAATTGAACCACCAGTGCCCCCTTCATCCAAAAAGAGTTTTGAACCATTTTTTGGATCAAACAAGCCTAATAGATACCTTTAGAAAAATGTAGTCAGAATTCAGAATGCAAGTTTCAACTACTGAATTTGATAAAACAAGACTTGTAAGTGAAATGCAGCACCAGCCTTTTCATTAATTAATTAATTAATTAATTACAATTAACAAATAATATTCGGTCATGTTTCAGTGTTCAGGTATTATTGTTGTTGTTATCATTAGTTATGATGATGATGATGATTAGAATCTTTGCAATAAAAATATTGTAATAGGAATATATGCATATACTTATTTCTCCCTTCTCTCCCAATCTCAAGACCCTTGATGAGCAACTTTGAAAAAACTATTTCCCAGACAGGAAAAGAATTCGGAAGTTAACAAGATTTTATTTTTATTTTTACAATTTTTCTTTTTCCCCTTTTTTCTTTTCAAGATTTTTTTCCTCTTTTTTTCCTTTTTTCCTTTTTACCCTATTGTTTTAACCTTTCCTTTCCCCCCAGCCCTTTCACTCCAAACTCCATTAGTAGGGAAACTTCCATACCCCTTTAACCATAGTTATCTTCTTCCTCTTTCCTATCCATTAAACTTTTCTACTCCCTATTCCCCCTTTTTTCTCTCTCCTCTTTTTATTTTTCTTTTCTCTTTTCTTTTCCCCTAAAAATTCAATAAAATTGCTTTAAAAAAGAAAAAAAAACTATTTGATTTTAAATCTTGAGTTAAGTTTGGGTGATCCAAGGCAACCAACAATATTTTTAAAGGCAGCCCATGGGGAAAAAAAGTTAAGAATATCTGCACTAGACCATTAGCTTTATGATATACACCAATTCTGCAAAGCAATATTAGCATGAAATAACTATCTTTCATTCTATTGGTTTACTGCAGATCTCAGTTGTTATTTCTTTTGTATGTTTTCAATCCATTTCTGGATTACAGCAACCCTAAAGCTGGGGTTTTCTTGCCTTCCTCTGATGCTTTGAGTGATTTATCCAAGGACCACTGCTGGGTTCTTATGGTTGAATTGATCATAAAGTCTTAGGGTGCATCTACACTGTAGAATTAATACAGTTTGACCTCACTTGAAGTGCAGCAATTCAATGATATAGAAACATGGGAGCTGTAGTTCAATGAGGCTCTGGTGCTCTTTGGCAGAGAAAGTAAGGCCCATTCTACACTACCCTATATTCCAGGATCTGATCCAAGATTAGCTGCCTTGAACTGGAGTGTATCAGGGCCCTTCCATACAGCCATATAATCTCGAATATCAAGGCGGATAATCCACAATATCTGTTTTGAACTGGGTTGTTTGAGTTCACACTGCCATATAATCCCATTCATGGCAGATAATGTGGGATTTTATACAGCTGTGTGGAAGGGGCCTGAGTCTCCATTGCCATATAATCTGGAATAAGAAGATATTCTTGGAGCAGTAAAATTACAACTGCCATGATTCTGTATCATTGAGCCATGACAGTTCAAGTGGGGAGAAACTGAATTAACTCTACAGTGTAGATGCATCCTGTTTCCAACACCAAAACCAGTAGATCCTGTTGGCTCTTAGATCTCAGTGTCACCCAAAAATCCCCAACTATACACAACTTCTCAGCAACTTTGGAACAATTTTTTTGAGGGGGAGAGGGAGATGAGTCCCCTTCGGGGTTGAGAAGGGCAGCATACAAATAAATAAATAAATAAATAAATAAATAAATAAATAAATAAATAAATAAATGTACTGAGGCAAATCGTACTGAGAAGAGAAATCATTCTCCCCCCACCTAGTTCTGTGGAAACTGGAATTAATCCTGCCACCAGATGTTCATATTTGGATGTGGATTTAGGTCTAACCCAGTCTGGTCCCATTTGGATTTAGATCTAAACCAGCCCAGTCCCATTTGGATTTAGGTCCAAACCAGTCAGGTCCCATTTGGATCTAGGTCCAAATTAGATCTGTCCCATGTGGATTTAGGTCCAAACCAGGCCTGTCCCATTTGGATTTAAGTCCAAAACCAGGCCAGTTCCATTTGGATTTACGTCCAAACCAGACCGGTTCCGTTTGGATTTAGGTCTAAACCAGGCCAGTCCCATTAAATTATAGGTCCAAACCAGTCAGGTCCCATTTGGTTTTAGGTCCAAACCAGTCCAGTCCCATTTGGATTTAGGCCCAAACAAGACCTGTCCCATTTAGATTTAGGTCCAAACCAGGCCAGTCCCATTTAGATTTAGGTCTACACCAAGCCAGTCCCATTTGGATTTAGGTCCAAACCAGGCCTGTTCCATTTGGATTTAGGTCCAAACCAGACCAGTCCCATTTGGATTTAGGTCTACACCAAGCCAGTCCCATTTTGTTTTATGTCCAAACCAGAACAGTCCCATTTGGTTTTAGGTCCAAACCAGGCATGTCCCATTTGGATTTAGGTCCAAACCAGGCCTGTTCCATTTGGATTTAGGTCCAAACCAGGGCTATTCCATTTGGATTTAGGTCCAAACCAGGCCACCACTTTGAAAGATCAGGGTACAGGATTTTACTTCTTTAGGTTCTGGCTGAACACTAACACAATCCTGTCACAAAGCACTTCATTGTGTGTTGTGGAAACGTAAGTGTGTAATGGTAGGATTTAGGCCAAACCAGGCCAGTCCCATTTGGATTTAGGTCTACACCAAGCCAGTCCCATTTTGTTTTAGGTCCAAACCAGACCAGTCCCATTTGGTTTTAGGTCCAAACCAGCCATGTCCCA
Source organism: Anolis sagrei (assembly GCF_037176765.1). NCBI lineage: Eukaryota > Metazoa > Chordata > Lepidosauria > Squamata > Anolidae > Anolis > Anolis sagrei. The sequence continues at coordinate 196,885,007 of NC_090023.1, forward strand.
TTTGGATTTAGATCCAAACCAGACCAGTCCCTTTGGGATTTTGGTCTAGTCCAGTCCAGTCACATTTGGATTTAGGTCCAAACCAGGTCTGTGCCACTTGGATTTAGGTCCAAACCAGGCCAGTCCCATTTGGCTTTATGTCCAAATCAACCCAGTCCCATCTGGTTTTGGATTTAGGTTCCAACCAGTCCAGACGCCATGTATCAAAACCCAAAGAACAGATGCCAACTATCCAACTTCCATGTATGCCACAACATGCATTTAGTTATTGCAATCAGCGGCGAGGGATGTAACATTATCTTGCAAAGTAATGTTCACCGCATCCCGTCGGTTTGGGAATGGATTTCAGCTTATTTCGCGTGAAGTAAACTTTGAGTTCAAGGCACTCCAAGCTTTATTGCCGGCTGCAACCTGTAGGCCACGAAGAAGCCTGGCTGAAGGATGCCTTCTGCGGAGCTTGGACCTCGCATTTCCCTGCCGATGATGGGCTATGAGCTGATTCGTATTGATTGCAATGCTTCTGACACCTGCTCAGAGCTCCCTCTTCTGTTTCCATAGTAACCAAGAGCCGGCATACTTGTCCACATACTTTAGGAACCTCATTAAATCAGGCAGCAGGACAGCAGCTGTGTTCTCAATGTGTTACATTGACAGTCACGGACTAATTTTATGATGCTCAGGTGATTTTTTGGCCCTTTCTCGAGCCTAAACTGTTGGAAAAATGTGGAGTTAGTGGGACAGATGGCAGGAGAAGTAAATATTGCCAATATGTTTTAACACATCCACGTCTCCCGGAAGGTGCAAAAGCAAACCAAAGTCGTGTCGATTGGCTCAGGTAGATTTTTAAAGGAAGCAGAAATAACGCAGGCACTCGCTGGCGATTGTCGGTACCAGAGCGTTTCCTTTGAAACAGTCTGTGATTGAAAGCAAATGGGTTTGTTGCCCCAGCGTGTGTTTATTTTTTTCTCTCTCCTCCGCCTCAATTAAGATATTAAGATTGTAAATTGCAAGCACCGTCTCTTCCTCGTTTTCAAAATAATGTATATTTGCAGAGAAATAATTCAGAGTTTGGTGGCCAGAGTGCCTCACCATGAGCAACACCACCTGAGGCCAAGAATTAGATGACCTACCATCCTATTTCTGACAAAAATTGGATCTTTCTTCAGCACTGGTGACTAAAGAGCCTCTTTCACTACAACCGAAGGCAACAGGGTACATTATAGAGTGAAGGGTACTCTTATCCAGCTCTTCTTTAAACCAGCATTCTTTACCTGAATTCACTATGTCTAATGGTAGAGCCCACTCTTATTCTGAGGGTGCATCTGCACTGTCGAATTAATGCAGTTTGACACCACTTTAACCATCCTTGCTCAATGTTATGGAGTCCTGAAATTTGTAGTTTGGTGAGGCGCCAATACTCCATGCCCCGAACACTGAGACCCCTTCTACACTGCCATATAATCCAGATTATCAAATCAGATAATCCAAATAATAATAATAATAATAATAATAATAATAATAATAATAAATACATCACACAGTCCTATACGCTTGGGAAGTGTTCGACTTGTGATTTTGTGATACGAAATCCAGCATATATATCTTGTTTGCTGTGACATATTGTGTTTTTGTGTCAGTAAAATATAATAATAATAATAATAATAATAATAATAATAATGTATGGATCATCGATGTTGCAATCCCAGCAACAGCAGGATTGAAGAGAAACAACTGGAAAAACTGACACAATACAAGGATTGAAAGATCGAACTGCAAAGACTTGGCACAATCCACTAAAGGTGGGCCCAGTGGTGATCCGCACACTGGATACAGTGTGCGGACCTTGGCCTGCACTTAAACACAATCGGCACTGATGAAATTACCATCTGCCAGCTGCAAAAGCTACCCTACTGGAATCTGCACGCATTATTCACCGATACATCACATAGTCCTAGACACTTGGGAAGTGTCTGATGTGTGATCCAATGAAAAGCCAGCATAGTGGCACAGCTGGCTGAGTGTCAGCTGCATTAAGATCACTCTGACCAAAAGATCATGAGTTCGAAGCCAGCCCGGATTGGAGTGGGTTTCCAACCAATTGTGTGTAGCCTGTTGTCGACCTTTGCAACCCGAAAGACAGTTGCATCTGTCAAGTAGGAAAATAAGGTACCACCTTAAAGTGTGCGGAGGCTAAATTAACTGATTTATGCGGCCATAAAGAAGACTCCAGCAAAGCATTCCAGTGGGGAAGCATGCAGGAATGCGGAAGTGCTTCATCAGCGTCGCAGATGGACGATGAAAGCGACAGCTTCCCTGGCAGCCAGAAAAAGTTAAATAGCCTCTGTGTATGTCTGTATATGTTGTATGTTAAAATTGGCATTGAATGTTTGCCATATATGTGTACACTGTAATCCACCCTGAGTCCCCTGCGGGGTGAGAAGGGCGGAATATAAAAGCTGTAAATACTAATAAATAAAATCTTGTTTGCTGTGTACTAATCTTGTTGTGATAATAATAATAATAATAATAATAATAATAATAATAATTTATCACAAGGACTCGGGATGGCTCATAACAGAATCAAGTCACAATACATACATTAGCAGCAACCAAAAGGACAAGACATCATATATAGCCAATAATCATAAACAAAAATTTAAAAAACGATATCACAATAAATAAATACACAGATTAAAAATTGTATGGGGTTTAAAAACATATTGCACCTTGGAACCAGAACCAGTTTAAGACGAATAGGTATTGACAAGACTGCCATCATAATGAAAAGTAATAGGTACTGACAAGGCTAAAAGACCACCACCATAATGAAAAGTAACAAAAATTATCTGCTTGCAATTGGATTATGTGAGTCTACACTGCCAGATAATCTCATTCAAAGCAGATAATCTGGATTTTAAATGGCAGTGTAGAAGGACTTTGAGGCTGGATCTACGCTACCCTATATCCCAGGATCCGATCCCAGATTATCTGCTTTGAACTGGATTATATGAGTCTACACTGCCAGATAATATGGGATCAGATCCTGGAATATAAAGCAGTGTAGATCCAGCCTGAGTGCCCTTCCACACTGCTCCTTTATCCCAGGATCTGATCCAGGATTATCTGCTTTAAAATGCAATATATGAGTCCCTATTGCCAGATAACCTGGGATAAACAGATAATCAGGGAAAAGACCTTGGGATAAAGGGGCAGTGTGAAAGGGCCCTGAGTCTCACCAGTATTGAGTCTTGAACTACAAATTCTTCAAGTGCAAGCCAAAGCAAAAGAAAGAAAAAAGAAAGGGAAAAAAAGAGGACGGCCTCCTGTACTTTTCATCATTGTGTGAAAGAAGAGGTTTCAGCAGTGTAGATTGTAAGGAAGCCTTTTCATATTTTTGACATGGTGACACGTAATACAAACTCGAGGCGAAGAGTGGTCACTTGAAAACATCTTTTCCTTCCATTCATTTTTTGACTAAGGGGGAAAAATCTCTTTTGCTATTGGTTTTTCAGCTCCAGGAATGAAATGTCAGCTTCCTTCCTGTATCTTTTGGTATGCAGGGGGCATTTCTTCAGAAACCTACATCAGTTCTAGGCTTGTAGAGGCTTCAGATAATAAGCAGCATTGCTTTCAAAAGTGGCTTTGGCTTTGCAGGAGGCTGTTCTCTATCCGAGGGCAATCCCTCATTGACTGGCTGTCTAATTCAACTCTAATTTAAAGATAAGAACCATTAGATGGAAACATAGCAGCGATGTTGTTGTCCATCAGCAGTGACATTCTGCACAGCTGTCTGGACCAGGCATGGGTAGGTAAAGGTAGTCCCCTGACATTAAGTCCAGTCATGTCTGACTCTGGGGTGTGGTGCTCATCTCCATTTCTAAGCCGAAGAGCGAGCGTTGTCCATAGACACCTCCAAGGTCATGTGGCCGGCATGACTGCATGGAGCGCCGTTACCTTCTATGCGCTACCAGGCATAGAACTCAGGTAAATGTTCTGTATTTTATTAATATTGAATTTGTTTCTAATAATGCATCTGTCTCTTTCTCTCTCAATTAATACATGGTGATTTGTGCAAATCTCTCTCTCTCTCTCTCTTTTTTTTTGGCCCTCTTTCTAAAGTGATATACTTCTTCTCCTCCTTCCCCCACAAATCTGTAAGTGGTCACCCTAGGGGCCCATCCAGGCAGTACCTTTAGCGAATTAGTGAAAGTAATTTCCAAAGAGTTCAAGAGTCCATTAGCTGTTGAACCAAGGCATCAAAAAGCAATCCAAAAAGACTTGAGTTAATAGCAAGCAAAAGAATCCTTAAGCAGGATATTGTCCAAAAGTTATCAAAGATATGGAAATCTCCAGTAACATGAAGTCGTAAACAGGAATCAAACCAAGAATCTTGAAATACATGAAACAGGAACTTACAACTAGAAACTGGGAGTTGTTTCCCTTTTTTACAATGTTGTTCCCACTAAAGACCTGAGAGCCCAGAAACCACTTAAAAGGCCTCAGTCCCTCCCATGACATCACTTCGCACACACCTACTTTTTCACTCCTTATCTCTAAACCTTCATCTCCCACATTCTCCTCCAAAGGCCACTGTGTCCTATTATCATGGGAACTGATATTACTTTCTCCATTGCCTGGGAATGGCTTGGACATCTCCCTCCAGACCCCTGCCCTCTTCCACAGACTCCTCAGATATTACAGGTTGCAACCCATCAGCCCCTTCCTCATGAACTCTTGGAAAGCTCATCCAATGCTTGCCAGACTACAACACCATGAGGGAAAAAGAACAAGAAAAGTTACTGGAAAGATTCAAAAAGTTATACATTTTACTGTGCTGCTAACCATTCTAGAGTGAATATTTAACAAGTTGCATACTCATGAATTTGACTCATCCTTCTCGTTATGTTTCCACTCCATTTCATGTGTAATATGTATTTATGTAAGCGCTATCCATGAATAAATATATCTAAAATTGTATTTTAAGAGGACCAGGTCAAATGTTCAGCCTATGAAATATTTATTTGATTCCATCTCAGATGAAGTCCAGTAAACCAGTTGGGGTAGCTCTAGGTAAGTATAAATAAAATGTAAGATTTTTACTTACAGTTCCCTGGCATTATTTTTAATGACTAGTAGGAAGCAAGGAGAAAAAAAATGTTTTCCCCAAGTTGCTTGTTGTAATGTTTAGGAACTGACAGCAGTATTAATTATTAATTTCTTGAATAACTGACTTACTTTGAAGGTGTTTGTTGTAGATCAAAATATTTATATTGCACTATTAAGTGAAGTAATTGATTTCTCAAAACCTGCTTAAAATGAACACAATTCTTCACTGAAACCAATTAAATAAGAGGTAATTGTTTTACCTCATATCAGCAATTTTAAGCCAGCGTCTTAACACGAAATGAAATTTTGTTGCACAAACACAGCTGTGCTGCTGATAAAATCCATGGTGAAGGTTTAATGTAAGTACGTATTCTCTAACTAGCATTATGGTTGCAATATTGTTAGGTTGATTTAAAACATTCCAGTCGAGCAAAAATATGTTTTCATTCTACTGGGAAACATTAAAAAGAAAAAAAAAGTTGTGTGACATGAATGTGGATAACTTATTGAAGCTGGAGATGATAGCTGCTCTGTTTTAGTAACCCCTGTTCTTTCTTATAGAGAGAATCACCTTCTAAAATGGTGCCTATTATGACATGAAATTGTATAGGTAGGGATAACTGAAAAAGGTTCGTTTTTAAATTTCTTGAGCTATTCATATGTATGTGTGCCAATTTCACCAATGAATCATTTGAAATTCTTATGACAAATGGATTTAATATGTTGTTACACATTTACTTAAAATCCCATTTGTTTTGTTTTGTTTTAAGTATTTTTATTGCTTCCCAGCCCACGTGGTCTCCCAAGGCACTGAACAAATAAAAGGCAATTAAAACAATACAAAGGTAAAAACAGTTTAGAAACATATTTACACTTTAAAACCTCCTAAAAGCAGTCTAAAAACAATCCTAGAATCCAGTTTTGAACAGTTAAATAGCAATTTCGAACATTAAATGCCATGTGGAACAGCATTGTTTTGGCAGCTTTCTGGAAGCTTATAGCAGATGGATCCAGCCTAACTCCTTGGGTGGAGAGTTTAATTCAATGAGGTTTATGGCAAGGTCAATGTGTATAGAACTACAGTCTATAAATGCAAATATAGTGTCTGGAACAGTATTCCAAGGAGCATATAGGATAAACTGGATCATTCTCTCCAAGGGCATATATACCACTATGGCCCCATCTATGCTGTCATATAAAATCCGGATTATCTACTTTGAACAGGATTATACGGCAGTGTCGACTCATAAATCCAGTTCAAAGCAGATAATGTGGATTATCTGCTTTGATAATTGGATTATATGGCAGTGTAGAAGGGGCCTATAATATCATGTGGATCATAGTCCAACACATCTAGAGCAGGGGTCCTCAAACTAAGGCCCAGGGGCCGGATACGGCCCTCCAAGGTCATTTACCCGGCCCTCACTCAGGGTCAACCTAAGTATGAAACGATTTGAAACCACACAACAACAACAACAATCCTATCTCATCAGCCAAAAGCAGGCCCACACTTCCCATTGAAATACTAATAAATTTATCTTTGTTAAAATTGTTCTTCATTTTAATTATTGTATTGTTTTTAAGTGTTTTTTGCACTACAAATAAGATAAAACAGGAATTTTATTCAAATTATAATCCGGCCCTCCAACAGTTTGAGGGACTTTGACCTGGCCCTCTGTTTACAAAGTTTGAAGACCCCTGATCTAGAGTCCTGGTAACCTGCTAACCTGATGTGAGGACCCTTCCGCACAGACATATAACTCAGAATACCAAGGCAGGAAATCATGAAATATCTGCTTTGAACTGGAATATATGGCAGTGTGGACTCAGATAATCCAGTTCAAAGCAGATATTGTGGGATTTTCTGCCTTGGATTATATGGCTGTGTGCAAGGGCCCTGAGGAAAGAGCAGGTACTGGGATAAATGTAACAGTGTGCCAGAGAAAGAGCACCTGCATCTTTTACTGGTGTTTAATATATTTTAAAGGCCAGGTATGGTGTTTAAATACCCCTGAAGGCATCAAATCCCATCTGATCTTTGAAGCTAAGTAAGGTCATCCTGGAGATACCACCAGGATACCAGGTGATATAGGCTATATTTCGATGGAAGGCTATACAAACTAACTTTGAATATGTCTTTCCTAAGGCCACTTCTACAATGCCATATAATCCAGATTATCAAAGCAGATAATCCACATTATCTACTTTGAACTAGGTTATATGAGTCTACACTGCCATATAATTCAGTTCAAAAATGAAAATCTGGATTTTATCTGGCAGTGTAAAGGGGGTCTAAGTAAATCCTATGAAATCCACGGTGTTATCATAAATCTAGAGGCAACTTGAAGGTACATGCACATACACACATATACATATAGGATATCAAATCTGACAATTGCAACCAAAACATGTTTGTTGTTTAAGTGCAGTTATTTTGCAGAGCAATTGAATACTGAAGACCCCTTCTAAAATGTCATATAATCCAGATTATCTGCTTTGAACTGAGTCTATGGCAGTTCAAAGTAGATAATGTGGATTATCTGCTTTGAAAATCTGCATTATTTGGCAGTGTAGAAGGGGTCTTAGTCTGATGAAAATTATGTTCTACAACATCAGTGGATTCCTTAGGCAATGGTCAACATTGGATGACTATTGTCCAATCTGAATGGCAATTGGATGCTATCAATTTGTCAGCCGTGGGAACCTTTAGTCATCATAACTGTCAGAAAACAAAATTGAGGAGGATTGCTATAAATCAAAATTGGCTAGGAAGTCTATGAATCATAGAGGAACAATAGATTTGTGAAGGAGAATAAACAGCAGAAGGTCTGAGAAAGCACAAACAAAGCTGTGGTTTTATTAATGTCAGCAAAAAGCTGTTGAGGGCGGCATCGGGGAATGTTCTATCATATTAAGAACATACAGAAAGACAGTAATGGCATGCTATTTGAAACTATGGGCTATCTTCACAAATCGGAATATCCAGCTCTCAATTCTTTGGGTCTACCCCTAGCTGTACCTTCTCTAGCTGTTTATCAAGGCGGCACGGAGATTATTTGGAAAAAGTGCTTGTTCTCTTGGGTACTATTGTTTGAGACCCATGGTGCCTGACAGACACATCTACTTCCCCAGATACTGACTGCAAAGCTCTTTTGAAAAGGCCCACAATTGTGGAATTGTGCTGAACAGAGTTAAGGATTTGCAAAGAGACAGATAATGAATAATGGAAGACTAAGGGCATTTTCACAAGTGGCACTTAAAAAAAATTGAATTTCCTCCATTTGTAAATCAAATGGAAACGTCACATTAAATAGAATGTATATTCAGTTTTTTAAAAGGCTTTCTTCTCCTCCTTTTTAGAAAAAAACATTGCATTAATAATGCTCAGAAATGATATATTTCAGGGAAAGAACTGTTCTTAGAGTCACTTAAATCACTTTAAAATTCCAGAAGCAATTGGCCTTAGTGAGCATCCAGGTTATATAACAGGCATTTGACTTAAGCTGCAATCCTATACACACTTGTGTGTGTATGTGGTTTCAAGCTGCTTGTTGACATACACTGACCCCATGAATTCTATAGGGTTTTCCAAGGCAAGGAATACTCAGGTGTGATTTTGCTAGATCTTACTTCTGAAATATAGCCTATAGCATTTGGTATTATGGGAATCAGTGCTCTTCTACACTGACAATATACAGTAAAGTCTCGCTTATCCAGCCTTCACTCATCTAATGTTCTGTATTATCCAGCGTGGTCTGCCTCCCGCCTGGATCCACACCTGTTTCAAAACATTGCAATGTTTTGGAGCTAAATTCGTAAATGCAGTAATTGCTACATAACGTTACTATGTATTGAACTGCTTTTTCTGCTGATTTATTAATGTTTTGGTGCTTATTTTTTAAATCATAATGTAATTAAATGTTCAATAGGCTCTTCCTTAATCTCTCTTTATTAGCCAACATTTTTGCGTACCCAATGTTCTGCCGGCCCATTTATGTTGGATAAGCGAAACTCTACTGTTTCGCAATTTGATGCTGACTCAAGGCCATAGTGGCCACAAAATGCACACCACCAATGTGTGCTGCAACATGCATCTAGAAATATACCACATATTTTAAAAAAGGCCCAAGGTAGTTCAAGTTCTGTAAACAAAAACAAAAACGCTTTATAGCAGATGCCAGTTTATCCCAGATCCAGAATAAAATGGGCACCACAAAATGTACAATCCTCCTGAAACACAATAAAGAATATCAAATGATCTTGCTGAAAAACTCTCCAAGAGCATGGTTGGGCAGCAAGAGGCAATTGACCCTCTCGGAGGGGTAATTGATGACCTCCTCTTGTGTTACCTTCCCTTTTTTTCATCCCCTAAACCTCTGGTGCACTGATGCACATCTCTCCCAGAAATTGAAAGGGAAAATAACTTTGCAAAGCAGTTTGAGACCAGGTTCAATGGTTAATGTAATCACCCATTGTAGCCTCAAACCTGTTTCACAAATGTCAATCTGATCACCAGTGCAGTGAAACCAGTTCCTTTGTTAGCACAGTTCTACAGTGACATTATAATCCAGCTTGAAACCAGTTCCTTTGGAACTGGTTCCAAGATGGATTATAATGTCACTGTAGAACTGTGCTAAATCCTTTAAAACCAGTGGGGATTACCTCTTCCTTTGTTGTTTTTCTTTCTTTTTTTCTTGAGGGATATCATCCCTAATTTAATGACCATGGCTCAATGCTGAGCCATCCTGGGATTTGTAGTTTGGTAGTTCTTTGGCAGAGAATGCTCTGCTGTTAAGAATTAACCTAAGGGCTAGCAAGTTCTGTCCTAATCATCCTTTCATGTACTCTCTCATTGTACAAAAGGGACATGGCTGAAGAAGATTAAGGTTGCTAACAGAATTGGGGATGGGGTGGAGACTAGCCTGGAAAGGCCATGAATGGCAGAAGTCAGGAGAAAAGTCCAAAACCCCTGGAGGCCCAAAGGTTGGGAACCACTGGTATTGAGTTATAGATTTCTGACCTCATCATACGGGGTAATTTCAGCAGCATATGCCGATTCCCCTCCATTTCAACTCCCAGAAATCCTAACAGGTGGTAAACTGGCTGGGGTTTCTGGGAGTTGTAGGCACCTGGGGATCCACAGGTTGAGAACAAGAGGTGTGTTTTGATGTGGCTCATGGATGAGAAGATTTCATGGTCATGCTTTTTGGACTGAAAAAGTTCCATTCCCAAGTTTCCAATGAATCGGACTTCTATGAAACATGCCACTCAGCATCAAACAAAACTCCATGGGAGTTATGTATTCCCAGCATAGTTTTTTTCTCTCTTTCCAATATGGGATCCATCATGCAGTACAAAGTTACCTTCTGATGATCAAGCTCAAAACAAAGTACACTGGAGCATGGAGGTAAGAAAAAGCAAATCCTAGGACCATCAGATATCTTTGGTCGTGTCCAGACAGCTGTATAAAATCCACATTGAACTGGATCATATGGTAGTGTGGACTCAGATAACCCAGTTCAAAGCAGATACTGTGGATTATCTGCCTTGATTTTCTGGGAACACTGCTTCTAACTATGTGCCAAGTGTATTGTCTGGTTTGATCCTCCAAGAACAAGTGAAGCTGAAAGCTTTCAGTTAAATATTTCACACTGGAAAAATAATTGCCTGATATGGCCATTGCATTGTGTTTCCAAATCAAAATTAATGTTTGGGCACTAGCTTTTTTTTAAAAAAAAACCCTCAGCGGATGCATTTATTATTAACTGATGTTCCTGTTTGAAACTGTGGAAGAGGCAATGTGGTTAACAAAGACAGATGCACTTTCATTTTTATTGTTAAGGATAGAAGTTTTAAAATGTTTGCTACAAACAACTGCTGTTCTCAGACAGCTTTCCTTTTTATTGGTGCCTGTATTGAAAAATTATTTATTATTTGGGGTTCTAGCTGACACTGTGTGTAATAGATTTCTTGGAAACAGAGTTTAACCATTAAACATGAGGAAGTATGTCATAATTTTCTGCAGTTAAATGCCTGGAGGTGAAGCTGAGTGAATTTAATGCATCAAGAAGGGTAATTATCAGATAATCTTGATTGCCAAGATTCTTCTTGCTCCAGCCGAAGACTATTAGCAGTGTATGCACATGAACATTTAAATCTTCACAATTCATTCCTACGTTTTGTTATCAATAGCTGGATGCTTCTTGTAGTGTTTTACTCTTTCTCTTTTGAATATTTCTGCTGCATTTCCCCTTTTGTTGTTCAGCCCAGTTCTTTCACCATAAATTGTACTCTACTTCCTTTATACCTTTTCTTTCAGTAACAGCTATATGACTGTTTCCATGTAAGAAAATTGGCAAAAAATAATAATAATATAGCTTAGCAACATCACTGAATAGATTTTATGAATAACGAATTCTGTTGCCATTTTTTCTTCGATTCCTACTCATTCTCCCATACAGATATATGCTCTTAAAGTGAATAAACTGCTTTCATTATGCACGCACTGAAAAATCATTGCACATTTTAAAAAGTGAGCTTTATCACTGCTTTATCTCCTCGGTTAGGGAACTGCTCATCTGTCATCAATGGTGTATTTATTTTTGGAATAGATGACAACATCTTGGATGGTTTCTTTGTAGTTCAAACCAAAACTCAGAGTGAATTCATTACCCCACTGATAGGACAGCCACTAACAACCATGGTCATTTTCCCCCACACAGGTTACATCTACACTATAACACTAATGAAGTTCAGTGCCACTTTAACTGCCATGGCTCTTTGATATATAAATGAAATATATATGTTTCTAAGGAATACTTGCACATGAGCTTTAACACACCCACACATATAGCACTCACACCTATGTAACTCCTCTACAACAGTCTTACTCAGTCTTTTTTTTTTTTGTACCCTTAAAATAATTTTCAGGGTCTCAGGAAGTTCCTGCATGAAAATTATTTATAACTATAGCTCAAGATAAAAGGGCATGTTCCTGGTCACAATCTCTTGAAGAACCCATAGCAAATTCTCATGAAACTCTACAGTTCCAGGAAACCATGGCTGAGAGACCCTGCCCTACAAGCCTAAAGACCTCATCACACTAGAGCAGCTTTTCTCAACCTGAGGGTCAGGACCCCTCGGGAGGTGTCAGAGGGTTTGCCAAAGATCATCAGAAATCACAGTATTTTCTGTTGGTCATGGGGGTTCTGTGTGGGAAGTTTGGCTTAATTCCATCATTGGTGGGGTTCATAATGATCTTTGATTGTAGATGAACTATAAATCCCAGCAACTACAATTCCCAAATGTCAAGGTCTATATTCCTCAAACTTCACCAGTATTGATGTTGGACATATTGAGTATTTGTGCTAAGTTTGGTCCAGATCCATCATTGTTTGAGTCCACAGTGTTCTATGGATGTAGGTGAACTACAACTCCAAAATTCAAGGTCCACCAAACCCTTCCAGTATATTTTGTTGGTCATGGGAGTTCTGTGTGTTGAGAATTATTCAATCCCATGGTTGGTGGAGTTCAGAATGGTCTTTGATTGTAGGTGAACTATAAATCCCAGTAACAACAACTCCCAAATGACAAAATCAATCCCCACCTGGCATATTGGGTATTTGTGCCAAATTTGGTCCAGTGAATGAAAATACATCTTGTATAGCAGATATTTACATCATGATTCATAACACTAGCAAAATTATAGTTATGAAGTAGCAATGAAAATAATTTTATAGTTGGGGGTCACCACAACATGAGGAACTATATTAATGAAAGTTGAGAAACACTGCACTAGAGAATGAATCTACTTTAAATCTGTTTTTGCCTCCTGCAGAATTCTGGAGTTTATAGTTTAGTGAGGCTGTTAAAGCCTCCTCCCTAAACTACAAACCCCAGCATTCTGCAGGAGGCATCAACCGGATTTAAAGTGGATTTATTCTCTAGTGTGTTGAGGTCCTAAGTACAATAGTGTACTTAGTGCTCTCTATAGACTATAAACTGTATGAAAAGAGGAAAGCATGAGTGGCTAAGAAAGACTGGAAATTGAGAGCCCAGGAATGTATTAATAGTAATATTAGTGGGGTTTCTGTGGAAAGTTAATACTGGGGGTGAAACATCTGTGGGAGTTTTGAGATGGGTCAAAGACAACAGAGAGAAGAGACAAGGAGAGAGAAAGAATGTGGAATTGTGTTAAAGATTACTGATCATATAAAGAGTTGTTATGGTTGGTTCACTGGCCAGCCACATGCTCAATTTTCATTAGTGTACAAAATCAGTGGAGTCCGTTCATAGTGTGAGGAGTTCCATCTCATTATATTTGCTCCTAGAGGAACAGCCAACTTCTTGTTAGTAGGGGCAAAGTAATGTCAGCTTCCAAGATTTAAACACTGTATGGTGCTGGTTTATATAATCTTGCCTTTTCACCCATTCACTGGGTCAAATCTAACATTAGTTGCACTTACGAAAGAATTATTGAAATTAATAGGACTTGTTAGCTGCAAATAATTTAACTCCTATTAATTTCATTTTGGGGGTTTTTTCTGCATAGAACTAACACCTAATTCATCCCACTGCCTTTGTTGTTGTCATCTGGAATATTAGACTACAAGAATGGCATTTTTGGACCACACTTCCTAGCCCTGATAAATTATACATTTATATTATGATTGAACGGAGGCCCAGAGAAGCTTTAAATAATCCACTTGTAAAGTAATTCTCCTGGCAACCTTGTCTCACAGTGTGATCGGTGTGGATTCTGTACCTTCCATTTCTGAATCAATACATGGAGAAATATTCAGCTACAAGTGTCTGTATTCATATAAAAGATCCTAGATTGGTGACAGCCTATTTGGTTAAGCATTCCTACTTCCCCAAGCAGTGAGAAGTTTTTGAGACAAGCACAGCACTGCCAGATCTAGTTTATAAGGATAATAAAGCATGGGAGATTCAGTGGTGTTTCCATAATATTTGGATATTTTTACAGATGTACAACAGGTACAGCCTGAAAGCAAACCAAGCCCTAGTAGTAGACAGCAAAAATTAAAACAAATCCCTCCAAAGCAGCCATGATAGCTGTTTCCAAAGCTGCAACATAAATATAGCTAAATCTAGATAAACTCCAGTGCTTGGGAAAGTTGCCCTTTTTGGTATACAGTCCCCAGAATCACCAGGAAATCTGAGGTTTGCACATACAAACAGTAGGTTTTTCAAACTGTTTGGTAGTCTTTTGTATTTTGGGGGAGCAAATGCAGCCCATATCAGAGAGATTAATCCTTTCCCACCTCACAGTTTCTTCCTGATGTAAAAGTCCTCTCCAAAAGTATAGTGGTACTAGATCTCACAGTATCAAAGTAACAGGGATGATAACCTGATGTACCACCCCACTTACGTTTTCCATACTGCCAGTAGAAATTGTCATAATGATTATTGAGAATAACAATATACCATTAGTTGTAATTTTGGGGTTAGCCTGGTGATGAATATTCCTGGAAAGTCCTGAATCTTGCATAGCTTAAAGACAAACTCAAACCCCTTCCACACTGCTGTATAAAATCTACATTGAACTGGATTATATGGCAGTGTGGACTCAGATAATCCAGTTCAAAACAGATATTGTGGATTTGTTGTTCATTCGTTCATTCGCTTCTGACTCTTCATGACCTCATGGACAGCCTACAGGGAGCTCTGGTTACAGCCGCCAGAGCTCCTTGTCGGCTGTCACCACCCCCAGCTCCTTCAAGGTCAAGCCAGTCACTTCAAGAATACCATCCATCCATCTTGCCCTTGGTCGGCCCCTCTTCCTTTTTCCTTCCATTTTCCCCAGCGTCATTGTCTTCTCTAAGCTTTCCTTTCTTCTCATGATGTGTCCAAAATACTTCATCTTTGCCTCTAATATCCTTCCCTCCAATGAGCAGTCAGGCTTTATTTCCTGAAGTATAGACTAGTTGGATCTTTTAGCAGTCCAAGGCACTCTCAGAACTTTCCTCCAGCAGCACAGTTCAAAAGCACCTATCTTCCTTCGCTCAGCCTTCCCTATGGTCCAGCTCTCACATCCATAGGTGACTATGGAGAATACCATTGCTTTAACTATGCGGATCTTTGTTGCCAGTGTGATGTCTCTACTCTTTACTATTTTATCGAGATTGGTCATTATGGATTATCTGCCTTGATATTCTGGGTTATATGGCTGTATAGAAGGCCCCTTAGGCCCCTTCTACACAGCTGTATAAAATCCAGATTATCTGCTTTGAACAGGATTATATGGCAGTGTAAACTCAGATAATCCATTTCAAAGAAGATGATGTGGATTATCTGCCTTAATAATTGGATTATATGGTTGTGTAGAAGGGGCTTCAGAGAGCTAAAGTAAATAACCATTTGTGGACTTCAGGATTTGACTGGTTGGAGCCATGGAATCATAATAGTCAATTTGTGTGGTGTGAAAGACCCCAAAGAATGGAAACTGATAATGGTATTTTCAAATAATGGAAGCTCCTGTGTTCTCTGCTTGCAATCTCTTCGTGTGAGTTGTACCTGTGATTATCTTGATGTGTTGTAGTTCAGCGTGTTGCTCGAGTTGCTACTCCTAGTAGCAGGGAGAACGGGTCTACTTTAGAGTCAGAAGGAGAACAGCAGCGTCAGCACATTAGAGAAATCATTATGACTCCAAGTGATACTGACACGTTCCCAGGTTTCTCCGATTGTGAGATGGGGGATGGGGGAGTGAGCAGAGGTGTAAAGAGGACTGCTCATGAGCCAGAGTCTGAAGGGGAATTACAAAGGAAGCGTATTCGGGAAATACTTTGTGCACCAACAGAGGATGAAGATTTCCTTGGGTTTGAAAGGAGTTCTGGGACTGGGAGTGATATGGAAGAGGAAGAGGAGTTAGATTGGACCCGTGTGCAAAACATAAGGGATATCTGTAATCAGCCCACCTCTAGTGAGGAATTTGAGGGGTTCACTGGGGATTGGCAGCCAGGGGACTCTTGGCAGGATCTGAACCCTGATAATCGTTGGCAGAGGTGGAGGGATGGGCATTCAGCTGCAGGTTTAGGAGCAGCTGAGAGTGATGACGAGAGGGTGGGGAGCTCATCAAGCTCTGAGGAAGAACTTTGAGATAAAAGGGGGTTCAGTTTGGACTACAAGTCCCAGAAGGCAAATTGTCTCCATGGGACATAATTCTTTGTACCTGCCAACTTTCCACCTTGGGTCCTGGGCTATAGCTTCGTGTGTTCCTGTGCTCCTGTTTCCTCGGTGACTCCAGCGTTCTAGCCTTGCTTCTCTATGGATTTGACTACGGACCGATTTGAATTCGCTTTTCGACTTCTGGACTTTGCTAATACCTTTGTGACTTTAACAACTTTTAGTTTTGAAACTACGTTTTTCCAGCTTCAAAGACTGTGCTTTTGTCCTATTTTGATTTTTAAACAATTCGCTTCATCTTTTGTTTATTAGGCAGCGCTATAATCTGGATTATATTTTTGTTTCTCCTATTGACTTGTTTCTGGTGCCAAATTGCTCCAGCAGACCTTAGCACTGAAGTTAAGTGCTTTGTAGGTCCTTTTGTTTGCAATAAAGCTGTGTTTGAACCTTTAATCTGTGTCTGGTGTTGTTTAAGGCTTCTGGGTCCTGACATGATGTGTGTCACGGCTATGTGAATCATGTGGTGTAAGTAAAACTCTGTGGATTGATCCATCCTGAATTATATAGATGTAAATAGTGAAACTGAGATTAAAATCTCCTGTTGTTTGGCATGACAATTGAATCCTGCAAGTGTGTAGGAAGAAGGTCAGAAGTAACGATAGTATTCTGCTGAAAATCTGTGAATGGACTCTGTTACATTTGCTTGCTACTGTGGCATTTGTTTGTCCAGTGTGCAACATTTCAGGGAGCTTGTTATTGGAAAACTATAAGTCACGTACCAGCATCCCACAACATGCTCATGAAAAGAAGAGCATTTCAAAGTGAGCCCTCAGTCTACAAGTTGCCACTTGTAGAAATAAGAATTAGAGCATGAAAGTATTTTGAAGTTAACGGACTGGATACAGCATTTAATGTCTATAGTTAGAATGGTAGGATCTGGCAAAACTGGGAGAGGTGTAATTTCCCTCTTCCCCACTGCATTCCCCGTGCATCCTGAAGCTTGTTTGGAGGGATGGGAATCCCTCTGAAACCAGTTTTCTAATGGCACAGATTTACAAGGAGCAGGTAAGATAGTCCCCAGAGTTCAGACATCTGAACACTGGATTCATTTCATTATTATTATTATTGCTACTACTACTACTGCTACTAGTATTTGATGTGTGTCTTTAAACCATTTCTGACTTCTGGCAACATAAAGCAAACCTATCATGAGGTTTTCTTGGCAACATTTGTTCAGAGAGTGTTTGCCTTCCTCTGAGGCTGAGAGTGTGTGAATTGCCTAGTGAATTTCTATGTCAATTTATTATAGTTGTCTCTTATTCTTTATCAGACTCAGTTTTTTCTTTCTCTTATTTTGTTTTCCTTCTCCTCCTCCTTCAAAGTTGTGTTGAGCGTTTGGTTCCCAGTTCTTTTTATTGTGATAACTTCGAGTTTTCAAGGTGTTTGTGAGCAGTTAGTTGGAAACACCAAACATTAATTTCAGGACCAATAAATAGTGAAATATATCTGTCTTCAGGTGTGAGAAGTGGTTGAAGGCAATTTAAATTAGATGTGATGCTAGTTCACAGAAACTTGAGAGCAAGAAAAACATGCTTCCGGATATTATGATGCCAGCAGTTTGTCACAGGCACAGGACATGCTAAGGATCAAAGGTGGGTGGAATGATTTGTTTTAAACCTCAAAAGCAAGGGGCCTGAACCTTCAATATTTGTATGGCATTGCTGGCAGAAATTCTGTACTTTATGAAGAGGAAATATATCCACACTGTCTCACATTTCCAGCTAATGAAGCTACGTAAGGGAAAAGAAACATAACTCCTGGCCAGGATTAGCAGGTGTTTAAATGCCAGGAGATTAAGAATAAATTGTAGTATGTTTTCCAGACCTAGGCAAGTTAATTTTCAAAAGGAATTTGTTGTGCCACTTGTTATTATGATCCCTTAATTCATTAAAATTCCCCAGACTCCTTTTAAACGCTGTTGTTTTCATGATTTGCTGATCTTCAGTTTGTAGTATTGTTCCCATTACATTTGTTCACTATTTGTGTTGTGTAGTAGGATTGTGCGTGGAACCGTTTTCCTTTGTTTCATCCATTCTTTTGTTACCTTCAGAAGCACGTAATGGGAAGGCCCCTCCTGGTACAAAAATCAGCTCGATATGATAGCAAGCAAGAGCTGATCCTGTCTCCTCTCCTGAAAGTGAGAACTTGCCTCATTGCCTTGGAAAGAGTGCGTGTGTGTAGCGTGCAGGCCCAGAAGGCCCAGAAGATAGATAGATAGATAGATAGATAGATAGATAGATAGATATAAAATCAGGAGTTATTATTTGCAAAAAGGATTGTTATTATTTCCCCATTAGCCAAAAAAGTTTCACACTAGTACCAAGCACTAATATTTCTTTCAGCTTTTTTAAAGTCAACTCTCAGAATTTGGAGAGATGGCTAGGGCAATGGTGGAGAAAGACTGAGAATGGATCAAATCAATCCCATTTTAGAATCTACTTTGCAGCAGTGAGTACAGCAAATAAATGATTCGTTGCTGCCTCTATTCCATTGGCTCAGTCTCGTCTAGCATAACTGGTCCAAGTAGTAAAGGGTTATTCCACCCTTAGTTGCAGTGCAATTAGACTGCTGTAATGCACTGTACACGGAACCCATGGATGCTGTAGCTAGTACAAAATGCAGCAGATATAACTTTTAGCTAAATTCAGATTGCATCTGCATGCAGTTGGGTAGTTGAAGCTCATTTCCCATGTTGAGCTCATTTGTGGAAGATGCCCCCACCTGACTTTGGGAGTTTATGCCAAAGTCTACAACATCCAGGATTTTCTGTTCCTAGGTGTGGGGTGGCTTAGTAGGGTTATAATAAATGGTAGAGATTATATGAAATGCTCCATCTACCAGTTCCATTAAATATAACTGAATCTGCATAAAGCCTAATGTGTCCAAGTTACAATATGCCGCATGGCTGTCTTAGTAAAATAGGATATCTTAACCTTTTGTAATATGTATGAATTTGTAGCCTTGTTCAAGGAAAAATAAACTATTTGGAAACCATTCTAGCATAAAATCATGTTTGATATTAAAGAAGTGTGATGAATGTCAGCTTGGTCTCTTGCTGTGTGTAGTCTCATTTCAAATTTGACTATCACTGTCCCTGTAGGGGTCAGAAGACCATTTTATCTCTTAAATAGAGACTGCTACCCCTTTCTGTGTAATGACAAAAGTAACAAAGGATCCTATTTTAACTATAAGAGTCACATTTGTGTGATACGGAAAAGTTTTATATCACACATTGAATAGATATATATAAGTTTAACTCACTACCATTAAGAAGTTATAAAATGCTTATAGGAAAATCTGTGCCACATTCCCATTTTTTACACATTTCATTTTTGGGAAATAATTTCATAGGAACAGAGTAATTAATTTAAAAAGAATTACATTTCACACAGTTGCTATCAGCATTGTTCTCTGTGTCCAGCCATCTCGAGTTCCAGTTCCAAGCTGCCCACAGACATCATGTGTGGAATTAATAAATCATCATTTGTCTTCTCTTACGCCATACACATGCTTAAACATGCACATGCACACACAGATAACTTCTCAAATACATCATTTTAGCTGAATGTTCAGATAATTTTGCAAAATGGAAGGGTATCATTACATGAACGTAAATTGTTTCTACATTATAATTTGCATCCAAAGCCTTCATTTCCTACCTCTTCTTTATTTAGTTTTGTGCACTGTGTAATTCTGTCGAGGTTATAATCTTTAGTGAATGCCTGGCAGTAAACTATCAGAACAGATTGATTTCTATAGCAGTCTGCAGGAATCAGGAACCATTTAAATAATAAAAAACATACAAGGAAAAGAGGCACTGTTGATGGGAAGAAAGAGAACGATACAAATTTTGTTAAATTAGTTAAGCAGCTGGCTGTGGTTTATAACATACAATAAGTTACAGTACGACAATAATAAGTAAAAAAAGAACAATATAGATTGCTGCAACCCATTCTACCTCCTTTCTCCTCTGAATTTCTGTCATCAGCAAAAGAGGAACTGTTAAAAAACTAAATGGGAGAAGGTGTAAAAAGGGTAGGTTATCCCTTTCTCCTTCTGCAGGCAATAAAAATTTCTGCAATAAAAGGGGACTGTCCAGACGACGTTCTGGGAAGTCCTGCATTAATTCAGCAGAAACAAGGAAAACCTTGGTTTGTGCTGAATTAATTTGTTAGTGGATTTATTCTGCACCTTCCGGGTCTGGACTGTAGAATACTGCAGTCCAGACACCATTCCCACAATTTACCGGATTAAATAAGGCCAATAAACTGTGGGAATACCCACCCCTCCCCCCAAGCCCCCAGATCCCTTAGCAAAGTAGTAAAAACTTACCTATCCTCCATTAGAAGCCTCAACAAGCTCTCCTGGTGCATAGAAAATCGCTCCCCCATCCTACTCTCCTGTCGTGTAATTTCTATGTGCCGGGAGAGCTTGCCAAGGCTTCTAATGGAGGATAGGTAAGTTTTTACTACTTTTCTAAGGGGTCTGGGGACTTGGGGGAGGGGTTAGGGCCTCCGGACATTCTCTCGGGCTAGTCCTGAGACAATGTCTGGACACCCATGCCAGAAAGCGCATGCTTTCTGGTGTGGGTGCTGACAGCCCCCCACAAACAACCATGGTTTTTTAACACGGATGTTTGTGGGATAAAGGGCTGTCTGGAACTGCCCTGCAGCACCAAAGTCACCACCTAATCACATGATATAGCTTCCAGATAGTCATTCTATGCCTTGTTGAAAATGGACAGGATTGGAGAAGTGACTATGTCCTTGTATTCAGATGTGAAATTATTACAGCCAGACTGACGTCTTTGAGGAACTCCAGGAAACACCAGCGTTGATGTAAGGCTGTGTGGGAATGATGGAGCAAGATTTATATAGACAATACAATAAGTCCAGGAGCATGCTCAGCATAACATAGGTCCGCTTGATTGCAGTTCCTGTTTCCCTCAACCTCTTTAGATAGCAGAAATGTTCAAAACTCAGAATCACTTGGTTGGTTAAGAAGAATCTCAATGAATCATAGGGAATGAGACTTTATTTATTTATTTATTTGGGGTTCTTGTACCCCGCCCTTCTCACCCCGAAGGAGACCCAGGGCGGCTTACAACTGCAAGGCACACTTAGATGCCTTTGCAAAAGTTTGGCCTATTTGCTACTTTTGTTCTTGCATGCTTTCTACTATCCACTGAAAAATGCTTCCTCCATTCTGTTCTATGTATTTAGACCAAACTTAGGAAGTCATGCCAGAGATCAGTTTCTTCCTTGTTGGGCAACTGTAGAGAATCAGTAAAAATTCAGTATGGATATTGAAATAAATGGACTTCTTCAAGTATACTTCTATTAATATTGAAACTATATCTGTTGCAGTATCAATATTTAGGATTATCATTCTGGAATTTGATGTTAGTGTCGTGTGCCTCTTATTTCAATGAGAACCTATGGTTGGTGTTTATATAAATCTGTATCTAGATTATTTGCTAAAGTTAGTCTCTTAGTTTACTCTTGAAGATATTTTGGTAGAAAAAAAATCACTTGGGGTGAGAATTAGGTATCATTGGACATTTTTCCATCTCTGATTTGAAGAGTAGCCTCTGAAACCTTGTGGAAGCAGAACTTCATTCCCTAGGCAAACAGAGAAATGGAAGCAAACTTAATTCATCATAAAGGATTCCTATAGAATTTTGTGAGAATTGCTATTTACTGTCTAGAAAATCTTACAATCCACAGCATTGTTTACTCAGAATCCCCCAAACTCCAAATCTTCAATGAATTGGGCTTCAGAGTCTACTCCCAAAAGCAGAGATGGGAAAAAGCTTAAAGATTCAGATGTTGTTGTTTTTTTTTGGGGGGGGGGGGGGGCTTTGACTCCTGTTATCCTTCACCACTTCCTATCCTAGGTAGATCTGATCATAATTGTACATTTGGAGGTCTTTTGTTCCCTATCCATTTTAGAGAAAACTTTTGAATTATTTTACTCTAGTTGGGTCTTCCAACAATATTCAGTCTAATATTTAGTTTCTACTACAGGTGAGGTTAGCCTGCTGGATAAGCAAATGCCAAACCTTTGGAAAAAACAGCCAGAACCATGGGGGAGAAAACAAACATTTGGCCGCCTCCTTTCCTGAGAGCAGCTTGATAGAGAGATCCCAGATGGTTGGCTCCTAAAACTTTTGGGAGGTGGGGAGCAAGTCTGGGAATTATTGCATTTTGATGCCAATCCACATATACCTTTCCTTTGTATGAGTCAGAAAAGAGTTGACTCCACAGGCCAACAACTGAGTCTCCTCACATAGTAAATCAAATCCTACCATATGATTTGTCATTCTAAGTGTTTGCTTGTATGTATGTACTAGGCCTGGGTAACAACGCAAAAATTTGGTTTTGTAATCGTTTTGTAATTGGGGTGTTTTTTTGTTTCGTTATTTAAAATAATTACAAAATTTTCCAAAAAAAAAGTTCGGTATTTACGAAATTTTGTAAATATTTACAAAACATTTTGTAAAGATGGCGCCCTTTTTTTTCAATATTTTTAAAATATTTTTTTTCAAATATTTTTAAAATATTTTTTAAATTTATTTTTTTTATGTCTACTAGACATAGTGAGGCAATTGGCTACAACAGCAGCTGTTGATGCTGCATAGCTCCTATTTAAATTTAAACTGAGCCTCCTCCCTCAGTCTTTGAAGACTTGCCTTGAAGACAGGACGTGGCTGCGCTGACCTCCACAGGGCTAGTGTGGCTCAGGGATAGCGTGTCAGCCTCAGAAGCAGAAGTTTTCAGGTTGGTCTTCAGGCGGGCTGGGGAGGTGGGGTGTTTACTCACCTCCCCCACCGGAGCCTTTACTGCTGGCTTCGGCGGCATTTTGGCGCTTGTTCCTGCACCGGGCTGCCGGCTGAGCGGCGGGCGCCATTTTTGGCAGGCTACGGCCCTCTTTTTTGTTTTCAGAGTGCTTCGGGGGGGTGCCTCTCCCCCTCCCTCCCTTACTCGATGTTAGGCTCTGTTGGCGGCTCGGCGGCGCGGCTGCTTTTATATTAAAAAAAAAAAAACAAATGCGCTCGCGGTGCCGCCGGGCAGTGGGCGCCATTTTAGGCTAGCTGCTGCCTTCTTTAATTCCAGTAGGAGGGGGGCTAGCCGGCCAATCAGGAACAGCCACGGTGCACTGCTGGGTGCTTGGGAGCGCCGGATTGGCTCCCAGGGCACCAGCATCCTCCATTACATTAACGAAACGAGCGGAAGCTCCTTAAAAGTATGGGGGATGCCGATTCGTTATTTTAAAGCCCTGCCAGGTTTTAAAATACGTTTCATATTCATTTTGTAATTGCTAAATTAACGAATATTTAACGAATTACAAAATAAACGAAACGAATAGCCCAGGCCTAGTATGTACTGTTCCCTCTGGAATAATGACAATGGGTTCTTCTGTGTTAATTATATTATTTCTATTTGGTATATGTACTGTGGTTATTCCTCGTGTAATCATTTTATCTACCATTTTCTCCCCTCTTATTCTTCACACTGTAAATTGGTTCACTCATGCAGTTAATAATGGTGTATACAAGTCACAGCATTTATTAACAAATCCATTTGAAGCCAAACTATTACATAAGGGTTCACTTTAGCATTGACAATCATTATAGTGAATTATTTGCATGACTTCTGTCCAAAGTCCCATAGACAATGGTCAAGATCCTGTAGCATTAAACTATTTGCAATGGTTTGCAGAACAAACTGCTACACAAATGGGATTTTGGCATTCACACAGAGAGACGAACAAGGGGACCTTCTACACTGACCATTTACTGCAGCTTGGATCTGGTTTGGGAGGAACTGGTTTTGTTGTGTAAGTGATTAGACTGACAAGTCTGGAAGTGTTTTGAGGCCAGGAAAGTGATCACATGAACTACAGAACTTGACTTTAGACTTCCATGTCAGCTTTCCCTACCATTTACAGAAGAGATGAGGGTCACCAGCACCCCGTGAACCTTAGAGGTGAAAAAAGGGGAAAGTGACAGCAACAGAGGCAATCATGTACCCTTCTCAGGGTAATTAGCTCCAGACTAGTCAGCCATACTCTGGCTGCCCTTCACTTTCTCGTTCCAAATTCTACAAAGCACATCAGAGAGGGTGGGTCTCTACAATGCCCTCCACATTCTGCAAAGCCAATTTTGCCTTGGGGCCTAAGTTATATAGGGATCTGTTGCAATGCATTAAAGGGCTTAACACAGATTTCCCCACAACTTTCCTTAATGCTCTTTATACCCCTTAATCTACGCTGTAGCATCCTCTTTTGCCCACTGATAATTATGAGGCTGCATTAATTTTGCAAAGGAATGGCAGGACACTAAGGCAGCCTTTGGCTTTGCTTCCTTGCCTTGGATTGAATATGAAACTGACTTTGTGAGCCTTCTGATATTTGCAAAACTAATATGAAAAAGTATGGGTAAGTTTTGATTCTAAAATATTTGATGTGGGCCATGCTTCTGACTTACAAATCTTCCCATTTTCGTACGATTTCCAACTCGTCTGATTTTGTTTTGCATATGCTTAGTGGACAAATCTGCCTGGAGGATACTTAATCAAACCCTAGTATTACAAGAGAAAAGGAATATTTAAACCCTTTCTGAAACCATGTACAGGCAGCCCCTAAAATAAGTCCTGCAGGTTTGTTCTTAAGTTGAATTTGTATGTAAGTCAGAATATGTACATTTTAAAAGCATAATTCTATGCATGTGTGTATGTGTGTGACCTTTGGATAGCATAGGGAAAAGTTAACATGCATGTGGTATTTGTTTTGCTTGTTTGTACCTCTGTTCAAAAGGTTTCACCTCACTTCCTGTTTCTGTGATATCTGGATTTGGAAAAATCTGTCTTGTTGTGGAAACAAGGACTGGTGATAAAGCTTCAGTGAAGACACTTTTTCCCCATGATAACTCTTTCAGAAGTGAATTTCCCTTCTGAGGGGTAGATTTCTCTCACTTCCGATTGTCTCACCCTCATTTGTAACTGTGAGTCATTTGTAAGTTGGATGTTGGTAACTTGGGGACTGCCTGTGTAGTCCAACCTTCGGGGTGCGAAAGGTGGGGTAGAAATGTCATAAATAAATTATAAAATAATAAATACCCACAGTTTTATTTAGCCACACCTGATAAAACGAGTCCTTTTTTAAATTTCAATAAGGTTCACTATTAGCCAGAGTTTCACAAATCCTTACAGATCTGGGAATATATCCTCTGTGGATCTGTGGCTTCTACCATACTGTTACCATTGTTATTTCACAAATAAGGTTTGAGTTCATGATTCAGGTTTCCCATCAGTTTTGGTTCTGTACTACAGTAGACCAGTAGACCAATCAAGCTGTGTTCCTCCGGGTGTTTTGGACTTCATCTCCCCATCCACCCACTTTACCAGCTGTTAGGAAAAGTTTGAGAAACACTGTAAAAACTTTGACTAATTCTTCAGCAATAGATTCAATGAGCTTGTTTTAGTTAAGACTTGAGATTGAATTGAGACCAATATGCATCAAAGGGATCATCTTTCAAGTAGTATCAAGCCACCAAGATCACACTTGCCATGGAAGAAAAGATCCCATTCTGTTCCTCCTCAAACCTTGATGTCCATTCCTATGGGCACTGTCTGCATAATCTGTGGCCCTCCAGATGTTTTGGACTTCAGCTTCCAGAAATCCTGACCATTAGACAAGCTGGCTAGGGATTCTGGAAGTTGGATGGCCACAGGTTGTCAGATCTGCCTTAGGGTGTCCCACCATTTGAGAGTCAATTTCTGTACTACTCATTAGAGCATGCTTCAGTTAATAAGGCACTCTTTCATTAATTACTCTCCTAACACAGGACACAAATTATATTTTGCAAACTGAAGTATCTTGCAATATTCTGCCCTAGATTAACTATTTTTCCAATAATAATTAGTTTCTATCCGTTGGCAACATCTGAGATTCTGGCTATGTTCTATAGTAGTTCATTTGGTTAAATCTCCCCCTGGATACATGTTAGTATCTGTTCATTTAAGATATTCTCATTGTGGCATATTACATTGCTAAGCAAGCTTTTCCTGCTGGGCAGAAGATCAGTGTGTTGAACAAGATTAGCATGTGTAAGCACAAAAAGGAGGAAAATTTGAATATAGTAGGGCACTTAATTGGCCAACTGCCATCAACCATTTCAACACTTGCACACCTTCCTGGCCACTTGTACTGCATTGTTAGAGGAGAATAAATCATTTGACACACAACTAGGTTTTAAAGGAGGGTGGGGAGAAATGTGAAAACCATTCAGGCAAAAAATCTACTTGAAATGTGTGAAATTTTCCATCTGAGTGCTTTCTGCCAAGAGAAAATATTGCAGTGAGCTGCAATATTTTTAATCTTGTTTTACATTAAATAGTTTAATATATAAATCTCTCAGGGCACAATTGTTAAGTTTCACACAATTTTTATTTCATTTTCAGGTAACAATGTTTTCCAGTATGATTCTGTGAAACTGCACAAAATATGTTGACATTTACATAACTCTGCCACCACGGCAGAGAGACTACAAATTTTTGTGAATATAATATAAATGCATGTAATACTTAAGCTACCTGAAATTGGAAAAATGTTGCTAATAAAAGAGAAAGCTAAAGCATTCAATGGCAATCTATATGCATGCCTGTCCATGTACAGGATGTACATCTTAGACCAGTTTCATGAAGGGGGACTAAATTAAGGGCGATGACATGGACATATAAACAGGCATCATCCACATGGTATGGTATTCCATATGACTGGCAACATGACACACCTTAACCTCTTGCTTGAAAAGATCTGTATAACATTATTTCACTATTTTTCCTTCATAAATGAGAGTTTTCTTATCATTTATATTTTCTTTTATTTAGTTTCCCATAGCAATTGCCGTATTGGCCACTGTGTGCAAAATATTTGATTAAATAAGACTTCAGATTAGTTCAGCATAGTTCCACTTGCATCAAAAATACTTTTATGATGTATGTTAAAATGGATTGGAAAATTCCAGGTTGAATTCTAACAAAATTAAAAAAAACATGTTTTTTAGACCAGTTGCAACTATGGGAAAATCAATTTCTATTTCTTTTTGTTCAACAAGCTCAGATAACATTATGCTCAGATAATATTATGCTTACCACCATCAGGTTGAATCACTTGCAACATGATGTTTGCTCACTGACATGATAAAATGGATGTCCCTTTATAATATGACTATTAAATATCTCACTAATATTGCATTTCTTAGAAATGAAATAAATGATGTAGCCAGCCAAATTGTTCAAGTAGTTATGCTTTCTTAACCACCTTTTAATGAGGTTAATGAAAATTCAATCTTTTGTGATTTCTGAACACTGCTTCCATGGTTCCTCTCATAAGGAAAAACAGGTTTTGGCATTCTTTCTAAATTGCATGTTGTAAAATATTGTATTTTTGGCCATGATTTGCATATATATACTGGAGTGACCCAACTAAACATTATGTAGCACCACTTGAGTACTCTTAATTATTAGCTGTCATATTGAGATTAAATTAAGCATTAAATTAAGGTTAAAGAGAGATTAAATTGTGACCTGAGGTGCAAAAAACACTCACTAGGTACTGAAATAGAAAGTCATTATTTGCACAGAATAAAATTAAGGACCTGTGCATCTTTATGATACATTAAGAAGATTAGTATCATCCCTATAATCAGTGCTTAATCAATATATTTATTAGAAACTAAATAAAAGATCTATCCAACTAAATTGTTCAAAGGCAGTGTTCTAAGGTTTTCATCCTGTGGGTCCCCAGGTGTTTTGGCTTTCAACTTCCAGAAATCCCAATCAGTTTATCAGCTGTTAGGATTTCTGGGAGTTGATGGCCAAAACATCTGGGGACCAACAGGTTGAGAAACACTGTTCTAAGGGTATGTTTTGACCTAGGTTGGGATCACTTTTAATGGCTTCTGGGAACAATGCCTCACAAGGTTTTTTCTCCCTGGGTTTTCTGATAATGTTGGATTTTATATTTTGTTGTTAGTAGGCAATTTTGAAGTTCTACATCTCAAGAATTTTTTTTATCACCAACACTGCTATGTAGCCACAACATTATATTAAAATGAACATACTTACAGTAATACCGCTGTGTTAGCTTTGAGAGACCCTGAGTAAATTATCACTCCCAGCCTCCTTTAGCATCAACCCTCTTTTTCATATCTCAACAGCTCACCCACACTCCACCCAATATCAGGCAATCTGATAATGCTTTTCTTATTAGAGGGATAGTCTGTTGCATTTGTGGATTCTCTCTCATGTGAAGAGCTTTCATAGATATAGTAGGTTGTCCTCTTCAGACATTTCACTCTCATCTTAGATAAGCAATTACTGGGAGAGTGGTCCTGCATACTTCCCTCCTTGTGTGTGGAATGCATTAGCTTACCAATACTTGAATAAGGCATTTGGCACCAACAAAAACACATAGATGCCAACTGAATGTGTGAACTATACAAATTGTGTGAGAACTATTGGTGGCATTAGTTAGGACCCAGAACAGGAACAACACTGAGAGCTATATTTTAATGGATTACCTCCAAATATGGAACTTTCTTTTTGAAAATCAAACTATATTAGGGCTCAGATACAGGCAGGCTGAAAGCCAGAAAAAAGAAACCTCAGTGGGCGGGATGTGTGTAAAACCATTTAGTGAAGAGTAGGGCCATAACACAAAATAATTCAAGTTCTATGACCCATTCTATATTTTTATATAGACTTAATTACATCAAATTTCTATTTTAGCTACAAAATTTCAAGTCTGAAATAAAAACTGAAAATGAATCTTAATTGGTAATTTAGTGGTTACAAAAGAATACCAGAATGCCTGTTGGAAACACTTGAAAACTGTCAACACAGAGAAATCAGGCTCCATTGATAAACTTTGGTGGACACTCAAGAGTGCAAGTCCAGTCAGTCTTTCTTGCTCCATGGTGCTTCTTATATATGTTTTCAAACATTTAAGAGTTTAAACTACCTTTCATTTGTAGCTGTTGACACTGGCAATGTTGCAGAAATCTGAAGAAGTTTCTTCACATTTGGAATAAAACTATGCTTCCAGTACATTTGATGGTTTTCTACAGTTGAAATCTTTTTCCATTTTCTACACCACAGGTCAAACTCTTCCATCAATGTGTCAATATTTTGAAAGCATTCATTGTAAAGTCCTGTGCACTTCTCCAAATTGGATTTTAAATGGCTACAATTAATAGGGAGGAACAGTTGCAGTTCCTGAACCACTTCCCTGTGCCTTGTAAACCTTTTTTGAATCTGACTGCAGAAAATGTCCAGAAATGGAATGTACACATTTAGCCTATAATATTCTATTGGTGTTGGTGAAGTTGCCAGGATGTTGCTTTTACATGTCTGCCTTGAACAGATGTGAAGAATCCTAACTTCTCCACCCATAGACTCCATCACTGATCTTGCTGTGTGAAAGATTTCCTGAAATTCTTTCACAGATTCTGTGCACATCTCCATAGCTTTTTCTAAGAGACTGCAGACTACATAAAATGCCCATATCTACTCTTTGTAATGTTTGCCAGGTTGAAGGGATGATGACAGAAACTTTCTCAGGATCTGTATGGTTACTACAAATTCAGTATTCAGAACAGCTAAAAGAAGGTGTTCGGCTTGGGAAGAAGTCTCACTGTTGTATAAAGGACTCTCTTTTTGTTCTTCAAGTGTTCTTACCACCATATTGTACAGTTCATCAAAATGTAAAACTACATAATGTCACTCAATCCAGGTTTCACAAAGTGGCAACAGGTCTTTTGCTCTTGATTCAGGGAGACAGTCTTTTATATTTTTCTTCAACAGTTCCAGTCTAGTGGATGATGCTTTGAAGAAATTGCACACTGATAATATTGTTCCTTGGCCATTTTTGACAACTGAAATGCTGCAAATCTTTGCTAAGGCTAGATTTAGTGAGTGATCACTGCAGTGGATGTAGCCATTGGATACTTCTGCGATATAATTGCTTGTGAACCACTAATATGACCTCTCATATTAGCAGCTCCATCATAACGCTCTCCTCACAAGTATTGCAAGCTCAGCCCATTTTTTCCAGTGTTTTCAAAATAATGCATGCAAGTCCTCCACCTATCATATCACTTATGTTCACAAAGTCTATAAAGTTTTCTCTTATTCCTGCAGCTTCAACATCAACATCAATGTACCTTACCAAGAGCTATAACTGTTCTGAGGTACTCACATCCAAAGTTTCATTTGGTCAGAGGAATACCATGATGCATTGCATCTTTCAACAATTGTTTATGTTGAAACAATTGTGGTGACAACAACTATCTTGTCACCACAAATGTCTATTAGTTCATTCTGTATTTGAGAATTAGTATTCATAGCTGCAGTTTCGAGATTACTTTTCAAATCAGTGTCACCTGATCTAGCATGAGATCTCAACAAGGCCCTGAAATTACCATCATTGTGCAAAGGCTCTTCACAGGTAAAAGGTCCTAAATCATTGCTCCCTCTTAAAGCCAAGATAATACTTTCCAAAATGACAGAAATTTGTTTCTGTTTTCTTCTGCTTTCTTCTTATATCCTTTATCATGATGATGGGTTATAGCAAGATGTTTTTCATTGTGAATTAGCATTAAGTTTTCAGTCAAATACAAGTTGTTCTGATGTACTCTGTTTTTTGGTGAAAGAGTTATCATGGTGGAAAAGTATCTCCACTGAAGCTTTATCACCAATCCTTGTTTCTACAACAAGCTATTTTTTCAAAATCCAATTATCACAGGGACAGAAAGTTAGTAATCTTCTGAACAGGGGCAAATACAACAAAGCAAATCCTTCCCTATGCTATCCAAAGTGTGTGTGCTTATAGAGTTACACTCTATATGTTCTGATTTACATACAAATTCAACTTAAGAACAAACCTACAGGACCTATCTTGTTCATAACTTGGTGACTGCCTATATGTATTGGGGAAAGTGTCATTAGATAAAAATAGGAAACCAGTCCTGCAATTCTAATATGGATGAAAAAGTAGAGAGGGGCACTTAGGCTGCATTATTGATTTAGAAAAACATTTGAAAGCCTCAGCTGGAACAAAATATTTACCATGTTAATAAAAAGTGAAATAAATTTCCAAGAGAGCAGGATCTATATATAATCAGGAAGTCATAATTAGAGGAAATTCTATTGAACAAATGGCTATAATAAACTAAAGCATTCATCAAGAATGTTCACTTTACCCAGTACAGTTCAATATACATACAGAGGATGTAATAAACAAAATAAAGGAGCTAATAAATAGAAGTTTAAAAGGAATTAGGAATGAAGTAAACAATTTTATAGCTGATGGTGGTCAGGAAGTATTTTCAGTGATTGACTTTTGAAAATACAAATGTTTTTGCTATGATTTTCTGAATGTGAGCCACCTTGAACCTTGAGGAAATGATGGTGTAAAAGCAAAATAAACAAAAACATCTATTTAGTTCTATTAGACTCTTCCATATTTCTGTATCCATATATTCCAAGTTCACTTTCCATCTTTCAATATAGTTTTAATTATGTCTTCATCTTTCTCTCAATTTACAGCTTCTTTCCAAATTAATTAGTTCCCCTATGATCTCCAAGCCAAGAAATCCGGAATAGACCAATGTGAATTTATTTATTTATTTACTTTATTTATATACCGCTTTTCTCCCCCAGCAGGGACTCAAAGCAGTTTCCAACATATTCACAGCAAAAATGTAATGCCTAACAAACAGATAAAAAACCTAGCATAAGAGCAACAATAACATATAACTATTAATTAAAGTATTAAACCATCTTAAATAAAAACAAACAACATCTAGACATTTAAAACATGGAATTAAAAACATTAAAACCATATAATCCAGAAACCAAAGTCCGAGGCCTTTCCAAGTGTCAATTGCACATAATCCCGTTCATTGCTTACATTGCTTTGCTGCCCAAAGGCTTGGTCCCACATCTATGACTTTATTTTCTTTCCGAAGACCAAAAGGGAGAGTGCTGATCTCATTTAGTTGGGGAGGGAGTTCCACAGACAAGGGGCCACCACTGAGAAGGCCCCATCTCTCATCCCCACCAGTTGCACCTGCGAACAAGGTGGGACCAAGAGCCGAGCCTCCCTGGACAATCTTAACCATCTAGATGGTTCATAGAGGGAGAGACATTTGGACAGGTAAGCTGGGCTGGAACTGTTTAGGGCTTTATAGGCTAAAGCCAGCACTTTGAATTGTGCTCAGTAGCAGACTAGCAGCCAGCGAAGCTGGCATAACAGGGGAGTTATATGCTCCCTGTATCCTGCTCTGGTGAGCAATCTGGCTTCCGCTCGTTGGACCAATTGGAGCTTCCGAACAGTCTTCAAAGTCAACTCCACATAGAGCGCATTGCAGTAATCTATTTTCGAGCAAAGATGAAACCATAGAATCAGGAAATGGTTGCTTAAGTCTAGCCTGAAGCACATTGCTTTGAGGAACTTTTCAGAATCCCAGATCATATTCAGAGATTCAGTGGCCTTGAATGAATTTGGAGCTTCATTTATAAGCCAGTCTAGCCTTAAATCCCACTTCCTGGACATTACTGGTCTTACCAATAGGCAGAATGAAGCAGCCACCTCAGGCAATAGATGCTGTGGCTGGTCTGGTCAAGAGGTGTTGTAGGATACAGTTGAAAACTTTCTGTAGCTTGATCTATTTCTTTTTTCTTTCTTTTCCCCCCTCTTTTCTCCTTTCCAGCTTTTCTTTTCTTTCTCATCTTATATTAGATCACTTTATCCTATTTTACTTTGTTTATTATTTCACCTTAAGGATTTTAAATGTTTTTTTGTGGAAAAATTTCAATAAAGATTTTTTTTTTTAAAAAAAAAGAAAACTTTCTGTAGCTCCACAAACTGATCTGCTGCCCTTACATCTGCTGCCCTTAACCACTGTCCAAATGGAATTATTGAATGAATAGAATAGGAAGTATTTGGTTGTGCTTGCCTGGGACCATCTTAGGCTGGCTGTACAGTTTATAGAATGCTTTTTTGTACCAAGTGATCTTTATCATAATATTTGAAATGTCTGCCAAACAGATTGTTAATATTAGTTTAGTTCAGAAGTACAATAATCACGCTCTGAAGTAAGGAACCTAAGCTGTAGTAAACTTCAGGCTCATCTACTCCACCTTCTTTATGTTTTTGTTCATGAGAGCCGTTGCAGCATTGTCCTATTGTATCTGAATATGACAAATAAAATGATATTGTGTTCCAACTATTATTTATTTATTTATTTGCAGTATTTTTATACCGCTTTTCTCACCCATGGAGAGGACTCAAAGCGGTTTACACAAAAATAGCGGCAAAATTCAATGCCTTACATACATGAATCAAAACTCAAATCAACAACATATAGCTAGCATAAAATCAATAGGAGAATGCATCATTAGGTAAAATAAAAGGACATTTTAAACATGAAATATCAGAATTGAAACAACTAATAAAAGCATTAAAATCACATTATCCAACTCGTAGACAGGGCCATTCGATTGCACATATTCCATATTTGCATTTTGTACTGCATTACTAGTCAAAAGCTTGGTTCCATAACCATGTCTTTGTTCTTTTTCTAAAGGTCGGGAGGGAGGATGCAGATCTAATCTCACTGCGGAGAAATGTCCAGAGTCAAGGAGCTAGTACTAAGAAGGCCCTGTCCCCACCAACCACACTTGTGAAGCAGATGGGACCAGCAGCAGGGCCTCCCCAGATCTTAGCCTCCTTGATGGTTCATGGAGGAAGATACGTTCGGACACTACAGTGGAAAAACAGGATCTGAAACAACTATTTGATCTTATCTAATTAGAAAAAAATGCATATACAGACATAACAGGAAAGAGTGATTTAGTCCTCATTATATGTAGAATATTTATACTGCCTCTTTTTGCAAATGTAGAAGAAGAGATGAAGAAGCATGAAACTCTGACCTTGCATATAAAGATGAACTGTCATTTAATGCAATGTCTGACCTGGCTACTGGTGAGGGACCACCAAGGATCACCAGTGGGGATTATATACAAGCTCAGTTAGAAGCCAATGACACCTAAAATAAATAGTTCTAAAAATTATAACTGAGGTGTCACAAGGAGCCATTAAATTCCCTATATAGACTGACCCTAAGCTAAAGAGAATCTTTCTTGTGCAAACTGCAAATATGTTTCTAGGCCAATCTATAATTACAACCAGCATGTAGAAGTATCTTTAAATTGCTCAATATGACAGCTGTTATCGTGTGAGAAATCATTTTGTGTAGCACTCCCCAAATATGTTTCACTATAGCAAAGTGTAAAACTTACTTTTGAAATGCTTCTGCAGGAAAATAGCTCCAATCACATGGCAAGCCTCTGTGATACTATGTGAAAGAACTGTAATACCATTTCTGTGTCTTGGTGCCTATAATTCCCCTTTTTTCACTATATTCTTTAGGCTGTATCGTTCTAATAATTTTAGTTGGGTCTGCAATGCACTCTATTAAGCCATTTCTTTCCCTCCATATATTATTCATAAGACTGATCTTTTATTTAGTGTTATTAAAATTAATTCTTCATTAATTCTAAGAAAAGATGAACATACAGAGAACGACTTTGAGATAAATTCAGCAAATATTATTAAAGGAACCTGAGTGAATTACAACACCGAAAGGGAGCATAATAATGATATGAACTGTTTCTGAAATATAACCTTTTAGATATAGCAGCTTCGTGCCAGGAACAGTAAACTCATTTAACAATATACCAAAAACATAGGCCCATATCAGACCATAATTACTGAGCAGATTCAGCTGAAGAGCTTTGCTTTATCACTGTGTCTTGGAAAGTGAGACTAATCCAGAAGCGTCACATACATAAATTAGTCCTAGCCAGAGGCAAGGCTTACTGTAATTAACAGTTGTTTAGGAACTCTACGCAAGAACTGTAGGCATTCAAATTGTTTCTGAGCTTGCAATGTGATGCAGGTACCGAGGTCTGCTCCAACAATGCAGGAAGCAAATTGTACAGTCTGCACAATACTTAAAATGGGCAAGGTTCACTACGGCAAAAAAGTTGATTTCAAGCATATAGATTTAGAAACTGCAACATCAAGTGTGTGTGTGGAACTGTCACTGAAGACTGAGCACCAGATATAAAGCATTCATATCTCCTGACATCACCTCTAGACTCCTTCTCAATTGGGATTCTCTTGCACGATCAGAGTCTTTGAGAACACAACTTCATTGCTAGGATACAATCAACGCTCCCCTTTATTCAATGATTAATTCTCAGGGCAATAGAAAACCCATATTACACAGTCCCTAGCCTAAAAAATATGGTTATCAACTCACTTCTTATTTGTGCCGTTATTTATCATAGTTGCAATGCTTGCAGATTTGATTTTACATAACCCATTCCCAGCAGTTTTTGTTCACTTTGTGATGCCCATGGCATAATTCCCACTGGAAGTTTTTCTCTACCTAGAATGTAAAACTGAATTCTGCACGTGTACAGAGTACAATCAGGCTAACTAGATTCCTTTGGGCTCATGTGTGAATGTTTGTGCAATGTATCAGCCACTTACACTCAATGAAGCTGACTGATCAACTGCAGGAATTACGCAGCCAAGTGCTTTGTAATGTTCTTTTAACATTGAACACTTTCTTTCAACAAAGCACTTGCTGACTATCCTGAACTAAATCAAGCAGTGGTTTGTTTATTAAGTGCCTTCTCTGCATGCAAGCTAGATCTGTTGTCTGGTTATTGCAAAATCTTTATGTCATTGTTGCCCATTATCTTATTCAGTCCGACCCTTACCTCTCCGGTTCCCTAATATTTGGCATGGGACACAAATTGGCTTTCCTGGTGCCTGTCTGCTATAACTGGTACAAGGAAGTGCAGTTCTTAGGAAGGTACACAACTTTTTATTAGAAACAGATGCACACACAGCCGCATATACTCCAAAATACTAATTACAAAAATGTCCTCCTGGTTTCCAACTTAATAATAATAATAATAATAATAATAATAATAATAATAGAACAAATGCTATCAAAGCCAGAATTGAAAAGTTGACAACAGATCCCAAGTGTAGACTCTGCAAGGAAGCAGATGAAACAATAGATCATATCCTCAGCTGCTACATGAAGATTGTGCAGACAGACTATAAGCAGAGGCATAACGCCCGTTGCTCAGATGTGTCATTGCCACAAATACCATCTGCCTGTGACAAAGAACTGGTGGGATCACAAGCCTAAAAAAGTTACAGAAAAAGAACATGTCAAACTCCTCTGGGACTTCCGAATTCAGACAGACAGAGTTTTGGAGCATAATATTCCTGACCTCACAATCGTGTTAAAAAACAAAGTATGGATCGTTGATGTTACAATCCCAGGCAACAGCAGGATTGAAGAGAAACCACTGGAAAAGTTGACACAATATGAGGATTTAAAGATACAACTGCAAAGACAATGGCACAAGCCAGTAAAGGTGGTCCCAGTGGTGATCGGGACACTGGGTACAGTGCCTAAAGACCTTGACCTGAACTTAAACACAATCGGTACTGACAAAATTACAATTTGCCAGCTGCAGAAGGTGACCTTACTGGGATCTGCACGCATTATTTGCCAATACATCACACAGTCCTAGACACTTAGGAATGTCCAACGTGTGATCCAATACAACTGCTGTGGGCTCATCTTGTTGTGTTTCTAATAATAATAATAATAATAATAATAATAATAATAATAATACTTTTATTTGTATACCACTCTATCTCCTCAAGGGGACTCAAGGTGGTTTCCAGCATAGGTAGAGCATTCAATTACCAACACAAAAACATACAGAATAACTATTATAAAACATAGACATAATACTATATAACAGTCATACATATTTAAATTAAAAGACAGTTCCAGTACTAATTTCCATTGGGCAAAAATTCAGCTACCAATAGCCAGAATTTCAAAGTGGGCCTAGACAACTATGAGAGGGCTAGGCTAGTGCAACGAAGTGGACTAGGGCCAGGGGAATGGGTAAAGTGCAAGCAGGGTCCTACCTGATGGTCAGGGTGGGACCTGGGGCTATTTATTTCCAAGGCCCACTGAACAGCTATAGGAGGGCTGGGCCAACAGGGAAGCATAGGGCCGGGGAAATGGGTAAAGTGCAGAGAAGGGATTCTTTATTTAACCAAAGAGGACTTTCAAAAATAAGTGATAACAAGAGAGCTGCACGAGATTATTAAACTAACAGATTTATTATAGTATGAGTTTTAACAGACAGACAACCCACTCCCTCAACCCACCACCATAAAGTAGTGTTATAAAGCCCAAATATCACCTCCAGTCTAACACAAGGCTTCAGAAGTAAATGGAACCAGCATTACCATGACAGAAAGCACTTCACTTTTCTAAGGTATCTAAATTCATCTTCTTTTCCATCATGCTATTTGGAAATAAAATAGATGCTATGCTTTGGCCATGTTGATTGCACAGAGCTTGTGCCAGATGTTACATTTATTTGCTTCCCTTTAAGATTAGATTGCATTTTGTTTTCATAGAGGTTCTTGAGGTTAAATGATCCACTTTCCCTTTTCCTATTTCTTGATTCAGAGCAAAATCATTTCCCTGCTTTTTCTTCATTGGGATATTTGTTTGTTTGGGGGCTCCCTGTAGAGTGCTAGGAAGAGATGTGGCATGTCACTTTTTGAAAATGTAATGTAATGTGTAATTTCCCTATTGCTCACATATATTTGCCCCCCCTGCTTTTCCCATCTTGCTCATCTGCCATGGATAGTTGCTCCTTTTCCTTTTCTTTCTGCATTGGTTGCTTGCTGCTGTTTTTCAACAAGCTGAAACTGGAAGGTGGTACTGTTTAGCATGTAAATAAAGTAACACTTTTCATTCCTCTGTAAATAGCTTTGTCTGGCATTATGTGCCAGGAACTTTCATCAACAGAATGATGAATTCAAGTCGTGCATTGTGTGCCTCTTTTCTTTTGCAGTAGGTAAGGTGATCACTCTGTAATTAACTCTTCTCTTCCGCAAGTATTTATTTCATTTTATTTTTAATGCTTTATCTTTGTTGGCTATGCTTCTAATTCTCCTGACCTCTTCAGAATGTGGCATTTCATATGGAGGAGGTCAAAACTGTAAAGCGGCCTTGCTGAATTTATTTAGCATTACAGTTCCCTATCATCTAGCCTGCTAGAAATTGAGAGTGCTCAGGAGCTGATTGTAAATAAAGAATGTGACATTGCAGATATACTTGGAATGATGTGTGCTTCGAGTTCACTATTCTGCCCAGATGAGTGGAGGGCATGCTTTTGCATTTTAATTTGAAATTCAGTGAATATTTTGAATGCCGCAGCATGTCTATAACGTTATTTCAAGGCTCTTGTGCATTCAGGCATGTAATGATTGGCACTGGCAGTAACTTGATGCAATGTTGCACAGTTTTAATGTTATCTTTGATCACTTCCTATTCATTGGAAAAATCCCACAATTGCAAACCCACATTATGTTTCATTGAGGATGCCAAGTTCTCTATATTCTAAAGCTTTATTCAAGGCACTTTGTCCACCCCCAGGCTGCTCATTAAAGGGATGGCAGTTTCCAATTTAATGAATAAGATAGAGTGCAAATTCCCCATTCATTCATGGAGTGTGAATGGTAGAGGAATGAG
Source organism: Anolis sagrei (assembly GCF_037176765.1). Taxonomy (NCBI): domain Eukaryota; kingdom Metazoa; phylum Chordata; class Lepidosauria; order Squamata; family Anolidae; genus Anolis; species Anolis sagrei. Next base: position 196,924,044 of record NC_090023.1, read on the forward strand.
CTTTTCTCCCTGCTATTCCCCAGTCCTTTGTTTTCTTGGAAATTGTATGTGCTTCTCCATAAATGATGGGGATAACACTTCATGCTTGTACACCGGTGTCCTACTTACTTTGTACTTGATCATTTAAACCTTTGACAATGAGATTGCACTATCTGAAAGTCTGTCCACCTCCATAGTCTTAATTGTCTGTATCTCACGAGATTGTGTACACAGACAGGTTACAGAGGTATCCCAGTTCCTCAAAGAATTCAAAACCTTAGAAGCTTCTATTGAAATGAAGTTAATTCTGCACAGAACTGTTGCTACTATAACAAGTCCATGTGCTGTGATTTCCACACAAAAGGCAACATCTGTTGATCTGTAGGTCATCTCATAGAGCAGTATGTTGGACTACATGTGAATGTTTGGAGAAAAGATGCATAATGCATGTGACTGCTTCAGGGAAGAATATAGGAATCCATATGTTGGGTCAGGCAGCAGCGATACCCAGCCAGATGCCCAAAGAAAGATCATAAGAAGGATAAAGTAGCAATAGTTATCAGTTCTGGTTTCTTAACTAGCATCTCATATGCAGCACAATTTTCTTTCTTAGCATCCTCTCCATACCTGCAATCTCAGTTAGTTGGCACAATTCTCTATGAGTGGCTTGCCCTATGCAAGTGGATATATTTAAGTCTACTTAAGACTATTACTCATCACAACATCTTATAGCAAAAATATATATAATATTCACTGCACATGTAGATGTTTTTTTTTTCTTCCAGTGCTGTCAAAGAATTGCACTGTTTGGACACATTTCTTGGCTTATTAAAATAAGTGCTTTTTGGCATTGATAGCCTATCTGAGTCGTCTGTTTGAACATGCTGATGTGTTTCAAGCTTTTCTTTTTAAAAATTAGTGGCAAATGCTGTTGTGACAAAAATGTGTTATGGCAAAAATGCTTGTGTGACAAATCTCTTGTGGATCAGATTATGCTACAAACATCTTGGCATTCTCCCTATTTGTACTAGCAGAACAGCATCTGTGGTGATAGTGATAGGAGAAGGTGGTGGTTCGCTCTGAATTGCATGACTATTTGAAGAGATCCTCAAAACTGAGTCAGTCTAGAAAGCTGGGTTGGAAAATCAAGTGTACCTTTCTGCTTCCAGGCAAGATATTCATGGAATAGGTGATTCCAAATTGGTTAGTGTCTTCTCTTGCTGTCACCTTCTTCATCACGGCCTTCTTCTTTTCCTTGTTGCTGTTGCCACCACCTCTAACTACATTGATAGATTCATAGGCAGATCATGCCAGATACTTTGACATAGGGCACATCTACACTGATGAAACAATACAGCTTGGAACCAGATGGAGAATTCAGTTTTGTTGCACAGGTGATTAGACGGACAGGTGTGGAACTTGTTTGAGCCTAGGAAGGTGATGACACTAAGCACAGAACCAAATAGCTCTGTATGGTTTTACCCCATACAGTTTCACCCTGAGATCTGGAATATATTGGCAGCACATTAAAAAGCTTAACTCAGACCTTTTTGTGACTTTCTTTAGTGCACTGCATATCGTTTAATTCATGCTGCAACGTGTATTGCCAGTTTGCGCTTTATGGCTGCCACAGTTTCTAGATGGTTTGCAGAGACATTAAATGATCAGTGTAGATGGGGTTTGAATCTCTCTTTATGGCATTCTAAAATAAACTTCAAGCTATAGTCACTCTAGTGAATTAAATGGAACATGTATGAGATTGCTCTCTTAAGTCCTTAACCATTACATATGGTCGTTCTGGCTTTTCTCTAGATTGTTTCCCACTTACATAGATTTTGTTCTGGATTGTAGAGCTAAAGAAAATCATGCCATTTATACTCGATTATTTGAGAAGAGACCATTAAAAAATAATATGGCAAGGGAGAAACAAGTCATGAGCCAAAGAAAAGGTAAGTTAAAGGTTTTTCTCCTGACATTAAGTCTAGTCGTGTCAGACTCTGGGGGTTGGTGCTCACCTCCATTTCTGATCCAAAAAGCCGGTGTTGTCCATAGATACCTCCAAGGTCATGTGGCTAGCATGACTACATGGAGCACTGATACCTTCCTGCTGGAGCGGTTGCTATTGATCTCACATTCGCATGTTTTTGAACTGCTAGGTTTGCAGAAGCTGGGGCTAACAGCGGGAGCTGCCCCGCTCCCCGGATTCGAATGGCCAACCTTTTGGTCAGGAAGTTCAGCAGCTCAATGGTTTGACCCACAGCGCCTTGGGGGCTCCAAAGGAAAGGTTGATCCAGGGAACTTGCTACCAGAGTCCTTCTTCTCCCTCCGTTATCCACCAGAAATGAGATTCAATTCCAGCTGCCAATTGCCCTGGGACCACATTGCTGAAGGGGAGCACATTCAGATATTTTCTCTGGTCCTATCCCTTGCCTAATGGACCTAGGCTTGCCGGGTTGGGTGGCTAAGGGGTTTATGTCCCTATTATGAAATGACCAACATTCTCAAGTAGATTTGTTTTGGGCCATAGAACCATAAGTGCTGATATTGTCAAAATATGTTTGGCTTAGTATATTGTGCTCATATAACTACTTGTCAAGTGCGAAACAGATGGAAGAGATGTGCAATATATCAGTCTTAGCCTAGTTTCATGTATTTTAAATCATGACAATATAACTCTTTAGGTGACCAAAATATAAAATATAGAATGCGAAAGTTGTTTGGAGTTGGAATTGAATGAAGAAACTGAAATACACATTTTTCTAGACACGCTCTCCATTTTTCTGATTTAGAAGTCCTTTTTTATGGCAAGGTTTACCAGGTATTAGTAAATTTATGTCAGAATAAAGATGTGATACTGAGTTTATTGATTCACTGGTTTATGGTTTATTTAAAAAATGGACAGTCCAAGCATTTTAATAGTTCTTTGATAAAATGATCCATTTGAGAGTATTTGTATTTTCAAAAATACAAATTTTGTATTTTCATTTGCTTGTAATTAGTCTAAAATGTTTAGTCAAATGTATGAAAGGAAGGAACAGCATATAATCTTCCTGTGCTGAATAAACAGCAAGAGCTGTGCTATTGTATTATTTAACAATTACACATTTGTTCTGAAAGACTGGAACATTTTCTTGAGAATTAATCCCACTTGTGTAGATGTGCATTCTTTCCCAGCCTTGGTCCCAAACCACAAAATCTTTTGGGACTTGAAACTCTAAATCATTATAGTCAACAGGTCTCCATGGGATTCCTTTTGCCTTCAAGGGATTTTCTATATTGAATTGTATTTGGTTCCTCATTAGAGCCTTTTAATGTATTGGATCCACATTTGTTTTTCAATCAGCTGGAAGCAGAATTTGAACAGTTGTTCAACAGGACCCTTAACACTGTGCTATTTCAAACAAATTCCAATATTCTAACCATTGTGTAATGGTTAAAATATCAGACAAAGTGTGAGAAGGTTCGGATTCAAATATTTTTGAATTGCTTGTTTGATTTCAGCCAAGCATAATCTCTCTCACACACATACACTGCAAGCACCAATATTATATTCCCAGCTGGTTTATATCATGATTTAATCAGGGGTTTGTGGCTACTACTTACTTTCATTGCACAGTGGAAATGGGACAGTTAACTGGTAGCAGGGAAGTCTCTATTGTCCTTCAGCATTTATAGGCTTCAAAAGGAGAAAAGACGATCATTGATGCCTCCTTCTTCCTTCCTGTCCCATTGTACACTGGTTTCATAGCCAGAGCACCAGATGCACCACAGCCCTTGCAGAATTATTCAAACTATGAATGGGCACAGAAGAAGCAACATTCCACAAAACCAACAACAACCCTGTCTCTCCCTAAGCTACAAAACCCTACCAAGAGAAACCCATTGTTGACTTCCCTGAACTTCTATGAACAAAGAAAAAACATGGAATTAATTAATGGATTCAGTTACACTGAAATAACGATGATCCATTTCTTGAGAATGATGATATGATGATAAGGCGTTCGTTTTTAGAAGTGCCAACAATTTTCAGGTCAAGGGGAAACAAGGGAAGAGATTTCCAAACGTTGTTCTGAATAGCAAATTGGCATTCAACAGTAACAGTCAAATCCTTGGTGTTATAAGAAGCACTGCTTGATTATCAAGAAAAAGTGGGTGCTAGAAATAATATCATAGAAAAGCTGACTGGCACAACCTGGAGATCACAATCAGATACAGTGAAGACATCTGCCCTTGTGCTTTGCTACTCTGCTGTTGAATGCACATTCTGAGTGTGGAATAGATCTCATCACGTTAAAACAGTGGATGTGGCTCTTAATGAGACATGCCTCATAATTATAGGATTTCTACATTCCACACCACTGCAGAAATTATACTGTTTAGCCGGTATTGCACCACCTGATATCCATTGGGATGTAGCAGCTTGTAATGAAAGGATCAAGGCACCGACTTCTCTGGACCATCCTCTGTTTGGATATCATCCAACAAGCCAATGCTTTAAATCAAGAAATAGCTTCCTAAGATCTACAGAGATACTTGCAGGAACACGGCAGCAAGCGAGAGTCCAAAAGTGGCAGGTTAAAATCTGAAACCTTAATCAGTGGCTGATACCAGATGAAAGACTCCTTCCTGGGCACACAGGAGGCTGGGCGGCTTGGAAGGCACTGAACAAACTGCACTCTGGCACCATGAAATGCAGTGCCAATCTTAAGAAATGGGGCTACAAAGTGGAGTCCACAACATGTGAGTGTGGAGAAGAGCAAACCACAGACCACTTACTACAGTGCAATCTGAGCCCTGCCACATGCACATTGGAGGGCCTTCTTTTAGTGACACCAGAGGCACTCAAAGTGGCCAGTTTCTGATCAAAAGAAATGTATAATGCCAAGTTTTTAACTTTGTTTTCTGGTTTTTCTATACATTATAACTGTATTCTCAATTTTCTTCTGACACAATAAATAAATAGATAAATAATAAACCCTTGGGGTTATGCAGAAATATAATTTCTGAGTTAACATTCATGTCCGGGTATATCTGGAGCTGAGAAAAGCAAGTCTCCAAATTTATGTGTAACCATCTTGAGAAGTTCACACTTTCCTAGTGCAGTATTGGGCATATTTGGGAAAGACAGCTATAACAATCCAGTCTCAGCATTTGCTCCATTTGTATGCTTTAGAGAAAGGCAATGCTTTCTTGAAGTCTCCAGTCTTGATTTTCCATGGGAGCACCTGAAAGTCAGCAAATGTCCCTGAGAAGTTATTAAGGACATCCATAATGTCCCCAAAATCTTGATATGGGAGGCCATCACTCAAGAATTTTTAATCTTATCCAAAAACTGGAAACAGTTCATTTTAAAAATAAGGTATTTGTTTAAAAAAATAACAATTTTAAAATTTGTTATTTTAGTAATTAAATATCAAATGCAATAACAATTAACATTTCAGTTTAGGAGTAATTTGAGGAGGTGGACATGTCTGGCTATTTTTAGTAATTGTAATTGATTCTTCTAACATTTAAAACTGATGTGCTAATAATGATCAAGGTAATGGATTAATCTCATAATTTTCCCCTTGATGGTTTGACATTAATTAATCTTCTTTAATAGTTTTACATTAACACATTAATGCTAATGTTTTCAAGCTTCACTCCCTTCTGTGCCTCAATAGGTGGGGGACTGACTTGCCCTATGAGCTGGAGGTGGGGACATGGATGGTATCAGTGCAAGCCAATAATGAAAAAAATGGGAAGAAACAGAAAATATTTTTCAAAGAGACAATAGTTTGGGTTTTCAGTACAAAAAAGGAAGGGAAAAGTTACCTTTCAAACTAACCAGGCTATTTTTGCAGAAGCTCTTGTGGACTGTAATCCATTGGAGCACCTGAAGCCTCTTTTTTCATGCCAGGAGCGATTTGAGAAACTGCATGTCTCTTCTGGTGTGAGAGAATTGGCCGTTTGCAAGGACGTTGCTCAGGGGATGACCGGATGTTTTACCATCATGTGGGAGGCTTGTCCCTGCATGAGAAGCTGGAGCTAACAGACAGGAGCTCACCCTGCTTTCCGGATTCAAACCATTGACATTTTGGTCAGCAGACTTGCTGGCACAAGAGTTTAACCCATTGTGCCACCGGAGGCTCCTGGAGACTTAGGTTATTGTATAAAAGTGTTTGCATTAAAATGATTTGGTTGGTTGAAAGTTTCTGAAAGTCTCTGATTTCCTTCCCATTTAACATAGAAAACACAGGAGAACATGCGGGTCAAGAATAGGGATCTACAGTCACCTATGTACCCACTGCCAGGACACCGCACTTGGAGGATAATCTTACTCGGACAATGAGGGATCGCCTAAGGAAGGAAGGAACAACACCAACTGAGCTTTGTGAGTGCAGTATTTTTCCAAATGAAGCAGAGAGCATTTGAGGATCGGGACACCCATAGGAATATCAAAGTGCTTGTTTATAAAGCTATTGTCCTCCCAACCCAGCTATATGCCTGCAAAACATGGACCATCTACAGACATCACACTCAACTCCTGGAATGATTCCATCAGCGTTGTATCCAAAAAATCATGCAAAGCTCAAGATTTTGGGGTCTTCATCAACAAGAGTTTTGGGGAAAATCTTAGAATTCTGGATACAGCTGTGTCAAAGTATGAGAAGTCAAAGTCAAATTAGTGAAATCACAAGAGGAAAAAGATTCAAACAAGAGTTATGACCGAAGAGCATCTTTTTTGTTTTGGGGCTGTCAGAGATAATATTGGTATGAATACAGACAGATGTACACATGTACAGTAATTGTTTTGCTATATTTTAAGTATATTTTGCAATAGTTGCTAGGTTATTTTTCCCCAGAGAAACATTCTGGGTTTTTTCTCTCCTCATTATAACAATTACCATTATATTACATGGTTCTTTATTTCTCATAAAGATAAGATATTATATTAGATAATATAAAAATGTTATGAAAGCCAAGAAAACGAAAACAAAACATGTTTTTAAGAAAAAGGAAAATCTAACAATGCTGGTTAATTGCCAGTCAAAATGCAACCATTTTGCAACATTAGAAAATGTCACAGCAGAGGAGGAGGCTTCTTTACTACTTTAGGTAGGGTATTCCTGAACATGAGGACAGCAGTAAAGATAGATTTATTTTAATAACACATTTTCTAGTAGAATATCCCTCAGTGTACAAAAGTGCACAACACCACTTTAATACAGTACAGCTATAATAATAATAATAATTTCCAAATTCAGACTGACAGAGTTTTGGAGAACAATACTCCTGATCTCACAATTGTATTTAAAAAGTATGGATCGTCGATGTTGCAATCCCAGGATTGAAGAAAAACAACTGTAAAAGCTGACATGATATGAGGATTTAAAGATCGAACTGCAAAGACTCTGGCACAAACCAGTAAAGGTGGTCCCATTGGTGATCAGCACACTGGATGCAGTGCCTATAGACCTTGGCCTGCACTTAATCACAATTGGCGCTGACAAAATTACAATTTGCCAGCTGCAAAAGGCCATCTTACTGGGATCTGCACGCATTATTCACCAATACATCACACAGTCCTAGACACTTAGTGTCCAATGTGTGATCCAATACAACAGCCAGCAGAGTGATCTTGTTTGCTGTGGATTCATCTTGTTGTGTTTCAAATAATAATTAATAATAATAATAATACACTCTGTTTATATTCTGCTTTATCTCCCCGGAGGGACTCAGAGCAGATTACACTACACATATAGGACAAACATTTTAATGCCTTTTACATAGAGAACACAATGACATACAATGCACGAGCAATGTTTTTTTCATATCCAGCGTCTGGAGATGATGCTCAACTCTGGCCGTGGGGAGGTGCTCTTGTTCTATTTTGCCATGCTGAGGAGCCTGTTGTTTATAGACATCTCCAATCGGTTGCCAGCATGTCTGCTTGGGGTGCGCTTTATTTATCTTCCCACCGAGGCAGTACCTATTGATCTACTTGCATTACAAACTGCTAGCTTGGCAGAAGCTAGGGCTAACAGTGGTAGATTTGTCTGTTTACACTCGGCATTTGTGTGGACAGTCTGCTAATACCCCTTGATGCTCTTTCCGTCACCATTAGTGGTTTAACAATGGTATGGATACCATTGACAGAAGTGTTTTAGAAGTGATCTGGTCTCCTTAAGAGGAAGGATTCAAAGAGGATGGGGCATATCCCATTGAGGCCTTTTCTACACAGCTATATAAAATCCACATTGAACTGGATTATATGGCAGTGTAGACTCGGATAACCCAGTTCAAACCAGATATTTTGGATTATCTGCCTTGATATTCTGGGTTATATGGCTTTGTGAAAGGCCCCTGGGAGAAGTGTTGTAAAAGTGTGCAGGTCTCCTTGAAATTTGTGACTGACCTTTATACACTTCAGGCAAATTACCATCAATATTTATTTATTTACTAGCTTGGGGACCCGGCGTTGCCCGGGTTATTAGAGAAAGTGGGTAATGGCGGATCTGTATGCCAAGTTTGGTCTTTATTGGTCTTTGGATAACGGCTGCATTATTTTCAGGAAGTGAGTGAAGGTACTTGAAGTCCCATCATCCATGGCCCATCCTCCTACAAACAGCAGCAGGATATAGAGTGGGTCATGGGGGCTCTGTGTGCCAAGTTTGGTTTTTATCAGTCATTAGATGAGGGTGGCAGTGGTGTCAGTAAGTGAGTGAAGGTAGTGCAAATCCCATCATCCAAAGTCCATCCCCTTTCAAACTGCAGCAGGATGTAGAGTGGATCATGGGGGCTCTGTGTGCCAAGTGTGGTCTTGATTGATCATTAGAAGAGGGTTGCAGGAATCTTCGGAAGGGAGTGGAGGTACTTGAAGTCCCATCATCCATGGTCTGTCCTCCTCCAAACTGCACCAGGATGTAGAGTGGGTCATTGGAGCTCCATGTCCAAGTTTAGTCTTGATTAGTCATTGGCGAGGGTCTCAGTAGTCTCAGGAAGTGAGCAAAGGTACTGCACGTCCCATCATCCATCTCCAAAGTTTTCCAAACAACACCAGGACGTAATGTGGGTCATGAGAGGTCTATGTGGCAAGTTTGGTCTTGATCCGTCATTGGATGAGGTTTGCAGAGGTCTCAGAATGTGAGTGAAGTTACTGGAAGTTCCATCATCCATGGTCCACCCTTCTCCAAAACTGCAGCAGGATGTAGAGTGGGTCATGGGGGCTCTGTGTGCTAACTTTGGTCTTGATTGGTCATTAGATGAGTTTTGCAGCAGTCTTGGGTAGTGGAGGTACTTGAAGACCCATCATCCATGGTCTGTCGTCCTCCAAACTGCTCCAGGATGTAGAGTGGGTCATTGAAGCTCCATGTGCCAAGTTTAGTCTTGATGAGTCATTGGCGAGGGTCTCAGTGGTCTCAGGAAGTGAGTGAAGTGACTGCAAGTCCCATCATCCATTGTTAAATTCTTCCAAACCACACCAGGATGTAGATTGGGTCATGCTGGGTCTCTGTGTGAATTGTGGTCCTGATCCATCATCGTTGGCAGTTGTAATGGTCTTAGGAAGGGAGTGCAGGTATTGCAAGTCCCATCGTCCATGGTGCATCCTCCTTCAAACTGCACCTGGATGTAGAGTGCGTCATGGAGACTCAGTGTGCCAAGTTTGGTATTTATTGGTAATTGGATGAGGGTTGCAGTGGTCTGAAGAATTGAGCAATGGTACTGCAAGTCCCATAATCCATGGTCCATCCCCGGCCAAACCACACCAGGATGTAAAGTGGGTCATGAGAGGTCTATGTGCAAAGTTTGGTCCTGATCAGTCATTGGATAAGGTTAACAGCGGTCTCAGAATGTGAGTGGTGGTACTGCAAGTCCCATCATCCATGGTTCATCCTCCTCCAAACTGCAGTAGGATGTAGAGTGGGTGATGGGGGCTCTGTGTGCCAAGTTTCGTCTCTATTGGGAGTGTTCTGACCAAGCCCCCGGCCTTTCCTTTCCTCTCTTTCTCATCTCGGAATGTTGGATTTGAGGCTGGCCAATCAGAGACCATATGCAAATTTCCTTCTGTCATGCCCCGTTTCTGCCATGAATCCTCTTCTCCACCAGGGGCTCCTATTGAAGCTGGCCAATCAGAGACCATATGCAAATAGCACCACTGCGGCAGCCAATCTGAATGTTGGAACTTTCAGGCTGGCCAGTCAGAACGCTGGCACATACCCCTTCCGCCCTCTGTCCGCCCTCTGTCCGCCCTCTGTCCCATACAAACAAACACTCTTCTTTATTATATACTAGCTTGGGGACCCGGCGTTGCCCGGGTTATTAGAGAAAGTGGGTAATGGCGGTTCTGTATGCCAAGTTTGGACTTTATTGGTCTTTGGATAACGGCTGCATTATTTTCAGGAAGTGAGTGAAGGTACCTGAAGTCCCATCATCCATGGGCCATCCTCCTACAAACAGCAGCAGGATATAGAGTGGGTGATGGGGGCTCTGTGTGCCAAGTTTGGTCTTTATCAGTCATTAGATGAGGGTGGCAGTGGTGTCAGTAAGTGAGTGAAGGTACTGCAAGTCCCATCATCCATTGTCAAATTCTTCCAAACCGCACCAGGATGTAGAGTGGGTCATGATGGGTCTCTGTGTAAATTGTGGTCCTGATCCATCATTGTTGGCAGTTGTAATGGTCTTAGGAAGGGAGTGCAGGTATTGCAAGTCCCATCGTCCATGGTGCACCCTCCTTCAAACTGCACCTGGATGTAGAGTGCGTCATGGAGACTCAGTGTGCCAAGTTTGGTCTTTATCGGTAATTGGATGAGCGTTGCAGTGGTCTCAGGAATTGCGCAAAAGTACTGCAAGTCCCATAATCCATGGTCTATCCCCAGCCAATCCCCAGGAGGTAAAGTGGGTCATGAGAGGTCTATGTGGCAAGTTTGGTCCTGATCAGACATTGGATGAGGTTAACAGCGGTCTCAGAATGTGAGTGATGGTACTGTAAGTCCCATCATCCAAAGTCGATCCTCCTTCAAACTGCAGCAGGATGCAGAGTGGGTCATGGGGGCTCTGTGTGCCAAGTTTGATCTTGATCAGATATTAGATGAGGGTTGCAGCTTTCTTGGGAAGGGAGTGGTGGTACTTCAAGTCCCATCATCCATGGTCTGTCCTCCTCAAAAGTGCACCAGGATGTAGAGTGGGTCATGGGGACTCTGTGTGCCAAGTTTGGTCTTGATCAGTCATTGGCAAGGATCTCAGTGGTCTCAGGAAGTGAGTGAAGTGACTGCAAGTCCCATCATCCATTTTCAAATTCTTCGAAACCGCACCAGGATGTAGAGTGGATTATGCGGGCTCTCTGTGTAAATTGTGGTCCTGATCCATCATTGTTGGCAGTTATAATGGTCTTAGGAAGGGAGTGAAGGTATTGCAAGTCCCATCGTCCATGGTGCATCCTCCTTCAAACTGCACCTGAATGTAGAGTGCGTCATGGAGACTCAGTGTGCCAAGTTTGGTATTTTTTGGTAATTGGATGAGGGTTGCAGTGGTCTGAAGAATGAGCAATGGTACTGCAAGTCCCATAACCCACGGTCCATCCCCGGCCAAACCACACCAGGACGTAAAGTGGGTCATGAGAGGTCTCTGTGCGAAGTTTGGTCCTGATCAGTCATTGGATAAGGTTAACAGCGGTCTCAGAATGTGAGTGGTGGTACTGCAAGTCCCATCATCCATGGTTCATCCTCCTCCAAACTGCAGTAGGATGTAGAGTGGGTGATGGGGGCTCTGTGTGCCTATTTCGGACTGTATTGGGAGTGTTCTGACTCAGCCCCCGGCCTTTCCTTTCCTCTCTTTCTCATCTCAGAATGTTGGATTTGAGGCTGGCCAATCAGAGACCATATGCAAATTTCCTTCTGTCATGCCCCGTTTCTGCCATGAACCCTCTTCTCCACCAGGGGCTCCTATTGAAGCTGGCCAATCAGAGACCATATGCAAATAGCTCCACAGCGGCAGCCAATCAGAATCTTGGAACTTTCAGGCTAGCCAATCGGAAAGCTGCCACAAACACGTCCGCCCTCCACACTTCCGCCCTTCGCATACAAACACTCTTCTTTATTATATACTAGCTTGGGGACCCGGCGTTGCCCGGGTTATTAGAGAAAGTGGGTAATGGCGGTTCTGTATGCCAAGTTTGGACTTTATTGGTCTTTGGATAATGGCTGCATTATTTTCAGGAAGTGAGTGAAGGTACCTGAAGTCCCATCATCCATGGGCCATCCTCCTACAAACAGCAGCAGGATATAGAGTGGGTGATGGGGGCTCTGTGTGCCAAGTTTGGTCTTTATCAGTCATTAGATGAGGGTGGCAGTGGTGTCAGTAAGTGAGTGAAGGTACTGCAAGTCCCATCATCCATTGTCAAATTCTTCCAAACCGCACCAGGATGTAGAGTGGGTCATGATGGGTCTCTGTGTAAATTGTGGTCCTGATCCATCATTGTTGGCAGTTGTAATGGTCTTAGGAAGGGAGTGCAGGTATTGCAAGTCCCATCGTCCATGGTGCACCCTCCTTCAAACTGCACCTGGATGTAGAGTGCGTCATGGAGACTCAGTGTGCCAAGTTTGGTCTTTATCGGTAATTGGATGAGCGTTGCAGTGGTCTCAGGAATTGCGCAAAAGTACTGCAAGTCCCATAATCCATGGTCTATCCCCAGCCAATCCCCAGGAGGTAAAGTGGGTCATGAGAGGTCTATGTGGCAAGTTTGGTCCTGATCAGACATTGGATGAGGTTAACAGCGGTCTCAGAATGTGAGTGATGGTACTGTAAGTCCCATCATCCAAAGTCGATCCTCCTTCAAACTGCAGCAGGATGCAGAGTGGGTCATGGGGGCTCTGTGTGCCAAGTTTGATCTTGATCAGATATTAGATGAGGGTTGCAGCTTTCTTGGGAAGGGAGTGGTGGTACTTCAAGTCCCATCATCCATGGTCTGTCCTCCTCAAAAGTGCACCAGGATGTAGAGTGGGTCATGGGGACTCTGTGTGCCAAGTTTGGTCTTGATCAGTCATTGGCAAGGATCTCAGTGGTCTCAGGAAGTGAGTGAAGTGACTGCAAGTCCCATCATCCATTTTCAAATTCTTCGAAACCGCACCAGGATGTAGAGTGGATTATGCGGGCTCTCTGTGTAAATTGTGGTCCTGATCCATCATTGTTGGCAGTTATAATGGTCTTAGGAAGGGAGTGAAGGTATTGCAAGTCCCATCGTCCATGGTGCATCCTCCTTCAAACTGCACCTGAATGTAGAGTGCGTCATGGAGACTCAGTGTGCCAAGTTTGGTATTTTTTGGTAATTGGATGAGGGTTGCAGTGGTCTGAAGAATGAGCAATGGTACTGCAAGTCCCATAACCCACGGTCCATCCCCGGCCAAACCGCACCAGGACGTAAAGTGGGTCATGAGAGGTCTCTGTGCGAAGTTTGGTCCTGATCAGTCATTGGATAAGGTTAACAGCGGTCTCAGAATGTGAGTGGTGGTACTGCAAGTCCCATCATCCATGGTTCATCCTCCTCCAAACTGCAGTAGGATGTAGAGTGGGTGATGGGGGCTCTGTGTGCCTATTTCGGACTGTATTGGGAGTGTTCTGACTCAGCCCCCGGCCTTTCCTTTCCTCTCTTTCTCATCTCAGAATGTTGGATTTGAGGCTGGCCAATCAGAGACCATATGCAAATTTCCTTCTGTCATGCCCCGTTTCTGCCATGAACCCTCTTCTCCACCAGGGGCTCCTATTGAAGCTGGCCAATCAGAGACCATATGCAAATAGCTCCACAGCGGCAGCCAATCAGAATCTTGGAACTTTCAGGCTAGCCAATCGGAAAGCTGCCACAAACACGTCCGCCCTCCACACTTCCGCCCTTCGCATACAAACACTCTTCTTTATTATATACTAGCTTGGGGACCCGGCGTTGCCCGGGTTATTAGAGAAAGTGGGTAATGGCGGTTCTGTATGCCAAGTTTGGACTTTATTGGTCTTTGGATAACGGCTGCATTATTTTCAGGAAGTGAGTGAAGGTACCTGAAGTCCCATCATCCATGGGCCATCCTCCTACAAACAGCAGCAGGATATAGAGTGGGTGATGGGGGCTCTGTGTGCCAAGTTTGGTCTTTATCAGTCATTAGATGAGGGTGGCAGTGGTGTCAGTAAGTGAGTGAAGGTACTGCAAGTCCCATCATCCATTGTCAAATTCTTCCAAACCGCACCAGGATGTAGAGTGGGTCATGATGGGTCTCTGTGTAAATTGTGGTCCTGATCCATCATTGTTGGCAGTTGTAATGGTCTTAGGAAGGGAGTGCAGGTATTGCAAGTCCCATCGTCCATGGTGCACCCTCCTTCAAACTGCACCTGGATGTAGAGTGCGTCATGGAGACTCAGTGTGCCAAGTTTGGTCTTTATCGGTAATTGGATGAGCGTTGCAGTGGTCTCAGGAATTGCGCAAAAGTACTGCAAGTCCCATAATCCATGGTCTATCCCCAGCCAATCCCCAGGAGGTAAAGTGGGTCATGAGAGGTCTATGTGGCAAGTTTGGTCCTGATCAGACATTGGATGAGGTTAACAGCGGTCTCAGAATGTGAGTGATGGTACTGTAAGTCCCATCATCCAAAGTCGATCCTCCTTCAAACTGCAGCAGGATGCAGAGTGGGTCATGGGGGCTCTGTGTGCCAAGTTTGATCTTGATCAGATATTAGATGAGGGTTGCAGCTTTCTTGGGAAGGGAGTGGTGGTACTTCAAGTCCCATCATCCATGGTCTGTCCTCCTCAAAAGTGCACCAGGATGTAGAGTGGGTCATGGGGACTCTGTGTGCCAAGTTTGGTCTTGATCAGTCATTGGCAAGGATCTCAGTGGTCTCAGGAAGTGAGTGAAGTGACTGCAAGTCCCATCATCCATTTTCAAATTCTTCGAAACCGCACCAGGATGTAGAGTGGATTATGCGGGCTCTCTGTGTAAATTGTGGTCCTGATCCATCATTGTTGGCAGTTATAATGGTCTTAGGAAGGGAGTGAAGGTATTGCAAGTCCCATCGTCCATGGTGCATCCTCCTTCAAACTGCACCTGAATGTAGAGTGCGTCATGGAGACTCAGTGTGCCAAGTTTGGTATTTTTTGGTAATTGGATGAGGGTTGCAGTGGTCTGAAGAATGAGCAATGGTACTGCAAGTCCCATAACCCACGGTCCATCCCCGGCCAAACCACACCAGGACGTAAAGTGGGTCATGAGAGGTCTCTGTGCGAAGTTTGGTCCTGATCAGTCATTGGATAAGGTTAACAGCGGTCTCAGAATGTGAGTGGTGGTACTGCAAGTCCCATCATCCATGGTTCATCCTCCTCCAAACTGCAGTAGGATGTAGAGTGGGTGATGGGGGCTCTGTGTGCCTATTTCGGACTGTATTGGGAGTGTTCTGACTCAGCCCCCGGCCTTTCCTTTCCTCTCTTTCTCATCTCAGAATGTTGGATTTGAGGCTGGCCAATCAGAGACCATATGCAAATTTCCTTCTGTCATGCCCCGTTTCTGCCATGAACCCTCTTCTCCACCAGGGGCTCCTATTGAAGCTGGCCAATCAGAGACCATATGCAAATAGCTCCACAGCGGCAGCCAATCAGAATCTTGGAACTTTCAGGCTAGCCAATCGGAAAGCTGCCACAAACACGTCCGCCCTCCACACTTCCGCCCTTCGCATACAAACACTCTTCTTTATTATATATATAGATATATAGATATAGATATAGATATAGATTACTGTATTTATATCCCACCCTTCTCACCCTAAAGGGGACTCAGAGCGACCTTACAATAGGCAACAATTCAATGCCACGTAAATCAGACATATAATAACATCCTCTTTCGATACTTGTCCTCTTTTATACTGATGTATTAGCTCTTATTTTGGCAATGCATTAACGGTCCTTCTAATCTTAAAATGACTTACAGTTTTGAATCAAAGTCTCATTTTGAATCTTTCATAACTCGAAGGGCACCAACAATATAGCTTTCATATTTCAATGACTATCCTGCTCATGTTCTTATGAATATCATATTTGTTTCCATGGGCCTCCCACTGCGAAAACATTTTACCCACTTTTAAAAATGGTATTTCTACTAAGAAGTTTTCATAATATGTGCCAAATGAGATTAACATTTCTGCTAAGGTTGGTCAATTTGCCCTCTTTGTGTTTGACTGCTGTTCTCATCAGCCATGGGTTGCTTCATGTGCTTATTATGGCTCAATTAATGAATTCCAGCTCTGTGGGTTAAGGGCGTATAAATGTCTGGCAAAGTATTGTCTTTCAATCTTTTTTATTGCTGCCTTACATATACCTTGTGGTGTATGCATGTGTTTTTAATGCTTTTTGATTGCTTGCTTGGTCTAGATTCACAGCCAGCATTTGGTATGATTGAATAATTTTTAGTTGTGCCTTCTTGCCATGCTATAGGCTAATCTGCTGATATGCCGCTTTAGTGTTACCAGTCAACGCTCTAGTCTTTATCCTTTACTGGATTTTTTAAAAGGGTATTTTATTGCCCGCCATTACCATTCATTGTGGCTTTATTGACTGTGCTTGCTGCTTGTTCACTCTCCTGATAGTCCCATCTCGCCTCTCCATCATATACTGTGCCCTCTGTTAGATTGAGATGAACTATGTTCCTAATCAAAACTTTTTATATCATCTGTCCAACAGCCCACCTTAGCCTTTCCCTGAATTTTAGTGTTCTTTCTTGAATTTCCTAAGAGCTTCTGAAGTTTGTGACAGGAAATGTCATTTCTCCTGAGCACAAAGTCCTTAATGTCTAAGGACAAATGATCAAGCATGCTCCTTCAGTGGAAGCACCATTGTAATAAATGGAATTGTGCAGGGTCATCAGAAATGACTGAAATGTGAGCACTTAATGTTTCCAAATGCTAAATGTTACCAGCTGCATGTACACTTAATTATTAAATCCTGGACCAGAGAGCTAAAGGAGGTTTCCCCCCCCCCTTCCTTTACAGCCTGTTTGTATGGCATGTGCAGGCTTCAAAAATAAAAAAGACATAGCCAAGAGTTATTGAAACACCTTTGGAACACTTTCTTTTCCAGTACGTCAGATTTTTCAGGCCTTTTATAACAATAATTTATAAAGCCAGTTTTCTTTAATAGCATTTGGACGCAGGCCAAACTCAGAATGTTTCTCTGCCGTGGAAAAATGATATTTTGAAGCTTCAGCCTTAATAAAGCCATTTTATTAACTAAACATCACCCTCTCTGACGGTCACCATTTATGATGCATGCTCTCTCCTTGATATAAAATAGCCATAGCTGCTGCTCATGCAGCATAGTTAAAAGGGCCAGAAAGTATACAGCTATAATTTCCAACCCAAAGGAAAACAAGATAAATGCCGATAAAAACCAATATAATCCAAATTTATGTAAAATCTTTTACCACCGCAAACATATCATCTGAGTTCTTAAAAACTAAATTGAAATACATAAAATACAAACATTTTAATGAAATCTTACTAAATGGGTCTCTTTATTTCCAAATAAAGAAATATCAATCTGTTATATGGACTATTGAATGTAGGTGTCAGACAAAAGGTTCGCTTGGGTATTATGCTCCACATAAAAGTTAGTTACTATGAGGACATAAGAGAGTGATTTGAGGGAATGTGGAGTGTTGAAGGTAGTTTGGATACAGTCATTTAGAAGATGTTTGGGAGAAAATTATATTATGATAAAAACTTGAATTAACCTTGAGGGTGGAGAGAGTGTCCAATTCTGGGCACCACAACTGAAGAGAAATATTGACAAGCTGGAATATGTCCAGAGGAGGGTGACTAAAATGATCAAGGGTCTGGAGAACAAGCCCTTTGGGAGCGGCTTAAAGAGCTGGACATGTTTAGCCTGAAGAAGAGAAGGCTGAGAGGAGACATGATAGCCATGTACGAATATGTGAGGGGAAGTCATAGGGAGGAGGGAGCAAGCTTGTTTTCTGCTGCCCTGGAGACTAGGACATGGAACAATGGCTTCAAACAACAAGAAAGGAGATTCCATCTGAACATTAGGAAGAACTTCCAGACTGTGAGAGCTGTTCAGCACTGTAACTCTCTGCCCCGGAGTGTATTAGAGGCTCTTTCTTTGGAAGTTTTTTTAACAGAGGCTGGGTGGCCATCTGTCGGGGGTGCTTTGAATGCAATGTTCCTGCTTCTTGGCAGGGGGTTGGACTGGATGGCCCATGAGATCTCTTCCAACTCTATCATTCTATGATTCTATGAGAGGAGCAGTTTAGTTTCTGTCCTGCTTTCTGGTCCATTCCTGGAGGAATTAATGCCCATCACATGAATCTGAAGGTGTTTCTGCTTAATGACAGATTGATTAAACATAAGATCCACTGAAATTTCATTTAAGAAACTTATCTGTATTGCTTCCCCTCCATTCCCAACCCTGTCAAAATGCAAATACCAATCCTTTGTGATTTCTAGATATTACTTTACATCACAAAGACAAATATTGTGGCTTCGGCAAACAAACAGCAAGTCTCTTTGGGTTATTTTAGAATCTGTCTGTCTATCACTGCTTTTCAGGCTAATGGTATTAGGAATTGTGTACACAAAAAGAAACATGTAGCTCTGCTCAAAATTTCAGCAATTGGGATGTCTCCTGGATTACAGTATAAACCCTGGGCTTCTTTTAAATCAGTGGTTCTCAACCTATGGGTCTCCCAGAAATCCCAGCCAGTTTAATAGCTGTTAGGATTTCGTAGAGTTGAAAATCAAAACATCTGAGGATCCATAGGTTGAGAACCACTGTTCTAAATGAATCTTGTGGGATAATTTTGATTTGAAAGTAGAGAGGCAGTCCTTTTTATGAATGAAGTGGGTTGAACATAGTTTTTATTTGTTGGATCAGATAATCCGTTTTGTTGGATCTTTCTCAGCATGTTTAGTTCAGCAGTTTAAATGCCATTTGCTTGTCACAATTAAATGGAAGCATTTGTAACTAGAACTTCTCTTAGTGTCCATTTATGGTCCATCGGATCTTAACATTTCTCCTACACTGTTAGAGAAATTAATTTCAGATGTTCAAATTTACCTGGCAAGAATTACAGAGACACAGTTGAATGAATGATGTGGAATGAATCCTTCCTATCAAGCAAGTATCAAAGTCCAGCAGCAGTGAAGTTTAGGTGATCTAGACCCTCATCTAAGTGCCACAGCTCAACCTTCCCTACATATTACAGTGTCTACCAATGAGGTTGGATGTATGACTGTTGCTTAACAGGCTCTCTACTTGAGCTAACATTTAGAGACTGTTTCTAGCTTTTGTGCACTGCAGGTACTTGAACTGTGCTGGGAGATTTTTTGGAAAATATCATTAAGTAAGGTGCTGCAGGATTTCTTGGTTTTCATGGCAACTTTGGACCTGTTTCATCTGTCCTGGTTTGGGTTTAGTTTTTATTACTGAGTAAATGATTTGAAGGGGACTGGAGGGCAAAAAAAGATGTTTGTCATGGAGAGATCAGTCCTTGGTAAGGTTTTGCAAATGTGAGAGATCTATTAAGGCAATCTGCTATTAGAGGCTTGTTGATTCAGAAAATCTGAGTTGTCCCTAGGAGATTTTCTTGCTGATGGTCCTGTTGGTGCCTTCATCAACCTTTCAAATAGGAAAATGACTTCTTCCTTAATATTAAATGCCCTTTCTCATATATAGAAGCAAGGAAACATTTTTAATGGCAATGTCATAGCAATAAATTGGTTGGGGGAATAACTAAAGCGATTATGGAGAATCACAATACATTTGATGGGAGTCAACTTTCAGGACTGCTATGGAGAAGTGACACAGCAAAGAAGCATTGCCTTTCTGCGACCACAGCCTCTGCAGAAAGTTGATCCACAGAACTTTCCTGGATAGCCTGTGGTATTTATTCGTGTTTCCCATGAGATGCTGCTTGCATGATTCACTGCAGATAAAACCTTTTGCATCCTTGGGGATTTTCAGACAACACATTTATATCACTATAATTCCATTTTAACTGCCATGCTTCCATCCTTTGGAATCATAGGATTTGCATTGTATTCAAAACTGTCAGCCAGAGAGCAATAGTGGTGATTCCCCTGACATGCGTGAAGAAGTCCCTAAACTATATTTGGGGGGGGGGGGAGTCACCTCTTCTGGTTACACATGGCCACTTAACCAATTTGACATGCCTCCAAGTCCTCCCAACATTTCTGAAAAAGAAATTGACTGATTTTTACTTGTCACAAAACTGTCCAAATCACAACAAAAATATGGCAGCCTAGGTCCTTTAACCTGACAAAAGAAAAAGGCAATCTGAACCTTTTGTTCATGCTGAGAGTAACACTGTATTACTCTATAGGGATGTGTTGGGAAATGGCCCTCACTCTTTGTGTGATTGCCCACCCTTGGTCTAAATCAGGAATGTTACAGTTCTTTAATAGTTTGCTTTGAATACAGTTGCCAGTATTGGTTTAAGCAATGAGTGGGCCTTCACACAATTAAAACTCATGCGCCAGCTGCGGCCATACCTCATGAGGTCTGACTTGACCACAGTGGTCCATCCCTTAGTTACTTCTAGACTGGACTATTGCAATGCACTCTACATGGAGCTTCCCTTGAAGACGGCCTGGAAACTTCAATTAGTCCAACGTTCGGCAGCCAGATTAATAACTGGGGTGAATTACAGGGAGCGGTCAACCCCCCTCTTTAAGGAGCACCACTGGCTGCCGTTCATCTTCCGATCCTAATTCAAGGTGCAGGTTATTACCTATAAAGCCCTGAATGGTTTGGGACCCGCCTACCTTCGTGACCTCATCTCCCACCACCAAACTGCACAAACCCTCCAATCCTCTGGGAAGGCCCTCCTTTTGCCTCCTCCTCTATCACAGGCAAGACTTGTGGGAAAGAGGGAGAAAGCATTCTCCGCTGTGGTCCCCTGACTTTGGAACTCACTGGCTGGTGAGATTAGACAAGCCCCTATCTTAGTAGCCTTCAAGAAAAATTTGAAAACTTGGCTCTTCCGATGTGCCTCTGGAGAGTGACCATTTATCCCATTTCTGTTTGTTCCATCTACAGTATTGCCCCTATGATGAAACTGGAAGACTAACCCCACTGTTCTTCCTTTTGGGGCTCCTCTCAATTACACTTTTTCTATTCCTACCTCATCCAGGATTTTATCATTTTACCTCTTCCATTTGGCCTGCCCATTGTGTTCGATTTTATATTATGTCAATTTGCTTTATTTATTTTATTTTGGTACTGTATGTATTTTATTCTGATGTAATTTTTGTTGTCTGCATTTTTATTTTATTTTGCTGTATTGTATCTTTGGGCTTCGCCTCATGTTAGCCACCTCGAGTCCCCTTCGGGGAGATTGTGGCAGGGTATAAATAAAGTTTATTATTATTATTATTATTATTATTATTATTATTATTAAACTTTAGTGGAACTGTCAAAGATGCTGGTCAAAGTTTGTGGAACTCTTGAATAGCTCTTGTAAAATTCTGGCTAAAACCTGGAGTGGGTTCACTGCTTTGTAAACATGGAAACTCAAGGAGGGGAAAAACCTTGTATTTTAAATGTTTTTTTTCAAGAAAAAGCAAAGATAGTTTATTTCTTACAATGAGTTTACAATGCCAAATAATACAATTTGAACCTCATTATATGGTCAGTGCAGACCAGGCATGGGCAAACTTCGGCCCTCCAGATGTTTTGGATTTCAATTCCTAACAGCCAGTAAGCTGACTAGGATTTCTGGGAGCTGAAGTCCAAAAAACCTAGATGGCTAAAGTTTGCCTATGTCTGGTGTAAACCCACATAATGCGGTTCAATGCAGTTCAGACTGCATTATATGGGTCTGCACTGACCCTGTAATGCAGTTCTAGCTGCTTTATTTGAAGGGGAGGGGGAGAATTGTTAGTTTGGAGGGGGGGAGAGAATTGAGATGGAAATGATATAAGGTTATGTTTATGTTTGATTTCTATGTTTGATTTTTTTTCTATATTTTTATTTTCGTGTCTGTGGGTTTTTATAATTTATGTCACACTTTTGAAAATAATTTTATTTCGAAAATAAGTTTTATAAACATGGAATCTTGCAGACATCACTGTTCAATACTCTTCTTTTGTTGTGCAATTCCATACATATTTCCTCAAAAAGAAGCCCTGTTGAATTCAGTGTGAATTAGTATTAGGTAAATGTACATAGGACTGTAACTTTGCAGTCCAGAGAGGGACTCTGCATGCCTATTTGCAAGTAAAAAAATATATAATAAAGCTCCCTCCCCATTCCACACACTTAATGTAGCACCCTCAGTCCTGCAAATTGCTGCATAGTCTCCCCAATTATTATTTTTTGTATTTGTAGAGGGCACTCAGTCAGTGCTACTTGATATTGGGTGCCAGATACAAGCTCTTATTATCTATTCTAGAAATAGAAATGGCTATAATGTAAATTGTAAAAGAAATCTTTTGGTGGCTTAAAATTCTGCCACTTAAATTCCTATGCTGCTTATCTATCTTCTGCCACCTACCTAAGTTTTTATCCAGTACTCTTGGCTCTTGATTGTTCCTTGCATATAAATTTCAATCATACCCTAAGGGCACCGCATTTTGTATAATAAGTTAGACTGCGAACAATTTAGCACACGAACTATCTAGCTCAAACAGTGAAAAAGACATTCTCTAACAAGAAAAGCACTACCCCTTGGGGACACTGCACATTACTAATGTAGCACTATAATAAGGTACTTGTAGTGACATTAAAATGTAGGGTATATTCATGTTAACTTTCCCCCCGTGTGGAACTCTCTTCACCATTCAAGTTCAAAGGACCAAATTCTGGTACCTAAACTTTCACCCACCATACTTTCCAATTTAGGCAAACAGCATTGTTCATACAAATAGCATAGTTTAGCAAAACAAATAGATAATTCCAATGAAGCATGTATAATTTCAGTCAATAAGAGAAAAGAGGAATTTAGAAGAAAGGGAAATTTGTACAGCAGGGTTTCCCAACCTTTTTTTGACCAGGGACCACGTTGACCAGGGACCACTCTCCAAAATTAGTACCAAAAGGGCTAATCAGGTTTTGGACATCTTTAGATGCGGTTTGATTATTTGGGGTACTTATTCAGAAAATTGCATTGGATAGACCACATCAGCTCTAGTTTCGGATACAGGACATGTGCCATGCAATAATCGCCATCTGCTTGCCCACAGAAAACCATATTGAAAAATCTAGAGCCGTGGACCTTATTTAAGGTCTCACGGTTGACCAGTGGGCCACGCTCACAGGATGAGAACCACTGGTGTACAGTGATGCCTTGAGTTAAGACTTTAATTCATTGTGTGACCGAGACCTTAGTTCAAATTACTCTTATCTCAAAGCAAATATTCCCACTGAAATGCATTCAAATGATATTAATCCATTCAGGGTCCCCGAGGCTCCCCCCCCCCCCCATTTTTCATTAGGTGTTTTTAAATAAGAAAATGTATTTTATAAATAAAAATAATGTATAAATGCATGTTCACATGGAACAATAAAAAAGAAAGATCAACTTTAAAATGGTAGAAGCACCAAGTTGTGGCAAGGAAGCACAAAGCACAAAGCGAAGAGGCAGAAGCATCATTTTCTTCTTACTGTACTCATTCCAGCCTCTCTCCCTTTCTTGCTCTCTTTTTCTCTCATCATGAAGCCAAACATAACAGGAATAAAAGCCACACAAAATTAACTAACCCAAACTTTCTCAAAGCAGACAAGAGCAAAGCAGACAGCAATCCAGCAATCTCCTAAAGTGGAGAAGAGTACAAGGCTCCCCAAAACCTGTTTAGTTCACGTTTAGTAAACCTGTTCAATTTCTATTATTTATTGTTTCCGTATAAAATAAAGGATCTAGTTTTGGACTGAATAAATAGAGCTAATTGCAGGAGAATCATTATGAGAAATAACCATGGTGAAATAAGCAATTGTGCTTACACACTTAAGACATGTGTTTTGGCACTTTGTCTTCTAGAAGTTTTTCTGAGTCCTCAACCATGTTTTCTCATTTTAAAAATGCTTTCTTCTACCCTAAAAGGATATTAAGAAAGCCAGCATAGTGTAATGGTTTGAGCATTGGACTACAACTCTAGAAACCAGGGTTATAGTTTGGGGTTTTTTTTTTTTGGTCAGGAGCGACTTGAGAACACCTCAGCAAGTGAGAGTCCAAAAGTGGCAGGTTAAAACCCGGAACCTCAGTCTGTGGCTGATAACAGATGGGAAACTCCCTCCTGGGCACACAGAAGACTGGGCGACTTGGAAGGCACAGAATAGACTGCGTTCTGGAACCACAAGATGTGGATCTTAAGAAACGGAAAACAACAAAACGAAATCCATGACATGCAAATGTGGAGAAGAGCAAACCACAGACCACTTACTACAATGCAACCTGAGCCCTGCTACATGCATAATGGAAGACCTTCTTACAGCAATATCAGAAGCACTTAAAGTGGCCAACTTCTGTGAAAGGAAATTCAGTATAATGCCAAGTTTTTAACTTTCTTTATGTTTTTTAAAATACATTTTAATTGTATTCTCAATTTGCTTCAGACACGATAAATAAATAAATAGTAGAACTGTGTAATTTGTATCTATATATAGCAATACAGAAAGGAGAAAATGTGGCCAGGTGAACGGTGTACCTCCTTTCAGATTAGGTTACTAGATGGTGCTGTTGATGAGCAATTTCAAAGCTTTCCCTTTTTTTCTAGTTCTTTCATTTTAAGCAGGATTTAAACCATGGAAATACATGCCTATGTCCTTGTACAGTCCTTCAAAGAGAGGACTTCTCTTTGTAAAGTACGACTTGAGAAACTGCAAGTCACTTCTGGTGTGAGAGAATTGGCAGTCTACAAGGATGTTGCCCAGGGGATGGCCGGATGTTTTTGATGTTTTACCATCCTGGTGGGAGGCTCCTCTCATGTCCCCGCATGACAGAGGGAGTTCATCTATGCTCTCCCTGGATTCGAACCTGTAACCTGTCGGTCTTCAGTCCTGACAGCACAAGGGTTTAACCCACTGCGCCACTGGGGACTCCTAGTATATCCTAGAATATGGCCCATAGAGCTCAGTGCAATTTATTATTAACTATGGAACACATAAATAATGAGTTATGGACATATATTTTATGATGAGGGGAATGTGTATAATTAGTATTTATTATCCCACAAACGTTGGAGGAATACTTGAAAACATGGGCATAGATCAGAAAGTGAGGGCAGCCGACCAGATGGCAATATATATAACAATATTTTAAAATATTTAGTCAATTTTACTGTTGAGCTGATTTGTCACAAAATAGTGATATGTTTTATAAAAACACAATTTATACAGATATTTTACTTCTTGTTTTGGACTGGATTCTGTTGCTTAATAATTCTTAAGAACACTGTCCTACACATCTGAGTAAATACTCACCACTCATCAAACTATAGCAAGGTCCATTACTGAAGAAATGAGATATTTGCTTCTTCTCACCCCTAATGAACATGTATAATTTCGTCCTTTTTCATTCTGAATTAACTTTTCAATTCAGGTTCAATGAACATTTCACAGACATAGTCCGTTCTCCGGATGTGGCTTTATATGTGAAAACCTAATTACAAAATCTCAATTGGGTTTAATTTTCACACAAAACTGAAGCCAAGGAAGCTGACTTTTTATTTTTGTCAGTGGGGGTGTCGCCGTAATGGAAGAAAATTAAATATGACAGACTTGGAAGTGAAACACTTCGTTCATTCAACAAAGGAATAGTTTTAGCCATATTTTTAAATTACGCACAATAATTGTCAAGAACCTCTAAAGCAAGCATTGCCCGCAAACACCCCTTTCTCAAACATTCCTGGCAATTAAAAGGAAGATTTTAATCACAAAGTTTGATTTTATTTTGAAAGGTGACGCCAAGGCAAGTAATTGATTCTCAACAATGCAAGATCTCTGAAGAACCAAGACATTATTTAAACAAAATATAGAGGGACTAGTTTTGCAAGCATTTTGAAGAATATATGTCATTTGGCAATCAATACAGTTTTGGATTCTGCTCATTATTCAGTTATTTTCCTGTCAGTGACCTAAACAATTTATCTTGGAGTGCAATCATATGCAGGTCTATTCAGAAGTAATTTATATTAAATTAAATGAGACTCAGTCCTAAGGAAACCAGAGGTGTCATTCCGAAATAGCACAGCACTACACAGAGTCAGGTTCTATGGAATGATTATATTCAATTAGCTGTTTTAAATGGGATCAGATCCAGGAAACAAGGAAATAGTTTCAGTCAATGAGCCCAATATGATGCTGGGAGTACATATTAAAATAGCTTAAGAGTGCATGTACTCAGTAGAAATAATGCAGCTTGACACTACTTTATTTGTCACGGCTCTATGCTATGGAATCATAGGAGTCGTTTTTTTTTTTACAAAGTATTTTGTATTCTCTGCCAAAATACGGTTGATGCCTCACAAAACTGTCAGGAACCTTCCGGTGGCGCAATGGGTTAAACCCTTGTTCCGGCAGGGCTGCTGACCAACAGGCCAGTGGTTAGAATCCTAGGAGAGCAGGTTGAGCTCCCTCTGTCAGCTTCTGCTCCCCATACAGGGACATGAGGCAAGCCTCCAACAAGGATGGTATAACTTCAAACACCCGGGCGTCCCCTGGGCAACATCCTTGCCAATTCTCTCACACCAGAAGCGACTTCCAGTTTCTCAAGTCACTCCTGACATGGAAAAAAAAACCTGCACTGTAAAAATAATACAATTTGATACATCTCCCATTCGGTATCAGCCATGGCTTGAGGTTCTGGGCTTTAGCCTGCCACTTTTGGACTCTCGCTTGCTGAGATCTGTAGATGTTAGAAAGCTATTTCTTGATTTAAGGCGTTGGCTTGCTGGCTGATACCCAAACTGAGGCTGGGCCGGAGATGTCACTGCCTTGGTCCTTTCATTACTGGCTGCTACTTTCTGATGGATGTCAGGTGGTGCAATACCAGCTAAACAGTATAATTTCTCCAGTGGTGCAGGGTGCAGACATCCTGTGATAATGTGGCATATCTCATTAAGAGCCATATCCACTGTTTTAACATGGTGAGATGTATTCCACATTGGGCATGCATATTCAGCAGCAGAGTAGCAAAGCGCAAGGGCAGATGTTTTCACTGTGTCTGGTTGTCAGTCCTGTCCGAACATATCTCCTGTTATGAACCATCACAAAATTAGATCATCTGGAGAGGCCCTGCTCTTGATCCCACCGCCATCACAAACGCGACTAGTGGGGACGAGGGACAGGGCCTTCTCTGCAGTGGCCCCCCCATCTGTGGAACTCCTTCCCCAGGGACATCAGATTGGCCACCTCCCTCCTGTCTTTCAGAAGGAAACTTAAGACCTGGCTATGGGGCCAAGTGTTCGACCAGTAATAACAGCAAGTAAAAGAAGTTTAAGACAATGAATTGACCTGGACTGGACCTTGGACTTTGGATTTTGGATTCTGATTTTAACAGGCGTGTTTTTAAGCACTTGTCGAAGGCTTTCATGGCTGGAATCACTTATTTCAGGCTATATGGCCATGTTCTAGAGGCATTCTCTCCTTGATTTTTAATTGATTTTAATCAATTGTTTAATTACTGTTTTTAATATTTTAATGTACTGCTGATTGTTGATTGTTTTTATGATGTCGGCATCGTATGATGCTTTTGTGAGGCCGCCCTGAGTACCCCCTCGGGGGTGAGTTTGGCGGAGTAAAAAAATATAGGAAATAAATAAATAAATAAATATTTCTACTTAAAATATAATCATTATTGCTAAATTCATCAAAACTACCACATGTATGTAAAATTTTCTCCTCTGCTGCTTGTTGTTGTTTCCACTGCTATCTTCCTTCAAATCAACTATGACTTATCGAGACCCTATTTTAGGAATTTCATGGCAAGGTTTATTCAAAGGAGGTTTGTTATTGCCTTTGTTTCAGGCTGAAAGATTATGACTTGCGCAAAACCACTCAATGGAATTCCATTGCTGAGCATCAATTCAAGCCCTGCTTAAATATAATATGGTACACTCAAACGAATGTATCATATTATATTTCTTCTTTTATGCTAAGAGGCTATAGTAGCATACCCAACACAGGGCAAGACGTTCATCCCTTCGTAACTTTGCTCCAGCAATTGACAAGTATTGTGTGCTTTATCTTCATTGAACTGTCCATTATTGTGGAGTTACAGTCATGCTGCAATCCGGCATATAGTAAGTAAGCACACATAGGACTTCCGCCTACCCCACTGTAATATGTACACTTCAAAGAAATTAAAGCACACAATGGCAGAGTAAATTACCGAAGCAACGTTTCAGAAGGATGAACATAAACATTCATCCCTCTTTGTAGAAAGTCTTAATGGCAACCATTCAGAGAGTCCTTGAAACAGAGTATAAAACAATTTCTGAAGCTGGAAGTGGGATGAATCGGGTTAAAAGATGTCACTCAACAATTCAGCTAGCTTGCTCTGTCATTGCCGCACATGTCTGGTGGTATGCAAATGCGTCACGAAGTTCAGCCTCGTCTATACAGATGGCACTGATCACTTCAGATTTATGCAAAGCTATAGTTGAAGTAAAATCTTTATTGCTTGTCAGAAACTAGCTATTTGGCACTGATAGTTCAATTAAGTATCCAGGACTTCATTACGGCATTTTTATGCATTTAAATGTAACAACCTCACTATATATATATATATATGAGGTTGTTATACATACACTTTATGTTTATTCGAGCATCCCTTGGCTTTGCATTCACAGGACAGATTTGTAATACAACAAAAGTGGTTACGACACATAAAAATAAATTATAATTGAATTGCAATGATATAATGTTTGAATATATCTCAGAAGGTCAGAGAATATAATTGTAAATATTGTCAAATTATTCATGAGGTATGTCTTTTAGGATGTATGTTACCTACTAAGTCTTCCCTTTACCCCCACCACCCCTCCAGGAATGTTAGTAGAATATTTTCAAGACAGTGCTTGTTTTATTAACTGATCTTGGAAGAATCTTTCTTATTCAAGTCCTGTACCTAACAGTCTTCCAGACACCTGTATCAGATCCCCTTTAGTCTTTTGCCCGAGGTAAAGATGTTTCATTCTCTCCCTTTTTAAAAAATATCTTAAAAATTAAGAAGTTACAACAAAAAAGAAAAGAGCAAGAAGATGATGAAAGACGAAAGGCATATCAAATCCAAATATCCTTAGATATGTCAAATACAGCGCAATATTTCTGAGGGCTACCTCTACAGGATGTGTTAAATATGTAGTATATGAGTGAGCCTTGCTATTTTTTTTATTCTCTCTCTATTTTTGTGCTTAGAAGCAAATATATTTACAGTAAGTCATCAGTCTGGATTAGGGCTATAACATGTATATAGAGATTTAAGCCTCATTTCCCATGCATTTTGCTTGCCTAAATTCACTCCACCACTATGCCATGCAGGAGTTGAAAATCATGAGCAGATCCTACGAGTATTGATAAAAGTACTAAGTCAAACCCACAATGAGAGAGCCAGAATGATGTAGTGGATGAGTTTTGGACAATAATCCTGGGAGTCCGTGGTTCAAATCCTTGCTCAGCAATGGAAACTCACTGGGTGACCTTGGGCAAGTCACATATTTTCAGCCTTATGACTTCACCACATGGGCAAATTTGACTGTCCTATGACACTTTCACCTTAGTTCAGGGACAGAGCCCACCACATCCCATCAAACAATGTATGTATATGTGTTATCAAAGGCTTTCATGGCTGGAATCACTGAGTTGCTGTGAATTTTCTGGGCTGTATGGCCATGGTCCAGAAGCATTCTCTCCTGACCTTTCACCCACATCTATGGCAGACATCCTTAGAGGTTGTGAGGTCAGTTGAAAACTAGGCAAGTGTGGTTTCTATATCTGTGGAATTTCCAGGGTGGGAGAAAGAACTCCCACCCTGGACATTTCAACAAATCTCAGAAACTCTGAGGATGCCTGCATAGATGTGGGCAAAATGTCAGGAGAGAATGCTTCTGGAACATGGTCATACAGCCTGGAAAACTCACTGCAACCCAATGTACATCTACTTCCGGCAGGGTTCCACCCGTGAACTGAGGTGAAAGTGTACCAGGAGCTCCAACTTTATTTCTTTCTATTGAGTGTTTGCATGCATTCCAAGGTTCCATGCATTTTGCAATAAGGTGGCTTCCCTTGGTTTGCAATTATAGGGCCAATGACTCATCAATCATTGTTAAGTTTTGGTTTCGCCCCTTTCCCCAGGGTTCTGGGAGGAGAGGGAGCCATTTTAGGTCAGTCTTGCATTGGAAAGCTTAACTACAGGACATGGATTAGCTCCACCTGTAAAGAAGCTTTGTTTCTCACAGCATCCGGGGGAAATTCTGGGGGGAAACAGTTCCAAAGGACTCCAGCTGGAGAATCTACAAAGCCTTGACTGGTAGGTCTACTTGGGACCCAAGAAGCAGTTTGGAGCTGGAAGTAGAGCCCACATCAGCAAAGTTTAGAAAGTAGATTGCCCAAGGAGGGGTTAAAAAGGGTTTTCCTCTTAAAGAAAAGAAACAGTTCACGAAGCCAGTTGCCTGTCCCTTGTGGACAAGATTAAGAAAGCCACCAGTTGATTCAAAGCCTTGAAGCATTTGTTTAATTTGTTGAAGATCTAAGAAGTATTTGATCATTTGTTGAAGACTTAAGCAATAATAAAGGACTTTGTTAAACCTTTCAAGCTTTTAAAGACTCTGTATAGGAAATCCTTAGGGCCTCTCACTCGAGGCACCCTGGCTTCCCGCTGGGCACAAAGAACACGTCCTGTTCAAAAGCCAACTGCTATAGGCCCAGCGCGTGACAGCACACCTTGAGTTGCCTTCAGGCTGAGAAAAGCGGCGTATAAATATGGTAAATAAATGGCCAACCCAGCCTCTGTTTAAAAGCCTCCAAAGAAGACGTTTCCACCACAGTCCAAGGCAGAGAGTTCCACTGCTGAACAGCTCTCACAGTAAGGAAGATTTTCCTAATCTTCAGGTGGAATCTTCTTACTTTAGAACCCTCCCTTTCTTTTTTTTCACCAAGCTGCAGCAGCAACTCAAGAATGCAGATCGTGGACACAAGACTGAATCATATGCTGACTTTAATGGCTAAATTCTGTTTTACCTTTTTAAAAAATCTGTATTCTCAGTTGTCTTGGGTTCCACATTGGGGAAAGGAAGAATGAAATAAAATAAAAGCCATCCTTTTTGTCATCCCATTTACCTGACCTGACCTCTGCTAGCTGCTGTTGGCCATTGCAATCTGCAGTACATCATAGGATCTGACCTTCAATGCTTGACCGGTTGCTTTCTTCCAGTCATTCCTAATCAATTTGTGGGTTTATACTCTTGAAAATAGCTGCATTTTCTAGGGGAGAAGCACTTACGATTAAGTTATCCTTGCAGATTGTGGCAGCGTATGCTATACTCCTTTTGCTTTTGCTTCTTTATTCTCTCTTTCTCCCCCTTGTGAGTGACAGCTTGCATGCATTTGCCACGCAATTCATTTTTCCCAACAAACATCTGAATTATATGCATTAGCTGAAAGGCAGCCAAAACATCTGAAAGGGTTCATTGTTTCCAAACTAATATTGTGTCGATACAAACTGAGCTCAGCACCCAAACAACTGTATATTAAACCTTTTCCCAACATCTAGGCTATTCAAGCCTGCTTGGGCAAATATATACTCTAGCGTGCATTGATAAGAGCACAAAGAAAATTTCTATTTCTGTTAATGTCAGCGCCCTTGTATGGATGTTGCTGAAGAACTGTTCAATCTTCTGTTCAGGATATAGAAAATTAATATACCTAAGGAGAGGATGTTATTAGGAGCCAGTTCAGAAATGCTCTAGGGAATGTTGATGATGGGATTGTTGAATTATCTGTTCAAAGAGCTACCCACTGGAAGTAGATAGAAGGAAATGTCTTTATTACACTTAGAAAAAGTTGGAACAAAATAGATACTGTACATAGAAAAGATATCTCCCATAACTCATTCATTGCATTTAATAAGGGGAAAGGCAGCATAGCCATAAAAAAGCTCAGCCTCCAATAGGAGAGAAATGAGAAGGGAGGCAAAAGAGAAGGAAAAGCATCAAACTAGATTCAGAAATGATAGAGAAAAGAGTACTATTTAATACATATGAGCACTTTCCTGGGAATAAACTCCAGTACACTCAATGGGCTTACTTCTGAGTAGACTGATCAAGACAATTTGTTATTTATTATTTATTCCAGATATTTGTACCCTGCCCTTCTCAACTCCGGGGGAGGACTCAGGGCGGCTTCCAGCCGGCAACAATTCGATGCCTTCAATGTACACATAATAAAATCCAATAATTGCATACATTTAAAACATTAAATCACATTAATTAATTAAAACCTGTTTCTGTTTCAATAACAGCCTGGTGGCCTTATCTGAGCTGAATTCTGTAGTTAGAGATTCCATCAAGCATGTCCATAGTCCATTTCCATAGCAATTGTCATCATTGTCACTGTCATTGTCAGCATGATTACCCGAAGGCCTGGTCCCACATCCACATTAATTTCTTTCTAAAGGAAAGGAGGGATGTTGATAATCTAATTTCACCGGAGAGTGAATTCTACAGGTGGAGGGCCACCACCGAGAAGGCCCTGTCCCTCGTTCCCTCCAAGCGCATTTGCGACAGGTGCAGGGCCGAGAGCAGGGCCTCCCCAGAAGATCTTAAACTCCGAGGTGGGACGTAGAAGGATATACGTTCGGACAGGTACGCTGGGCCAAAGTCATATAGGGTTTTATAGGTCAAGACCAGCACTTTGAATTGTGCTCGGAACTGTATCGGCAGCCAGATAACATAGGATTATACTAAAAATTAGTGGGGGACATGAGAGAAGCCTCCCTGCAGGATTACAACACATCCGGGTGTCCCCGGGGCAACCTCTTTGTAGGCAGCTGATTCTCTCACACCTGGTGAGCATGCATGCCCAGTGTGGAACACATCTCACTGTGTTAAAACAATGGATGTGGCTCTTAATGAGACATGCCACATTATCACAGGATGTCTACACCGCTGTTTAGCCAGTATTGCACCACCTGACATCTGCCAGGAAGTAGCAGTCAACAATGAAAGGACCAAGGCAGTGACATCTCCTGCCCACCCCCTGTTTGGATATCAGCCAGCATGCCAACTCCTCAAATCAAGAAATAATTTTCTAAGATCTCCAGAGATACTCACAGGAACACCACAGCAAGCAAGAGTCCAAAAGTGGCAGGCTAAAAACTGGAAATTCAATCCATGGCTGATACCGAATGAAAGACTCCCTCCTGGGCACACAGAAGACTGGGCAACTTGGAACGTGCTGAACAGACTGCGCTCTGGCACCATGAGATGCAGAGCCAACCGTAAGAAATGGGGCCACAAAATGGAGTCAACGACATGCGAGTGTGGAGAAGAGCAAACCACAGAACACATATGACAATGCAACCTGAGCCCTGCCACATGCACAATGGAGGACCTCCTTATAGCAACACCAGAGGCACTCCAAATAGCCAGCTACCGATCAAAGGACATTTAATATAATGCCAAGTTTTTAAACTTTTTGCTTTTTAAATACATTACAACTATACCCTCGGTTCGCTTCTGATATGATAATAATAATCATCATCATCTTCTTCTTCTTTATTTATACCCCGCCACCATCTCCCCAAAGGGGAATCGGAGCAGCTTACATGAGGCCAAGCCCAGCGATACATTACAGCAACATAAAATATAAACAACAAAATAACATCACAATAAAATAAATAAACCAATCAAGTAAAATAAACAGTACAAAATAACATAATGGAAAATCAAACACAGTGGGCGGG
This sequence comes from Anolis sagrei, assembly GCF_037176765.1. Lineage (NCBI taxonomy): Eukaryota > Metazoa > Chordata > Lepidosauria > Squamata > Anolidae > Anolis > Anolis sagrei. The sequence continues at coordinate 196,957,960 of NC_090023.1, forward strand.
CCAAATGCACGACATAAAATGATAAAACACTGGATGAGACAGCAATGAAAAGGTACATTTGTGGGGGAGGAGCTCATAAGGACAGTGGAATTAGACTTTCAATAAGGTGGGGGAAAGTGCAATATGAGGGAAGCAGTGTAGGTGAAACAACAGGACTGGAATATATGGTCACTCTCCAAAGGCACATCGGAAAAGCCAAGTCTTTAGATCTTTCTTAAAGGCTGCTAGGGTGGGGGCTTGCCTTATCTCACCATTACTAAAAACTAAAAATTAGTAATAATATTCAAAAATAATATTCAAAGAAGGGATCTTTGTTCTTGTTATATTTCCCAGTGTCACAGGAAAAAAAACGCAATTTTCTTACATCTATTTTGTCCTGTGTGTGGTTCCTTCAAAGGGCTTTGCATTAGCTCTCATCTACTATACGAAGCAAAATAATAGATAATTATCGGTGAATGGCTGCTTTGGTGCAAATGGCATCCCTAGGAGTCTAAGTTCAACTCCTATTCTTATTTTTCCCCTTTCATGAAACAAAAGTGGGCAGGCAGAGATTGGGCTAAATCCAAACATTGCAGTTTTAAAACCCAAACTAATGAAATGCTAATGGGCACAAATGAATATTGAAAGAACCAGGGCTGCTGCTTTGAAATGAATTCTCTCCCTCCCATTGTCCTTTCAAAATGGAAGATTAAAACCTGTACAGCAATGTTTACTGTGTTTAATTTTCAATTGTTTCTTTGATGTAACAGATAGAAAGGTTTGCACCTGCGAAGTAAAAAGGCTTTGAACAGATTGCAAACATTCTGCAAACACTTCATCAGAAATTTTAGTTGTCAGCCTCCCCTTGCACAAGGGAGCCTTGATGATATCTTTCTGCGCCTTTGACTCCTTTTGATTAATAAATGCAAACAAATTTCTCTCCATAACCTCTGTTGCAATCTATGCATGACAATTAGAGACAACCTCTGGTGAGGGAGGCACTGATGTCTCTTCCCTCTTCTTCTGCCACAGAATAAATACTTGATGTTTAATGCTTTTTGACAATTAGAGAATGAAGTCTTTTGTAGCCAGGCAGCCCTGGCTTCTGCTCATTACTCTGTTTTTCAACAGCATCGCATCAACCTTTTCTGTAATATTAATACTTGCCCAGGAGAAGAATGCATCCTTTTGGAAGTCTGCTGTCCTTCTATTGAAACCTGCAGCAGGAATATAATTCTCTTCCCCATATCATTTTACATAAGGAAATGGCAAAAATAAAAGCTTTATATGCATCTCTGAACAATGTCGGTGAGTGTGATGGGTAGGCAAGTTTGGCCAAGGTATCTTCAGCCAGCTCTGTCCTCAAGTCTCCCCACATGACCCTGCCACCATTGCCCACTTGTTCGCTCACTTCACACTTGATGCCACCTACAGGTCAGATCACTATTTTTGTGATTCCTGACTACCTTTTTTGTTGTTTTAAAAAGGTATGGATTCCCTTTTCTGAAATATCCAACAGTATGCATTAGTCCCTGTTCATGAATGCCCAGCCCTAATGTACTGATAAGGTTGTTTTCAGCACTTTACCCCAAGCCCAGCCCTATAGTCTGCTTTTTCCACAAGCCTATACCCTGCCCTTTCTAATCGGATTATGCCCACCATATTCCTGGTTACTGGTTGTTGGAGTTGGTTTGATACACTTTTACAATGTTTTTATATTTTGCTGTTTTCAATTGTTTTAATTAGTTTATGTTATATTATCAATTATTATGTTTTAAAATGTGTTATTATGTTTTAAACTGTGTTTTAACTGGTAATTTTTGCTGTATGTTGGGTTTGGTCCCCATGTAAGCCACCCCAAGTACCTTCGAAGAGATGGTGGCGGGATATAAAATGAAGTGATTATGATGATAATGATGATTATAGTTGCAATTTGTCACTTAAACATATGTAGGTTTTTGTTTGATTTGGGAGGGGGCAGTCCATACAATCCCTCAAATAGTCCCAGGGACACCAAATTGAACTTTGCTTCTACCAAAATTGTCCACCTTTACTCTAAACCAGTGATTCTCAACCTATGGGTCCTCAGATGTTTTGGCTTTCAACTCCCATAAATCCTAACAGTTGGTAAACTGGCTGGGATTTCTGGGAGTTATAGCATTATTAGAGCATTACGCAGTAGCAAAGGGTAACACACATGACACACTCTCCACCAACCATTTGTTGTTGTTGTTCATTCATTCAGTCATTTCCAACTCTTCGTGACCTCATGGACCAGCCCATGCCAGAGCTCCCTGTCAGCCATCACCTCCCCCAGCTCCTTCAGAGTCAAGCCAGTCACTTCAAGGATCCCATCCATCTATCTTGCCCTTGGTCAGCCCCTCTTCCTTTTTCCTTCCATTTTCTCCAGCATAATTGTCTTCTCTAAGCTTTCCTGTATCCTCATGATGTGGCCAAAGTACTTCAATATCCTTCCCTCCAATGAGCAGTCTGGCTTTATTTCCTGAAGTATGGACTGGTTGGTTCTTCTTGCGATCCAAGGTGATTGGGGAAGGCAATAGCAAACCATTCCAGTATTCTTGCCAAGAAAACTAAATGGACCAGTACAACCAACCATTTACCAATTTAGAAATCATCTATATTGTAGTTATAGCAGTTTGAGGGCCTGTCCAGACAGCCCCTTTATTGCAGAAACTTCCACAATAAAAAGGGAGCTGTCCAGACGATGTTCTGAGCATTCCCGTATTAATTTGCTACAAACCAGGAAAATCCTAGTTAGTAGCGAATTAATTTGTTAGTGGATTTATTCCATGCCTTCTTGGAAGGTGCAGGATAAATTCACTACTTCTGGGTTTGGACTGCAGAATACTGCAATCGAGACAGTATTCTCTCAGTTTACCAGGCTAAATCAGCCTGGTAAATTGTGGGAATACCCACCCCCTCCCCCCAAATCCCTAAATCCCTTAGAAAAGTAATAGAAGCTTATGTGATCTCCATTAGAAGTCCCAGTGAGCTCTCCTGGCACATAGAAATGATGCGCCAGCAGAGCGGGGGAGGGGAGGAGGGAGGAAAATTGTCCCGTCCCCCCCCCCCCCCACTCTCCTGGCACATCATTTCTATGTGCCAGGAGAGCTTGCCGGGACTGCTAATGCAGATCATGTAAGTTTCTATTACTTTTCTAAGGGATCTGGGGGTTTGAAGGGAGGGGGGTAGGGGCTTCAGATGTTCTCTCAGACTAGCATGCGCTTTTTGGAGTAGGGGTGGACAGGACCCCAGGAAAATCCATGTTTTTTAGATACAGGTTCTCCCAGGATTAAGGCCTGTCTGGATCTGGCCTGATATCACTTTAACTGCCATAGCTCCATCCTGTGGAATCCTGTGATTTGTAGTTTATTGTGGCTCCAAACTTCAAACCCCATGGCAGTTAAAGCAGTGCCACATCACTATAAACATGAAATGTGAACACAGCTTTATCGAGGGCAGGTAAACAGCTCTACAAAAAATTAGACCATTGCTAGAAGACTTGAGAGGAGCATAGGATTTTAGGAAAATCATCTTTTGGTTGTATTTTCCATTTCAGAGTCAGGTAGTGACAGGTTGCCACCCTATACCCCGATCGACCTTGTGACTGACTAGAGCCAATGGTATTGGTGTTGGGGGACTCTTAATACAGTCAGAAGCTTACACCAAAAAACAACAAAATCCTAACTCAATCCTAATGCCATTGAACCAACAAAATATATCACACCAGATTTCAAAGCTTCACAGGGTTTTTAAGCAACAGATAGATGGTAAAAAGGAAGCATGGGAAAGAGTGATACTGCAGTCACAGATTTACATTTAAGGTTGTGACAAAATAGGAAGTGTATATAGAAATTAAGTACAGGTATCGCTGCAAGATGGATTTGAGGAGATAGGCTTTTCTCCAAACCAAAGCAAGGGATTATATGATTAAATCCCATCATACATGCACACGTTTGGTACAATTTCAATTGAGCAGTCTCCTTCTTCCCTTCTTCTCATCACTGCTGTTTGCATTTTAAATCTGCATCTTAAATGAGCAATGCATTCTATTCGTGTGACTCCCTTAATGTTGACTTTCTTGGCCAGTGAGCAATTGCAGTCCTACCCATTGTAGTTTCTTCAAGCCAGATGCTCTTTCTGCTAGACTGTACTTTGTGTTTTCCTTTTTTGGAATGCTACACATCATCATTGCTCCAAAGCAAGAGAGCCTACTTTTTTAGCAACATCAGACATTTCCTTTCTGACTAATAGTTGTTCATTCCCACAAGTCATTTTCAGCAGCACAAAACCATTATGACAGCAACAGTTTCCGTTTGATGGTTTAATGATTCATTCAGTGTTGTGGTTAGATGCAGTGATTACATCTTTTTATATGAGTCTGCAGCTTCCCTTCAATTGATTCACCTGATTGACTAGGATGGTTTTTGTCCATTTGTTCCCTAAGGAAAAGCATGGCCTCCACAATACAACTATGTACAGGATCTGCTATTTTTCTATCTACTCCGAGGAACTCATTTAGCAACAATATTACAGAATACATAAGAACAGTCAGAAGCAGTCTATGTGTAGGTCCGAGATTGTTTATGTTGTTCCCTTTGAGATTATTGCTTTGCGTCTGTTTTGTACTTTAAGAAATATCCACAATAAAAGATGTAAAACAATGTGTCTCAACCTAGGGGTCAGGACCCCAGGGGGCTTGTGAGGGGGAATTTAGAGGGATCACCAAAGTCCATCAAAAAAACCCTATTTCTGATGGTCTTAGGAACCCTTTTGACAGAGAAGGCTGAAAATCTCTCTGCTTATCCTTCTCTTCATTTTTGGAAACTTATGGCAAATCTTCCTATCAGAAGCCCTCCTCCTGTTCTCTGGATGTAGGTGAACTAGAACTCCAAAATTCAAGGTCAATACCCACCAACCAAACCCTTCCAGTATTTTCTGTTGGTCATGGAAGTTCTGTGTGTCAAGATTACTTCAATTCCATTGTTGTTGGAGTTCAAAATGCTCTTTGATTGTAGATGAACTATAAATCCCAGGAACTACAACGCCCAAATGTCAAGATCTATTTGCCCCAAATTCCACCAGTGATCACATTTGGGCATATTCAGTATTTGTGCCAAGGTTGGTCCAGATCCATCATTGTTTGAGTCCACAGTGTTCTCTGGTTGTAGGTGAACTACAACTCCAAAACTCAAGATCAATGCCCACCAAACCTTTCCAATATTTTCTGTTGTTCATGGGAGTTCTGTGTGCCAAGTTTGGTTCAATTCTTTCATTGGTGGGTTTCAGAATGCTCTTTGATTATAGGTTAACTATAAATCCCAGCAATTACAACTCCCAAATGACTAAATCAACCTCCCCCCAACACACAAACACCACAAGTTTTCAAATTTGCATCCTGCCTATCAGATATACAATACGATTCATAACAGTAGTAAAATTACAATTATGAAGTAGCAACGAAAATAATTTTATGGTTGGGGGTCACCACAACATGAGGAACTGTATTAAGGGGTTATGACATTAGAAAGGTAGAGAACCACTAATGTAAAGCATAGCAATTTGACTGACCTTATGTATGTGTGTTATACATGCATCTCTGAAAGGACACATAACTACACGGGACTCATGGACATGAACACACACAAATGCACTCACTTCTATATGCATGTTTGGTATTTACTTTCTCTCTGGAAAATGACAGCCTTGGCATTCTAGCCCAATCTTCATCAGGTTTTAAAACTGACAGCTTCTATAATTCAAATTTACGGCTGTTATTTTTTTCCCAACGAGTAATGAAGTTGTAAATGCAGCATTTCTTTCATTACCTATTCATTAAAGATATGACATGAAAACAGAGTTACCATGGAAATAGCACTGTGAATTCTAAGTACATAATAAGAATTTCATTGTTTACACTACTGCACAGATAACTGATGGGTGTTATTGTAGCTGGTAAAGTCTTATTTAGCTTCACAAATGCTGGAGAAGGGAGGGGAAAGGTTATGCAATTGGTCTTCTGCTAAGTGGTTGAACACAAGCAGACCTCTTTAAAATCATCAGTGCAAAAGAGTTTTATGATGAAAAGGACCAAATATGTTTCAAGCTTGATGTCTTCGAGTATCATTTGGCACGGAATGCTTAAACATTCAGGATATAGCCCACTTCACAAGTTACGAATACCTCTGTTAGAGATGCAGTGTGTATGCATTCAGTTCTGTCCAAATTACCATACGTAAATGTAGGGCTGGGTTTTTTTTTTTAATGAATGATACGTAAATGGCAAACAATGCAGTTTAATTTGTGTAAATGTGTCAGGTTTAATTAATAACAGTGTCAGCAGCTTCGGAGAAGCAGGCAAAGGTGTGAGAAGGTTTATTTCAACATGTGACACCAAATGTGTTGCTTGTAGCAAGATCAGATTGTTTAAAAATAAAGTCATTCAAAGGGGGGAAGGAAGCTCTACTTTAAGTCTCCCTTACTTTGCTCACCTCCCCTTTGTGACTCAATCCTTGAAGCTGCAAAGAGCAATAAAATCTGTGGTTCCCATTGCTACTAATAGGATTTTTCTTTCAGTTTTTAATCACTCTTTTGCATCCGAGGGACCACTTTTTCCTCCTCCAGATAGGAAAGGAGTGAAGGACTGAACCTCTCCTCTCTGCAAACCATATCTATATCATCCCCATCTTTGCACAGATCTTTTTTTTAAAGCACTATGTTTTAATGTCACATGGGATTAATTAGGCTTTGAAATAGATAATATATTTCCATTACATTTTTAAGGGCCTCGTCACATAGAGAAAAAGCCCCGTTCTTGGACGCTGCTGAGACGCAGCCAGGACGGAGCTGTGCTATTGTGCTACTACTGAAGTGAAATCAGGGGTGTGATTCTCCTCCTCTCCCACTTTCTTCCCTCACTATTCCTAAGGAAAAAATCCTTTATTTTATGTTTTGTTTTTAATGTATTACTTACTTACTTAGGTGATCTGAATATGATGGCCTTCCAAGTGCAGTGTCTTGGCGGTGGATGTGTAGGTGACTGTGCAGCCCTATTCTTGACCTGCATATTCATTCACAGTGATGACATCAGTTTTCAGGTGGAAAACGGTCCTGATCAGGGTTGGTTTGATGCACCTTCCTCTTGGCACACTTCTCCCTTTCTCCCTCCATTCGTGCCTTTTTGAATTTCACAGCACTGCTGGTCACAGCTGACCTCCATCTAGAACGCTCAAGAGCCAGGGCTTCCCAGTTCTCAGTTTCTATGCCACAGTTTTTAAGGTTACTTTTAAGACCATCTTTAAATCTCTTTTCCTGTCCACCAACATTCCATTTTCCATTCTTGAGTTGTGAGTATAGTAACTGCTTTGGGAGATGGTGATCGGGCATTCGGACAATGTGGCCAGTCCAGCGAAGTTGATGATGTAGGAGCATCCCTTCAATGCTCATGGTTTTTGCTTCTTCCCACACATTGACACTTGTCTGCCTGTCTTCCTAAGAGATCTGCAGGATTTTTCGGAGGCAACACTGATAGAATCATTCCAGGAGTTGGGTGTGACGTCTGTAGACAGTCCATGTTTCACAGGCGTATAACAAGGTTGGGAGGACAATAGCTTTATAAACAAGCACCTTGTTATCCCTATAGATGTCCCAATCCTCAAACACTCTCTGCATCATTCAGAAAAACGCTGTACTCGCAGAGCTCAGGCGGTGTTGTATTTCAGTGTCAATGTTCATTTTTGCGGAGAGGTAGCTGCCAAGCTAGCCGAAATGGTCAAGATTTTCTAAGTACACCATTAAGCTTTATTTCTGGCATAGCAGAGGGATTGGCTGGTGCCTGCTGGAAGAGCAAATTGGTTTTCTTGATGTTCAATAAGAGGCCGAGCTTCTCGTATGCTTCTGCAAAGATGTTAAGATTGGCTTGTAGATCTCCTTCTGAATGTGCACAGACTATGTTATCTTTGCAAAATTGCTTTTTAAAAATATTTTAAAAAATATGGAGCAGTAGCAGTTTAGAAAGGTAGAGTTAATGAAGTTGTGCAGAGGTACAACCAAGGAATCATGTATCAGCGAAGTTCTGCAAATGCAGAAAAATACAGTAGTGAAAATGTTAATCCTGGTATGGAGATGCTACTTGTGAAGCTACTAGCAGCTTCATGTGAATTCCATATGTTGCAGTGAGGTCACACTATGGCCATAAGTACAAGTAGAAAAGTGATCAGAGTTTGGAAATGTTACATTTTGAACTGCATCTCTTGGGAGATTCCGGACATTGTAGTCCACAAATACATTCCCAAGCACTGAAAGGAATTGTGAGTAAATCGTTATCATTTTCAAAACAAATTTATATCCTGATTTTTCTAGGATATAATGAAGAAAGTAGAAACGGCAGACAGTAGACGTATTAGGTAAAAAAAAGAAAAGAAAGAAAGAATGTAAAAGAAAGCTTTGTATTGCTTTGCCTATTTGCAGTTGACACGTAGTACTCTCCTCATGTCAGTTAGTCTATCATCATCCAATGATAACAGTATTAAATCTGACTCCATGAATAATTTGGTCTATCTAGTGTCTGATAGGGAGAGCTGTGAAATACAGTTATTGCACTGAGTGCATAATAATGTAGAGGAGAATTAGAAAGGTATTCCCAAGGTGTTTCCAAGCGAGTTAATAAATATTAGTGATTTAGTGACTAAGTAGGGAAAGGGAGTGGCCATCAATAATTTTTCAATAATTTAAAAAACACCTTGGAGATTAGAAGCAATTGTGCTGAGAAAACAAAACACTGGATATATCTCCTGCTCTTATCACAAAGAACCTTCTGGGGAGATTAAAAAGGATCATGACACAGCTGCTAATTCTGAGACTTGTTCAAGTGTTGCATTAGCATTTCATTGCCATAAAAGCAATCGACTACATTTAATAAGGTTAATAATACAGTCCTATGTATGTTCACTTGGAAGTAAGTCCTGTGGAGTTAAAGGTGTCTTACAAAAAGGTATAGCCAGTATGTATAGTACTTTGAGCATTAGATTATGATTCTTTGGCGAACAGAATATGAATCCCTGCTCAGCCATGGAAGCCCACAGGGTGACCTTTGGCAAGTTACACACTCCCATCTCCAGAAAAATCCTGTGATAGGATCGCCTCAGGGTCATCATGTCAGAAACAACTTGAAGGCGCACAACAACACAGTATGGGGTTACAACCAAAGTCTGATATATGTTGTGTAAAAGTCTAGCCCTTAATGTTAGACAACAAGAGGAAATTGTGGCTTTTTGAATTGTGTGGAAACAGATGCCTTTTTTCGCAATATTCATGGACCCCTATTACTCATGGCTCAGTCAGCTTTTAGTGGAATTTCCAGGATGTGGACTTATATCTTTGTGCATCCACAACATGGAAAAACATCTGAAGTCATGGGGAAATTAGTTACCTACAAGTCTGCAATTCATTTTATAAATTTAAACATGGAGAGTGGAATGGGAGTAGGGGATTATTGGCCGCTCTTAAAACTGAGACAGGAGAAATGTTAATAACCAGATCTAATTGGCACACTCAAAGAGTTGTTTGATCGCATACAGGTTTGCAGAGTTTGTAGGGAGGATGAGCAAAGTGGTAAGCAAAAAAAGAGACTCAACCTTCCACAGAGTCATTATGATTAACATTACCAAGTATTAAATGTAACAGAACATCTTCTAACTCATATGTTTTTCAGGTCCAAATCTGACAAGTTATGAAAGGGTACCATAGTCATATTCAGATATCCTGATATGAGCTATAATTATCATTTGTATTTTCATAATCATACACCAGAAGATATACACTGTTTATATTTTGTTGTAACAATGGATTTTTCAACAAAGTAAAAACTAAAACTTTAAAATTTCATATTATATTTATTTAAATTATGTAATTGAGAATTAAAATCAATTTTGACCTTTAATCCTCAATTTTGAGAGGGCCTCCCTGGCGAGGGTTGAAAATCTTATTCCACCTGGTAAAGTGTGTCATAGGAGCCCCCGGTGGCGCAGTGGTTTAAACCCCTGTGCCGGCAGGACTGAAGACTGACAGGTCGCAGGTTCGAATCCAGGGAGACGTGGATAAGCTCTCTCTATAAACTCTAGCTCCTCATGCAGGGACATGAGAGAAGCCTCCCACAAGGATGATAAAAACATCAAATCATCCGGGCGTCCCCTGGGCAACGTCCTTGCAGATGGCCAATTCTCTCACAACAGAAGCGACTTGCAGTTTCTCAAGTCACTCCTGACATGACAAAAAATGTGTCATAGAGGCTTGGCTACCAGCAATAGATCCATGTAGAACCTGTTGGTTTAGACTTAAAATAGATATTTCCTTCCTGGGGCGGGGGGGGGGGGGTGATAGACCTATTAAAGTAGTATGCCCTGGAGGCTGGTGAAATCTGAGATATTTTTGTCAGCCTTCCAAAGAAATTTGCTGAAGTTAGTTCTTAGGACCTCATCCCATGAGGGAGTAAAGTCGAGGGAATATTTTCACTATAGCATTTCGTTCCATTCTGTTTATAAGGAAAATGGTTTCATTCAAGGGTATTGCTTGTGAGAAAGGGAGCTTTGAGACTCATTTTGAGGCCACCCACAGGAATGCCCACTCTTTAATATCACTGACACAAGGGACTCTGACAGTTCCCATGTATAAATAAGCACCTTTACCCGTTTCTGTGTGAATTTGGAGCTCTGAAAACTATTACTATCCACCTCCTAAAATCTCAATTTCTACACAATTAAATCACATTTTAAACCAGAATCTCACGGGGATCAGGAAGAAGTAGTTTTGCATCATATGATGGGCTCCATGGGATGGCATCTTTAAACTGTTTTTAAAGTGTGTAGAAACAGGAAGGGGGAGAAGCTCCTGTGTCTGATGAGATCCCTAGTTCTGGATGCAGAAATAACCAGAATGGTAGATACAAATGTTGTTTTAACTGCTGCTGGTTTTATCCTGCTACTGTTACATTTTTTGTGGTTGTTGTTGTTATTCTTTAGTCCCTTTGTGGGGACTAAAGAATAAAGAATGTTAGTTTTCTAAGCCACACTGGAAGCTTTGTTTGTCCTTACTGACAGGTTGTTTGTTTTGAAGTCACTGAAAGAGACTTTACATTAAAAAAAATAGCCAACATTGTCATGTATTGTAGATCACATGATGTGCAGCTCATCACTCACTTTCATGATTAACATTGCCCTTCATTATATTTACATCAAATAATGGGAAAGCAATTAGGTTTTTGGCATGTCCACGAGTAGGGTTTATTGTGAGAGCAAAGAAGCACTGTAGGGTTCCCTTGTTACGGTATAAAAGAAGTTAAGGCTTATGCTAAATTGACATTGAGGGCATGTTTGACAAGCATTTTTCGCCTCCTGACAAACAACTCCTCCCCACACAGAGAGATATACACAGATACACACAGATACACACACAATATTATTTTATAGTCATTTGAAAAATGATTTATGAAAAATAGTGTGTCAGAGGGGGAGAAAATACTTTATTGCTTCTGAGGAAACTGAATTGATGATGGTTGGCTTGAATATTTATGTGTCACCCACAAAAGCATGGCAATTTTGGCAGCCAAAACCGAACCTCAGGAGAATTCGGTGCAACACTAGTTCAACTATTGCAGAACATGTGATTCTTGGATCACACGCATAGCACAAACCTGGTAAGGGAGTTAACAAAATGGGTGGTTTTAATAGACAAGATCCATCAGCTATCTTAGGGCCATATACAGCTACATATGATAAGCAATAAGCAGCTTGCACTGACTCAGTCAAATAAATCGATCAGGTAAAGAGCAAGCAAATATTTAGAGTGGACATGATCAATAAATAGCTGTTTTCCCCCAGGAATGTGTTATCAGAATAACAGAATGCCCAGGCCAAGTCTTTGTGTAAAACAGCATATCTAGAGATGTTTGAAGTAACAAAACAAATGTAGAATACCTTGGTAGAGATAAAATTATTGATCTAGACAGAAATGCAGCATGTAAAGCTGTGGGTTATTGGGATGTAATGAAATTCATTTGCTAGCTTTAGAGCTTGAACACTGCTGTGATAGCACTTTGTTGTTGGATCACATTTTCAGTAACATGTCTGTTTCTCAAGTGGATTTTGCCAGTTATTGACTTCTTTACCAGCTCTTCCTACTCACAACTGTCCTGATGCCATATTATCCTTTCACTCAAAGAATTTCTTTAACTGGTTGATCACAAACTTTATCTTTGCTAAGGTTTTCTACTGTCTGATAAACAGTGAATTCTGCACTCTCTCTTAAAGAAAATCAATAGACTTCATGTGGTGTAGCTTGCAGGCTTGATGTCTTCTTGTGTTGTTTGCTGTGCGGAATCTGTGATGGACTGTTTGATATTTCTGGAAGCATTAAAAAAAAGTAAGTCCTCTGAAACAGTATTGGTCCTTAGTAAAGATGTAGTAGAAGCTGTACCGTTGTATTTTAAATAAATATTTTGTGATAATTCGGGCTTATGTAGAAAAAAGTATTTTGTAAGGTATAAAGTCTGATGGAAGAATATGGTACTATGGTCCATTCTATATTATAATTCAGCTTGGAATCTACCATGGAACCTGGTCTCAAACTACTTTGCTAGTTCCCTCCCCCCATTTCCTGCAAAGATGCACATTAGCAAACCAAAGGCATGCCAAGTTGTTGGGTTTTTTTTGGTGGGAGGAGTGACAGCAGTAAATAAAACATCTCTCCCAGGCAGTCAGTTAGCCCCTTCCTGCCCAGCCATGCCCTTGTGTGTGTTTTTTTGTTTGTTTTTGTTTTTTTGGCAGCCCCCTTCTGGGTTCTATAATGTGTGGGGGCAGGTGTTGCAATGGGCTCCACATTTTGCAGCAACAATGTCACTGTGGATCCGAGATACGCTGGGGACTGCTGTATTATATTGCTTAAATTGGATTTCCTTGAAACGTAAAAAAGTGTTGCTTCCCACTTAATCTATGCTGCAGTGTGCATTGGCAAAGTGTGTTTTGTGGCCACTGCTGTATCAGATTGGCTCAGAGCTGATTTATATGGTCCTCACTGTTGGATGATCTTGGTTAGATCCAGACAGAGCAGTACGTAGAGGTAGAGCAAAATAAAGGCACTGCCATAATCTAAGCCAGTGTTTCTCAGCCTGGGGGGATGAGGCCACTGGGGCGGGGGAGCGCTAAGGGGGTGTCAAAGGGATCGCTTAAGAGTATCAGAAAACAGTATTTTCTGTTGGTCATGGGGGTTCTGTGTAGGAAGTTTGGCCCAATTCTATTGTTGGTAGGGTTCAGAATGGTCTTTGATTGTAGGTGAACTATAAATCCTAGCAACCACAACTCCCAAATGTCAAGGTCTATTTTCCCCAAAACTCCACCAATTAATAGCCAGTGTTCACATTTGGACATATTAAGGATTCATGCCAAGTTTGGTCCAGATCCATCATTGTTTGAGTCCACAGAGTTTTCTGCATGTAGGTGAACTACACCTCCAAAACTCAAGGCCAATGCCCACCAAACCCTTCCAGTATTTTCTGATGCTCAAGGGGTCTGTGTGCCAAGTTTGGTTCAATTCCATTGTTGGTGGAGTTCATAATGCTCTTTGATTGTAGGTTAACTATAAATCCCAGCAACAATCCCTCCTCAAAACCCCACCAATATTCAAATGTTGGCGAATCGGGTGTTTGTGCCAAATTTTCAGTGAATGAAAATACATTCTGCATATCAGATATTTACATCACGATTCATAACAGTAACAAAATTATAGTTATGAAGTAGCAACAAAAATAATTTTATGACTGGAGGGTCACCACAACACGAGGAACTGTATTAAGGGGTTGCGGCATTAGGAAGTTTGAGAAACACTGATCTAAACAATTATCTGACCTACATGAAGTTTTCCTTTCCTTGGCCATACAGCCCATACAGCAATCCAAGTTTTCCTTTATTTTTGCCAATTTGAAAAGACATTAAAAGCCATTCACACTTGGAGCTGTTATCTTTGCTGTGCTCGTATTTGTCTAATTACTTTGCCTGCCCCTTTTTACTGGGTGCCTAAGCATTAATCTGCATTTTTGAGTTACTGTAATGCTAAGAATTTGGGGAGTGAAGGAAAATTTCTTTGGAGGGGTAAAATCCCTATTTGAGTAAGTGATCCTCTCATTTTGATGCACAGAGCTACACCTCTAGATCAAGTTTATCGGTGATCGGAAGGTAGATCTTGTGATGCACGACGCATTGCAGTATTCCCCAAAATACTGTCTACTTCTTTTTTTCAGTTATTCATTTATATGGGAGAAAGGTATGGATTTAATTGATCGCAAATTGTCTGACTAGTGTGAGAGATCAAGGGAAATTTGACCCTAATGAAATGATATATGTTCTTGTATTAATCACCTGACAATCATACTACACAATTACAGCACTATGATTCCACTTTAACTATCATGGATCCTATGGAATCCTGGATTTGGGAGGGTTACTTAGGATCCTTCCAGACAAATCCTATATCTTGGGGTCTGATCCCAGGTTTTCTGCTTTAAACTGGATTATATGAGTCTGCCCTGCTAGATAATCTGGGATAAACAGAAAACCTGGGATCAAATCCTGAAATATAGAGCCTGTCTGGAAGGATCCTTAGACTTGTAAGCTAGACAGCTCTAGTGCCTCACAAAACTATCTTAATAACATTGACAAGTGGGCTGTCAGATCACAAGGACTTGGGATAAATATGACAAAACAACTGATGTGTAATTGGTTATTGAACCAGAAGGTAAAGGTGACAAGACAAAACTGATGGTGATTTCCAAAATTCAGAAACATACATTACTCTATGCATTCTTTCCTGGCCAGTTAGATATTTGAGGAGATGGGTTAAGCAACTGACTGAGCTATTTTATAATGAAATTAATAGCCAGTTTCCCCATAAATGTTGTCAAATTTCACTGGGAAAAAAGAAATAGCTACTTTGGGTGTACATCTGAAATGTTTGTTATGAACACAATATAATCTAAAGCCTTCCGACTACTGAGGCTTATTCCTATTGATATCCTCTCCTCTTACACTTGTTGCCATGTCAGATTCACTTCACTGAGCAAACATCTCTGAGCACTTTTCATTGTCTTGCCCTCAGGCAAAATGGTCAGGCAAAGAATCATTGAGATTGATCTCAAGTCGTATGTGATGATAGCTTGCTTAAAATGGCTGCTTGTTATCTCACTGACTCACCTCAAGTCTTGAACTCGTATGTTGAACCAGAACTCCTCTGCTTCTGTTGGGGGATTTTTGGACTGGAAAATCTGGTTGCAAAAATAGTTGGTGTATTAAAAGATTGCCCTAGAGACACTATAGGCACAACGCAGAAGAACTTAAACACTGATTTGGCTGGGCAGGGGGGTATCTTTTGTGGAATTGCTTTTAAACATATCTGCGGTTTTATCTCATATGCTGCAGTAGGTTAAACCCTTGTGCCGACAGGACTAAAGACCGACAAGTCGCAGGTTCGAATCTGAGAGAGTGCGGATGATCTCCCTCTATCAGCTCCACCTCCATATGCGGGGACATGAGAGAAGCCTCCCACAAGGATGGTAAAAACATCAAAACATCCTGGTGTCCCCTGGGCAACGTCCTTGCAGACGGCCAATTCTCTCACACCAGAAGTGACTTGCAGTTTCTCAAGTCGCTCCTGACACGACAAAAAAAACCCTCATATGGCATGCAGTAACAAAACTCTGCTTTTCCCATTTGCTATACGTGTTTTGTTTTCCCTTCATAAACTGCCTTAGCTTCTGAAAACATACATTTATCTCCCGTCTCACAACTCAAGCACAAACGTTTAAGTCTTAAGTCAGAGATGAACTTAAATGAAATTCACTATTTGACTATTTCTCATTTAAATATCTTGCATAACATTTTCATTGTAAGTACATATGTGATGACAAGGGTCATTATAGTAAAAATTTACATCAACACAGGCCAATCAGAGCTCTATGATTGATCTTTTGCTTGCCAAAAATATAAATTGGTATCCCCTATGACAAGTATTTCAAAAAGAATGTGATTTCATCAATGCCAGAAGACAAACAATCCCAATTATAGAAAGCAGTAGAGGAGAAAGGATGTGTCCAGAAATGGAGGACTGGACTTTACTAAATGTTTTTTAAAAAAACAGAAGGAAACAAAGCAAGTACGAAATGACGGAGAGACTAATTACAATCAACATTTAAGAGACAAAGGAAAAAATTCAGAAGTCAACCAATAAGAACTTTTTATTTTTACTTTTGTTTATTTTTATTTTTTCTTTCATTTTTCATTTTTTTTCTTTTTCTACTATTTCATTTTTCTTATTGCCCCCCCCCCCCTTTTTCCCCCCAGCCCTCTTACCACTACTCCCACCTGTAGGGAAACCCCTTCCTTAGTTAATTCTCTTTCCCACCCCCTAATTCTTTTACTATCTCCCACTGAATTCCCAAATCTGCCCCCCCCTTTCCCCTTCTTTCCCCCTAAAATTCAATAAAAATATTTTAAAAGAAAAAACAGAAATGGAGGACTGATTGTTAATTTTACATATCATCTGGAAGGGTAGTCCAGAAGATCAAGAAGGTAAAGAATAAGAAGGAAGAGTAGGAACATAAATAACTAAACAAAAAATGGTGGATATCAAGTGGACAAGAATGAGATCTACTTTGTTGTTCATTCATTCAGTCGTCTCCGACTCTTCGTGACCTCACGGACCAGCCCACGCCAAAGCTCCCTGTTGGCCGTCACCACCCCCAGCTCCCTCAAGGTCAGTCCAGTCACTTCAAGGATGCCATCCATCCATCTTGCCCTTGGTTGGCCCCTCTTCCTTTTACCTTCCACTTTCCCCAGCATCATTGTCTTCTCTAGGATTTGCTGTCTCCTCATGATGTGGCCAAAGTACTTCAACTTTGTCTCTAGTATCCTTCCCTCCAATGAGCAATCGGGCTTTATTTCCTGGAGGATGGACTGGTTGGATCTTCTCGCAGTCCAAGGCACTCTCAGAACTTTCCTCCAGCACCACAGTTCAAAAGCATCTGTCTTCCTTCGCTCAGCCTTCCCTAAGGTCCAGCTCTCACATCCATAGGTGACTACAGGGAATACCATGGCTTTGACTATGCGGATCTTTGTTGCCAGTCTGATGTCTCTACTCTTTACTATTTTATCGAGATTGGACATTGCTCTCCTCCCAAGAAGTAATCGCCTTCTGATTTCCTGGCCACAGTCTGCATCTGCAGTAATCTTTGCACCTAGAAATACAAAGTCTGTCATGGCCTCCACATTTTCTCCCTCTATTTTCCAGTTGTCAATCATTCTTGTTGCCATGATCTTGGTTTTTTTGATGTTTAGCTGCAACCCAGCTTTTGCGCTTTCTTCTTTCACCTTGATTAGAAGGATCCTCAGCTCCTCCTCGCTTTCGGCCATCAGAGTGGTGTCATCTGCATATCTGAGGTTGTTAATGTTTCTTCCAGCAATTTTCACCCCAGCTTTGCATTCATCAAGCCCCGCACATCGCATGATGTGTTCTGCATACAAGTTAAAGAGGTTGGGTAAGAGTATGCAGCCTTGCCGTATGCATTTCCCAATCCTGAACCAGTCTGTTGTTCCATGGTCAGTTCTTACTGTTGCTTCTTGGTCTTGGTCTACTAATTCATAGCAAATCATCAATAGATGAATGCAAGAGAAAAGACAGTCCATTTCAAGAAATTTATTACAACATAAGCCTTTGTAGGTTGTAGGAATGGACTCTAGTTCATGAACATTCACACCATAATATATATGTTATTCTTTGAGGTGTCAAGTCATTGCCATTTTTGCTGCAGGAGGCTAACATGTCTACCACTCTGGAATAAGACAGAGGGAGGGATGAAACATAGAGAAAATGGAGGGAAGTAATGTAATGCAATTATTATTATCAGTTGACTGGATTGTGAGCTGAAAGGAGTGAAAGAGAAGACTGAACAAGAGCTTCATTTGAATCAGTAGAGGGGAGGGAGAAAGGGCAAATTTTATAGACATCATAAAGCAGAAAGCAGCATGACAGCAATTGAATAAATGTGTGGAGAGAAAGGAAGAAGAATTAAAGACCTCACAAAAGATGGAACAGACAATGGGATATCTAGCAGAAAAGAAAATGAAGGCCTAACATATCTGCCCTATTCATATATAAAGCGGAATGTTGATCTAACCTTTACATAAAAGGAGAACATAGTGGAGAAAAACAAAACGGCTCCCTGACCTACCTTACTTCACTGTGCACTCCACTGCTTCAAGCCGTTTTCTATCAGGCTAGCTCCAATACCAGAAGTGAACCAAAGAGGATGAACATGGCTTTAAAGCAGTGGAGGAGAATGTGGTCCTTTAGGACCCTAATCTGGTCCTTCACACCCTAGAAGTCTCAGGGCCCTTCAGGACAACCCTTTCACCCTGGGCATGTCTCGGGTTTACCTGAGGTCTCCAAATGATAACTCAGATAAACCCAAATTAATCCAAAGTAAACTGGGATTTCCCAGTTTACTCCACATTAAACACCCAGAAAGATCCAGATCATAAGGTAAGGTCCAGATGTTTGCAGGTGTGTACCCTGTGGGAATTGACTCTTAGGACTGCTTCTGCCATCTCCATGGCAATCGTAGTTCTTTGGGCTCCTGGAGCCTGAAGAAGAAAGATTGCACCCCAACAGTCCCCTCCCAGTGCCCCATTTAGCCCTTAAACTAAATGGGGTTGGCTGGCTGCATGCTCAGGTCCCTCTGTCAAAAGCTCCTGGCACATCAAAGGAAGGGCATGTAGCCCCCCCCCCCCCCCGGAAAGTCTGGGGTTTGGGGTGTGTGTATGGACTAAAGCTTCAGCCCCCCCCCCCCCCCAAATTCTCATGGTGGTCCACGAGAAGGCCTTACTGGTGCATTATTTAAACTGTTATGTTTATTCATATCATGATCTGATCACCATACTCAATATATCCCATATGCATGGGGGTATTGGGGCAATGATACAAAAGGTTTGCTAGGGTAAGGCCCTCTTTCACTCAGACTCAGCCCCCCCCCCCCCCCAAATCAAAATCCTGGCTACGGGCCTGCCTGTGCATCATGTAATGGGATCCAGCGGGCTCCATGCTTAAAGGGAAACCGATATGGAACATGCTGCCAATTCTACCCCCATCTGATGAGGCCATAGTATGTTAGATACTGAGTAAAGTCCACTGATTTGGAAGCAAAGGAGGAACTTGTGTACAGTTTTGCCTCTTCCTAATAACAACTGTATTTTTCTTACATTTAAAATGTAAGATATTTAAGAATGTTATTTAGCAAATAGAATCTAAATATGCACAGAAGCATCCTGAGGAGAACCACCAGGAGAGGGAAGGCAGAAGAGGACAGAGTGGAGAGAAAAAAAATGTGATATATTGCCCAAATCCAGTTGTTAATCCAAACCAAAGAAGATCCATTGAATCAATGAGAATTACATGTGCTGACTTAATGAGGGCTATTCACTCAATTGGCCTATTCTAATTAGAACTAACAGTTGAATTCAGTAGGGCTGGGCAATTCATTTCGTTAATTCGTAATTCGTTAAAAAATTCGTTAATTTTTGAATTACGAAACGATTACAAAACTTTTTTTTTAACCTGGAAGTGTTTTTAAATATCGAAACGGCAGGCGCCAAAAAATTTTGTATTTCCGTCCATTTCGGAAATACGTAAGATGGCCGCCTGCCGATGCTTGCTGAGAGGGCGAGCTTTTACTTTTCCTTGGAAGGGAGAGGGGCGAGCGAGCGGCGAGCGAGAGGGCCCGCCAGAGTGAGTGCCTGCCTTCCCTCCTTAATAATAATTAATAATAATTAATCCCTATTCTACTAAATTAATAATTAGATTTAAAAAATATTTTAAAAATATTGAAAAAAAAAGGGCGCCATCTTTACAAAATGTTTTGTAAATATTTACGAAATTTCGTAAATACCGAACTTTTTTTTTGGAAAATTTTGTAATTATTTTAAATATCGAAACAAAAAAAAACCCCAATTACAAATCGATTTTAGAAACAAATTTTTGCGTTGTTACCCAGGCCTAGAATTCAGCCTATAGATATCAGCAGAAATGAATAAATAATTGAAACAGGTTTGTATTTTGGCCTACAAGAGCTAAGAGAAAATATGCTATAAACAGAGCATCTCTTACCTATCACATTGTGTATTATGTAGGCCCCAGAATCTCTCCTTGTTACAATATCTTCCCCACACCATTTTTTTTCTCTTTGTTTGGGGTCATTTTTTCTTCTTTGTGGCATTTACAGTATTGAAATTTTGTATTTTCCTCTGAAGACATTTGGTAAGAGATGCCACAATGCTTTATTGCTTACTTTTTATTATTATTTTTCTATAAATTAGTTTTTTTAAGTTACTTTTTTCTGTTGACTCTTAAAGTCAGTGTCACTATTTAATTATTTATTCAGTCTTATGTTCTC
The DNA here is from genome assembly GCF_037176765.1 of Anolis sagrei. NCBI lineage: Eukaryota > Metazoa > Chordata > Lepidosauria > Squamata > Anolidae > Anolis > Anolis sagrei. The sequence goes on from NC_090023.1 coordinate 196,978,448, forward strand.
TGTATAGAGGGTTATTTTAAGATGTATCATATTTCCCTTTATGTTCTGCCCATTCCACATTTCGACAGATGTTCCCCTCGATGGTAATAAAAAATGAGATTTCACAATTGCATCTGCTTTTGCTGCCTATTGTTCACCTGGAATCATTCTCTGCCCATTTTACAACACAGTAATTTTCATAGCAACCAGTTTTCATATAATACAATGCAGAACCTAATATATCAGTCACTTCGAACAGCGGCAATATAGATCAATTGTTATGAGCAAGAGCCATTGTGGGTGTATGCATGTTAGGGTACACATAAAGTTGGATTGAAAATGTCCATTTAGCTTGACGCTCACAAGGAAATGAAGAATTACTATATATAAAACAATCTTCTTATAACGGATTGATTTTAAGAACCTACATTCTTCAGCCAGAGCACCTAGGACTGGGTCCAATGCCAACTTAACATCGTGATTTGTGTTGCCATTTCAGGAATTGTTTCTCTTCCAAGCAATGGTCCATTGGCTTCCTACTGTGCTGCCAGTTGCATAGCTATTCTGTTAAGGTCACTCTGAGTCCCAGAAATGACACTCTATGATCCTTAGCACTTAAAAACGCAGATTCTGGCATAATCACGCATTGCCCCCAAAGATAGAAAATATTTTGTACAATCTTTCTTAAGAAGGGAGGAAAACGTGTGCTGTCATTGCTAGGAATAGGATGTCAGTACAGTTATTTTGGGATAAACCAATGTTTGCGACCTTTAGAGTATTTTAAATGTCTTTGTCCAGAGCTATGATATTCTATGACATACTCTAAAAATGGCTATTTGTATACATAGGCTTTATCTCAACCCCTTACCTTAACAAAGGAGAAATATAACAAAATACATGTTTTGGAATAATGTTATATGTATGACTGGCACAGCAACACAGACAGAAAATACTAACAGAATCAGTCAAAGCAATGCTAACTCTTAAAGCAATAAACTTGCCAAAGAGGTCTCTATGTGTTCCACTACTCCACTGGGGATAAGGGAGTTTAGATATAGAAACTAAACTCCAGATATGTTCTTGTTGCACCAACCTGAAATTTTTCCAGGAGCTATATCACACTACAGAATTATAGTTTTTTGCCTGAGGATTCTGAATGCCCCTTTCTAACTGCAAATCACCAGATTCTATGCATGGTAGTTAAAGTGGAATCATATAACCTTGTCACATGGCTGCTGGCATTGCTCCACTTTGTTGGGGGCATGGGGAATATGGCACGCCACACCCTGCAAGGCCTGAATCTAGGTGAGGGTGATCACATGGGAGGAAGCATGGAGTGTGTGGCTTCCCCTCATTGATTCTATGGCATCATGAGAAGCCTTTCATGTTGCCTCAGTGGTGGCATGCACCAGTTCTGCCCTCCTTCATCTGTGGAGGCATGCCAGCATCATCTGATGAAAGCCGGCCAGCTCAGTGGGTGACCTGGGCTTCAAGATAAGCAGCGAAAAAGCAGGTGTACAAGGAGTGATGTCATGGGAGGGAATTGAAGCTTTTAAGTGGGCTTCAAGTGCACAGCTCTTTGTGAGAACAACATTGCATTTCAAGTAGATACAACATATGGCCTTTCTCCAAATGTTCAAAGTTTTTGGATTGTGTGTCTTGTTCATGTTTTCTTGTTTAACTTTCAAGTTTCTGGTTGTAATTCCTCTTCAGGTCTCCATGGCTTTTGGTCTGGATTTTGCTCTGTTTTGTTCTCAAGTTCTGTATATAATTTTGTTCAAGTGTATGGATTTGCCTCGTTTCCCTGTAGCACCTCAAAGTACAGTTCCAAGTTTTTGCATTCTTGTGATTTGATTCATGGAATTGAATGTCACCTATACTCAGCAACTTTGGAGTTTCTGGATTTGTCTTCTGGATTTTGGATTGTACTTTTTATTGTGCTATTTCTTATCTTTTGTTTTTCTTAATAAACTTTACTTATTGGATTCTCTCATTCCTGTGTGGTGTCTGGATGAAAAGGTGTCCCACGGCTAACAGAGAAATGTAAAGACAAGTTTTTCTTCATATGGAGCTGCGCAATTTCAAAATTTTAAAAATCAAAAATCTATAAAAAGAAAACAACATTAATTTAAAATACATTAATTATGGCCTTCCCTAAGGTCCAGGCTGAGCGAAGGAAGATCGATGCTTTTGAGCTGTGGTGCTGGAGGAAAGTGCTGAGAGTGCCTTGGACTGCGAGAAGATCCAACCAGTCCATCCTCCAGGAAATAAAGCCCGACTGCTCACTGGAGGGAAAGATACTAGAGACAAAGTTGAAGTACTTTGGCCACATCATGAGGAGACAGGAAAGCCTAGAGAAGACAATTATGCTGGGGAAAGTGGAAGGCAAAAGGAAGAGGGGCCGACCAAGGGCAAGATGGATGGATGGCATCCTTGAAGTGACTGGACTGACCTTGAAGGAGCTGGGGGTGGTGACGGCCGACAGGGAGCTCTGGCGTGGGCTGGTCCATGAGGTCACGAAGAGTCGGAGACGACTGAACGAATGAACAACAACAATTATGGCCTTTCTCAGACTGGCACTGGAAGTGTACTGCCAGCCATTTTGGTGAAGGAGGATCAAGCAAGATGAAAAGACTGCCCCAAAACATGTCCTGAAAAACAGACCACTAGCACACAAGATAAGCTGCAGAGAGGTTTGCCCATCACACTGAAAATGCATTTCAGACATGTGTGGAGAAATTAATGGTGATTGCACCATGTTTTTAAAAAGATTCTTTGCCTACTCCGCTGAACTGGCCACGTTGTCCGAATGCCCGATCACCATCTGCCAAAGCAATTACTCTACTCCGAACTCAAGAACAGAAAATCGAATGTTGAAGGACAGGAAAAGAGATTTAAAGATGGGCTCAAAGCCAACCTTAAAAACTGTGGCATAGACACTGAGAACTGGGAAGCTCTGGCCCTTGAGCACTCCAGCTGGAGGTCAGCTGTGACCAGCAGTGCTGAAGAATTTGAAGAGGCACAAATGGAGGGCGAAAGAGAGAAACATGTCAAGAGGAAGGTGTGTCAAGCCAACCCCAACTGGGACCGCTTTCCAACTGGAAATCGATGCCCTCACTGCGGGAGAACATGCAGGTCAAGAATAGGGCTCCACAATCACCTACGTACCCACCGCCAGGACACCGCACTTGGAGGACAATCTTACTCAGACAACAAGGGATCACCTAAGTAATATATACACAATTTCTTTTCAGAATAAAGTTTCACAATTCAAAGCTCAATCTCTTTAACGCCATCATATTTCTTTTAAATTGCTTAATAGAGGATGCTGAGGTTTCTAATGTATGATTGCCGTCACCATGCAGAATCCAGCCCTTCAAAACCCTCATCTCTCAGAGTAACTCTGATACTCACCAGGTTCAAGTGAGTTCAAAACTGTTTTGAATGCATCTCTTTAACCATGCAGAAATAAAACCCAATTATTGCCTCAAAGGTTAATGTAAGATTGACTGAGTGTACCTACAAATGGTCTACCTTATTAAAAACTCGCTTCACAATGGATTTTACTTCTGTGATTCATCCAGCTGTATTTTGTTCATCAATTTTTGTTTCTTCTCTTATTTCTGTAACACAAAGAGGGAAGTCACACTGACTACTTAATTGGCCAAATACATCAGCTGAAGTGTTATGTTTTAGAAGCTGCATTGTTGTTTTCTTCAATTTATTTACTCTTCAAGGTGGAAAAATAGCAACGTTACCATAGAATTCAATTAAATTTTCCCAGGTTAATGGGTTCTGTGTCAAGAATGAATAACCACAAGTGCGTAGGCAATGAATACAACCATAAAGATTCATTCCTTTCACAGTATATTCAACTTCAGAAGCATATTAGATTTTTTTTTCTTCATAGGGAAAACAAAAGGAAATGCCCCTTTTGTTTCTCCTTTTACACAGCAAGTGCTTCTGTCATTCTTGGTTTCTGCAAATTCCTTATAATTATGCTAACCACTTTTCCTTTAAGTGCTAGGGGCCACTAAAAAGGGAAAAAATCTTTCACTTGGGTTAACTTTACTGAATATATTTAGTCAGTAAATTATTTGCCTTCTGAACTAGAAGAACCAATATACATTTATGTTCCAAGAATGGGTTGTTTTACTTACTTTATGAGTGAAGGCTGCAATAGTAGCTAAGTCAAAGGACATTTAATTAAGTTATATTTGCTTTTTCATGATCTTTTAGCTCCAGATTATAAATCAAGAATCAATGAGTACTTAATTTCCTCTTATAGCATTAAAAGTAATTGCTTCATAAATTCACTTTAGTAATCCAAATATTTGCACAGAGTACAGCACAAAGAAGTTGTTTCACTGATGAGATGCCTAGCTTCCTTCTATTCATTAGAAGAATATGTGATTTGCAAATTACAGGCCCGAGCTCAGTCCTAGAATGTGCCACATTTCTCCAAACATTGAGCTTTGGGAATGTTCAGAAAAGCTTTTATAATATGCTCATGTAGGGCTTTTAGATTATTCTTCTTGATTGACTTTTTCTGCCTGGCTCATTCCTGAAAACGTACTTCTCGGATTCCACTTTTTGTCTTTTTTGCTCATAGACACAATTTTAATAGATGCGTACTGTTTGTTTCTCTGTATATATGAAAATGCCCAAGGCTGGAAACAACATAATATAACAACAAAATAGAAAGAATGCAAACTGTCACAGAGAATGAAAAAAAGACAGATAGCAATTTGTGGATAAAATGGCAAAGAGATAGGAAATGCAACAATTTGACATACCATACTTCTAAAGGGTGAAAAAAAGATTGTAGACACAAGATAGAAAAGGGAAAAGCTAGACATCTCTAGCTAAAGAGTTCCAGAGTCTAAATGCAGCCACAGAGAAGGTGGCAAAAATAGCAGTAGACTAAAACTGCTCCATTCCCAGGTTACCCATATATAAAATCTACATGTGAGTCAAACAGCACTTTAAGAAAATAATAATAGAAATATATACACAGGTGGAAAAATGAAGGAAAGCAGGAGGGGAAAGGAGCTTTGTAAGTATTTTTTCAAAGAGTGAAAGTCAGACCAGATGAAATTGGAAGTAATATGAAGTAGGGTAAACTGACCCAGGAGAAGAAAAGAACAAGGTAGTTGAATTTAATAAAGATGGTGGTGGTCAAAGCAATTCCAGGGCAGTCGCAGACAAAGTTCACTTTTGCCTACAGATCATAATTTAGATGTTGCCTTTAGCCTATAAAGCCCTAAACGGTTCTGGCCCAGTTTAGCTGTCCAAACATCTATCTCTCTACAAACCACCAAGGAGTTTATGATCATCAGGGGAGGCCCTGCTCTTGGTCCCACCACCCTTGCAAGTGCAACTGGTGGGGACGAGAGACAGGGCCTTCTCAGTCATGGCTCCCTGGCTGTGGAACTCCCTCCCAAATGATATCAGATCTGCCACCTTCCTCCTGACATTTCAAAAGAAAACTGAAAACCTGGCTTTGTGATCAAGCTTTTGAGCAATAGATACAGCAATTGAATGAGAATGACTTATGCGACCGGCAATCGACTGATTCTGGATCATGATTTTAAACTGCGGAATTTTAAAAATTTTAAATGTAAAATTTTGAATGTTTATAATTGTTTTTAACTGTTGTTTAATTTGACTGTTTGATTTGAGGTTTGGCATCTAATGGTTGCCTATTGGAAAGCCGCCGTGAGTCCCCCCTTGGAGGTGAGAAGGAAGGGTACAAACGCTTGAAATAAATAAATAAATAGTTGCAAGAAAGTTTGACAGAATTTAATGACTATTAGTGGGTGAAGATATTCCTTAAACTTTCATAATACCAAATCATGTAAGTCTTTAAGGGAATGTATACCTATCGATATTTACTCAGAACTAAGCCTTATTGAATTTAGTGAGGCTTCTGTTGGAGCAAGTATAATGGATGACCTCATCAGACGGGAGAAGAATCAACAGCATTCTCCATTTTGCCGCCCCTTTAAGCATGAAGCTCGCCAGCTCTGATTACATGACATACTACTACTTCCAGAGGAGCTCAATGCTTAAAGGGGCGGCAAAGTTGAGCATGCTACCACACCAACATGGGAGGCTTCCCATGTTACCTTGGAGTAATGGGGGAAAGCTGGACAGTCAACACTTTCCCCTATGGGATTGCCTTGTGGGTAAGCCGGGCAATGCAGGGTGTGGGACAGTGGGTTCCCCACACACACCGACGGTGGTCACTGGATTTGTCATAGTGTGTGCTCTGGCAACCAGTGTGAATGGGTCCTAAGTGTGCACAGGATGACAGCCTTCGGGATACATGCCTAATACTATAAATTAAGTCTCGAAGTACCATGGAAATTCGATGTTTTAATTGATTATGTTTTATCATATGGTAGCTATGAAAATATCCAAGATAGTTTTCAAGCTTTCAAGAATGGGAAAATTGTGACATGGACAGAGATGAGGTATTCAGTTTCATCCAAAAGATACAACCTTGCCATTCTCTCCCTTCGTTGAGGATGACCTGGCAGAACTTCCATCTCCTGAGCTTCACAGAGGTCCTTGGCTACAAAAGGTGATAGCCTTGGAATACTTCAACTAACTCCTTCAGAGTGGATGGAACTGACAACACAAAAAGATGGCTTTCACTTCAGCTACAAAAACAGATTTCTATAGTTCTAATAGCAAAGGGTGTCAACCCTAAAAAAGTGTATGTGGCTCTCTTCCAGTCACCTTTTATACAAGAAAACCCTTGCTTTCTCTCAGTTTGCTATATATAATATGATTATTTTGACCACTTATCAGACACAGTCTGCCTGCTCGAACCTCCCTGTTCTTCTGAGACTGAACTCTCCTTCTCTCAGGGCTGACCCTATCATATGCCTCTGATGGCTTCTTTTGTGATTCTTAGTTCATCACAGAATAGAAGACCTACACTGGTTGCCTCCTGGATGTACAAGGTAAGCTTAAATTGTGTTTGGTCTATCCCTAGCAGTGTTTAAAATAGAAATTTGATATTTATTTAATATATATAATACTGATACCCATGGTAGGTTTGTCTTAGGAAACTTTATGTCGGAAATGAAGGCACACAACAACAGCAAAAGTCATTATAGTGGCTAGCTCTCTTGTCCATAAATATTATAGCAAGACAACTGATCACTGACAAAGCTTTGGCACAAGATCTCCTGAGCATAAAAAAATGAGCAAGGACATTCTGGATCTGTAAAATTTCCATGTGATCAAAAACACAACAGAAAGAAAGGACATGTTCTATCAAAAATGTAGTATTGTTGTGATAGGGCCTTCATGTTTCTGTTAGCTTTGAGCTTACGAGAGAAATGGCAACAGATTTCCCTGACTGAAATTCTTGGATCCAGCTCCATCCTAATGTGCTTATTTCTTTAACAGGTTATTTCAGTGAGATGAAAAGGGGGAAAGGAGGCCTGGGGTCAGAAACAACTGTTATATTAGGAGGAGATCTCCACCCAAGTGCAAGGGAATAATCAAGATTTATTTAGAAAAGATTGCTATTAAATAAACATTACAGAAACTTTCGACTATCAAGCTTATTTATAGCTTTAGGCGTGAAAAGCCACATTAGTATGTTGAATTATATGAGTTCACTGCTGCTAGCTGACAGCATGTCAAATTATTTGCAAATATTTTCTGGAACAGTAACCTTGAAGGATGCCAGCACTATTCAGTGTAACCTTATCACAAGACAGGAACCAAGTGTTGAGGTGAGGTCTGAGGAAATTGAGTTTTTAGAAGCATACAACCTCTAGCATTTGGCCTTAAAAAAACAGCATTCACCAGCAAAAAGGCTCCTTCACACCCATTTTTTGGGTAGTTCTTTGGACTGATTCTATGGAGAGACTGTAGAAAACGGTGCATGAATGATGCCTAACTGAGAAACTCTGCTTTGGGCAGGCATTTGTGAGTACATTAGTCACATTTAAGTGGGTTTATCTCATCCAGCCTGCAGTACCAAGCTTCTGCAAAAATTATGTAATCATTTTAACAAAGTGTTCTGTAATTGACATGAAAAAGGCAAAATAAAATTTTTAAAATGAAATTCTCCTTAAGCAGTTTATCCATTTTAACTGCAATCCATAAAGGGGGAAAGGGAGGGAAATTGGAATACAAACCCAAGATCTATATGAAAGCGGCACCCTTGTTGCAACTGCATGCTTTGTATCATTTCAAAGAATAATGCTCACCATCCAGAATGTTTTCTCGCTGAAAGATTGGCGGAAGAATAATTCCCAGCTTTTAATTGCTTGTTCAGTAATTGTTGTTCCACTTACGGGTTTGGTTTTCATCTATCTGAAATAAGGAGCACAATGAACTTCTTTCCTTTTCTAGCTTTTTGTTTGGTTTGTTCTCTACACCAGTCTATTAATAAAGTTTGAGCTTTGACTTTACCATTTTAGCTCACATAAATTTAAATCTTGGTTCCTGCAGCTGGGACTGGGGAAGATTTTTCATTTTGGACATCCTATACCTTCCCCCACTGGACTCCTTCTTAGCTTTCAACTACACTTTCAACATCTATGGTGCAAAGAGAGAGAGAGAGAGAGAGAGAGAGATGGGCTAAGCAATACCTGCCTGGTGCACTGTTATTCCTTATGGACACTGATCTTATTGCAAGCATTTCCTCCTCTGACATCTTCCTTGAAGTAAAAGAAAGGCAATCTGGGTTGATGGTCTAGGGCAGAGGTCCTCAAACTAAGGCCCCTGGTGATACAATGGGTTAAACCAGGGGTCCTCAAACTAAGACCTGGGAGCCAGATAAGGCCCTCCAAGGTCATTTACCCGGCCCTCACTCAGGGTCAACCTGTCTGAAATGTCTTGAAAGCACACAACAACAACCCTATCTCATCAGCTAAAAGCAGGCCCACACTTCCCATTGAAATACTAATAAGTTTATATTGTTTTAAAATGTTTTTTGCACTACAAATAAGACATGCGCAGTGTGCATAGGAATTCATTCATGCTTTTTTTCAAATTATAATCCAGCCCTCCAACAGTTTGAGGGACTGTGACTTGGCTCTCCGTTTAAGAAGTTTGAGGACCCTTGGGTTCTCAACCTTTGGGTCCTCAGGTGTTTTGGCATACAACTCCCATAAATCCCAGCCAGTTTACCAACTGTTAGGATTTCTGGGAGTTGAAGGCCAAAACATCTGGGGACCCACAGGTTGAGAACCACTGGTCTAGGGAGATACTTCTTCAGATGTATCCACGAGGTTCCGAGTCATTAAAAATCCCTGTTATCAATACAGTATTGAAACAACTTACCAATTAAACACCATCACAAGGAAATTAAGTCCCAATTGATAAACAATGTTCACATACGCCCCTTAAAGGAGGGAATCTGTTTTATTTCCTGGACAGATATATTTCATCCTGGTGCCAAAAGCAATACAATGTGGGCAGTAGTCATGCCCTCCTCTAGAAGATATTATAAAGTTTGGTAATAAACAGACATTATCATTCCTTCTGGAGTGGTACATTACAGTTCCACCTAAACCAATTACTCAGAATTCTATCAGTAGAAATCTATACTCATTGAAGTGTTAGAATCATGTAACGCATTGCAGTAATGTATTTTGGAAGTTACCAGAGAATGGATCCCCAAGCCAGGCTAGCCCTACTCTGGGAGCCCTCAAGAAAAGCCAATAAAAAGTGCTTCATGTTATAATTCCTTTAGTGACAATGTTGAATGCAATCCACAAGTAATGCAGGTTTGAACTTCAAACCTTTTTTAAACCCAAACTCTATACCACCTAACTATATTTGTATGAATGGGCCTTTTCAAAAAAGCCTTTTATCAAAGAGTTTGCTAATTTAGAAAGATGGCAGACCAAACTCAACGATTGTGATCAATTTCTGGTCCAAGGGAGAGAGGTTTTTCATTTCAATGCAAACGAGTTATGCTTTGGGAGGATCAAACATACTGCTTGGGATATGCTTCTCAGAGGAAATATTTCAGGTAAAAACCTGTTTAAACTTGACTTAAAGTGGTGTCATTCTTTTGTGCCAGCATTTTGCAACAAACTGTCATTCCTAGTTTAGTCTGTCTCAGGCATGGACAAACTAAGGCCCATGCAGCCCTCTGGATACATATATTCATTTTGCACTTTGCATTTTGCACTTTGCATTTTGCACCGGGAGCCCCTGGTGGCGCAGTGGGTTAAACCCCTGTGCTGGCAGGACTGAAGACCGACAGGTTGCAGGTTTGAATCTGGGGAGAGGCGGATGAGCTCCCTCTATCAACTCCAGCTCTTCATGCGGGGACATGAGAGAAGCCTCCCACAAAGATGATAAAAACATCAAATCATCCGGGCGTCCCCTGGGCAACGTCCTTGCAGACGGCCAATTCTCTCACACCAGAAGCGACTTGCAGTTTCTTAAGTCACTCCTGACAAGACTTTGAATATATCCAGAAATAACGTGACCTATTGGAAAAAGCTATAATTCATGATGAAGAGGAAGGCAGCAAGAAAACAGGAAGACCACATTACAGATGGATAGTCTCAAACTAGAGTCCTGAGTTTGCAAGACCACAGCAGACTATTGATGAGCAAGTCATAGGGTTATCATAAGTCAACGCCAACCTTATAGCAAATGTCAAAAACAATGACAATTCTGAATCGCAGTGAATATAGAGCCTCACTGCAGAGCTTCCCCTGATTGGATGTTAATCCTTCACTTACTGCTATTTTGTTATTTAAAGTGTTCAAAAGCATTGCTGAAGCTCAGTATACTATGTCTATTAACCTGCCATTTCAAGGTACCTGTTCTAGCATGATTTGTTTTTTTGAAAATCCATGTTGGGCAGTTCTATAGATATTCGACATAGCTCTGTAAAAAAAAAACCCCATATTTCACAGAATCTGTTTCATCTAAAATTTCAAGAGCTCAATAATGCATAGAAAAATCTATTAACACAAAATGGAAGCATTTGTGATTACATTTATGGCATCATAAAATTAGAGTTTGTTCAGTATAAAAGACAAGTAGATCTATTGAAGCTATCTTTGTCATGCAGTAGGCACTGAGGCAGTGGAACATATTTAATGACAGCACAAAATGACTTGAATATATAGTTAACCTTGACGAACAAGTGTGAAACAGTAGGAGAGCCATAAAAGTGTTCATTTTTTAATGTCTACCATTCTGTCTTCTGGATACTGTTGCACATGCCATCAATTCATACAATATTTTTGGGATTGGTGCCAACTGGTTTATAAAGTTTTGCAACGATGATCCATCACTGATGGGAATAATAGATGCAATCCTCACATAAAGCAAAGAGAAAAGAAACATAGACTGAGCCAAGGCAGTTATGTTTAGAGCCCCCTCTGAGAAGTCCATCAATGATGAGATTATTTTGCATCTTATGTTAATTTAGATTACTATCACAAAAGTAAGACTTGAGAACCTTCTTGGAAATATGTCTGCTACAAATAATGAGGCTACCCAAAAGACTCATTCTGAAGAGCAGATGCTCCACTTTGTGGCCAGCTTGCACAAACCTCAAGAGAGTACAAAAATTATAGAGATATATAAATATAATACTAAAAATATGCAGGGACAAGTCCAGAGCAAAGGACAAGAGAAAAGAAATCCAGATTGCCCTTCTCAAAGAGTTTGGAATTGTGTAGACTTCCATTTAGTCACCTAGTGTATTCCAGGTGTATAGGACTATAATGCTTATCACACCAAACTACAATGATGGGCCTTAGGTAGAAGGGCATCAATTTGGAAACATGAATGTAGTCTGAGAATGAGAAGACAGGAAAGCTTGGAGAAGACAATGATGCTGGGGAAAATGGAAGGAAAAAGGAAGAGGGGCGGACCAAAGGCAAGATGGATAGATGGTATCCTTGAAGTGACTGGATTTACTTTGAAGGAACTGGGAGTGGCCACGGCTAACAAGGAAGTCTGGCGTGGGCTGGTCCATGAGGTCACAAAGAGTCAGAAATGGCTAAACTAATAAACAACAACAACAATGTAGTCTGAAGGCTCAACACATCTGGGACAAGTGATGGGTCCATGAAAAAGTTTCACCATAGGGTCCATGTGTTATTTCAGCCAGCTCCTTTCCTGTGACTGATTTGAACTCAGAATTTAGAAATGTTGTGTATGTGTGTGGTGGTGCAGGGGGGAGGGGTGATATTTTTCCAAGCTCTTCCTTTGCTAATGTAGTATCCTATCCCATTAGTATCATAGCCATGTGCCACAACAATGCTTCAGATCAATTAAACATTACTTTCATTTCATTTACAATTTGTGATTTATTCAGGTAGTAGTGAAGGAACAAGATGTACCAAACTCATGAAAACCCGCACATGAATAGTGCCCCCTTTAACAGAGTGAACATTGTGTATCCAAATGCCATTTCTTTGTACCATGTTTTTAAAAGCATCCCATTTGGTTTGTATGTTATTTCTTACAATTGAAACCAAGCCTCCCTTCTTTTTTCCTTCTCAAGTGCACTTGCTGGGTATCGTTCTTTTGAATCTCTTGTTTACTCACTAGACACAGTATGTGACTGATATTGTTAGCTTCATCTTTGTTTAATTGGCTGCATTTTGGGTTGACACAGCAGAGAAAATGGATTTCTCACCATACGTCTGTTGGGTTAATGCTGGTCTGATCCTTCTGTGCACAACCACTTAGGGTGCTCCTGGAATTTGGAAGAATGCTCAGGATAGTATTCAGTTAAGTTTGCATGTTTCTTAAGAGCATTTTTCTTTCAATTTTATTGTAAGCTTTCTTTTTTTTTTTTGTTGCTTATTTTTGTTATAAACATCATGCTTTGCCTTTCACCAGCAAATTTTACCTGAGCAGAGGGGAAGAATATGACATTACTTGAATAAAGCTTCATTTAGGAAACAATCTCTAAGAGTCTTCAAAAATCATTGTCAATAAGTTTTAATTTTATTTTTTCTTTTGTATTTATTAAAAATAATTTCTAGCCAAGGGCATTTTGTAGCATTTCTGGACATGCATCCCTCCCCGAGATAGAAACCACTGATTAATAAAAAAAATTGCATTATCACGGTTAAATTTGCTTCGTAGATTAAAAACAAAAATAACAAACCCGTAATAACCAAGCTGGCTAATTTTATGGCTGCTAATTGCATTCGTTGCTATGCAAGCTAGGATAATGATAAGGGTAATCAAATCTCATGCTTCAGGGTATATGCTCATCACCTGTGGATGCTGGGAAGGATTCATCCCCCCTCTCCACACAGCGTAAGCAATTAGCAAGATATAGTGCAATTGTTGATTGCATTTTTGTTTATTTCTGTTTCCTTCTGAAACACCTTCTCCATTACAGCAGACTATGAAACAGGATACCAGATTCTTGGTACAAGCCAGGGATTGACTCACTACGGGAATTTCTAGGGACCTTCTTCTAATGTTGTGTGTGTAAAGAGGAGTAAGCCCCACATTGTCCTCTTTTTATAGGGATCTGAAAACCTGGATGTTCCTGCAAGTTTTCGAGAATGATTAGTCCCTGAGCCCAGTCCCTAGGTCGCCAGATAGTACTCTGTTCTGCACATCTTCCATTTCTCCGGCTCTATGATACATTGTTTGTACTATCCCTTGCCCAGCCCTTTTATCCATTTTGTAATCCTGGCCATTGGTTAGTTGAACCTTGCCTGATGGAGCTACAATGCAATTGGGTTTAATTTTTTTAGTGTGTTTTAGCAGAATTTTTGTATTTTATTATGCTTTTATTTTTATTCCTGTGTTTATTAAGTTAAATTAGGTTGTTTTATATTGTCTGATGTGTTTATCTTGATGTAATTTGTCTGTATGGTTTTCTTTTTGGCTGACCAGAGTCTCTTCGGGGAGATAGGGCAGTATACAAATAAAGTTTATTATATTTTATTATTATAGTTCAATCCAGAAGAAAAAGTGGGCAAGAAATTACTGAACTGTAACTCAAAACACTCAGCTGAGGAATGTTGAAAAGTGCAATCCTGCAGAACCTGGAAGCCCCTCTATATTTTGCTCACTTCCTACTATAGACCAGAAGAGCTTATTTGCCCGTATTTACTTGAGTATAATGTGCCATCTGTTGTAATGTGTACCTCAAAAATGATTTGTTGTCAAATATAACGCATGGCTTCCCCTCGGCTGTTGGCTATTCTGCCGCCCACCTTGGAACCATGCCTCTCCATCAGGCTGTGGCTGGCGAACTCTCCAGCCTCATCCTGATGGACAGGTGCTGGCTTCCCAACAAAGGCCTCATTCACAAAGCCTTCAAAACCAAGGGAGAGATTTTGAAGGCCTCATGAATGAGGTCAGTTGGGAAGATGTGTCCCCTACCTGGTCAGTCTGACACTGGTGATTCTGACATGCCATCAAATCTAATACACACCTCACTTTTGACTGTGCAATTTGTTACAGTAAGTAAGTGTGTGTGTGTGTGTGTTAAAGAAAACTTTATGCTGTTAATTATTATGTGCAGCTGCTAATGTATGTCAACTAGTAAGTTTGGACCACACCCGGTGGGGTATAACTGTATGGTTTTTAGAATACAGATCAGCTTTTGCTCTGAGGAGCCTTTGCTCAGGTATTTTGCTCAACCATTTCTACTGCTCTCTCATTTTGATGAAGATGAAGAAGCCTTATTCTGTATTGCTTACAAAGACTATGTAAGTTTGTTGCACTGTTTGTAACATCGCAAGTTTATGTTTTAACTCTGCTGATAAGAGTAAAGTTTTTCTGGGTTTTTTTCCTCTTGCCTGGGTGCAATGTTATTGTGTCTTCTGCATTGGACTTGACTGAAATATACTTAGCGCAACACAATTTAGCCCTAGAAGATGAGCATTAGATTCGAGTAAATATGGTACTTCCCTAAGTGAACAAGTGCAAGATTTCTAAAAAGAGGACAAGAGGAGAGGAAGAGAGAAAAGTCCATTTTAGGGCTCATTCACAAAAAAATGCACAATCCTTCATCTTATCATTTGAAGGATTCCTTTTTGAGGTTATTTATTTGTTCCTTGATGGCTTCTTGTGTACTTGAAGGTTACCCTTTGATAGTGCTACAGTTCTCAAGTAATGAAGGCGCATGCGATTCATTAGACTTGGAAAACATATGACTAATTTCAAGTACCACTGTTGTGGCATCAGTCACATTAAATTAGCTTGTCAAGCACTGGCCAAGAATATAACTAGGAACTAGCTTCACCATATCTAGCCAGGAAACAATTCTGTGACTATTTTAATAAAGGAGGTTGCCAAAATTAAATAAATAAAATTAGAGGAGTGGGAGAGGCACAATTTCAGAATTCTTTCTTATTTGACTCCAGCTATTCAAAAATCAAAGATCAGCAGCTGTCTCCATAAGTGATCACTGTCATTCTAGTGTGGATGCTTGTAAAGAATGGGTTCTTACTCTTTGTAACTCTAATATGCTCCTTTTATTAGAAATCCCTTCCTTTTCCTTCCTTTCTTGTTTATTTCTGTTGCTGCAGATCTGCCATCTAATTAATTGATTGGCCTTTATCTAAAGCCAAATGAAATTCCTCTGTTCCATTCTCTGCTGAAACAATCTATTGACATTTATACTTCCTAGCAGGCACCTTTTGTAAGTTTTATTAATGATCTGTGTGACATGCATGCATAATATTGCCATCTGTCTATAAGTATTTGGGATATAAAGAGTATGTTATGTCTATAGGTGCTCAATGGTATCCTTGAAGTGACTGGCTTGACCTTGGAGCCAGTGGTGGCGACGGTCAACAGGGAGCTCTGGCGTGTGCTGTTCCATGAGGTCACAAAGAGTCGGAAGCGACTGAACGAATAAACAACAACAACAGAACTATTTTGGAACAAAAGATTTCAAGTTCAGCCTCAATGTCTCCTCTCTCTCTCTCTCCCATCTATCATCAGTCTATCTATCTAACTATCCCTATTTCTATCTCTCTCAAGTGTCAGGTGGTAGGAAAGGCACTGTAAGAAGGTCTTTACCCTTCTGTGACAAATGATCCTGGTGCCTCACCAAACCACAATTCCCATGATTCCATAGGATTGAGCCATGACAGTTAAAGTGGTATCAAACTGCATTAAGTTCACAGTGTACATGCATCCTTCAATTGATATACCTGGGGCTGCTGGTGTCATTTCCCCACTTCTCACATTTCTCTTATCTTCTAAGGCATTGGTTCTCAGCCTGTGGGTGCCCAGATGTTTTGGCCTTCAACTCCCAGAAATCCTAACAGCTGGTAAATGGACTGGGATTTCTGGGAATTGTAGACCAAAACACTGGGGACTCAAAGTTTGAGAACCACTGCTCTAAGGAAAAGAATATAACTTAGATATACTGCATGAACAAGTGTCTTAATAAAAATTAAACAAAAAATTAATCAGGAAAGCAAGCTTTAAGTGATTTGACTCCAGGTAAAACTTACTTTAAACCAGAGGGAGCTTCCAAACAAGACCTCTACAAAAATTTTAACAGAGCACTTCTTCAGTGGCTAATACATCTGTGAGCTTTATGCCCTATATAAATGAGTCATGTTTAACATATGTTTCCAGGTTCAAGGCCATTAACTTTCATGGATCTTGTTTTAGTGTATGACTGGTAATAGTGGTAAAAATACAACAATATTTACAGAGTCAATGTCTTTTGGAAAAGTTAGTGTATGGAATATTTCCCTTGTTTCTGGATCCATTGTTCATGGATAGAGTAAAGATGCAGGTGAGCACAAAAGCTCAGTTGTTCTCTTCTGTTCCTTTCCTTTCTTTCCTTTTTTGCATATTGTCAGCACTCCAGATTGTATCCTAAACTAACCATCAGACTTAGGAGCAAACCAATAGCAGTGTTGACAGACAGGCATTTATGAAGGGTATGCGCGAAAACGAAAATACACTGTCTCTGATGAGGCTGACCTAGACTATTAATTATAGCACTCTTCCTTTCTTTTGAAGATGAATGCAGAGGACTTGAATAAGAGGCTTATCGGGGATTTGATCATTGCAAATGTTGAGAATCATGTGGGATCAGTATCCTTGTCAAGTGCCTAGGTATTTCTGTAATCTAAAGCAAGCGCATTGCAACCTATCATTTATTTTTCATTGTTCCTACCCAAAGAATTAAACAATGTGAGCTGTTTCTTTTTAGGTGGCTTTAAGAGTTCTATGATCATGTAATTATACAGAAATGGAAACAGATGCGGCAAATACATAATGCATCATAATTAGAAATGGAGAGTTTCCAGATGAACCAACAACACAGCACATAGCTTTCCACAGGTAACCAGGATCACCAGGAGATTTCCAGTTTCCTAGGATAGCAGCTTGATTTGCACATATTTGAGCACCCTTCCTTCTGGTCTACTTGCACTTCTTTCTTATATCAGATGTTTCTGTCAGTGATGACATCTAATGTCTTCTATGCTGAGGTTGAACTTGAAATCTGAAACGTTCATTTTGAACTATAAGTTCCACCAGCATACCTGGCAGACAAGCTAGTTGGAAAATTCTGAGATCTGTGGTACAAAATTAGCTTTTTAAAAAACTCTTGTCTCAATCAGAAAATCATAGCATAATAGAGTTGGAAGAGACCACATAGGCTATCTAGTCCAACCCCTTGCCATGCAGGAAAAGCACAATCAAAGTACCTCTGACAGATTTCCATCCAGCCTCTGTTTAAAAGCCTCCAAGCAAGGAGCTTCCACCACATTCCAAGGCAGAGAGTTCTACTGCTGAACAGCTCTTACCATCAGGAAGTTCTTCTTAATGTTCAGGTGGAATCTCCTTTCCTGTGCTTTGAACCCTTTGCTCTGAGTCCTTGTTTCTAGGGTAGCAGAAGATAAGCCTGCTCTCTCTTCCTTGTGACATCCTTTCACATACATGGCTATCATGCCTCCTCTCAATCTTTTCTTTTGCAGTCTAATCATAACCAGCACTTTAAGATGTTCCTCACAGGACATGGTCTCTAGAATATCCCGAACAAGTAGAAAAGAACACCATGTGTGTGAAAAAGAGATCTGTGTTGACTTGGAGACTTGCACCTACAACCCAATAAATACTTCAGGGAGAATGACAGGACAAATGACAGGACAAATGTTCACAAGCATCTTCTCAGTGTCTCCAACATGGCAATTGACTTTGCACAGTCATACCAGAAACTGTAGCTCAATGTTACAAAAAGAACTTTGCACTGACCTCTCCAGAAGGCCAGAACATGGAATTTGGATTTCTATCTAGAAAATTGTATCCAAGCTGTGCAACTGTACAATGGATTTATAAATACCAGACCTATAAAAACCTACTGATTACTACACATACAGACATGTCTCTAGTTTCCACCAGAACACATTGCCAAATCTATTATTTACAACCAAGTCATCCGACACAACTATATCTCCTCAAAACTCTTGGGTTTGCAATAGATATATTTCAAACTGCAATATCCACTTAAGAAGGTGAAGAAATAAATCAACAAAGCAAGATTAATACCCAGGAGCAATCTTCTACTGGACAGGCCAACAATGCAGAATGACAGAACATCTCTAGTGGTTCCCTGTGATCCCTAGCTGAGAACACTCAAATACATCATCAATGAACTGCAACCAATTCTGGAGAAAAGCACAACTGACGCTGGAGACAACATCCACATCTTAAAACATCTTCTTACTCCCAACAGGGACATACGCAAATGGTAACATAGGGATAAGAATCTGTCATAAACCCAGATGCCAATTTTATAATAGCAACCCCTGAGATTTTTCAGGCTCTGTTTTGTGTAACCATTGGAGGGAAGAATCAGAGGTCAGAATGAATATAAAGGTACTCATGAAGATTAAGATTCTTGAAAGACTTTTCTTTCAGATTACACTAGATCATAATGTAAACATTTATAGTCGTTGAGCTCTTGATTTCAACCAGAGTTGGATATTCTGCTCATGAGAAATTCCTCTTGCATTTGTTTAATGTTTCTTTAAAGTTTCACTCAAAGAGGTCAAAATAATGGCTGTGTTTTTCTCTGTTCATAACTCTCCTCTTCTTCCTTTCACAATTTTATTTGCAGTAATCCTAGAAAATAGTTTATGTTGAGGGATACTGACTGTACCAAGTAAAGTTTGTGGAACTGTGACAATTAGAAACTGGATCTCAAACCCATAGTTCAACACTATCCACTACAGCACATTATCTTTTCTTATATACTGTATCCACATCCTCCCAGCTTACTTCTACATTATGTATACCAGAATAAATAGTGATTCTTGAAAATGGCAACAGAAATAATCGAAGATTTAAATGGGAAGTACTGCAAGAGCTACTTAGTGCAACTCCCTGCCAGGCAGAAAGACACAACTAAAGCATGCCTGAGAAATTTCATAGATGGCCATCTAATCTCTGTTTAGTAAATCTCCAATGAAGGAGAGGCCGCTACCATCTGAGACAGTCTAGTCCACTGTTAAACAGCTCTTAGAGTAAATAGTTCTTCCTAACCTTTTGTAGGCATATCTTTTCTTACAATCCAAATGTATTGATTTGTGTTCTAGTGGTTAGAGTAGCAGAAAATAAGGTCACTACATGACCTCCTTTCAGAGAGCTGTTGTTGTTGTTGTTCATTCGTCCAGTTGTTTCTGACTCTTCGTCCACGCCAGAGCTCCCTGTCGGTCGTCACCACCCCCAGCTCCTTCAAGGTCAATTCCGTCACTTCAGGGTATCCCTGAAGTGACTGGATTGACCTTGAAGGAGCTGGGGGTGGTGACGACCGACAGGGAGCTCTGGCGTAGATGAAGAGTCGGAAACAACTGGACGAATGAACAACAACAACAACAGCTCTCTGAAACAACAACAACAACAGCTCTCTGAAAAGCTCATCTTGCCCTTGGTCGGCCCCTCTTCCTTTTTCCTTCCATTTTCCTCAGCATCATTGTCTTCTCTAAGCTTTCCTTTCTTCTCATGATGTGGCCAAAGCACTTCATCTTAGCCTCTACTATTCTTCCCTCCAATGAGTAGTCAGTCTTTATTTCTTGAAGTATGGACTGGTTGGATCTTCTTGCTGTCCAAGGCACTCTCAGAACTTTCCTCCAACACCACAGTTCAAAAGCATCTATCTTCCTTCACTCAACCTTCCCTATGATACAGCTCTCACATCCGTAGGTGACTATGGGGAATATCACTGCTTTAACTTTGCAGAACTTTGTTGCCAGTGTGATGTCTCTACTCTTCACTATTTTATCAAGATTGGTCATTGCTCTCCTCCCAAGAAGTAAGCATCTCCTGATTTCCTGGCTGCAGTCTGCGTCTTCAGAGAGCTAAAGATAGCTAAATCTCCAAATCTTATACTACTTTGGTCAGCTTCCTCAGAATATAGTCTTTCTTGGTTATTCTTCTGGAAATGTGGTACCCAGAACTGGACATATTATTTCAGATGATATCTGACCAATGTAAACTAGAGTGAAAATATACTCCCTTTGATCTGGGTAATATATTTGTGTTGATACAACTTATGCTGTTGAGTTTGTGGTCTACTAATAATTTGTGATCATTTTTTGTGTGTGGAAAGCATGTATTTGCCAGGATTCAACATACACCGACCAACATTTTACATTAGATCTCTGCATGAGGAACTATGAGATGATTGTACTTTACAAACCTGTGCACCCAACTAAATGCACAACTGAAGGAGCACTATTGCAAACTTCAGCAGAAGTAGACATATACACATGGGCTGAGAATGTGAATTCATATGTACAATATGCTCAACTCCAGTTGCATGATCTTGAACTATATGTCAATCCTCACATTGAGTAAAGTTTCCAACAAAGACACTTTCACAATTATGAAATACTAATAGGATTCAAGATTGAGGTGAGATATTAATAATTTTCTTACATGTATTTAATCTGCACCTAAAGAGGCAGCAGCCACTTGGGTGGCAATGTGTCGTTTCCCTTGGTATGAGAACCCAGGAGGAAGTATGCTGTCATTGCACACTGGTGTGACTGCCACTGGTGGGTGGAGGCCTGCCAATCACAACCACAAGGGATTTCTGCTCTGTTATTTTTTTTAATGCCTGTCCTTTTGCCTTCCTCTGGCAGTGATGGATATGTGATATGATATGTCACCACTTCTTGTCCTCCTTTCATCAGACACTTTTGATGATTCAGGGGACTGGGCAAGCAGGGTGAAGGAAAGACAAATATAAAGAAATGTTGAGCTGAAAGCAATAGTTTTAGTAATTTAATTACAATTTCAGTCAATAGAACCTACTTCCAGTCAGTGCATTAGAATATAAAACCTAATCTTTTTAACTATTTTGACATTCCGTGGCAAAATTTACAATAACCTTTGAGATCCTACATAGATTTGGATCCATACTATCTGAAAGATGTCATCACATTGGGTTGTTTTCGGAAGAAAAGTATTTAAAAAGCAATTAAAATCAGTCCAATAAAAACAACACAGCACCTTCTGAAACCCTTTAACAACATATGCCAGGATTCATTCCTACATATCTCCAAAATAATAGTGTAATTCTGGCATTTTATGTTTGTAAATTATTTGGTATACAATACATCTGTGGTTTTATAATCAGCTGTCATTTAACCAATCAGTAATTAAACAAGTACTCTGCATTTAGAAGGGACGTATAAACTGAAAATAAATTGCCTACTTCTCACTTGATACTGAACTATATGTATGCAGGGAGTGGAAAAAACATTCTGAGTCTGATGGGAGTTTGCTGTGTGCAAATTAATTTACAAGCACATGACGCTAGCATAACACAAGAAAACAGACCTATTTGACTGTTGATAGATGTGGGAGGAAAGATTATATGGACATTTTCAAAGGGACTTCTTGTTTAATGATTAATCTGAGTCAGTTTATAATCTTGCTCCTAATTTCTATCCCAAGTGGTACCTCCAATGTCATTAGGACAATTAATCCCCCCTGACCTTTACATCTAACTATAAAGGTTCTACTGAAGGTGCCTAACCTATTTTGAGAATCCAAAAGGAAATACATCACAGAAAAAGAAGGAAAAGAATGTGGATTTGTATGAAATGCACACATGCTAATTTATATTTATAGGAACAGGGCGTCTAGGAGCAACCTCTGATCCACTTCAGAAATAGAGCTGGTGTAGGCAAGCTCTTAGAATTTCCAGATCACTGTTTAACACTCCAGCATATCATACTGTTATTATGAGCCCTATATATACCCCTATTGTAAAAGTAAGCAAACCATATGAGAGGGCTATGTAATTTCATATATGCATAACCACACAAGTACACACTTTAGAAATCTACTCTAGATCCAACTAAGTTCCTATAAATCAGAAATATTTAAAATATAACAAGGACGGATTTTTCTACTTTTCTATGCAAAACCAGCCCTCATAGCACTGATGGTCTTGGTTTTTGGGCCCTTCCACACAGCCATATAAACCAGAATATCAAGGCAGATAATCCATAATATCTGCTTTGAAGTGGTTTATCTGAGTCCACCCTGCCATATAATCCATGAGATGCAGAGCTAACCTTAAGAAATGGGGCTTCAAAGTGGAGTCGACATTATGTGAATGTGGAGAAGACCAAACCGCAAACCACCCATTACAATGCAGCCTGAGCCCTGCCACATGTGCAATGGAGGACCTTCTTACAGTGACACCAGAGGCACTTGAAGTGGTCAGCTTCTGGTCAAAGGAAATTTAGTATAATGCCAAGTTTTTAACTTTGTTTGTGGTTTTTCTATACATTATAACTTTATTCTCAATTCACTTCTGACACAGTAAATTAAATAATAAATGTGGAGAATTTGACAAATCCCACCCCATGTGTTTTTTGCCATTTTCTCCAATTGTATAGCAGTTCCTGAGCTCAGAAGCTGATCTGTGCCCATATTCTTTCTCCCGTTTCCTGACACTTAAGAAACACTTTCTTAACAAGTCATGATGGATGTAGGCAGGAAA
Organism: Anolis sagrei; assembly: GCF_037176765.1. Taxonomy (NCBI): domain Eukaryota; kingdom Metazoa; phylum Chordata; class Lepidosauria; order Squamata; family Anolidae; genus Anolis; species Anolis sagrei. The sequence continues at coordinate 197,001,399 of NC_090023.1, forward strand.
TATCCTTGTGCTGTAGGATGGGCTTTGTTATACATTGGTTTCTTTCTGTATGTACAAAAGGGGTGGGGGGTGGGATAACATCTTTAGTTTTTTTGTTTTGTTTTATGTACATTTAGCTATTTTTTGAAAAATGATAATGTCTTGTTCACTTTACATGACGTATAAATATCGGAGAGATTTTAACAGTATTCTAAAGTTATGGAACAGAAATATCTGATGGCACATATTTAGTGAAATAAACCTTTTGTCATTTAAAGTTGTTTCTAGGTTGAATATACCATACTTAGAGCTGAACATTCAACAGCATGTATTTCCCTGAAATTAGATTTTAAAGGAGAGGCAGTGAAGACACTAAAAACTTTGAACACTAATTTAGCAGGTCCTAAAAGCTATGCATATAAATATATGTAGTGAAAAAGTTAATTATAGCTTTGATTTTAGATTTGGCTGGTATTGTATCATTTCAGATGCCCAAATTGACTCTTATTGTATTCTTTCGGTATGTTATTAACTAATCATATGAAATAGTGCACTTCTAAAAAGTTTCTGTGGAAAAATACATTGGAAAATTCTTTACGCCACATCATTGTCATAGTGAAGCAGCTGCCACTTCTGATAATGGAATCCAAGGTCTATTTTTCCCTGCCTAGAATTATAGCAGTTAAAGGTCCAAGAATTAGTTAAGTCCAAACTTATCAAGGCAATATGAGCTGATGTCTGAGGAAGTCGCGGTCAACCAGAACCAGAAGCAATTCAAAGAATACATCTATGAAAAATAATTCTGCGTTATCTCTAGATGAGAACTTCAAAAGGTTATACCATAAACATAGAGGAAGTTATGTTCACCATATGGCAAATTCCAAAGCCCATATGGTGGAAACACCTTCATTAGGTCATCCAGAAAGGCACAAAAGTCTCAATGGAAGCTTTTGAAACCCACGTTTCTTTATCAGTCAATTTGAAAAACACTAAAAAGTACTCCAAAAAGAAACGGCGTGCCTGTTATTTTGAGATGCTATGAGAGGAAAGATTGCAGACTTTCAAAGCCATACACCCCAATGGCCCTGAGCTCACTGAGAGTAACAAAGGATTCATCTGTACCGTCGAACTGATGCAATTTGACATCACTTTAACTGCCATGGTTCAATGCTATGGAATCCTGTGAGTTGTAGTTTTATGGGGTCTTTAGCCTTCTCTATTTCTGCCTCACCAAACTACAAATCCCAAAGCATTGAACCATGGCAGTTAAAGTGGCGTCAAATTGCATTAATTCTACAGTGTCTGAATCATACCATGGACAAACTGTATTGAGTAAATGAGCGTATTGTAATTGGGACTAACAGTAGGATTCAAGTCCATTGAATCAACTGACTGACCATTCAACAATCAATTCAATGGGACTAATCAACAGGATTCAAGCCATTGTTTTCTTTACAACCCTATTTTTATTTTTTGTGACAAATGAAGAAGGAAGACTGTGGTTTTATCAACGCTAAGGACCTAATCACATGGAGGTCCTTAAAGTGAACAACAGTAGGGGGATTCAGCGGGCAACTCAGCCAATCTGTGGAGCAGTGGGGAAACCAACAGCACTTTCCCCATCACACAAGGGAAAATGTCACTGTCCAGCTTTCCCCTGCGCTGTTACATTCTCTGCAAAGTCTCCTGTGTTCTCAGGTTTCCGTCCTAGGACACTTCTAGGGCGAAGCCAGGATGGACCCCCACCAGAAATAGCCCTGTGTCATGTGATGGGCTCCAGTAGGCTCCATCCTGGAAGCATCCTAGCATGGAGCTGAAGCCCAATGTGATCAGGACCATAGTTCACTTTGGATGTTACTTAAAGCAGCAGATTCCATATGCAGGCTTTCCTGTGATGAACATAAACAGCTCCAGAAGGGAGCCTTCTATGTGCTAGAACTGCCCTATAGAAAGGATAAAAGAGGAATTAAGAGGACGAGACCTAGATTGGTACAAGTATCTATAACTGGGTAAATGGTCAAGTGACATAAGGAAAAAGTATGATGGAGGTAGGGAATATACAAAAATAGAAAAGATGATAACTCAAAGGGAGACTAAAGAAGAGAATGCAACATTAAAAAGCACAGTAAGTGATATATATAAATTATTATTAATGGAGGAACAAGAACAAGTTTATTTGAAGGAAATATGGGAAGTAGATTTGGGGGGGGGAGTGAATAATCAAGAATGGGCAAGCATATGGAGTATGAGATTACTAAAAATATGTGTATAAGAATTAAGGAAAATTACTATAAAACGGTATGGAGGTGGTTTCTAACTCCCATTAGATTAAATCAGATTGATAAAAAAAAATACTCAAATCAGTGTTGGAGAGGCTGTCAGGAAATAGGGACGTACCTTCATATGTGGTGGTCATGTGAAACTATACAACAATTTTGGGAAAGTATATTTAAAGTAATAAGAGCAATAATAAAAATAGATATTATGATTACACCCAAATTAGCATTATTGCTTATACATGATAATACAATTCCAAGAGGAGAAATAATTGGTTTCTAATTTGATAACAGCAGCTAAATTGCTAATAGCAAAAAACTGGAAAGAAAATAAATTCAATTAGAAGAATGGTATAGGGAAATTTGGAATATAGCTATTAACGATAAGCTAACTTATAATATTAAAATTAAAAGGGGAATATGGAAACAAACAGATTTTTGGAAAATATGGGGAAAATTTATTGAGTATTTCTTTAATGAGGAAAGGGGTATAAGCCAGCAACAGAAACAATGACATTTTGGAATTGTGAAATAACATGAGTTGGTTGGTCCTGATGAAGGGGGCACAAACTAAGGGGAAGGGAAAGAGGGGGGGGGGTGGAATAGTATAATAATAATTATAAAGAAATAAAACATGTATAAGTAGATTAAAGATGTGTGGTAGAGTTATATGTAGTATAAGTTGTAATGGAAATTTAAAAATAATGATAAGAACTAAGCTTAAAGATGTTTTTGATTTTTTTTCTTTTACTGTTAGATTCTATATAATATGACATATTATTTTGTCTAAGATATTATAAAAAGAGGGAGGACTATATGCTTTTTAAAAAAATGTTCAAAAAATAAAGGACCAGTTTCACAAAAAATGAATATCCCAAAGAACTGTCCTACACAATTTAATGCCATAGTTCATACTAGAGGTTCCCAATACTGCCATTTGGTGACTGGTAGAGAAAGAGAGGCAGGAAAAGAGCATCTGCTATTGTGCTGGCACGGTAGTGCCAGGAGTTTTGAACTTCTTTTTCTTGCACTGCTAGTTTGTATGTATTTATTTAAGCCATGCTTAAATAATCGTTAGAGTCTTTAGACCCGCCCCTTTTCCCAGGGTTTTGGAGACAAAGGAGGATTTTGTTCAGTCTCACTATTTGGAGCCTAGCAGCAGGATGTGTGGGATTCTCTATCCCACCTGCATAAAGGCTTCACTACTCACAGTTCTGCTAGGGGAGTAAAGGAATAGTTCCACAGCTTTTGCTGGGGGAATACAGCCAGCCTTTGCTGGGGCAACAGGACAGTTCCTACAGCCTTCGTGGAGTAATCTAAAGGACACCTTTCAGCTTGGCAGATCTACAGAAATCTTGTCTGGTAAGGGACCACTTGGGCTATCCATAAAGGAGGGGTCAGAAGATTTCCCTAAGGAAGAAAGGAACAGTTTACCACCAGTTGCCTGCCCCTTGTTGGCAGATTGAGAAAGCTACCGGTTTTCCAAGGTTATAAAGCATTTAATTCATTTGTTTGAAGATTTAAGCCCAAATAAAGAATTTTGAGCCTCAATAGAACTTTGTGTTGGGAAATCTAAGAGTCTCTTCAGCTGAGGCATCCCGCCGTCCCGTTGGGCATACAGAAGGCACGTCTTGTAAACAGACATTATTTCAGGCCCAGCATGCGACAGCACAGCTATGTCTCCACAGCCCCAAATACATAATGACAACATCACCCTGAAGAACCTTAGGACAGGGATGTCAACCTCATTCTCACCAGCAGCCACATCAGCCTTATGGTTGCCTTCAAAGGGCTGTTAGTAATTATAATACTATGTAAATGTAAATACATTGCCCTGGTAGAGAAAGTCTCATGGGCCACATGAAATGATGTGATGGGCTTCATTCAGCCTTCTTTATTTATTTATTTATTTAAAACATTTGTATCCCTATCTTCTCTACCTCCATAGAGGGGCTCAGACCAGCTAACAGCAAGAATTCAATGCTCACAAACAAACCTTTTAAACATCATATACAAACAATAAGTTAAAAATACATATCAGATAAGAAGCATAATAAAACATTAGGCAGGATAAAAACAACATCCAACTCAGGCCTCATGTTTCATACGAGTGCTTTAGGAGTTTCTGGAAGATCATATTGTTGTTATGCATCTAGGGATATGGACATAGTGAAACTCTTCTCTGTCCCCCTTTCTTTCCACCAGCCAGTAAATGGCTGTGTTGAAGGGTCCTGAACATGAACAGGCAGATTTTAAGGAGACTGGGATTGATGAGCAAGGGAGATGCAGAACTCCTGTCTCCACGGTGATCAAAAATCATATACTAACAAGATGCCATCCTTTAAATTGGACAGAGACTTGAGAATTCAAAATATGTTGATTTTATTTTTAAAATGTTGCCTTGATTACTCTGAAATGAACGTCTGCTACTAAGTGAAGGAGCCCCATGTGATGAGGACGAGAGTAATTACTGGACAAGCAAGCTGTGAACCGAACTACAGGCATTTTGTGCCTATTTGGTATGGTGGCAACAGTATCAGAAAACTGCAGGAAATCAGGTTTAATTATATCCCAGCTATTTACCTAGCCATTTGTTCAAAGAACAGGATGTACAGGTTGGGGAAAACAATCTCTGTCCACAATGCTACTGATGATGGATGACATAGGAGCTGATAAGCAAAGGCATGCTCTTCAAAGGAAAGTGGAAAGCCCATTCTGCATTGCACCTGAACTAGCAGGAAGGTAAACAGATCTGTTGCAGGAAGCGAGAGAAACCGATCATCTAAATGAACAGAGACTTGCTTAAATCCCTTGTTTCCCATTACTGCATTGCTGACACATTCCCTTAATACCAGCCAACTTAATAGGCAAACTTGTAACTAGAAAGCCAGTGCTGCTGCTTCATTGCTTCACTTAACTCTGGCAAGTTTATTAATAGCAAAATTGATTGAACATGCCATTTTCGTCCATCTTCTACAGAGGAATTCTCCTCTTCATGAAATCTCTTTGTCATTCAGCTAGGGCTAGGGAATGTCAATAAACCAAAGGGCTTTTTCATGGAGAGGGACAATCTATATAAATAAAAATGTAATGTTCGTTTGTGGGATTAACGTAACTAAAAAACCACTGGGCGAATTGACACCAAATTTGGACATAAAACACCTGTCAGGCCAAAGAGTGACCATCACTCATAAAAGTACTGAAAAACACAGTGGAAGAGACTTAAACACCCAAAAAGTAAAACAAAAACATTACAATTCATGCATAAAACCACATATGTACACATATTATACACACACAAAACACATATACACAGACTGGGCCACAGCAACTCGTAGCAGGGGACAGCTAGTCTATATAAACAAAAATGTAATGTTCGTTTGTGGGATTAACATAATTCAAAAACCAGTGGACGAATTGACACCAAATTTGGACACAATACACCTATCAAGCCAACAAGTGACCATCACTCATAAAAAGCACTGAAAAACACAGCAGAAGAGACTTAAAAAGCAAAAAACAAAAATACACAACACATGCACAAAACCGCATATATACACATATATACACACACAAAACACATATACACAGACTGGGCCACAACAACACGTGGCAGGGCTGGCTAGTCTAAAATAAATTAGTTAGATATGTTATGTGTGCTGTTTTCTTATGAAGGTGGACTGGAAGCCATTGGCACTTGACCTTACAGTGGGAAAAAGTGAAGACATATCCCTCCGCCTACATGTTTCTGCTTGGGTACATATTTATAACGAAACTGTAAGACTTGAACAAGACATCAAGTGTAACAGTGGTATTCACAGAGGAGACTATTGTCACTCACCTGGGTGTATTGGTAGTCATGGGGAAATGTCTATATTAATTTTGTTTCTACCTCGGATGAAACACACACGCATACAGGAGTGGTATACATTATCTTCTTTACATTGGCAGATAAAAGATCTGTGACAGATGACAGAGCCCTTCATGAAACATATTTTGCATGTGTTCATGTCAGATGACATACATACATGTTTTAATATCAGTAGTGAACCATTTGAATGATTCTTTTGGTGTGTCAGGAGTGACTTGAGAAACCGCAAGCTCCTTCCAGTGTGAGAGAATTGGCCATCTGCAAGGACGTTGCCCAGGGGACGCCCAGATGTTTTTGATACTTTTTTAAAATCATCCTTGTGGGAGATTTCTCTCATGTCCTCACATGGGGAGCTGGAACTGACATTGGGAGCTCAACCTGCTCTCTCCGGATTTGAACCTCTGATCTGTCAGTCAACAGTCCTGCTGGAACAGAGGTGTAACCCATTGTATCACCTGGGGCTCCATATTTGGATGATGTTCAGCTTCCAGAGCAACCAAATAAATAAAGAAGGAGGTAGCGGTCTAAAAGCATGCCTGGATTAACTGAGTATGGTACATGAAAGATGCCAAAGAAGTTGGAGTTTGGTTAATAGAAAAGCAACTAGATGACCTTAGGAAAGTGCTCACTGAGTTTTTTTAATTATACATTTTTTATCAAATAAAATCTGCAGAGAATAAAAATAAAATAACAAAAACAATCTACAAACACAACACACAGAACTAGCAAATACATGCAAATACAAGAAAAAGATATAAAACTTAGCACCTAAAAATCTAAACTACCAAAATACAGAATAAAAGCCAAGACTAACAAACAAAAGAAAAATGATGACTTTCAACAACTTTTTCTGCAGTTATAATTTTAACTCCCATCTACCCTTACTTGATCTACAAATTGTACTTCATCTATTCATTAACTTATATTAGTTAACAAAACCAACTGTCATCATATCACCATCATCCCCCCCCCAAAAAAAATCTGAAATTTGCAATCATTCAAAAGGGCATATACTGTTCAAAACTATACATTTTTAAATCTATTTTAAATCTTTCAAGCATCTGTAAATAAGGAAATCATTGGAATGTATAGTCTTCATCAAAAAATGTTATTTTGACTTCACATTAAAATACTTATTGTGCTGAGGCTCACAAGAGGGTTCTCTGGCATAGTCTAGGTTTGAATTTAGTCCATAGTCTCAGTAAGGCGCATTTCACATAATGATTATAAAAATCAAAATTCACTGTTGAACAGTAAAAATCCATGCTATTCGAGCCTCTGATGAGGACCTTCTATTTCTAATAATCTTTATTCTTCAACACTATTCATTCATTTAGTTAACAATACTATATTTTATTGATTGATATTGAAACCTGCCAAATCCCCAGATTCTTTTAGCATTACCACCAATCTTTCTGCACTAGAGTGGATTTACCAAGAGAATCATCAGCAAACACCTTTAATTTATATATCCCCTTTACATTTTTATGCCTGTACTCTTTTCATCTTGCCTGATATCTGTATTCAAGAACTCAAGGGTCAAGATGAACAACAGTGGTGTCAATGGACATCCTAGTCTTGTTCCATTTTGGATCTCACACAGACTGGAACTCTCCATTAATTATTATTTGTATTTTTTTATGTAGAATAAATAAATCTAAACCAAAACTGTCTCCAAATCACATCTCTTCCAAATTTCTAAAAAGAAATGTTCAGTTTTAACTGTCAAAGGCCTTTTCAGCCTCCTCTTTCCACCCAAAATCAATGGAGCCAGTTTCTCATTGAGCCACTCCAAATATCTGCATATGTTCAGTACATTTCTGATATTATCTCCCAATTGTATTTAAGGTAAAAATCCACATTGGTTTTCATATGTAAAATCCTGAGGAATCGCTTCTTGTCAGAGGGTTGGTTGGACTGGATGGCTCATGAGGTCTCTTCCAACTCAATGATTCTATGATTCTGTAATTGTAAACAGCTTATAGTCATTGTTCAAAAATGATATTGGTCTGTAGTTCATTTTTTTGTCAGTCAAATCTTGATCTGTATTAAAACTACATTTGCAACTTTCAGGGATCTTCCCAGTCAGTAAAACCGAATTCTATAATTACATAATGTAATTAGAATTTTCTCTTTGGCCCCTTCTACACAGCTGTACAAAATCCCACACTATCTGCTTTGAATTGGGTTATATGGCAGTGTGGACTCAGATGACCCAGTTCAAAGCAGAGATTTTGGATTATCTGTTTTGATATTCTGGGTTATATGGCTGTGTTGGAGGGCCCTTTGAAGCATTTATACTAGAGTGTGCGCAGATACCTTTTCCTTCGTTACATCTGTTCTTTTGTTACGGGAGTACGTAACGGGAAGCCCCTCCTGATACAAAAATAAGTTAGACATGAAAACAAGTGAGAGTCAATCCTGGCTCTTAGTCTGCTTTCCATGAACAGACTCCTTACCTTTGAAAGAGTGTGTGTGTGGTGTGCAGGACCAGAAAGTGTGCGCACCTGCCTACAACCAAGCGATTCCTCTAGAGTAAGAAACAGAACTTGCCTCCTTGCCTTGGAAAGAATGCATGTGTGTGTCGTGCAGGCCCAGAAAGTGTGCATGCCTGCCTGCAGTCAAGTGCTTCTCCTCTAGAGTAGAGAAACAGGTAAATCTGCCATTTTTTCCTGCCATTATAGGAAAATGTATAAATATCGCTGTTCTTCTGAAATTTTAAGTAAATTCTGTTTTGTATATATTATTCCATTTTCCTCATTCGAATTTCCTGTCATTTATATACAGTGAAATAAAATCACTTAAACATTTTCCATTTTCTTTTGTTATTGGTAATCATAATGTTACCCTGAATTTTCAAGATCATTTTCTTTTCTCTGTGTGTGCAGTTATAATACTAGCATTCTCCTTAGCTTATTTCAAAATTCAAAATTATTTTGCTTTGCTTAGAAGAAGAAGAAGAAGAAGAAGAAGAAGAAGAAGAAGAAGAAGAAAAAGGAGGAGGAGGAGGAGGAGGAGGAGGCGAGGAAGAGGAAGAGGAACTTTATTTTTCTACCCGCCTCCATCTCCCCGAAGGGACTCGCGGCTGCTTACATGGGGCCCAAGCCCAAGGCAGAATACAATTAAAAACAAAGCAAAACAATTTAGACAGCATAAAACAGTGTAAAACAACATAACAATAATAGCTAGCAACAACAATAACAGCAGAACTAATTTGGGAGGAGGGAAGGAAAACCACTATATGAACTAGTTAAAGGATACGTGGTTTAGTAAGGTGGATAACAATGTATAACGGCATAGGAAATATCATGGAACCAGAGTAAATTAACAGGATCAGTTAATATAGTATAGAATTCGAACTTTTGCTCTATCTCATTTGCCATTAGCAACAGTAATCACCTATGTAAGGAGCCACGGTGGCTCAATGGGTTAAACCCTTGTGCTAGCTGAACTGCTGACCTGAAGGTTGGCAGTTTGAATCCACAAGACAGGTTGAGCTCCCATCTGTCAGCTCCAGCTTCCCATGCAGGGACATTAGAGAAGCCTCCCACAGGAAGGTAAAACATTCAGGCATCTCCTGGGCAATGTCCTTGCAGATGGCTAATTCTCTCACACCAGAAGCAACTTGCAGTTTCTCAAGTTGCTTCTGACACGAAAAAATCCCCTATGTAACAGTTTAAACTGCCAATCAGTTAAAGTCTTCAAAGATTAGGGAGCTGGGCCAAAACTAACAAAATGAATTTTGGCATAAAGGAATGTATGATATTACAGAAAAAAATGAAATGCACAGATATAGGATGGATGGCACCTGGCTTGAAATCAGTATTGTTATTCCTGTATGGATTCACTAACCACTCAGACAAATATTAGCTCTTGTAGAAAATTTTCTTCAACCCCTCTGTAGTGGGTGTCTTTTGCTTTTCTCTGTGGTTTGCTCCTGTATTATATCAAATCAGTAGGAAAGAACATGAAAGCTTTTTCTTTAAATAATGAATTTGTGTTTGAGCTTTGTATTGTTTTGCTGAAACACTTCTGATGTTCCTGGCCTTGTAGCTGCTAAAACCTTTTCTTCTTTAGCTACCTAGATCTAGATCTTTCATGTTCAAACTTCGCACTAGTTTTGTTTCAGATGCTTAAGAGACAATTCTCAGGGTAAACTCCTTTCAGCGGATTCTTTTAATAAACAATGTGTTTAGAAACACTTGCAAACTTATTCATCTAATACTAATTAAAATAATTGAAAGACTCCTAAAACTTTTCAAAATTCCCAATAAGCTGAGAGGCCTGGGGGTGGATGATTCAATAAGAGGTCTTTAATGGTTGCCAGTAAAAAGTTAATGTAATCTTTCTGGCAGCTTTTTAGGCACTAACCTTTAGACCTTCTGGCCAATTTTACAGTTCTTAACAATAACTGGTATTAGTGGAGAGAAGAAGAAAGTTCATAGTTCCCTATATAGATATATCAATGTTCATAAGTCACTAATCAAAAGTTTTAAAATCCACACTGCCGAAGTTTCCAGGTATTTCCTATATTTATTTTAGCCAGCTTTTCTCACACTAAAAGATTCCAGAAGGCAAGGGTGACTTGGATCTAGACCTGTTTCATATTACACAACCCCTTTTCCCAAGGCATACAAGTTTTGGGATAGCCATCTTGCCACAAGGAAGCACGTGAGAGTAATAAAAAGAGTCACCATGCCTTTGGCATTATTTGTTTTATGGTTGGACTGGCTGAGCAAAGAAGACCATGCACATTCTTCAAGGCTGTTTCTTCCCACTCAGCTCAGAATAATACAAATTCCTATTGCTTGGTATAAGCTACCACCATCAAACCTCTTGAAAAGAATGTTCTTCATAATGACATTTGCGGTCTAGAAAAATATATATCCACACATGGCCTCTTTGCATAATCTAAGGCAGTGGTTTCCAACCTTTTTTTGACCAGGGCCCACTTGACTAGATCCAACTTGATCAGGGCCCACTTTGATCAGGGCCCACTTGACCAGGGCCCACTTTGTCCAGGGTCCACTTTGTCCAGGGTCCACTTGACGAGGGACCACTTTGACCAGGGACCATTTGACCAGGGCCCACTTTGTCCAGGGACCACTTGACCAGAGACCATTTTGTCCAGGGCCCACTTTGACCAGGGCCCACTTGATCTGGGTCCACTTGACTAGGGACCACTTTGACCAGGGACCACTTTGTCCAGGGACCACTTGACCAGGGACAACTTGACCAGAGACCATTTTGTCCAGGGCCCACTTTAACCAGGGCCCACTTGACCTGGGCCCACTTTGACCAGGGCCCACTTGACCTGGGTCCACTTGACTAGGGACCACTTTGACCAGGGACCACTTTGTCCAGGGACCACTTGACCAGGGTCCACTTGACCAGAGACCATTTTGTCCAGGGCCCACTTTGACCAGGGCCCACTTGACCTGGGCCCACTTTGTCCAGAGCCCACTTGACCAGGTCCCAATTTGTCCAGGGACCACTTGTCCAGGGAGCACTTGACCAGGGACCATTTGACCAGGGCCCACTTTGTCCAGGGACCACTTGACCAGAGACCATTTTGTCCAGGGCCCACTTTGACCAGGGACCACTTTACCTGGGTCCACTTGACTAGGGACCACTTTGACCAGGGACCACTTTGTCTAGGGACCACTTGACCAGGGACCACCAGGGACCACTTTGATCAGGGACCACTTTGTCCAGGGACCACTTGAACACAGACCACTCTCCAATATTAGTACCAAAAGGGGCAGGGCTGGTCTGCTCTGTGGAAAGGAGTGTAAATATAATAAATAAAGAAATAAATAAATTAAAGAGGAAAAAGGTTCGCGGACCTGATTTTTGTTCTTGTAGCCCACTGCTGGGCTGCAGCTCACAGGTGGAGAACCACTGCTCTAAGGGTATATTCCTTCAAGTACTTGGTCATGTCCAATTTTTCCATTTATTTTTGATCCTCAGAAACTCAGAGTGCCTACCCAGTCAAACGGAGAGCTGTGGAAGAACGGGCCCATGCCTGTTTCCTTTCATACTATTTGCGAGAAGCTAAATCAAGATACATTACCTTCTGCCATTTTAAAAACCCTTAGATTAATAGGGATAGTAGGCACTCTACCATACTTTAAATTCAGGAGTCGGATATCTTGGCAGGAGTACATTGAGTAGTCAGCAATTCTACAGTAATGAGAACGTAGGCTTAGGCTGTTGTGAAATTGTGAGTAGCCCAACTTTCTTAATTAAGTATCCTCAGTAACCATTTAAGCTGTAACAGAGGAGATGTGGGTAGACTAGTGGAACTGATATGAAAACACAATATAGAATTTCTTGAAGAGGAGACAAGAAAACATGTCTCAGCGTTCATGAGCTGTCAAGAAGCAGGAATACAGTAATTATACATGTTAAGCACCAAAATGATGGCAAATACTAAGGATTCTTTTTAGATTAATATGTTTTTTATTTTCAGTTTACATATTCATTAAAAACAAAGAAACAAATATATATACATGTATACATGCATGAACCAATACAATACTTCCTAACATCTCGTACAATATTTGTATTTGATTATATTCTTCCCTCCTCCCACCTCTCCCAATTTAATGACTTCCCATCCCTTGGGTGGAGACAATCATATATCATTCCATTCTTCCTTCCTATTCCTTATTATTATTATTATTATTATTATTATTATTATTATTATTCCTTCTGGCCTGATATTATTTATAAATTCCCTCTACTGATTCCAACAGGTTAAATTATAAAGCCTTCTATAAATACTTTTCCTGTTTTTTCTTTTTTTTCTTTTTTTTTACAAAGTTTAGAGATGCTTCTCAGTCCTTGATAAAGTTTTTTTTTGGTGTTTTTTCTTTGTTCATCATTGTTAATTTCCCCATTTCTGCTATTTTAAAACTTCAACCATCCATTCTTCTATTATTGGGAGGTCCACCTTCTTCCAGAACTGTGTGTATAATATCCTTGCTACTATCATGTAGTGCACTACTTTTTAGTTTAATGATTTTATTTGTTTATTTGACATTCCCAATAAAAAATAATTCAGGCTCCAATCGTATCGTCGATTAAAAAATTCTTACATTTGTTTGTACCTTGCCCCAGAATGCTCTTGCTTTTTTTACAGGTCCACCACATGTGGAATGATGTTCCTTTTTGTTCTTTTCATTTCCAGCACTTGTTGTTTCTTCCCTTATACGTTTTAGCTAGTTTTACTGGGGTCAGGTATGTTGTGCCTGACATTTTTTATCCATTTAATCATACAATCATCCTTTATCAGTTTTGCTTCCATGTATTGTCAACGGCTTTCATGGCCAGAATCACTGGGTTGTTGTAGATTTTTCGGGCGGTATGGCCATGTTCTAGAAGCATTGTCTCCTGACATTCTAGAACATGGCCATATAGCCCAAAAAACCTACAACAACCCAGTTCTGTTTCAATTTCCATCTTCAATAATAATTTACATATTTTTCCAGTAAGATGTTCTTCATTAGTACACAGTTCCTTTTCAAATTCTGATTGGTCTCTTTCAAATCCCATATTTTTACTGTCTAGTGTAAATCTTTATTTCAGTTGCCTATATCTGTACCACTGGAGGTGAAGTCCTGCATGCGTCAATTCTTCTTTAGTTTTAAATCTGTATCTATCATCTTCATGTATTATTAAATCTCTGTATGCAATCCAGAGATTATAGCTTTCTACAATTAGGAGCCCATGGGATATTTTTATAGGAATCTGCCTAAGTAAGTAGTTCCAGCATAATCTTCTGTTCTTTCTTCTGTCTTCTGTTTTCCACCTACCCCATCTCAACATGTATCTCCAAAGTGAATCTTATTGTCCAGGAATGGGTAGGGATAGTCCAAATGTAACTCTAGAGCACAGCTTCTTAAATTGCATCTTCCTTTATAGTTTGGCTTGCAAGAGGATGGGCCATCTGCATCCATGGATTCAAACATTCACAGCTTGAATATCTATATCTAACTCAAATCTAGACTTTGCCATTTTATGTAATGGGCATCATTTTATTACACCCTTGTATATCATGGGATTTATGCATCCATGGATTTTGGTATCCAGTGTGTATCCTGGAACCAAACCACAGTAGAAACTGTGGGTCACTGTATTTTACTTAAAGGGTTTGGTTTTTATGTAGTTGGAAATTAGGCATGTCCCAATTGTTATTGCTGTGGCACAATTGGTTCTCCATATCCATGGATATAACCATCCAATATTCAATGGAAGTTTAACTTGTATATAGGCTATTTTATATATAGGCTATTTTATATACCTGGGGTCACATTTAAAAAATTCAGGCCAAAAGGAGTCCAGAGTAGAAAAGTTTAAGAAGCCCTGATCTAAAGCAATCACATTTTAAATCCAGGAATGAATAGACACAATCCAAAAGTAAATAAACTCCACTTCCAACAGTCTGCAACACAATTCTTGTCTTCTTAAAACCGAAACACTCTCTCAGGGCTCATCTACACAAACACGAAGCAATCTATGTAAGGAAAAAGTATAATATCCAAAGAGCATACAGTATATAATTTTATCAAAATTCCCAATATACAGCTCAATACAGTGGCATAAAGCAAAGTGAAAAGGAGTTCTGAGACTGATAGATTCATATATAACAGTTCTGAGACTGATAGATTCATATATATATATCGGCTTTAGGAATATGTGTTCACTGAAGAAATATTTCAAAGTAAACAGGCAATGAGTCATGCAGTCCAAAGGGAAGTCCAAATAATATCAAAATCCAAATAAAGTCCAGTGATAATGGGGCACCACTCTCAAAATCGTCTTCATAGGCAAAATCCAAATGGCATCGATAGGGGTGCCTGGGTATTTTTGGTACCCAGTTTCAGAGAAAAAAATCCCCTTCTTCAGGAGTAGATATGCACAGTGACTCTAGACTCATATCTAAACCATCTACACAAATACCATACTTCAAGGTTGGACCACAGCAGAAATACTATGGACTGGTCCTGGATTTTGCGGAGCTGTTCAGATACTCCACACTAGATTTGCTGCAGTGGTGGGAACAGAGTCCTGACCGTCCATTTCATTCCCGTGAAAGTGATCATTGTGCAGTTGGAAAATGTAATATTAAGAAGTTCAGTGTTCCTTATGGATCATGTTCAACACAATATAAAGCAGGACTTCAAGAAATGTTTAAAAGTAATTTATTTAGATGTCCCTTGCTCCAGCCACCACTGTTTTACTCACTGAAACCAACATTTGAGCTGGCTGTAGTGGAGATATGTAGAATATAAAGAAGGACAAACCAGATCTGTTGTTTATTAATTTACCCTTTAACACGTACTGTGTAGCATACATAAGCTATCAAGTGAGGAGAGAGATGTGTTCCTTTCCTCTTTGTGCTAAGCGAGCTTTCTTTCTTACTCTACTGCCAATCTGCACAAAAAGCCCTGACAGAAAAATTGTCATGAAAGTTAAACCAGACACGTCCAATTTTGTTACAGGATAATCTGTGCTAAAACATGTGCCAGTTTGGGTAACCTTCTCAAGCTCATACTTTGTTTTCTATTAAATGTCAGCTCTGATAGACTAGCTTGCTTATTGGAAAGGGCAGGTTTTTACTTCAATAAAAACAAAACCTTGTTAAAAAGACAGGCAGTCCCTCAATAATATAACAAAAAAAAAACCCTTACAATACACGAAATATTCACTCTTAATTGGCATGACTGCACTGCAAAGTTTTATTGGTGGTGTGAAGGCTACCAGAGATTATTTGTTTTCAGGGGATTGTCAAGGTTATGAAACATTTTCAAGGTAGCAGAAGATGCATAAATTAAGCCTGCGGTTGGTGATAATGTTCTCGTGGTGTTGAATTAAATATGCAGGAGCCTTCAGGAAAAGAAAAGTATATATAGATATATGTGATCACAATTTTGTCTCTATATTATCATCTGCAATGAAGTGGCTTTGTTTCCCATTGAGAGTCTTGTAATCGTATTAATGTACAGTTCTTCAAAATGTGTGTTTGCAGGTCCATACTTGCTGAATTGAGTATATTATTCTCAGAATGTAAGACACAAGGGAGAGAAATCAGTAACTTAGAGCAAATCTATGCTTATATCTCTCAGATGCATTGGGCTTAGCTCAATCCTGGGAAAACAAGGAATCTAGTAGTCAAATGACAAATGAAATAATTTAAGTAAATAAATACACACACACACAGGCAAGTCAAAAGGTTTTGCCTCCTGTGTCATAAAAATGCTATGAATAAACATATAACAGCAGAAGTTGCTAAAGATCATAGCCTGAACTGTCCTCTACACAAAACTTCAATTCAACATAGTCATAATTAATTTGTACATATTTATGTCATTGTTTAATCCAGGCATCAAAACTATTTTGGAAAAATGCAGGGTTTTGCTTCGTGACCCATTATTTTAAAGCTCTTTTAATATCATTCAAGTCATTGACTCTGAAACCACGTAGGTTGTCTTTCAGAGGTCCAAACAGGTAAAAGTCAGAAGGGGCCAAATCATAAACATTCTTCAAGCGATGATGGATTTCCTTAGGTGCACAACCTTCTTTTGCAAGAAATTCAGTGTCGACTCTTTCTTTTAGCTTCAGATTCAAGGTACTGTAATTAGTCAATTGGAAAAAGAAAAGACTATATCAGTAGAGTAAGGTTACCTCTATCATATCATGCATAGATAGTCCAGTAGCTGTGAAAGAAATAAAAGTTAAGAGTGATGGAGGCATTACTTTTTGACCCACCCTCGTGTGTGTTGGTGTGTGTGTGTCATAACCTCCCCTCTTAAAAAAATATGTATGTTCATCCGGAAAGACATAAGATAGGGGAGTAGCTATGGAAGGATGACAGCATTGCTTCCCCAAAAAGAATGATCTCCTCCTAAATGAAAATTTTCCATCAGTTCCCACATTTCTAGAATAACCGAGAGTGAAACATTGACAATCTTCACATCTACAACTCTTACATTTTATGTTTCCGTTTCCTTAGTAATTCAATCTGCACCTTTTTTTACATGCCTAATTTGTATTTCTATATGCCTGATGAAAATTTTAAATTAAATGCAGTGCTAGATATTTTGGGATTAAAAGAAAAAATAGTTGGGAAGGGGAAGCAAGATTTTTATCAGAAGGACAGTGCCTTCATTTTGCCACCTCTGTAGCTACAACCCTAACGCAAAGTATGGGGAAAGGATAGGAATTGATAAGATGTATGTCTGTGTGCCTTCAGGTTGCCTGTTGACCTATGGTGAATCCATGTATTTCACAGAGTAGGAGAAGACAAATCAAAGATTAAAAATGGAAGAGGAAGGTAAGAAGATGTCTTCATGCCAGATTTCAAAAACTGCAGGTAGGGCAAGGTGCAGATAGGAAGAGAATTAATTCCAGTGGAAAGGAAATGCAAGAGCAAAAGGACAGAGGTCTGGAACAGAAGACAGAAATTAAGGTTTTATGAGAGAGAGAGAGAAAAAAATCAGAAATGAAGGTGATGAGAAAGTGAATAAAGTGAAAGATGGTTAAGAACGCTATAAACACAGAATGGTAGTCAATGAAAAGAAAAATAACAAAGGAACAAAGTTTGGGGGAGGAACAGAAGCAGAGTTAAAGATGGAAGGAAAAGGTAAAACGGAGAAAGATGCAAATCAAAACGAAAATAATTACAATTATCAAATGGGGAAAGAATTACAACATTAAAGAGCACATTTACAGCAGGATATTCAAAATATGACAGAGATACATAAAGGTGATATGTAAAAAGAAGTACCAGAGAGGGCTTCATTATAATGCTTCCTATCTGAAAATGAATCATAAGGGCATTACCCATAATAAGAGAAAGGCAAGAACATTATTAAAACAAGAGGATACACCTAATAACTGAGGACTAAATTCAGTGGCAGTGCTGCTATAGTGTCAGCACAAATTAGCATAATGAAACTTTCTTCCACTCCTTCTTCCATCTTCAACCCCCCTAGAAAGTGGTTCTAGGTTTCCTTAACCTCCAGAGAAAAATCTGGGGATACAACTGGGGTTCCAAGTTGAGGGGAATCCTTTCCCGCAGTCCTTGTATCATTACATTCACTGTTGGTGGGGAAACAAAAGAAGACCTTCTTAGTGGGTTCTTATTAGACTCTGGAACTATCTTCCGGGAAGATCAGGATGGCCTTCTCCTTCTGGTCCTCCCAACAGCAGGCTATGCGTATAAGGTGTATATGAAGCATAAATCAATTTTGCGTTTAGATGGGAGTCTATCTCCAAGACATGCCATTATGCCCATATATGCAAATATAGGTATTCTGAAACCTGGGAGGGGGGGGGGAATAAAATCCAAAACACGTCTAGTCGTAAGCATTCCAAATAAAAGATACTTAACCTGTAAACGTATGGATGCACGTACACAATAGGAGTCCATCAGTGGATTTGTCCCATTAGCTCCTAGTTTTAAGGACTTCCTCCCACAACCCTGGGGAAAGCAGAGGAAACCATCTTACCCCATTTCCTACCATCTTTCCCAATCTTCTGGGATGACCAGCCACTCATATTCTTCCAGCACCAATGCTCGTCTTTCCCAATCTTTCTCCCACGCTTCTTTCTTTGGAGTTGTTTAGCACCGAACTTCTGAAGATGGGTGTAGGGCTCCATTACCATGCAATTCATAAAGAGTCCCATGGATTCCCACCAGAAGTGCCTTTATGTCATGTGATGGTTCCTGTGGGACTCCTGTGGGGCTCTGCTTCCAAAGCACATGGAAACAGAGCCCAAACCCCATAGGATGAACTCCTTAATGTTGAACATATGATAAGAAAAGGTAGTTTTATACCCACAGGGATCTCAGGGGGAGGGGGGACTGCTAAAAATTGATATTTTAAAAAATGCCAAAGTGGCTAAAGGTCTATGTCTAATTTGAGGAAAAAAATGTTTGCTGAAGTGAAACAGTACATGAATGAAGAAGCTACAAATATTTTTACGTAGTGAAATTTCATCCTTTTTTTCCTTGCAGCCCCTCAACCTAACATAAACACAGTTTTCTTCTGTAAGCAAATATTATGCAAATATTATTTCAGTTGCAAATATTTTAATGCAGCAGGAGATTCCTGAAGCTGCTATATATTTACTAGAAATTCTAATTTCCAAATCCTCTCCATTCATGTCATGTTGCTCAGCAGCGTATCTGGCTGATTTCTCAAAAGTCACTGATGCAGATATTTCTGGTCCCTGAATGTCCTTGTGGTTGTATCTTGTGATGGAGTCACATTTTAAGCTGAATCAAAACCCGAAGAATATAAAACATCCAAGGTAAATAATCATTGACATTATTTGCTTTTTTTATATGGCTACCATCATTTGTGCAATATAAATAGCTTGAAAGAGCCAGCTTTTGGGTAGCAATCCATTCCTTTTATCTCTCTCCCCATAAAAATCAAGACACAATTCTTTACTTTTACCGTCATCACCTGTTGTCATAGAAACTATTGCAACACATAAGTACTGCAAATGACTGCAACTTCATTGAATGGACAGGGGTGGAGATGTCCCCCCTCCAAGGGGAACACTTTAGTTTAAACAGGTGTGTCCGTAATAATGGGAGGGGGGTGATAAGAGGAATCATTCAATATCACAACAATACAGTGCGAACGACATCCTTTATTATGCTAACAAACTCCTGAAAGGGTATTTACTGAGCCTTTTGTTTATTTCCGTGGCATTGTTTTCCACACGATATGCAAATGTGCCTGAAAATAAGGGGGTTCATTGTCATGGAATGAATGAAACACACTCACACCCCCATTCAAGTTCTGTACTAATTTTATTTCGGAAGAGAATTAGGGAAGGCATGCGTGTACGGTTATGGATATGTACGTAACATTTCCACTTGATTTATTAAAAGATGTTTTAGAGCACCTCGTCGGTAGGTTACCATTGGCAAGTCTCGCGAATGATTTCATCACCAAATACATTTATTTTGTGTTAGTCATTTTTATAGCACCTGAAAATTGACTCTGCATTCTCTCCGGCTTATCTCCAGCGCTGTGCTCTTCTCTAGAATCAGAAGGTCAGTTACAATACAAGTTAGCATTTTTGTTCTTCACTCAAGCTGCAAAATGCCAGAAGAGCTTTGATTTGAAGCCTGGAGAAAACAGTTATTCCTGCATCATCTCGGTGGAATGCAAAAGCCCGACAGGTCCTTAGGATGTGTAAATGTCACGGAGATTCAGTTCTGCAGAGAAGCCATTGACACTCGAGTGACAGCAAGCTGCATTTTGCTTCTGGTTCAGTACAAATTACAGACAACTTGACATTAGAGACCTCGGAATGCAAAAGCAGACTAAAACCCTACATGATCAACTGACTTTTTCATATTTTGCAAAATGTAGCTCTCACTTAGACCTTTCTGAAGGGACATTTGGGGAAAAATGGCAGGGGAAGGGAAGAAAGAGGAATGAAGACGAAATGGCAAAGTTCCTAATTCATATTATTTTCTTCTCTGTACTTAAAAATCTAAAACGAGCAATGATTTTCCCTGCAAGATATTAAGCATAAATGCTGCTGGCATATTCTTAGGTTTTTAGTGTGCATCCCGCAGTCGCTAAACCCCTGTTGCATAAAGTATAATAGAAAGGCAGACCGTTTAAACAAGAAAAGATCTTAGCAGGTTTTCTGGCCCTTATTCCTGTTGTTTACTGCATATAAATTCCTACATTCTTTGTTTGCATTTACGTGGCAGCTTTGCTCTCATCTTGTCTCTTTTTTTTTTTACACGTAAGAGGCAATCTGGGTGTCCATTTTATCAAGAGGTCTTGCCGGTTCGATCCTGCATTTTGAATGTATTTACTGAAAACAAAGCAGGTGGTTAGAAGCAGCCTCTCTATCTTATCTTATCTCTCCTTTTCTGTCTCTATTTAACATGATACTAGGCCAGTGGTGAACATGACACCTTTGGTTCAGCTGAGAAAATAAACAAGATAAGAAGTCAAGGGATGTGTTGTACTAGGAAACTATTATGCCTTGGGCAGGTTGTTAAGAGTGGAAATCAAGGGACACAGCTAACTGAGAAGTGGCAATAAATCCAAACTTGACATACTGTCAGCTGGTACTTATGGGAATTCTTAAATAACACAATTATAAGTTTGATGGGGGGGGGGGGGATCAGAATTTGTACAAATTGATGTGCTCTTGCTTGAAAGAAGAATTGTACATTGTAAGCAGACCCTAAAACACTAAGAAACCCAAATTCCTATGGCAGAAACATCACTTTGTGCAACCTAACATGAAAATATAGTTGAAAATGGCTGAGCTATGGATTAAGTCTTCTCAGATATTTCCCTCATACATTAGTCCAACCCGTGAAGGGAGAGTGCAGAAAGAACCATTAGGCCCACCCAACAACTATATCATTTCTCAAGAACATCTTCAAGGAGAAACTGTCACACAAAAATCAGTATATGTAAAGGCACCAATTGTGCTTACAGGTAGATCTACGGAAGACCTTTTTCTATAGGCACTCTGACAAGTACATCTGTCTTGTCTGGATTAAGTCTCAATTTGTTTGTCCTCATCCAGTTCATTACTGCTGATAGGCACTGTTTTAGGGTCAGGATAGCTTCCTTGGCATTAGGTGGAAAAGGAATAGTAGAGCTGGGTGTCATCTGCATATAGGTGGCACAATACTCCAAAACTCCAGATGACCTCTTCCAGTACTTTCATGTATATATTAAACACCATGGAGGACAAATTGGAAGCCTGAGGAACCCCACAGGTCAGCAGCCAGGGGTTCCAATAGGAGTCCCCCAGCACCACCCTGGGTACAGCCCTCCAAGAAGGACCGGAGCCACTGTAAGACAGTGCCTCCCACTTCCATCCTAGCAAGATGACCCAGAAGATACCATGGTCAATGGTATCAAAAGCCCACTAAGAGGTCAAGGAGAACCAACAGATACACACTCCCCCATCTATCTCTCTTTGTAGGTCCTCCACCAAGGTGACCAAAACTGTATCTGTTCCACAACCAGGCTTGAAACTAGATTGAAATGGATCTAGATAATCCGTTTCATCCAGAATTCTCTAGAGCTGGAAGGCCACCACACTCTCCAAGACCTTACTCAGAAATGGAAGATTGGACACTGGCTGATAGTTGTCCGTTATAAAGGGGTCCAGGGATGGCTTTTAAAATAAAGGTCCCATGACTGCCTCCTTTATGCAGGTTGGAACTGTGCTTTGTTCCAAAGAGGCATTGAACACCACCTTCACCCACTCTGCCAGTCCCCCTCTGTCCTGTTTGATCAGCCAGGATACAAGGATCTAGAATACATGCGGTAGCAATCAATTCTCCAAGGATCCTGTCCACATTCTCATGTTGCACCAATTGAACAGTATCCATTAACATTGGATAAGCCGGAGCCAAAATTACATCCATTTGAACCATATCAATAATAGTATCCAAGTCGGAATGGATCTGAGCGACCTAACTGCAAACTGCCTTATAAATTCTTCACAGTGGGCTGCTAAGTGGCCAGGGATTTCTCCTTGAGGACTAGTATGTAATAGCCGTCTGACCACTCAAAACAGCTCAGCTGGACAGTTCTTTGGAGATGCAATGGTGGCAGCAAGGAACGATTTCTCTGCTGCCTACATGTTCAATACTAATTACTAAAACGTTTCAATACTCATTAGTAAATTAGGGGATGGGGGATCATTTCTAAAGTATTTCTGAAACTAGATGGGGTCCACATCATAACTGTAATGAGGTAGCTAACTTTTCGTTACTTTTTCATTAAGTAATTGTGCCAATCAGGAAACTTCAGGGACTCCTTTATCCCTCATTGTTAAAGCTATTGACATTTACAGAACATATTTATCACTGTTAGCGCACAAAGTTTCAGAATGTTTCACTCATCCACCAATCTAGGGGAAATTTTTAAAATTTTATGGGTGTCTGAATAAGCAGAATAAGCCGAAAACTGTTTTTTAAAGTGGATCCGGTCACAACCCTAGGAACTATATCTGTCATGTTATGTATTTAAAATGTGTTCACATAAAGAAATTGAATGCAAAGCCATTGCTGGAGATAGAAATATATAATAAGCTAAACAAGAAATAGTAGTTCGAATGACTTTAGATTGTGAAAACAGACCAAATTCTCTGTCTTCAACCTGGACTGATAAGCAATTGGGAATCTGGATGGGGAGTTGGGGAGAAATGCTATCAAGGTCATTTTTCCAGGGTAGACAGTGTGAACAACCACGATATAATGATGTTATTTAGGAACCGATGGCTGTTCAGGCAGGGAAATGTAATGGTAGAATATAGTGTTAGACAATGAACATAGCAGTGCATATTTTTGAAAGGTTATGCCTTTATAACTTTATGTAACTGGGTTAACCTTTTAGTCCTGACAACGAATAGTGTGTAGATTGCTTTTGCTTAAAAGGGAGACTTTTATTAAAAGACAGACTAGGCCTATACTCAGTATATTGGAAGAATTATGGTGATGTGCCCACACTTATTAGTTCTCCAGCATGATACAAATCTGTGCTTGCTTCTAGAGCAGGAAGATGAAATGCACAAAAATAGTCTGATGCAGTCTAGTACTTCATGCTTGTTAGTTATAACATGAACCTTTTCTGTAAAGTGTGCAAGGTCATACAATTAGCACAAATCCCAACCATCAAATCTTAGATTGCTAACTAAAACCAAGGAGACAGCAAAGTAGAATGACTATGTTTTACATGGAGTGAGAAATAATTTAAAGTACTCTTTCTACTGCATATCTTTTGGTTAAAAATGTACTTGTTCTTTTGTAGGATCTCAAGTGAAGCATATATAAATTCCTGCACAATTTGATGGTTATATCATTCACATCCCATATTAGGAGATGGCACTAGGTGATGCTCTTTTCTGTGTTAAGTCATATATTAACACCCACCAACCTCACAATGACTCAGTGAAGTCTTCACTAGTAATTCATATATATACTGGCTATGGAACTTCATCTATAAACTGTGGCTCCATCGTTATTTCTTCATGTTATAAAAGAAGGGAAAGCTCACATTAGCTTCTCATGAACTCTGTGATTTCAAGTGAAGTTATATTTGCTGGTGAATCAACTGAAAGGTATATGGCAGGGGGCATATACTTTTCAATTGATTCAGCAGCAAAAGCTTAAAAACAGAGCCCTTCTATTTGAAAAGCAGACCTTGCTCTCAGCTACAAAACTGAAGCGCAGTTTGTTTAACAACCTGTGCTTGATCCCTAAACATATAGAGAGAGTTTATGCTGCACCAGTTCAACTCAGGGCCCTTCCACACAGCTATGTAACCCAGAATATTAAAACAGAAAATCCCACAATATCTGAACTAGGTTATCTGAGTCCACACTGCCATAACTTCCAGTTCAAAGCAGATAATGTGGGATTTTATTCAGCTATGTGGAAGGGGCCTAAGTGAGAAATAAAAGCTTGCAAGTCAGTTTAGGACAGTAGCTTATCACAAGAGACAACTTTTGCTCTTGTTGACTCAACTTACCTAAAAATATAACATGAGCACAAAAAAGATTAATTAAATTTACCCTATGTTTTGGAACACTATCACAAAGTAACAGTACGTATTTTTGAGGTGGGAAAATAATAAAAAAAATTCAGTAGAGCTGAGGATATAAAAATGAAAATGGGAAGAGAACAAGAATGAGAATTTAAGAAGAGAACAAGAACTGAAAAATATGTAGTTGTGGGGGTCTTCTACAGACCTCCAAGCCAGACTGAAGACCTAGATGAAGCCTTCCATGAACAGATGACCAAACATGCAGAAAGAAGAGATACAGAAGTAATAGGAGATTTCAAGTATTCAGATATTTGTTGGAAAACAAATTCTTCCAAGAGTACGAAGTCCAACAAATTCCTCGCTTGCCTTGCAGACAACTTTATTGTTTAGGAGATGGAAGAGGCAACAAGGGGATAAACTATTCTGGATCTGATCCTAACCACACTGAGGTCCTGATCAACACTGAGGAACTGGTCAGTAGAGTGGATCCTTAGGTGGGAATGAACATGTTCTCCTGGAGATTGTGCATGCATTCTAGACTGTAAGAGAACTGATTTCAGGAAATTTTGGAAAATATTGAGTGTGATCCCATAAATAGGGAGTTAATGATGGTTGGGGGTTTCTTAAAAGTGAGTTAGTGAAGGCATAATTGCAAACAGTGCCAACAAGGAGGGAAAAAGACAAATCTAAAGAAACCAGAATGAATGGACTTTCAAGTGAGCGAAGATTTAAAAGGGTATGTATAAGAAATGCAAAAAGGAGGAAATCACTAAAGTGGAATTCAAAAGAATAGCAAACATATGTAGGGAAAAGGTCTGAAAGGCTACAGCACAAAATGAGCTCAGGCTTGCCAGAGAGATTATGTCAGCAGAAAAAGGAAGAACAAGGAAATGGTAGGGTCTTTGCATGAATAAGATGGTGAAATGTTAACAGGATAGAAAAAGGCAGAAGTGCGCAACATGTTCTTTGTCTCAGTCTCCTCCCAAAAGAAAATCAGTATTTAACTGGAGCAATATGGAGCAGACAAGGCAATGGGCAAAATGCAACCCAAAATAGGTAAAGAAGTTGTCCAAAAATACCTGGCTACTCTAAACAAATTCAAATCTCCATGAGCAGATAAACTACAGTGTATACAAGAAACATATATCCAAAAATAGAAGTTTTGCAACATTTTAAAATGTATTTGCTTTCTGCAAATGTATATTTTCAGTGACATTATACAATTTATTAAGGAAAAGAAAGAAAAAAGAAGTGAAAATAAACAGGGGAATAAATTACAAAAAATGGAAATACACATTTATGTATAAACTTTTGGAAAAACTAACACAAATGCACACATGCCCTTGATTTTCTTTTATTCAGCTTTAAATAGCTGTAATGTTTGTTTTTTAACATTTTAAATTGTTTATGTGTTGTTCCATTGTTATTCTTTGCATTATTTTAAATCCAACAGGTTAATTTTACTGTATGCTACCCTGATCTTTAAACAGAAAACAGTTATAAATATATAATATTAATACTACTACTACTGCTACTACTACTTGGGGAGATAGGGCAGCCTATGAATAAAGTATTATTATTATTATTATTATTATTATTATTATTATTATTATTATATAAAAGAAGAAGAAAAGGTGATCCTGTGCGTGTCCATGTAAAGCTGATGTCTGTAAGCCAGATGTTGATATAGTGAAAGGGTCATGAGACTTTTAGCCACAGAAAAGGACGTGGACAATTAATTTCAATCAATCAAAAGTTAATTTCCAACTTGTAGGAAAATAGGTCAAGAGCACATTTAGATGCACAAATTTCAAAGACTGCTGCAAGACAAAATTAATTTGAATGACAACTTTTCCCCAAAAGGAAACTACCACTGGGCATAAAACTGTTGGGTTAAAAAATGAACGCAACCAGCATTTAGGATAAATAATCAGACCTTTGCTAAATAAACATTTTTTAGACCTATATACCTGAAAACTTGTGTCTTTGATATATAAAAATTGGAATTTAAAGTCCCCAGATATAGCAGGTATGGTGCCCAAAACCATAAAACACAAAATTATTTTAAAATATTGTATAAAGCTACCTTCATGTTATGTGTATAAGATATACAAGGATCATAACTAGATTTCAGTTGGGTCCCATATATTAGATATACATAAAATCCAAAATCAAAACCATTTGTGGTCTCAAGTGTTTCATATTAAAGATACTCAACCTTTATATATAAGTAATATAGTTGTGTGCAGAATTCGTTTCTCCTGTTTCCTTTGTTTCTTTCGTGTCTTTCGTTTCTTAGGGAGCATGGACCAGGAAGGCCCCTCCTGCTATGGAAATTAGCTTGACATGAAGGCAAGTAGGAGTGGCTCCTGGCTTCTGGCCTACTTTTCAGCACCACAGAGTAAGAGTCACTCGGCTGCAGATGCTCCTGCATGCCATACATGCACTGTCCTTGGAAAGTGTGTGTGTGTGTGTGTGTGTGTGTGGCATGCAGGAGCACCCCACCTACCAGAACCTGCAGTCGAATGCCTCCTCTAGAGTTGAAACAGCAGGTAAGAAGAAGTCGCCTTAAAGTGAGCACTTGGAAGGGAACCTGGGTGGGAAGCCCCCGCATAATGGGCCAATATAAAACTGATCTTTCGGCACCAAAGAGCAAAAACAGATATCTGCACTCCCAATTTTGGGAGGTTCCCCAAAAATGGATTGGGGGCCCCATCTGACCACATTTTCAAGATTTATGTCCTAAGTGAAGCATTGAAGGACATATAATCTCACCTATATTTTTGAAATTGTTAATTGGGCACATGCAATAAAGAAACCCACAGTAATTTTAATAGGGTTGTGCATTCAGGGTAAACCCTGACCTATTTTGTGTCCCAGCTTTCATGCTCTTGTAATGTTCCAAAATTTCCCAACAATGCAAAAATACAGATTGTTGCAATTTTGACTGAAAGTGTTGGGTTAAAAAGTGGGAAAATATTTATTTGTGCATATTCATTTTATTAAAATATTTCTATCCCACTCTTTAGCCAAAGATTCCATATGTGCACAGTTTCACCTGATCATTGAATCTGGAGTTTCAAATTAAATAATTGTAAGGGTTTTCAAATTTTAAAATCTGCTTTTCTAGATCATGACCCGTTTCATGGGACATGAGAGAAACCTCCCACAGGATGGTAAAACATCCAGGTGTCCTCTGGGCAACATCTTTGCAGACAGCCAATGTTCTCACACCAGACGTGATTTGCAGTTTCTCAAGTCACTCCTGACACACACAAAAACCCGTTTCATGTCACTTTGATATGTTTCAGCTACAGAAAGGAGGGGAGGAAAGAGCCATCTTTTGGCATCCTGTTAATGGGTAGTGTTGTGTAGAGTAACCAATCAGAAAAGAAGGCTTAAAATGGCTAATTAAGTCAACTGTCATGAAATTAAACTATCATGTACATTGAAATGCGCCTTTTTTCAGGTGCGGTTATACTTGGGGAGCCCCCCTCCCTGTGCCTGTTTAGCTGTGATCCCTTTTGGAAATAATTGGTGTGGTTTGATTGATAATGTGTATTCCTCTTTAAAAGAAAACACGCTATTTTTCATAATCAGAAGCTGAATGCGTAATGAGCATTCTGGCACTGCCTTTAGCATCAGGTCTGTCAAGCTGCACCGTTATTTCCATATTGATGCAAACTAAGATATTACACTCCCTCATTACATTGACACGGCGTCTCTTTCAACAGTCAGCTCCCAATCATACGTTCCTTGCAAACAAAATTACCTTCATCTTCTCTTTTGCTGTGAAAGGAATCAGTCCTGGAAATGTGCCCTTAACAAGCTCATCAACTAATTTTAGGAAATGTTTGAACCATTTAGCAGCCTCAAAGAAAATAAGGAAGGAAAAGTTGTTAATGGAGCAGGAGGGATAAACAGAAATAAATAGACAACTGGTTGACTGAACATTAGCATCCTTGAGTTTGACTCGAGTTACAGTAGAATTCATTTCACAAGCAGGAAAAAAAGGATCTATTTGTTTCCCAAAGACAAACAACCTCATTTAGAATATACATACTTAGGTATATACTCTCCTATGCAATTAACAATGCATAGGAGAGAGAAAGGCGGAGAGGCCCTTCTTTTACGTACTCCATATTTCTTGCCTTAAATCCATTTACATGTAATCCACAAATAAATTTGAGTTTGGGTTTCTGTGCTGCAGATGAGAATTGTGTTCTTGGTCAGGGTCATTCATTTCGACCAACAGAAAACTGAAATGTCCCTAGATCAACAAAGAGTTACAGACTGTCTCATACCACTTTCACAGTGAAGCTCGACAATGAAGTGTGGCAGAAGCATGCTGACAGACTGTGATTTAACACACTAACAATGGGGATGGAAACAAGGAGGACTGTTAAGATGAACAATGGCAAGCAAGAGAATTTAATAGAGTTAACACAGAGAGAGCCTCAAAGCATACAGAATCGGCTAACAGAACTTGGTGCTGTCGGAGCGTTGTGTCCAAATAACCCCTTCTATCAATAAAATCATTTACATCAACGGAGTGGAGAGCAGGGAACTTCCTCTCCTGTTCACCTTTCATTTTGAAAAATCCCCTTTAAATTACATTAGTGATACAGCTTACTCATACCTTCATTACTAGGGAAAGAAATGCACTACAAGTAGCCCTTATTTGTAACTATTCAATCCCAGGCTCAAGCTTGGACATATCCAATCATCTCAACTGTCAGTCTGTGGTTAACACAGTATTTTAAAGTTATGTGCACAACTATTTGCCCTCTAGGGTTGAGTCCCAATCTGTCCCAAACTTGGCATGAGCCTCCGTGGTCCCTGAAACAATGAGGCCCCATGTGCTCACTGTGATTGCCTCTGCCTGAGGTCAACTCTAGACAGCACATTGTCCTGAGGCAGTAGAAGCACAAGTCAGATTCAATAGATGCAGCGACTTGTCTGGTGCAGTTGTGCATTTCAAGCAGATAAAGTTACCCAAGATTTGTAGAGCACATTCTGCCACTTTCAATAACAATAAAGGAAGACAAACAGAAATGTCTACTTTTTCAGACTATGGGCTCCTTATTTGTAATGATATGGACAAAACTAAGTATGTGATTGGATGCAGCTGACTTTCTAAACCAGTTGTACACTTCATAAAGGCAGGCATCCTGTTAATGACATAATCATGCACAAGTTGCAGTGCACAGAGGGTCAAATTATTCGCCATAGCACAATGACTGCACTAGAAGTAGAATGACACCACAGCAACACTGAGCCATGTGGTTGTGAAATTGTGGTTTCACATTGCACATAGTGGTGACACAAGAAACATAGTGTATCATTCATTGTGCTTTGCAGATTGATATGCAGATGATACCACTTTGATGGCTGAAGGCGAGGAGGATCTGAGGAGTCTTATAGCCAAGGTGAAAGAAGACAGTGCAAAAGCTGGGTTGCCGTTAAACATAAAAAAACCCAAGATTATGGCAACCAGACTGATTGATAACTGGGAAATAGAGAGAGAAAATGTGGAGACAATGACAGACTTTTTATTTCTAGGTGCAAAGATTGCTGCAGATGCAGACTGCAGTCAGGAAATCAGAAGATGTTTACTTATCGGGAAGAGAGCAATGACCAATCTCAGTAAAATAATTAAGAGTAGAGACATCACACTAACAACAAAGATCTGCATAGTTAAAGCAATGGTATTTCCCGCTGTAACCTATGGATGTGAGAGCTGTACCTTAAGGAAGGCTGAGCAAAGGAAGATAGATGCTTTTGAACTGTGGTGTTAGAGGAAATTTCAGAAAGTGTCTTGGACTGCAAGAAGATCCAACCAGTCCATACTTCAGGAAATAATTCCCGGCTGCTCATTGGAGGGAAGGATGATAGAGGCAAAGATGAAGTACTTTGTCCACATAATGAGAAGACAGGAAAGCTTGGAGAAGATCATGATGCTGCGGAAAATGGAAGGAAAAAGGAAGAGGGGCCGACCAAGGGCAAGATGGATGGCATCCTTGAAGTGACCGGCTTGACCTTGAAGCAGCTGGGGGTGGTGACGGCTGACAAGGAGCTCAGGTGTGGGCTCAACCATGATGCCACAAAGAGTCAGAAGCAACTGAATGAATAAACAACATTGCAGAATGGCAATTTACATGTGTTGTGCATTGTTGCTATTCTGCCCAAGGGTTGTATAGTGATAGTGTAGCTTATCTCCACATGTGGGTATTTATGCTGAACTGATGGGAGATTTGATTGCTGTTAAAGTCTGCAGGCTAATGAGAGAATCCCTAATTTGCAAAACTACTGGAAGGAGAGCCGGTTTTTCCACCAGTGATCCTATTATAGCCAGTTGCATCAAAGTTGTAAATGATTTAGCAAAATATGAAGCTTTAATTATGAACAGGTATATATCCAAGGGACTCTCTTTGTGTTTTCACATCAATGTAATCTCCAAAAAGAATGGCTTAAATGCATGGTGATATCGATATATTGAAGAAAAAGAAAAATGCAAATACCCACCATTATTTAAAATCAATGTAGTCAGCATTATCTGCTGACTAATCCCAAGAATGACAAGGTGTCAATGACAAGAATGACAAGAAATAAGACACAATAATTCAAAGATTTCTGTTGAAGTATAAATATTTCGTCTTTTCAGCTTGGTTTATGTATCCATAACATGTCTTCTGGGTCTCTTTTGCTGATGTTAAAATGCAGAGTTGAGTGTGTTATTTTAAGAAGATGGTACATTAGCTGATCAGTTATGAATGGCTTGATGAGGCCATTGATCTTATTTAAATCAAACTTTCCAAGTTCTGTTAAAATGTCACAAATGTTATCTTTGGAAGAGAACATTAATTGACTGAAATCCTGCAAAGTTTAGCAAAGTACAGTAGTTCCATGTGTGAAACTACACAACAGATGTCATCCATCACCACCAGACGTGAAATGATTAGATCATCTGCTAAGATCACCAGATCTCAGAAAGTGATGCAATCATTTTGCATGTGGGTACAGGACCACAGCCAGAATCTTCTCCAATCTCCCCCAACTACCAGACATAGTATCAGACACAGGAAAAAGGGAATACGATAACAGGAATCATAGAATCATAGAGTTGGAATAGACCTTGTGGGCCATCCAGTCCAACCCCCTGCCAAGAAGCAGGAAAATCACATTCAAAGCACCCCTGACAGATGCCTTCCAGCCTCTGTTTAAAAGCCTCCAAAGAAGCAGCACATATGCGAATGGACTTATACCTGCATACACTACTAATAGGACACCTGCCATTCTGCATTGAAAAAATACAGGTTTTCATATTTCCAATAATTTAAGTAAGGTTAAATTGAACACATTGCAACACGTGTTCAGTGTTAAATTCGTACTTTCAGAATGGGGTTGCTTATATCAACAATAGATGACCGCAATCATACAGGAAATCACAGTAAGAATAGGCACTTGAGGGGGAAAGTGTTTTTAGGTTGAAATGTTGTATTATGTTAGATATCTATAAGAGATTAGATCTGGACTATAAGTGGGCAAGTTCATAGGGGCCAATATTCCACCTCCAATCTCCCCCTGTAGGGTATACACTTCCTGAAGGTACCAAACTACTTTCCCCCTAACATGTCTTCCAGTTCTCCGGGCTGATGTCATGTCACTTCGTTTCATAGTTTTCCTGGGTAAATGGAGGGTAACAAGGGTGTTTGAGGGGTTGAGATCTCTGGGAGGGATTTCAGGGAAAGGGGTTCTTTTTGTACTTACTTGTTGAATGTAATTTTTGAGAGCATTGAATATGCCATGTCTCCAGGCCTGTAGCGAGGGGGTGGTTTTAGGGGTTCAACCCCCCCCCCCCCCGAAATGTTTCAGATTTTTTTTTAAAAAACCTGGTTTACTCATGAATTTTAACTGGTTAACCAAATCCCCATGCAAAGTCTATGAGATGCAAAATATTAAGAGTCCCTCCAGAACTGTAAGCACTATCTCAAGCAAATATAGACAATTTATTCACACTGTCATTATTTGCAGCAATAGCCGATGTAGTGAAGCAACCAAGTTGGGTATGTGTGTGTTGAATGCTCTCATTAAGGAGGCCAGACTTGGTGGAGGTGGTTGACAGGGGCGGCGCTGCAGGCTATTGAAGGCTGCTCTGCCCCCTGCTGTGCTCTTTGCTTCAGCGTGAGTTAGGAGGCAGGTTTTAATCCCCCCCCCCAAAGTTTCAACCCTCCCCGAAATTGTCAACCCCCCCCCCCCGAAATTGTCAACCCTCCCCGAAATTTTTTTTCTGGCTACGGCCCTGCATGTCTCTATCAATAATTCCTTCACTGTATTGTTAAAACCTTCTAATTAAGTATTTTGAAGCTATTATAAGACTAAATGTTGCCTTATATATTTTTCTCACTAACTTAAGAAAAATATTGTATGCTTTTGGTATGCCTAGCTGACTTCTTTCTTGTTTTATTCTGTGGAGCACCGTGTGCTTTGAGGATGCTACATCAACATCATTTTCATCATCACAGACTAGCTGCAAATATTATAGAAATTAGGTGAATATGATCCAAGTCCTTCTGTTCAAAATAAAAATTCCACGCATCCAGCTCATAGTCTAATTCAATCTCTATGTCATTTATTCAAAAATACATAAAAGATTCAGATTGTCTGAAGCCAGAGAAGGGCTTAATATTTCTTGTCCCATAGATTGAAGTGATTGGAATTGGTTGGCAAATGCTGAAAACCAAATTGGTATCAGTACGCATTTCAGAAAGGCCATTTTTTAAAAAACATGAAGCCATAATTTCATTTTAACAGAAGACAGAATATTATTTTATTAAAGTTAGAGGTCCACTGGATGAAGTCTCTTAAAAAGGAAAAATATGGGCTATATATTATGAAGATCACTAGAATTTATTGCAAGCTTCATTTGTGAGATTTTATTGTTAAAGAAAAGGCAAGGTTTTAGAAATCTTTTGTGTTTCTCTCTTTTCAGGAAGAGATCATACCAAATAAAAAGGATCATTAAGCTTTAAATTAGATTCTCAGAAAAGCAAGAAATTTCACTTTGAGTATTGCATAGTATCAAGATGTCATTACAATTTTTTTGCTCAGGCAGAGAATGGGTCAGAGACTGCACTGGCCTTAATTGTGCTGTTCAAATAATGACTTTAGATTCAAAAGCAAGGCTTCAGGTAGGAGCTGAGCATTTCAATTAACAGGCTGATGACCACAGCTAAATAAGAAGAGATAGGAATGTCCCAAATGAATATTTGTTTCCCAGGATGGATTTCTATCTGTGGAGCATGAAGCAAACTATGACTTGAAAACAACACATTCTACATTCAGGGAAGTGAAGGTGAATACCTGTATTTCACCACATAATAGTCGCACCTCCTTTTTTTGCCCCCCCCCCCCAAATTGGTATTTTTCCTTTCATCACATAATTGTTGCAGCCTTGATTCATCACCCCAATGTCTTGCTACTCTATACAAGCAACAGCATCACCCACACACCTTACTTTTTTCAGCTATGTCACTTTACATGAATGAGTCCAAAAGCACGGGGTTAAAGAGAGACAGTATTGTCACTCTCTCCAGACTCAGATGTGTGAAGCACCGTAACTGGAAGGGTGCGGGTGTGTGAAGCTGAGACGAGGGTGGGCACATGGGCAAAGCTATTGTTAGTATAGTGCAGATAATTGTAAATCACATAATAGTCGCACCCCCATTTTTCAGGTAAAGTGCAATGAAATGAAGTATGCAGATGATATCCAACTCTATCACTCCTTTCCACCTGCTGCTAAGGAGGCTGTCCAGGTCCTGAACCAGTGCCTGGCAGCTGTGACTGACTGGATGAGGGTGAACAAATTGAAATTGAATCCAGACAAGACAGAGGTACTCCTGGTTAATCAAAAGGCCAAACAGGGTATAGGGTTACAGCCTGAGCTGGATGGGGTTACACTCCTCCTGAAGTCACAGGTTCACAGATTGGGAGTTCTGCTGGATTCATTGCTGAGCCTGGAATCCCAAGTTTCAGCGATGCACAGGACAGCTTATTATTTATTTATTTACTTCATTTCTACCCCGCCTTTCTCGACCTCGCAGGGGACTCAAGGTGGCTTACAAATCCGGCAAAAAATTCAATGCCACACAGATAAACAATAAAATACCTATCAACAAAATGTAAAACAATCAAAACATATAAGCAATTAAAACATGCATCGATTTGCACAATTAAAACTTTGCACCAGTTGTGCCCATACCTTGGGAAATCAGACTTGGCCATGGTGGTCCATGTTCTTGTTACATCTCATATAGACTACTGAAATGTGCTCTGCTTAGGGTTGCCTTTGAAGAAAGTTCAAGTCCAACAGGTGGCAGCCAGATTGCTAACTGAAGCAGCATACAGGGAGCACAGAACCCCCCTGTTGCGTCAGCTCCACTGGCTACCAAGTACAATTCAAAGTGCTGGCTTTAGCCTATAGAGCCCAGCTTACCTGACTCAACGCATCTCTCCCTATGAACCAACTTGGATGTTAAGATCTTTTGGGGAGGCCCAGTTCTCAATCCCACCTCCTTCACAGGTGCGGCTGGCAGGGACAAGAGACAGGGCCTTCTTAATGGTGGCCCTTCGGTTGTGGAACTCCCTTCCTAGTGATGTGAGATCAGCCTTCTCTCTCCTGACAATCAGAAAACAAGTAAAATCCTGGCTTTGGAACCAGGCATTCGGAGACTAGCTACAATGAACCAGACAGCTGTGAATTATCGTGACTGGAACTGGATTGGCTCATGGACTCTGATTATGGGCTATGTAGTTGTTTTAATTGCTTTTTAAAATCCTGTTTTAATTGTATTTATATGTTATTGTTTTATGTTTAATGATTTAATGCTTAATGTATTTATAATTTGTTATGTTTATATTTTGATGTGGCATCGAATTGTGCCAAGTCATAAGCTGCTCTGAGTCCCCCTTGGGATGAAATAGGGCAGGATAGAAATATGGTAAATAAATAAATGAATAAATATGATGTCTCTCATATAATGTAGACAGTGGTGATCAATTTTTTTAACAGTGTAATCCTATGTGAGTCTTCTTAGAAGGAAGCAATACTGACTTTGCTGTTTCTCTGAAGCTACAGAAAATTTCAGTGTTCCCTTTCTCTGAGGATCACTTAGGCTTCGCTCTTGGCTCCCTATATCACCTTCTTCTCTCTTGGCAGTTTGATTTCCCCCTTTGGTCTCCAGTGTGATTGTTGCAATAATGACATCCAACTCTTTTCATTTCCTTCCCTATCTTCCTTTGTTCTTACTAATATTTCCAACTGTCTTACAGCTATTCCTGCTTGGGTGATTTATTCTTTTCTCAAACTCAATATGCAGAAAACAGAATTTATTGCATTGTTCCCTGCACCACTTTCACCTCCTTGCACTCTTTTCTCAAATGGCAACATCACTCTTCAGACCTCTTGGCAAGTTAAGCACTTAAGCATTATATTTTATTCCCCCTCCCATCCCAGCTCACATTACTATT
Source organism: Anolis sagrei (assembly GCF_037176765.1). Taxonomy (NCBI): domain Eukaryota; kingdom Metazoa; phylum Chordata; class Lepidosauria; order Squamata; family Anolidae; genus Anolis; species Anolis sagrei. Next base: position 197,037,614 of record NC_090023.1, read on the forward strand.
CTGGCTGAAATCTGTCAATTCTCTTTTCATAATACATTATAAAAAATGTAATTTTAAAATCAGTAGTCCCATTTGCTTATCAGTCTTTCTGTTTTTCAGCTTAAAACTGTTGGACAGATTCCTGTTGGGTAGGCGTAACTGGAGTAGTCTCATTGAATCAATTGTGGAATGAAAGTCAATGGAAGTAAATTCCAATTATTCAGTGAGTCTGCACTGCTTGGGACTAATAATTTGATTTAGGTCATTACATTTGTTTGGCAGATATTCTGTGCACACTTTTCTGAATTCTTTATTCCTTTGTCTTCATTGACTTCCTTATTAAACTTCCATGTTAAGTTTAAATGTCTAATTTTAAAGTCTCTTCGCTACTTTGCCCTCTTTTATCAGTCTTCAAGTTCTCCATCTCTATTCTCTTTGATCTCCCCCTTTAACAATTGTTGCTTTTCTTTCCACAAGTTCCACCCTGTCCTGATATTTGTAACTTTCAGCCTCTGGCTATCCTTTGTGCATATAACTCTGTTCCTTTTAGGTAATCGGCATACCTCCTCTTTGTCCTTTATGAAATCATCGAGAGGTTTTTTTTCTTGCAGAAATTGTCTAAATTTGGGAGTTCTAACTTTACAAGATCTTTAGCCTTCTCTACCAAAGCGATCAGATGCTTCACTAAATTACAAATCTCAGTATTCCATAATATTGACCATTAAAGTGGTGTCAAAATACATTAAAATACGGCCCTCCAAGGTCATTTACCCGGCCCTCGCTCAGGGTCAACCTAAGTCTAAAACAACTTGAAAGCACACATCATCATCAACAACAATCCTATCTCTCAGCCAAAAGCAGGCCCACACTTCCCATTGAAATACTAATAAGTTTATATTTGTTAACATTGTTCTTCATTTTAATTATTATATTGTTTTTAAGTGTTTTTTGAACTACAAATAAGATGTGTGCATAGGAATTCATTCATGTTTTTTTTTTCAAATTATAATCCAGCCCTCCAACAATTTGGGGGATGTGAGCTGGCCCTCTGTTTAAAAAGTTTGAGGACCTGTTCTACAGTATAGCTGCACCCCAAGATATCTCATTACATGCATGCAAGTATTCCAAAATCCAAAAAAATCCAAAATACAGAACAGTTCTGGTCCCAGCCATTTCAGATAAGGGATGTTCAGCCTGTATACATACATACAGTTTATCCGTTTCAGGGTTGGTTTCTTTTTCCTAGACATTATTTTCTTCCATTTCAGCAAAGAAAGCCTTGAAGGCAATTGAGGAGGGGTTGGACATTTAGAAGACAGCTAACTTTTTGCCTAAAAACAAAATTAAAATGGGGAAGACAATCTGGTAGCTTGTGTATATGTTTATAAGCGAGTGGCTTCATGCAGGCCATGATATGCATTTTTCATGCCTACAATAAAACCACTGTGCAGCTGTGTATGCTGAAAATGCAAAAAGTTGCCATGCAGCCATGGCCATTAATGAATATAAGTGGAGAACTGCAAGGAAAAAGATACCAAACACTATAACTAGGTATAACTGGAAAAATATTTTAAAAGTTTTTTAACTTTTGAGAATTATCACCTTATTTGCTTCATAACCAAACAGACAAACAGAACTATGTTTACAAACAGGACATGGCCTTGAAAATATATTAGCTCCCAGACCAATTCTGGTGTATTCCAGACTTAGTATCTATCATTAATTGTCTCACAAAAGAGGGGTTGGGAAAGCAATATATCATTAAATTTCAGAATATTAATAACTATTCTCTCGGTAGAGTTGTGCATTTGAGGTAAACCATGACCCGTTTCATGGTGGGGGCCCCAATCCCATTTTGGGGGGGGACTTCCCAAAACTGGGAGGGAGATGTCTGTTTTCACTCTTTGATGCCGAAATACCTGTTTTCTATTGGTCCATTAAAGGAGGGGGGCTTCCCACCCAGGCTCCCCTTCCTGGTGCATGCTTTAAGGGGGCTTCTTCTCACTTGCTGTTTCTACTCTAGAGTAAGAGGTGCTTAGCTGTAGGCCCTGGTAGGTGCAGGCGCTTTGAGCCTGCATATCACACACATGCTGCCTTTCCAAGGAGAGTGTGACATGCAGGAGCACCAGCACCCTGCCAGGGCCTGCAGTTGAGTGCCTCTTACTCTAGGATGCTGAAAAGCAGGCAAGGAGCCGGGACCCGCTCCTCCTTTGCTTTCGTGTTGAATTGATTTCCATAGCGGGAGGGACCTTCCTATTCCGTGCTCCCTGAAGAAATGAACAACACAAAAGAAATGAAGGAAACGGGAGAAACTAATTCTGTGCACAACTCTATCTCTCAGTAGCTTTTCTATGGACATGGTGCTGAAACAGTAAATTCATCAAAGACATTGTGACATTGATAATGGCTTCATTTGCACATCCTGGAAAGAAATAACTCCTGGCAATGCATCAGATTTGGTGAGCATGCAGTCCTGCATGTATATACATTAATGTGGATGTCTGCCACCTAGTTCAGTGGAACAGACAAGAAGCCTTTAGAAAAACTGAGAGACAAGGACTCCACCAGTGGAGTAGAGAGCAGTGATTCTGAATTGGCACAGAAATAAGCTGAGCTCTACTTATTTCCTAGCCTATGTGGCTTGCCAAACTCAAGAAATCCTGCCAGGCACAGACAAGGAAATTGACACACTAATTTTTAAAGACATTGCCTCTGATATATCTGATTAATAAATGGTGTTACTAATCAATTAGTAAATGAAGTTAACTTTGCCAGTTAATATTATTACACAGGAATGTTAGACTTGGAAAATACAATGACTTGAACGTATATCTAGGAATAAGCACACCGATTCCCAGTTATGAATCTGAAAACAAAAATAATCACAGTTGCTATGAAACTAGAGAGATGCAAGTGTGATGAGATGCTCACTCAAAAAGAACTGGATTCAGCAGGTCCACCCCCACCTCACTCCTAAGTTCTTTATTTCTATAGCTCTTTGCATTAATAATAATAATAATAATAATAATAATAATAATAATAATAATAAATTTATTACCCACCTCTCCCTGTGGCTCAAGGCAGGATACAACATCATTAAAACAAGAGATACAATGCTATTAAAAGACACATAACAAAATATACACAGATAAAATACAAGTTAAAATCCACTGATAAAGTGCAGAATAAAATTCAAAATTTAAAATTAATTAGGTAGTTGTGCCAATAGCACTGAATACCAAAGACTGGATTTTTTTCTCACTGTTTTGTGTCCACAAAGTGCCTTCTTCAAGGCCATCTGCTCCTGGAAACCTGCTTCTTTGAAAGGACTCCCTTTGGTAAATCAGAATGATAATGTTTAACTTTTAGTATTACAAAGGCTTGGAAAAAGTGCAACCTTGAAAACATTTGCACTGTTCTCATATATTGCACAGAATGAAGATGGGCAGGACAATTGTACAATGTTGCTCTGCTGTATGTGGGGCTATGACTGCAAATAATGTTCAGGGCAACTCCCATGTCCACCAGAGATACATTCCCAAACTTCACATGTGTAAGCAAAACCTAGTTAATAATAAATCTGATTGAAATGAAATACTTCCTACTCAAGAATACCATAGAATTGTGCTGCAGGACCTTAAAAAAGTCGAGAGGGAATATGTGTATAAATGAAATGGTCCTGTATCCATGGTGGTTGACTGTACCATCTACCACAATGGTGTACGTAACAGGTTGAACTAGTGTTGCAAGGGACTTCCATTGGTTCTATCTACAGTCAGTTCTCCATGTCCATGGATTCTGCATCCACTGACTCAAGTAAAAAATACTTCCCAAAGTCAAGTCTTGCTTTTGCCATTTTATATAAGGGACACTGTTTGGCAATGCCATTGTATATCATGGTACTTGAGCACCCATTTTGGTATTCATTTCATGAGGAGTTCTTGAGCCAAACCCCAATAAATACTAAGGGCATACTGTACTTTAACTCAGCATAAGATTCCAACTAGAAAATTAGAATAATGCACCTCCAAGAGAGCTCACTTTTCTATTGTACTGTGGAAGAGTTCCACAAATATCACTAGGGACATCCCAAAGAGACATGGCTATTGCGATAGTGGGATAATGTTTCTCCACCTGCTCAGTGTTAGTACCTACAAGTAGCAAAGGGATTAAGGTGACTGTGCAGTCACACCTAGGTACTCTAATGGTTGAAACTATGATGTGCTTCTTTCTTTAGCCGGGTGGACCGCGGGGGCCTTACTTTGAAGCTCAGGAGTCCCAGCAACTAAGACATCTCCAGACTGAACATCAAACAAGATTTTTATTTTCTCAAAGTCCTCGACAGGCTTGGCACAACTTGTTGAGGTTACAAATACAAATAGTCAACTTATAAAATCATGTGGATGTTCCTTTCTTACTTTTCCCTTCAGCTGCTGAGTTAACTTCTTCCAATGGTGGAGAAATCCTGGAATACTCTCTACCCTAGCCCTGAGTTGCTATTCTAAAAAGAGCAGGTCTTTCCCTATCTAAACTCAAAGCTAGCTTGGAGGTGAAGTAGTTAGAGATTCTTCCAATGGCAGAGAAATCCTGGGATATTCTCTGCCCTAGTGCCGAGTTGCTATTTTAGAAAGAGCAGGTCTTTCCCTATCTAAACTCAGGTTAGTACTACGATGGCTTGTCTGAGCTGCCTGGCTTGACCACAAGCACATCTGAGTCTTTTGCTATACTGTAGAAGGCAGAAGAACCTCCCAAAATGGAGATTTCATCCCCAGGAAAAAGGGGCGGTCCCAAAATCAAAAAGATACTTTTGCAAGCCAACAGCAGCAAAGGCTTTGCAGGTTGACTTCAAGCCTCTGTTGATGGTTAACTATCAGGGTGTTGCTGAGTCTGTAACAACCCTGGAAAAAATGCAAAAGGGATGCCATTTCCTACAACTATGGGGCAATGCAAATCAAACTCCTGGGAGACGGAACAGTGACCCCATTTCATCCCATGGGTGGACAGTGACAGTGCATCTCAGTAACCAGAGAGCTCAGTCGCTTTGCCTCAAGTTGAATGCAGTATGGGTTGTTGTAGGTTTTTCGGGCTGTATGGCCATGTTCTAGAAGCATTCTCTCCTGATGTTTCACCTGCATCTATGGGAGGCATCTTCAGAGGTTGTGAAGTCTGTTGGAAACTAGAAAATTGGGTTTATATATCTGTGGAAACTCCTAGTTTCCAACAGACCTCACAACCTCTGAGGATGCTTGCCATAGATGCAAGTGAAACATCAGGAGAGAATGCTTCTAGAACATGGCCATACAGCCCGAAAAATCTACAACAACCCAGTGATTCCGGCTATGAAAGCCTTCAACAATACGTTGAATGCAGTATTCCATGCAGTGTCTTTCCATTTGTTTGTGTTCAGTGTGAGATGTCTTAACTGACAGATTATAAACTCCTCTTCTTCAACTCACCTAACTCAATTTTTCTATTCTTATTTCCGCTACTCTTTATTATCCATAATTGGATAACTTCTCTCAATTTTCTCCTTGGAACACTGAAGATAAGGTTTCTGTTTAATCATCCCACTTTAATACAGGCAATCACACAGGATATTGCTGCTTTTTAAAATAAGACAATGACATTTAATGACTTTTATTTCTCTGTATGCAAAAGATTAATTTATGTGCTGGGATCACCATTACATTTAGGAACTCTTTTCTTCTCTCTCTCTCTCTTCAAATGATTGAGTCTGGTAATCTGACTTTATTTGGCTATACAGAGATATATAGAGATATATTCCACTGCATGTACTTCACTGCATGTACGCTTCCTCCTATTATTTAATTTTCCCTTTTCTTTTAAATAGTTTCAAAGTAAGCACCCAAACAAAGTTCTGACTTTATTTTGTTTTTGGAAAGAAAGTCAAAGGAAAAGTGGCTAAATTTGAGGTGGGGAACAAGAGTACTACCAAACTACATATAGCTAATATACAACGGAAGGAGAAATTACACCTACTGCATAAAAGTTCACTGTAGTTTATGAATTTATTGAAAAACTAGCCATCCCTGCCATGAGTTGCTGTGGCCCAGTCGGTGTATATGTGTTTTATGTGTATATATATGTGTTCATGTGTGTGTATTTATATTTGTGTATATGTGTATATATGTGTGTTTGTGTGCATATATGTGTATTTCTGTGTTTATATGTGTATATGAATATTGTGTATATGTGTGTGCTTGTGTATATGCATATATGTGTGTATATATGTGTATGTATGTGTATAAGTATATGTGTGTATAATGTGTACGTGTATATGTATGTGTGTGCTTACATATATATGTGTGTATGTGTCTGTATGTATATGAATTTATGTGTATATGTATATATGGTTTATTTTGGGGGGTTTAGAGTCCGTTCTGCTATGGTTTTTTGTGTGTTTTTTAATATAAAAATAATACTGGCAGAGATATTAAATTGACAGACTGGACATTTTTTGAAGAATATATAAGAAAGAAAGAGTGCTGACAGTAAGGGAAGAAAAAGGGAAAGAGAACACATAAAGGACTGGAGGTTTAGCACAGCTGGTAAATGATCAGCAACTATAAGATCTATCAACCAAAAGTTCGAAGCCCCCGGTCGGTGTGAGCGGCCAACCGTCAGCCCTGTTCATTGTTTACCTAAGTACAGGGTGAAGCAGCAAAACTTCCTTTTGTAAAATACGTGCCATTCAGTCAGTTTTCTATGTGATTTTTTTGAAATCCCATGTTTATGTGAATCGTCCAAGGACCCTAAAAGATTTGAAGACCAACATCCAGGAAGAAATTACCAACATAATGCCTGCTATGCTGGCCAGAGTCATGACAAACGGCAGAAATCAGTTTACTCAGTGTATGGAGAATGGGGGAACGTCACCTACCTAATTGGATCTTCAAAACTACGTAAAACAAAACTTTAGGTATGTGCCTATATTAAAAAAATAAAAATAAAAATTTCTGATTCATACAATGGGTTTTATTAAGTTTTGAAAAAAGGAAGTTGTGCTGCCTCACCCTGTGGTACTGCTTAAGCGGGGGAGGTGTTTTACAGCACCATAAAGAAAAAGAAGATCAGAAAATGCTGGAATGAGGAAGTCCTAATGGCTCTTCATCATAGAGGATGGAACGACAGCACCCCCTGTGAACTCGAACCCAACCGTCCATGGCATTGAAACAACACCTCCTTCTGTTCTGTCTGTGTACTGTCTATACAAACGGGATTGAATGTTTGCCACGTATGTGTACTTGTGATCCACCCTGAGTCCCTTTCAGGGTGAGAAGGGCAGAATTTAAATAAAGTGTTGTTGTTGTTGTTGCTGCTGTCATTATTATTACTATTATTACTATTATATTATTATTATTATTATTATTATTATTATTATTATTATTATTTTCTGGTTATGAAATATAGCCTGAAAAAGTAAACAGACAGAAGGAAGAAGAATGGAAGTTAATATCCTACCCCTTTCCCACCCCTTCTTTTCTTAGTTTTTTTTCCCCTTAACCTGTCATTTCCTTTCCTTTTTCCACTCTTTCCTTCACTTTTTGTCCCCTTTGGCTTTCCTCCCCAGAATCTCCTTGAAGAACCCCCTTTGTTTCCTTTGTTTTATTGCAGTGTTAAACATTTCTCTTAATCAAAACATGGAACAGAAACATTCCTAGCCATTTTTCACAACTTATTTGAGGTTAGATACCATGTTATATGTGTTTTCTTTTAAATTACTGTACATACTAAATTTTATATCTTTGATCCACATTCAGGAGGTCATTAATGCCTAATAGGTATCACCATGAAAACTCAAAAGTCATATACGACGTCGCAGCTTCACTTCCAATCTATTAAGGGCAATTTGTGCATATCTAAATCCACAATAAAATTCTAAATGACTTCACTGGGATCGCATATTCGCACACTTAATTTCTTCTTTTGCAAACCTATGGGACTTAGTTTTATCTTTTCTATGTTCATTTGAGTATCTGACAGCAAAAATTGGGCTATGATCATTAATATGTAGCTGGCCATCTGGTGCTGATATTTTTCTCTTTGTTGGTTAAGGAAACAATCCTAGTACTGCAATTATTATAAGTATGATTTTTATTAGTTAATTTTCTTCAACAATCGGATGCCGAAAAGAGAATGAGATGTGGCATGACAGATTGTAGCTGTTGTATCTAGTGGCCCCAAAGGCAGCAATTTGTGTCTCAAAAATGCACTAATTATATATGTCTGCAACTGCCTGTAATGGCCCCCAAATGGTTAAGAATGGAGGATACTGTCACCAAGAGTTGCTGAAAAAGTACTAATCATTAAAATGAAATGTAGATTGTTCTTGGAATCTCATATAGGGCTGTTGTGTCATTTAATAAATAGAGTGATGCTGGTTGCTAAATAACAACAGTGATAATCCACACGAAGGCCTTAAATGGAAACAATCCAGTGGAAGTAACTGTGGATTTGTCCAACATTTTGCAAAAGCAAGAAAGCATTCATACCATATTATCAATGCCTGTCTGCCTCCACCTTCCACACACACACATTATGACAGGTTTGACTGCAGTTTTATGACTGGAAGTCATTTTATGACATCGCTTCAAGATTTGCAAGCATGATTTAACCCAGTCATACATACAATAATAAATTTTCTTACTTGAATCTGTTTTTTGAATGGATACTGATGTTGTAGATTTCTCAGTCAAATTAAACAGAGTCTGGACTTCAACTTTATCTTGCCCCAAGTATCACACAGTGGGCACAATTACCAAATTATGGCAGCTACAAAAGCACAAAACCTTAATGTATTGTCGAAGGCTTTCCTGGCTGGAATCGCTGAGTTGTTGTAGGTTTTTCGGGCTATATGGCCATGTTCTAGAAGCGTTCTCTCCTGACGTTTCGCCTGCATCTGTGGCAAGCATCCACAGAGGTTGAGAGGTCTCACAACCTCTGAGGATGCTTGCCATAGATGCAGGTGAAACGTCAGGAGAGAATGCTTCTAGAGCATGGCTGTATAGCCTGAAAAACCTACAACAACCCAAACCTTAATGTGATTATGAAGTGGGGAAGAGGTCAATGTGGTGTTTGACCAACAACTCTCAAATTCACAATGCACACAGTGGCTTGTTATAGACTTCAGTGAAAAACAGACCCTCCCCCCATACACACATACACACCCTCCCCAAATTAATTTGAATATACACCAACATCCATCATTATTACTGATGTCTGTTTCAGTCTTCCCATTCTTACAGTCAACCCGTATTATTTTTGTTAAAAAGAAATCTGTGAATTTTGGCAGTTTAGCAATCGCCCTTTCAGCTTCTGCTCTCTTTTTTCTTTTTGCAGCTTGCTTGTTTTAAAAATTATTTAATTTTCCAGATGATATAATGCAACAAAAAAGACACAGATTGGACCTCAGAGAAGGGACATAGTTTTTATGTTTTAATTATTATTTATATTCTGCCTTTGTCTTGGCATGAGATCCACCCTTGATCCTTTCATTCTAGCATGCATGGACAAATAATTACAATAGCGGTTGCTATGAGTTTTCCCCACCTCCTCCAAGGTGAACCACCTAAACTGGGCTCTTCAGGCCACTTTAGACATCAGAAAAGCATGCAACAAGAACAAGAACAAGCCATGAGAATAAAGGCAAAGATCCACCCAGAGGAAAAGTGTTATTACCAAACATCAAGGAAAGCACTGACCACATAGGGAAGCTGATGAAGAAACACAATCTACAAACTACCTACAGACCTATTAATCCAACAAACGCTACATTCAGCAAGGGACAAAAGGGGGTTCCTCTCACCTCTGTAAGCGTCTACCGTATACCATGCAGCTGTGGACAAGTCTTCATAGGGACCACCAAACCCATCGCCCAAACATGAATCAAGGAACATGAAAGGCACTGCAGAGTAACTCAACCAGAGAAGTCCACCGTAGCAGAGCACCTGATGAACCAACCTGGACACAGCATATTATTTGAGAACACAGACATGCTGGACAACTCTAACAACCACCATGTCAGACTACACAAAGAAGCCATTGAAATCCACAAGCATGTGGACAATTTCAACAGAAAGGAGAAAACCATGAAAATGACCAAAATCTGGCTACCAGTATTATTATTATTTTTTTAAAAAACCCTCTAAAATTAAATGCTAATCAGGTTGGCCAATTGCAACATTCACACTTGCCTCAAACAGACAAAAATTATTTCTCCCACCCTGGACATTCCACAGATCTATAAACCTCACTGGCTTAGTTTCCAACAAACCTCACAATCTCTGAGGATGTCTGCGATAGATGTGGGCGAAACTTCAGGAGAGAATGCTTCTGGAACATGGCTATACAGCAACCCAATGATTCTGGCCATGAAAGCCTTCAACAATGCCTAGTCACAATAGAGTTTTCCCCACTGTGGGAGAAAACAAATATTCCTCCACACTATTTTGCCCTTATCTGAGCATTTCTTTTGCAGAAAATGGTTTCACAACATTCAAAAACAAGGAGAAAACTGAACAAAATTCTCACTAGTTTATTAAATTTTCTAACAGAATTTTTTGACTTCTGAAAACCCTGTTTTTCAACACGTTAACAAATAATAAACAATATTTCTTCCATCATTACCTTGGTGCTGTCAAAAACTTTGATGCCTTTTCCAGACTCAGCATTTCCCTTCAAATTCTATGATGAAGAGATCTGAAGTTTACCGCACTGTTGGCCAAATAATAGTATTACACAAACAGGGATTTTGGAAATTAAAAATCAATATGAGAAAAAAAATCTGGTTTCTTCTGTTTCTGGGATCTCTACAATAAAGTGAGGTGCAATGCAAGATAGCAACCCAAATACTGTCCCTGAAAAGTGTCAAGAGAAACAGCTACAATAGAGTCTTGGATTTTTCTTCCCATTTGTAGTGTGAATTAGTCTTCCTCCCTCTATTTGTTGTAAGTCGTGAACTTTGCATGCCCATAGTTAATAACTGTTGCTTTACATGTTTGCAGACTTTCTGTTTATTTACTTTACCACATCAACTGTACTAATACTTTTTTTTAGCTTTTCTTCTTTGTGTTCCATTAGACCATGTGTTTTATTCTGCATAAGTATTAATAAACAAAGCTAACATTTATGCTTTTTATGGAAAAGACTAAGCTTATTTCTTGTCGTTACTAGACCTCATGTATGTGTGGATGTGGGACTTGTAATTATTCAACTTCTGGCTTACAAATTTGATTACTCTGCTTGAGGCATCCAGTGCTTTGTCTTCCTCTGAGACTGAAATAATGTGATTTGCCCAAGGTCATCAAGGAGGTTTCCATGGCTGAGCAGGAATTTGAACTCTGCTCTCCTGAATCAAAGTTGAATGCTCAAACCACCATACCATGCTGGCTCTCATTTAAACAAACAAGAATCTGCAATTTACCCCTTACACAGATATCATTGTGAAGTCTTGGTTCTGCCTTCTCCTCTCCTCTGCTTCAGTTCCTCCTGTTCATAAGCTTTCCCAATAGTGTAGTTACCTTCCTTTGTATTAGTTTTTGGATGGAGCATAAAAACACCCTCCAGAGGCCAATGTTAGTTGCTCTATTCCATTTCCCTGTATAGAACTCTTTTGCTGGACTCCTCCCTTTTCTACAGTCACTAGAGACTTGGATTTTGTCTGGTATCCTAAGCCTAGCAATCCAAAACAGCCATTCTTAGCACCAGTTGCATTTAGCAGTATTATTATTCCAACAGTCCAAAGGACAACAGAAGCTTTTGGCCAGCCTAAGATTCACATGAGATAAGATTAAAAAGTTTGTAAGCAACAACTTATAATACATCACTTTGCATCAGAGGCAGAAGATTCCAGAGAGTTATTTATTTATTTATTTATGTCATTTTTATCCTGCCCATTTCAGCCCGAAGGCGACTCAGGGTGGCATACAGCATCGGCACAATTAGATGCCGTATATATATACATACATATCTCAGTTAAAAGCAATTAAATTACATTATAAATGCATATAAAAACCATAGAAGCAATAAAAACTATATAAATCTATAAAACCAATGTCTTCCGGTTCAATTCCTCATCCATTTACATCATCTTATCCATTCCGTGTTCATATACCTATTTGAGTTTATCTGGTCACACTGAAGTTCCAAACGCTTGCTCAAAAAGCCAAGTCTTCAATCTTTTCTGAAAGGTCAAGGGGGGGGCAATCTAATATCCGTGGGCAGGGAGTTCCACAGCCGAGAGGCCACCACTGAGAAGGCCCTATCTTTTATCCCCACCAAACGCGCCTGTGAGGCAAACGGGATCGAGAGCAGGGCCTCCCCAGATGATCTTAAGTTCCTAGATGACTACAGCCAGCAAATTCTTCTTTTGTAATGTATTGTTTCACATTATCTTATAATAGTCCCGAGTGGAGTTAACCCTTTATTCATTTTGTTTCAGTAAACTCATTTGGTTATATTTTTACCTTGCCTCAAAGTGCCTTTGTCTGCTAAGAGTCTTAATCTTAACAGAAGGTATCACATAGCCCCCAAGTAAAGCCAGAGAATATAGTTTTCCCAAAGGCTCAAGCGTGCCATCACACATTGTGTTGTGATTAGTGATGCATACATTTATGTTATAATGTGTGAACTTTTGTCAGTTGTCAATAATCCCAAATGTCCAATTGTCAATATTCTATCCCCAAGATAGAACAGGGATTTCTGTTAGATTCAAATTAACTGTGGTGGTGAATCCACACCAGATTTTAGTTTAAAATATCTACAGCAAAGGACTGCCTATCATTAAAGTGAATATTCAATGTGTTATTTCATATTACCAGCCTTGCAAGCCTGTAAAATAATATCAATGTCAAGTGAAGAGAGAGACTAATTGAGATGTAGCAAATAGACTATGTTGGCCCTCTTCCTATATCTGAAAGCAAGCAATATGTTCTCACAGCCTTGGATACTTCTTTTGGACTACTCTGTACATATACTAACAAAAAGGCAACTCAGTATAGCACAATTAAGAACCTAGATGAACTAATAAGGTACTATGACATGTCTGATCAGATCAAATCAGACTATAGAATGGACTATAGTGGACTATATATTCATCAATGGATGGAAAACTGGGGCATCCAATAGGTATTTCACATTGCATACCATCCTCAAGCCCCTGAAATGCAGTTGACTCTTCAAACAAGGGATGATCTAATAGAATTTGGTAAGCAGATGTTGAGCTCAATAGCACTTGTGACTTCATCACATGATGGATTTTTAGCATCCTAGGACACTTTTGCTCCAGTTGAGTGTCACGTTGCCAAGGCTCTGCCTTATTTAGATAGAGATGAACCAAACTCCCAGTTTTATCAAACAGTTTAATTAAAACTTGCTGGCTGTTTTAATAGATCAAAATATAAAACAAAGATAGCACTCAGCCACAGAATAAACAAAAACTGATAGCAAAAGCTACACTGTAGTCAAAGGGTCCAGTCCAGTGGTCAAACGCCGAGGGTTCAATAAACAAAGTCCATGGATCAAAAGTCTATATCGTAAAAAGGCAGTCCAAAGGTTCAAGGTTCCAGGGTTTCAAGATTACAGGAGACAGGTCAGGATACCGAAAACCCAACAGACCTGGGGAAAAACCAGCAGCATCCACCACCAAAATATGACAATACTTTCCTCCCGAAGAGGAACAAGTCGCATGGTGACACTTCCCCACATGTGATGGGGAAGCATCTGTCAGATGGGCAGGGCACGGGATGCCAGGATTACTCTGTTTCCCCACTGATTTTGTCATGGAGGCTGGTGAATCAGCACAGGGGACCTCATCAATGTGCTGAGGTCCTGAATATTTTAACACAAATCAGTTCAGAACCTTGGATAACTTAGACTAAAACCTATGAAATCCTACTGGTTTCATAGCCACCAGCAGTCAATGGAAAGAGAGGCACAGTGTGGTCCTTCCTCAGCAATAGGTTTACCCAATAGATACCTCTTGCAAGGCGCATCTTCCATTTTGCTTGCGAATTTGGCACTGTAGTCATCATGAAGAATGACTAGACTCCAGACTCCTCATTTCTTTGATGCAGAGATAATTGTGCAGAATTATTTTTCTTCTGATATTGGCTGGATACGCATGTTACACAATTAGCCCTAAAAACCTCTCAGTTGGTGGTTGAAAATTGATATTAAAATGACAAATGGATTTAAGTGAAGGAAAGTACGAAGTGTAGCACACACACACAATAAAAACTCTTACTTTGTATCTATGCTGACAGAGTCTCAGCTGTCAGTGACCATCCAGAAAAGAGGTCCTGGTGTTGCAGCAAAGAGCTTGATGAAAATGACCCGCTGGGCAGCTGTGAAAAAGAAAAGACCCATTTTGGAGTTTATTAGGAGAAGAATTGAAAAGAACAAGCGATGGTACAGCCGAACTTAAGATATTGTGAACAGTTATGGTCACTGCATTTTGAAAAAGATTGTGCTGAATGCTGAAAAGTGCAAACAAAACAATGAAAGCACCAGAGCAACTCCTCTGTGATCTTTGGATCACAAACCATGGTAGCAAAATACTGAGTAATAAAAGGGAGATAGTTAACACCCCATCCCTATGAGGACACTCTTGGCCAGTTTATCATATCTCCTTTCTGGTTCTCAGACAGCATTGTACTACATTGTAATTAGACCCATCACACTTCTTATGGTTATCTATTCACCCTGGCCTTTGGCAACATCTTTCCTCTTGCACTGGTTCCTCAATGGCTATCCTTAAAATTGAACTTGTGCCATCTCATCACCATTGTAGGAGTTTTAGTACAACACAGTTCAAATAAGACATAGACTGTCTGTCTCAAATGGAAAAAAATAGAGACATAGGTTCACAGACCTCTGCCAATATTGAAACCATGGATAATAGCAAACTACATTTTGACTATACTTGGGCAGGAAGCTTACTATAGAATCACACTAAAATACCCGGAGAGACCCACACTTTTCTTGGAGTAAGAGTAGCTATTGAATTTCTAGACATAGAGGTCATGCTGAACAGGATTGCTTTACATTTCTCATGGTTGCCTTTGCTGGACTGCATTTCTTGTTCCAGTTGAATGGAGTTATTTGCAAGAGAGCAACTATGGGCGGGGGGGGGGGGGGGGGAGGAAAGGCGGCATTGCCTCAAAATAAGAATTCCACACCTCCAAATGAATTTTTTGTCAGTCCTCAAATGGCTAGCATTTCAGGAGTTTGAAGTTGACAATGTTGATATTTCATTGATATCTTTGTTTGCCCTTTTTCTTTAGATGTCTAAACTATATCTCTAAAAGCTCAGCAGAAGTTCTGTGTTATTGCAATGCAGGAACTTTGGAGATTAAAGCAAATATAATTGGGGTAGCAGAATCCTTATAGGGTGGCAATGCCCTAATTTTGCCTCCTCCATCCATCATTGACATCACCATTTGTCTGATGGTAAGGGTTCATGTCTGGAGTAGTGCTGAAGGATACCTGTATGGTTTCATGGCAAAACAGTCCATTCAGATTCCCATATGTGCTTTGTAAACTTCTCTTTTGTGTGTGAAGCCCATTTTTCCTGAAGTACTCTTCTGCATTGTGTGCCTTTTCCAATAGTCTCCCCTCAAAAGAACATAATAACACTTTATTTATATTCCATTCTTATTACATCATGAATAGATTACTGCAACAGGCTCAATGTGGGGTTGCTTTTGAAGACTGTTCAGAAGCTCCAATTAGTCCAATGGGCGGCAGCCAGATTGCTCACTGGGTGGTGTCCAGGAAGAACACCATCCCCCTGTTATGGCAGCTCCACTGGCTGCCACTCTGCCATCAAGCACAATTCAAAGTGCTGGATTTAGACTATAAAGCTCTAAATGGTTCTGGCCCAGCTTACCTGTCCAAACATATCTCCCTTTATGACCCACCTTGGAGGTTAAGATAATCGGGGGAGGCCCTGCTCTCGATCCTACCACCTTCGCAAGCGCGATTGGTTGGGACAACAGACAGGGCCTTCTCAGTGGTGGCCCCTTGTCTGTGGAACTCCCTCCCTAATGGAATAAAATTGCCCCCTCTCTCCTATCATTTAAGAAAAAACTTCAATCATGGTTGTGGGACGAATTATTCGAGCAACAGATGTAGCAATAATAATGTAAATGACTTATGTGACTGACAATGTACAGATTTCGGATTGTGACTGGTTTGGGATTTGTTTTTAAATAGATGTTTATAATTGATGTTTTTAACTAATAGTTTTAATTGTAAATGATATTATAATTGTTTGTTTTGCATCTAATGGTTGCTGGTTGTGAGCTGCCCTGAGGTCTCCTCCCCCCCCCCCCCCAGGTGTGTGAAAAGGATGGGATATAAATATCTGAAATAATAATAATAATAATAATAATAATAATAATAATAATACCACTCTATGCCCCCAAGGAGACTCAGAGCAGATTCCAACATACACAGATATGCAAACATTCAATGCCTTTTAATACAGTGGAATAACAATGACATGCAAACACACAGAACAAAGGGAAAGGCTTTCCCTTTCATTTCTGGCTTTCTGGAGGTGGTTCTCAACTCTGGCCATGAGGAGGTGCTCTTGTTCCATTTCCAAACCAAGGAGCCTGTTGTCCAAAGACATCACCTGATCGTGTTGCCAACATGACTGCATGGGTGCCTTTATTACCTTCCCACCAGAGCAGTGCCTATTGATCTACTCACATTTGCATGTTTATGGACTGCTAGGTTGGCAGGAGCTAGGGCTAACAGTGGAGCCCCAGTGGAGTCAGGGGAGCTCACCCTGACCTGTGGCTTCAAACTGTCAACCTTTAGGGCAGCAGATTCAACAGTTCAATGGTTTAGCCCATTGCACCACTGTGGCCCCACAACATGGGGCCAGAAAGATAATAGTCCTAGGTTGCAAGGCTGATTAATTGGTTACTTCTGTCAATTTAGGTTTGTACAACAGTGATAGTGTGTTGTGTTCCTGATTGCTGGATGTTGATTTAGACCACATTCCAAATTCAAGTGGATAAGATTGGCAGTGGTGATAGTCTAATTCAGCAGGGCTCTTCTTATATTCATATAACTGAGATGGAAGCGAGGAAGCTGGGCAGACAAGTAAGAAATCATATTCACAGCCAAACCTCTCTTATTATGGACCATAAAGAGCCACTGCTGAATTAAATAGATTTCATACCAATCAGAGAACAAACTCTTGATTGTTCTTACCTGCTTTTTTGTTCAAAGTAGCTTCTACAACTGAAACATTTAAAAGGTAACAAAGAGAAAATCCTTTCATTCAATAAGCAATCTGCTGAGAAAGATTTATGCATTCCTTCCGCCCACTGTGTGTATTTTTTTAAATACTGAGGGTTTAATAGCTAAAACCACATACTTGCAGCTCTTCGTTTAACTCTGACCTAATATGTTGAATCGGGATAGCCTCAAAGCCGCAGGGAATTATTCAGCCAAAAGTAAGGGTCTAATCAGCCCAAATTACTAACTATAGCTCTGGAAGGGCCAAGGTTGGGTTGATGCCTCTCTTGCCTCTTTAAAGCCATAGTTCTTTTTCATACAGCTAAGGTCTTTGGCCAGGCAAGACAGGCCCCATCAAGAGAATACTTGGCTAATGAACCAATATAGCATTTTGCTACCCGTTTCCTTATAAGTACAATTATTACTGATATCAAAGATGAGAACATTGCCTTGAGATATGATTTCCTGCAGAGGGATGAAGGTGATCATTCTTGTTTGTTTTTGTTTTTTCTCTTTTCTTCCTCCAGCCAGTTCCACAATAGCCACCATTATAATTTTGATTATATGCTCTTCTCATTTGGTCTACATGACACATTTGTTATTATTTTTATAAGGAGTTGAGGCGGCAATCCGCAGGATGGATTGCGAGGAGGCTTCCTATTTTTGCAGGAAGAGATTTGGGCTACGAACATTAAAGCGGCAAGCGTGATTTGTAAAAGTTTGCTTTTATTTTATTTACGTAAACTCTAAAAAGAGGAAATAACAGAGATATTTCTAAGAGACAGGAAAGCCTGCGGCTACTTGGCAACAAATGATTGCAATTTAGAATTCATGTACTATTAAGAAGTCCTGATTAAATTGTAAGGTCCTTGGGAAAAAGGGAAGTCACTGAAATGAAAAGCCAATGGCGTCTTTGCAGCTCGGGGAGAAGGCTTGCACTGGCTCATCTCCGGAGAGGCTAAATTTACAAAGGTGACCCAAGGGCTTTTTGCTTTGCTGGATGAGCAGCATCACAACTGGACATGAGATCAGTGGAGTAAGAAGTTATAGATACTTTTCTTTGTCAGCAATATGCCAGCATTGCTACCTATCTTGACGTCTTCTGGTCTTCCTATTTCACTATCTGTGCTATTTATGTACATGAAAATTGCTGTCAGGCTGCAGAAATGCCATGAGAGAGGCCCCTCCCACCTTCTGTACTGTACTGTACTGAAGCAGGAGCAACGAGAGAGCTGCCTATGGCATGCGATGAGAATGAATCTACATTACATAATGATAACACCCTGATACACTTCAAATGCCATTGTTCTATCAGATGGCATCCTGGCATTTGTAGCTTGGTGAAGTACTTAGATATCTTTGCACAATGATGTACTTGATAGCTCATGGACTCTGATTACAGACTATGTGGTTGTCTGAATTGTGGTTCTGAATCCTGTTATAATTGTATTTATACATGATTATTTTATGTGTAATGATTTGATGTTTAATGTATTTAGAATTTGTTATGTTTATGCTTTGATGTGGCATTTGATGTGCTTTGATGTGGCACCCTCAGGGGTGAGATAGGGTGGGATAGAAATACAAAAATAAATAAATATTTCAGGGGAGAAAATTAGAGACCACTTGGGGTGCAGCTACACTATAGAACTAATGCAGTTTTGCACCAGTTTAATTGACATGGCTTGATGATATGGAATCCTGGGTTTCGTAGTTTGTTGAGGCCCTAGCACTTACTGGCAGTAAAGGCTAAAGTCCATGTAAAACAACAGGCAGGCTGATACAGACAATCTGTATGTGAACTATATAGGACTTTGTAGATCACAACCCCCAGTGGCGCAGTGGGTTAAACCACTGAGCTGCTAAACTTGTTGACCAAAAGGTCACAGGTTCGAATCCGGGGAGTGGCATAAGCTTCCGCTGTCAGCCCCAGCTTCTGCTAACCTAGCAGTTCGAAAACATGCAAATGTGAGTAGATCAATAGGTATCGCTCCAGCGGGAAGGTAACGGCACTCCATGCAGTCATGCTGGCCACATGACCTTGGAGGTGTCTACCGCTTTGAGTCGCCTAAGGGCTGAGAAAAGCGGTATATAAATGAAGTAAATACATACATACATACATACATACATACATACATACATACAATACTGGCTCTTCGGCTTAGAAATGGAGATGAGCACGACACCCCAGAGTCAGACACAATTGGACTTAATGTCAGGGGAAAACCTTTACCTTTACCTAGATCACACCCAGGTATCCCAAACTAAGGCCCATGGGCCAGTTGTGGCCCTCCAAGGTCATTTACTCGGCCCCTGCCAAAATCATCAGCCAAAGCAGACACACACTTCCCATTGAAATACTGGTAAGTTTAAGTTGGTTAAAATTGTTCTTCACTTTAAATATTATATTGTTCTTTCAAAAAAAATTGCACAACAAATAAGATATGTGCAGCGTGTATAGGAATTCTTTCATGTTTTTTTTTTTCAAACTATTGTCTCCTCCCCACCCCCCACCCCCCAACAGTCTGATGTACTGTGAACCAGCCCTCTGTTTAAAACGTTTGAGGATTCTTGCTGTAAACAAACCTGTAGCTGGTGGAACTGTTGCAACAAAGGAGTTGTATGCTCCCTGTAATCATTCCCAGACCTTTGGACCAGCTCAGATTTTTGAACAGGTATACCCAAACAGGACGTAACTAAAGAATGTATCATCATAGCCAAGTCAAAAATCATAAGAAACAGGTGCTGGAGGAACAGAAGCCTTAACTGCGTGAACGTACTCCTGTCTACTGACAAAACTTGGGTTCTAGTGGCAAAAGTAAGATTAATGGTATAGTGTGGATGCATGCTAGGAGTGGACTTTAGGAGAGCAGCATGGTGCTAGGGCTGCAGATCTGGGACCTCTCTAAACTGCCTATTTTTCAGCAGCGGCAACAAGAGTTCAGTAGTTCAGCCACAGAACCCGATGGCTCCCATCACACCCCTGAGAAGTAGCTCTGTGGCTGAACTGCCAGTGCCCCCCAAAAATTGCTACCAGCAGAAAACAGGAGACTCTCAATTTTTCCATTAGAAAAGATGGGTTGAGCCAGCTCTAGAAGGCTTCCACTTCTGTGATAAAGGGGAGCCAGGGCAGAGTGGGACAAGAGTGACAGGTCTCTACATCCCCTGGGCGGACGTCACTGGAATTCCCATGATTTGCGGCGATACCCAATGATTCCAGTGGCAAGGTCTCTAGAAAGAGCACACGGGCCAGTAAGGGCTTGGTGTGGCTTTCTGGGTCTGATAAGGGTTATCATTATAGTATTTCCATCTTGTTATTTTTTTAATGAAATCAAAAGGTCTTTGCATGAAGATGCTTGTTTAATTGCTTTGATTTTGAAAAGTGTTGTGTTTTTTTCCTACAACAAAGCAATGCTCATTTCCCACTAAATGCATTTATCATCATGTAGACACAAACTCAAAATTATTCCTGCAGTCTATTCTATATGAGCTGAAAGTATAAAACTGCACATGGTCAGAATATTTCTTAGCAGTCTTTATAGCAGCTCAAAGAGAAAAGGAACAATGCCACCTGAACAGTGGGGCAAGGCTAGATGTAAGCATTGCCATACCCCCTTCATCTTTTCCCCAAGACCAACAGGGATTAGTGTCAGTAAGAAGAGTCCAGTAAAAGGCTGCTTTATCTTGATCCCTTGGTGCTAGCAGCCCTTGCTTGCGGACTCAAAGCCTTTCTTCTCTTTGGCTGGCTCTTCAAATAGCTTTTATATATCTGCCTAAACCTGCCTCCAGAGCCAATGTGAGATACTTTGCTGTTTAGGACAGGAAATAAAATGGTGACCTCAACCCACCCAAGAAGAGGTAGACAGTATACAAAGCCAGGCAACGAAAGTAGAAAACCCCATGCACATTTTTCTTGATTATTGGCACAATGACAAATTAAATGTCTAACAATCTTTTGGTAGTTCCTGACACCCTGCTCCTTGAGATGGCTTCCTCATTCTCCATAATAGTAAGGCCAGAACTGGCTAACTGTTACCCTTCAATACAGGGAGTAGTCCAGGCTTCCTGGAGTTCTAACTTTCCTTTATCACTGGACCTCATTAAACCTAAACTAAGGGATTAGTTGCAAGCCATAAATCTGTGGCAGACTATAATTGCTAGATTTTCCCCATTTACTAAATTATTAGTTTTTGTTCTCCTTGTAAATGCCTTAGACATGATGGTAAAGTGAACTATTATACTAACCATTTGCACTAAAAGATCTGGGTTGGTTGTAAGCCATAATGAAAACAAGCTGTTCTGTAGCTGCCACTTGTTTGCATTAAAAACTTTTGTGTAATTCAAGACAGTTGGCATTTTCTGCTCAAGGAACTCATGGGCTAGAAAAGGCGCTAGGAAAGAAAGGGGGGAATAAAACTCTAGTGATGTTTAATTAACAAATTCTATAAGTTGCAATCTTGGGCAAGCAATTTTGTTTTATTTTTATGTTTAAAAAGATGTATATATTTTATAGAATATCATTTTAAATATTTTGTAACATGAACAGATGTCTGAAGTGGTGATCAAGGTAAAAAATATGCAACAAGGAATATATTCATCTGAACTATTCATAATAAATACACTATCAAATCAAATGGTTCCTGTTGAAAGATATTTTCACCAGGCAGTGGGCAACAATATAATTGGAGCATGATTTACATACACAGGAAAGTTGTTCCAAAATCTAGATACTTTCATGGCATCTTTTAAAGCAAAAGAAGGCTCTCTTCTTTTCCTGGTTTAGATAGGTAACCAATGGTTACCACACAATTGAGAAGTCTTCATTCACTGCTTGGGTAGAACAATATGGGAGAAGATGTTCCCAGGTTATATAGGTAATTCAAAGTGCGGGTTTTGACCTATAAAACCCTATATGGTTCCAGCCCAGCGTACCTGTCCGAACGTATCTCTTTCTACGTCACACCTAGGAGTTTAAGATCTTCTGGAGAGGCCCTGCTCTTGGCCCCGCCCCTGTCATAAACATGGTTGGCGGAAATGAGAGACAGGGCCTTCTCGGTGATGGCCCCCCGCCTGTGGAATTCACTCCCCAGGGAAATTAGGTTATCGTCATCCCTCCTCTCCTTTAGAAGGAAATTAAAAACGTGGATGTGGGACCTGGCCTTTGGATAATCTTGCAGACTTGACGACGACAATGGCTATGGAAATGGTTTATGGACAAGCTTAATGGAGTCTTCAATTACAGAACATGACAGAACAATGGCCACCAGACTGGCTTTCCTTTTAGCAGATTTTATTGTATTAACCAAATGTTTTTAACTTTTTATAATTATTGTTTTTGATGTGTATTTTGTTGTGTTGCTTGTAGGCATCGAATATGTGCTGGCTGGAAGCCACCCTGAGCACCCCCCCAATGGGGGGTAGAGAAGGGCGGGGTACAAATACCCGAAATAAATAAATAATAATTAATCAATAATATTTCACAGCTAATGATAAAATCTTAAATCTTGACCATTATCATGCTGAGGTTTCGTGCGAGATATCGCAGGTGCTTATTTGACCCATATGAAAATATAATCTTCCAAATTATTTGCTAATTTGGAAGATTTAGTGAGGGTCATACATAAGATTAGACTGTAATATTCTTATGAAACTTGGTGGTAAAAATTCATCACACACTATGTTTCTCTTCACAATGTTCAACAAAAAAAGATTTTGTGTCTCCTTCAGGTAATTTGTGGCATTGAACCAAACAAAACATTTCCCAAACATTCATTGGCAAATAGTGAAAAGAAGAAATATCAGAAACCTGCATCAATCCCTTGTTTCCCTTCCAAGTGTTGAACAAAGGAGATATGTTATGCCTATTTTAAAATGATATTGGACCATCAGAATTTGCACACTTGCACTTGTCATGACATTTGTTGTTAGCTACCATCACAGTGACTTTGATTTATGGTGATCTCATACAAGAGAGACCTCCAAATCACCTTATACTCACCAGCCATGTTCAGGTCTTGCAGACTCAGGGTCGTAGTTTTCTTGATTAAGTCTATCCATCTGTAACATTGTCTTCCTCTTACACTACTGTCTTCTATCTTACCATGATTGTCTTTTCTATTTAGTCATATCTTCCCATAATATGAGCAAAATACAACTGTTTAGTCATTTTGGTTTTTAGGGAGAGTCCAGGCTTAGTTTGCTCCAGGGCCCATTTACTGGTCTTTTTAACAATTTACAGTATGCTTAGAACTCTTCTCCAGAACCACTTTTCAAATGAGTTGATTTTATTCCTGCCTGTTGGAAATAACAATCTTCTCAAGCCTCCACTAGTTATTTGTTATGTATATAACTCAGATTGTTTGCCATATTGTATTTGTGTTTATTGGTGTGCGATTTTACCGTAACTCTTTGTTGTGGGAGGGGCTTCAGACCATGTGATTAGGGCTGGGCTTGTTCAGGACTCAGGCGTGATTTTAGACCATTTGCTTTCAGACGCTAGCGGGAACAGTATGCTTTAGAGTTCAATAGGAACGGTATGCTTAGAGACTCCTTCGGTCTTTCAGACTAGACACTCTATTAGATTCTCAGAACAGAGAGATGCTTTGGACTTTGGACTGTTTATTATCAGAAATGATGCCCTGCATTATCTACACAGAGAAACTACTTCAAATCCTATTTGTAACTGGATACAAATTTCATGTATTTAGCATACAAAGTGCCTGTATGCTAAATACATGAAATTTGTGAGAAAACCAACTACAGTATGTTACTTTTAAAGAAGTCTACTTATTTTTGTTTCTTGAGAGCATCATTTAAAGGCAAATATATTTTAAGGGATAGTAGGTATTTTGGGGCAACTAAAAGGAACACTTCTGAATCTCTGCTCTCTCTCTCTCTCATATATATATATATATATATATATATATATATATATATATATATTGTTCGTTTGTGGGATTAACAGAACTCAAAAATCAGTGGGCCAATTGACACCAAATTTGGACAGCATACACCTAACAACCCAATGTATGTCCTTCACTTTAAAAAAATGATATTGTCATTTGGGAGTTGTAGTTGCTGGGATTTATATTTCACCTACAATCAGAGAGCATTCTGAATCCCACAAACGACAGAATTGGGGCAAATTTCCCACACAGAACCCCCATGACCAACAGAAAATACTTAAGGCCATCCAGTCCAACTCTCTTCACCAGGGCAAGAAAATGTAATCAGACAGAGCCCTCCTGACAAAGAGCCATCCAGTCATAAATATAGATAGATAGATAGATAGATAGATAGATAGATAGATAGATAGAGATATGATTCACACACATATAGTATAATAGATTTGAAAGGGACCCCTAAAGAAGGACTATGATATGTTGCATATTCCAGAGTAGACAAACCAGACACTCTCCACATCAATACTGACAACAAGAAACAACAAGAAATACTGTTTACCCACAAGCATAAAGAAATTACATATATTAGAAACCAACACTTGCTCATTACTTTATTTTCCAGATCACTAGACTGGGCCACAGCAAAGTGTGGCAGGGGATGGCTAGTGTATTATATAATACTAATAGTATAACATGCTGGTAGTGTATTATATATATTGTGGTATAATAATATAGTTCAATATAATATATAATAGTATAATTGTATATTATATATTACATGTAATATTACTAATCATATTGCAGTATAGTGGTATAGTGCAATAGAGTAATATATAATACTAATATTGTGCTGTGCTAATATGTATCTACATATAATGTTATAATACAATATGTAATACAATATATTACTAATAATACAGTAATATATAATATAGTAATACAAATATATTAAATAGAAGTACTACTGATACTATATAATAATATTATATTAGTAATACTAGTGTGTGTGTGTGTGTGTTATGTGCATTGGCATATCTTTGCCCCTAACAGTTCAAAGACATACCTACATACATCGGTTTAACAGCTGAGAAACCTAACTGCTTTACATGAATGCAATTTTCCCAAAAGGTTATAACTCTAACAGGTCATGCTTTTACCAAGAGATTATGACACCATTTTTCAAAATGTTATGACTTCTAACAAGGTCATGCATTTCCAAAGATCATAAAATATCCAAAAGGAGATTTCCATTTTCCAAAAATTATAAATGAGTTGATTTTATTCCTACCAGCTTTCCTCACTATCCAGCTTTCACAACTATACATAAAATAGGTAATAAGATGGTATGGAAAATCCAAACTTTAGTATTTATGATACATCTTTTCACTTCAAGACCTTCATAGTTTCCTTTAAAAAATCTTAGCCGTTTTCTTGACTGCAGTCTCCATTCTGATTAATGACTGAGCCAAGGTACAGAAAATCTTGAACTATTTCAGTGTCTTCATCATCTACTTTAGAAGTATGTGACCATTATTTTTGTTTTCTTCATGTTCAGCTGCAAACATGCCTTTGCATTTTCTTCCTACATGTCATACTGATTGATACTGGTAACCTGTAAGTCATAGGTTCTGGCACCACCTGGCATGTTGCACATTTATCCCTGATCCTTAGTCCTATCAGAAATGTATCTATGCTACCATTCAAACATTTGGTACAAGTTAGTAAACAGAAGAGGAAAAGGAATCAGACTAATCAGGAGAAAGTCAGATATACTTTTTTTTTTTACCTCTGGGGAGATTTTCAACTATAACAATGTGTAGCTTTGAGCTTCTGACAGATGCTAATGAATTGTTGTTTACATGTTTGATTTACTGCCTAAACAAAGATAAGACATGCTCTTGAAAACACATTGAATGCACAATCCAAACACATCCATTAAATCTGTCACAATAAACATGACAGCTTTCTTCTAACCTAACAACTGGCATGCCTCATTTACATATTAATGAGAAAACTGGGATCAGGCAGCACAAATTGCTTCTATCTGGAGAAGAGGAAGTTACTGATCGACAGACAGCATTGCACTCTGGAGCGTAAATACCAGAAGTAAATATCATTTACTGCCATTTTAATAGATCTTATTTTTATTTGCTGAATCACATCAACTGTTATTGATTAGTTGCCTTTGCTAAGTTACAGAGATAGATGTCAGGATTATATAAGAACCTTTGAGCCCCCCCCCCCCCCGATCTATTAATCACATGTGAACATTGTATTTTAGCATATGGGGGATTCTTCCCAGATCCATGAACAATTCCATATGTCTGCATGCACAATCACTTCATCAAATATCACAGGAAAAACGGTATTATTGTTGTGTCTTCTTAATCACTTTTTAAACATATTCAACAGTATGTGAAGAACAAAATGCAACTCTGCAAAGTCCGCTTCCTTGCAATGAAAGAAAGTTGGCAGATATCTTCAAAGAAGCAAAGGGTTGAATTGTTCAGCATATTTGCCTTTCCTGAGCATTATCTGACGTCTACAAATGTTGCTCCCCAAGGAAATGCAGGGCAGGTTTGTGAAGAGTAAAGCAATATTTTATGATAGTAACAGAAGCACAAATCTGTCCTAGATGCTGTACAAATAATGAGCTGATTTTAGCCTGGGGAAAATATCTTCAGTATAAGTGATGCTTACCATGAAGATATTGCAAATGTCACAATACAGTATGTTAAGTACTGTAGTTAAAATATTGCTTGGCAGTCAAATTACTTTAGAAAAGTTATGGAGTAGGTAAGAATGAAAAGCAGAGCTAGAAAATGTAGATCTTTTGGAATATACCTTCAAGCCAGCCAAGGGATTCCAGTAACTTTGTCCCAAAAAAGGAATCCTGCAGTACTGTAAACAGAAAGATTTATTTGATGAATAAAACCGAGCAAATTTGAGAGTTTCTGAGATCTAACCATCTAGTGCAGCATTTCTCAACCTGGGGATCGGGACCCCTGGGGGGGTCGTGAGGGGGTGTCAGAGAAGTCATTAAAGACCATTAGAAAACACAGTATTTTCTTTGGTCATGACGGTTCTGTGTGGGAAGTTTGGCCACATTCTATTGTTGGTGGAGTTTAAAATGCTCTTTGATTGTAGGTGAACTATAAATCCCTGCAACTACAGCTCCCAAATGTCAAGATCTATTTTACCCAAACTCCACCAGTGTTCACATTTGGGCATATTGAATATTCATGCCAAGTTTGGTCCAGATCCATTATTGTTTGAGTCCACAATGCTCTCTGGATGAACTACATCCAGATGAACTACAACTCCAAAACTCAAGGTCAGTGCCCACCAAACCCCACCAAATCCCAGCAACTACAACTCCCAAATGACAAAATTAATCCTCCCCACAACCCCAGCAGTATTCAAATTTTGATGTATTGCGTATTTGTGCCAAATTTCATCCAATGAATGAAAATATATTTTGTATATCAGATATTTACATTACGATTCATAACAGTAGCAAAATTACAGTTATGAATACCAACGAAAATAATGTTATGGTTGGGGGTCACCACAACAGGAGGAACTGTATTAAGGGATTGTAGTATTAGGAAGGTTGATAACCACTGATCTAGTGTAAAATATATAGTTAAATATCAAAACTAGGATTATCTATGCAATCATATTTCCAATTTCTATGTGTGGTTGTAAAAGCTGAACAGTGAAGAAAGCAGATAAAAAGAGAATCAACTCATTTGAAATATAATGCTGGAGGAAAATTTTGTGGATACTACGAACCGCCAAAAAAATAAGTGAGTCCCAAAGCAAATCAAGCCTGAACTCTTTCTAGAAGTTAAGAAGTTCTATGTTATTGCAATGCCAGAAATGTGGGGACTGAAGGAAAAAAATAATTGGGGTGCAGAACGACTTGCCTGTGCTTTTGAACTTGTTGAAAATGTTAAGAAGTGCCATTTCTACCATCTTATACCATTTTTGAACTAACTATTAACTTTGTTGTGTGACCTGGAATACACTGTTGCTGCTGTATCCCTTCAAGTCCATTCTGATTTATGGCAACCCTTAAGCATACCTATTGCAGTGGTTTCTTGGTAATTTTTTTCAGAGGTGATTTGCCTCCGCTTTCCTCTGAGACTGAGAGAGTACCAGTCACCTAATAGCTTTCCATGTCCAAGTAAGAATTCGAACACTTGTCTCCAAAGTTGTTGTCCAACATTCAAACTGCAGCATTCTGGCTCTCTAGAGCAGTGGTTCCCAGCCTGTGGTCCACAGACCACCAGTGTGCCACAAGAACTAAAATATGGTCCGTAGCCTCACCATAACTACGCCGTTGCAACAAGAGCGACTGGTCTCGCAAAACCTTCTTATAGTGCTGAAGCTTATTAAATATGGTTTTCTGTGGGTGAGAAGATGGCAACTACTGGATGGCATATGTTCTGAATCAGAAACTAGAACTGGTGTGGTCTATCCAATGCAATTTTTCTGAATCAGCACCCCAAATAACCAAACTGAATCTAAAGTTGACCAAAAACTGATTGGTGCTAATGTTGGAGAGTGGTCTCTGGTCAAGTGGTCCCTGATTTAAAAAAAGGTTAGGAACCACTGATCTAGAAAATACAGTACCCCATAGATCTAATGAGTTGTTTTTATTCAAAGGACCATTAATGGTACTAAGTCCCTGAAAAACTGGGAAATGTAAATTAAGCTACATGTCATTAACTGAATTATTATTGTTGTCCATCACATACATGACTAGGGGTTAGATTGCTCCTAAATGTCCTCTGTGTAATAAGTGTAGCATCCCTTAATCAGTTTTCTGAATCTCTTAATGAAGCATGACCTGGGTGGACAACCTGAGCAATAGTGGAGAAGAACCTTGGTGGAATTGAAGCACAGGTTAGAGCCCATTTCAGGGCCTTATTCTGGGGATAATTATGATAGTTGAGATTTGTCTTCTCTTGTGCACCACAGGCCCCTTCCACACATTGAACTGGATTATATGGCAGTGTGGACTCAGATAACCCAATTCAAAGCAGATATTATGGATTATCTGCCTTAATGTTCTGAGTTATATGGCTGTATATAACTCACAATGTCATTTAGAATCCATGGATAAGGTGGCCAAACTGCTTCATACTGTTCTTCCCCAAGCTAGTAAAGAGAAGCCTTCTAAGACCCACTGTAATATAATTGCTAAGACATTTTGTTCACAAAATTGGTCACAACCATGCTCATTTCTATTCTGCATTGAGCACAGATTCTGTAAAAGTACTTGTTATTTTTACTTCACCCAAAGGATGTGGAGTAAAGATTGGAAGTTCTTCCTTGAAAGATAAATACTAGTAAGATTGCTATTTTTAAAAGCTATATTTATCTCCTACCACTTTAGTAACTAATTGGACAATATCAAATCATCATGTTTGAAGTTGATGTTGAAATCACAGCTCTGCTTTCTCAGATGAACTCCCACTTTCTCTTGAGTCTGAATTTAGAGCTGGGTCATGGTCAGAATGAATGACATGTACAGGAGAAATGTGTCCCTGCTGGTTTTGCTGGCCTTCTTAGTAGCATTTTATACTATCAGCCATGGCATCCTTCAGAGATTCCTGGCCATATGAAACTCAAAAGACAATATGTTCAGTAGCTTCAGGCATATCTGGACAAAGGTTTCCAGCAGGTGGCACTTGATTCCTTGGCCTTTTGTATTCTTTGGGACTTTCTTTTGTTTCCTGTATGACAATAACTTTTAAACTACTTCATTGGGCCAACCAGTATTTGGGAACTGCGATTTAGCAATATGCTGCTCATACTCATCTCTATGTCTGCATTTCAGAGACTGAAAAAGAGGTTGTGGGATTCTTTTTGTGTGTGTGTGTTCAAACTGATTATTTATTGTGTCAGTATCAACCAGACAATTTATTACATTTTTAACAAATGTTTAACAAATTGTGGGATTCTTAAATGATTGTCTGAAAACTGAAAGGTTGCATCTAGGTGCCATCACTGTGTTTGTGTTGTTTGATAAGAAAACAAGCATTTGTGTGCAGAATCTGTTTTGGACAGAGTAATTCTCTTTCCATACCTTTCAACTATCACAATTTTTTTCGTCTGTTACCCCACTTTTCCAGTGCCTTTTAATGTATCCTCGTTATGCTCTCCCCTCCTTCATTGCTTTGGCGTGGAAGGCACCTCAGTTTGCATTTTCTGCAAACTGAGGTGCCTTCCACACAGCTGAATAAAATCCCACATTATCTACTTTGAAATGCAATATATTGCAGGTATGGACTCAGATAACCCAGTTCAAAGCAGATATTGTGGGATTTTCTGCCTTGATATTTTGGATTATATGGGTATGTGGAAGGGCCTTGAGCTCAAAGCACAAAAATAATTTGCAGCTAGTTGATTCAGCAGAGGGATGAGTGAAGCAAGCAATGGAAGCTTGCCCTTCCTTATAGACCTAAGCTGCGTCCTCACCTAGTTTGTGTGTTCCTCTTCATTAATAAATTTTACCATCATAACCACACACTGGTATTGCTTGGCCAGATGTTTCCTGGTTTTCATCTGTGAAATGAAAGAACCTGAAAATGTGGTGCAACAGAGGATTAAGCAGGACCGTTCCATGCTAATTCATGAAGTTGGGTGGGTTGTTCCCAAAAAATTAAAAATACCCATAGATTGTGAAGGAAAACTTGCCCCAAATCAGAGGAGTTTATTTGTGTTATTTGTATAAGTGTTCATTGAAATCACTAGTTGGCTCAACAACTCAGATTGCAAGGAGACGTGAGTATGATCAAGGGTATAGATATGGAGGGGGTGTGTGGGATGAAGACTAGGGGGTCTTCCACACAGCCCTATATCCCAGAATATCAAGGCAGAAAATCCCACATTATGAGTGTGGACTAAGGGTGGATCTAGACAGCCCCTTTATTGCGGAAACTTCCACAATAAAAAGAGGATTGTCCAGACAACATCCTATACAAACCCAAATTAATTCACCACAAAACCCAGGGAAACCACATGGGGTGTTAACACTTCCCTATGTTTTCCAAAGCTCTCTTTCTCTATTTGGCTGGATTTACACTTTAAAATGTTCCTGTTCTGACTTGCATACAAATTCAATTTAAGAACAAACCTACAGAATCAATGCTTTTCATAACTGCCTGTATACCTGATCTTTTAATAATAATCTGTAACTGTTTTGTTTTTTGTTTTTCTCACTTTCATCCTTAACTCTGATCAGTACTCCCAATCTTGTTATTTTCTTCTAGTAATATTCTCTGGAAATCCTAAATCACAGATGTTCCTTCTTCCGGGTTTTTATACATCCTTCCTCTCAGTAATCCCACTTTCCATATGATATATTCTGTATATATATCAAGAGATAGAGTCTTGTACCCTTGCCAATGGGAAAACATTCTGTTTTTCCATATTCTGCACTGACAGTGGTCTCTTGTGCATAGTATTGGCTGTATAAAATATTGTAGCACTCCCATTTCTTTTACAGTGACCCATAATTGTTCATGATCTACACGGAGGGCTTTGCTATCATCTATAAAACACAAGCTGATTTTCTTCTGAAATACTTCTGTGCTCTTCATTAGCAAACATATGCTTGCAACGTAGTGCCTTTTCTGAATTCACCTTGAATATCTGGTATTTCATATTCTGTATATAGTCTCTGCTATAAAATTTGAGGATCTATTTGTTTTCCTGGTGTCGCCTTTCTTGGGGATCGTGCAGCATTGAACCTTTCCAGTATGTGATATTGTTTTGTTTTTTCATATTTGTTTGCAGATTTTTGTTAGTATTTTACCACATTCTGTCTCCATAACTTTTTTAAAAAAGCTCTGTTGGTCTGCAAAAGCTCTGTTGGTCTGCCATAGGTCTCTTCCTGCTGATTTATTTCTACCAAGTGCTTTGATGGCAGTGTCCACTTCACTTTTTAAAATTGTGGTTTCATCATCAAAAGGTTCTTTCTTGAAGAGAATCTGTTCTTAGTTTCACATAAGGCAAGAAAGGCCTCTCAAACAACTATGAGCAATCAAATAGTATTTTTGCTGGCAAGAGCTGGTATAAAACAGCAGCTCTGATGCTATTCTGTATGGTTGCCAATGTCAGGGTGTGGTTTCTATCAGTCTCTGAAAGAATGACTACGGAAGAAAAATGTACAATACTGTAATGTATTGTACGATACTTGAGCCAGTCACAAACAAAAATATTGTATTACATTTTATAAGGCACACAATGACCCTTAAGTGCAAATCATACTTCGGACTGCAGCTCCAGGAGGCATTGCTTCCCAAAGAAGAATTCCATTCCCCACCACCATATGTCCCATGAATTTTCCTTCAATAGCCAAGTTTCTAGCTTTGCAGTAAGCTTAATCTAGATGTTTGGGAATTGTATGCAAAAGTAAATGAGGAATTAAAACACAGGAAATAAAGGTTGTCAGTGAGAAAGATTTTCACTGTCTCAACCTCTTGAATGCTGAAGGAAAATTTTTATTTCGGGATCATTGAGACCACACAGCCCTATATCCCAGAATATCAAGGTAGAAAATCCCACAACATCTGCTTTGGATCTGAGGGCCTTTCCAGACAGGCCATTATCCCAGAAGCATCCCCGCTTTCTGGGGTGAGTGTCCAGATGTTCTACTGGGACTTCCCAGTAGGCCACCAGGACATTTAACCCCTCCCCAGAAGCCCCCCTAGACACGGTAAAAAAATAGAAGAACTTACTTGGGCTCCATGAGACGGCTGCCGGAGTTCTCCTGGCGCATACAAATGACGCACCAGGAGAAGGGGGGGGGGGGAGGAAAATCGCTGTATAGTAAAGAAAACTGACTGGGTGAAAGAAGAGAATCATCATCTTTGAAATGTGGTACCGAAGAAAATGTTTACCAAATATCATGGGCCTCTAAGAAGACAAATAAATGGATTTGAGAGTAAATTAAATTTGAAGTCACACCAGAAGCCAAGAGGACCAAAGGGAAATTAAAGTGCTTTGGACATATCATGGTATGACCCGACTCATTGGAAAGGTCGATATGTCTAGGTAAAAAGGAAGGCAGTATGAAAAGAGAAACAACACCTTAAAGGTTGATAGATTCATTCTAGTCCATGGGCCTGAGCATCCAAGGCTAGAGTAGGCCAGCTGATGAGAAGGACTCTTGGAGAATTCGCATTCATCTAGTTGCCATAAATTGAAACTAACTTGATGGCAAATACAGTAAAGTCTTGCTTATCCAACTTTCGCTCATCCAATGATCTATATTATCCAACGCAGTCTACCTCCCACCCGGATCTACAGCTGTTTCAATACATTGCAATGTTTTGGTGCTAAATTCATAAATACAGTAATTACTACATAATGATACCATGTATTGAACTGTTTTTTTCTGTCAATTTGTTGTAAAATATGACGTTTTGGTGCTTAATTTGTAAAATCGTAACATGTAATTTGACTTTTAATAGGCTTTCCCTTAATCCCTCCTTATTATCCAACATTTTTGCTGATCCAATGTTCTGCCACCTGTTTATGTTAGATAAGTAAGACTCTACTGATTTACATGGCAGACAAACACCCACCAGGCTTTTTATGCCACTCCATTAATGTCTGAAGGATCCAGCTATCTGTGTTAAACACTTCCTATGCCAACATGCCCATGTGAACACCTCCCCACTGCTATGCCAGCTATTTATGAGCTGACCACTAGTTGGGGTCCTGATTTATAATTCTGAGATCAATATCAGTGAATTGCAGAGCATGCATAAATTATTTCTTTCACTTCAATTCCCCAAATTCTCCAGCCAGCAAGGCTAATTTTTGCCAAGCTCTGATGCCTTGTTATATGACCTATCAGGTATAGCATTTACCCCAGTTTTGATTGCAAAGGTACAGTGCTTTTAACCAAATCTTTTGGTTTTGTCGACTTCTTTCTTTATATTAATGGAAAATATTGCCATGGGGTGAAATCAAGCCTTCAGTAAAGAAGCCTGCCAGCCAGCCTCTACATCAACACATGAAACAGCTTAACTTTGAGGAATGTGTAAATGTGAAAGATTATTTTTATCACTGGTAAATTAGGAGAAAGTGAAGTTGGAATCCTAGAAAGGAGAAAGAACCAGATGGGAGGAAAACATCATCATTTCTGTTTCACTAAATGTGTTAATAAAATGTTACAGTTATTTTCATGGAGGGAGGTTTTTTATGGCTATGCCAACAATAAGTGCATTTATATTCCCTTTCCCTATTTCTACATTATTCTTTATTTATGTATTGGAGACTTTATAAGTAGCAATTGTTATCCTTTAACAGCTTTTATGTTGTAGTTGTCTATTTGGAGGCAAGAAATCAAATTAAGAGAAATAAAAGGCTCTTTTCAGCAGTGTGCAGTGAATTGTAGTCCTTGTTTTTATTTGATGCAAATTCGGTGCTAAATACGTTAGAGACTAGAAATACAGAATCATACAATCAACAGGAGAAACCTTAGATGTCACAACTCAGTGTACTGCATTGGCAATTGAAAACCTACATTTCTAGGATGAGTTTTCGAACTGGGCCTGCTCCTATTATTTTGCCTCCAAGCAGCTTTTCTGTGCCCTCATATTGTTAGTATAGTTGAGACTCCTTTATCCAAAATACTTGGGACCAGACATGTTTTGGATTTTTTTTTTTACATCTTGGAATAGTTTGATTTGCATACATGTACATAATGAGATATTTTGGCAATATTGTCCATGTTTAAACACAAAATGTATTTATGTTTTATATGCACCTTATATATTTCACCTGAAGATCATCCTGGAAAGAAGTGACGAGTGGAGTGCCACAGGGTTCCTTCCTGGGCCCGGTCCTGTTCAACATCTTAGACGAAGGGTTAGAAGGCATGATCATAAGTTTGCAGACGACACCAAATTGGGAGGGATAGCCAATACTCCAGAGGACAGGAGCAGAATTCAAAACAATCTTGACAGATTAGAGAGATGGGCCAAAACTAACAAAATGAAGTTCAACAGTGACAAATGCAAGATACTCCACTTAGGCAGAAAAAACAAAATGCAAAAATACAGAATGGAGGACGCATGGCTTAAGAACAGTATGTGAGACAAAGATCTTGGGGTCCTCGTGGACAACAAGTTAAACATGAGCCAACAGTGTGATTCGGTGGCAAAACAAGCCAATGGGTTTTTGGCCTGCATCAATAGGAGCATAGTGTCTAGATCCAGGGAAGTCATGTTACCCCTCTATTCTGCCTTGGTCAGACCACACCTGGAATGTTGTGTCCAATTCTGGGCTCCACAATTGAAGAGAGATATTGACAAGCTGGAATGTGTCCAGAGGAGGGCAATTAAAATGATCAGGGGTCTGGAGAACAAGGCCTATGAGGAGCAGCTTAAAGAGCTGGGCATGTTTAGCCTGAAGAAGAGAAGGCTGAAGAGAAGGACTGGACAGATTTTGCTCAAGTGATTTGTATTTTTTTAATAAACACAGAACATAACATAATTATTTTGGGGTCAGAACCTGGACAACCATGCAAGTCCAGGACCTCTATCCAAACGGAGAAACATAAAAACAGGTTTTTGGTCCTGCAGAGGTGTGCAGTGCAAATGATCTGCTAATCCAATGGGCCCAGGATCTGCTAAACCATTTCAAGTCATACAAAACTTACTGTCTGCTAATTTACTTCTTTCAATGAGAAATCCAAGATCTGTTAACAGAGAGTAAGTTGGCAAAAACCTGTAGATGGGTATAGTATCACACCTCAAATACTGTGCCTCTGACACACATAGTGAAAAAAGGATGAGTGCTACAGTTTCCTCAACTCTGCTTTTGGAGCTAGAGAAATCGGGTTGAGGAAACTTTAGCACCCTGGATGACATAACATTTTTGTGCCTAGTACAATTATGACAAAAATTCAAAACCAGGCAGGACTTCTACTTCCAGTTCAGATGCTAGGGGTGGAGAGGATGACTTTAAAGGGCTGTAAGCTCCATAAAATAACATTTAACTTTTTCAGACCTTAAGGTTAAAGGTTGTCCCCTGACATTAAGTCCAGTCATGTCTGACTCTGGGGTGTGGTGCTCATCTCCATTTCTAAGCCGAAGAGCCGGCGTTGTCCATAGACAACTCCGAGGTCATGTGGCCGGCATGACTGCATGGAGCGCCGTTACCTTCCCGCCAGATCTACTCACATTTGCATGTTTTCGAACTGCTAGGTTGGCAGAAGTTAGGGCTAACAGCGGAAGTTCACACCGCTACCCGGAATCGAACCTGCAACCTTTCAGTCAACAAGCTCAGCAGCTCAGTGCTTTAATTCACTGTGCCACCAGGGGCTCCTTTCAGACATTACAAAAGTAAAATACCCCAACTCTGACGCCCTTTGCAGAGTGGTTCCCATGGGTCTACCACATCACGCAAGGTCCATTTCATGGGTAACCCAAGGAAGTCGATGCAACAGTAGCTCTGCTACCATACCGCAATGCAACTTAATACTGAATATGTGTAAAAACAAGAGCAATTTCCTGCAGGAACTTGTTTACTTGTAACTTGGCCATATCTGGAGGGACACAACTCCCATATTCCCTAACTACTGAATATCTTAACAAGGGCTGATGGGAGCTACAGCCCAACAGTATCAGCAGGACCAGATCCCCTGTTGTTGCCTGACTGATATATCTTTGTTCTCCTGATAAATTTGCAACTGCTCTTCAAATTACAATTCATCACGGTCCCATTTTTAACAGACCACTTTTTTTACTGGCCAATGCTGGAGTATAAATCAGAAATTTGCTCTTCAGGCATTCCGGAAATAAAGCAAATAACTGTAGTGGTTTAGAGATGATTCCCAAGTGTGATTGTCCTTCTCAAACCCACCATATCCACTTGCCAATCATGAATTATTTCCAGCTGCCTTCTCTGCTGCCCTGTGTGTTCTGAAATTGTTCATTGCAAATATACTTGAGATGACAGCATAGCCTTACTACTTGAACATTTTCTGGAAAGATGAAAACATATTTCCTGTTTGGTTAAAAGACTTTCCTGCATTCTACAACAACTGTTCAGCTGTATGGCAGGATGGTTGTAATAAAGGACTTTTGAGATGGATTAGACTCCTTGGTGCCACATCAGTGATTAATCAGCCTCAACAGGCATTTATTACTTTGTATACTACAGAGCAGAGGAGACAGTCTCTTAAATATACTTGACTCTTTGGTATCATGCAATTACACTAAGGAGCCCCCCAAACATATACAATTATTTTGAACTACTTCACTTGCAAGGAGCAATTGATCGTCAAGAGTCTCTTCCTCCTCTTGTTACACTGATTAACCATTTTGGAGATATTTCCTGAAAGGAAAACATTTCCAAAAATAGATGATAGTTCTCATCTTAATATTTTAATTCCTTGAGGGTCCTCTACATTCTTAATGAAGCTCAGAGGGCCTTCCCCTTGTCGCCCTTATATTTCAAGGCTTCTATGGTCTAAGCACACACACATGGAGAGGAAGGGAGGAAGAGAGAGAATTAACCAAAATGACTACACAGAGATCCTACAGATTTATTTAATGCTGTTGAATATTTAACTACTCAAAACATTATCTTGGAAGAATCTGAAGATCCATAAACTGGGACCAATTTTCACCAGCACATGGTGATAGGAGAAGACAGCTTAAATATGAATCTGAGATTGGTGGGAACACAGGAACGCAAGGGATGCTAGCAGCACAAAGTTCGATAAGAACAACAGATACATCTAGGGATAGAAAACAAGCAAGCTGGGAGAAAACACAAATGAAAGTGCTGTATTGGAAAAAGAAGGGGGAAACTGTTAGGAATAGCAGAGATCCAATGAAGTTGCAGCATGTCACCACAGAGGTCCTCACAGAGCTACTCATTGGCAGGCAAACCAATGTTCACCCCCGCCCCCAATTTTCAGGTTTATAAAACCCCTGTTTTACTCACAAATTTAACTGGTTAATCAAATCCTAAGTCTATGAATCAAATGCTATGTCTATGAAAAGCAAAAATAAGAGTTCCTCCAGAACTGCAAGTACCATCTCAAACAAATGTTGATAATTTATTCACACTATCATTACCAATTTACATTGCAATAGCCGACACAGTGAAAGTGGCCATGTTTTGATGTTGCAGATGTTTAATCA
This sequence comes from Anolis sagrei, assembly GCF_037176765.1. NCBI lineage: Eukaryota > Metazoa > Chordata > Lepidosauria > Squamata > Anolidae > Anolis > Anolis sagrei. The sequence goes on from NC_090023.1 coordinate 197,075,946, forward strand.
ACATTTTAATGTGAAGACTACATAATCCACTGAAAATGATATCAGAATTGGACTCCCCAGGCTAAACTCCATAAATACAATTTACAATATAAGAACATTTCTACTTGCTTTAAAGTTTGTACTTTATTTCTTTCCTAAACTATCAAGTATTTTAATAACTAGGTACCTGATTAAACGTATTTTATGTAGTTTCTTAAAAATGTAATAATATGTGTGTGTCACAGATCTTGATTTTTAGATATTCCAATTTAAAGTGAAAATGTATGTATAAGAGATATTTCAAAATACTGTATCTCTGATTCTAATCAAACATTTTGTGAAACTTGAACACAATTATGTTTTAGATTTTATTGTGTAACCTTTTTGTTTTATTCTATGTATTTATCTTTAATCATTTTTGAAATATTATTTTAAAAAGCACCTCAAAGTAGTCACATCAGTGTTCTCTTGCTCTTCCCCCTTTCTGAGCTCTCTCTTATGTTAACCTTCTTGCTCCTCCCATTGGGGTAAAAAAGGAAGGCATGAAAGCAGCTGTGGGTCATTTCAAACACAGCCGTCTTACTGTGAAATTGTTTGCTAACTTGAGTTGCTGTTCCGAGACTTAAAGCCCTGTCAGTTGCTATAAGTGTTTCCTTTCTTCCACCTAACTCCAGAACATGCCTAAACATCTATCAAACAAGTGAACGTTATTGAGTTTATGGCAAAAAAGAAAAGCCAAATATTGAAGACCAAGAAGGCAACTGGTTGAGAACCACTGCAGCGTCTGGTACTGATAAAGACCCCAGAACATGCATACCTGGATTACAGGTGAAAACTAAGGAAACTGTGGAAACTGAGGTGCCTACCATTGGTTCATCTTATCCAGTAATTCCCAAAGTGGGAGTTACTGCCCCCTGGTGGGTGCTGCAGCGATCTGGGGGGGGGGGGGTGTAATGGCCACAGGTGCATTTGGGGGCAATGAATAACTGTAAGGGGGCGGAGAAAGCATAAAAAAAGGAAGAGAAGATTTAGAAAAATGGATTTCCAGAGGGTAGGCCAAATAAGTTTGGGAACCACTGATCTAATCCAAGCCCTGCCAAAGAAACCATGGAACAGGAGCAAAGACAAGAAGCTGTGTCATTGTTAGACCTTGGGATTTATATGAACAAGACAGTTTCTGATGACTAAGTGAAAGCTTAATTCATGCAAAATCCACAGAATCCATTGCCAGGATATGTATTTCTTGTGGATAAGAAGAGACATCTAAGTTTTCAACCCAAATGGTTGAACAGATTTCCCTGGTTAGCCTACTGATTTCATGTACAAGGTGCACTCTGTAAGTACTGTGTGGTGTTTGGAGGAGAAGTTGGGCGTAATAGTGGTCATTAGAAGCTTTCTATCATTTGTATGATAGAAAGATGCAGTGGATACAAAAAAAAAGAGTACCATCAGAACAACTTGTGCTTGGCTGAAAACTTCTTGCTAATCCACAGTGAAAAATATCTTGATGTAACCTGTCATCACGATAAAGAAAATAAGAAGAAAGCAGAAGAAAACAGAAATAAACTTCTGCCAATTGTGGAAACTATTGTCCTTTGTGGTTGACTAGAAATGACTTTAGGAGGGATCAATGATTCAAGACCTATTGCCTGTGAAGAACCTTTGCACAATTATGGCAATTTCAGGGCCTTGTTGAGATCTCATGCCAGATCAGGAGACACTGTCCTGAAAATTCATCTCGAAACTGCTGTTATGCATGCCCAGTATGCTAGTCCTCAAATACAGAATTAACTAATATACATTTGTGGTGACAAGATAATGAAAAAATGTTGAAAGATGCAATGCATCACAGTGTTTTTCTGTTATGGCAGATGAAATTTTGGATGTGACTATCTCAGAACAGTTATCGCTCTCAGTAAGTTACATAGTAGTTGAAGCTGCAGGAATAAAAGAAGACTTTGTAGGCTTTGTGAAGATAAGTGATATGACAGGTCAGGGGCTTGCAGGTATTGTTTGAAAACACTGGAAAATTGGACTGAACTTGCAATACTTATGTGGACAGGGTTATGATGGAGCTGCTAATATGAATAGTCATATTAGTGGTGCACATGCAATTATATTGCAGAAGTATCCAATGGCTGTCTACATCAACTGCAGTGATCACTCACTAAACCTAACCTTATCAAAGACTTACAGCATTTTACCTGTCAGAAACGGCCAAGGAACAATATCATCTGTGTGGCATTTCTTCAGATCATCATCCATCAGACTGAAAATGTTGAAGAAAAATATAAAAGATTGAATTAAGAGCAAACAACCTGTTGCCAAGTTTGTGAAACCTATTGGATTAAGCGACACAATGCAGTTTTACATTTTGTTGAACTGTACAGTGTGGTGGTGAGAACACTTGAAGAACTAAAAGAGAATCCTCTATACAACAGTGAGACTTCTTCCCAAGCCGAACACCTTTTAGTTGTTTTGAATGCTGAATTTGTAGTAACCATACACATCCCTTCAGCTTAGCAAAACATTACAAAGAGTAGATATGGACTTTTTTTAAATTTGCAGCATGTTGACAGTGTCTTAGAAAAAGGCAAGGAGGTGTGCACAGGATCTGTGAAAGAATTTCAGGAAATCTTTGACACAGAAAGATCAGTGATTGAGTCCATGGATGGAAAAATTAGGATTCATCACATCTGTTCAAGGCAGACTTATAAAAGACACATCCTTGCAACTTCACCAACACCAATGGAATATTAAAGGCTAAATGTGTAGATCCCATTTCTGGACTTTTCTGCAGTCAGATTCAAGAAAGGTTTACCAGGCACAGGGAAGTAATTCGGGAACTGCAAATGTTCCTCCTTATTAATTATGGCCATTTAAAACCCACCTTGAACAAGATACTGACACACTAATGGAAGAATTTGACCTGTGGTGTAGAAAATGGAAAAAGCTCACACCTGCAGATAAACCAACTAATGCACAGGAAGCATATCTTGTCTGTGATAAACAGGGTTTTTTCCCTCCAAATGTGAAGAAGCTTCTTCAGATTTCTGCAACATTGGCACTGTCAATAGCTATAAATGAAAGGTCATTTTCAACAAATTGATTTCATTAAGTCTATATAAAAATATAGAATTAGTCATAGAATTTAAATTATTTTGTATTATGGACCTACACTTCATAATTCACTAAAAAAATGATATAAGCCCCCTCCCCCCTGCCCAAATTTTCTGTCTACTGACCTGTTGGCAGGGGCCACCTGGTGAAATTATCTGGCAATGTCCTGCTCATCACCAGATTCCTATTACTCCTATGCCTGGTTAGCTTTTAAGGGATGGGCATCAGAGTCATTTGTGGTTTTGGCAATAGTGTCACAGTCACAAGTAAGAATATGACGCAGTTATGATGTCTCACATCTAATTTATGACATCACGTTTTGCTGGCTAGCAAAATATTAGTCTTTTTTTTTAAAGGTACTGGGACTGAACAATAATACCCATATACCTTTTCTTGCCAGTTTTTTAAAAATAGTCTTTTCCTTGAGGGTTTGGAAGATATTGTGGTATTTGAGAAAATACAGCAGCTCAGGAGTCCCCTCCTCTTTCACTTTTACCTCTTTCCAAACTACTCCATAAAAAGAAAATTAGCACTGTGCCGGTGTTAGGATGATACTGGGTAGCGGCCAGGAGCTATCTTTCCCTATTTTTTATGTTCTTTCAGCATCTTTAAACTTAGAGTCAGCCTAGTTCTCTGTAAAATGAATTTCTGAGGCAAGATGAATATGAGGCTGCAAATGAATAGTGAGTGTTGTACTGTTCCATCTCCATCCCCTCTAGTTTGTACTTAGAATAAATTATTTGTCTTACTTTGTATTTTGGAAAGCAGGTTTCTGTTGTTGGAACAGGGCAATGTTTGTTCCACCGACCATAACCCCTGGCTCTGTTATCTCTCCTGCCCACTGAGCATTCAGCTGCTACTAGTCAGAAGGAGGGCATTGGAAGAAGAAACCCTCCTTGTTTTTCAGAAGTGTGGGATGCAAGCCTGGTATCAGTGGTTGGTATCATAGGGTATGTGCCAATGCCCACACTATACTGGGGTCCATCATACACTGCCCTTTCTGCTGTTTGTTCCTTTGCTGTTTCTACAGCCTTCCCAACTGAAGCTGAACATGCAGACTGCTGCTTCCTCATCCATGCTGGCCCCTGACCCAAATACAAGGCAGAGTACAAATCGGGACTGGTAAGGTGCCAGGATCTCAGAATGCCTTGGGTAGCAGAGTCAGCTTGAAATGAAGAATTCCAAACAAAAGCTGAGACCAAACCTGGAAAGATAGTCTGAAGGACAGTTTGATCTGATATCAAGGTTATTAAGTGAAACCAAGGATATTATCATAGAATCATAGAATCATAGAATCATAGAGTTGGAAGAGACCTCATGGGCCATCCAGTCCAACCCCCTGCCAAGAAGCAGGAATATTGCATTCAAATCACCCCTGACAAATGGCCATCCAGCCTCTGCTTAAAAGCTTCCAAAGAAGGAGCCTCCACCACACTCCGGGGCAGAGAGTTCCACTGCTGAACGGCTCTCACAGTCAGGAAGTTCTTCCTAATGTTCAGATGGAATCTCCTCTCTTGTAGTTTGAAGCCATTGTTCCGCGTCCTAGTCTCCAAGGAAGCAGAAAACAAGCTTGCTCCCTCCTCCCTGTGGCTTCCTCTCACATATTTATACATGGCTATCATATCTCCTCTCAGCCTTCTCTTCTTCAGGCTAAACATGCCCAGTTCCCTAAGCCGCTCCTCATAGGGCTTGTTCTCCAGACCCTTGATCATTTTAGTCGCCCTCCTCTGGACACTTTCCAGCTTGTCAACATCTCTCTTGAATTGTGGTGCCCAGAATTGGACACAATATTCCAGATGTGGTCTAACCAAAGCAGAATAGAGGGGTAGCATTACTTCCTTAGATCTAGACACTATGCTTCTATTGATGCAGGCCAAAATCCCATTGGCTTTTTTTGCCGCCACATCACATTGTTGGCTCATGTTTAACTTGTTGTCCACGAGGACTCCAAGATCTTTTTCACACGTACTGCTCTCGAGCCAGGCGTCCCCCATTCTGTATCTTTGCATTTCATTTTTTCTGCCAAAGTGGAGTATCTTGCATTTGTCACTGTTGAACTTCATTTTGTTAGTTTTGGCCCATCTCTCTAATCTGTCAAGATCGTTTTGAATTCTGCTCCTGTCCTCTGGACTATTGGCTATCCCTCCCAATTTGGTGTCGTCTGCAAACTTGATGATCATGCCTTCTAGCCCTTCATCTAAGTCATTAATAAAGATGTTGAACAGGACCGGGCCCAGGACGGAGCCCTGCGGCACTCCGCTCGTCACTTCTTTCCAAGATGAAGAGGAAGCATTAGTGAGCACTCTCTGTGTTCGTCCACTTAACCAATTACAGATCCACCTCACCGTAGTTTTTCCTAGCCCACATTGGACTAGTTTCCTTGCCAGAAGGTCATGGGGGACCTTGTCGAAGGCCTTACTGAAATCCAGGTACGCTACATCCACGGCATTCCCCGCATCTACCCAGCTTGTAGCTCTATCGAAGAAAGAGATCAGATTAGTCTGGCATGACTTGTTTTTGATAAATCCATGTTGACTATTAGCGATGACTGCATTTGTTTCTAAGTGTTTGCAGACCACTTTCTTAACAATCTTTTCCAGAATCTTGCCCGGTATCGACGTGAGGCTGACCGGACGGTAGTTGTTTGGGTCGTCCTTTTTTCCCTTCTTGAAGATTGGGACCACATTGGCCCTCCTCCAATCTGCTGGAACTTCTCCCGTTCTCCAAGAACTCTCAAAGATGGTTGCCAATGGTTCCGAAATGACTTCCGCTAGTTCCTTCAATACTCTGGGGTGTAGTTGATCTGGCCCTGGGGACTTGAACTCATTAAGAGCGGCCAGGTATTCCTGGACGACTTCTTTCCCAATTTGGGGTTGGATGTCCTCCAATCCCTCATCCATATTATAGGAAGCTGGTAGATAGGAGTTGGAGGAATTATGTTTGGTGGGCTAGCAGGATATCAGCCAGCTGGCTTATATGCATGCCTCTGTTTGTTACAATCATACACCGAGCAAAATTGGAGATAAAATGTTTTTTTCAGAATCCCATCCAAGCCAGCTGCAGACAGTACAGCCTTCAAATCCTGCTACTCCTGAGGAATCCTCTGCTTTTTTGGAGCTTATATCTCACTTCCAAAGAGCCAATTTATTCAAAAGGGTCCTTGTTTTTCTCAGACCAAAGGTATGGCTTACCTCAAGGGAAAACATTCTGCATCAGCTGGAAAGTAGCTTGGCCACAACTGACTGTGGCTGTGAAAGTGGTGGATGTTGGAGGTATGGCAGACCCATATCAATAAGTCATACAATGTTCACTATTGTAAAAGAAGGCAAAAGAATAGTTTCTACAGAGATGTACGAAGTTGTCTATAAAAGTCCTGGAGGGACTATTATGGTCTTCAGTGTCATTTATCATTCTTCTAATATACCTGAAGCATTTTGTCATGTTCTTCTTTTGTTCAGTTTGCATCTTATAATAGGGAACAGCCCTGCAATTTGGAGTTGGGAATAAACAACGAAATGGTCCAATTTGCAGATAATACCAAATTCTTCAGGTTAGTTAAAACAATTTAAAAAACTGCAAAGGGCTCCGAAAGGGTGTCTTTGAATAGGATTATTGGGAAAAACATGACAAGTGCAGTTCAGAGAAATTAGTGTAAAACTCCTGACTTTATATCACAGTTCAAGATCACTTGTTATTGCCTGCTACTACCCATAATAAGACCAGAAGACCAAAGATGTCAATAATGTTCCCAGCAATAAACATCAGTGAAAAAAATTATTTTAAAAGATAAAATATTGCAGCAGGTATGAATATATGAAATGTTTTCTTTTAGACAATACATTCTCTTCTACTACTTCTACAGAGTTTGAACTGGAAGTGCTTGAGATGAAGAAAGAGAACTTGAGGTTGTGATGGGATAGCTCCAAGAAAGATCTTACCTAGTATAGGAAATCTGTGTAAAAAACCAATTCCATGTCACAGGTCAGTGGGAAAAATATTGAAAAGAAATGTTCCAAATTCATATAATTATATGAGGCCAGACTATACAAGGAAAAAACAAGGGGATGATAACTCGAGTTTATACAGTTACACATGATTCATAAAAAATTAGTACTCAAAGTCATCAACTGAAGCTGATTGGCAAGAGATTTGGGAGCAATAAAGGAGATATGTGTGTCAACAATATTCCATTTTGGATGATATAGTGATAGCCACTACCTAACAAAAATGCACAGAGGGTGCAAGTGTTGATAGCCAGTTGTCATGATGTTTATATGTGATCTCCCATATGGGAAACAGTTTGCTTGGGAACAAAAATGGCCTGTTCATAGATGCCTGGTTGGATATTTGAACACAGGAAGGTAGGCTACATAGATCTTTGATTCGATTCAGCAGAGCCTTTCGAAATGTTTCATATGATTAACAACCACACTGAACAAATGAATCCATGAAAATTCCCTACTGGGTTGTTTTAAGAAATTTATGCACATTCAAGTCAGATTTCAGCTAACAAAAAGTTGAACAGATATTGATATAAGGCTCTTCTGGCTAAAGGCAGAGAAATAGAATTGTAACTTTATACTTTTTATTAAAGATCGTGCTGGAAGTTTGTTTCTGTGCTCCAGCTATAAAGCACAGTGTTCCACTTCTGCTAATTAATGAGAGCTCAAACTTCATTGTCTGGAAAGTATCAGGTTCATGTTGTACTGGGCACTCAGCCTAACACACACATGGTTGGTATGGCTGAGGCTCAAGCCAGTGTCAATATTCTGCCTGGCTTCCATTGAATTTATTTGGCTTTATGACTAGTACCTATGTGGCTGTTCAGATTTCATCTGTGGTTAAGCAGACTTCGTTCAGTTGCGTAACTGCAGGTGGACTCAGTTTCTTGGGAAATAAGGGAGTCTTCTACCCAAAGTTCCTGTATGTATGGACCCAAGCAGCTCTTGCACACTAAACATTTATAACACTGTAATTCCGCATTGGAATAATAGTAAACATGATGCACCACTTACCAACTGCAATGGAAGGAGTGGTTCATGACAGATAATAGACGCTGTTTCACATTACACAATCGTAGTTCTTTGACTCCACCTTAACTGCCATGGGTTCATCCTATGAAACCCTGGGATTTGGAGGTGAGTACTCTGAATTTTCGGCCAGATTGTGTTGGTGCAGCCTTTCCCAACATTTTCAGCCTGCAGGAACCCTTGAAATGATATATATGACTCAGGGACCCCTGCAGAAATAAACATAATTACAGCTAAAGAACATCTTGGTTTACCATACTGTAGTGTTTCCCTAAACTACAAACCTTCAGATTCTATCAGATTCAGCCATGGCAGTTAAGACAGTACCATAGGCCTTGGATACCGTCGACCACGGTATCCTTCTGGGACGCCTCACGGGGATGGGTCTTGGAGGTGCTGTTTTGCAGTGGCTCCGGTCATTCCTAGAGGGTCGATCTCAGAAGGTGTTACTGGGAGACACCTGTTCAACACCACAACCTTTGTCTTGTGGGGTTCCTCAGGGCTCAATATTGTCTCCCATGTTGTTTAACATCTACATGAAGCCGCTGGGGGAGATCATCCGGAGTTTCGGGGTACGGTGTCATCTGTACGCGGATGATGTCCAACTCTGTTACTCCTTTCCACCTGCTACTAAGGAGGCTGTCCAGGTCCTGAACCGGTGCTTGGCCACTGTGACGGTCTGGATGAGGGCGAACAAATTGAAATTGAATCCAGACAAGACAGAGGTACTCCTGGTCAGTCGCAAGGCCGAACAGGGCATAGGGTTACAGCCTGTGTTGGACAGGGTCGCACTCCCCCTGAAGACGCAGGTTCGCAGCTTGGGTGTGATCCTGGAACCCCAGGTTTTGGCGGTGACCAGGGGAGCATTTGCACAGCTAAAGCTTGTGCGCCAGCTACGCCCGTACCTTGGGAAGTCTGACTTGGCCACGGTAGTCCACGCTCTGGTTACATCCCATTTAGACTACTGCAACGCTCTCTACGTGAGGTTGCCTTTGAAGACGGCTCGGAAGCTTCAACTAGTCCAGCCATGATTCTAACAGGAGCGGAGCGCAGGGAGCATACAACCCCCCTGCTGCACCAACTCCACTGGCTACCGATTTGCTACCAGGCTCAATTCAAAGTGCTGGCGTTGGCCTTTAAAGCCCTAAATGGTTCCGGTCCAAGCTACCTATCCGACCGCATCTCTGCCTATGAACCCACTAGGACTTTGAGATCTTCCGGGGAGGCCCTGCTCTCAATCCCGCCTGCCTCACAGGCACGGCTGGCGGGGACGAAAGATAGGGCCTTCTCAGTGGCCCCGCGGCTGTGGAACGCCCTTCCCACGGACATTAGACTAGCTCCATCATTAATGGTATTCCGCAAAAAAGTGAAAACCTGGTTGTTTGAGCAGGCGTTCAAATAGTCAGTGCAATGAATGTAATGAACATAGGAATGGAACAATGGATGACGGATCTGGATCATGTTTTTAGTGATGAGACGCTAGTGAATGGCTATTGCTGTTAATTGTATATTGTTAATTGTATACTTTTCTATAATATGTTATGATGTTTAACTGTTTTTATACTGTGTGATGGTAGCATTGAATTTTTGCTGTTCTTGTTAACCGCTGTGAGTCGCCTAAGGACTGAGAACAGCGGTATACAAATAAAGTAAATAAATAAGTAAATAAATAAATAAATAAATAAGAAGGACGTCTTTCTATCTCAGGCCATCCCTTCCATTGTGTTTCCTATAATGGAAAGAAAAAGTTTCTATTTTTTTTTAAATGAGACATGTCACATTATCACAGGATGTTTATATCCCACACCAGTACAGAAATTATATGGTTAGCTGTTATTTATTTATTTACGCTATTTCTACCCCACGCATATCAGCTCGAAGGCGACTCAGGGCGGTTGCACCACCTGACATCCACCAGGAAGTAGCAGCCAGCAATGAAAGGACCAAGGCATTGACATCTTTGGCCCATCCTCTGTTCGGATATCAGCCAGCATGTCAATGCCTTAAATCAAGAAACAGCTTCCTAAGACCTACAGAGATATTCACAGGAACACCTCAGCAACTGAGAGTCCAAAAGTGGCAGGCTAAAACCCAGCACCTCAATCAGTGGCTGAGACAGGATCTGAAACTCCCTCCTGGGCACACAGAAGAGTGGATGACCTAGAAGGTGCTGAACAGGTTACGCTCTGGCACCACAAGACACAGAGCTACAAAGTGGAGTCCACGACATGCTAGTGCAGAGAAGAGCAAATGACTAGACCTACTACAATGCAACCTGAGCCCTACCACATGCACAATGGAGGACATCTTTACAGCCACACAAGAGGCACTCCAAGTGGATAGCTTCTGGTCAAAGGGCATTTAGCATAATGCCAAGTTTTTTTAAAAAAAAAAACCTTTGCATTTTTAAATGCATTCTAACTGTACTCTCAACTTGTTCTGACACAATAAATATTTTTATTTTCTGTTACCAAAAGCTGCACAATGAAGTATCTTGTGCAGTTAGTTCACAGACACCAGGTTGTGCTTTACTCCTGATTTTTCCTGGTTTCTTCATCCACCCTGCAAGCTCTTCCCTACTTAATTAGCCACATGTCCCACAGCTTATTTTACTCTACTCCTTGATTTTCTCTGCCCAAGAGCTCTCTTTGAAATGTCAGCCACTGTTCCTGCTTTGGCTTAAATGTAACTCCTTTCATTCAGATGATGCAGCCCAATTTTGTTGTTGTGAACTGCTACCAAGTTGACTTCAACTTATAGTGATCCCATTAGTGAGAAACCTCCAAGTCCACAAAAGCCCAGTTTGGGTATTTCAGACTCAGAGCCATGGCTTACTTGATTGAGTCTATCCATCTGGGATGTGATCTTCCTCTTTTCCTGCTGCCTTCTATTTCACTAAGCATTATCATATTTTCTAACTAGTCATGTATTCCCATGATAGAACCGGAACATGACAGTTTAGTCAACTTGGCTTGTAGAAAGAGTTCAGGCTTGGTTTGTACAAATTGTGCTTCCTATCTTCTCAGTCCCAGCTCTCCCAACAGATGTTAGATCAGAGAAAGACCTCCTACATGAGTGAAAATTCAATAAGATTTTTGAACCACATTGACTTGTGGTCAACTCTGGGGAACACAGCTGGCAAATACGTGTGCTTGTGTATGCATGTGTTTGAATGGTACATGTTGGAGGAAGTGTGTGGGGGATATTTATGTAGACGGATGTGTGAAATATGTGTGTGTGTGAGAATGGGGTATGTGACCTTTTCCCCACCATCCATGGAAAAAAGTATGGGGTAAAAAAGATATCAAACTCCTTCCTTCATGGTATTGTAAACTATCAATGTACAGGGTTAGTCAAAATGCATAGGCCAATAAGCCATTCAATTGAATGGCAGATTGGCCTATGCATTTTGACTAACCCTGTATAATTTCATTAATTGGAAATGATACCTCTACTGTAATTCAGTGTGCTTTAAAGTGTGTACCTAAAGTGTGCCGTTGTGTAGTTTCTATAGTTTATATCAGTAGAGAGGCTTTAATAAACAAAAGGTTGTTAATACAAAATGTTTAATCTTGTTCTGAGTTATAAGAGATAGATTTTTACTGGAATACAATGTTTTCACAATGCATCGTGATAAGTAAAAAAACATAACATTGAGCTTTATATATATATATATATATATATATATATATATATATATATCAGTGCTCATATTACATAGTTCTAAAAATCAAAACAAATGCTTTCAATTGGCAAGCCATATAAAGATGTCAGTTACTTTTCAGGAAATTATATTTAATATACTCTACAGTACAGAGACGAGGAGGGAACTGCTATGAACTATATTTAACCCCCACTGTACTAAATGGTGCATTTCCACATAAGTTATGGTTTTTAATCTAACTTAAACCACTATGTACATGGACACTGTGTTTTCTCTATTCTAATAACTCCCGTTTTAGGCCTACCAACCTTTTTTGAAGTCATTTCCCAGGACAGCAGACTTCATAGAAGCTTGCACAATGTCTCAAATTTTACTTTTCTCTTCATTTCTTTGGAAATCTAGTACTGTATTAAAAAACTGAAGCCTTAATTGGATATCCCTTTGTAGATATAAAACATACTGACCAGCCTGGGGGTGGAGTCTGAATGGCAGGATAAGAGACCTCTCTGGGGGACCATCTGCGTTCAGTCCTCATATTTCATTTGCATTGGAGTCCTTCCAGTGATCTACATTTAGCCCACTGCGCCCCTGATTAATATTTTAAAGATATTTTACTAGCACTTTAAATGAAGTTTTCTCCTGAGAAGATTAATTACTTGTGAAAGATATTGAAATCTTGTTATTCCAATATTTCATCCAGATAAAATTTAGTGTGCGTATGAAGTTAATAATATCACAAGAATGGGTGTAGTTTAAAATGTACATCAACTCACTTGTCTTTTTGTCATGTAACTATGTGAACGTTGCAGAAATCATATGGTCATAATGTTATAAACAAGTATCCATGTAATGTGATCTTTCAGATACGCACACACTAGAGGTCCCCTGCCATGCGTTGCTGTGACCCAGTCTGTTGATCTGGAAAATAAAGTAATGAGAAAGTGTTGGTTTCTAATATATGTAATTTATTTATGCTTGTGGGAAAACAGTATTTCTTGCTGTTTCTTTGTCAGTGTTGATGTGGAGAGTGTCTGGTTTGCCCACCCTGGAACATGCAACACACCATTGTCCTTCTTTAAGGGTCCCTTTCAAATCTATGATACTATATGTGTGTGTGTGAATCATATCTATCTATCTATCTATCTATCTATCTATCTATCTATATCTTTATCTATCTATGGCTGGATGGCTCTTTGTCAGGAGGACTTTGATTACGTTTTCTTGCCCTGATGAAGGGAGTTGGATTGGATGGCCTTAAGTATTTTCTGTTGGTTATGGGGGTTCTGTGTGGGAAGTTTGGCCCGATTCTGTCGTTTGTGGGGTTCAGAATGCTCTTTTATTATAGGTGAACTGTGAATCCCAGTGACTCCAACTCCAAAATGTCAAGGTTTATTTCCCCCAAACGCCATCTGTGTTCATATTTGGGCATATTGAGTGCTTGTGCCAAGTTTGGTCCAGATCCATCATTCTTTGAGTCCACAGTGCTCTCTGGATGTAGGTGAACTACAACTCCCAAACTCAAGGTCAATGTCCACCAAACACTTCCAATATTTACTGTTGGTCATGGGAGTTCTGTGCGCCAAGTTTGGTTCAATTCCATCATTGATGGAGTTCAGTATGCTCTTTGATTGTAGGTGAACTATAAATCCCAGCAACTACAACTCCCAAATGACAAAATCCTAATTTGTTGAGTGATGGTCACTCCTTATGTTGTGAGACGTTTTGTTGCCAAATTTGGTGTAATTTCGTTCATTGGTTCTTTTGTTTTTAAGGTACTCATTATGCACAGAGCATTTTTAAATATATAGATATATATATTTTAAAATCAGTATAGCATGACATACATACACGTGCTTTTGAGAGTATTCTTAAAATATTTTCTTCCATATAGATGTATATTTTTACTGAGAAGCAATAGAAGAAGTCTGTCAAATGAGACTTAAACTCTCAAGTCTCCCAAATCCAACATCCAAGGAGTCCCATCCCATTATAAACAATGGTGTAGTAAAATGGCATTTGGATTTCAGCTCCCACAGCTCCTATCAGCTGGTAAGCTGGCTGGGGTTTCTGGGAGTTAAAGTCCAAAACACCTGGAGACCCAAAGGTTGGGAACCACTGCCTAAGATAAAATGGCAAAATCAAGGTTTGCTTTTGAGTTTCCTAAAAAGATATTTTCTAGTCTTGAATAGCTGATACTGTTGGGATAGGGAAAAGATTCACCATTTCAGGCTAGTACAAAAGTTTACATCTTTGCTCTGGATACCGAAACATATACGTGAACATGTTAATTGTGGACAGAATTTATATTCCTAACTTTCTTTACAAGAAACAGAAAATAGTTCAGGGCATTAAAGAGAAGGTCAATGCTAGTTTTACGTTTTCCTGGGATGAACTTTGGTCTCATCATTTGACCCTCTATTCAATAAGGGGGATTATTCTTTTTTTAATTAAAAGTTAAGGTGCAGTACTTACATTAACCTGTAGATAAGCTGAATCAAGTTGTTTTTTTTTTTAACTATACAGATTCCTTGTTTTATATGTGCCCTCTTCAGATTTGGCAACTTCCTGCTGCGACTACAAAAAGCACGTTGCATTTGTTGGAAAGTCAGCTGTATGGTAGATTTTTTTAAAAAACGTATGTATCAATAGTGGGCCAGTAAGCAGCTGTGAGTGTGCATATTTGTTGTGTGTATTTTTGTGTTGGAAGCAACTTGTGAAACTGCAAGTCGCTTCTGGTGTGAGAGAATTGGCCAACTGCAAGGCCATTGCCCAGGGGGTGTGCAGATGTCTTACTGTGGGAGGTTTCTCTCATGTCCCCGCATGAGAAGTTGGAGCTGACAGACAGGAGCTCACCCTGACTCACAGATTTGAACTGCCAACCTTCAGGTCGGCAATTCAGCTGGCACAAGGGTTTAACATTATTATTATTTATTATTTATTAACCATATTTATATACCGCCTTTCTCAGCCCGAAGGCAACTCAGGGCGGTTTACAAATGGCACAATTCGATGCTTACAAAACAAAGAACAATTAAAACATTTAGCATAAATAACATTTGATATTTGATAAAATAAAATAAAACCGATAAAAATATAAATCCACAGTGTCTCATTACTAACATGTTTGTAATGTAAGAATGCTAGCATGAGAGTGTGAGGTGCATGGAATAAGGAAAATATTATATTGTAGGAGCTTAACAAGATGCACGTTTTATATTCACAGTTCCAGCAGCAGCAAGATTTTCACCTGCAATTTCTAAATCATTTTATCAACTCATTCATTTTCCATTTTTTATACCAAACTCAAATCATTATTGTCTGTATAAATTTAGAGGACATGAAGGTTCTTCATCTTGGGAAAACCATGATATAGTTAAGTTAAAAATAACAAAAGAGGACAGGTTTATTCACAGTTTGCACCAACCACTTCTGGTCTCTTGTGGATAGAAACACGGCAGATCCTACACCTATCCCATTACTAAAACTTGAATTTATAAACAGAGGAACAGAGCTTTAGTTTATGAAACTTGCACTTTTCAACTCAGGATCAATATGAGGAATCATTAGTAATAACCTTGTTTATTATCTTTCCTCACAATTCCTGGTATTTAAACAAGATCACACCTACCTTGAACATTTCTGGGATACAATAATATAGACATAGTGTGAATGAGTAAATATTTATGAGCGCATCTTTAATGTAACATACTCCATATTTTAGGGCCAAAAAACCCAAACTTAACTACTTTTTCAACAAGAGTGTAGAACCTAATTCTCTCCTCATTGTTCATTCTTTACCCATGGCTTAAAGAGTGTATTGCGGACATAGATGCAAAGGTGCCAACAACCAACAAAACCCATCAAATCCAAGAAACTATGTCCCAAGAATTTATTCCTGTAGACCAGTCTGGAAGGTCCATGTTCTAACATGACCGTTTTCTCATCCAGTTTAATTCTGGATAATTCTCAGGTTTTCCTTCCTCTTCTGTTTTACTAGCATCGTTGTAGATGTACGGAAATACAGATTCATTCCATGAGAATGAACGTTGGAGTCAGGATGATGTTTTTCATGGGGGGGGGGGGAGGATTGCCCCAACAGGACATATCTACTGGACCTAGCAGCATCATATGGGAAAGGGGGGGGGGCATGTCTTCAGAGTGGACCCTTCTTATGTTCAATTTGCAATGTGATGTAGACTCATGCACATGAAAGACAAGCTCTGATAGGGGTTCCTGAAAGACAAGGACAACATCATTCAACAGCAGTCAAGGCCTTCATCCAGTATGAGCTCTATTGACAATCCTCCAATATACTGGCATTCTTACTTCTACTCCTTCCAGTTAACAACCTCTCTGATCATTTGAACTGGGCACAAAGAGGGCAAATTGGTCACTCTGCACAAGCTAACCATTTACTCCCCATGCATTCACATTCTTTTGCGGTCTGACCCCCAACATCTCTATTTTCTGTCTGTCTTTGAATTTCTGGCTAATTAGGCGACTCTGCGTTCCCTATGCGACTGGCCTTTTGTGCAGAGTTTGTAATTAGAGTGGCTGTGTAGTGCTCTATTAATTGCAAGAATTGTGATTTTTAGATTAATGAGTTAATTGCTAATATCTGCTTACAACATTCCCTCAAGATGTATTACATTACAGTAAATAAACCTCATGTGTGGGATACAAGACGTTCAAAGGAAACTGCCACTATACCTTCGGAACTGTTAGATAGTTACATGAATATTTATTCGAGATGCAGTATTTGTTGAATTGGATTTCTCGTGGTACAAATCACTAATTTGTATGTAAAATAAAATATTTCTGTGGGAGGATGTTCAAATACCCTCAATGTGAAAAACAATTCACTCGTAGGCTGAGGTCCTGTATGAGTATTAAATTCTACCAGCATTCTCTAATTGGATTTCACCTTTTGCTCCCATGAACAAACCAAGTTGATGAAGCCAGGGTTCAACCTTCTCCAGTCAATAGCCTTCTCTGTAAACAAAAATAGGGTTTATTTTACAAATAATAAATTTAAAATATTTTGGATTACCAAAAATTATGAAGATAAAGTAATGCATTAGACCAGGGGTCCTCAAACTTTTTAAACAGAGGGCCAAGTCACAGTCCCTCAAACTGTTGGAGGGCCAGATTATAATTTGAAAAAAACATGAATGAATTCCTATGCACACTGCATGTATCTTATTTGTAGTACAAAATCACTTAAAAACAATACAATGATTAAAATGAAGAACAATTTCAACAAATATAAAATTATTAGTATTTCAGTGAGAAGTGTGGGCCTACTTTTGGCTGAGATAGGATTGTTGTTGTTGTGTGCTTTCAAGTAATTTCAGACTTAGGTTGACCCTGAGTAAGGGCCAGGTAAATGACCTTGGAGAGCCGCATCCGGGCCCCGGGCCATAGTTTGAGGACCCCTGCATTAGACTCTCAGTTAAATAGCATTCATAGAGATGCTAGATTCCAGATAAATGTAGTTTCTGGAAACTTGAGAATTACTATTAAAAATAGCTCTAATACTATACCACATACTATACCATACCATAAAATAATAATAATAATAATAATAATAATAATAATAATAATAATAATCCTTTGTTTATAACCTGTCCTATCTCTCCAAGGGGAGTGTGGTTTCCAACAAAAGTAACAAAGTGGCAAACATTCAATGACAAAAATGGACAAATGACAAATCAAATCAAAACAATAAATAGAACAATCTCTATATAAACTTATAAAACTAACAAAAATAGCTGAAAATGAAACTTAAATAAACATAATATGACATATCTTGCACAATTACTACCTAAAAGACTCTTAAAAGTTAAACTTAAAAGATATTAAAAGCACTAGATGGTTTACGGCATTCAAATGGCTGAGGTAGGTGTCTGATATAGAGATGTACTAGGCCTCCTTGTCTCCATGTGCTATGTGTTTATGTTTTAAAAACATGTGTTTATGTTTTAAAAACATAAATATGTTTTTAAAAGCTTTTCAAAGGAGATGACAAGGGGGCCATTTTTAGTTCTTTAGGGAGGGAGTTCCAGAGGTGGGGAGCGATCACATAGAAAGATCCCTCATTCCTTCCATCCACGTTTGAGATGAGGGTGGGACAGAGAACAGGGCTTTCTCTGCTGACTGCAGTGTTTGTACTGGTTTGTATGAGAAGATGCATCTTTTTAAATAGTCTGGGCCCGAACCATTTAGGGCTTTATAAGTAATAACCAACACTTTGTATTTAGCCTGGAAGCAGAATGGCAGCCAGTGGAGCTGCCATAACAAGGGAGTGGTTCTTTCCCTGTATAGAGGTCCAATTAGTAACCTGGCTGCCGATCTCTGAACCAGTTGCAGCTTCTGAATTATCTTCAAAGGCAGCACCACGTAGAGAGCATTGCAGTAGTCCAGATGGGATGTGCCTAAGGCATGGACTACCATGGTCAGATTTGGCATCTTGAGGTATGGGTGCAGCTGGCACACGTGTTTTAATTGTGCAAAGGTGCTCCTGGGCACTGCTGACACCTGGGGTTCCAAGGTCAGCAATTAATCCAGAATCTCCCCTAGACTGTGAACCTGTGTCTTCAGGGGGAGTGTGACCCCATCCAACACATACTGTAACCCCACACCCTGATCCGCCTTCCGACTGACCAGGAGTACCTCTGTTTTGTCTAGATTTAATTTTAACTTATTAACCTTCATCCAGTTCATTACTGATGGCAGGCACTGGTTTAGGAGCAGGACACATTTCTGTAGTTTTCCTAGTACAGGTTAAGCATCTCGTATCCAGAATTTCAAAATCTGAAATACTCCAAAATTGACTCCCATCTCCACTATATCTCTTGATATATGTACAGTACATTGCAAACATCTAGAGTTGGGAATCCAAAATCCAAAACACTTCCGGTCCCAAGCATTTTGGAGAAACATAGAGGTTGGTCTTCAGTCTTCCCCAGCTGAACCTCTTCAGTTGTGTAGGGCTAAAAAAAAAATCCCCCCCCCCCCATCCTCAGTTTGTTAGCTTTGATACGAGCTGTAATTCAGCACATTTGAAGTTCCCCAGGTTAGTCTTGAGTGTTTCTCTGAAGTTCTTTAGTGCTTTCTAAAAAATTGCAGTGTGCCATTGGGCTCTGTGATGTTCGTACAAACAAACACTCTGCCTTGGAACTATTCAATACTGTCAGATTTTCTTTGCTGTGAAGCTAAATTAAGTAGTAGTGGTAGCAGTCTTTAAAGATGCATATGTTTCAGTCCCAATGTTTGTTTGTTCTGATTTAAATCCTACTCTATTCAGTGCCATATATTCCCACAGAAATGTTTGTAGAATTCCAATCCCAAATTGGTTCTAAACACTGTACTATCACATTCCATTCAATATCTTTTATATTGTTTGTGCCATTTATATAGCGTGTAAACACAGGCAGAGAAGACAAAGGATGCATCTTCATTCGGAATTTAAAGTAATTGACAGTACTTAAGCTGCCATGACTCAATACTATGAAATCCCTGGATTTGTAATTTGCTGAGGCACTAGCACCCAGAAGGCTGAAGACCTTGTAAAACTACAACTTTCATCACCCAATAGCATTGAGAGTAAAAGTACTGTTGTGTCCAACTGCATTAATTCTGCAGTGTAGATGCATCCAAACAGAACATGTATGTTACTGACGTACATCACAATGGAAAGCAAAATAATTCGGGTTTTAGCAAGTGGGGGAAGCCTGCAGAGCTTGGAAAAGTTCCTTTTTTGGACAGCAACTCCCATGCTGGTTGGAGGACTCTGGCAGCTGACATTCAAGAAAGTAACTTTTCCAAGCATTGGGAGAATGCAGCAGTTAGTGAGTGCAATTTGAAACTCCTGCCGACTATGGTTGGTATTATTTTAAAACACCTCTCTAAACTGTTTGCCAAGATCTCTTATTTTATTCCAAGCCTCTCTTTTCTCATCAGCTTCCTAATGTCCTATTTTAGCCAAATTGTACATTCCTAATTCCTAGGTAATGAGAGTCCAGCCATTTGGATGCTACTGTCTTGTTAATTTCCAACACTATTTTATCTTGATTGGAAACTCAGTGTATGCAGAGTATTAGATTTCTGCCCCTTCTTTAAGGAGCTCATGGTAGTATTTTGTTTTCTACCCATCTTAGTGAGAAAGATGATGTCCTGAATTGGAGACTAGTTGAAGGTCCAAGAAGAGAACAGCTCTCTGGACTCGGGGTTTCCTGGCTCACTTTAGCCATTGTACTTCACTGTCATTGATCATCTGACATTGTGCACAAATTATCTGTGTGATTTTAAATGAAACTATCTTGATTTCCATGATTTGTTCCTATTTCTAGGGCACGTGAACCATGTCGACTTGCACCAGAAATAGAAAAGAATGAAAGAAACAGAAAATGCCACAAATGATGCAAATTCTGCAGTTCCATGATCACTTGTATGCAAATAGCTTGGCAGTTGCTAATCAGGCGATAATAGACATTTCAAAAGCTGAAATAAGGCAGCAAATAGCCTACACCCCAGTAAATAGTCTCTCCAATGACTAGGATGTAATGAGACACTATTTGGATGTATTTTCACAAATCGCACAAGTAAGCCTGAGAGAAGTGATGATCCCAAAGGAAGATAGCTTATGCAGAAGACCCTTTGTATTTTGGATTTAGTTCCAGGACCATCCCGTGAATATCAAAATCTCTGGATGTTCAAGTCCCACTATATACAATGATGGAGTACAGTGATATCTCTCATATAAAAGACACCATCACAATTGTTCTAACACAGGATTGCTATATTACTAGCTGGAGTTTACCTATCTTACAGTTTGACACTTACATTGGATTCCAGTCTATTTTAAGGGTTTATTTAAATGCCACAAAGGTTTGGGATCCAGTTACCCGAATGCCCATCCATGCTTATTCAAACTGTAAGGTATTCTTCTGAAGTTCAATTCTGCCAGATTAAGTCAGATAACACCAATGAAAAGGTATTTTTCCCGTTACAAAAGAGCTTTGTAATATTTCAGATTCCCCCCCCCCCCCCCACCCCGGTTCATCTTTTACCTCTTAAATAGCTTGCTATGGCTTGGGCCTCTCATCACTCTGAATTTTGTTTTGCCATCATAATCCTGTCTTGTTTCTGACTTTATGATCTGTTTTGAATGTAAACTTTTTTTTAAAAAAATGCTTATTGTAAGAGTATTTTAAACTTTGTTATGGAAGTGGTACACAACTGTTGTGAACAAATAAAAACAAAATATTGTACTCGATTCCAGAATGTGGAAGCAACATATGTATCTTTCCATTGGGAAATAGACTTGACTTCCTTTGCATACAGATATGTAAAAACCATTTGCTCACATAGAAATGGCTGAGAAGTAACTAGACTTGGCCACAGAACTGTTTTCTTTCACTTCATCCGTTCTTTCGTTACCTTCAAGAGCACACAACAAGAAGGCCCCTCCCGGTACAAAAATCAGCTAGACACGAAATCAAGCAGGAGCTGATCTAGCTCCTCACCTGCTTTTTGTGAGCATGTGGCTCTCCATGCCTCCTTGCCTTGGAAAGAGTGGGTGTGTGAGTGGGTGTGTGATGTTCAGACCCAAAAAGTGTGCACACCTGCCTGTAGCCAAGCGCCTTCTCTAGAGTAAGAATGAGAACTTGCCTCCTTGCCTTAGACAGAAAGTGTTTCGTGTAGGCCCAAAAAGCGTATGCGCCTGCCTGCAGTCAAGCACCTACTATAGAGTAATAATTAGAACTTGTCTCCTTGACTTGGAAATAGAGCTTATGTGTCATGCAGGTCCAGAAAGAACGTGTGCCTGCCTACAGCCGAGCGCTTCCTCTAGAGTAAGAATGAGAACTTGCTCCTTGCCTTGGAAAGAATGTGTGTGTGTGTGTGTGTGTCATGCAGGCCCACAAAGCGCACGTGTTTGCCTGCAACCAAGCACCTCCTCTAGAGTAAGAATGAGAACTTGCCGCCTTGCCTTGGAAAGAGGGTGCATGCATGCATGTGTGGTGTGCAGGCCCAGAAAGCACGTGTGTCTGTCTGGAGTCATGCACCTCTCCTGTAGAGTAGAAACAGGTAAGAAGCCTCCTTAAAGTGCATGCCTGCCTGCAGCTGAGCACTTCTACTCTAGAGTAAAACAGCTGTAATGCCTAAAATGATGGGAAGGGGAGCCTGGGGAGCTCCTGCCAACATAATGGGCCAATAGAAAATGTATCTTTTGGCACCCCAGAGTGAAAACAATATCTGCCCTCCTGATTTCAGGAGGCTCCCAAAAATGGATCTGAGCCCCCACCGAAAGTCATGAATTATAAACAACACCCTCATTGCAAAAAGTGCACATTCTTCACTTTGAGCTTAAAAGTAGTTTAATATTCTGTTCCAATTATACAGGACAGCCCAGCATACAGTTATCCTTTAAGCATTTGCAATGTATTTGTTTTCTAATTCCCTTCTTCACATTATAAGGTGTGGATATCAACTAAACACATTGTATCAGTGCAAGTCTTTGAAGTTGATAGCCTTAAACAGATTCCAAACTATTTCATTACCTGATACTGTCCATATCACTAAGATAGGAAAGAATAATATATTCGCTTTATTGATTAACCACATTTAAGCCAATTTGTAAAGACACTGAACTTTAAAGACATTCAGTTTTGATAGCCAGGGAGGAGTAGCCATAAACACACCTCTAACTGTTTGTTTTGAAACACCTGGCACACTTATCAAAACTACACAGCCATCAATCTTTAAACCAAATGGATCAACACAAGGATTATCTATGTAATTTATATGGAAGGGTTAATGGGAGTGATTTCAAGGATGTAGATGTTCAAGTAGTAAGTCTGTTGACTCGAAACCAGTAGGATAGATTACACCCAATCTGTGCACAAAATTTCAGAAAGACTTAGATCAGAACTTATTCAAAAATACAAGGTGTATAGGAAGAAAGAAGAAGAAAATAGTCTTCACTGTCACCAGAATGCATGCATTTCCAAAAGAGACAATTTGCCAGGTGTCAGCAAGTCCTTTTATTCGCATTTGCAAAAAGATGGGAATTTGAACATTTTCCACCAATGCACACATAGCTATTTGTAGAGAGGCAAAAAGTAATACATGTTTCTTGACTCTTGCCAATAATTCAATTCAGTAGGTTTTTTTATGTACAAGTCTCTCCCCTCCACTTATACTTTCCAAAAAAAAAGAATACATTTGCCAGCTGGGGGAAAGTGTGACATTTGATAAAGAATATCAGGCATCTTTAAACTAGTGTGACTCATTGAGATACAGGCAAAATCTAGTTTTAACTCGAACGTCTTTCATATTAAATAAGCATAGTATATAAAAGCAGGAGCATAACAGAAAATACATTATTCGATCGACCTGTGTGCTGATCAAATGGATAGTCCAATTCATAGATGAGCTCATTTCACTTTGAAAAGGATTATTTGTTTCGAGATTATCCTTGCTGAACTAGCATTCATAATATGATTTGTATGAGGTTTGAACCAGCCTGGCAGCTCTGAAAATTGTATCGTCTTTGCTAAAAATCATGCTAGGTATATTCTTAAGCACAGCACCCATGTAAAAACTCTGCATCATCAGTGTCTATATTTGCATATGCAAATGAGCTTATTTTAAGAGACAGTTTGTTCCACTTTACGATGGGTGTGATGTTTTAAGGGGAGAAAATCCATATACCTTACACAAAGGTATGATCTGTCACTGAAGGAAAGAAGAAAAGTTTGGGTTTGGTATTTTCCCTGGTTGATGTTGAGCAAATTGAAAGCCAATTCACAGGCCTGGAAATTAAATGTGAAAATTGCTGTAATAGTGAACCCAGGGAGAACTACTTACCGGCTGAGGCTGACCTAAAGATAAGGGAGTGACGTCTATATATTCAACTGATTTCCTAGAGAAATGTAAGTTTCAACCACCTCAGAACTTGCAGAATATTCATCCCACTTGAAGAAGGAAAGAGAAAGGAAGTCAGAAGTTAAGGGAACAGCCAAATCCATCAGTTATATCTATGACTGAGCAGTGCTGAGATGGAGGATGCATCAACACTGTTGAATTTATGTAGTTTGACACCACTTTAACTGCCATGGTTCAATACTATGACTGGGAATGCAGTTTGGTGAGGCACCAGCACATTTTGGGTAAAGACCATGTAAAATGACAGCTCTCACCATTGCATCGCCTTGAGTCATGTTAGTTAATAGAGATTTGCAATCCATTCAAATGGTTCAAAAGCCATTGCAAAAGTGTGTGTGTGTGTGGGGGGGGGGGGGTGGCACTTCATTTCTAAAGTGTTTCTAAAGTATAGTTTGCAAAAAATCATTACTATAACGAGAGTAATGAAATTTCATTACTATTTCGTTATAGTAATTGCACATAATTACTATAATTGGGGGAACTTCAGGGGCTTCTTTCTCCCTTATATTTAAAGATATTGTAGTGAAACTTGCTACAGTGGTAGAACACATTTGCCACTGTTAGCCCACCAAATTTCAGAACATTTCACATATCCATGGATTTTGGGGGATTTTCAAATTTTTATAAACAACATTTTAAAAAAGATTACAAGAGCTATCTACTTGAATTGTATATATAATGCACAAGATAACCAGGCCACCAATCCCCAGAAGTTTCAGAAAAATTCATGCATCTAAAGATTTTGGGGGATTTTTAAAATTTTAGGCAAAAATAATTTATTCCCTCACAAAGCGACAACAGCAATTCCCTTGAATGCCTGTCTGTCTTTATGACACACAACCACATTACTTCAACATAGCACATATTTATAGGATTGTTTACTTAAGTCCTCTGTGCAGATGCAATAATTTTATTTATTATTATTGGACTGACTCTAAACTGCTGGCTGCAGCAGCCTTCACTGGGCTTTCAGATGCTGAGCATTGCATTCTGGGAAATGTAGTTTAGGACAGGGCCTTTTGCATTCTCTGTAGTATGGGGCCTCGCCTTCCCAAACTAGATTTAAATTGGATGTGTTCTCAGTCGCCTGCCCATTAACTTTAGTCCTGCCCCCAGCGCCTTCCTTATGGTGATCGGGCCAAAGAAAAAGGATTGGTTTTTAAAGTACTTTATGTTTTCTTGGCTTTACCAAAGTTGCTTAATGCTTGTACTGAAAATTAAACTGACCGTGGGAGGCATCCAAATATTACAGAATCTTAACAAAAATTATTGGTGTTTCAGTTTCTAAATTCCCCAAACCCCCCCCCCCCTTTCCTGCAATTTTTCTGATATTGATCCATATGCACGAATTTAACGAATTTGATCCGAAATATGAATTAAAATGAAATTATGTACAACCCTAGTAGTTAAAGAGGTGTCAAACTGCGCTAATTCTATAGTGCAGAAGCACCTACAGAAAGCTGAGAAGCCTATTGAAAACAACCTCCCATAAACAAAGGCTCAAATCATAACCCAAGTCTTAAATCACTACACCATACTGGCTCTCCAATTTAAAATAACTAACGCAAAATAAGGGCTACTTATAATTACTATGATGTATTCATAAGTATTGTGTACTTCCACTACCTCTCATTCTCTCAATCATTCAAGGGTTTGGGTTTCTCTCTCTCTCTCTCTCTCTCTCTGTATAAATGTGTCATGATGTATTGTTTTAATATTTTATTTATTTATTTATTTATTTATTTGATTTGATTTGATTTGATTTGATTTGTATATCGCCACTCCCAATTTGGCTCAGAGAGGTTTACAGCAGTAGATTAAAACAATACAACCAACTTTAAAATACAACAAAAACGCGAAACAGACATAGTCCCGAGTTATTCATCCATCGAAAGCTTGTCAGAAAAGAAAGGTTTTACAGGCTTTCCGAAAAGCAAGTAGCTCTTAGATGGTTCGGGTTTCAACTGGCAAGGCATTCCATAAATAAGGGGCCACAATCAAGAAGGCTCTCTGCCTAGTAGAGGACAGATGATAAGTCCATATGTTAGGGACTTCAAGCAAATTTTGGTCCTCGGACCGAAGTAATCTCTGGGGTTGGTAGGGGGATAAGCGGGCCCTCAGGTACGCCGGCCCCAGACCATATAAGGCCTTAAAGGTTAGTACCAGCACCTTGAAAGTAATCCGGTACTCAATCGGAAGCCAGTGCAGCTGTTGTAGAATTGAGGTGATACGACACCTCGCCGGCACCCCAGCAAGAAGACGAGCCGCCGCATTTTGCACCGGCTTCAGTTTCCGGATCACTGACAAAGGAAGGCCAATGTAGAGGGCATTACAGTAGTCAAGCCTCGAGATGACCGTCGCCTGGATCACCGTAGCCAGGTCGTTCCTAGATAGGAAGGGAGCCAGTCGCCTAGCCTGACGTAGGTGGAAAAACGCAGATCTGCTCACAGCAGAGACCTGGGCCTCCATTGTGAGCAGAGGGTCCAATAAGACACCAAGGCTTTTTACAGAAGATGACAGATGTAATGTCTCGCCATCCAGGGTAGGCAGCTGGACCTCCCTCCCACCCGGACGGCCCAGACAAAGGATCTCCGTCTGGATTCACCCTCAACCTGCTGGCACGCAACCATCCAGTAACGGCGTCAAGGCACTGATGGAAATTTTCGGGTACAGAGTCTGGCTGGCCCTCCATCCTCAGAATGAGCTGAGTGTCATCAGCATACTGGTGGCACTCAAGCCCAAAGCTCCGCACCAGTCGGGCAAGCAGTCGCATATAGATGTTAAATAATAGAGGAGAGAGAATAGCTCCCTGCGGGACTCCGCAAGTTAGCGGAGATCTCTCGGAAACCATCCCTCCCCTCACCACACGCTGTCCTCGATTCTGGAGGAAGGAGGACACCCATTTAAGGGGTATCCCCCTAACCCCAGTCATGGCTAGGCGGTGGGTCAATAGATTGTGATCGACCATATCAAATGCTGCTGTGAGGTCCAATAACACAAGCAGCGCTGATCCCCCTTGATCCATCTGGCAGCAAAGCTGATCTGTGATGGCAACTAGCACAGTTTCCGTCCCGTGCCCCCTACGGAAGCCAGACTGGAAGGGATCGGGTCCGGCTGTGTCCTTAAGGAATTGCTGCAACTGTTCCGCTGCTGCCCTCTCAACCACCTTGCCCTTTACTGTTGTTGCTTTAATGTTTATTGGTTGCTTTATGAGTTTTATTGTTGTATTTGTTATGCTGTTGTTTTATTGAGGGCCTTGGCCTTTGTAAGCCGCACCAAGTCCTTCGGGAGATGTTAGCGGGGTACAAATAAAGTTAATAATAATAATAATAATAAATATACATACACATAGAGACACCTCAGCAGAACATAATTTCTGAACAATAACAGAATGTTTAGTCTTTCTTGAAAGTCTCCCTCGTAAGTGGCCTGAACAGAATTACAAGGTTTCCATTTCAGATCAACTGGAGCAATCTTCCTAGAAGAGCTTGGAAACACTACTTCTTTGCACATGAGTTCCCCAAATTCCCCAGGAAACACAGCGATGTTCATGCTGTTAGGGGATTTTGAGTGCGGTAGTCCAAAAAGTAATGGTTTTCAAGCTTTGCTTCTTAGCAGGTAGAAATATACTGCAACACCATAAATCGATGTATTGATGGATTACATATGCATTGCTCATGGAAATGAAATGTGTTTATAATAGAAGCATATATTGCTTTACTCAAAAATTAAAATTGATCAACAATAACTACTAAAATTACAGTCATTATGTTTATTCTTTTGTATTTTTGGAAAACTGAATACTAGGCTAGAATAATGAATATCTAGTGCCAGTTATTGGATGCTGTGTGAATTTAGAACTCAAATTAACCCTAGCTGTCATTTTTTTTAAAATCCAGATCAATCCTATGCTCCCAGGACTAGGTTACTCTCAAGCTGAGTATGAACACTTGTAATACTTGAGTGTATTTTACAGCTTTAATTTATTCCACAAACTTAAACCTTTTAAAGGTCGGAAGCATAAATACACTTTTCCTTTCCACTGTTTGAACACTGAAAACCAATCTGGAGACAGGGAGAGGAAAAAGATAAAATTGACCCATGGTTCTTTAAAAAAAAAAAAAACCTTTCATGTATTTCAAGGTTTCAGTTTTCTGAAAAAAGCAGCATCCACTTTTGTAACCAAGGTTAACATAGCCTGCTCTTTTGTATCATTTTAATATGTATTCATATATTCATTTGTTTATAGGAAAATAAGAATTCAGATGCATGGAACTAAAGGCCTTATTTATTTACAATGCCAGAACCAATTGAGAATACAGTTATCATGTTTTTAAAAAACTACAAAGTTGAAAACCTGGCATTATACTAAATTTCCTTTGACAAGAAGCTGGCCACTTGGAGTGCCTCTGGTGTCGCTATGAGAAGGTCCTCTATTGTTCATGTGGCAGGGCTCAGACTGCATTGTAGGAAGTGGTCTGTGAGTTGCTCTTCTCCACACTCGCATGTTGGAAACTTCACTTTGTAGCCCCATTTCTTAAGGTTAACTCTGCATCTCATGGTGCCAGAGTGCAGTCTGTTCAGTGCCTTCCAGATCGCCCACTCTTCTGTGTGCCCAGGAGGGTGTTTCTCATCCAGTATCACCCTCTGATTGAGGTTCTGTGTTTTAGCCTGCCACTTTTGGACTCTCACTTGCTGAGGTGTTCCTCCTATAGATCTTAGGAAGCTATTTCTTGATTTAAGACGTTAGCTTGCTGGCTGATTTCCGAACAGAGGATGGACCGGAGAAGTAAATGCCTTGGTTCTTTCATTATTCATTACTGGCTGCTACTTACTGACAGATGTCAGGTGGTGTGATACTAGATAAACAGTATAATTTCTGAAGTGGTGTAGTGTATAGACAGCCTGTGATGATGCAATATGTCTCATTAAGAGTCACATCCACTGTTTTAACGTGGTGAGACGTATTCTACACTGGGCATGCATACTCATCAGCAGAGTAGAAAAGCGCAAGGGCAGATGTCTTCACTGTGTCTGGTTGTTATCCCCAGGTTGTGCCAGTCAGCTTAGATATTATATTATTTGTAGCACTCACTTTTTGCTTGATATTCAAGCAGTGCTTCTTATAAGTCAGAGTACAGTCCAGAGTAATTCCCAGGTATTTGGGTGTACTCCAGTGGGATTCCTTCCCAGGTAATCTTCAGAGCTCGAGATGCTTGTCTGTTCTCAAGATACAAAGCACACGTCTGCGTTTAGACTGAACTATCTAAAGGCCTATCTAGTCTGGTATTGTTTCCAATGGTCAACAGTGGACATGCATTAGAAACACCTACATGGGTCCAATGTACCTTCCTACTCATGGTCTTCAGCAACAGGTATTGAGCTGGTGCATGCTCCCTTCAGTATCAGAAGCAATGAACTTTGGATTGCCCTCAACCCCAAATATGTGAGTGCCCTTCAATTAGTACAGAAAATATAATGTTGACTTACGGTGCTCTGGAAATCTTTTATATATATATATATATATATATATATATATATATATATATCTTTTTTAAAAAAACACAAACACACACAACCATCTTCTTTATATGCAAAAGCATTGAGTGAGATTATCTTTTGACACAATGGTATTCAATTTTAGATGTTTTCTCTCAGAGCAAAACTTCAGCTGGAAAAATGGGTCTGTGGCCAGCTTTATGTAGACTTTTTATTCTGGGGTCGATCCAGAAGGGCAAACACAGATCGGCCCTGGGATGATTTTGACTAACAGCTCACAGGACATTGTGGAGATGGTGGGGGGGGGGGGGCAGTCCTGACTGTTAAGTGGTGCTGAACCTGGTTTGGTGCTGCCTTCCCCATCTTGTTCTCGGTCATCGCAGCAGCCACCAAGTGCAAATGGCTAGTGTTGGCTGCTCATCACCTGGTGTGACATTGAGTAGAGGAGAGAGATGATGAATTGCCCATTCCTTTCCACCTCCTTCTTCAATTGTCTTTTTGCTCTGACTAGCATCACTCCAGATGAGAAGCAATGGACACTAGCCATGTTGTGCCCACTGGCCTCTACAACTATGAGAACATTTTATATGCTTTTGTATTGTGTTCTTTACATGTGTGGCACTCTGGAGTGCCACCCTGAGTTCCTTTGGGAGATGGTGGTGGGTTACAAATAAAGTTTTATTATTTATTATTATTAACAGGAAGGGGCAGTGAGTCTCATCCCATGTCCTTGGGCTACCCAAGCCTGGAAAATACAAGGTGGCATGTGAAAGGTTGTGGTTCAATCTAGGATCCTTCCAATCTAGGTCTGGATTCTTAGGGAGAATTCGGAGCAACCTATGACTTTGGTTATCGAGTTCAAGACCACATTAAGTGGCCCATGTTAACCTGAATCATCTCCATGCGACGTTGAATCACCACAAAGTTGATTCACCAGCTGTTCAGGAGAACTACTCAGTGTAGATGTGTCCTATGTTTAGTCATATAAGGTCTGAGACTTATATTTTCCAACTTGGAAGTACCTATTTATTATTATTTATTTATTTACAATATTTCTATCCTGCCATTCTCAATCCCGAAGGCAACACAAGGCGGTTTACAAATTGGCAGACATTCAATGCCATAACAAGTACTTCCTTTTAATGACAGGTCCTAATCCCAAAGAAACATGAGGGGCAGAAGTCATTAGTGAGATAAGAAAGCATGCACATCCTCAGAGGTCATCTCTTTTTCATTAGAGTTTTGTGGTTTTCCAGGACTGAGTCTTAGCATTGAATTTGGATGTAGATTGCAATCATGTTCATGCTTACCTGCTAATAAGCCTCGCTGAACCCAATAGGATCTCAGTAGAGACTAAGTCTTGTTCAGCTTTGATTCAAATCAATGTTTCTCCATTAGCAAAACCTCTATATACAATTGCTTGTTTTGACTAGAATAGACCTACTGAATTAATTGCTCAAAGGTAAGTCAGCAGTTGTATAATTTCCACTTATTTAATTGGTCTACTCTAATTGGGTCTAGCAATTGGATTTAAGGCCCTTGTGTTAAACAAGTATTTTATCAACTCTGGCGCTTTTGTATTCTAGCAACAGAACACAAAAAAGTCCAATTCTACCATCATTATTTCAAAATAGTCTGGATTTCGAAAATCATAAGAGGAAGCTGTTAGATGGGACAATTTTGAGCAGAAAAATATTAGATAGGGTAGATCTACTTTTCACTAGTTCATAATCATACTCCCCAAAGCTATATTTATTTATAAGTTTAGAATGAATAGTATAATAAATCCCAAACATCCTAACTGTTCAGTTCTGTATTTTCAGAAGTCCCCTGTTTTGGGCGATACAGACTGAAATAATAGTTCACCAAGATGGTGGAGGGTCAGCTGAACCAACACTTGGCCAGCTGATGTGATCTTGAATCCAAAGGCCTCACAGCCTTGTGTTCTTGGAAATGACCGCCCCAGCATAATTTTCTGCCAGCACTGTGTCCTCGAGCTGTGGGAGGCTTGGACTTGGCATAACATGGTTCCTTCATTTGCTCCATCCCTTCTCGACCCCATTTT
This sequence comes from Anolis sagrei, assembly GCF_037176765.1. NCBI lineage: Eukaryota > Metazoa > Chordata > Lepidosauria > Squamata > Anolidae > Anolis > Anolis sagrei. Next base: position 197,107,252 of record NC_090023.1, read on the forward strand.
CGGCTCTTTTGTTTACTGATCTCAGTGGGTGGAGCAGTTGTGCTGGCAAAGCTTCCTCTCAGCTGATCTATGAGAACAGCCAGCTAAGAGTGTGATGCCAGCATCAAGGCAGTTCAGCCAACAGAGACTTGTGCCTACACCCTGCACTTCTCTAAGTTAAAACTATACCAAACGTCTATGTCAGTGGACTCAATTCAACAGCACACACAGGATAGATGCTTCACTCCTCTGTACCCTGCTTGGTTGGCCTTCATATGAAACTGCATCTACATTGTAGAATTAATGCAGTTTGATACCACTTTAACTGCCATGGATCAATGTTATGGGATAACAAGATTTTAACATTTTATCTCGTGCATTCGGCCTGACCTTTGTGTTTGATTTTTATTATGTTATTTTGCACTGTTTATTTTATTCTGTTATTTTATGTATTTTGTTGTGATGTAATTTTTCTGTTGTTTTGTGTCTAACTTTGCTGTATTATTTTTGGGCTTGGCCTCATGTTAGCTGCCCCAAGGCCCCTTTGGGGAGATGGTGGCAGGGTATAAATAAAGATTATTATTATTATTATTATTATTATTATTATTATTATTTATCATTTTACAACTTTTTTAGCACTTTCTGCCAAAGAGTACTGGTGCCTCACCAAATTACACATCCCAGGATTTCACAGCGTCGAGTTGTGGCAGGTAAAAGTGTCAAATTGCATTAATTTTGCAGTGTAGATGCATCCAAACTAATGGTCCATCTAGCTCAGGAGCAGGGAGAGTATTGCTTGCAGGTGGTATGTGCCCGTGGGATCCTATTTTGTGCCCCATAACCCCCTTTGGAGTCCCCTTGAACCCCCAAATTTTAATATATATCTTTTTGCTGTATTTTCACACACACACCACAACATCCAAACCACTCAAACATCTACAATTCCAGATCTCAATGCAATTCATTTAACTTTCACTCCTCAAAGTCTGGCATTAGACTAAGCTGCTTCTTCAATAAACTACAATATAAACCCCCAAAGTAAAGGGACAAATCTCCAAATAAATATGTTTTAAGGACAACCTTGTCTCTTCTTGTCAGATAATTTCTAAATGCCCTGCCGCAGTTTCAGGTAAGACTGGGTAATCCTAATAGCCAATCCATACATTCAGAAAAATTACATTGCACAGCCTTCCTTGAACTGTACCACTTCAGAAGGCTGTCAGGTAATTATATGATTGAATGCCTCCCTTGAGCCTGAAAAACTCTCTCTGCATAAAGAAATGGGATGTTAAGAAGCTGAGAATCTTTACCTCTAACGCATGGATCTCCTATATAGAGCGAGCATACACTTCATGTGATTTCCCCATCTGTATTCTCTGAAGTAGTGTAGGCTAAGGATAGCTGAGGAGGCACTTACCTATCATTGGCCTGTATCACTTCAGAGAATACAGATGGATCTAAAGTGTTCAAGTTTAAAAACAGTTTGAAAGCTAAAAGATTTCCCTGCACATCTAGCATTCCTGACAGTATCGTGGGGACACGGGCGGTTAATATCTCATAGCTCGAGAGGGTGTTTCTCTACTTTAAGTAAGACTCTTAGAAAGATGTAAGTTGCTTTTGGAGTTGGGTTGTCCCTCTACAATTGGGGTTTTGACTTTTATGGATTCGATTATTCATGGATTTGATTACAATGTTCTCTCTTGCAACCTTGAGGTCCTCCAGTATGACTCTATAGTCAACATTTTCTGGTCATGCTGAGATTTCTAAAGAGAAGACTTCTGCAGGAGCCTTTATGTCCTCCACTGTTGATTCTATAGCCACTTTTCAACAGAAGACCTAGAGATTTCTAGAGAGTAGTTCTCTCTGGGGGAAAAAACCTACAATTTCATTATTTACAGGGTTTCACTTTTTCCAGAGTTCTGTTCCGTTAACCCAGTGTTTCTCAACCTTCCTAATGCTACAAACCCTTAATACAGTTCCTCATGTTGTGGTGACCCCCAACCATAAAATTATTTTGGTTGCTACTTCATAACTGTAATTTTGCTACTGTTATGAATCGAAATGTAAATATCTGATATGCAGGATGTATCAAAGAGAGGCGCAAGCCTCCCTCCAGCCTCACATGATCTCCCTCGCCCGCACATGTGCACCATGCTGCCATGTGGCGAGCACATCTGCTCTCCCCTCCCCACTTGGGAGTCTCAGAAACAGCCCTCCCCTTGACTGAGAGGCTGGCTGAGAGCTTGGCCAATTGCAGTGGAGGAGGGCTTTTAGTGGGAGGATTCGCTGTCTGTTTCCAAAAAGGAGAAGGACAGGCAGAGAGATCTTCTGTCTTCTCTGCCATCAGAAATATATGTCCCTAAGACCAGGAATACATGAGATGGAAGTAGAAAAATATAGACAAACTACTATACATGGTGACCACAGCAGCAAGAATCTGTTATGTGAAAAGATGGAAAAAGAAATACCTGAAGTTGAGTGGATGGCAAAGATATTAGAAATTAGAAATACGGACAGACTCATGTCAAAGAACAGAGGAACAAAAATTAAAAAAAAAACAGACTGGAAAAAAGTCACTGAATACTTTAAACAAAGAAATAAGAAGATTTTGATTTAACAGTAAAGAAATAAAAGGTAAAGGTTTTCCCCTGACATTAAGTCCAGTTGTGTCCGACTCTGGGGTGTGGTGCTCATCTCCATTTCTAAGCCGAAGAGCCGGCGTTATCCATAGACATCTCCAAGATCATGTGGCCGGCATGACTGCATGGAGTGCCGTTACCTTCCCGCCAGACCGGTACCTATTGATCTACTCACATTTGCATGTTTTCGAACTGCTAGGTTGGCAGAAGCTGGAGCTGATAGCTGAAGCTCACGCCGCCCCGGATTCGAACCTGCGACCTTTCGGTCAACAAGCTCAGCAGCTCAGCGCTTTAACCCACTGTGCCACTGGAGAAATAGACAAGATAAAAAGGAAAAATGTAAGAAAGGAGGGAGAGAAGATAAAAAGAAGGAGAAGGAGAAAGGAGAGGAAGGGGAAAAGAAAAGGAAAGACCTCTGGAAAATACCAGGAAGCCAACACCTCCTTTTTTCTCTCTCTTTTCCTTTATTATATATGTTTACTTATAAGTATGATTGGCAACACTATTCTACTGGCTGACTACTATCTTTCATTTTAACACTACTTGCTTTTTTAAAACTATAAATTCTAATAAATATTATTTTTTTTAGAAAAAGAAATATAAGTTTTCTGATGTTCTTTGGCGACCCCTTTGAACCTCCTTCGCGATCTCCCCAGGGGTCCCGACCACTAGGTTGAGAAACGCTTCTCTAACCCCAATCAAAGTGGAGGGCTGACTAGTATGGAATGCAGTCAAGTTCAGTGTCTCAGACTCTATTGGTTCATTTTTTTTTTTTGTCTTTCAACCTTTCTGCTTGCCTAGCAAAGTTAGTGACCTCCCTATCCTAGCAAAGTTAGGGACCTCCCTATCCTTTCCAAATGCAACAGTGTGGATTCTGCAGGCCATGATCTAGTACGGACAAGAAAAGAGCAATCATCTTGAATCTTCTTGCAGTCTAAGCAATAAGGAGCTCTACAAGTAAGGAGTGAAGACAGGGCTGCCAACATCTGTCTTGTAGAAAGATGATGTGCCTTTTGCTGCTTCATGCCAGGGCAAAGTTTGTCAGGTGGCACTTTCCTAATTAGCAGAGAACCATGACAGGAGCCACTGCCTGCCAAACGTCCTCCTGCCTCCCATCGAACGGGGAGCTTGGCAACTATCGTTGAAGGCACAGGCCCAAATTCGCACACCTTGTTCCCCACCAGGGATGTCGTATACTTTGAAATAGCTCACAACAGTTGACTTAAAGCTTTGAGAAAAGACGCTTTTTACATTGCTGCCTGAGGTTTTTAAAACGTGTGAGGTGATAAAGTTCCCCTGGCACATGTTAAAATCGCAACGTTTATCATGTGTTAACTGATACCTTTACAAGCCAACATAGCACTGAATCTCTTCTGCGCTTATGGCTTTGTGCTTTCCTTGAGAGCTCAACACAAATCTCTCTGTGTTCACACCACAAACGTAACTCATTATGAATTATAGTCATTATAGATTTTCCAGTATCACAAGTTATTTTTCAGACAGGAATGCATGCACATTTAACACAATATCACATACTAAAATTACTGACTGAAAAACTCAGTATTTGCATGTGTATGTGCCCTCTAGTTGCCTGTCTACTTATGACGGCCCCATTAATTTCATGGGGTTTTCTTAGGCAAAGAATGGTCAGAGGTGGTTTACTCCTTCCTTTCTCTGAAATACACTCTTCAACATCTATTCAGTAGAAATCCTCCATCCATGTATTAACAAGGGCTGATATTGCTTAGCTTCCTAGATCAGCTGAGAGCTGGTGCTTTTAAGGCACCATATTTACTCGAATCTAATGCTCACCTTTTTTGGCTAAATTTCCTTCCCAAAATTAGAGTGCACATTTGAGTTGTGCAATATGGTAATGTTAGTGCTGAGCCCCCCATGGCGCAATGCTCTTGTGCCAGCAGGACCACTGACCCAAAGGTCAGCGTTTCAAATCCAGAGAGCAGGGTGAGCTCCCATCTGTTGGCTTCAGCTTCTCAGGCAGGGACATGAGAGAAGCCTACCACAGGATGGCACAACATCCGGGTATCCCCTTGGCAACGTCAATTCTCTCACACCAGAGCCAATTCTCTCACACCAGAAGCAACTTGAGGTTTCTCAAGTCACTCACATGGAAAAAAAAGTGCTGAGCCAAACCAAAAGGGGAGAAGCTGGAGCTCCTATTACAGTAAAAATGGATTCATTCTACAGGTTTTCTTTTCCATTATTGAAAGCTTTGGCACTCTAACACTTTTGTTTTTAAAGAAGGAATTATAAGTATGCAGCCACTGTAATGCACACCTTTTTTTGCCCAAATTACAAAGAGTGCACTTTTTGCCACTGTGCATTACATTCTCCAGTGAATATTTTTTTGGTTTCAGTGTTTTGAAAACTGAGGTGTACATTAGATTTGATGGCGCATTAGACTTGAGTAACTACAAGTATTTTAAAGGCCTTAATTGATTGCGCTTACCTAGGCACGTAACACTCTTCAAACCTTAACAATGCAGCAGACAGAGCACATGAACACTAGTTTATCTGTGGGCGGATCCAGACAGGCCTTTATTTCAGGAGAATCCGTATTTTAAAAATGCTGATTTTTCCTGGGGGCTTGTCCACACCCACCCCAGAAAGCATGCACTTTCTGGGGTGGGTGTCCAGATGCTCTCATGGTATTGGCCCGCAAGAACATCTGGAGGCCCTCCCCCCTCCGCCAAACCCCTTAGAAAAGTAATGAAAACTTACCCGGCCTCCATTACAGGCTTCGGCCAGCTCTCCCAGTGCATAGAAATGATGTGCCAGGAGAACGGGAGGGGGAGCAATTTTCCTCTCCCCCCCCCCCCCATCCCTGCTCTCCTAGCACATCATTTCTACATGCTGGGGGAGCTGGCCGAAGCCTGTAATGGAAGCCGGGTAAGTTTTCATTTTCGAAGGGATCTGGGGATTATTTAGCCTGGTAAACAGTGGGAATACTGTCTGGACTGAAGTATTCTGCAGTCCAGAAACGGAAATAGTGGGTTTATCCCACGCTTTCCAAGAAGGCGTGGAATAAACCCACTATCTATTTAATTCGATACAAACCAGGATTTTCCTGGTTTGTTTGAGAATTAATTTGGGACTGTCCAGAGCGTTGTCTGGACAGTCCCTCCTTTATTGCAGTAGATACCGCAATAAAGGTACTGTCTGGATGGGCCCTGAGTGCACAGGGTTAGAACAGGACTCAGCAAGTACTTGAGCACCAAACATAATAGATATTGCCAGCACATAACAAAAGGAAAAATTATTTGCTCAGTTAACCCACACTATTGCTATGCACATACATTTCCTTCTTCCTCCTCCAGATACATTTCCCACCATATAAATGAATGGGATACTCCATATGGCACAAAATTGTTTCCGCTTCATCTTGAAGTAGCCAAGGAGGGAAAATGGGAGAGAGAAGATGGCAGAAGTGAACTGCTCCCAAGTTGTGGGATGTCTTTCCATGGGATATTTTCGTTTGTCTGCTCCCTGATGTCTTTCCACGACCATACAAACATCTTTCTATTTAGCCAGCATTTGTTTGTAACTTGTTGCAGTTGATGGAACTTTGAATGGGGTGTGGTCCGTCCGTGTTTGATTGTTTTCAAAATGTAAAAGTTTTTTTAATTTGTTTTTTAAAACTGAATTGTGGTTTAGTGGGTTGCTGTGAGTTTTCCAGGCTGTGTGGCCATGTTCCAGAAGCTAGCCATACAGCCCAGAAAACTCACTGCAACCCAGTGATTCCAGCCATGAAAGCCTTTGATAATACATTGAATTGTGGTTTAGTTTGAGAATTAATGCTTTTATAAAGTTGGAGTTTGTTTTAATCAGTTGTAAGCAACCACAAATCCTGTGCTGGGATATAAATTAAATAATGAATAAATAAATGGTTGGAGAAACAGGACAATGGATACAGACATAGGCAATAGTCTAGGGAACTACAAATACAAGAAAACTGAGCTGTGACTGTTCCACTGCGATATTCCTAGATCACAGATAGAACAAACACAGTTTTATGCCAACATTATGATGTAAAATATTTTATATTCCTTTTATGTTCTTCTCACCCTCTCCATTTTATTTAACAATTCAAGTGCAAAAGACTGAGCTGGATACTGATATTCAACTATGAGATTATTCACAAGAGTATTTCTTTCATTTGTGCTCTTTCTGTATTAGGTTACAATCATGGAAGAGAGGGTTGGGAATGTAACTTTCATCATTACTTTACACCAGCTTTTAGTGGTGGACTTATTATGAGTGAACTGTTTTCTATAGCTATTAATTCTTGGAATTTTAGTACAATTATTGTCATTGAGGGTAGTGGGAATCTGTTCCCTCTACAACCCACTCACAAGAAATTATCAGTGCTGGGTTGCTATGAGGTTTTTTTTGGGCTGTATGGTCATGTTCCAGCAGCATTCTCTCCTGAAGTTTTGCCTGCATCTGTGGCAGACATCTTCAGAGGTTCTCTTGACTTCACTTGCGTTACTGCCAACAGAACCTCTGAAGATGCCAGCCATAGATGCATGAAAAACATCAGGAGAGAATGCTGCTGGAACATAGCCATACAGCCCGAAAAACTCACAGCAACGCAGTGATTCTGGCCATGAAATCTTTCAACAACATCATTATCAGTGCTGTTTGTATTGATAATCATGTTGTTGAAGGCTTTCATGGTCAGAATCAATAGGTTGCTGTGAGTTTTTTGGGCTGTATGGCCAGGTTCCAGCAGCATTATCAGTGCTGTTTGTGGAGCCTCCGGTGGCGCAATGGGTTAAACCCTTGTGCTGGCAGGACTGCTGACTGAAAGGTTGGTGGTTTGAATCCAGCGAGTGGGGTGAGTTCCTGTCTGTCAGCTCCAGCTTCTCATATGGGGACATGAGATAAATCTCCCACAGGATGGTAAAACACCCGGGCATCCCCTGGGCAAAGTCCTTGCAGACGGCCAATTTTCTCAAACCAGAAGCAACTTGCAGTTTTTCAAGTTGTTCCTAGGCGAAAAAGTGCTGTTTGTACATATACCTCATGGGAAATCTGCTAATATTCATGGGTCAGAATAAAATACAAATACAGCAGTCTCTAACTGCTACATGCACAGTGAAATATAACACATGCTTATTCAGAAAGAAATTGTACATATTTCATTGAAATGTACTCCCTTGTGATTATCTACAAGATTGAATCCTTGTTCTCACTGGTCACTATTCACATCTAAATCCCAGGATCAAAGATTACCAACAATTGGATCTGGAATTTAAAGCACTGTACTATCACAGACATAAACTAAACTTCTGTTGAAAATATAAAACTCTTAACAGTATTTCACAATCAAAATCAAATGTTGATACTTATTCCACCAGATAGTTTCAAGTTTTTGCCTGGCTACTGGATCCATTGCCTCCTAGACAAGGCAAGCGAGCAAGAACTCCTAGAAGGAAACTAGACTTCTTATCCGACAAGAAAAAGAAAAAGATAAGATCACCACTTGCCTACATCTTTGTGATAAGCAAAGTGTAAGAATGACAGTGCTAACAGTCACCCTCAAAGCAAAACCCAAATGAGTATGTGCCTGACTGCGCTCTTGCTATCTTGCATTCAACATCTGAACACTGTCATGCAAGTGTATGATATTCAAATCAAATTTAGCGCTTTGTGGGGGTGTACATGTCAGCTCCTCTGTCTTTAAGAAGTCATCAGAAGGGGCTCAGCATGTCAGGTGGCCGAGGCTCTGCGACATCCATTTCAAACGGCATGTGCTCTGTACAGGGGTGGCGACGAATGTGTGATCTCAAAATCACACATTCAAATAAACATTGTTGGGGGGAAATGACAGGGTGGTGCTGAAAGGCTTCTAAGCGGCTGCAGGAAACCCTCGGGTTGGACAAAAGCGAGGACGGGCCTTGATGCGCCAACTGTTATTTCTCCCCACTTGCGTGCGACTAAGTGAGCACGCATAAAGGGGGCACACATTTTAAGGAATTAGATGTATAATTGCCATTATCTAAAACCCCAGCACATCCCAGGTTTCAGATTTCTTTGGCCTGCAAAGGTCTGTATGGCTGGCTTCCCACAGCGAAGGAAAGGCCTACATGCTAATGTGTCCAGCTGAGAGAATAAGAACCTACAACTCTTTTCCAAATCTTTTAAAGCTGATTTAACTCACTTGGAAGACATTGATCACAGTGCACTACTTATCCCAAGAAAAGAGCTATATTAAAAATAGGACAAAGCTTGGCACATTTACATACATTCCAGCTATTTCTGATTTGTCAGTTAATACTTTGTTGTACCACTTTTAAAGGTGTATTAAAACATGTCTTAGGGCCCCTCCACACAGCCCTATATCCCAGAATATCAAGGCAGAAAATCCGACAATATATGCTTTGAACTGGGTTATCTGAGTCTGAGTCCACACTCAGATAATGTGGGATTTTCTGCCTTGATATTCTGGGATATACGATTGTGTGGAAAGGCCCTCAAGCCCCTTCCATGCAGCTAAATAAAATCCCATATTTTCTGCTTTGAACTGGAACATATAGCAGTGTGGATTCAGATAACCCAGTTCAAAGCAGATATTGTGGGTTTTTCTGCCTTGATATTCTGCATTATATGGGTGTGTGGAAGGGCCCTCGGTTTCTCTGTTTTCTCCCTCTATTCTCAGATTTCTTCAGTTACTGCAAAAGTAGGGCCCTTCCACACAGCCATATAACCCAAAATATCAATGCAGATAATCCACAATATCTGCTTTGAACTGGGTTATCTGAGTCCACACTGCCATATACTCCAGTTCAATGTGGATTTTATACAGCTATGTGGAAGGGGCCGTAGTTTGCATACAAGTAACTCATGTCCCTTCTACACTGCCAAATAAAATCCAGATTTTCTGCTTTGTATTGGATTATATAGCAGTGGAGACCCATGTAATTCAGTGCAAAGGACATAATGTGGATCATCTGTTTTGATAATGTGGATTATATGGCTGTGTGGGCTCAGCAGGAAGGAGACAAGGCAGAATCATGTTCTTCCCAGAAGTTAAGCAAAAGCAAACTACTGCAGCCTCTTCTAATTTCAGTTTTCCTTTGTTAATATCTTTTGCCATTTTGCCCACTCTTTGGTGTTACTAACGACATGTGTCCTGTTTGCACCACCTGATATCCATTGGAAAGTAGCAGCCTGTAATGAAAGAGCAAAGGCATTGACTTCTCCAGCACATCCTCTGTTCGGATATCAGCCAGTATGCCAACATCTGAAATCAAGAAATAGATTCCTAAGTTTTACAGAGATACTTGCAGGAACACCTAAGAAAGTGAGAGTCCAAAAGTGGCAGGCTAAAACCCAGAACTTTAATCAGTGACTGATACTGGATGAGAAACTCCCTCTTGGGCATACAGAAGACTGGAAGGTACTGAACAGATTGTGCTCTGGCACCACGAAATGCAGCATCAATCTTAAGAAATGGGCTTATGACATACAAGTGTGGAGAAGAGCAAACCACGGACTACTTACTACAATGCAACCTAAGCCCTGCCACATGCACGATGGAAGACCTTCTCAGCAACACCAGTGGCACTCCAAGGGGCCAGCTTCTTTTCAAAGGAAATTTAGTATAATGCCAAGCTTTCAACTTTGTTTGTGGTCACAGACTGCAGCCAGGAAATCAGAAGATGTTCACTTCTTGGGAGGAGAGCAATGAGTAATCTCGATAAAATGGTGAAGAGTAGACATCACACTGGCAATGAAGATCCGTATAGTTAAAGCAATGGTATTCCCAGTGGTAACCTATGGATGTGAGAGTTGGACCATAAGGAAGGCTTAGAGAAGGAAGATAAGATGTTTTTCAACTGTGGTGTTGGAGGAAAATTCTGAGAGTGCCTTGGACCAGAAGAAGATCCAACCAGTCCATACTCCAGGAAATAATGCACAACTGCTCAAGGGAGGGAAGGATATTAAAGACAAAGATGAATTATTTTGGCCACATAATGAGAAGACAGGAAAGCTTGAAGAAGATAATTATGCCAAGGAAAGTGGAAGGAAAAAGGAAGAGGGGGCAACCAAGGGCAAGATGGATGGATGTTATCACTGAAGTGACTTGCTTGATGTTATGTATCATGTTCTGCAGATGATGGTGGTTGGTGGTGTTAGGCCTAGCAGTTGGTGATGGAAGGGTTGATGTAAGTCTTAGTTCTAAAGGATTGAGTAATCTGTAAGTAAGAGTTCATGGGTGAAAGCAATTAAGAGTGGAGGTATGCAAGAGAGATAGGTTGCAGCTGGGTGTTTCTGGATATGAGTTAGCCTTGGGACTGATCTTTGGGAGAAAAGTATTTATTTTGGTGTTATATGCTCCTGGTTTTTCCCTAGGTTTGTGGATTTTTGATATCCTAACCTGTCTCCTGTACTCTTGGAACCCTGGAAACCTGGAACCTTAAATCTCTGGACTGGCCTTTTTGATTATGATGTTACCTTGAACTTGCAACAGTTTTTGCTGTCAGTTTTTGTTTTATATTCTGTGGCTGAGTGCTATCTTTATATTTTGGACTATTTAAACAGTCAGAAAGTAAGTGCTGTTTTAATTGAAATGTTTGATACAAACTGGTTGTTTGCTTCATTCACCTCTGCCTAAATACAGTCAGAGCTCTGGCATCGTTACACTTCACCTTTAAGGAGCTGGGGGTGGCCATGGCCAACAGAGAGCTCTGGCGTGGGCTGATCCATGAGGTCACGAAGAGTTGGAGATGACTGAACGAATAAACAACAACAAAACTGTATTCTCAATTCGCTTCCGATACGATAAATAATCCTCAAAACCAGTGAATCCAATGAAGAAAGAGCCCATCAGATCCAGATTGTCTCAGGGTCCCAACCCCTGGACCGTTAAGCCTGGTTTGTATGGAGTCTACAAACCACAACAGATGGAAAGGTGCCACAAGTTTTCTTAAGGCAGATTGCATTTGGAGCAAACACGCCCCAGTTGTAAAACAGCTGCCAGTGTGCAGTACAATCTTGGGCTTGTTAGCTCCAAAGTCAGTCAAAGTATTACTTACTGGTAAGAAAATGACCCAAATTTCAGCCCCTGCACTTTATTTCACCTCCTATTGCCCTTTATCCCCTATTTTTGTCATCTGGCACTTGCACTTTATCTATCAGCCCTGTCCTCACAACTGAATATATCGGCCCCACTGGCCGAGCCCAGAACTATTTTGCTATTTCAGGCTACTGGTTGTCTGATGGTTGTTTTATAGTGTTATGCTGTTGTTGTTTTATTTTGCTTGATGCTGTTTTATGAATTTTAATGTGTTATATTTTAACTATGTTAATTGAGTTTGTCCCCTTGTAAGCCGCCCCGAGTCCCTTCAGGGAGATGGAGACGGGATACGAAAATAAAGTTATTATAGGTTAGAACTGAAGTTGTTGTTGTTGTTGTTTTACACACAGGGAACTTTAAATTAAGTTTATCTGGTAGCCACTTTGGAAAGTATGAGAGCTTCAAAGTGTTGTTCAAGGCTTTCATGGCCAGAATCACTGGGTTGCTGTGAGTTTTCCAGATCGAATGGCCATGTTCTTGAAGCATTCTCTCCTGACATGTTGCCCACATCTATGGCAGGCATCCTCAGCGGTTGAGGGGTCTGTATCAAAAAACTCTAAAATCAGGACTGTATATAAAGAGGAACATTAAAAAAGAAGTGGAATTTCAGACAAGAATCAATCAGGGCCAGCTAACACCACCCAACAAAGGATTTCCCTAGGCTATGACCAACCAAGCCTTGAAACTGCAGACCATTCAATGCTAACCAAGGTGGCCAATTGCAACATTTACACTTGCCTCAAGCAGACAAAGAGTTTTCTCCCACCCTGGACATTCTACAGATATTTATTTATTTACGACATTTATATGCCGCCCTTCTCACCCCGAAGGGGACTCAGAGCGGCTTACAAGTAAAAAGTAAATACAACATATTATATTTATTATTATTATTATTATTATTAAACTTTATTTGTACCCTGCTAGCATCTCCCGAAGGACTCGATGCGGCTTACAAAGGCCAAGGCCTCAACACACAATATAACAATACAAAACCTAAAGCAAATTAAAAACAATTAAAGCAATATAAACAACAGGCAAAAAACAATATGCTAAGACACAATAAAATTGGGCCGGGCCAGAGTAATGGGTACAGGATTAAAAGTGCTGATGTGACAGGTGGTATATAAGGCTTATAGGGCAAGTGCAGAGTGCGATGTGCAGCAATCTTAGTTCTAATAAAGTGCTTATGGGACTTGGTATTGGAGATTTCCTATTCTGGGAAGGCACATCGGAACAGCCAGGTCTTCAAGTTCTTTCTAAAGACTGCCAGTATAGGGGCCTGTCTAAGATCTTTGGGGAGGGTGTTCCAGAGTCGGGGGCCACCACAGAAAAGGCCCTGTCTCGTGTCCCCACCAAACGCGCTTGCGACGCAGGCGGGATCACGAGCAGGGCCTCTCTAGATGACCGAAGTGAACGCGTGGGTTTGTAGACGGAGATGCGGTCACGCAGGTAGGATGGTCCCAAACCGTTCAGGGCTTTGTAGGTAAGCACCTGCACCTTAAATTGGGCTCGGAAAATAAACGCCAGCCATAGCACAATATTAATATTATGTATTATATTGTACTATAACATTATACTGTAATATTACATTTAATATAAAATATATAATTATAATATCATATTATTATTAGTAGTATTATATTGCATTACATTATAATATGATCAATATTATATGTATATACAATGTATTATATTATAAGCACAGTGCAGGAGACAAGATGGAACTGCCTTCCTGGCCCCTCTCTTCACTCTGATCTCAGAGCAGATATATGAACCTCACTTGCCTAGTTTCCAACTGATCCCCCAACAACAGCAAAACAGCAGAGATAAAATTACAACAGCAAAACAGCAGAGAGGAAACAACCAGGCACATCTTAACACCTCTCAACAAAAGATTTTCCCAGGCTCAGCCAGGCCTTCAAATGCTAATGAAGGTGGTCAGTTGAAACATTCACACCTAGCTCCAGCAGAGAAGAGCTCTTTGCCCCACCCCAGCCATTCCACAGATATATAAACCCATTGTCCTAATTCCAACAGACCTCACTACCTCTGAGGATGCTTGCCATAGATGCAGATGAAACGTCAGGAGAAAGGCCTCTAGAACATGGCCCTATAGCCCGAAAAAAAAAAAAACCCACAAGAACCTAGTGATTCCAGCCATGAAAGCCTTCGACAATACATTGATCCCCCAACCTTTGAGGGTGCCTGGCAAAGATGTGGGCGAAACGTCAGGAGAGAATGCTTCTGGAACATGGCCCATACAGGCCGGAAAACTCACAGCGACCCTAATAAGAACTTCACCCAAGCAAGACATCTTCCCTTTCCCCCCTTCCCTCGAAGCGATAGGATTTCCAAGTTCTCAAAGAAAGGGGCTGTTCTGAACCTCGTCCACGGGCTGTTCTGAACCTCGTCCCCCGCTTAAGGCCGGAATTGGAAGATATTCCACGTGGTTGGAAAGGAAGAAAAAAAATGCCAGGAGCGGGTGTGCAACGGTCCAGATCCGAGGGGGTGCAGGACTGAGAAAAAGCTTGGAAATAAAGCATTCCTTCTTGCTCTCCTCCCCCCAAAAAACCAACAACAACCATCCCTTGGCTTCCCTTGAAAGAAACAACAATGCCTTTTCCTCTGTGTGTGTGTGTGTGTGTTGGTGTGCCTTGCTTTGGCACTTTCTTTCCTCTTCCCATTGTTGCCGCCTTCCTTTCTCTTTCGCCCAAAGGTTTTTTTTTTCTTGCGCTCTCGTTCTCTCTCTCTCTCTCTCTCTCAAGTCCTGCCAACTTGGAGCGGCGAAAGTCGAGAACGGGAGGAGGAGAAAGAGAGAGAGAGAGAGAGAGAGAGAGGAAAAAAGAGGGGTGGAAATTGAGAGACGCTCCTCCTTCCCCTCCTCCCCCCTTTCCCCCCTCTCTCTTTTCTTTCTTGCTGCGTCTGTTTGTACTTTAGCTGATCCACTAATCCCCTGAGAAAGCCTATTTGCAGTGAAGAGTATCTGTAGGGGGCGAGGCTGGTCCATGTGGGTTTGTGTCATTGGTTTGCAAAGAGAGACCCCGCCTATTGCCCAAAAAGAAAAAAAAGAGAGAGAGAAAGAGAGAGAGAGACCCTACCTCTCTCTCTCTCTTCCTGAGCTACTCAGCACAACGGAGGAGGGACATTATTTTTTGGTCAAAAAGACTTTTGGAAAGCAAAGGGCTGGCAATCCAAGTCCTTTTTCTCCCCCTTTTCCCTATCCATCCTCAGCAGGAGAGCCTTGGCGAAGGAGGCGAGGATTTAAGTTGGTGTATTTTTTGTGGTGTGTGTGACATTTTAAGGTGGATCTTCCCGGCAGCCCGAAGGGGAGAGAGGCAAGGAAAAAGAGCCAGCGAGCCATTGGGAGGCGATCGATCAAAGAGGGAGAAGATGCAGCTGTGAGAAAGAAGGCTTTGGCCAAAAGAGCGAAAAGGGAGAGAGGAAGGCAAGAGGGAGAGGGAAAGGGGGCACCGCTGTCTCTGCTCTCCTGCTGCTCCCTGTGGACATTAAGAGACGAGGTAAGAGAAGGGAAAGAGGGAGGGAAAGCCAGGCTTCTTTCCTCAGCTGCTTTATTTCCCATTCCTTCTTTCCTTTCCCCCAAACCTGCCTTTGGAAACGTTTGGTGCCCGCGTTGGGTCTCCAAAAAATGCGCCTTCGTTGGTCTCCAAATATGCGCCCTCGCTTGGCTGCGCCATCCAAGGCTTTGGAGAGAGAAAAACGAGCCTGGAAAAGGCGAGGACATCTTTGGCATACCTCAACCCCATCCTCCTCTTCCCTCCCATATGGAGAAACCCCTAAGAATAGATAAAATTGGGGAATGGGGTTGGATTTTGTTGAAAGAGGGAGGTGTGTGCGCATTTGGTCCCCAAACGCGTCTTGGCTCGAGTGGTGCGTAAAAGCGCGCAAGGCTTGGCGATTGAGAGAAGGAAGACTCCAGCTTTCTCCTTTTTGGCCACCTTTTGGAAGCGTTACACACACACATATATATACAGAAATGTGTGGACAGGTCTTCTCTCTCTCTCTGCGCGTGTTTGAAAGATCGCACTGGTTCCCAGCCAAGCTGGGACAGATGGGAACAAGTGGATCTTTCTTTGCGCCGGCTCCAAAAACAAAAAAAAAGAGGAGAGAGAATGGAACCGCGCTTGGTTTGGTTTATTTATTGTGTGTGTGGCTTTGGGAGGCCGGGGAGCGAGATGACAATAAGTTGCTGCCCTTCTCCTTCTCTTCCTGGAGCCTTTTTTGAAAGAAAAAAAAATCTCCCCACAACACCCTTCCCTCCCCCTTCCCCCCCCCCTCCCCTCTTGCTCAGGCAGAGAGAGTAAGTGAGAGACGTTAAACGAGGTGAAGTGGAAATCTTTTGTTTTGCTGGGCTCGGCATTGTTGACTTAGGACTGAGTGTGATGGACAACATCTGCCAGCAGATTAGCAGGGTAACCCGCTGCCAAAGTCTCGGCCAAGACAAGGGAGGGGGAAAGAGGGGGGCAAAGAGTATAAGGGGGTGGCGGGGAAGGAGGAAGGCCAGGGAGAGAGAGAGAAAAGAGAGGGAGGAGGAGGAGGAGAGGGTTCACACACAGCTCAGCCAGGCGACTTCCTCCTCCTTCTCCTGAGACTCTTGCCTGGTGGACTTCTCAGTTCCTTTCTTCCCTCCAAGCCAACCCGGATAAACTGTACTTCAGGGCCATAGCCAGAAAAAAAAATCGGATTTGGGGGGGGGGGGGGGGGTGTTTAGAAACTTTTTTTTTAGCCAATCATGAAGGGTAGTTCCTTAACACAAAATTATTTATTTAAAACATTTATATTCCGCCTTTTCCACCCCAAAGGGGACTCAATGTGGAGCACAGCATATATATGGCAAACATTCAATGCCAGGACAAGAATTCATATAAGTATGGATAATCATTAAAAACATTTATCAAAATATTAAAATACACCCTTTAAACCCATCATTGGTCATCTGTGTCAAATCTAAATCGGCCTGGTAAAGTTTCCTATCGCTGCCTTATTGCCCTGTCCCAAAAGCTTGGTCCCACAGCCAAGTTTTTATCATCCTTCTAAGGACAGGAAGGAGGGGGCTGATCTGATCTCATCAGAAAGGGAGTTCCATAGCCAGGGGGCAATCACCGAGAAGGCCCTGTCTCTCGCCCCACCAGTCGCGCCTCTGACAATGACGGGATGGAGAGCAGGGCCTCCCCGGAGGATCTTAATTTAAATCATATGGTTCATTCTCTATTTTTATCTAGTAAAGGTAAAGTAAAGGTTTTCCCCTGACATTAAGTCTAGTCGTGTCTGACTCTGGGAGTTGGTGCTCATCTCCATTTCTAAGCTGAAGAGCCGGCGTTGTCCATAGATACCTCCAAGGAACGCCGTAACGAAGCCTATATATTTTTATCTAGGCTTAATTAAATTAATTTTTCAATTTCAGTTCCAAAGTTTCAAGTCTTAAAATCACTGAAAACGAGTGTTAATTGGAAATGTTAGTTGCTAAGGAATACCACGACGTTTGTTGGAAACATTTGAAAACTGTGCCAATACATTGTCAAAGGCTTTCATTGGGCGGAATCGCTGGGTTGTTGGGAGTTTTCTGGGCTGTATGGGCCATGTTCCAGAATCATTCTCTCCTGATGTTTTGCCTGCATCTATGGCAGGCATCCTCAGAGGTTGTGAGGTCTGTTGAAAACTAGGAAAATTGGATTTATATATCTGTGAAAAGTCCAGGGTGGGAGAAAGAATTGTTGTCTGTTTGAGGCAGGTGTGAATGTTTCAGTTGGCAACCTTGATTAGCATTTAATGACCCAGCAGTTCTTACTGCTCAAAGGAATCCTTTGTTGGGAATTGATTAGTTGGCCCTGATTGTTTCTTGTCTGGAATTCCCCTGTATTTGAGTGTTGTTCTTTACTTACTGTCCTGATTTTAGAGATTTTTTAAATATCGGGATCCAGATTCTGTTCACCTTTATGGTTTCTTCCTTTCTGTTGAAATTGTCCACATGCTTATGGATCTCAGTGGCTTCTCTGTGTAGCCTGACATAGTAGTTGTTAGAGTGGTCCAGCATTTCTGTGTTCTCAAATAATATACTGTGTCCAGGTTGGTTCATCAGGTGTTCTCCTATGGCTGACTTCTCTGGTTGAATTAATCTGCAGTGCTTTTCATGTTCTTTGATTCCTGTTTAGGCAATG
Organism: Anolis sagrei; assembly: GCF_037176765.1. Classification (NCBI taxonomy): domain Eukaryota; kingdom Metazoa; phylum Chordata; class Lepidosauria; order Squamata; family Anolidae; genus Anolis; species Anolis sagrei. Next base: position 197,125,146 of record NC_090023.1, read on the forward strand.
CTGTGTTTGGTGGTCCCTCTGTAGACTTGTCCACATCTGCATGGTATACGGTAGACTCCTGCAGAAGTGAGAGAAACCCCTTTTGTCCTTTGCTGAACGTAGCATTTGCTGGATTTTCTTAGTGGGTCTGTAGATAATTTGTAGGTTGTGTTTCTTCATCAGCTTCCCTTTGCAGTCAGGCAGTAAGAAGCCAGACCTTGAAACTCCTAGGCCATTCAATGCTAATCAAGGTGGCCAGTTCCAACATTCATGCCTATCTCAAACAGACAAAAGTTCTTTCTCCCACCCTGGACATTCTACAGATATATACACCCCATATTCCTAGTTTCCAACAGACCTCACAACCTCTGAGGATGCCTGTCATAGATGCAGGCGAAACATCAGGAGAGAATGCGTCTGAAACATGGCCATACAGGCCAGAAAACTCATAACAACCCTGTGTCAATACACTTTGATAGAAATCAGGCTCCATTGATAAACTTTGGTGGAAACTCCAGTGCAAGTCCAGTCAGTCTTTTTTTGCCCCATTGTACTTTTTTCTAACGTTTAAGAGTTGAAAACGACCTATTTATAGGCATAGCAATGGGAATCCTAGTATCTGTAAAAGGGGGAGGGGGAGCAAGGAGGGAAAAGCCTAATTCCCCATTAGGACCCTTCCTCCTACTTCATGCTGAAGCAAAGAGCACAGCAGGGGGGCAAAGCAGCCTTAAATAGCATGCAGCTCCGCCCCTGTCAACCGCCCAGACCAAGTCTGGCCTCCTTCATGAGGGCCTTCAAATCCCCTCCCACCCCAATGTCTTAGGCTTTGCCTACCAGTTATGGGAGGGCCAACTTGGTTGCTTCCACTATATTGGCTATTGCTGCAAGTAATGACAGTGTGAATAAATTGTCAAAATTTGCTGGAGATAGTGCTTGCAGTTCTTGAGGGACTTGTTTAATTTTTGCTTCTCATAGACTTAGCAGAGGGATTTGGTTAACCAGTTCAAATTCATGTGTAAACTTTGTGGGTTTTTTTTAACTTGAACCCTAACCCCTTCCCTTGGCTATAGCCCTAACTGTACTTGACTACAACCTGGAGAAAGTTTTCCTCCCACTGGAAGATGTGGCGATAAGACACAACGCTTTGGATGGCTAGAAGGGTGGGTGGGTGTGAGCCACCTGGGCCCTCACTCTTCTGTTCTTCCTCTTTTCTCACTCTTTTTTTTGTTTTTGTTTTTTTAAAACTCACAGAAAAGTGGAGAAGTGGCATATATACGATGGCTTGGCTTTTTTTGTCTCCTGAGCCAAGGAGCTTTGTGCCAACACAAAAGGTGGGGAGGGTGGGAAATAAGCAAGGATTGGGGAAAATCTGGAGAGAGTTGGATAGCTTTGGGAGGCCCTTTGGGGATCCTAATATGGAGGGGAAAGAGTTGGGAGATGGAGAGAACACAGCCCCCGTTTTCCTCCCCCTTCCTCCCCTTTTTGCTGGACCCGGATTCTCAAAGCTTTTTCTTTCTGGGTTGCTGTGAGTTTTCAGTGCTGTATGGCCATGTTCCAGAAGCATTCTCATCTGACATTTCACCCACTTCTACGGCAAGCATCCTCTGTGGTTGTGAAGTATATTGGAAACTAGGAAAGGGAGGTTTATATATCTGTGGAAGGTCCAGAGTGGGGGGAAAAAGAACTCTTGTCTGTTGGAGGCAAGTGTGAATGTTGCGATTGATCACCTTGATTAGCATTGAAAAGTGTTGCAGCTTCAAGGCCTGGCTGATTCCTGCCTGAGGGAATCCTTTGTTGGGAGGTGTTAGCTGGCCCTGATTTTTTTCATGCCTGGAATCCCTTGTTTTCAAAGTGTTGTTCTTTATTTACTGTCCTGATTTTAGAACCAATCTGGACACAGCATATTATTTGAGAACACAGAAATGCTGAACAACTCTTACAACCACTGTGTCAGACTACACAGAAAAACTATTGGACAATTTCAACAGAAAGGAGGAAACCATGAAAATGAACAAAATCTGGCTACCAGTATACTGTAAAATCAGGAAAACTCACAGCAACCCACTTTTTCTTTTCTTTTTTCTTTCTTTTTTTGTGCCTTCTGCTTTGTTTCATTGTGACGTTTACAAAGTGGGCTTGCAGTTGTTTTGTTTTACACTCCTCCATGGATGAGGAGGAGGAGAGAAGAGGCATCTTAATTATTTTTTGCATAACCTGCCTTTCCTGCTATTTTCTTTGTGTGTGTGTGTGTCTGTGCCTCCTTTTTCCTTCCAAAATAATGGCTAATGTTACTGATGGTGACGATAATGAGACGGATACTCAAATGTGCCTTTCCTGAGCTGGCCAGAGAAGATGTTTGCGTCATATATTGTTCATCACAGCTTCCCTGCTGGCAATTTGGGCACGGAAGGGGGGCACCAGATCTTGATTGTTTGAGTACTTTATTCTTGGAAGGATCTTATCCTTTTTCCCCCTTTCGAGTTCCCTCCCCACCCCACCCCTTGTGGAATACAGCAGTCACAAACAGCCTTGGGCATCTTTTTGAAATGGAAAATTGAAGTGCTGTGTTTCAAGAATGAAATGGCCGAGTGTTTTGGAAAGGTGTTGCCTTCCGTTCAGATAAACAAGAGAAACATCAACGAGCAATTGGCTCCTTAGCAACTCGGCTGGACACAGGATTTCTCTCTGTTTCATGCAGATGGTGTTCCTCAGGCAATGCTTTTGGTGTGACAAACAAAATGTTTACATCCGACCCTTGTAACTCTCCAAAGTTTTTTTTAGTATTTATTTATTGTGTTAAAAGCTAATTGAGGGTACAGTTAAAATGTATTTAAAATGCATACAAAGCTAAAAACTTGCCATTATACTAAATGTCCTTTGACCAGTAGCTGGCCACTTAGAATGCCTCTGGTGTCCTTGTGAGAAGGTCCTCCATTGTGCATGTAGCAGGGCTCAGGTTGCATTGTAGTAAGTGGTCTCTGGTTTTCTCTTCTCTGCACTTGCATTTCATGGACTCCACTTTGTAGCCCCATTTTTTAAAGATAAGTCACCCAGTCTTCTGTGTGCCCAGGATCCTGTATTAGCCACTGATTGAGGTTCCAGGTTTTGGCCTGCCACTTTTGGACTCTAATTTGCTGAGGTGTTCCTGCGAGTATCTCTTTAGATCTTAGAAAGCTGTTTTTGATTTAAGACATTTGTGTGTTGACTGATATCCGAACAGGGGATGGGCTGGAGATGCCACTGTCTTGTTCCTTTCATTATTGGCTGCTACTTCCTAACGGATGTCAGGTGGTGCAGTACCGGCTAAACAGTGTAATTTCCCAGTGGTGTGGGGGCATAGACATGCTGCATTATCTCAGGATGTCTATGCATTATCATCCTGTGATAATGCAGCATGTCTCATTAAGAGCCACATCCACTGTTTTTACATTTTTAGTGATCTTGACCATCTCTTTTTGCACTATATATTATTTCCTCTTGTCTTTGTACAGAGGCAGCATGCAGTTAATCCAAGATGCTTTATTATGTGGCGTGTGTCTAAAATCACATCAATATATATGTGTTTTCTAAAGATCTCTCTCTTGCATAGTTCTTGTGGAATGAGATGTAAAAAAAATCTTTTCTTGTTGTTTCAGCAAGTTTTAAAAAACTTTGACATATTAAACATAAATTGCAAAACGTAATATATGCTCTCAAATATAATGTTAGGATGGTTGAGTTGATTAAAACTTACTGCTCTTTAAATCAAGCCAGAAAAGTGCAAGGGTGTACTTTTGACAAAAGCTTAGACTACCAGTGGTATTTGCTTTGCTTTCAGGAAAAAAATGACTTTAGATTTTGTGAATGATTCGATATATCATTTGATGCTGTTGTCTTGTGACTTATAGAAGGAGAAGGGCAACTCAGGCATTTTAAAAAACTAATAATTAATTTAAAAACCCACTTACAGTGGTCCTTGAAAGTTAATTGGAACCAATAAATATTCATTAAACTAATAAAAATGCTGTAGCTGTGCATTCTTGATCAAGTGTAACATGAGCAAAACAAAAGAAGTCGACTGTTTCTATGTGAATAAGAGTGACGTCACATAAAGTTTGTTGATATTTTCTTGACTATTGAGAAAGACATTATAAAGAGGTATATGGGATTCAATTATTAATTGTTTTATCCTTGTTTGTTGGACAGTGGTAAGGAATATTAATTAGTATTTCTGGAGTGCAGTGAGCTAGGACATTCCCATGGATACCAAAATCCATGGATACTCAAGTTCCATTATATGCATAGTATATACTCTTGGCATCCCTTATATAAAATGATGAACAACTCAAAACAACTATCGGAAAAATCTCTGAAATGACAGGAGGCAGGGTACACCTACACATCAGCCAAGTGCGGCAAAATTGGGACTAGGCTGTTTTGGGACTTTTCCAAAAATCTGAATATTTTCTAGGTGTGGTTAGTTGATTCTGGAATCGGAACCTGTGGATAGGAACAGCCATGTATATGAAGATTTGGAAATAGTTGCAGAACAAGGGATTGCACAAATCAAAGTGTTGTGATTGACATCAGTAACCAACTGGGACCAAGTTTCCATTGTTTTCACTAGATCCTGATTGCATTCACAATGTACTTGTTTCAGTGAACAAAGTTGTTCAGAGGGGGAAATTTAGGTTTTTCTTTTTCGTTTTTGATGTATTGGAAGGTACTGAAGAAAACAACTCTAGTTGTGTGCTTTCAAATTATTTCAGACCACTGGCAACTCTAAGGAGAAAATATAATAGGATTTTTTTGACATTATTTGTTTGGGGAGAGTGTCTTTGTGTTCTCCTGAGACTGACTTGCTCAAGTTCATCCTGTGGTTCCCATGGCTGAGTAGAGATTTGAACCCCAGTCTCCAGAGTCCTCCTTCAAAGATCAAATCATAACACCAAAACTACTTAAACCTCTGGGTTGTTGTAGATTTTTCAGGCTATATGGCCATGTTCTAGAAGCATTCTTTCCTGACTTTTCGCCTGCATCTATGGCAGGCATTCTCAGACGGTGTGAGACCTCACAACCTCTGAGGATGCCTGCCATAGATGCAGGCAAAACACCAGGAGAGAATGCTTCTAAAACATGACCATATAGCCTGAAAAACGTACAACAACCCAGTGATTCCGGCGCATGAAATCCTTCAACAATCCTTTAACCCCTTTTAATAGATCCAGCACAAAAGAACTACATGGTAACTTAGTGCATAAAATAGTATGAAGTACTTCAGAGTTGACAGCCATGCCATCCCAGGTATACAAGCGTTTGTCAAAGTTTTGTTTTTGTAAGTTTTCTTTTGTGATTTTAATTTTTGAAATACTTGAGACAGCAAATCTTCAGGTGATGGAGCTTGCCAGAATGAATGCAAGTATTTATTTTGCAGTTTGCCAAACTTTTGTTTTGTGTTTATATTTGAGAAAGCTACAGATGTTAACATTCTCTTGTTAATGGGAAAGTCTAAGAGTGTATTTCTCATCATCTTCCAAGAAGGTAAAAAGATGTAGAATAAACATAGCTGACAGTTTGTTTTGAGGAAATGCAGTAAGACACTCATAAGTATCGGGGTTATATTCCCAGTTAGACCATGGTTACCAGACACTATGGATACAGACGAGCAACATTCAAGTATTCTGACTTCTGGTTGCAGCATACTATAGAGTTGTCTTGGAGGACTTAGGACAGTGGTTCTCAACCTGTGGGTCACCAGGTGTTTTGGCCTACAACTCCCAGAAAATTCCAGCCAGTTTAACCAGCTGTTGGTATTTCTGAGAGTTGAAGGACCTACAGGTTGAGAACCAATGACGTAGAATTTTCAAAAGAGGTCCATTTGTAGAAGCTGAAGATGAAGATTAGTTAGCTGCTCTAATTCTACATTGTAGAATTAGTGCAGCTTGAGGCTGCATAAGCTGTCACAGTTCAATGCCATGGAATCACGGGAGCTGTAGTTTGGTGAGGTCCAAGGATTCTTCATCAGAGAGAGCAGGAGACCTTGTAAAACTACAGCTCCCATGATTTCACAGCATCGGGTCATGACAGTTAAAATGTTATTAAACTGCACTAATAGTGTCAAACTTAGGTTCCTTCAACACAGCTAAATAAAATCCAACATTATCTGCTATGAACTGGGTTATATGGCAGTGTGGACGCAGATAACCCAGTTCAAAGCAGATATCGTGGGATTTTCTGTGTGGAAGGGCCCTTAGATGCATCCTTTGTCTCCATTTTTATAAACAAACCTGAATACTTGAGATCATGAGGAAGATGGCACTCATAAGTGACTGAAAAATTGTATGCCTCATGATGTGAGATGGTGAGGCTTCATTGAAGGAACTGTATCTATATAAATAAGAATGTAATGTTAGTTTGTGGGATTAATATAACTCAAAAACTACTGGACAAATCGACACAAAAGTTGGACACAATACACCTACCAGGCCAACAAGTGACCATCACTCATAAAAAAAAACTGAAAAACACAGCGGAAGGGACTTCTAAGGCACACACACAGAGAGCACATGCACAAAACCAAATATATATACACAAACACAAATATATACACACACAAAACACATATACACAGACTGGGCTGCAACAACTCGTGGAAGGGGACATCTAGTAATAAATAAAGCTGTTAACATGATTGTTTTGGAAATATCATTGGACATAAACTGAAAACAATGGAAACACTTCTTTGTAGGGACAAGCTTTTAAAAACTCTTCAGGTTTCGGATGTTTTTCGTGTTCACTTGTGAGGGAAATTCTTAACTTAGTAAAGGCTTGGTAGAACTAAATTCAATTCATGTGACAGTATGATGTCAGTATTTATACTACAAAACAGTTTGCCAAGTCTTTGCTCCTGGATCATTTCTTGATTTTTGGAAACAGTTATGTGATAGGATATAGGCACTTCTAAAGTTTAAATAACAGTTCGATAGCGTACATGAGAACCTCAAAAAAGAAATCCTGCTGTGTTCAGTCGGGTTTACTCCAAGAAATGTGTTTACTTTTGCAGCACAGAGGAATTCAAAATAGAACTGGCTATTTTTCTTTTAAAATAATAATTAAAAAACCCTTGTTATTCTCACTGGCAGATTGCCCTTCCACACTGCCCTATATCCCAGAATATCAAGGCAGAAAATCCCAAAATATTTGCTTTAAACTGGGTTATCTGAGTCCACACTGCCATATATTCCAGTTCTAAGCAGATAATGTGGGATTTTATTCAGCTGTGTGGAAGGGGCCCCAGATTTGACTGCTTTGAAGAAATTGGGTGCTAGGAGTCTATATCTTTTTAATTATTATTTTCTTCATGCAGACCTTTTAATGGTAAGGTTGAGAATTTTAATTGTTATTCATTGTTAATTATTGTGTGTACATTCCAATGGGAATGTAGGATTGTCCTGTTGGTTGCAAATCTTAGGGTTGTATGGTAAAATATTAATCTAAACATCTTATTAAATAACCAAATCCAGCTGACCTGTGAAGGGAGTTCTATTTTTAATAAGCAGCTGTGCTGATATTGACCCTGAAGTCAAAGGGTAGAAAAAAAAGGTTTCAGGAGAAACTTAATTGCTGTCGATGCCTCCTTTGATATAAAACATGGTTGTCCATCCCTTCACCTGGTTCATTCACCTGCTAGGAGCTCCTGGAGGTGCAGTGGGTTAACTAGTGGTTCTCAACCTGTGGATCTCCAGGTGTTTTGGTCTTCAACTCCCAGAAATCCTAACAGCTGGTTAACTGGCTGGGATTTTTGGGAGTTGTAAGCTAAAACACCTGGGGACCCACAGGTTGAGAACTTCTGGGTGAAGAAGAAGAAGATTATTTTTCTACCCCGCCTTCATCTCCCCGAGGGGACTTGAGGCGGCTTACATGGGGCCAAGCCCAAGATTAAATCCTTGTGCTGGCTGAACTGCTGACTGAAAGGTCGGTGGTTTGAATCCGCGGAGTGGGGTAAGCTCCTGTCTGTCAGCTCTAGCTTCTCATAAAAGGTACATGAGAGAAGCCTCCCCGGCGTCCCCCGAGCAACATCCTTGCAAACGGTTAGTTCTCTCACAGAAGCAACATGCCGTTTCTTAAGTCACTCCTGACATGAAAAAAAAATCACCTACCTGAGAATTCAGTCTTAAAAGCAGATGGTCTCTGTCCTGCCTATTGTTGCTTAGCCTTTGGATTAGCAGAAGTAGGGACTAACTCTGAATATATATAAAAAGACTCAAAAGATGAGAGAATATTCTCCACAATTCTCCACAATATTCTCCACCATCCCTCCCTGGCTCTGAGTGAGTGTGTGCCTTCAAGCTACCTGTCAACTAATGGCATCCCTATGGGTTTTATAGGTTTTTGTTAGACAGGGAATAGTCAGAGGTAGCTTACCAGTTCTTTCAAGTTAAATGTAGTCTATAGTACCTGGTATTCATTGCCAGTTGCCTATCCAAGTACCAACCAGGACTGACCCTGGCTAGCTTCTGATATTGGACAGGATCTGGCGGCTTGGTTTATACAGTAGAGTCTCGCATATCCAACATAAACGAGCCAGCAGAACGTTGGATAAGCGAAAATGTTGGATAATAAGGAAAGATTAAGGAAAAGCCTATTAAACGTCAAATTACGTTATGATTTTACAAATTAAGCACCAAAATATCATGTTTTACAACAAATCCACAGAAAAAAGCAGTTCAATACACTGTAACATCATGTAGTAATTACTGTATTTACAAATTTAGCACCACAACAGACAAGGGTTCTTTCTTTCTCCCACCCTGGACATTATTCCACAGGTATATAAACACTCCACTTTCCTCACCTGTGAATCTGGGTGGGAGGCAGACTGCGTTGGATAATACAGCAGGTTGGATAAGTGAAGGCTGGATAAGCTAGACTCTACTGTATTAGAGTTGGTCAAATCTATTTTATTCTGATGTTTGCTTCTTGATACCTTTAGTTGGGTCTCAAGCCTTTGTATTCAAAGGGGGTGACCATAGTTGTGAGTGTCAGAAATCTACACATATAGTCCTCAAAGCAGGACTGAGAGCTTGGACGCATTTCTAGAGATGGCACATTCTCAGACATGGCACCAAAACTTTGGAACACTTTGCCAGAAGCAATAAGAGGAGCCCCTACCCTCTTGGCCTTTAGGAAAAACTTGAAAACTTTCCTATGTGGAATAGCTTTTGACTAAGGTAATTGAAACCTAGGACCTACACCTTATAATTTTACCTTCCTGGACATTTTAGAGTACTTTTATCATTTTTGATATCTGACAGGGACTGACTTGGGATTATTTTAATGGGTTATTTATACTGTTATGTTTTATCTATTGTTGTAAACTGCTTTGAGTCCTTGGAGAAAGGTGGTATAGAAATGCCCAAATAAATAAGTAAATAAATAAATAAAATTACTGCTGAGGACGTGATTCATTGAAATGTATTTTTATTATGCTTATTATGTTTTTCATGTTTAAATTCTGTTTTAACACATGTGGCATGTTTTAAGGCACCAGGGAGGTGCAATTGTAAGTCGCCTTGAGTCCCCCTCGGGGTAGAGAAAGGTGGGATATAAATAAGGTAAATAAATAATAATAAATTTTGAAACTGGCCATTGTAGCTGGAGGATTCTGAGAGTTTTACTTCTCAAAAGTAACTTTTCCCAACTGTGGCAGGAACATATGCTCATTAGCACTCTACCTTCTCCCTTTTCCAGTTAGCAGTAATTCTACTGTATCACAAGTACAAAAACCAAGCATGCTGCCACCCATGATTTGCAATATGTCCTTCAGCTTAGCTAGGCTTTCCTTTTTTTAAAAAAAGTCAGGCTCTAAAATAAAGATGACTCTGCCAATTTGTTGCAAAGGACTTCCATGTGCATTGGCTCAGTGATTATTGTAGATTTTAGGAGTTGTACCATTTTAGCTCAGAAAGATTGATGATGGTGAAATTTTTATTCCAGATACAAAATCTACTTCTGCCTTAATACGAGGCAAAACAGTGAGTCAACAGTTTTCTGATTGTGTTTGGCAAGGCTTCATAGTATGTGTAGGATTGAAATCTAAGGGAAAACTGCTTAGGATTGCACTATTGTGTGTCTTTTTTTCTCCATGTTTTATGGCTGTCAGTGCTCCATGTGGGCACTGTGAGGGATATGCGAGGAATGCGTGCAATACACGCACACACACACACACACACACACACACAAACATTGTTCCGTGTGGCTGTACATGCTCTTTGGTATTATTTTGCTCTTTACCAGATTTTTTGTGTGTGTCAGGAGCAACTTGAGAAACTGCAAGTCACTTCTGGTGTGAGAGAATTGGCTGTCTGCAAGGACGTTGCCCAGGGAACGCCCGGATGATTTTTTGATGTTTTACCATCCTTCCGGGAGGCTTCTCTTGTGTCCCCGCATGGGGAGCTGGAGCTGGCAGAAGGAGCTCATCCATTGTCTCCCCGGATTCAAACCTCCGATCTGTTGGTCTTCAGTCCTGCAGGCACAAAGGTTTAACCCAGGGGTCCTCAAACTTTTTAAACAGAGGGCCAGGTCACAGTCCCTCAAAATGTTGCAGGGCCAGATTATAATTTGAAAAAAGCATGAATAAATTCCTATGCATATCTTATTTGTAGTGCAAAAAACACTTAAAAACAATACAATAATTAAAATGAAGAACAATTTTAACAAATATAAACTTATTAGTATTTCAGTGGGAAGTGTGGGCCTGCTTTTGGCTGATGAGATAGGATTGTTGTTGTTGATGATGTGTGCTTTCAAGTCGGTTCAGACTTACGTTAGCCCTGAGCGAGGGCCGGGTAAGTGACATTGGAGGGCCGGATCCGGCCCTCGGGCCTTCGTTTGAGGATCCCTGGTATAGCCCATTGCGTCAGCAGGGGCTTTACCAGATTTGCCCCATGTAAACACATGAAATTGGTCCTCAGTGTGTCTGACTCCCTATTACAAGTTGCCTGCCATTCATTCTTTTATCCCATTTATTTTTTTAAAAGATGGCTTTGTAGCTTAGCAGGTATAGGACACGTCTTTGAAAGCCGGGTTTCTTTGTGGTGTCCTTGTATTTAGATTCAGTTCAGCAGGGATAACTCTTGCTGGGTGACTTTTTGTGAAGCTCCAATTCCAGAATGTCAGTTAATACAAAATCACTCTGCCATGAATCACTTTTGAAAGCAAAGCTATACCCTTTGCCCTTCTGTGATTCCTAAATGGCGGGGGAAAAAATTAAGAGTTTGCAGTAATAGCAGACAGGAGCTACTAGCTTCCATTTTTAACACTGTCATTTTAGTAGAGAAGATGTGTCAACATAATATATGTGAGCAAGTCTTGGGTCCCAGGACTAATAATCTTCTCATTGTTTAAAAGCATCATCCCAAATGTGCTGTGTCCAAGATGAAGGCTACTGATAGCTTCTATTCAAGCGGAGGTTGGTGAAAACAAATCTTCTGTCAGGCTAGGTACTGAACAGATAATATTTCTGTAGTTTTTGCTGTGAGAACATCTTCATTAAAGAAAATCATGACTTCTGAATTTGAAGTGCTTGCCTGATGCCAAAAAACTCCAAGGTAATATTGACATCAAATGTCCATCAAGCAACCTTACCATCACTAGTGCAGAGAGAAATGACTTTGTAACTCTGGTCCTTAAGGTACTTAGCAGTCTCCAGTGTAGCAATAGTTTAGTAATGAAAGCTGCAGCTACTGTACTGGGCACACTTCCCTGGGAAATACACTTATTGAATGCATGACTAAACATGCATAGATTTGCACTGCAAGTATCATTGAAAGTCATGGCTAAGTTTAGTTGGATCAAGGGAACATGAGGCTTTCTGAACTGCAGCTACTCAGTAGAAACAGGTAGGGTTGGCCTAGGTAGCCTAGTTCAACGTTACTTGACATGAGAAAATACTTACTTAAGTGATCCCTCATAGCTCGAGGATGATGGTGTTCCATATGTGGTTTTTTGGTGTTGGGTCCGTAGGTGGTTGTGGAACCCTGTTCTTGATCCGCATGTTCTCCCACAGTGAGGACATCGGTTTCCAGGCGGAAGGCAGTCCTGGTCAGGGTTGGCTTGACGCACCTTCCTCTTGGCATGTTTCTCCCTTTCGCCTTCCATTTGTGCCTCTTTGAATTCTGCAGCACTGCTGGTCACAACTGACCTCCAGTTAGAGTGCTCAAGGGCTAGGGTTTCCCAGTTCTTGGTATTTATGACACAGTTTTAAGGTTGGCTTTAAGCCCATCTTTAAATCTCTTTTCCTGTCCTCCAACATACCATCTCCCATTCTTGAGTTCGGAGTAGAGTAACTGCTTTGGGAGAAGGTGATCGGGCATTTGGACAATGTGGTCAGTCCAGTGGAGTTGATATCGGAGGAGCATCGCTTCAATATTAGTGGTCTTTGCTTCTTCCAGCACACTGACATTTGTCTGCCTGTCTTCCTAAGAGATTTGCATGAGAAAGTAGTGAAAATACAATATATGCTATGCCTAGAATGACCTGCTATGGCTAAATGTCTGATTTTAATAGAATGATATTTTGACAACATATTGAGGCTTTTTGTTGTTCTTTTTCACCAAGATGACAGAATCATGGTGACTGCTATGGTGACTGACATCATTCCATACTCCCACTTTTTCTGTATGACTAGTAACCACCAACTGGTAACCAATAATGAACAGAGCATCTACTGGTACTCCAAGACTATTTAGAGAGAAAATGGACGAAACCACCATCTGAGTATTGCTTGCCTAAGAGAAACTTATGAATAATAATAATCATCATCATCATCTTTATTTATATCCTGCCACTATCTCCCCGAAGAGACTCGGGGCAGCTAACATGAGGCCAGGCCCAAACAGAATACAATAGAGCAAAAGTACATATAAAACAAAACAATAACATGAAATAAAATACTTAATAATAATAAACTAATGAAATGAAAATAATCATAATAAAAATGATAAAATGGTAATAGAATTAGACAAAGAGAGCTTAAGGACCAGAGTTACAAAGTCATTTCTCTCTGTACTAGTGATGGTAAGGTTGCTTGATGGACATTTGATGTCAATATTACCTTGGAGTTTTTTTGGCATCAGGCAAGCACTTCAATGGATAAAAATTGATAACAATTGATAAAACCCATGAGTGAGATAGATAGAAAGTGCTATGACTTGTGGGGGGCTTGGATGGGATAATCTTCAACTGAGGGATAAGATGAAGAGCATCAGAGAGACAAGTTGAACCTGGGATGGGACGTGGCATGGAAATTGGTAGTTCAATCCCCAAAAGCACACCGGAAAAGCCAGGTTTTTAAACTTTTTTTAAAGGCTGCCAGGGTGGGTGCCTGTCTAATGAAATGTATGAGGTTAACATAAGTCAACAGGTGGCTTAACAGGAGCCCCCAGTGGCGCAGTGGGTTAAGCCCCTGTGCCGGCAGGACTAAAGACCGGCAGGTCGCAAGTTCGAATATGGGGAGAGCACGAATGAGCTCCCTTTGTCAGCTCCAGCTCCTCATGCAGGGACATGAGAGAAGCCTCCCACAAGGATGATAAAACATCAAAACATCCAGGCGTTCCCTGGGTTACATCCTTGCAGATGGCCAATTCTCTCATACCAGAAGCGACGCAGTTTCTGAAGTTGCTCCTGACACAACAACCCCCCCCCCCCAAAAAAAGGTGGCTTGAATACACATTAATAATAATAATTTCTCACCTCTCCTCATAGCTCAAGGTGGATTACAGCATAATTAAAACACATAAACATTATAAAAATTCTATAAATACACATACTAAAATAAACAAATAAATGAAAGATTTCCAAGATCACTTGCTATCAACTGTTTTACTCAGGGCTTGCAAACTTAGGCTTTCTCAGTTGCATCAACCCAACTGCATCCTCTCGTTCTTGAACAACTTCATGTCATGATAGTAGGAACTAGGATCCAATTATTGTAGAAATAGATTGTATTGAGGACTGCAAGTTTCCTTGGGATGAGAAAGGAAAGAAATCAAGGCTCCAATTAGTTCAGTTGTTTTTTCCTTGTTATCACCACACATCTTTCTGTCAGTCATTTCTGACCTGAAAGGGAAAGGCAAAAACAAAGAACCTTTGTAAGTTTCCACTTCTTTTATCTCCTGGAGCCAGTTCTTATTTGCCACTGATAGCCAGGTGAGTGGCAGTCGACAACTTTCTAACTGAACAGTTCTTAACCTTACTTGTCATTCCTCCCACCTTTACGTTCTACAGAAGTTGTAGTGCTTGTCCCTCAAACCAGTGTTCAAGCTGCTGATCTTAAACCCCCTTTCTCTTTAATTCTAGTCATTTATGAGCTTGCTGTGGTTGTTTGTGGTGAGGAAAGTGATTATGTGTGTTTGGTAAAGATTCCTGTGGGGACACACAACTCCACGGGGAAGCAGATGTGTTCATGGAACCAACAAGAATGTCCTTCATCTCAAGACTTTATACTTTCTTTTTTAAAAAAAGTACAGACCTTGAAAAAACCTACATCTTTTGTCTGGTATTTTGTAATACATGTTTAAATAGCTGTTGGGGCTTTTCCTTTGGCAACGTAGAACACCTTAGTTGCAACCGGTGTATGTTATACATCTGTGGTGCTGTCAAACAATCAATTGCTGTTTATTTGCAGCAGTGTGTGCCAATTATTATTTAAGCAGCCCCCTGAAGCACAGTGTGATAAGGGAAGAAGGAGAGTGGAGAACAAATCTTTATGAGGAGTTGTGTTTTAATGAGACTTGGAGAAATGGGCGCGGATTCAGTGGTATTAAATAAGCCCCAATTTTACAAAGATGCTGACAGATCCTGCTTTGCTATACTTGTTTGCTGAATATCTCTGGAAGAGAAGAATTTGTCCATGGTATCTGATTTTGTCCATGGTAAATGCATTATCTCCTCCTTCCACACCATCTATCCTGCTACAAACTATATTCGGATCCACAACAAATGCCAAGAATGTTCCTTTCAAATATGCACAGCTAAAACCTGCCGCTCCCATGTCTTGTCTTTACATTTTGAAGTATTATCTTTTTCAGTTAAAAATGACTGAAACTGATATCTTCTCTTACTCCTTCTTTCAGCCTTTCCTTTATTTCTCTGACCTAACAAGTTAACTGCCCTGTTTGTCCTCATCTAACTCTTCCATGTGCCCTTCAAGTCTGTTGTCTCCCAATGTCTCTGAGCCCTGTGGGCTGCCTTGAGATCATTTTAGAAGAGGCAGCATATAAATCAAAGGCATTAATAGAGTGTCAGTCACAGAGAGTGCAAAGATGCTTCTGAAACAGGAAAATTGAGAAACGAGTCCTTTTTAAGATGAGAGCTGCAACTTGTACACATGTGCACCTTTTGCAGTTGATGCAGCATGCATGCATGTGTTACACTTGGGCATTCAACCCCAAGTGCAAGCAGAGTCTGGAAGTTTTTCTAAAATGTGATTTTCATGCAACTACATTTCCTGATTGTTCTAAATCAGAGATCCTCAAACTTTTTAAACAGAGGGCCAGGTCACAGTCCCTCAAACTGTTGGAGGGCCAGATTATAATTTGAAAAAAGCATGAATGAATACCTATGCACACTGCACATATCTTATTTGTAGTGCAAAAAAACCCCACTTAAAAACAATACAATAATTAAAATGAAGAATAATTTTAACAAATATAAACGTTTTCGTATTTCAGTGAGAAGTGTATGTCTGCTTTTGGAGGATGAGATAGGTTTGTTGTTGTTGTGTGCTTTCAAGTCATTTCAGATTTAGGTTGACCCTGAGCGAGGGCTAGGTAAATGACCTTGGAAGGCCTTATCCGGCCCCTGGGCCTTAGTTTGAGGACACCTGTTCTAGATCATAAGATTGTATGGAATGTTTGAGTACTTACTTAGGTGATCCTTCATTGTCCAAGTATGATGGCCCTTCAAGTGTAGTGTCTTGGTAGTGGATACTTAGGTGACTATGGATATTCTTGATCTGCATATACTTCCACAGTGAAGATGTCGGTTTCTAGATGGACGGCACTCCTGGTCAGGGTTGGCTTGATGCTCCTTCCTTTTGGCACATTTCTCCCTTTCACCCTCCATTTGTGCCTCTTTGAATTCTGAAGCACTGCTGGTTACAGCTGACCTTCAGCTAGAATGCCCAAGGGCCAGAGCTTCCCAGTTCTGGGTGTCTAGTTTGTTTTTATTTTTCTTGGAAGACGCCTGTGCATGAATTGTTTTAATGTTTGGAGGTTGGTTCACAGCTGATCAACACACAGTCTTTCCAGTGTCAGGTCCCAACCACTGGCATGGTTAACGTGATACTGATGGCTTCTCAATCTTTGCAGCCTTCTTTCCACCTTCACAGCCATTGTAACATGTAACGTGTTGTCCTCTGCCTGATCTGCTGTTGAGGGCTTCAGGTCTTCGGATTGTGCCTAGTCTGGAAGCTCCCCTGCAGCCCCTCCTGGAAGTGCATGACTCTGATGGTTACGCCCGCAGGTTCATTGGAACACAAAAGCCCCCTCAACACGACAAGGTGACAATCCAATGAGGGGAAATGTATGGAAATAACGTACCCAACTAGAATGGGCTTTTCCTATGATTCGGGAAGGAACTTATTTTTTTCCAAATTTAGTCTTGTTACTGTAGAGAATTATTTTGTGCTATCCATAACATTGATAGGATTAACTCAACCAACACTTCAGACATCTTGTTAGAATGATTATACTGTTTGTGCCCTCTCCTTTCTTCAGTGATTTATAGTTAGTCTTGATACATCTTTCAAAGGTTAGGCAGAGAGGGCAAAACTGTAGCACCTTGGCAAATGTGCTCACAAAACTACCTTTGCCGAGGAAACATGAAGATGGATAGAGAGCCATTTCTTTAGACTGTTTGGATAGGAAGGGTGTTTAATCTTCCTTGTGCCTACAGATTCCAGCATCAGTCCAAGAACTTTCCTCTGCCAGACATACGTCAAGATTTGAGTTCTTACTTGGAGGAAATGATTGAAAACAGTTATAAAAACTTGAGAACTAAATATATAAGCACTGTAAAAGTGAGGGAGTTTTGTAGTTTTTGATGAAAGGAACAATTCTAAATGCACCTCAATGATGTACCTGTGTTTAGATATATGCAAATAAGACTTTTTTATTGTGTCAGAAGCGACTTGAGAACATACTACAAGTTGTTTCTGGTGTGGTAGAATTGGCTGTCTACAGAGACGTTGCCCAGGGGACGCCTGGAGGTGTTACCATCCTGCTGGGAGGTTTCTGTCATGTCCCTGTAAGCTAGAGCTGACAAATGGGAGCTCACCCCGTCTCGCGGATTCGAACTGGCAACCTTCAGATCAGCAACCTAACCAGCTGGCACAAGGGTTTAACCCATTGTGCCATCACGACTCCATAATAAGACTAATGATCCCTCCTTTAATGATAACAAATTCTCACATTTTGCTGGAGTGGCTATGGCTATAAACATGACTTTAAAGCTCACTTGAATCCATTAATTAACTACCTAATTAATTCTTGCCTTGATTGAAGATAGGCAACAAGAATGTAATGAAATATCTGTCAATGTTTTTGCATTGTTCTGTATAGTTTACCATTGCTTGCCTCTATACAAATGACAAGTCTGGTACTGATGACAACATCTTTATTGCCATGGTCACTTCCGTTCCTCTTTTTTTCCAAAATTAAGGGCCATTAATTGTCCAGTTGTATGATTTGTATGGATCATCTGAATATTTTTTTTTCTTTTTAAACTGAATTCATTTTAATGTATGATAGACAAAAAAATATCTAGGTTGTTCGTGCATGGGAACCAGTGTGGAAGATTGTCACCCGTTAACTTCTCTGGATTTTTGTTTGCTCAAGTTTTGATCCGTTAGCCTTCAGAGCAGTCCATTCTTTAAAGAATCAACATCTGGTACATTCCACTGTGGACACATACTGGTAAAGAAAATAGTAGAGATCACGCTCTGTATTTTGGATAGCATGCCCGTCAAGTATACTGTGTCAAAGCAAAGCTTGCTCGCAGTTATTTGAAAAGGTGATAGAAAAAGAATGGAGCAAATTATAGGAAATCTGGCGATTGTGTGAATAAATTCAGCGCTGTGTAATTTAAACTTTAAAATAAGCAGTGTTTTTGAGTTGTCATCCAGTTTGGAAAGTCTCTAGCGCCAAGGGTAATCTTGTGAAAACACTACACATGATTGAAAACACAAGTTTAAAATTGAGGTCACTTAACTATAATAGAAGGGTGTTCTGCCATAACAAAATCCTAAAGTGTGTTGGCGCATACATCTGTGCCCATATTGTGTTTTAAACCAAGCTTGTTAAAAATTGAGTTTACAAAAAAAAAATGTATTTGCAGTTAAATTCAGATTTACATTCCGCAGTTACTGAGATTTGGGATATTATTTCTTGATATCAGCAGTACTTTTTATCAAACGGTGACATATTCCAGTTGCCTTTAGTGTTATTTTTAAAGATTATGCATGTGTGAGCTGGTAGTGGCTAAAGGA
Source organism: Anolis sagrei (assembly GCF_037176765.1). Taxonomy (NCBI): domain Eukaryota; kingdom Metazoa; phylum Chordata; class Lepidosauria; order Squamata; family Anolidae; genus Anolis; species Anolis sagrei. The sequence continues at coordinate 197,143,651 of NC_090023.1, forward strand.
CTGGCAAATTCCTGGTTGGAATATCCTCTTTGCTTTGAATTCACTCAGTTGCTTATGTTAAATTTTCTTTTAATAATAAAACTGAATCCATGTAGCCCTATTCAACTTCTTCTTCCCTCTTTTTTCTGTTTTGATACTCTAAAATCTGTGTGTGCATGTTTAAATATGTCAGTAAGAAGCATTCCAATGTCATATATTAACCGTGAAGGGATAACCACTCCCTGTCCAATTATAAAATATAATTATTTTGTCCAAAGTAGACTTATTTACAAATTTGTGACTTTACTCTCTAATTAAATTTTGTTTATTCAGAAGGACAAGGGTCTTTACAGAATAGCCTAGAAGACCCATAAAACATTGTGACTGCATCACACATCCTATGACCTTAGGTATAAATTACCTTGTGAATAATCATTTCCTCGTTGTATGTATGAGTTGGCGTGGTCTAGTACATGAAATCACGAAGAATCAGAAGCGATTGAACAAATAAACAACAAATGTATTGAGTAAATATTATTATTAGGGGACGAGGTATGGAAGCTCTTGTGTATTTGGGGAAAACGTGGCTTGCATTTTGGATTATTGGTTTGTAGTTAAGAGAATAAATCTACAAGAGTCTTGGATTCATGTATTCCTCCCTTGATTCCTCCCCTAGCATGGTCAGAAATAGCAGTTGTCTTGCTTTTTACTAATTGCAACATGTTGTTGCTATAATCACTTTAGATTAACTAATATTTTATAGTTAGATTAATTTCAGATTAACTATGTTTAATAGAATTTGTTGCAGAGCTGGTAAATTTTGATGAGAAATGAGTGACCGGAAGAAGAAGTTGTACAAAGAGTAGTACGTAGAAGGGAAACAGAGGGAACGTGTTTCTTGTCTAGCTGACAGCCAAGTTGTTGGTTGCCAATTTCTTTTTTAGTTGTTAGTGTTTTCAGGCTGTATGGAATTTCTGTACTTCATTCATGGTCTAAATACCCTAAAGATATACCATGTCTGATTTTAGTAGGTAGCTAAGTAGGGGCAGCTGTGGTTAATACTTGAATGGGAGATTGCTAAGGCACCTACAGAAGAAGGAACTAGCAAAACCACATGTGAGTATTCCTTGATTAAGAAAACACTATGAAATTAATGAGGTTGCGATAAGTCAGTAGGTAACTTCAAGGCCACAAGGTCAATGAGGTCCAGGCTTTTCCTTGTACCGGGTGAGGGAGCATAACTTCCTTTTTTTAAATGCGCACCATTCAGTCGGTTGAAGACGTAGCAGAACGCTAGTGGTTTCGTTCGAGAGGCGGGAGTATAAAGTTTTGTCCTGACACAGTTCAGTCGCCATCATGCACTGGAACAGTGAGAAGCGTGCTTTTACCATTGAGGCCTACTTTTCCAGCGGATTTGGAGTGGCCGGCCCGCTTTCCAGATTTGGCCCCTTGTGATTTTTTTTATAGGGTTTTTTGAAATCCTGTGTTTCTGTGAACCGTCCAAGGACCCTACAAGATTTGAAGACCAACATCCAGGAAGAAATTGCCAACATAATGCCTGCTATGCTGGCAAGAGTCATGACAAACGCCAGAAATCGGTTTACTCAGTGTATGGAGAATGGGGGACGTCACCTACCTAATTTGATCTTCAAAACTACATAAAACAAAACTTTAGGTATGTGCCTACATTATAAAAAAAATCTGATTCATACAATGGGTTTTATTAAGATTTGAAAAAAGGAAGTTATGCTGCCTCACCCTGTATATTACTTTAATTTGGTAGAGATTTAATTTAAATTCATTGTATGTTTTTAGATCAGGATAATTTGAAAAAACAACTGAATTATATACAGCACAACCCTCCTCCCCTTCTATCTGAAACTACGAATAATAGCGAGTCCTATATATTGACTATACTTGGACTGGAAGCATATCATAGAATTACATTGGAGGATCTAGAGAAGCCCAAAACACTTCTGAGATGGAGGATATTTTTGGAGTATAAGCAAATCTGTGAATATCAAATCCGTGGATAAGGGGAACGTACTGTATTGGGTTGGTGAAAAGCATTACTTTGATGTGTAGATTCCTTAGTCAAGATAAACACACAAAATAAAACAGAATACATGAGCTATGATATTCCCACAAGCAGTATTGTCACTTGCATGCAGTGTAATTATATTTTGTATACTTGCCAATTAAGCAGTTATGTTTTTGACGGGGGGAAAATTACCTCTTCAGTAGATTGAAGAGGAGCTTGCAGAACACTAAATCAAATAAACTGTACATATGCCAAAGTATGCTTGCATGTAGTTACAGTTTCAGAAATTAGCACTGCATCGACATATATTTGGCAATATTCCGATTGAGAGAGTACCCTCTATGCATCTTGAAGCCTTTCGAGGGGGGTGTGGGGGGCTATTACTCATATTCTTGTCTTTTAAAAGCAATATTAATCCCTGGAATTACTTCAGTACAATGAATGAGCAATGATCAAATGTGTCATTTCCACCTCTCTATTGCTTCTGAATAAGCTGTCAGTGTTTCAGATGATGACACGGCTTGGCCCATCTACATGAATGTTGAAGAGCATGGGACGGGGATAGGGTTTTTGGGTTGCTCTTAAAAGGCAAACTAATTAAATTGCTCCCTTTTGTATGTTATAATGAAGATAGATGGGTTGATCACTGTGCTTTACAATGGCACTGCTCTATTTTGAACTTGAACCACAGTTACAATCTTGAATTCTGAAAACTCTGTTGAAGTTGGAGGTGTATAATTTTTGTCCTTTGAAAACAAGGTGTGTGAGCTGTAATTATTGCGACCAGTGACTTAATGGGTAATTAACTAGTAGTCCTGATAACAAATAAAACTCAGGTGTTTGCTCTCTCATACCCATGTTTGTTTCCCAGCTGTTTCCACTTTGTGTGAACCCTGAGAAAAAGGAACTGTAATGATGTCAGTTTTTGATCTATGTCAAGAGAAAGTAGTTACTGTGATGCTTAAGGCCCCTTCCACACAGCTGTATAAAATCCACATTGAACTGGATTATATGGCATTGTGGACTCAGATAATCCAGTTCAAAGCAGATATTGGGGAATTTCCTGCCTTGATATTCTGGGATAAAGGGCTGTGTGGAAGGGCCCTGTAAGTGAGAAGGAGCTGTGTCAATGTTTAGTAATTTGTAGATATTCCTTAATAATACCAAACAGTTAATTAATAGCTCCATTGCTCTTGAAAGATCCACTTGTACAGCGAAACAAGAAGTTTGTATAGTAAAGAAATGTTTTAATTACTTCCATAGTTGCCTGGTCAGTAGTGGTATCCAAAAATCAAATTGTGGCAATGAGAAAGGAATGACTGTGGTGTATGGTAAATAACCTCAGGCTCTGTGGTTGGAACTATGATCCTAGTTCAGCCCTGTGGGTTTCCCCAGATGGGCACATTCCTTTCCCTGTGATCTCCCAACTTTTTAGATTTGTTTCTCCCACATTCTGAAAAGTTGAAGTATCGCTCTATCAGACTTGGCCATGGTGGTCCATGCTCTCGTCACATCTAGGTTAGATTACTGCAACTCCCTCTATGTGGGGTTGCCTTTGAAGACTGCTCAGAAGCTTCAAATAGTCCAGCGAGAGGCAACCAGGTTATAACTGGAGCGGCGTACAGGGAGCACACAACTCCCATGTTACGCCAATTCCACTGGCTGCCAGTTTGCTACCGGGCACAATTCAAAGTGCTGGCTTTGGACTATAAAGCCCTAAACGGCCCCGGCCCAATTTACCTGTTCAAACAATATCCCCCTATGAACCACCATGGAGATTAAGATCTTCTGGGGAGGCCCTGCTCTCACTCCAGCCACCATCACAGGCGTGTTTGGCGGGGACGAGAGACAGGGCCTTCTCAGTAATTGCCCCTTGGCTATGGAACTCCCTTCCTAATGAGATCAGGTCAGCCCCCTCCCTCTTGTCCTTTGGAAGGATGATAAAAATGTGGCTGTGGGACCGAGCCTTTGGGAGTGTGCAATGAGGCAGCGATAAGAACCCTTAGTATGGCAACCAAATTCGATATTGTTGTTGTGACAGTTTTAACTAGAGGATTTTAACATCAAGATAAGTGGTTTTAATGCTTTTGTATGTGTATGGTCTAGTATGTTTCCGCAGTGAATGTTTGCCATTGTGCTCCACCCTGAGTCCCCTTTTGGGGTGAGAAGGGTGGAATATAAATGCTTTAAATAAATCATAAATAAATATCCTTTGATGACTTTTACCATATTATGTGGTGCAAGTAAATGAAAGTTGCATTGCAGTATAAAATACCTGCAAATATTTGGCATTGGAAATCAAAATATATTGCAGGTCAAACTATTCTGTTGTGCTTCAGATCATTTCAGTGCAATCCTTGTAACCACTGTGCATAGCCCTTTCCACCCAGTTGGCAGATTTGATCATTGCTGTGTTTTCTAGCATACCTGGGAAGTGAGTTTCTCTGCTTAATTTCTGGGTACAAAGAATAAGATAACATCTGATTTATTATTGTGGCCATCATTTGTGCAGACTGGTGCCTAAATATCTGGTGTGGGATGGTAGGATTTGTAATTTTTCTCCCACCTCTCCCATTACATGCTTTGAAGGCATATTTCATAAAAGTTACATTCTTGCCCATCCGGTCAGATATGTTGGCAGTGATGACAACTTAACACTGCCTCCTTTTAACCATCTTTTGTCTCTTTGTTTTGGTGATATTGCAATTCTTAGCATCTGCATATTTTATTGCTTTTAATATCATGATTACTGCATTTCGATGCACTGTCACAAAGTGAGAATCTTGTTCCTTTTGGTTTTGGTGCCTGTTTATTTGGTGACTGCCTGGTGTGATTCTTTTTCTCTGCAGTTCTGTAACACAGTCAATATGTTCTGTGTAAATTGATTACTGCAGGTTTTTCTTCAGGTCTTCAGGTCTGATCATTCGGGAAGCCAGTTGTTAAGCTACTTCCCTTGTAATTTTTGTTTGTAGTCCATGCTTCATGCCTTTTGCATTGCCGGTGCCCATCTTACTGTATTTTGCTCCTGCCACTTTACAAGCTATGAGGTAATATATCCAGGAACATCAATATCTTTGTTTGGCTTCATTTATCTGTGGCATTTACTTTGCTCAGCCCAGACCTCAGTAAAAGGCAATTACTTGTGTTCTCCAGTATGACACTAAGCTTTTCACCTTTATTTTGCCTCAATGTGATATACCGAGAAAGACTTCCAGTTTATATGTATTGCGGTGCCTCTGCAACACTTTAGAGTTGAGAGGGGGAGACAAGCAGATGAAATGAATGTGATGATAATGAATGCCAGAGAAAAGAAATAAGCTGTGTATTTCACGAAAAGGGTAAAACTTGCACTGGCATCAGCCACCCTGCATCAGTGTATTTTGCAGAACATTTCCTGGCCATCAGATCCAATTAATAACAGATTCAGTTCTGGCTCCATTTTGCAGCTGGTTGCTAGCAGCAAGTTTGTGGGAGTCAGCGTGGTACAGCCGTTTAGTATCATGGATTCAACGGGCCTGATTCTTTGTTGCCCTGAGCTGTGTGCCGTCGCTGCACCACGCAAGCTGCCATACAATGAACACAGTGTGCCTAGAAAATAGTATTGCTGAGTGGTGTGCTTTAAATTCCTAGGAGATCCCATGCTTTGCTGTTTAAACTGGATTTAAGATTTTAAAAACCATTTCTGGCAGGCTCGTAGCTAGGATTTTGATGGGGGGGGGTTAGTTGGATTCGGGGGGGGGGCTGAGTCTGGGTGAAAGAGGGTCTACCCTAGCAAACCTTTTGTATCATTACCCCAATACCCCCATACATATGGGATATATTGAGAATGGCGATCAGATCATGATATTAATAAACATAACAGTTTAAATAATGTACCAGTAAGGGCTTCTCGCGGACCACCATGAGAATTTGGGGGGGGGGGGGGGGGGTTAAGCTACATGCCTGATTTCTGGTTATTCCAGTGGGATCCAGAAGAGAATGCTGGGTTTGCGGCATAAATTTGTATTGTGCCTGTGCCTTGATGATGTGTCACAATTGTGTGATATTTCTGGATTGGGATTCAATACAGATTTGAGTATCTCTTATCCCAAATGCTTTGTACCTGAAGTGTTTTGGATTATTTTCAGATTTTGGAATACCTGTATATTTTCATGTACATAATGAGATATCTTGCACTGTTGCATGTTGGGTTTCTTGTTAGTGAGGATGGATGCAGTACAAGACAAAAGTGATATTTATTTATTTATTTATTTAAAACATTTATATTCCACCCTTCTCACCCCGAAGGGGACTCAGGGCGGAGCACAGCATATATACGGTAAACATTCAATGTTGGGACAAAAATTCATATACACATACATAAACATTAAAAACATTTATCTCAAAATTAAAATGCACCATTTAAAACCGTACTGGTCATGAACCATCCTGAAAGAACTACTAGGGCACTTTTAGTCCCCCTGTCACTTAGGCAGGTCTGCTGACCGACAGGTCAATGGGCTCTAGTTTCCCATGTGGGGACATGAGAGAAGCCTTCCACAGGATGGTAAAACATCAAACATCTGGGCGTCCCCTGGACAACGTCCTTACAGGTGGCCAATTCTCTCACACCAGAAGCAACTTGCAGTTTCTCAAGTCTCTTCTGACACAGACACAAATACACACACACAAAACTTAGGAAAGAGAAATGGGTTATCTGTCCCATATGCTTATGAGTTTCTCTTGTATAAGATGATGCTATGGTAGAATGATTTCAATGTCAGTATATGTTCCCAATGAGTTTCAGGACAATATATGCCTTTGAACTAAGCCTAGCTATTTAAGACTATATCTTAAATAAAGAGAACATTCTCTATGATAGTTCTCTACATCAAATAGCTGAGAAGCACTGTTTATGTTCATTGTACATGTGGTGTGTCTATCATGTAGTTGTAGTTTGGAGTAGATGGAGATATGAACACTGACTATTTCATTGTTAGGTAAGTCTGGAAAAATGCAATGTATGGGCGGATGGGTACCTATCTGTTTAATATTGTATCACAGTGTTAGTTCTAGTAGTTTTTCATTTTGTATTGATGCGATTAACTCATTTTTCATCCAAGTTACTGAAATTAAACTTTCAAACTAAGTCAGGGGAGCACCCTGCTCAGGTAACATGCAGACTTTTAGAACAAATGAGTTAATGTTGTTCTTTTGATTTATATTATTACTTGTTTAGCTTTTGTTCTCCTATATTAATTCTTTAGCATATTTTCCTTCAGTCTCATCAACAATGTTTACTATGGAAACAAGTAAGCAAGGGTGTTGCCTTTTTCATCAGTTCAAAAAGATTGTTATCACAATGGAGTAATCATGTTGGGACACTCAATTTGATTTCTTACCTGGAAACTTGTGCCAAAAGCAGAGCTGAAAATTAATGTATTAGATGATTAGTATAGGTAACACAAAGTATTATTTATGGATTTTCACTTACAGTACATGCTTTAAACAGTTCCCTCGGTGACTTGCATAGCTGTGCAATTTATGTTCATCCAAATAAGGTAAGTTAATAAATAAACAACTTCAGTATTTTATGCTGAACAAAGGGAAAATATAAGAGACAAATCCTGTTTTAGACCATAAACAAACAAGATAACACATCAGTTCTTTCTTTGGACTAGGAAAAGAGCATGGTTCAGTGTGTTTCAGTATAATCATCTGTCTTCCTGTGTAATTTAAGAGCTGAGTGTAATGATTCATTAGGCTTAAAAGCAAATCCAGAAAAAGGTGTAAGCGATGTATCTAAGCAGATGGAAGTACAGATTCTCAAGAAAATCCTTGGTGTATATGTTCAGTTGTTTGTTTTTTTTTAATTTGCAAGGGTGTCTTCTTTCCTTCGCTTTCCACCCCCCAAAGCCAGCTTAAATTTTCATGCTACCATAGAAACTTGGCAGCTGGGAGTAGCGTATAACTATGAACTTCCAGCTGATTGAGAAGTGGGAGTTTGGCAGGTTTCCCTTCAGTTATGGGGATGAGAGTATGGGGCTTGAACTTGACTCTGTATCTTCTCAATCTGGTTTCTCCAGGTTTGTTTAAACTGTAAGAAGGAAAGCACTTTTTGTGTTAAAGGTTAGATAGAGAGGAGGACTTTGGAGCCACAGAATATATACCCCGTGGAGCCACTCATGTTTCAGCATTGAAAGGGCCATGTGTTAAATCAGCTGCTTATCAAATACAGAGGCATCATAGGACTTGCTCAAAGGTGGCTTAAGCTTGCACTGCAGGCATGTGATGATGGCAGAACCTTAAATTCACTCACAAGGAAATCTTGGAAATTTCTTTAATGCTAGGTTGCTTTAATTTCTTTAGTGGTAGTTGCGAATGAAGAAAACATTGCAAATTCCCAGTTCAATACCCCAAAATCCCTCCACCTCAATTCTCAAGACTCCCTCCATCCAGCCTCCAGTCTGAGCAGGCTCGACTTATCAGGCTCTTTCCCATGCCGGCCTCCAGATGATTCCACTTCGGTTGTTGTAGGTTTGTTGGGCTATATGGCCATGTTCTAGAAAGTCGTTCTCAACCTGTGGGTCCCCAGGTGTTTTGGCCTACAACTCCCAGAAATCCCAGCCAGTTTAGCAGCTGTTAGGATTTCTGGGAGTTGAAGGCCAAAACATCTGGGGACCCACAGGTTGAGAACCACTGTTCTAGAAACATTCTCTCCTGACGTTTCTCCTGCATCTATGGCAAGCATCCTCAGAAGTTGTGAGGTCAACAGTTCCAACAGACCTCACAACCTCTGAGGATGTTTGCCATAGAAGCAGGTGAAACATCAGGAGAGAATGCTTCTATAACAGCCTGAAAAACCTACAACAACCCAATGATTCCAGCCATGAAATCTTCGACAATACATTGATTCCACTTTGTTTTCATTCTTCAACTTCGATGGCAAGGAGGTCTTCTGGTGTCCTGAATACACCAAATAGGAGTCCATGACATACTGTACCTCCTAAAAATGTACCCACACAGACATACAGGTAAGAAAGGTATGAAGCAAGAAAGCAAGAATCATCAACAGGAGTATTAATACAGTTAGGATTTAAAGCAGGGATTTTAAAACTTTTTAAGCGAGGGGCTGGTTCACAGAGTATCAGATTAATTCAGGACAAAGCAGGGTTTTCTTCCGGTAAAACCATGGGAGCTCTCTTGTTATGGGTCCTGTCTGGATGGGCCCTGAGATGTAACCAAAAAACCCCTGCAGTATCAATTACATTTTCTTCCTACAAATCTAAACTTGTATTACGTATTGATAGTTGTAGTTTTCTTTTCAGATTGAGAGATTGTTCTGTTTACACTTCACTGCACTTTGAGTTCTGTAAAGTAATACCATTTTCGAATTCTTTGTAGTGTAAGATTCTTATAATGTGGCTGGCTTTAAGGCAGATGGTTTAGTATTGAGCTATTGAAGTCAATTTGTACTAGAATGATTATTGTTAGATACAAATGGACCTTTTCCAAGAGTGACCACAGATGGTGACTGTCGAAGTTAAAAACAACAACACTATATTGCCTAATAGTACTGTAGAGTTGAAAGAAGATATTTTTAAGAAGCAAATCTTTTGAAGAGTTTGTTATACTGACTTTTCTTTTAAATACACACACACACACAGTATTCAGCATTCGATGAAAGTCAGGCTGGGGAGGGGATGTAAATAGAGCGGATATGTTTAGTTTGGAATAGTAGACTTCTTCATATTTCTTTTGCCTTGACTTTAAAAGTTTTTCAGCGACAGGTTACTGATGGAATACTCTGTTGTTGCTTCTTCCTTTGGATAGGAGAACTTGAGAGTCCTCGTTTCTAGAACATGTGATTTGAACACAGACACTTGGGGGTATTGATTGTAAGTCCAACACGAGTGGGGCTCTCTTATCTCTGGCCCATATTATTCTTCAATTTTCATACGAAATAACTGAAACTTGTTCCCACCATTGTTTGGAGCAATGCTTTCCTTCCAATTGTGGACTTTACTGTTGTGTTTTCCTGTTTCTTACTATGGCTCCTTGTTTCTATTTAATGCAGTCTTGTATCCTCCAGCAATAAAATTGTAGTCCCAGCATCTAATAGTGTAGAAGCAACATCTGAGTTCCTCATTTTGCTCCCATGGCATATTCCTGGAGACTATCCTGTGGCATCTGTATCCTACATTTATATACTTTTCTCCAGTTGAAAAGCAACATGTGAGTTTTATGGGCATAGGTAATAATGGTGTTTTTTTTTTGGTCTTATTTGTGTAAATATGGCCATAATCATTCATGTACATCATAATGGTCATATCTGATCAACTACTCAGTATATACCTGTGCAATTTGTGCAATATATGAGCATGATGCCTTATGGAGATGTACCACTCGGAGTGTTTTAGTTGTAGAGAACACTCCGAGCCTAAAGGGGCCTAAATCCTGAAATACAAAATTGGAAAATGCAAGAAAATAGTGATTATCCTTTGGAGACAGGGATTTTTTTAAATTTATTTATTTATTTATTTATTTACTACGTTTATATACCGCGATTCTCAGCCTACTGGCGACTCATTGCGGTGTACAACATAGACAAAAGGTGCAAAATACAACATCAAATAAAATAATCTACAGTACATAATTATCAACATCATCAAACATCAACCTTACTACAAGATCATTCCGAGTCGTCTCATCGTCCAATTCACAATCCGATACCATTTCCGTTGTTCCATTCCTATGGTCAAGTTACCAGTCATTGCACTTCTATTCAAAAGCCTTCTTAAACAACCAGGTCTTCAGCTTCCTGCGGAAGATCAACAGGGAGGGGGCTAACCTGATGTCTATGGGAAGGGTGTTCCACAGCCGAGGAGCCACCACCGAGAAGGCCCTATCTCTCGTCCCCGCCAGCCGTGCCTGAGATGCAGGCGGGATCAAGAGCAGGGCCTCCCTGGAAGATATCAAAGTCCTCGTGGGCTCATAGGCCGAGAGGCGGTTAGTTAGGTATCTTGGGCCGGAACCGTTTAGGGCTTTATAGGCCAGTGCCAGCACCTTGAATTTATCATGTCAGGAGCGAATCAAACAGTTGTATTGTATTAAAAAAACAAACACAAAAAACCCAACACAAAGTTTGCAAACTTGGCATTCTTTAAATGTCCTTTGACCAGTATCTGGCCACTTGGAATGCCTCTGGTGTTGCTATAAGGAGGTCCTCCATTGTGCATGTGGCAGGGCTCAGGTTGCATTGTAGTAGGTGGTCAGTGGTTTGCTCTTCTCCACACTCACATGTTGTGGATTCCACTTTGTAGCCCCATTTCTTAAGGTTGACTCTGCATCTCGTGGTGCCAGAGCACAGTCTATTCAGTGCCTTCCAAGTAGCCCAGTTTTCTGTGTGCCCAGGAGGGAGTCTCTCATTTGGTATCAGCCATTGATTGAGGTTCTGGACCTGCCACTTTTGGACTCTCGCTTGCTGAGGTGTTCCAACGAGTGTCTCTGTAGATCTTAGAAAACTATTTCTTGATTTAGTGGAGACAGGGAGATGTATTTGGGGTGTACATTTGCTTTATTGTCCCGTAATGTTCGACACACATTCACTATCTTCTGTTAAACCTTCTCATACTGATTGGTGAGATCTGAAAATAAGTTTGACTCACATTCATTGTTTAGTAAAGCACATTTGGAGATGTGGGTCAGAGCCAATGCTTACAGTCTCACTTCTCCTCTCACTTTATCCCTCATGAATTCAGGCACATTTATTGAACAGGGCTATGGAGAAGAACATCATTTGTGCATTGATGACACCACATTCCCAATTTCCAGATAAGCTTTTCAAAGTATTATCAGGTAGTTGTTAGTTTGGCCATTTCTGCTGAAGAGGCCCTTCTTTTGCCCCTTCCTCTATCACAGACTCGTCTTATGGGAACAAGGGAGAGGGCCCTTTCCGCTGTGGCCCCCAACTTTTGGAATTCGCTGCCTAAGGAGATCAGGCAAGCCCCCACCCTAGCTGGTTTTAAGAAAGACCTAAAAACCTGGCTCTTCCGTTGTGCTTTTGGAGAATGACCACTCAACCCATCTGGTTGTCTTAGCCTACAGCTGCCCTCAGAATGAAACATCTTCCCACCCCTAAAATGGCTTAATCCCATGGCTCCTGTTGGGCTCCTCTCCTACAAATGCACTTTTATCCCTATCTCACCCAGGGTTTTAACTTTTTTAACATTTTACCTCTCACATTTGGCCAGCCCTCCGTGTCTGGTTTTAATATGCTGTTTTATTTTGTTGATTTTGTTATTTTATATTTTGTTATGATGTATTTTGTTACTGTGTGTTTATTATGTTGTATTATTTTGGGCTTGGCCTACTGTTAGCCACACCGAGTCCCTTTTGGGGAGATGGTAGCGGGTTATAAATAAAGTGTATTATTATTATATTATTATATTTTCAGTATAACCGTTGTAGATAATAGTGGTATTAGGTGGTACCTTTTTGTGTGTGCGTGCTCTCTATAATGAGTCTGCTATTAATTCTCCTGTTAGTAATCTTTTGGAGATGATTAACATTTAACAGTGTGTAGGTTTATTTTTAATGCCTTTCCATAGGGCACCGCACAACACCTTTTAATTAGCTGGGAATTAACTCTTTTCACATATCCAGTGAGTAATTATAGAGTACAAACAGAATTTACCCTGGAATAATAGTTAATATCTTCCACTTTGTTATAGAATCAGTTAGCAGGAAAAAAAGCTTTTAGATCCAGTGGCAGGCATTTCAAGTTCAAATATATAGTATTTGAACATACTTGCCCCCTATAGCAACATTTTTACAGGAGATAACTCATGAAAAAGACTCTTTGAATTCAGTTGGCTGTGAAGAGTCAACAAAGCTTGTACTTGATGAGACAGAGAAATATTTCACATTCCCGGTGTTGTCGAAAATCATAATTCATAGCTTGCTAAAAGATTGAACCAGAGGGTGAGAATAGTTTTAAAACTATAGTTAATGGTTTACTGGAGTTAACGTTTCTGCCTCCGGCTTCCATGTCACCATCACTTTCAAGCGCTGTCTTTTCCCTGTATTTTTACAAGAAATATTGCCCTTTCCTGAGACTAAATAATAGTAGTTGGACTGTAGATGGTAACATTATAAAATATATATTAGAGCTCGGTAATACATGTTGTGTCTGTATAGAGTAGTGCTAGCTTTTTCTTTATGTTGCTATTAATACAGTCTTCTGTTTAAAGCTATTAAGTACAGTGCTGTAATTGATTTATACTAAGTGCAGTTAAAAATTTTGGCTGTAAATTTCCATAGATGCTGGGGTGAAATCATAAATAATATCCCACCAAGTCCCCATGTAGAGTAACTATAATTTCACATTAATCTCTGTACAAAGTAACCAATGAGTTCTTTTCATGCCGCCACATTTTATGGGGTAGCTGCATGCTTAACGCCTAGTTACATGTTTTGGAATTATTGCGACTACAATGCTAATGTAAGATGCTGTGACACTTCTTTTGAAAGTGTTTCTATTAGAGGAGAAAAAGTAAAAAGGCTATGCTTAATCAACATAAATGTCACCAGCATATTTTAATAAATTCTTGATTTAGCGTGGACTGTTTGCCGTCATACATTTTGTAAGGCATCTGCCTTCTCCTTTTGAAGGTATGTGACATTTAAAAGATCTGTAAAGGAGATTGGCTTGACAGATCCAAATTACATTTGAAAGAGTTTGTCTTTTCAAAACAGAAAATGAATACTCCCCATTCTAAATGTCAGCACAAAGACGCAAACATATTTAATCAAATTTATATATTTAATTTATGTAAAATATGTTTTTTCCTTTTCTTATTCATTAGCAAGACACAGTTGCTGATTTTTTTTTGCCATTCCAAAGGTTTAACGAAGGTAGCATTCCTAAGCTTTCTGAATAAATGCATCCATTGTTACCAGAGGTTCTGGAATTCTTCAAAAATTCGAATTGGTTTTACTATTTGAGCCCCTTGATCTGCAGATATCTAACCTCTGGCTCTTAACAGTATGAACAGCATTGTTAAAAGAAAAGTGTTCATGAAAAATTGCTCGAAAACTGATAAAAACCTTCAGGAATAATAGAAAAACAGTGAGAGCAAACACTGCTTGTGATAGTTTAGTAGCAGAGGATGTTATCTTTAAAGCAGTGGTCTTCCATGGTGGCATATCCTAGAGGATTGTATAGCTTTGTGTTAGCGGAACACTTGGTTTTGAAGAACTCAAGGGGAGATACAGCAGTACGAAGCAATCTAGTATCCCACTCTGTATGTTTAGAAAATGAGTCTTCGCTGTGCTGTCTGAGGAAAATAGATGGAGGACATCTAACGTATTAGATGAAAAGCAGCAAGAAAACTTGGAGTTTCAGGCCATAGTAGAGCATGAATTTATGCTTGGATCATGAAGTGCACCAACTGTTGAATGTTCTCAGGTAGTCTAATTACAAACCTTCTAAAATTCCAGAATTGTTGCTTAGTGTAGCCTTATTGATGGCATGTATTATTTATTCAACTATTTGTTATTTAGTTATTAAAATGCTTAAATCCTGTCCTTTATCCAAAGAATTCAGAGTAGCTTACAATATCCTATTTCCAAAATTTATATACATATGTTCTAGACCGCACATAATAGTGAACCCTATTGAAATGGATTTCTGGCCCAAGAATACCTAGTCATGCTGGAGGACCTAAAAATCATACAGAGGTCATGTTTTGTCAGACATGAATAAATGAAACAGGATACTGTTCCTGCAAATATGGGTATTGTACTGTAATTACAAGTTTTTCAGGTGTTGTATAATATTTGAATGGGGTTACAGTGAGGAGTCTAGCTTCTGCATTTTTTGCTGGCTGCAGTATCTGAGTCTCCATCTCCATAGATTTCATTGCAGTAGTCTAATCAGGAAGTTAACAGTGCACTGATGACTGTAACTAAGTTATCTCTGCTCAGGAAAAGCTATAGCTAGCAGACCGGTGGAACCTGGCCACAAGTGCCTCCGCTTCTTCAAGGCAAGTGCAACCCCAATCCAAGGCAGGAAACCTACCTGCTTTCTAGACTTGAGAACTCCAATCTGCAGAACCTCTGACTTAACTGAGATTCATCCTCACTTTTCTCTCCTTCATCTAGCCCATTACATATCCAAGTTGGCTCTGATGACAAGGAGAAGTAGAGTGTTCTGATGGCATCCAACCCAAGAACTCCTAATGGTTTATCTCAACAGTCTCATAGATGTTGAACTACATGAAAGATAAAATTGAGCCTTGTGACACATTGTCCATGGGACTATGCAGGAGTCTCCCAATACCACTTTCTGGAACCGACCTTACAGGAAGCAGTGGAACCATTCTCCAAAGATTGTCCAGTAAGATACTACAATCAATGGTATCAAAACCTGCTGAGAAATCGGGATAGCACTTCCTCTTTCTTCTCCAGAATAGATTGTCCATCAAACCAAGATTGTATCCCTGGCCTGAAAGCAGACCGAAATGAGCGCAGACAATCTGTTTTCTCTTGAAAACATCTAAAGTTGCACAGGTAACAAATGTTTAAGCGCCTTGCCGAAATACTGGATATTAGTGATTAGAGCAGTAGTTATCACATGTCTTTAAGTCCAGGGAGGTCTGCTTCAGGAGAGGTTACACTACAACTTCCTTCAAGGCAGGAGGCACTTCCTCCTGCTGTAGTGAGTCATTTACCACCCTTTGAAACCACCCAATCAATCCACATCACTACATCTTAAGAGCCAAAACTACATGTTGTGGGATGGACCAAGTGTTTATCTACATTATCAGGCTGTGACAATTATATCTAAGCAGGATACAATAAGGCATGTAGCCAGAGGGGAGAGGCTTGAGGAGGCTTCAGCCCCTCCCCTGAAATTATCAGGGTGGTCCGCAAGAAGGCCTTAACTGGTACATTATTTAAACTGTTATGTTTATTCATATCATGATCTGATCACCATGCTCAATATATCCCATATGCATGGGGGTATTGGGATAACGATACAAAAGGTTTGCTAGGGTAGATCCTCAGCCCCCCCCCCCCCCCCCGAATCAAACTCAGCCCCCCTCCCAATCAAAATCCTGGCTATGGGCTTGGATACAATGATACATATTTCAGAACTAACCCTTATCCAAAAATCTGAAACGCTCCAAAATCTTTTTTTTTTACCAGTTGCCCGCTTCCACTTTCAAGATGTTGGCTACAGCACTCTTTCTTTTTCACTTGCAAGATAGAAGTGTGTAGCTGGCGGACTCACTGGAGACCCCCTGTTTAGTATGTTTTGTATTTTTTTAATATGAGGTACCGAATTCAAGATTATCCACCTGTGTTACTGAGAATTTAACATCTTTGCTTTTTAATTATTCGGTGTAAACAAACATTCTTTTAAAATTATAAAGCATAAAATTACATTTAAGCTGTGTGTATGTGAAACATACATGATTTTCATGTTTAGATTTCAATCCCTTCTCCAAGATATTTCATTATGTACATATATGCAAATACAGATATTCTAACCAACCCCCCTACCCAAATCTAAAATTGGAAATACTTTTAGTCCAAGGTATTTCAGATAAGGGATTTCCAACCTTGAATTGCATTGAGAGTTGTGACATAGTACTTTGATCATGTTGCTCCTCTGTCAAACTTTTGATTTTCTCAAATTTCCCTGTGTATCCTCTAACCTTTATACAACCTCCAGATATTTTCCCATTAACTAAAGATTTCTTTTCAATTGCATGGAATCAGACTGCTTCTCTTGTGACCATTCCTGCTCTGTTCCATATTGGAGTCACTACAATCTGCTGTTGCACAACAGGAGTTCAGTTTGGTCCATCAGATATTGAATTGGTTATTCTGAAATGAGAGTGGTTTGGTACAACCGCAACAAACTGTAATACTAGAAATGTGTGCTGTTCTCTCTTTCTGTTGGACTTCAGTTACATGTCATAATTTGTATGCATCATCTGTAAAGAATTATGTTCACAACAGGAAGCTATGTTTAGGATACAGTTTTAACTATTCTCAGATTGACCGTTGAAAGTACTGGCATGTTTAGCTATTACCCGTCCAATATTTTTTTGTAATTCAAACCAGATCTAATGCATCAGCTGTTATGCTAACTACAGTTTGCTTCTGGATCAATAGGCTCATCCTGACAATTTTGCTGTTATCTATGAATGGGGAAAAGACTGTTACGAGAATCTCTCTATTTACAGGATGAAAGTCTTCAGTGTTGTTTTTGTCATACTAAACAAACATGGTTTTGGGTTATATAACATATTTATTAACTGAGCAAGAACAATCTTGTAGCCCTGAATTTATTTTGGTAAAACTCAACCAACTATTTTGCTGGGTATTGAAATGCAATAAAGTCAGCAGGCATTAGCTTGGAAGTGAGTTTGCTATTTTGTTGGCCATTCTTTCTTTTTAAGGTTTAACAACAAGTAACAGATTGTACTGAAGCAGAACATTAACAGAATGGGACAAGTATACATCTTTTACAAAGTGTGAATTTCACAGGGTTTCATGATCATTTGTCTAAGTCAGTATGTTCATTAACCTCTGCTTCTACTGGTTTCTTTCCTACACTTTTTCCAGGTAGAATAGTAGTATAGTTTACTTTGTGACTCACTTCTCTTTGAGGAAAATATCTTCCTGTTGTCCGTAAAAAAAATAGCATTTGTAACCATTTTCAGAGTTTCTGAAGGAGAACCAGTATATTCGATTTTTTTGAGGTTGTTATGATGTTGTCGAATGTTTTATGTCCTGTTCATTGTATTTGTAGGGCTTCACAAATTTTCATCATTTGGATTTTGGAAAGGATACGCAATTAACAGTTTGTATAATGTGGCTTTTATGTCCGTCCGTCCCCCCCCCCCACCTACCCCTAAATGGGTCCACTTCAATTATGGCATTTTTGGAGATTATTTTTTTGAATTTCAGAGCAATATCGAATGAAAAGCCTGATATGGAACTGTTGAAATCAGACATTAATAATGTTTTAAATATTTTTATAAATTATTGTAAAGATATTTTAAAGTATTCAGACTTGTTTCTTGATCAAAGACTATTTGATGTACATTCTCCGTGTATATTATAGAAAAATTAAAATATGAAAAATGCAAAATACACCATATTTTATTCATAGTTAGCAGTCAGATTCTTTGAAATCAATTTAGTAAATTAAGTTCAGATAAATTTATTTCTCATTAAACAAAGATGGTGTAATTTTTAAAAGTTTGTAATATAATGACAAGATTCATATATACTTACACTGGTATGCATTAAAGTCATAGCAAACCTAACACTGTATGTTAAACTACATGCAGAATATTTATTATGACAGCAGATTATCTAAATTGAAAAAGAAAAATTGTAGTTTTATTTTTCAGTAGAATTATTGCATATACAAAAGCTTGGCATAGGCTTATTAGATAGTAAATAAGTCACCATGTATTTTTGTATAGTATTACATTGAACATATCTTACTAAACTAGGTGTCATAAGATGTATCTGTGTAGCTCTCAAATTTATTTCTGCAGTTATAGGTGCAATGGAATAAAGTGAAAGCTGTGCAGATGAGGTCAGGGAGGAGCTTGGATTGGTTTGAAGAGGAAGGAGGGTCATGGATGGAGAGCATCCAGCTTCAATTTCAAAACAACAGTGTCACATGTTGTTGTGTTGAAGTTGAGCTGAAAGTAAATCATGGGATTTTCCTGACCATTCTTCAAAGGTTTGCCATTGTTTTTTCTAAGGCGGAGAGATTTTGATTTATCGAAGGTCATATGGTAGATTTCCATGGGATTTAAAGCTCGATTTTTGCACCACATGTTCAGTAAGTCAAGTGCACCAAATATTTTATTTGAGAGGGAGGACAGTTCTTGGCTGATAATAATGAAGCTTTTCTATCACTTTAGAAACAAAACTTGATATGTCTAGTTGTTTATTTTCAGTTTATAGTGCAGAGGAAACATCCTTCTTAGTTGCGCCTCCCACCCTCTGAAATTCCTTTCCATGTTCCTCCTTGTTCTCTGCTAGTGGGCAAAGACATTTTCATTCAAGCAAACTTTTCATAAGTAAATGGGAAGACTTCTTATAGGAATGTGTGTACATTTAAAAACTTTTGTATATTTTTCAATGATTTTATACTGTTCGATGTTGCATTTTTTAATTGTATTTATTCATTTATTTGTTAAGTTTTTTTAATTGATTCTCTTTGGAAGTTGCATTGGATTCTACTCTGGGAGAGAGGCAGCATATGACATAAATAAATACTAAATTCAGTTTTTTAACCAGCTTTCCTTGTCGTAAGTCAGTACCGTATATTATTTCAGTGACTTTTGTCTGAAACTAAGGAGCTTGACACTCAATGAAAAGTGTTTTTGAATGAGTAATGGCTTAGTACTGCTCACTATTTCTTAACTACTTAAGACCATTCACTGTTAGTACTACTGCATTTTAGATAATGTTCCCAAGGTTACTAGTTTATATGCCCATATATTGTGCTATACTGCAGGCAGAGGAGGGGCTGACAGCATCATTCCTATCCTAGAGGACAGAAGGAGGAGGTTCTGTCCTCTAGCATCTATACTGGACATGGAAGCAAAGTGGAGTATAGTCAGCCCTTAGTATCCACTGGAGTATGTTTCTAGGACCTCCCCCGTCAATGGGTACCAAAATCTGTGGATGTTCAAGCCCCATTATATACAATGCCATAGTAAAAAGGTTTCCCTTATGAAGGTTTGCTTTTTGATATTTTTGGTTTTGTAATATCTTCAAACCATAGATGGTGGAATCCATACAGGGCCAACCATACTTCTTGCCTTTGCACCAGCCTGCCCATTTGTCTAGATAAGGTTCTGCATTTCTGCATACTCCCTTGCTTGTTTAAATTCCAGGAGCTGTTCACACTATGGAGCATCACATTATTATTCCACAAACAAACAAATCTGCAAAATTTAAACCCGCAAAGGTGGATAGCCAACTGTACTCTGAAGTGAGAGGCATGTTCTCCAAAGATCAATTCAAAAGCAGGTGTTATTTTGATTATTTCAGTTTGAGTATCTTATTGAGAGGACTATCAATAAGAATGGATGCAGAACATGTAGTTATTCTGATGTTGTTCAGCTGCAATTCCCAGAAACCCAGTTAGCATTAAGAGATGATGAAAGTTGAAGTACAGCCATATCTGGAGGGCCACAAACCATGCAGCCCTAATGTAGATATATCATGGCTATCCTCCAAAGAGTTACTATTTTCAAGAGAAAAATGCATGGTAGGCAGAAGGTAGAGCTAGGAAAACCTGCCTCTGTTGTAATTTGCACCCATATAGTAGTCCTATTTTTGAGGTCTCAGTTAAATTGTAGTAGCAGTATCTTGAAGTGCCTTTTCTTGTAAATGCCATGTTAGTGCAAATGCTTTCTGCAAAATCTTTGTAGCATTCTCTCACTAACCCAGACAAGACCTGTATAAATTGTCCATATTTATAGCTTAACATAGATTTTCTAGCCAGTGTCAAAATTAAAAAGTGGGAAACTGTTTGAAAGGCTATTCATACAAATAAAGGTTCTAAAAAAATAATACAGAAAATGAGTTCTTCGTGAAGAAAGAGGTAAGATGGGTTTGAAAAATCCTTTGACCTTTAATCTTGTACTGCTGATGATTTTTCTTTCCCCGCTACTGTTTTTTTATGTATGTTTTTTGAATGCCAATTAAACATGTAACCATGGAGCTTAGTGAATGAGCTACTGCTGTTTGATTACGTTTTCTGAAATATGTTTCCTAACCATAAAGGGACGTACGGGCAGGAATTTACATCTCACCGTAATTATGTAGATAATTATTTCAGTTTAAATTTTTCTATCTCAATATTTCCCCTTTTTGTTTTTAAACTTAGATAGATTTTTGTTTAAATTTTATTAAGAATTAGGGTTTAAAAAAGATATTAAAGCACCCAACAGTGCTGAAATCAGTTGAATAGCTTGACAAATAAATACAGTCAGCACTTCATATCCAATAGAAAATATCTTTTAAAAAAACCTTGATTTTTTATTTTAGAAACACCCTGAACTTACCCACAGGGAAAATACAAATCCTTATTTTTATCCCAAACCTTGCCCTTGCAATTGCATGAGATTGACTTACCCATGTATATATACGATTGAAAAAAGCACAGCAGGATAACACCACACTGCAAAACTCTTGTTGGTGTCAATCCTATAGGTGTTAAACAACATGGGTGATGTAACGAAGTTGTGCAGTACAACACAAGACAGAGAAATCACAATACATTGCTACTTTTCTGGAAATAGCCCACTGGGAAAAATAGGACCTTTGGAGCATAGCAACCAGTTTCTATCTCTGACAACTGGTCCAAAGGATTCCATAGAAAATATCATTTTAAGTTGCTGAGAGCAACATGGTCATGTAATGTGATATGCAATCTTGGTAATAATAATTTGAATTACAGAAAATGTGCATTTGTTTTGAAATAAGGAAAGTTTTACTACAATAAAAGGATATTATTGGAATTAGAGGTGGTCCTCCACATTTGCAAGTTTTACTTTTGCATATTTGATTACTATATTTTTCCTAGGAATTTAATAACAACAACAACAACAACAACAACAACAACAACAATAATATATTTGTACCCCAGCCCAAGGAACTCGGAGTGGCTACAGACATAAACATAATAAATAAACAATCCAATTAATAACATAACCAATTACACAATCAAAATTAACACAAGACAGATTAGCACATAAATCACTATAATAAAACAATTAAACAATTTAAACCACTGTTAATATCCAACCCATTGCATTAATCAGAATACACCATAAAATCAATTAAAAAGTTATTGCAAAGTTCTTACATATCACAATTGTCAAAGACCTGTTTGAACAGCCAAGTTTTCAGGTCCTTCCTGAAGGACATCAATGTGGGTGCTTACCTAATATCCCTGGGGAGGGCATTCGTAAGCCGGGGTGCCACTACCGAGAAGACCATCTCCCTCATCCCACCAATCACACTTGTGACAGAGGCAGGGCCATGAGGAGGGCGTCCCCGGCAGATCTTAAGGCCTGCACAGGTTCATAGGGGGAGATGCAGTTGCATAAGCAGACTGGACCTGAACTGTGTAGGGAAGGAGTCCTCAAACTTTTTAAACAGAGGGTCAGGTCACAGTTCCTCAAACTGTTGGAGGGCCGGATTATAATTTGAAAAAACATGAATGCATTGCTATGCGCACTGCACATATTGTATTTGTAGTGCATGCAAAAAACACTTTAAAACAATACAATAATGAAAATGAAGAACAAATATAAACTTATTAGTATTTCAATGGGAAGTGTGGGCCTGCTTTTGGCTGATGAAATAGGATTGTTGTGTGCTTTCAAGTCATTTCAGACTTAAGTTGACCCTGAGCGAGGGCTGGGTAAATGACCTTGGAGGGCAGTCAGTGAAGCTGCTTTAATGGGGGGTGGTTTGTTCCCTATAACTCGCTCCTGTGAGCAGCCTGGCAGTAGATCTTTGTACCAATTGTATCTTCTGAGCCATCTTCAAAGGCATCCCCACGTAGAGTGCATTGCAGTGATCCATACGAGATGTAACTAAAGCATGGACCACTGTGGCCAGATTTGTAAGTCTTCCACTACTACTCCACCAGACTTTGACTTTAGAATTATGTTGAAGGACCTAGAGTTTACTATAAGAGAATACATCTCTGTGCATTTGTAGGTCCTCCATTGTGACTTTATTGACATCTTCTGCCTGAAGGTCTTCATAAAATCATGCTAGGGAATCTAGAAATTCCTAGGGGGGGTGTTTTTTATTTATGTTTTTTGCACTTTTGCATGTATCCTGTGCCCATAACTCCAGTGAATGTGGAGGGCTAATCTAAACCCAGTGAATATGGAAGGCTAGTGTAATATGGTCACACTGACTCATGTATTTCTGAATCTGCCCTATAAAGTGTTCTACCCATTGATCGTGTTTTTTTGAGGAAGAAAATGCAAATATAAATCTGCTTACTACTTATCCCTTCAAATAACTAAATAAAGCTCCCTTTCAAACTCTTGCATTTACCAAATACCAAAAAAGTGAGATGTCAACTTAGTATCACACTTATTTTCTTAAGCATATAATCAGAAGGTACAGTATTTCACATAATATTATGGTGGTACTAACACTTTTTGTAATATCACAGTTTGGGGAATTTCTATTATTAGCCCCTCTGTTCCCTGGGGTCGGATTCCAACATTGACATGTACAGAAGGAGGAAACGTAGCCCAGGGTTTATCTTAAGGTTGATATGCAGAATACTGCAAAACTAGGTGGTCTTATTTGGGCCAGAGGCAGGTTCAAGTTCAATCATTTGGGCATCTTGTGATCTACCTAAAACAGGCCCGCAGTATGACTGAAAGTTATTTAAATTAAAGTCAGTTATCTTTAAGAGAGTGAACTGTAAAATATAGCTGAAGGTCTATAGAAGTTTAAAAAGAATACTATAAATGTAGGAGACAAATCTGGTGGGGGGGGGGGGGGAGAGAGAAAGCACTTTGAGGAGTCATTTATAATATCCCTGACATGGTTTTTACTTGACATTATATTTAGCCAAGCTGCAAGACATTTCTGATAGTGCTGGTATCTCCATGACATCTGAAAAACCGTTGACACAGTTGTAACTCCCCATTTCAGGTTTTAGAAAAAAGTCCTTTACCTTTTAGTATTATGACAAGTTCCATAGCAAGCTACAATTAATTGGAAATATAACCTTGTCAGTGTTCATACGTGTCCAGCAGATGTTCTAGCTGGATTCTGCTCCTGTTTTATAGTAAACTAATTCAGCTATTCCTACAGTCATTTTTACTTAAATTAAACCTAAAACAGCTTTCAATCATTCTACCGATAGTTCTCTATAGTTTTCTTTGATATGTATACCTGGGTATTTCATTAAGAAAGAAGACTAAAAGAAAATTGATATATATGTAATTTATACAATAGCCCTTATAATAGTTCAGTCATAATAGTCGCTATTATGACGGATTTAGCTTTTTTAAAGGAGGTATCTTGCAGAAATATTGTGGTGATGGTAGTGGTGACAAAGTGGTAGCAAGCTATCCTGGTTGTGTTCTGTGTGGAAATAATAATAATAATAATACAGTAGAGTCTTACTTATCCAACCTTCGCTTATCCATCATTCTATATTATCCAACACAGTCGGCCTTCTGCCTGGATCCACAGCTGTTTCAATACATTGCAATGTTTTGGTGCTAAATTCATAAATACAGTAATTACTACATAACGTTTGGCTTCTATTGAACTGCTTTTTCTATTTGTTGTAAAACATGATGTTTTGGTGCTAAATTTGTAAAATCATAATGTTATTTGACATTTAATAGGTTTTTGCTTAATCCCTCCTTATTATCCAATGTTTTTGCTTATCCAACGTTCTGCCTGCCTGTTTATGTTGGATAAGCGAGACTCTACTGTAATAATAATAATAATAAAATTTTCTTACCAACCTCTCCTCACAGCGCAAGGTGGGTTACAACATTGCTAAAACGCACAATCATTTGTGATTGACGTGAACTTTAGAAAAGAGGAGTGCTATGGTCACCTCCAACTACCTACTTTCTTAGTTCAGGAGTTAACACAGATATTAAAATATACAAGTAATCATTATAAACAATAACAATACTATAAAACAGTCATACATATTTAAAATTAAAAACCAGTTCAGTGCTAATTCCATCGGGCAAATTCAGTTTCCTATGGCCGAGATTCGAGAGTAGGCCTCGAGAACTATGGAAAGTCTGGGCTAATATAAATAAAACTTTTCCAATCCCAACCCCTGTTGGCCTGGGAATTTTTTTTGGGCGTGATCCCAGGTATATAGGTATATATAATAGGTATAAAATCAAACATTTACTGATAACAAATCAACATTTGCAAGACTTGCTAAACAGCCTAATTTTTAATGAAGTACAGCTGAAGCATCTTCTGCAGAGTGAGAGCAGTGTAACTATGCTGATACAATTGCTTTTGCATTCATGCCAGAATAGTATAATTGGTTGACTTGTGTTTTGTTTACGTATAGACTTGTATTTAGTCACAAAAGGGCAATATTTGCATAAATTTTGCCTGCCTATGCAAATTGGTAAGGATAGGGCTTCAAAATGCACTTTTGGCTTTTCCTTAATGTGGCCTTGTTATTCACTCCCCATGTTAATTGGTGTAACCCAATACAAAAAATAAAATGGCCTGGGTCGTTAAGTTAGTTTCAGACATGAAATGATAATTTTGTAGACTTTCTCAGTCTACACAGCACTCTTAATTGCTATGCTTTATCAGCTTTCATATTTGCATGCAAATGTATGGACTCTCAGTTTTGGACTTTAGATTCAGATTGTACCGGCAGGTATTCTGTGTTTTAGAGAACCTTTCTAGATTCGAGTTCAATTGTATTGTGGTATGGCTGTAATAATTCAGCAAATTGGGATCATGCCTATATATGTTATGATTGCAATTTAACTAATCTTTCATCTTCTTCATCTCCTCCTCCACCCTCTCTGTTTTCTTATCATCTTATTTTTCATAAAAAGTGCTTACAGAAATCAAAATAGATACAGATAACAATGTACACGTAAAAGCATTAAAATTACTATTACAAGGTAATTACACTATCTATAACCTCAATTATCTATGTTGGGATCCAGTGCTTGACGTCACATTTGAAAACAGCTCAGGTCATATAGTTAACACTGTGATATGTATGTCTGTATATGTGTATGTGTGTATAGATAGATAGATAGCATTTTGTAATATATGTATGTACTGGCAGATGCATCACTTTATTCCATATTGCATTTTCAAAGAAAGAGAGTGAAAGCAATTTTATTGAATAAGAGGATTGAATTCTTAACTGACTAATCAATTTTAGTAGTAAGTTAAAATGCCTAGTATTAATGGACAGTCACATCCATTAATCAAAGTTATAGTAGATTAACAGTTGTCAGCATTTATGCTAATAGTACTTACATATTATAGATTTGTGCAGTGCACTGTTTATGTGGTTATATTTTTCCTAAAATGTCTGGCAACACTTTAACATAGTGCTTACAATCTGTACCAGCCGTTCTTCTATATCTATCTTAGAATATTGTTGAAAGGGTGACTTTTTTTTTTTACTCTTCTGGTATTTCTGATGTTTCTTTACTGCATACTAAGCTTTTATATAAATACTAGCTGTCCCCTGCCACTCGTTGCTGTGGCCCAGTCTGTGTAAATGTGTTTTGTGCGTGTATATATTTGTGTATATGTGTATATATGTGGCTTTACGCATGTGTTATAATGTATTTTTTAATTTTTGGCTTTTTAGTCTCTTCTGCTGTATTTTTCAGTCTTTTTATGAGTGATGGTCACTCGTTGGTCAGATCGGTGTATTGTGTCCAAATTTGGTGTCAATTTGTCCAATGGTTTTTGAGTTATGTTAATCCCACAAACGAACATTACATTTTTATTTATATAGATAAGTAGAAATCACAGGATACATTTAAATTTGGGTATGGATAAAGCAAAGATAAACATGATATGAAACTAATTTTTAGAAAACTTTGGGATATTCCATTTGGGAAAAAATCATTTTTCAAAAAGTCTGGATTAAAACTATAAAAACCCTACTAGATCAAACCATGAATCCATCTTTTTTGAATATATATAGAAAATGCAATGACCCTGTCCCTTAGGGTAGGACTGTACCTATGTCTTAAATGTGAGACACACCTTTGGATGAAGAAAAGTCTGAGTAAGGGCACTATTATATGCCCCTCAATAGGCACAGTTTATTTATTTATTTAATTTTTATTCACATTTTATCCCCTATGGGTTTACAATATATGTTAAAACACATTGCATATTAAACTGCTTGCCTGTTGCACTATCTCAGCCAGTTGAAAATAAAAGTTGGGTTTAAATAAGAACATCTTCCCAGGGAATGAACTGAGTCTCCTTGGAAGAATAACTTCTACCAGACATATCTATAATGACCTTATCAGATATACCTTTAATTGTGGTGGGACCAAGACAAAACACTTTTTGTGAATCTTAAAGTTTAGGCAGACTCATATAAGGAGACATTGTTTTTCAGAGCCACTTTTCAATCTTTAGATGGATATTTTGTCCACCGTTGCATGGTTTAGAAAACCACAGTATATTTGCTTGGTTTAAATTTGAATTTTTGATTGTGTTTGTTTTTATGTATGAAGAGAACGAAGCCTAAATCCTGGATTTTTCTTAGTTGACTCATCAAAGGACCCTGTGTGCACACTCCAGTTAGTTGATAGCTATAGATTGTTCAGTGGCCCTGCAAAGCTCATCAAGATGTCTAATAGCTAGATCTTATTGATTGTCCTTCAATTAATCACGTCTGATGCTTTCATTTATCAAAAGCCAAATACATGTAATTAACTTTGAAGTGGGAGCTCATTTCATAGTATTTGCTACTGTCGCTGAAAAATATCCGAGAGTAGATTACACTAATGGGGACCACAAGTCAGAATTGAGCTTATGGTATCTTGTCTGTTAAGGAATAATAACTGGAATGTCAAACATCACTGTGAATCTGTGCAAAGCCAGGAAAAACCAGTCAACGTACTAAAACTACTGCTACCAAAACAAACACAAGTAATCCAATTGCCTCCCTGTATGAATCTTATACTTGCTTAATGTACAGTTGCTTGAATGCTGGAATTTATTTTCATTCTCCATGAATACACCTTGAGTGTGAAGCTTTCAATTGCAAATGGATAAATAAATCAGTCAGAGACAGCTGGTCAGACTTTCACAGCTTGTTTGTTAAGGTTTGCTGTTGTCATTGTGTGCCTTCAGGTGGTTTCAGGCAACCCTAAGGTGAACCTGTTATGGGGTTTTCTTGGCAAGGTTTGTTTCGAAGGAGCTTGTTTGCCTTTAAGAGAGTATCATCTAGTCAGTATGGCCTTTGCAGGAAGTTGTATTTATATTCATATTCACATATATCTGTCTGTCTGTCTCTATATATGTATCACACTTTCTCACTCCAGGTCTGGATCAATTGTTTTAACAGGATAGTATCAGCAACTTTAATTTTGATGCCATGCCCTGCAATATATTGATATGGCTATCTTAAAGGAAGAAAAGAGGTGGTATAGTTGTTATTGTTATTCTACATTTATATCCCGCCCCTCTCACCCCAGTGGGGGGACTCAGGGCAGCTTACAGATCATGGCATACAATGCCACATTACACATACAATAATAAACATATATCAGTTTAACAGTTAGCATATCAAGTTCAGCAGTTAACATATCAATTTCAACAGTTAACATATCAATTTCAACAAGTAAAATATAAGTACAATAAAACAGCCTAAACATAAGCATTCAGTCCCAACCAAAGTGGGCTGATGGAATAAGAGACCCAAAGCAGCAGGCAACAGGCAAGGAGGGGCAACCCCGAAAACGAAGTTACCCGTCTAAACTCGAAGCACCAATGGCGGGCCAGCAAGGCAATGTGAGCCGTGAGCCAATGGTCCGGGTAGCGTGGGGTGTGGCCGTTAAAGAAGCCGCACAGTGAGGCACCTTGGGTTATGGAGGCACCCCGTATAGGTGGTCCAATGGCCAGGCAGTGGGCGGCGTGGCCATTAAAGAAGCAATGCGGCGAGGCAGCAGGGGCTGTGGAGACATCCTGCACGGGTGGGTCAATGGCCAGGCGGTAGGCAGTGTGGCCGTTAAAGACGCCGTGTGATGAGGTAGGGGAGCCATGAAGGCACCCTGGACAGGTGTTCTTAGAAGAAGAAGAAAAGGAATTTGTCATTATTTGTGGGATGCCATTATTTGTGGAATTGAATGTTACCTGCATGCATAAAAAAATGAAAATGTAACTTCATAGTGTTGCAAATACTTGCTAATGGACTGACAACATTACTGTATTTCTAAGCTGCCCTTGTACAGATAACCACTTTTAAGTGTTGTTGTTATGCTTCTTTCTACTCCATTTTTTCTCTCCACCTGAAGACTCTTCACAAGTAGCCTCCTACCCAGGTAGCCCAAATGACTGGGTTTTGTATATTCATATGTCTGTAGCAGTCAATTTCAGAAAGATTAACTAAGGTATTTCAGAAAGAGTAACTAAGGTGTTCCTCCTTGGAAACTGTTCATATAGGAATTGAATTAAAAACTAAGCATTTAAGACAGCCTTTACCTATAAAGATGGGCCTAAACTTCATAGTTGGGAAAAGGTCTTATTTGGCAGAGACAACTATATGTTATCTTGATTGTTTGAAATATGATTTTATTTCCTTTGTTCTTTCAATAATGTCATTAAAACGCTGTTAAGAGTAAGGGTGAGCTCCGTAGTACTGAGTATAGTGCTGCTCGAATTTAGTAAAAGGGAAAAGAGGAATAACAGAACATTAGAAAGATGTATTTACAAAATCTTTTGAGAAATAGCTACTTGATGCAATTTTCAATTTGTAAGCTGATAAAAATATTAAAATGAAAGACAACATAGGACAGTCACTTGTCTTGGATTTGTTGACTGGTTGCTTTCTGCTGTGCCAGCTGCCTTATATTCTGCTTTTTCTTTCTTAAAGGAGACTTAAACCAGAGCTACCTGCAAGAAAAATCATAGTTTAATTCCACTGAGTAGAAATTAATTTGCAGTTTCAGGCAACCTGTTTGTATTGCTTGGCAGGACACTACCCCCGGTTTGCTTACATCCCAGCTCACTTTGTATCAGATTCTGTTCCACTCCACTGCATACCAAACCTGTTTTGCAACTTTAAATTTAGTCCTTCCTACCTTGTACCTTCTGTGATAACATTATCGTTCTGAGTGGATTTTAAAATGGATTATTCTTATGACAAGAGATGTGTATATTCTGCGGTATCTCAGACAATTTCCCTGTGTCTGCGTTTCCATCCTGATTATGATGTGTGCATGGCAGAGCGGCAGGGTGGGATTCTAATCTCTTCCCAAAAAAGATCCTATTATATTTGTAAATAACTTATACATGTGTGTGACAAACGGTGACGGGTTGAGAAATGCATAAATGTGTACAATGCAATTGCAACAGTAAATAAAACACAATCTGTTTGGTTTCCCAAACTCAGGCACAGATGAACATGTTTGAAAAGCTGTTGTATCCTAAAGTTAAATATTAGACTTCATGACTTCGTGAGCATCTTTGCAACCACAAAGGCTTTATATGTCTCATTGCTTTTATGCAAGTAGTCTGAGTGCTGTGCTCCTGTATTAGATCTCGGAATATGTCAGATTAGGATAACAGTGTACAGGACAACAATTGCAGTGGCTTCATTACCATATGGATAAAGTATATACTTGGATGTATGCTTCAGCTTGACTTCTGTTTTGGTTACCTATTATCCCCAACTGTATCATCATCCAATATTTTCAATCTGTGAAAGTAACATATTTATTCATTATATAACAGTGTGGATATTGCTGCCAATGACCCTTTCTGTGATCCTGCATATTTGGTATTGTATAAAAACAACCCCAAAGATTTAAGCGAACCATGAAATGAGACAGCAACTAGTTACTGTCTAAGTAAACATAAAGGTTTCCCTTTGACATTAAGTCTAGTCGTGTCCAACTCGGGGTGTGTGGGTGGTGCTCATCTCCATTTCTAAGCTGAAGAGCCAGCGTTGTCTGTAGACACCTCCAAGATCATGTGGCTGGCATGATTGCATGGAGAACTGTTACTTTCTAGCCAAAGTGGTACCTATTTATCTACTCACATTTGCATGTTTTTGAACTGTTAGGTTGGCAGAAGCCGAGGTTGATAGCAGAAGCTCACCCCACTCCCCGGATTTGAACTGTCAACCTTTTGGTCAGCAACTTCAGCAGCTCAGCGGGTTAAACCATATATACTCATGTATAAATCAAAAACAGGTTTTGGCGCCCAAATTGATTTTTATATGACCTGTTGCTAAGTCGAGGATTATTCAGAAGAAAGGGGACGATAACAGGGCCACCCCAAGGTACCAGTTACCCCAGTCACCACTGCCATTTCCCCATGCAGGCATTCAAAAGTGGCAGAGAGAGTAAGAGTGTATCCATGCATATTTAAGGATCTCCTGGGATGGACTACAGAAGGTTTGGCGTTGTTCTGGTTACTGCAGAGGGAGGAAAGGAATTACAATTGCTGTATCAGCCCTAAAAGTCATGGAAAAATGCCTGTTTAACAGAATGCCAGCTATGACGTGTCTGTTTTTGAGATACCACATGGATGCTGTTGGTATGTTGCATGCACATTATCCTTGAAATTATCAAATGTTGGTATTGGGAGGAGGAAATTGAACTCTTAATATTAAGTCAGGTAGTTCTGAAGAAGCAAATCCGTGTGAGGTGACAATGTGCCTCCATCTATTGGTACAATTTTGCTAACCTTTATCTTCCTCTTAATATGTGATGGGCATCATGAATGACCCTAGATTCAGGACAGATGGGGAGTATGTGGCTGTATTTTGCAGAGAGAGAAAAAATATTATTCCTTTCTTCCAAGAGTCGATGGATAAACTGTCACAGTGCAGAGGTGACTTTACTGGCCCAGAGAAAAATCCACTGTGTGTCAGACATGCTCCATAAATGTTATATCTCTTTCCCGTTGATTTTCTGCCCTGAATCCAGGGAGTACATTTCAGTAAAATCTAGAATGCTTAAGCAAGAAGGCTCCTGGAATGTACTGCAAGGAAAGGTAAACGAAAGTCTAGTCACCTCACTAGTCCACCTGACTTTAATGAAGAAATCTCTTCCCAGATTAGAGTGGGGGGTCCTCGTGGGTCAAAAGTGCAAAGCACAGAGATTGCCTTTTGCTCACAGAGCAGTCGTTCTGAACTGTGGATTCACCAGATGACAGCTTCTTGGTGGATTAGTTATTTGGGAAGGGAATAAAGAAAGAGAAAGATAGCTTTAAAAAAAAGAAAGGAGAAGCTTAAGTGGAGTGAAACCTGTGGAGTGTATGGTTCTTGAGCCTAGGAGTGAGGATGCTTTTTGGTTAGGTAGAACTCTTTACACAATGAAACTATACGTATGGCACTATTGGCATTTCATTGCATTTCGTTTTCATTTCCCCCCATTTTCTTTTCGTTGTGCTCATGGTGAGTGTGCCATAGTAAGCTTTTATTCTGTGCTAATCCTCAGAAGCAGCCCGAGAAATGACATTTATGCATATTTTATAATGTGATTTCTGTCGGCATACGGAGAAAACAAATCAATTTCTCAGCAGCACACTGTTTAAAAGAAACAGCAACAACCTGTGGGATAAGTTGCAGAAGCTGTTAAAATTAATTATAAATGGCAGAAAATATAATGTTAGGCAGGGGGAAATCTGCTAATGTGTAAAGAATATTAAAGCTTGGTGCATAAAAGAATTGTCTGATTATTTAAAAATTTATGTTTTCATAAATGCCATAACGTGTTAAAACATTGCACTGTAAAGACATCTTATTTTTGTTTGGATACTCGTAACAGCTTCATATCTTATGTCAAGTATTAGCAGTTGTCTTACTTTAGAGTTAAGATGTGAAGGTTTCAGAGTGCAATACATATGCTACTCTCTGGAAGTGAGCAGCAAATGTCTCCTGGTGTGTAATAGAGAATTGATAGATCAGTCAAAAAAAGTACAGCAAATAGAAATCCCACAACCAAAAATAATGTTGTTTGTTCCTATGTAATAGGTTAATTCCTAGTCCTCTAAAGCCAAAAGCTGGACAAACTGTTTTTGCCTTAGGACAGATTAATTGAGTATTATATTGGCTGAGTGATATGAACAACAATTATATGGTCAAATACTACATTGATTATATTTGTAACATGATGGCAGAAGGCAGGTCTCCACAATCCAGCAAAGCATGGGAATTGCACATTGTCCTAATGCAATGGACTTAATGTTTTGGCACAATGAACCTGTAACTGGATAGTCTGCTGCAACTGAGAGCTCATTTAGAACATAGAAAAGTTATCTTTTGTGAAATAGCAAGTCCTGAAATCCTCAGCCAGCATGACCACTGACGGGGTGGAGTCTTTTAGGGATTGTACTTCAAAAAAGTAACTTTTCTAAATTATGCTAACATTATGAAATTGTTCTCCATATACCTTCCCCCCCCCCCCCAAGTCCAATATAGCAAATCATTACTTTATCTACCTTTATTGAAATATTAGCTTTCCTTGTGCATGATATTATTTCCCAATATGGAAAAAGATATAAGTCATCTCAGGTGATACTGGAATAGGCAGTTTAGGTGGGGAATTCTCCAGAGCCAATACAGTATGATGCTTAGAGTGTTGGATGTAAAGGATAAAGCAGCTGGCCCGTGCAGATATCCCACCAATATTTTGGATATCCCACCGCTGCCACCAATTGTAACGGATAGGGCAAAGGACCTTAATTGCAATCCTACCCTGTTATAGGATTACAGTGACGTTTAGTTTTGAGGCCACCAAATATAGATTACCTCAACAGGCTATCTCCTTATATGTGTTGCTTGTATATGAGGCACACGTAGACTTTTGTTTAGTTGAAACAGAGAAATATGTGTGTTTATTTATTTATTTAGGCATATTAAAAGTAAAAATTAAATACCAAAGTAAGAAATTCCCCTTCCTCCCCCACACACACATATCCTCACATATAATATTAATTGGTGGCAGCGGTGGGATAACAAAATAAAGGTCCCGCTTGCCTGAAAGTTTATATCTTTATTTCCTAACTGATGGTGCCTCCACATTGGGCTATGACCCAGGGGGATCAGGATTCCCTTGGTCTCAAGAAGGTTGTAGCAAACCTCTTCTGATCAGATCTTGCCATGCATATAATGGAATGGGGTTAGCCTAAGGTTGGAAGTGACTGGAAGGCACACAACAGCAATGTTTTGAATTCTCAGCCAGGGAACTCTGGTGTCAAACTCAAACCCCAGGGTTCCATAAGTCGTGGTCACAGTTAAAATGGAATGCTTAATTGTGGAGTATGAAAGGTATCTACATTATTGTGAAATGAATCTATGATGAACCTGCAGTGAGTGGGTGGACCCCCTGAAGCTGATTAAGTAGGGCTTTAAAGACAGCATAGGAAGATGTAGGCAGACATAACCACTACGCTGTTGTCTTTCTCTTATCCTTTTATGTGATCCTAATATATCCCAGATGCCTATCAAAGACTAATTTTGTACAGTGTGCAAGGCTAACAGCTGAAATGGTTTAAAGAAAGAACTTTGTAATATCAAAATGGGAAAACAACAAGAGAAAGGAGCACTCTTTACAAGTGGTGGTATTGGATCATTCATAGGAGCCCTTTGGATTTAATTAGGATATTGGGGGGTTTTTTTCTTCAGAAACACTAACTTGGCTTTGTTGTTGAGCAAGAATAAAAATGGGCATTTTACTTTTTTTCTAATTCAGTACAGATTTTGATAGTCCTCATTTACAGTTCCTCCAGATGTTGTTTCCAGCAGAGTGGGTGTAACTTGCAGTTCCTTGAAGTGGAACAGCAACTATTACAGCTGAGATTTTACTTGCTTTGGCAAGGATACCCTTGTTCCGTTTTATCATGTACATTAAAGCATTGATTTACTACCATAAACTACTGTGCTTTCATTCCTCATTTTGCATGCTTTTGATTTTTAATACTAGTTTTTATTTCTCCCATTGAAAGATTCACCATGGAATTGTAAAACATATTCCTTTTAACCCCAAGTTGGAAACAGGAGGGGGAAATAAGAGGATGGGCCCTTTTTCTGGTGTTACTCCATATAAAGTAGATTGTTAACTTTTGTCTGTGATAGAGAGTTTTGTATGGTGGGCTTCCTTATTTGAATAAAGCTTTTGTATAGGGTGGGTTGATTTTTGAAAGAATACGGGAATTTGGCTTCAAACTTGTGATTTCTCATCTATGTCTATGTTTACCATCCACCCACTCTTCTATTTTCTCTTCTTTTTCTGTATTGGTGTTATCTAGATTTTCAATAGGGCCTCTGATGCACAATATCAGAGACATAAGTTAACTATTAGAAAATCCCTTTGTTCTCCACAGTTTTGTACCATACGATACATCTTTTAAAGCTCTTCTTTTGTTTAAATATTCGTTGTACAGTTTTTTCGTTTTGATTATTCCTTATTATTATAAAAACCAGGTGACTAATAAATGCAATGGGCTTTCTCATACGTTTCAGAAACTAGCATAACAGTTCCTACAATTTATTACAGCGTCTCATCATCTATGGACTGAAGTTGTGACCCTGTTGACTTAATCAATGGTAGTGTAAAAAGAGGAAAAGTTGGCAAATGGGAGGAAAAGTCTCCCATCCTTCTCTATGCTGTATCTTTTCCACATAATTGTGGTATGGATAATCATCACTTCTTCCATATTGCCTTGGGTCCCTAACACCACAAAAGCTAGACATTCAAGAAGCAAGTGACACAGAATAGCCACCTACACCATCCTGTTTGAACACGAAGAAGCTTAAATCACAACCATGATGGACTTGTTGGACTACTGTTGTGCCCTCAGTAGGTTTCTGGATTTAAATGTGTACTCAGCAGAAACTCATGCTTAAATCAATGATTATTCTAGAACATTATTAAATAACTGGAGGCTTTAGGTTACACAAAATAAAATTCTCCATCCTTTTAGATGAATGGCACTTTTCCTATTGATCGTAGGTAAAAAGGTTATAATGATACTGTCAAAGATATCTTTGTATTGTAATGGTATGACTATTCATCAATCAGTGTGATTGAATGTTCATATCTTTTTAACTTCTATTTGATGTGTGTGTTATGCTAATTCTTTAGTGGCATGGTCTGCGGAAATATAGCGGTAGAAATATACTTGGATTATATATATATGGATCCTGTTCTGGTTGCCTTTTATTACTGTTGTTTTGAGACATTTCTGCAAGACATGTTTTTGCATGGTTTTATGCAACAAACATATTTTGTATGTTTTTTGTTTGAAATATTTAGCATTTCCTCTGATATTAAAGAAACCAACTTGTTAAATGTAAAGTTTTTAGTGGACACCTCACATTTAAACAACAGTGCCTTTCAGGACTTTGATGACTACTGAATTATTGCAGAAGTTTTTAACACTTGCATGAAATGATCATCTAAGTTGTTCAAATTTAATTATACAGTATATGTATAAAGGCTACATGTATAGAATTTGTGCTTTGAGCGTACTTTGGCTTTTTTGAGCTAAACAACAGGGCTGAACTGTTCTTTCTTTTTCCTGAGTTTAGCCAAACAGATTTTGCCAAAACCTCTTCAGCAAAATAAAAATGAGTCTACATAAATATTTGGTGCAGAAGGAGTCCCTGGGCAGGGGCTTCTTTTCTCTTTTCTTCTTTCATCAATCTTCATTTTTAACCCTGATTTCCTTTCTGAGGCTGCCTCCCTTCCCAGATGCACCATGGGATAGAAGTATGGATGCAATGGCCAAGTCTGTTCTGCTTTTTCTGTGCCAATAAAACTGGTGAGGTGAATAAACAATAAAAAGAAAAAAAGGAGAAAATACAAGGAAGGAAGAATGCAAAAGAAGAAGAGTTTGAAACTTTTCCTCTTCTTCCTAAATAAATCAGTAATAAATTGTATCTTGTGGAAACTTCCAGGAACAGTTATTTCCCTTTAAAATAGGTTTTCAGTCCCCCTCCCCTGTGTTTAACATGGTGCCTCCCGATTTTTCCAAACTACTATTGACTTTTGGTTGTATTCTCCCGTTGTTTTGCAAGACTGTGTAATCCTTGGAAGATTCCAAGAGCACAACATTAGATCCATTGGACTCACTAAAATTGCTCGCGTTGATGTCAATGTAATTTAGTTAGAAACACCAGAGTCCAAACTGGAGACATCTCCTATCTCTTTAATGGCTGTATAGAAGAAGGGGGAATTTCAGTGTTGTTCAATATAACTTTTGTATATATTCACTAATGAGCATCTCCAGTTTTCAGTCTTTGCAACCCTATATTTCATACACAATATATGATGAACATCATTCCTAGATTCTATTTTCTGATTAGTTGTTTCTTGGACCGTGTGTGTGTGTGTGTGTGTGTGTGTGTGTGTGTGTCGTGAGCAGTCTAGCATAAAGTGCAACACTTAAACTGTAGAACATTGTTAAATTGTTAAAATTTAGTCTTTGGACATGCCAGATCCATCTCCCCATCTTTTCAGATGAATGAGAGTGTTCTTATTGATGGAAGGTGCAAAGAGTAAGGTAACATTGACAAATGCGTCATTTTATTGCAGTAGTTTGATCATTTATAAATCAATGTGATTGAATTCTCCCCTGATGGCACAATTGTCAGTTTTTCTTCTATTTTCCCTGTAGTACTTCCAGCAAAGTATGACACCTGTTTCAAAACATGTCTTATTTCAGCACAATTTTTAATGATTGTTAAGCCTTTGCAGTTGGAAAAATAAATGTGCTGATACACATCTTAACTACATTGTTTTGGGCTTGCGGAGAGGGTTTGATTAAGAAACACACTCTCCTGTGATTCCTGGTCTTGAATGGATTTTTCCCCCTAACTGCATGCCCATAGTAATTAATGCTAGTTAAATTTCAATCTGGCTGGTTTTAAAGTAGCCAGACAGGTTATTCTCCACTCCATAGCCTTTTCCCACCCACACCCTCTTCAAAGAAAGACAGTGTAGGCAAGAGGCACCCATTTTAAATAAAAATAATCATTGACTTGGGTGTCAGTCTTAGGCACAAATAACCCATTTTGTCATTAAACATTTAAACCTGTCAGTAAAATCACACCAACATTGTTTTTTCCCTATGCTAAAGAGGAGTGGTTTTTAATAGAAGCCACTGGACATTCATTAAAGTGGGAGCATGTTTGCTTATCAACTATTTTGTATTAGATGTACTCCTTATGCCTCTACTTCTGCATAATTGATTGAAGTCTATTTCTCAATGATATCCCAGCCAGGGTTTGAAGGCACGTAATGATGCCATCTCAAATGAAGCTATAATGGTCTACATTGGAGAGTACTATCCCAGACTGAGACTTGTGTATGGTGCGTTATGTTCTATGGCAGTGGTTCTCAACTTGGGGTCCCCAGATGTTTTTGGCCTTCAACTCCCAGAAATCCTAACAGCTGCTAAACTGGCTGAGATTTCTGGGAGTTGTAGGCCAAAAACATCTGGGGACCCCAGGTTGAGAACCACTGTTCTATGGTGAAAGAAATTCTGGATGGGAATAAACTAAACCAACGTGCAGTTATTCATTTTCTTGGACAGGAGGGAAGAAATATATGGGACAGAAGGTTCTAAGAAGGGAGGATGGTGTTGCATGGATCTCCTGGACAGATGAAGGAAGCGGGATGGGGAGGATGAAAAAGCCTGGGCAGGCAGGGTGGCAATGGCTTCAGGAGGAGGGCAAGGGCAATGGGAGTGGGCTGTCAGCTGTTTTTACCATGGCAGAAGTCCACCTTATTTGTCCCAGAAGACAGTGAACCATCCATCTGCCCCCCTTTCACTTCCTGCCCCATTCCCTCCATCCTCCCCCCCCCCTCGCCCAAGCGAGTATGTGAGAGAACATGCATGTGTTTAGGCACAGCTACTCCACCAGTTTGATTTCTCTTCAGACCAAATACCTGACCAATGACAGCCTCGCTTAGGTCAGATTGGACACAGTGTTATTGAAGGCCTTATTGAAAATAGTGTAGGGCAGCAGATGATCCGTGAACAATCGAATCCACACTGACATACATACACAAAATATTGATGTACAAAACATTTAGGAAAAACTAACCGTAACCAAATAATACAATAGAAAAAAATAGAATATATAAAACATAGAACAAATAAAACACAGTGTATCTAACCTACAACTAAACTACTACTTCACACAGAGTTGTACAAATGTCCTTCATCTTCTCAGCTAGCGGTTATAATTGTCCCAAGCCATAAACTATGTATGAAAGAAACCCCTTTAATTGGACATCTACAATAAACATAGCTCTACAAATATTTTGAGAAGTATTTAATCCTGTGAGGTCTTACTTGCAGTCTTAACATGCTATGCTTTAGAACAAATTGATTACCCTAGTGGAAACTAACTTGAGTAATTACCTTCTGTGGAATTTTCTGTTTTGCATACCTGGCAGTCTGTAACTTGGCTTAGTTATTTGAGACTAGTTTTCATTATTATGTGGTAATGTGCATTCTCAAAGATGTAGCGATGAACCAAAATAGCTAATAGAAATGAATCAGCATTTAAACAGTTCCTATTTAAAACGCATAATTGTATACATGTGTGCATATGCCTTCAGGTGCCTGTTAATTTATATCTTTCCCATGAATTTCATAAATTTTCTTAAACAAAGAATACTCATAGGTGTTTTTATCACTCATTTCAGAAATTATTATTCTAAATTTGAGTCTGTTTTACAGAAATACTACAAATGCTAATTATTTGTTAATAAAGTCCTACTAATTTTTCACAATTTATTTAGATTGAGAATTTGAAATTTGTTGTAAAAAGCAAACGAACAATCCTTGACTTTCACAAATAAGGTTGACTTTTTTGAGTCTCATTCTTTGGTCTTGGCTTTCTTTCATTTCCTTTTTTTAAAAAGCTCTTTCAGTCATTGCTGATGTGTTTCCACAATGATTTCTGCTTGTTCTTTATGTCATGAGCATATGGACATTAGCCTTAGGGCCACTTTATATTTCATGTGAAAACTGTGTTTGCAATGAATGGCAAACTATAGGAGGCTGGTGTATATAACATTTATGGATACAGGGCTGGCCCCACTGTTCAGAAAAGAAAGATGCAATATTAGCAACAACAGATTCCTAACATATACTAATTAAAAAAAACAACTTTAGACTATTCTAAATTACTTGCATTTTAACATAATTAATTTGTAATGGTTTTTTTCACTAGCTTTGTACTTGATGTGATTTTAACCTTTGTGTTAAACCACCTTGGGTTCCATGTGGGGGAAAAACAAGTAAATAAAACAAACAAACACATCTTGACTCTTAAGGCCATTCAACTTATTGTGGTCTTCTGAAACTGGCATGAAATCTCAAAAATATTGGAGGACTCTCCTTTGTTACTATTATTAGAGTAAAATTGAATTATCAATCCATTGATCATATGTACATGGAATAGGAAGAGCGTACCGTCTTGTCCTTTATCTTGGGCTGCAAAAAGTCTTGGGTCAGACCTCTCTGTATATATTATTAGGAGCCTGATTGGGATGTTATCCCCTAATACCTGTGTACACAAGTATTTATGGATATGCATTTGCAGTAAGAAGGGGCTCTTCCTCCGGGACATCTGGTCTGACAATGTGCTTCTTTTAGCTTTGCAATTTTAAGTGATACTTAAATGGATTCTGTTGGACTAGGGCCTGTTGGCTACCATTTGAGTTCTAAAAAACACAACCTTTAGCATCAGTGATGCTTGAATAGTTCACTTTCCCTTGCTATGACCCGGTCAGTAGCTGAGAATGCGAGTGGCATCTTTATTTGGGCTGTAAAAGAGACAAGGGTTAGCCGGAGCCGTCTAACAAGGCCACTCCATATGAAAGGCTATTAGATTCAGGTCACTGAATCTGGTCGTCTGCATTTTACAACAAAGTCTGAAAATGCAGATTTGTAGCAACCTATGTTAATGAATTCCAACTGCTTGAATTTCACACTGAATAATGGCTGGAATTATGAGCAATGCTGATTTACAAGACTTGGTTGAGTGCAATCTTTTTCACCCCCAAGATTAAGTTGATAGAATGCTGAAATACTATACTATTTTTATTAATGAATATTCTTTGCTGCAAATCATGTGTTGGCAAAAGAACTGAATTCCGTTTTTTAAACAATAAAGCAAAAGTGATAGATTGACAATGTCAGATGTCTAATCCATTTTTAAATGTAATTTTGTGCATATAGAGAATAGAAAATGATACCTTTTTACCCCAAGGCTGCTCAGTTTTCATACCTCAAAAATATTCTATTTAAATGCAGATTTTCATTTGCTAACTGGCACCATGTATAAGGTTGAAGATTGTAAGGAAGGCAGGAAATCTATATCTTTAAAGACCTAAATGTATATACTTTACATATCCTATCAAGGTGAGATGTTGCAGTCTGAAAATTTATAAATTTGTGTTATAAAATCTGTATGAAAGGTGCTTAATCTTCTGCATGATTCCCCCCAATCTTAGGCGGTACGGTAGAAATAAAGGTTTTTACTTTTTCTGCTTCAAGCAAGAAAAAATAAAGAAGAAAAATACAAAAGTTAATAATATATAAAAATTGCAGTGTATTTTGATCAGGATGAATGAAATCTTAAAACATCTTCACTTGGACCGGTCTGTATCCTTTGGTTGTTTACTGGAGCACAGCGACTACAAAATATTGTAGCAACAATTCAACCCTTTCTTACCTTCAGATCATCTTTTCTATTTTACTTGTATAGGACATTCTATAAGTTTCTTTCAAAGATGGAGCTAAAGGGGCAATTGCAATATGATTCATTTTATGGGATTGATAATCTATAAATGATAACCTATTATTTCCCAATTTTCCATGTGATTACCTTTGGTTGGGCTCAGCAATAGTTAAACTGAAGTTTCCCACATATTGTTTGCACAAACACACTACAAGAAAAATAATATTCATCAACTTTTGCTGGGCTTCTATAATTTCTATTTCTAGAAAGAGAACAAAGCCGTCTTTGGCACCTACATCGTAATAGTTATGAATCGTAAATGTTTTAAAAATGGAAATAACTTTGATTTGATTATAAGCTCAAGGAATTTGTAATTGTAGTATTGTTCAAGTTGAATTTTTCTAGGATTGCAGGTCGAACATATATAACATTGCAGAATAAAACCTATTTCTTGCCTAGGATTTCCTGAAATAGTGTGTGTATTATTTTAATATGCTTACTAATATCTGTCTGTCTGTCTGTCTATCTATCTATCTATTAGGCCTGGGCTGTTTCGTTTCGTTAATTCGTAATTCGTTAATAATTTGTTAATTTTTCCAATTACAAAACGATAATGAACCATTCTGGAGCAATCATTTAAAAAAACGAATTTTTAAACACGTTTTGTAAATGCTTCGTATTTCGTTATTGTATTCGTTTCGTTATTGTTCTGAGGTCGTTTCGTTATTATTTCCGCATGTCTGGGCCAGTTTTATGGTTTAATTAGTGAAAAAAAATTATAATATCACACCAACAGTCAAGAACAGAGGGAGAGGGAAGCTTCAGAAGTTTCTGGAGGATTTGTAGCGTATTTCGCGGTCGCGTCCGCCATTAACGAATCGATTCGTTATTGTTTCGGAAATCGATTCATTAATTTTTTACCATTTACGAAATTTCGTAAATATCGAACTTTTTAAAAGGAACATTTTGTAATTATTTTAAATATCGAAACAACCCCCCCCCCCCAAATACAAATCGATTTTAGAAACAAATTTTTGCGTTGTTACCCAGGCCTACTATCTATCTATCTATCCATTCATCCATCCATCCATCCATTCATCCTTTGGTGAGAAAACCTGAATCCTTAAGGTGTAGCCACTAGAAAGTGTGCTTTGGATAATAGTTTTTATATAATATATAATATTATATATTATTTTTATATTATGCAACTGAATATTAGTGTTGATCTGAAGCAGGTTTTTTCTGGCATATTTTCATTTTATGCTTTTGGGGAAGGTAAATGTTGGTGTGCCACCTTCTTTGGTTCTAAAAGAAATCATATAAAGATGGCATTTTTAAAATATTGCCTTCATGAAACATGTTAATAGTCCTCTAATAATAATTAATCCACTAATGGCTGGTGACTTCTATGTCAGTGAGATGGGTAATCCATTCTGGGTTTTAGTCTGAAGCTACCCAAGATGCTTAACTTAAGATAATTACTTCAAAATGGTGCTTCTCAAACTTGGGTCTTTCAAGTGCTTTGGACTTCCAACTTTCAGAAGTCCCAACCAGTTTGGCCAGTGCTCAAGGATTCTGGGTCCAGAGTCAAAAACACCTGGAAGACTGATTTTGGAAACTACTGCTTTGAAGTCCATACTAAAAGGCAGGGTGGATTCACTCTTCAGTGACATGAGTATAATTAGCTTGCATACTATAACTCGTGCTT
Organism: Anolis sagrei; assembly: GCF_037176765.1. Lineage (NCBI taxonomy): Eukaryota > Metazoa > Chordata > Lepidosauria > Squamata > Anolidae > Anolis > Anolis sagrei. The sequence goes on from NC_090023.1 coordinate 197,186,866, forward strand.
TCTATTACTTGTGATTACATCTTTCCAAAGGTTTATACTTGCCACGGAAAACAAAGCTCTGTTCTTGTTAGAAGAAACTTCCAAGAGTTCTTGAACCTTTTAAGGCTAAAATCAGTTTTATTCTGTGTAAGTGGAATAGACGTTGATCAAATGCAACATATAGACATTACAAGACTACAACAATTTTGAGGGTGCACATCCAAAGTATAATGGAGCACTTCCAATGTAGGGATACATGCAGGCTATCACTCGCAGCCAAGTATGACCGCTTCCAAGCTCTTTCAGACCGCAGTCAACCACTTCTATATAGAATTCCTACATACATAATAAATGCAAAAAAGTCAGTTTCCTGAAAACTTGTGTACCCCTCCCTCCCAATACAAGTCTCTCCATTCTTTACACTGATTCATCTTGCACCTGATATCTCATTTTAGCTCATGGTACTTCAGACCGTCATTGAAGCAATTCAGGGTTCCTTCTTAATTCAATCTGTGCCTTATATTTGGTAGCTAATGGAGCTCCCATTGAAGCGCTGTTTTATGGTTGGATCTGAAGAAACACTAATGAAGAAGCACACTGAGAAGTGGAAATGAACCACCGAGAAACATGACATAGTGGACTGAAGTCCTGAACTGCCTAACCTGGAAATAAGTCTCATTGAGATTTTACTTCTGTAGGAAACTTGAAGGAAAAACATTTTTCCTATTTTTTTATTTTGTGTGTGTGTGTGGGGGGGTCGAAACGTATGCAGTACTTTCATGTTATACTTGAACTTAATTTTACTGCTTTGGCAACATAAAAAACTAAATTATAACTTTATTTATCCAGTAAAACTCACTCTTTAGCACTTTAGCAGCCAAAGTAAAAGAAATGAGCTTGCTGTTCTTGGAGTTCTGGTGTGTTTGCTATCTGGTTGCCTCCTCCTTCCACCTAGTTGTGGGAACCCCCCACCAAAACCTGAAAGTTGCTTTGGTAGGGTATTTGAACGTTCAGTGGAAGCTAGTTAATAGTTCCACTTTTACCAGCATAATTCTAATCAATCTTTCAGCTGAATATTTTTGTCTATGTTCTCCAAGGTTTTCTCCAAGTTTCCCATTATTGTGTTGAAAAATTATCAAAGGGATGGCAAAATTTATTTTTTTATAATTTTTTTATGTTTTTTATATTCTTGCTTTTCCAACAGCACTGGATTTAAGAGAACTTTAAAAAATTAAAACAGATGCAAATGAAAACTCATGACATAAAAATGCAATATAACTGTTAGAGTTAAAAGCAATTTAAAACATATCCATTAGGAAGGAAGAGGTAAGAACAATACAGCACATTACTAAAATCCATTTCCCCATAAGCAGTCTGTTCCTGAAAGCTTATTAAAATAAAAATGTTTTCTCTTGCTTCTGGAAGGTCACCATGTGTGTGCAAGCTCTTCTAGGAAGTCTTGTCTTTCGAGACAGAGTCTGGGAGCAGCTGCTGAGAAGGCTCTCTCTTGTGTTTCTGTCATGCATGCCTATGATGATGGTTGGATGCAGGCATGTAGCCGGGAAGGGGGGGGGGGCTTGAGGGGCTTCAACCCCCGCCCTCCCCCCCCCCCAAATTCTCAGGCTGGTCTGCAAAAAGGCCTTACTGGTACATTATTTAAACTGTTATGTTTATTCATATCATGATCCGATCACCATGATCAATATATCCCATATGCATGGGGTGTGATGGCATGCCGGGAATGGAAAGAAAACTATACGTGTCCGGCTATTTTCCCGGTGACCATAGGTGTGCCCTAATATGTTCTTTAATTCCCCAAAATAAGACTCTGGAGACGAGACTAAATTTAACCAATTAAGTTTACTGAAACAATCAAGGTGAATCAAAACAAGGTATTACAAAGGTGCAGCTTGATTACTGAATGATATAGAATTAGAATAGTGAAGTACTGATATGAAGTATAAACTCTGAGGTAAGTATAGATATCAGGAGACCATGAGGTATAATGATGGTATGTGCTCTGAGGTAAAAAACAAAACTATATTCTATGAGGTAAGTACTCTCTATGATGGTACAGCTCTCATCTATGGGGCAAGTACATCTATGTTTTTTGAGGCATGTACTGCTCTGATCTTTTAGGCAAATACAATAATCTTTGGTAAGTACATCTATGTTCTGATCTATGGGGCAAATACTGTTATTATCTATGACATGTACATCTTATATCTATGGCATGCTCTATGTTAGGAGCCCCTGGTGGCGCAGTGGGTTAAACCCTTGTGACGGCAGGACTGAAGACCGACAGGTTGGAGGTTCGAATCCGGGGAGAGCGTGGATGAGCTCCCTCTGTCAGCTCTAGCTCCCCATGCAGGGACATGAGAGAAGCCTCCCACGAGGATGGTAAAACATCAAAACATCCGGGCGTCCCTGGGCAACATCCTTGCAGACAGCCAATTCTCTCACACCAGAAGGGACTTGCAGTTTCTTAAGTCGCTCCTGACACGACAAAAACAAAAAAGAAAAAACCCAACTATCTATGTTCTTTGAGGCATGCACGTGCTTAGGATTGCCTGTTACGGATCGTCAAGCCAGACCAGACACTTTCTGGCTTAACTATCTGAAAGTTCTGCCAAAGAAGAATGGAGGGAAAAAGTCTTTCCACCAAACTCTGAGCCAGAAGGGCTGAACCAACAGAGCTCGGCCTCTAGGGGGATCCTAAATTCTGCCCCTAAAACTCATCAAATGGAACAGTCCACCTCCAAGAGAGCAAACAGGGAAATGGACAGAAGAGTAAAAACTAGGCTGAGATTTCACATGGAGATATTGGGATAAAGATACAAAAGGTTTGCTAGGGTAGATCCTCAGCCCCCCCCCCCATCAAACTCAGCCCCCCCCCCCCAAATCAAAATCCTTGCTACGGACCTGGTTGGATGGAGAAGGCCTACATTTGAAGATCTCAAGGCCAAGATAAATGGGACCTCAACTGCATAGAGCTTTATAGGACAAAAATTGGAATTCTGTCAGGAAACAGAGTGGTGTAAAGTTGATCGCCCATATCCACAGTTGCAGTCACATGAATGAAGTGCTGTATAGGCATACTCTGCTGTAGTTTCCCACCATTTCACAATTCTCAAACTCTCTCTAGCACCCATTCCAAATATTATTTGGTTGTATGCAAATATAGGTATCATTAATATATAGAGATTTTTGCCTCCACTTTTTAACATAGGTAATATGAATATACACAGATTTTGGTCTCCACGGGTGTCTGGGAAACAATTCAAGGTCTTTACTTTCCAAGAGAAGGATGACAAAGAAGAAGCCATTCAAGGCTTTCTAAGAAAGAAAGTCCAAAGTCTAGGGTTGCACTGCAAATAAAACACCACAGCAAAAAAAATATTTTTTCCTAATACTGCTCTTAGATACATCTTTATGGGGAAGGTGTCCAATAGGAAAGTTGGTACATCTAAACTCAGAAATAGCAAGATTCATGGGAAAAAGCAATACCAGATAATTCCGGTTAGATCCTCAACCATCTGAATATCCCAAATTTTGCTCTACAAGGACGGGAAAAATCCTTTGAATTCTGTAAGCACTAGATGAAATGTTGAGAAAACAGTAATGCTTTTGCAAATATGGTTGGGATTGTAACAGATGATGAACTTGAAAGTTGCAGATTTGCCTTCTCCCTGTAATATAGTTCTTCTTTGTTACTGTATTAAAATATTCCTAATGAGCCATTTGTAAGCAAGGAAAGCATTTGATAAAAGTTTTGTTTAGCTCTCTCTTTGAATTAGTGTCCTAGCTATAAAGCTTGCAAAATGTGAAACAGAAGATTCTGACTTTAGTTTGGTTTTGTTCAAATAGACTACATCAGCGGTTCATGAATTGGATGGCAGCCCATAGATCACAAAATGAATACACTGGATTAGATACAGATTGCTGGTTTAATGAGTGACTCACCGTGTTGATATAAGTGAGGAATAAGAGCTATTTAATGCCTGAAACAGATCATGAGACGGAGAAATGGATTTCGCTTGTCTGTTTTTATTGGTACAGTTCAGCATTGTGGATTCCCCGAATTGGCTGTTCAGTGTAATGCTATTTTTGAAATGCTGTATTGCATCTCCTGGTATGGGATGAGCAGCGTCAGTCCACGCACTTTCAGTGAGCCCTGTGTACTTAACTAAATGAAAAATGTTTGCTCATTCGGTGTTCTAGCTTAGATTGCATAGTGCCTCAGCATTTGTTGTTGTGTGCCTTCAAGTCATTTCTGAGTGATGGTGAACTGATCACAGAGGTTTCTTGGCAAGATTTCTTCCAATGGGGATTTGTTTTTTTCATCTCTTTGAGGGTGCAAGAGTGTATTTGCCCAGGTTCATCTAGTGGGCTTGCATGACAGAGCAGGAATTCAAATGTCCAATGCTCAAGCCACTAAATATTTTTATTATTATTAACAAATAATAGTAATAATAATAATACTTTATTTGTATACTACCCTAGCTCCCCAGAGGGACTCAGGACGGTTTCCAACATGTAAGACAAACATTCAATTGCCGGAAAGAAACTATACAGACAATTACATCAAGATAAACACATTCGACAATATAACACAACCTAATTAAAGTTAACAGGCAAAATAACAACTGAAAGCATCATAAAATACAAAAAAACCCTACTAAAACACACTAAAGATAAAAATATTAAAAACCCATTTCATTGTAGCTCCATCAGTAGAGGTTCAACAAAACCAAGGGCCAGGGTTACAAATGTTGGTTATTCAGTGCTTCACCATAGAATGGCTTTTTCCACCAAAGGTTTCTTTCTTTCTTTCTTTCTTTCTTTCTTTCTTTCTTTCTTTCAAACATTTATATTGTTTATATTCCACCCTTCTCACCCCAAGGGGGACTCAGAGTGAAGCACAGCATATACACGGCAAACATTCAATGCCGGGACACAAATTCACATACAATACATAAACATTAAAAAACATTTATCAGAATATTAAAATACACCATTTAAAACCGTCCTAGCCATCCGCATCAAATCCAATTGGCCCTGTCATCTTTCCCACTGCCGCTTCATTGCTCTGTCCTGAAAGCTTGGTCCCACAGCCAAGTTTTTACCATCCTTCTAAAGGACAGGAGGGAGGGGGCCGACCTGATCTCTCCAGGAAGGGAGTTCCATAGCTGGGGAGCAATCACCGAGAAGGCCCTGTCCCTCGTCCACACCAATCGTGCCTGTGACAATGGCAGGACAGAAAGCAGGGCCTCCCCGGAGGATCTTAATCTCCACGATGGTTCATAGGGGGAGATGTGTTCAGACAGATAATTTAGGCCGGGGCCATTTAGGGCTTTATAGGCCAAAGCCAGCATTTTGAATTGTGCCCGGTAGCAAACTGGCTTTAGGGTTGTCACTACTAAGAATCAGTTTTCCTGACTCTCACTGGCACATCCTAAACCTTTTCATACATCCTGAATTTTGTTAAGTAATCTCAATTTGAATAAGATTTTAGTATGACGACTGACCACTGTAGTTTTAAATATATGTGCTTTTTTAATGTTTTATTGTAATGTGTATTTTGATATTTTACCGATTGTATGTGTTTTTATGGTTGGAATCCGCGCTGAGTCCCTCTTATGAGGTGAGAAGCTCGGTATATAAAACGTTGAAATAAATAAATAAATAAATAAATAAATAATAAACCATTGATTCAGTTGTTGAATGGCAAGTCAACACCTAGATAAATCCAATTGACTCGATTAGTCTATTGGACCTGCCCCTTATAATTAAGTTTCAAGTTCTATTTGATTTGTGTAGATCAGGGGTATGACTTTCACCACTACTAGACGGTGCATCAAATACTGACAACAGAGTTTAAATACAGAGAAGTATGGAACCCATATGGTCACAGACAGAAAACACGTCGAAATTGTCTATAAGCCAGACTATTCGTTCCAGGTTTCATTTAAAAAAGGAAGGCATGTGTCACTCAGTCTATTTCTGGTCCATAGTCATACGCATTCACCATAAGTAAATTTTACCTTATTTCTGCATTAATCTGCTGTTTTAAAAATGTACATGAAAATTGACAATTTAGTATATTTTTAGATGTGGAATTCTGTGAAATTCTTAGCCACATTTATTTCAAAACAACTTTTACTGTATTTACACATTAGTTAGGGTGGAATCCTTATGAAAACTAAGTTCTGGTTTAAGGATTACTCCTAAAGTTACAGACCAGGTTAGTTTTTAATCATGATTTGTAAATTTTGCATTATTCATTATTTTGCATTATTCAAATACCCTAAACATAAGCTGGTGAGGGATTAATTCTCACCATGTAAGTACGTATATTTCCCTAATCTTTTGAATAAACAGTTGTAAACAAATCTGGACATTCCTTTAAGAACAAATAATGAAAAGCAAAAGAAATTTGGTTTTAATTTGCAGACACTGCAACTTTAAAAGACTGAAGTTCTAAAAAAAGCTCTGTCTGAAAAACAAACATCTTCATTTTCTAATGTTTGAGGTAGAGATGCTGGTATAATTTTAGTTAATAATTTCATAATTCTTTACCTCTCTTTTTTTTAAAAAAGAGTAAAATGATTTAACTGGGTTTACATATTGCCTTAACAACTTTCACAATAGTGTAAAGCTCCCATCAAGCATGTTATCAGATTATTTTATTATGCCAACATTAATATTAGAAGCACACACATAATCTGGAGTCAGCAGGTTCATACACTACTATCTCATTAAATTTTCAGGCAAAAGCTGCAAAAATTAATTGGAGGCGTGTAATAGTTTAGAATGTGAGCTGGCTTATGGTAATATAAATTACATGAAGAGAAGACAGTTTTATATACTGAGAGAGGGAAAACTGGTTTACTTTAATGAGAAGAGATAGAAATGTGGAGCTATTTTTTCATTACAGATGCACTCTAAACTGTTTGGACTTACTTGATGAATAGAGTTAATTCTCTGCTACAGTTCCAATAATTCATGTTGCACAGTTTAATGACTTCTAGATAAAAACAGGATTGAAATGTTAATTTCTATGAAGAAATTGGAGCACTCTCATATATCAGGCTATTTTTTCTATTAAACTACTAGTTAATTTCACTAAACAGGTCTCTGGAGATATTTCATGCTACACCGAGCTTTGCATGTCCTTCTTTTTTTATTAAAACTTGGTTTGGTTTTTAACGGTGGCTACTGGAGAATTTTGATTATACCGCAAAACCTTCTGTTTTTATGCGTTTATTTAGAAGTGAGGGTTGATGTGCTTTATTCCATTTTATTAGAGTGCTTGTTCATTCTACTGAGATTTCATTGGTGTTCTTCATTCTCATTTTTCTTTTTTCTTTTAAAAAAAGCTTTATATGTAATAATTTAGAATCAGGGGTGGCGCTAAATATGTCGTATTTTCCATGTGCTGTCGCACCCAAGCTGCTTTAAATGTCTTTAGCATTAACACATCCTGACTTTCTATCAGCTTGAGGGATGCTGGAATGCCTTCCTGTTTGAGCAAGGAACCCCAGAGAATCAATATCCATGCTATTGCTTTCAAGAAACAATAATGATTTATTAATTGGTCTTGGGTCTGTTTCCACTCAGGGACTATCTTGATTTCCCCACAACAAAGTTCATACTTAAAGTTTGAAGGTAACTGGTTGTTCTTGAAGTTGCTGGTCATGGATGATTCTAGAGACAAAGGACATATTTATTTATTTATTTATTTCAATCATTTCTACCCCACCCTTCCCCCCCCCCCCCCCAAAGGGGGACTCAGGGCAGCCTCACATAATCATCATACGATGCTATCAACATATAAACAACAAGAGTTACAATTAAAACAGTAAAAATCATTAAAACACATTATACAAATTTATTAAACAAGTTCATTTAAAAAGAAATTAACATGCCAAATAAAACCCATGATCAAGCCAGGGTAAATCCAATGTCGCAGATGTCCTAAATTTTCTTTCCAGTTACCGCTGTCCTCTAATTGAATGTCTGGTCCCAAAGCCAAGTCTTCAGTTGTCTTCTAAAGGACAGGAGGGAGATGGCCAACCTGATGTCCTTAGGGAGGGAGTTCCACAGATGGGGGACCACTGCCAAGAAGGCCCTCTCTCTCTCCCCACTAACCGGGTTTGTGAAAGTGGTGGGATCGAGAGTAGGGCCTCTCCTGACGATCTTAAGCTTTGTGATGGTTCGTAAGAAGAAATACGTTCAGACAAGTAATCTGGGCCAGAACCATTAGGGCTTTAAAGGTTAAAACCAGCAGTTTGAATTGTACTCAGAAGCTGATCGGTGGATGAAAGTTTCCATTGCTCACTTTCCCTGGTAGAGTGACCTCTGGAGTGCCCAATGCCCAGGACAATCAGGCCAGAAGTAGAGAGAGCAAGTCCTTCCAATTGAGGCCTGGCACCTCGCTGAAGGTGCTGGAAACTCCACAGGTTGTCACTGATCAGAGGTAGGCCAGTATAGCCAAATGAGTTCCCAGAAGAGTTAGTTAGTTAGTTAGTTAATTATTGACTTGAAATGGCTTGTCTAAGCTTGGATCTTGCTGGGACCAACTACAGATACATCTTGCTTCCAAGATGCCCTGGTGGTAATAACCCTAAACTAAAGATGGCTTTCTTTCCCTGGCCAAAGGGGCAGGCAAACTTATTGATCCACACCAGGAGGGGTTTCCTTAGGCTCCACCTTCGTAAAACGAAGAGAAAAGTGACTATTCTCAAACTGTGTGAGAGGCATCCTAACAAAATGAGCTGGGACTTGTACAATTCCATCACAGTCCACTTATAGAAGCATTGCATTACACCTCCCCCTAGAGCAGTGTTTCTCAGTCTCTAATGCCACGACCCCTTAATACAGTTCCTCATATTGTGGTGACCCCCAACCATAAAATTATTTTTGTTGTTACTTCAGAACTGTAATTTTGCAACTGTTATGAATCATAATGTAAGTATCTGATATACAGGATGTATTTTCATTCACTGGATGAAATTTGGCACAAATACCCTATATGCCCAAATTTGCATACTGTTGGGGTTGGGGAAAATAGACCTTGACATTTGGGAGTTGTAGTTGCTGGGATTTACAATTTACCTGAACTCCACCAACAATGGAATTGAACCAATCTTGGCACAAAGAACTCCCATGGGCAATAGAAAATACTTGAAGGGTTTGGTGGGCATTGACCTTGAGTTTTAGAATTGTAGTTCACCTACATCCAGAGAGCACTGTGGACTCAAACAATAATGGATCTGGACCAAACTTGGCACGAATACACAATATGCCCAAATGTGAACACTGGTGGGGTTTGAGGAAAACAGACCTTAACATTTGGGAGTTGTAGTTGCTGAGATTTATAGTTCACCTACAATCAAAGAACTGAATTCCAGCAATGATAGAATTGGGCCAAACTTTCCACACAGTACCCCCATGCAATGGAAATACTGTGTTTTCTGATGATCTTTGGCGACCCCTCTGACACCCCCCTCACGATTCCCACAGGGGTCTCGACCCCCTCGATGTTCACCATGGCCCCGGAGCCATGGTGAACATCTGAGACTGATCTGGTGGCCAGTAAGTCACCTGTTTATGGGCTACGTCCCTCCAAAAATGTTTTTAAAATTTGAAAAATAAAGCAATGTAATATCCCACTAAAGTTCCAGAAGCAGCAGCTCTCCTTTTCTTGACAGTTTTGTTCACAAAACAATAATGATGTACCCCACCCGTTCCCCAAATAAGCACAGACTGCATATGAATTACAAGGCCATGTGTTACCCATCTCTGTAGTGCAACTCTACAGGAAACAAGCAAGTCTAAATACAGGGATCTCCTCTTGTTTACATCAGAGTTTAACGAAGCTCTTTTGCAAGCAGGAGTGTGAGAACCACTGTGTTATTTTGTTTGTTTTAAATATATACTTGTTTGTGGTTTTCCTTTCCAGTTTCATAATTGAAATTTTCTGGATGGCAATTGTTAATGTAGCAGTTAAAATAAAAATATGATTTTTTAAAAAGGAAAATACAGTTATAATATAAAACACATAACAAAGATTAGTTTAGAAAATTGACACAGATAGGCCTTGAACCTTTAAAAGTCAAAACGCAAATTTAATTATAGCTCTTAAAAGCTTGGGAGAATAAAAAAGAGGGTTGTCTGGTATCTATGTGTGCATTGAGTTGTGTGAATTGGGGAGGCAAAGTATGTACCACTTGAATGACTTTATAGGGTGTTCCATAATCAGGATGCTAACATAGTAGAGCAGTGGTTTTCAAGCCCAGGTAAAGCTATATTTTGTATTAACTCAAGTTCCAAAGCCGGTTTCAAATGCATCTAGATCAGGGATCTTCAAACTTTTTAAACAAAGGGTCAGGTCACCATTCCTCAAACTGTTGGAGGGCTGGATTATAATTTTAAAAAAGCATGAATTAATTCCTATGAACATGGCACATATCTTATTTGTAGTGCAAAAACCCTTAAAACAATACAATAATTAAAATGAAAAACAATTTTAACAAATATGAACTTATTAGTATTTCAATAGGAAGTGTGGGCCTGCTTTTGGCTGATGAGATAGAGTTGTTGTTGTTGTGTGCTTTCAAGTTATTTCAGACTTAGGTTGACTTTTGAGTGAGGGCCGAGTAAATGACCTTGGAGGGCTGTATCTGGCCCCCGAGCCTTAGTTTGATGCAGTGCATTATGGTGTCCAATTGAACATGGGTAAATGCAAACCTTGACTTCCAAATCTCTGTTGGTGATGTCGATATTAGGCCAACCAGAAGGTGCAAAATATTACACTACCTTCCAAAGCTCTTTGGCCTTTTTCATCACGTGAAAGCGTGTGCAAAGTACATTCGGGGGAAAGAAAAGTGATGTTGGAATCATGGGATACAGGTGATCATGTTGATCTTTTCAGTGTTACCGAGTGTAACACAAAACATTGAGACCTCCCCCTTCCCTAAAAAAGTGAGACAGAAAAGTGACAGGAACAAAGGCAATAAAAGAAGGCTGTAAATTTTTATTTTTCCTTTGCTGCCATAAAATATTTTCCTCTTCTATATGAGATCATCCTTGTATAAAGCCAAACACTCCTATGTTGGCATAGTAGATAACTATCACTATACAGATAAGTTTACTGCTGGTTCATCAGTCAAAGGTAATAAAAGGCTCACGGTCGCTAAGAAAAATGTTATCACCAGTGACAACGTTGGAGCATTGAGTACTCGCAAATAGTGACTGATACTTTAGGAGAATGCATTTCCAGTTATCTGATGTTGGGGACCAGCAACTCCCTTTCCCATAATATTGGGAACTAGTATCATATTTGTTTTGAAACTCTAAAGAGATTGGCAGTTAATGAACTGCATACAGTGGTTCCTCCCACTTATTCGCAGTTTCGCTCGCCACAGTTTCAGTAATCTGCAGTCAACTGTGGTCTAAAAATATTTTATGGAAAAAATCCAGAAATGAGCAATTCATGGGTTTTAAATTGTGTGCTGCAATCACAAAACCTTTATTACAATTCTTTGTTATAATTGTACTGTTTTATTGTTACTGTGCATATCTTATAATTTAAACTTATATATGTATAGTAAAATACATTAAGTAGTGTGTGTGTGTGTGTGTGTGTGTGTGTAGGGTTCAGTACTATCTGAGACTTCAGGCATTCTCTGTGGGTCTTGAAATGCATCTCCATAGATAAGGGGGACTACTGCATTGACATCAATCCATGCACTGTTATTTTAAATACCAGCTGATTAGAGTTTCATTTATTTAAAGATAGTTCTGTGCAGAACAGTTGAATATCATTCAACATGACAAATAGGCCACCCCAGTAACATTTTGTCTAGATTGAATCTCACCTTAGTGGCCTTCATCCAGTCTATTAATGCACTGAACTACTTATCCATTGACTCTCCTGAATTTGATGAAACAGAGAAAGATGAGCATTACCTGCTTGTTGATTGAACCTCATTGAAATTTCCAGATGACCTTGCCCAGTGTAGATGCTAAACAACATTTGAGATAAGGAACCTTGAAGGACCACAGAACATATTTCCAAGATGTGTTTTGCCTATAAACGGTTATTCTTCCATAATGCTTTTTTGGAATCAGCCATTCAAGTAGGAATGAATCCTCTACAGTTATGCATCCAACTCAAGGAGCACTCCTGAAGGTCGAACCCAGTGAGGAGATCAAAGTGAATTAATAGGGTTTCATCTCTATTGTTTTTCTCTCAGCAGACATTGATTCAGCTGTTATAAAACAGCAAATGACATGTTGGCCAGTTAGAAGCAGAATCAAAAATAAAATTGCCATTATCAGACTGATCTTGTATCGCATACAGTTCTGATCGCAGGTCTTATAAAAGAATATGGTAGATGACAAAATGATGAAGAGACTGGTGAACCTATCTTGTGAGGAAAAACTACAATGTTTGGAGATACTTATTGACAATGAACTCATTTGAAATGTAGAAGACTTCTATGTGAACTGTCAAAAGGCAATTAAAAAGATCTTTGAGCAAATCAAGGTTGTTGTTTGCCACAAGGTGATGGCCACTGCAAATTTGGTCATCTTTAAAATGGGATTACAGGCATTCAGGTGGCTTCGTATAATCTTTAATATTAAAGTTTCTAAAGAACACAAGATAAAGGTACCAGTTACTGATGTGTGTACATGAGATAAAGGTACCAGTTCCCATAGGCAACTGGATGGCCAATTACTAAACATGTTACTGGGTTGGATGAGCCCTTGGTTGGATGCAGAATGGGTGTTTTTATGTTCCCAAATCATATCACTGACCAAAGCAGTTTCAATTTTAAAACTGGTCAGAATCCAGATTGAAATATATCTATAATATCAGCTGATTCGAAGAGGATCTGCAGTTGCACAATGTCCACTGATCACCTTGCCTAGTAAAGGAATATTGCTTACTAGCCTTATTTTGATTCTTGTTTGTTTTCTTGGCCTAACATTGTTCAAATTACTTCTCAGTCAAGGATATTAGCATTGTTACTGTCCTCAAAGAAGAATGGGTCGTCTCCGAGTTAAACATCCGACTTATGGACGACTCATAGTTACAAATGGAGGTGAGACAACAGGAAGTGAGATAAATCTATCCCTATGATTTTCACCCTAGAAAGAGGTATCATGGAAAAAGGTGTCTCCACTGAAGCAGTATTACCAATCCTTGTTTCCACAACGTGCCGAATTATTCAAAATCCAGTTACCACAGGGACAGAAAGTGAGGTGAAATCTTCTGCACAAGGGCACAGATAGCAAAACAAACACCACGGGGGTGTTAACCCTTTCTTGTGCCATCCAAAGCTAAGAAATATATAGTTTTGGCTGGAGTTGCTCTTTTAAAATGCACCTGTTCCGACTTACAAACAAATGCAACTTAAGAAAAAACCTACAGAACCTATCTTGTTAGTAACTTGGGGACTGCCTGTATTAGCATGTATTAATGGTGCTCTGATACCCCAACAATCATATTGTATTAATTTTGAAGTCCAGATTATGGTGGATGGGAAAGAGTTCATCTCCCGGATTTCTTATAAACAGGTCAAAGCATTCTACCAATGGTACCATTGTGTTTTTCCTTATTCTAATTTTACTTGTGTTGAAATAGTAGTTGAAAGGAAATCTTCCTTTGCTGTTGCCACTGCTACAGAGGATTAGGTCTAATATATGTTTGGACTCATTATCCATGTGCTTAAGAGAAAAGCAGTGTAAGAGTTTTTCCTGATACATCATGACAAGCCCATATTTATTCATGTGACAACATTAGCATGTATCAATATAAATTTATTTAATGTAAAATTGTGCAAACTCTTCTGTTGGCACAAGCATTAGGAGTACAGTACTAGTAGTTTTCCCTCTTCCAACTATAGTTCTTTGGAAATAATTCTTGCAGCTTATTTATCACCTTTTGGTCTGACTCCTCCTTAACTAACATAAAATCATACTAAAACAATTATAAAATAGTAGATTCTAAAGCCTACAAATCAGACCAAATTCAAAGTACAATAAAAGCCACTTATTCACACTTAAGAGAACCAAACAAGGAGATAAAGTCACCTTTTTGACACTCAGGAAAATGAAACAGGAAGACTTTAATAACTTTTTCAAAGTTGAGGAACAGTTATCTGGGCTTTTTAGTTGGAAGAAAAGCATTAGGTCTTCAAGCCAATGTTCCGAACAGTGTGCCCTGGAGGCACTTTTTCAGTTGTCCCCTGGTTAGTGTACAAATTGTGTGTAGAACAATATTCAGTGTGTGTGTGTGTGTGTATTTAAAAGTAGTAAGAAAGTCAAGAAAACAAGAGACAAATGAACGAAAACTTCCCAATAAAGTTTGAGAAAGGCATTGAAAGAGTGACAAAATATTCCATAGTGGAACAGAACAGCTTCTACTAACCATCTAAATAAAAAAATGAATGAACTAATATACAGTAATTCCCCTTAGGTGGTTGTTTGACATTGGGGTATAAATACCACAAAAGCCTTCCTAAGTAGTGGAACATAAAACATACCCTCCAATATGTATATATTTTATTTATTTATTTTAAAATGTACCTGTTTTGGAGATTTCTATGCCACCTTTCTCCAGAGCAGACTCAAGGTGGCTCACAGCACCTTAATGCATAGAATTTAAAACCATAACTAAAAACAGATAATCCATATTATAAACAGTAAAAATTGACAACAGACTAAAATTCCCACCCGACCGTAAAATGCCTGTCTTCAATGAAATCTGCTTCAAAAAGGAAGGTTTCACACCTTTCCTAAATGACATCAATGTGGAAGCCGATCTAACTTCCTCTGGCAATGAATTCCATACCTTTGGAGCTGCACCCGAGAATATGCCTTCTCTGGTGGCTTTTTGAACAGTTTCATACAAAAGAGGTTTGAAGATCAGTAACACCAGTAGTTACATCATTTTGAATTAAGTCCAAATTGGTAGCCCCTACATTTGCTTAATTTGAGACATGGTTATAGAATTCTGAAAGTTGTAACTTAGAAAATACACTCGTTGAGCTCTGGTTTAGTCACTGTTTAAGTTGAAGGTATTCTTCAGTGGTGGTTCCTCAAGAGCACAGTAATCTTCCACTTCCATGCTGGTGGAACATGAGTTCTTCCCCAATAACCGTCACAATGAATCGATGGTAAAAAAAATTGTTTGTTTCACTTTTTGGAGTGATCTGTCTCTGTAGATGCAAATGACTGTTTGATCAAAAGTTATCACTAATATTTGCAGTTAAAGATACAATTTAGTTTGAAAGGAACTGAAGAATCTTCCTGTCATCAAATGGTGTTGTCATACCTTTACTTGATAAAATCTTCACGTCTATCTCTATTTCTTTATGGGTTTCTTTGTGGATTGCAATTTTTACTTCTTTTTTGTTGATAAGAAAATCTTTGGTATCCAGATGTTGCTTGCTCGGGTTTTTAATGGAGTTCAGACACCCTGACATAGTGTATGCCGTTACAGCAGGAGATTAAATTGCATCTCAGAATCACAGCATAGAAAGAGACCACATGGGCCATTTAGTCCAACTACGGTGATTTCGGCTCATCTCTGGAGCTAGGAAAACTTAATGTTGTAGCTCAGTGGTTCTCAACCTGTGGGTCCCCAGGTATTTTGGCCTATAACTCCCAGAAATCCCAGCCAGTTTAACAGCTGATAGGATTTCTGGGAGTTGAAGGCCAAAACTTCTGGGGACCCACAGGTTGAGAACCACTGGTGTAACTGTTAAAGATAAAGGTTTCCTCTTGACATTAAGTCGAGTCAAGCCCAACTCTGGGGGGTGTTGCTCATTTCTATTTCTAAGCCAAAGAGCCAGTGTTGTCCGTAGATGTCTCCTAGGTCATGTCGCTGGCATGCATGGAACACCGTTACCTTCCCCCCAAAGCAGTACCTATTGATCTACTCACATTTGCATGTTTTTGAACTGCTAGATTAGCAGAAGCTGAGGCTAACAATGAGAGTTCATCCGTCCCGCCGATTCGAACCGCTGACATAGGCACATGCAATCTTCATAGTGCAATATGTAATTACAGAACATATGTAGAACGGCATATAAGTTCAAGTGCCCTTTTCACACTACACTTGACTGCCATAGCAACATGGCTATGGATGCTGATTGATTACTGAAAATCTTAAGTTTTCTGGCTGAATTTTTAAACTGAGAATCCCAGGATTCCATAAGATGTCAAAATTGAATCATTGTGCTATAACTTCAGCTTCTGGAACCTGGCTTTGGAATTGCAGGCACCTTCGCACCATTTTCAGCTTTCATTTATTGCATGGCATTCTCTAGAAACCCTAAGGGCAGTGTTCAAGCAGATATCCTTTCAGCCCTTGATTGAATTTCTGTAGGTGGTGGTTGCTGTTCTTCTTTTTAAATTTCTTAATATTGTGCTAGTGTTCAGACAATATAGTGAATGTTGTTTGGTTTGCGGGTGGTCGACTAGAGACAGGCCAGAACAGAAATCATCTTGTTTTGTCAACATCACTTAGTGAAAAAAGGAAAGCTTTATGTGGTTGCCTGAAACGCTCAATACTTCTACTGTTGTCTGATAGTTTGAAATGTAGTATATGCCATTGTTAGTATGTTGGCTCAGAAAAAAGGAGCAGCAGAAGTGAAGGGAAGACAGCACCCTTTTATTGAACCAATTTCTGTCATAATTTGAAGTTGCAAAAAACCCTTTATCAAGCAGAACTAGGCAGGAGCTGACATCTGGAAGGATTTAGTGAAGTAGCAATCCATTCTCCCTCCTTCACTAACCTGCCATATTTGTATTCTCTTGTTTTTAAACCCCAGCTAACTGCTTACAGCATTGTAAAGGGGTTTGAGTGTTGGGCTATGCTTACTTACTTACTTAGGTGATCCCAAGTCCAAGTGGGATAGTCTTCCAAGATCGGTGTACTGGCGCCGGGTCCGTAGGTGACGCTATTCTTTTTTAAAAAAATTAAAATGTTATTGATTTATGGTGCACACAGGAAACAAAACCGACACCAAAGGAAAACAAAAAGCAACCCCCCCCCAAAAAAAACAGGAAAAAAAAGATATACAAAAGAGTATGCAAGTTTACAGAATGATATACAGTCAGCTCTCGTTAAACATATAAAAAATCAACTGACAGTACAGTTTTTATACCTTAACATGTATTGTCCCTCTAACCCCACACCCGTTAATGTGGAGCCCTATTCTATATCTGCATGTTCTCCCGCAGTGAGGGCATTGGTTTCCAGGTGGAAGGTGGTCTCGGTCTGGGTTGGCTTGACACACCTTCCTGTTGGCACGTTTCTCTCTTTCACCCTCCATTCGTGCCTCTTTAAATTCTACAGCACTGCTGGTCACAGCTGACCTCCAGCTGGAGCGCTCAAGGGCCAGGGCTTCCCAGTTCTCAGTGTATATGCCAGAGTTTTTAAGGTTGGCTTTGAGCCCATCTTTAAATCTCTTTTTCTGCCCTCCAACATTTCGTTTTCCATTCTTGAGTTTGGAGTAGAGCAACTGCTTTGGGAGACGGTGGCCGGGCATCCAGACAACGTTGCTGGTCCAGCGGAGTTGATGACGGAGGACCATTGCTTCAATGATGGTGGTCTTTGCTTCTTCCAGCACGCTAACATTTGTCCGCTTGTCTTGAGATTTGCAGGATTTTCCAGAGGCTGCACTGATGGAATCGTTCCAGGAGTTGCATGTTACGTCTGTAGACAGTACACGTCTCACAGGCATATAGCAGGGTTGGGAGGACAATAGCTCTATAAACAAGCACCTTGGTATCCCTATGGATGTCCTGATCCTCAAACACTCTCTGCTTCATTCAGAAAAAAGCTGCACTCAGAGAGCTCAGACCGTGTTGTATTTCAGTGTCAACGTTGACTTTTGTGGAGAGGTGGCTGCCAAGGTAGTGGAAATTATCAACATTTTCTAATGTTACACCATTAAGCTGTATTTCTGGCATTGGAGAGGGATTGGCTGGTGACTGTTGGAAGAGCAAGTTGGGCTATGATTCTGGAGACTAGAGTTTGAATCCCTACTCAGACACAAAAACCCACTGGGTGACCCACTGGCAAGTCACACTTTCTTAGCCATAGAGAAAGGCAAAGACAAAATCCACTTCAGCAGATCTTGCAAAGAAAACCCTGTGATATTTTCGTCTTATGGTTCCCATAAATCAAAAGCCACTTCAGGGCACAGAAAGACAACAATTGCTTACTTACTGAAATCAAGAGACCTTTATTGAAAGGGCCCCTATAAATAAAGAAGGCAGAAGGATGCCAAGTATTCACTTTGAGTTGTGAATTTAAAGAAGATTTGGGGGAGGGGGGTGACTTATATGTGCACACTTTCATCGTTGAAATGGATAAATAATTGGTGCAAAGGGGAACATGCTACTTGAATTTTATATGCTCGCAATTTCAGTCATCTAGTTATTCACAGTGATGGCTAAATAAAACTTTCCTATTTAGAAGAATATTTTAACATTTTGAGTTCTAAGATTGCTCCTGAAGAGTCATAGTTGGAAGAGCAGAGCACAGCATTGGAATGTAGAATATCCCGGATTCAATCTCTGAGAAGTCCAGGTAGAGTGGAGTGAGGCCTCTACCTGTAACAGTGGAGATCTGCTGATAAGTCTGTAAAAACTCGCGGTTCTTAACCTATGATCTTCTTAGTGTTTTGGACTCTGAAAAGCACCAGTCATTAATCAGGGATCCTGGTAACAGGCTGAGCATCCTTCATCTGGAATTCTGAAATACTTCAAAATTGTTCACAAATATAGTGGTACCTTCGCTTTCTGATGGGCAAGCAGTGTTCGCAAAACTTGTTTCATGCATAAAATTATTTAAATATTATGTATAAAATTCAAGTTAAGTATATAAAATATATATGAAAAGTACATATTTATGTTTAGTCTTTGATGCCATCTCCAAGATATCTCAAGATGCAAATACAGGTATGACAAAATTATGATTATTATTATTATTAAACTTTATTTGTACCCCGCTAGCATCTCCCGAAGGACTCGATGCGGCTTACATAGGCCAAGGCCTCAACACACAGTATAACAATACAAAACATAAGGCAAATTAAAAACAATTAAAGCAATATAAACAACAAGCAGTAAACAATACACTAAGACACAATAGAACTGGGCCGGCCCAGAGTAATGGGTACAGGATTAAAAGTGCTGATGTGACAGGGAGTAATTAAGGCTTATAGGGCAAGTGCAGAGTGTGATATGCAGCAATCTTAGTTCTAATAAAGTGCTTATGGGACTTGGTATTGGAGATTTCCTAATCTGGGAAGGCACATCGGAACAGCCAGGTCTTCAAGTTCTTTCTGAAGACTGCCAATGTAGGGGCCTGTCTAAGATCTTTGGGGAGGGTGTTCCAGAGTCAGGGAGCCACCACAGAAAAGGCCCTGTCTCGTGTCCCCACCAAATACTCAACCCCAGGCCTGTAACTAGAAATGTGTCAGGTTAAAAAAAAAACTTAGTTTACTCATGAATTGGTTAACCTGTTAAAATTCATGAGTATACCAGGGTTTTTTTTTAAACCTGACACATTGGCGGGGGGGGGGGGGGGTTGAACCCTTAACACACACCCCCACTACAGCCCAGACTCATCCTGTAGTTGAACTCCAAAGCCATGCTGTGTAAATAATACTAAGCATAATGGAACAAAGGATTGGACAGCTGTATTGTCGAAAGCTTTCATGGCTGGAATCACTGGGTTGTTATAGGTTATTCGGGCTACATGGCCATGCTCTAGAAGCATTCTCTCCTGACATTTCACCTGCATCTGTGGCACAACCTCTGAGGATGCCTGCCACCGATGCAGGCGAAATGTCAGGAGAGAATACTTCTAGAGCACGGTCATATAGATTGGACAGCTTCTTATGTCCCCAGAAATGTCCGTGCTACTAAATGGATTGTTGTGTTCACTTATTTCAAAACTAGTTTTGCAACAGAAGCCAGTTAACAAACAAAGGGCAAAAGCCAGTTGCAGTCCTATCCATAAATAAAGAAACAGAGAAATCACAGTAGCTCTCTAGCCTGACCTTTGGCATTTTATCTAAATTATTTAGTTTAGTTAAAATGCCAAATCAAAGGCACTTGTAGTTCACTTAATTCTCTCTGTGGTATTAAAGGATTGAAGTTTTATAATTCAAATGAAGCAAAAAATGTAATTGGAGGTTATAGCATATTCCATGTTCATATGTGGTTATTCCCAAGTCTGGTGGATGCCCAGCCTGCCAATTGAAGTTGAAAATAGAGGATGATGTGTGCACATTTGGATTGTTCCATCTCTGAATTTTGCTGTATATTTAAATTTACTAAACTGCATTAGTTTGAAATAATATTTTTAAACAGCTATTTCAGGATTTTCGTTTTGTGGGGTGGGGAAGGTAAATTTTATGCTTTATCTTTGAAATACTTAAGAGTAGAGACATCACACTGGCAATTAAGATCTACATAGTTAAAGCGATGGTATTTCCTGTAGTAACCTGGGGATGCGAGAGCTGGACCATAAGGAAGGCTGGGTGAAGGAAGAAAGACGCTTTTGTACTGTGGTGCTGGAGGAAAATTCTGAGAGTGCCTTAGACCGCAAGAAGATCAAATCAGTCCATACTCCAGGAAATAAAGCCTGACTGCTCGCTAGAAGGAAGGATATTAGAGGCAAAGATGAAGTACTTTGGCCACATCATGAAAAGACAGGAAAGCTTACAGAAGACAATGATTCTGGGGAAAATGGAAGGAAAAAGGAAGAGGGGCTGACCAAGGACAAGATGGATGGATGGTATCCTTGAAGTGACTGGCTTGACTCTGGAGGAGCTGGGGGTGGCCACGGCCGACAGGGAGCTCTTGTGTGGCTAGCTCCATGAGATCACGAAGAGTCAGAAGTGACTGAATGAATAAACAACAGTCTTTGAAATAATATATCCGTACATATAAAGTCACTTGAGAGTGTGATATGTGTTTTGCACACAGATGGACAGATCTGCAAAGTTCATCCTTTTAAGAATTGAGTGTAAGGGGGGATAGTTTTTATATGGGTACACAGAGGCAGAGATTATTTATCAGTATGAAAGAAAAGAAATATATCCCCATTGTGACTCCGTTTGTTTAGTCTTTCCAATAAAGTTTCTACTTCGCAAGTCACTTGCATACCCAGCTCTATTTACTTAAACCCTCCTATCCCCACTTTTCATCTTGTACCATGTCCTCTGGGGTAATGGCTTATATTAACGGTTTTCTAAGTACAGATTGGAAATGGCAGGTGCCAGAGCCTTTGACAGCTTTGCCCCAAGGCAAAGAAATTCTCTGCCCAGTGACATTAGATCAGGAAATTCCACATCTATGCTGGAAAGCAGGCAAAAGGCATTTCTGTCTTCTCTTGCCTCCTGTTTGGCTTACAGAAAGCTGGGTGGGGTGGGTCTGCGGGGTGTAGACTGGCTGACTCTTGTACAGTACAAGATGTTTGTCAGGAGAGGCACTTTTTGAATGGATGCCCTCTTATATTGTAGGACCTCGGTATTTGACATTGGGATTAAACAAAGTGCTTCATGTACGTGGTGCGGTAGGCAATTACTTTAACCCATGTTGCTTCTTAGTGTGGAAAATCTGCTTAAAATGGACCTTGTGAAAATCATTGTACCATATACAAAAGGGTTATTAAAATGCATGAGAGAAATCGAAAATGGGATTAGGGGAGACATTTTTTGGCTTTGAGGCCTTCTTCAGCCTTATGGCCAAGATGTCTCCTTTAATCTTGCTTCCTATATGCTACCTTGCAATTTTTTTAACCCCTTTGTTGTCCCCACTCCAGTATTTTCAGTTTGTATTCATAGATGCGTTCAGTTCCCACTGGCTTCCCACTGGACTTTGTAAAGCATCTTTGCTTTGAGTGTAGCCCGTACTCTTCTATAAAATGCTTTTACGTTAAGTAGTCCTTATGTTTTGGAGCTGGAGTTTTTTGATTGGTTCTGTCTCCACTCTGGATTTTCATTTTCTTTTTCTCCATTCCAAAGCTTTGTTGTACTTTTACGTCTGTAAATAACACCTGGCAATTTTAAGTTATTTTAGATGAAGTAGTGCCTTTCAGACCATCGCTGAAGGCGACAGGAATTTGCAATTGAACACAAGCCTCATGGTAATTAGGGAAATCTGAAGAGATCAAAACGTTGCAATGATTTAATGTGCCTCATTTTTCTTCCCTTGAAATTGACTAGCCTTCAATTTGTTACCCAGTACATAATACTGGCAAATAAAACTTCCATTTTGAAAACAAAAATGCATATTTCTGCCTGCTCCTCAAAGTCTCCCTTCCCTTAAGTGATAAACTGAGGACAAAATTGCTCTTATTGATATTAGAGGGAATCCAAATGTAGGGGACAGAATTTGGGAAGGAATTTATTCCTGTATTCATTATATTGTTTATAAAGAAACCCCTGGCTGTTATTCTTCTAATGAAGGGGGAATTTTGGCTTTTTTACATAACTTTTTGTGCTTCTCATTACTTTCCAGTTGCTTTGTTACTTTTTAAAATGTAGATAAATCCATAAGATTGAGTCTTGCTAATGTTTACCATCTGTCTCGTTGAGGTGCCTGCAATAATTGTATTAGACAAATATTTTTAAATATGTTTATTTATTTCTTATTGTAAATTTGTTTTTATAGGTTACTAGCCATCCCCAGCCACGCATTGCTGTGGCCAAGTCCAAGTATATGTATTTTGTGTGTGTATATGTGCGTATATATATTTGTGTATATGTGATATGTGTGCTCTTTTATATATATATATATATGGGTTTGCACATGCATTGTAATGTAATTTTTGTTTTTTGGCTTTTTAAGTCCCTTCTGTTGTGCTTTTCAGTGCTTTTTTTGAGTGGTGGTCACTCGTTGGCCTGATTGGTGTATTGTGTCCAAATTTGGTGTCAGTTCGTCCAGTGGTTTTTGAGTTATGTTAATCCCACAAATGAACATTACATTTTTGTGTATATAGACTAGCTGTCCCCTGCCACGCGTTGCTTTGGCCCAGTTTGATGATCTGGAAAATAAAGTAATGAGAAAGTGTTGCCTTCTAATATATGTAATTTCTTTATGCTTGTGGCTAAACAGTATTTCTTGCTGTTTCTTTGTCAGTGTTGATGTGGAGATTGTCTGGTTTGCCTACTCTGGAAAATGCAACATATAATTGTCCTCCTTTAGGGGTCCCTTTCAAATCTATGGCCTATATCTATGGCTGAATGACTCTTTGTCAGGAGAGCTTTGATTACGTTTTCTTGCCCTGGTGAAGGGAGTTAGACTGGATGGCCTTAAGTATTTTCTGTTGGTTATGGGGACTCTGTGTGGGAAGATTGCCCCAATTCTGTTGTTGGTGGGGTTCAGAATGCTTTTTGATTGTAGGTTAACTATAAATCCCAATAACTACAACTCCCAAATGTCAAGGTTGATTTTCCCCAAACTCCATCTGTGTTCATATTTGGGCATATGGGATATTTGTACCAAGTTTGCTCCAGGTCCATGATGCTTTCTGGATGTAGGTGAACTACAACTCCCAAAGTCAAGGTCAATGCCCACCAAACCGTTCTAGAGTTTTCTGTTGGCCATGGGAGTTCTGTGTGGTTGCAACAGAACTTTCATATATTTGCCACATTATCCAAAAAGAAATCGGGTAAACAGCTTCCAGAAAGTTCATATGAATAAGCAGGAAGATCCAGATTTTGATTTAGCAGAATTTTGCTCCACCAGTAGACTCAAGAAGTCCCTAAAGGTAAAGGTAAAGGTAAAGGTTTTCCCCTGACATTAAGTCTACTCATGTCTGACTCTGGGGGGTAGTGCACATCTCCATTTCTAAGCCGAAGAGCCGGTGTTGTCCATAGACACCTCCAAGGTCATGTGGCCAGCTTGATTGCATGGAGCACTGTTACCTTTCTGCAGAAGCGGTACCTATTGATCTACTCACATTTGGACGTTTTCGAACTGCTAGGTTGGCAGAAGCTGGGGCTAACAGCGGGAGCTCACCTTGCTCCCTGGATTCAAACCACCAACCTTTTGGTCAGCAAGTTCAACAGCTCAGTGGTTTAATCAACTGTGCCAAAGGGGGCCCTAAGATGCCCTTATTGGGCACAATATATAGGAAAAATAGTGGTTTTCCATTGATAAGGAGGGTCAGACAAGGCTGCATTTTGTCATCCTATATTTAATTCAAATGCAGAATATATCATCTGGAAAACAGGATTATACTCAGAAGAAGCAGGTGCAAAATTGGAAGAAGTAAAATCAACAATTTAAGATATACATATGACACCATTACGTGCATAAAATAGCCAAGACTTAGAACGACTACTGATGAAAGTTAAAGAAGAACGTGCCAAAGCAGGGTTACACTTGAATATTAAGAGGATCAAAATAATGACCACAGATGATTTACATAACTTTAAAGTGGGCAATGAAGACACTGAAGTAATTAAACAGTTCTTATATCTTGGTTCAGTTGTTAATCCACTTGAAGACTGCAGTCAGGAAATCAGTAGATAGCTAAGACTTGGAAAGGCACAAAATAAAATCATCAACTGTAAAAATAAATCATTAAATACCAAACTGAGGCCAAAAAATATCTGATTTCTATGTATGGATGTAAAAAAAAAGGCAGTTAGGAAAGCTGACAGGAAGAAAATCAACTGACTTGAGCAGTGGTGTTGGAAAAGACTTCTAAAGATATTGTGCTAAAAAAAGACAAATGAATGGGTCCTAGAGCAAATCCGTCTCTAAACTTTCACCGGAAGCAAAGAGGATTAGCTGGTGCTGTCATACTCAGCACTTCCCATGAAACAATGGTCTCATTGGAGAAGATGATAATGCTTGGTCAAGTGGGGGGAAGTTGGAAAGAGTAAGACCATATTATATGGAATTTGACTTGGGAAAGCCATGTCCCTAAGTTGATAAGATCTGAACAAGTCCATTGATAAGCACTTGGAAGTCTCTCATTCATGATAGAAGTCAACTTGACTGTAAATCACCACCACCGGTGGAATGCCATTATTAGGTCCCCCTACAGAGGAAATCATTTAAATAAATATAATTTTAGTTAGCCATTGCTAACTTAAGCCTCATTACTTTCAGTGGATTTACTCTAAAAATGAAGAAATCCAGATACAATTTATGTTACATTAGCATGACCCAAATTACAACTGTAATCTACTTGATATGTAAATTCTGTAGATTTTAGAAGAGCTTATCTATAGATATGAGTCGTGTGCATACATTTCTAGTCGTCTCTTTCTTTCTTCTTAAAATAGTCATTGTGTTCTACTGAAAGTTCTCAGAGTGGACATTTTTAGTGACACAAGTTTGCTATTCCAAAGTATTTCATTAATTGCCATATTTCTAAGGTACTATTGATGGTAAGACACATACTAATTTTAGGTGGATGGATGGTATCCTTGAAGTGACTGGCTTGAGTCTGAAGGAGCTGGGGATGGTGACGGCCGACAGGGAGCTCTGGTGTGGGCTGGTCAATGAGGTCACGAAGAGTCGGAAACGACTAAACAAATAAACAACAACAAAATTTTAGAACCACCAAAACAAATAATTAGATACACTAATTACAAAGCAC
The DNA here is from genome assembly GCF_037176765.1 of Anolis sagrei. Taxonomy (NCBI): domain Eukaryota; kingdom Metazoa; phylum Chordata; class Lepidosauria; order Squamata; family Anolidae; genus Anolis; species Anolis sagrei. The sequence goes on from NC_090023.1 coordinate 197,212,499, forward strand.
TTGTAATTAGTGTATCTTAGAATTGAAGAAATAGGGGTATATACTGAAATGCATTATATTCACCCTTCTTTCAGAAGTCTGAATTCTGCTTGTCAAAGAAAAGTGTGATGTGAATCCAATAAAATAAAAAATTACAAGGTAAAATGTGAGGTTGCCAACTACAAAGGGTGACAGAAGTAACAACATGCCAGTAGTACGGTAGAATACTTGCTTGTGAAATTTGCCTTGGGTGAAAGGTTGTGTCTTTCATTCAAAATTATGACTGTTTTCTATATGCGGTGAAGACAATGGTTCCCTTTTTGATTTTGCCTTTGGACAAAACCTGAAGTTTCCCAATAGAATCCAGTGTGATGAAACCATATGACTTTGTTGATACAGTTTTTCTTTTCTTGAACTGACTGAAGTTATTAGAATTTGGGAAATGTCAGATGTTCCTGACCTTCTGAAGCTGTGATGTCACTCAGTCTTAGAGATTTTCCTCACTTAGAAAGGAAGAATATTTTTGTTTTCTGGTTTTTTAATCTGACTCAAGGTCGTCAGATCTTTTGTCTGCTTGACTGACCAGTTTCCATGGATACATGCTGCTGACAGCTTCCACACAGCTAAGAAATAAACAGAATTTGGCTTTCTAAGAATTATGTATGTAAATCTGAAGATGTTTTGGGGTTCTCGAGCATTGCACCTTGACCTTTGGCCACTTGTAGTGTTTAGTTGTCTCGTTACTACTTCAATATGTGCCCGGATTCACGTTTCTTCCTTTCCCGAGCTTTCTAAATGTAAGAATCTTTCACACTATAACATCACATAAATCTTAAATCAGTTACACCTTTATTTAATGACTGATTTTCCTCCTTGCTTTGATTGTTCAAATCTCACAGCAAATTGAACCACACTTTGACCACAAACTCAAATGATATTAGGCTCCATGCAGTGTGAAAGATTATACAGTAATTGGAAAGCAAGTTGAATCGAAAATGAAAAATGAGTAGATTGTCTTAGTCACCTTGGATACAACCCTAAACCCATTTACTTGGGAGTAAACAGTACTACATTATTTTGGGTCTTAGTTCATTAGATCTGCCTTGGATCATACTGTTGATCCATTGTAGGAAGAGTGGTTTGTGCCTTATTTTTAAAAAAATGTACGTTTAGAGAAATTTTAAACGTGATTCTCTCCGTATCAGTTGCGGTGAACTGGATTTAATCCACTGACACCATAATTTGCAAGTAGAAATTAAATAGATGTTTATATGCATTGGAAGGAAGCCAGCAAATGCAAGGAGAACAAGGAGCAGGTGTGTAAATATTTTATTTAGTTGGGTATTTCTTCCTCCCTTCCCTCTTTTTTTTTCCTTGACAAGAATAGTGTACTCAAGAGTCAAACAAATGAAACTTAACTGCAAAAGGCAATGATTGATTACATCTTGGTAGAGGATGTAAAGTCCACGAGAAGAGAGATGTTTAACTGACAGAGTGGAATTATCATATTAGGGTATTGGCACCTGTCAAGCATGACTAGTGTGGTGCTTTCATAAAGTGTCACACAGCAACACTTGATAGGCGTTTAATGCAGTGGGACAAAAGAATGGGAGTCTGTGTTGCTAGGGATCTGGTTGGCATTTTAAGGCCATGTTTTGACTGCGACTGCCAAAGTTTTTTTTCTTCTTTTAAAGCCAGAGCAGTAAGTAATCTAATATTACACCAGTGTTTTGCTGGGGGTGACTGAATGTTTCTTTGGCGTATCTAAAATGAGAGTTGAGCTAACCAGCTAGTGCTCATCGTGCGTATGCTCCTGAATGTAGGATTAAATTAAAAATACATGTTTTCATGTTGTTAATGTGAAATTCGTCAAGTCTACTCAAAGCAATTGGAGAGCCTGGAGTTGGCCTGTACCATAAAAGATGAGGCGAGCTTTGATTCTGGTTTTTGCACATTGTGGTATGATTTGGGCTTTTTATGTATTGGTAAGTAAGTAGGGATGATGGTTTACTCTCTGAATTGTTCCCAGAAAGTTCCCAGGAATTAGGTCTTGAAAACAACTTGGCACCTGCTGAAACTAATGAGCATATAGATAGGTGGGTGGAAATTAGTCAAAACAGGCCGAGCAATGCCTTCAGCGTTCTGCCAGGCTTCAACAGAAAAAGATAAGGGCCACTCAAGGAAAGCGAAACCAGCTTGAGTGCTTGGAAAGGCTTAAAAGTTCCAAGCATGGAAAATACAGTCAGATGAAGCATTGTTTAGAATCATGCTAAGTTCTTGTCCTCGTCTTAGAGAAGCCTTGCTTTGAAGATTCATGCTTAAAGATTTCTTGTTTCCTGGTTTGGGTTTTGTTTCTTGTGATTACCTGCTCATGCCTTGGATCAATGTTTCCTGGTTCTTTGGATTATGTTAGAGAGTTGTGGACTTTGTTTTTGTTGAACTCTACCTTGGACTAATTTGTTCCTGCTTATCTTTTTACCTAATTGGATTTACCTATTCCTTTAAAGTGTTTTTCTTTACTTTGCTGTTTTTACTTATCTTCAATAAAAGGATTGTTTTCCTATCCAACATGTGGTGTTTTAAAGTCAGGGGTATTCCTGTCCTGAAGTGCAACACCTATATACAACTTGTGAACATGTATATCTTGTAAGCAAATCGGATCATGTAACACTGTAGAGATTAAGTAAGAGAGTGCAGTTGGTAGCATAAGCTTCCATAGACTAAGTCTACGAAAGTTTATGCTAACAATTTAGATCTCTTAGACTCTAAGGTGCCCAAGATCCATTTGCATGCTGTTATTCCAGACAGCTGTGTCTTTGAATATTGTATTTTGTGTGGGCTGATGAGGCATGCTAAGGTTCAAGTGCATGTTATGTGTCCCTATGTGTGTGCACGCATGCACACTTGCTCACATGTATACCTTAGTGGTGGTAAAGTGCCTTTCGTTAGTTATTAACACCTTGTTGGAGTGAATTTATCACAAACAGGTTCTTGCATTCATTTCTAAAGATTCAGATGAAACAAAGTATGAGGACAGCTGTCTATATGTATTGGGGACTACCTGAATATATCCATGCATTTAAATGACAACCAAGCTGATTTAGGCAGGTGTTAGCAACCTCCACATGACTGTGGTGAACTGTCCAGTGTCCTCTCACCATACAACACATGGATTTAGTGTTTAGGAAACAAAGGTGAAATTGGGGGAGTCACACTGTGCGGGAAATCGATAGTTACAGGGTGCTTCCCTGTTCCGCAGGGATTGTATCACATCCCAGTCTTTGTGTCGTGACACCAACCACAGGGCTGAAGACATGCATTGTGAATCTTCTAGTGTCCTTGGCCTAAATTCCGGTTTAGGTATAATACAGGGGCCTTGAAAAGGCATTAAAGTAAATGTTGTATATTCTTTTCTTTCCACCTGATTTAGGTGAGATTCATTGGTCAAGTACAGTTGGGGTGATTTCTGATACCATAAAGGCCAGCCTGTTACAAGTTACCTGTGTTGAGTGTTTTTGGCCTTCACAGCTCCGCTTACCAAGGGGGAAGCCCAGTCACCCCATTTAATAGAACTAAATATTTAACATGCATCATACGATTCTCAGTTCAGGATAAAAACAAACATAAACTGTGTAATAGATGAAGTTGAAATCCCACGGCTGAAAGTGGTACTTATAGATTGCCTAGATATTTATGGGACTTAACACTTTATGCAGCATATTATTTATTTTAATAACATTGCCCTTGTTTCATGGAATTGATGTATTTTGCTTCATTTGCTTAAAGTAATAACAGATCATTCAACTGTAGTTCTACATACGATGCAGCACTTCCACTGTTCTTGTCTTCTCTTTCCAGTGGCCCAGCCCTGCTGTCTACAGCACCGGGACAGAAGTTGCAACCATTGATGTTTCTGCATGAAAAGGCTGGGAAGGCACCTGTGCTTTTGCTGTTCAAAGAGCTTTGTGGAGGTAAAGAAAAATCAACCTCTGAGATTTTTTTTAACAACGATGCTTACAGACTCATTGAAGACAAGTAGGATGAAGCTTGAACACAGATGTCAGTTTTGTTGACATAGCATTGCTATTTTAAGTAGAGTGAGGTGTATAAAGCTGCACTAGTGAACAGATTATACTACAAGTGATTAGGTTTTGGAAGAAGCAATAGTGACTCAGTCTGATCGGTTGTAGGGGATTAATTTTATTATCAGAGTCATATACATCCTTAAATTAGAGTTTGCTTAACTCCAGAATATTAAACAGAAATGGGCAACTGTTTGAGGTCTAGGGGCCACCTTTCTACTACTGTCCCACATGGGTTGGAACCCACCTACCCCTCTCTATTTCTATTCAAAATGATGGCTGGAAATCGTTTCATGCCACTTTCATCACCATTTTGAAAGGTAAACAGAGAGGAAAGAAGGACATTTTATAGGAGGGAACTTCTGATATAGCTAAAAAGCTTTTTGCATATTTGCATGTGTTTCTGAGGACTTTGGGTGTTACTTTTGTCTGAATATTGTGACATTTTTTATTTAGGGGAGTAGGATTCATGAAGATTTGGAGGACTGGTGGGGGGTTCCTCGGGAATTGTAAAAATGAGCCCAGGGCCTGCATGTGATTCAAAAACCATGTTTCCTCCATCCCTGAGATAGAGGATGCAGCAAATATTTTTAGATGAGCAAAAAACGCTGGTGAAGTGGTAGCACAGAGTTACAATTATTTGCACATTCCGCCTTGAGGTATGCTATTAAAGGCATAAATATATAACAATGTTAACTTGGGAGAACAAATGTTGCTTCAGGTGCAGCGTTGAAGCGGTTTTGCATTGCTAATAAGGAAGGCTGGGAATGTAAACTTAATTTTTAAGCCCATTACAACTACTTGGGTTTAAGCAATTCATCCAGTGCTGTAGCTTTCTCAGTTCCTTATAGAAATCCAGCATCCAGATCAAGATTGAATGTGACTAGATCTGACTTTACTACTTAAGATAATCTTTCCAACTGAGGAAACAAATGTTCTTAGCAAACAAAGTATTATGTTTTGGAATTTTCCTCAATATTATAACACATTTATCATGAAGTTTGGCACCAATATATTATCATATTTTCAGAGTGCAGTAACTGGAAAGTTTTTTCATTCATGTGAGATTCACTGGTGAATGCCTTGGTGGATGCCTTGCATGATGACCAGTCCAGTCACTTTTTTGCATTTAATTGTGTTGGTTTGTGACACATTATTATTTACATTCTATATTGGGAAAATTCTCCCCTCCAAATATAAGATTGACTGGATAAGCTTCTAGAGACGGGAAGCTTTTGGTTGTTGGCATGACAGTTTCATAATATCCACATGCTCAAATATTAAGATACATTATTTATTTGCTGTATTTCCAGCTGCAGCTGAATAAACCATTCTGCAAGAAAATAAATAGAATTAGGTTGTTTCTCATCCTCCTGCCAATAAATATTGTCCCCATGAGAATAAACATGGGGATAGCAACACTACTGGTCAGGATTAATTACTCAAGTATCACCGGATTTACTTAAACTATAAACATAGCCTGCACACAAGATAGCAAAAATGCAATAGCTGGTTTGTGTTGCATTTCTGGAGATGTAGACTTAGATTGTTGTCTGCGATGGTGACTTTTCTTTGAAGCAGGCATGAAGTAAAGCAGCAGAAAAAATGATGTGTCTGTCTTACTTGAGTGCCTCCCCATTTTCTGATTTTGTCAACTTTTTTGCACCTATTGCTTTCTGTTCTCAACCACAGATTTGAAGAGACTCGGCTAAATGTATTTATTTGGCCTGCCTGTGCAATAGTTGTACTATCTTTCTGTACATAGTCACACAAGATAACTGAACTGTGTAATAAGGCCACTGTCACCTTGTATGTACTATACCGTCACCATAAAAGAAATGTCAAAAGGTTCCTCAGATCAAAACAAGTCAATGGGAAGTAAAGATCTGCACATATTTTTGGGATAGCAAAACCTACACAGATTGTAGTTCCATGCAAAGAACTGTAGTCTTTTCACATTAATCCTGAGAAAATCTCTATTCAAAAGTTTTTCAAGAATGTTTAGAGAGACGAAGCATACAAGTATGCTAAGAATTCTCTTTAATAGTGTTATGTACAGCCTTCCTTGTTTGTTGATACTGCAAAAATGAAGGAAAGCTGTTGCAAAAGATGTATAGTAGTTGTATTCCAGATTGTTGGTTTTCTTTTAAAAAAGAGAAATGACCTGCCTAATGGAGGGATTCCTCTCCTTTACTTGAGAGATGATGCCAAATGAAAGAGTAGGATGAATGAGTATCTCTAATCTCAGATCCTAGGAATTGCAGTTTAGGCTTTTTTTCTCCCTTCCAGGTTGGATAATTTTTAATGGTGTATATAAGTTCATGTTTGTGAGAATGAGAGAGAGAGGAGGTAAATATCTCATCTGAATCTTGAACAAGATTTTCCTCCTGCACAATGTTTTTGTATGGCTAAATATTTCAATGTCATGGTGTGATCACCTGGTAAATGGAAGGTTATAATCATTCATAATAAAAAGCAATGCTAATTGTGAAGTATAGCACCCTTCTTTGTACCAATTTATGCAAACCTATATGTGCTAAAGGATTGGTAATAGCATTCACCTTTGCCTTAATTTTAAATCAATATGGTAAAAACAGAATTTTCCCTTCAGATTTGTATCCTTTTCAAATGCTCCATATTTCCAAAGAAATATTACAGGTTTCTTCTTCTTCTATATACCACCTGATTTATTTTAATAATCTTTATTGAAAAAAATTGAGGGTGTGTGGGGGGGGGGAGGGTGTGAAGTTATTGATAAAAGCTGTAGCAGAAGAAGGATTGGGATAGTGTTGAGAAGGTGTCCCGGGGAGCAGACACGGGGAGAGTACGGGAGGAAAGAGATCCCCAGGAAAAATATTGGGAAAATAGTTGGTGGGCAGGGAAAAGAAGAAAAAAAAAACACCTCATTTGATTTGCTCCAGAGACACAACTTTGTTTCTGGCAACTTGTTGAATCCATGGGTTGCCTTCTACCCAGCCACTAGGTAAAAATTACTTAGTTGGGTTTTTTAAATTGTACTGCTAAGCAGAAACCTTTCAAAATTAATTTCTAGCATTGGTAATATAAATATTTATATTTGTTTTTTTGCCTTTGCTGTCTTTTTTCATTTTGCTATTGTTGAAACAAATCTAAGTAGTGAACAGATGCTACATTGTGTGAATAAGAGAAAACCTGCACAGTCTCTAGAAAATCAGACTCCATATAGTTCTTCGTTCTTTCTGCAATTCAGATTACATCCAAACCAAGCTGTTGTCATGACTTCATCAGTCATCCTTCTGCTTGCCTACAATTTTGTTTATTTTTGGTTGAGGAAAAAAAATCTCATTGTGGCATTTTTACTTAGCACTACTGTGTTTTGTGAATTTTAAAATTTGATTATGTGTTACGTGTGTTCGCTGTTGTAAATTTATGTTGTCATGGTTTATATGCTTATGTATTGTTTATTTTATGTGCGACACTCCAGAGTGCTTTTATGAGCTGCCCTGAGTCCCTTCGGGGAGATGGTGGCAGGGTGTAAATAAAGTTTATTATTATTATTATTATTATTATTAATTGACACAAAAGCACAGTATGTCACAGCAAACGAGATTTATATGCTGGATTCCGTATCATAAAATCACAAGTCGAACACTTCCCAAGCATCTGGGACTGTGTGATGTATTTTCGAATTATGCGCGCAGATCCAAGTAAGGTGGCCTTTGATAGATAGTGATTTTGTCGATGTTTATTGTTTCCAAATGCCGTCTGAGATCTTTTGGCACGGCACCCAGTGTGCCAGTGACCACTGAGACCACTTGTACTGGTTTATGCCAGAGCCTTTGCAGTTTGATTTTGAGGTCTTGATAGCAGCTGAGTTTTTCCTGTTGTTTTACCTCAATGCGACTGTCACCTGGTATGGCGACCTCCATAATCCAGACTTTTTTCTTTTCCACAATCGTGATGTCTAGTGTATTGTGTTCCAAAACTTTGTCAGTCTGGATTTGAAAGTCCCACAGTATTTTTGCATGTTCATTTTCCACGACCTTTGCAAGTTTATGATCCCACCAATTCTCCTCCTCCTCCTCCTCCTCCATCATTTATTATTATTATTATTATTATTATTATTATTTGAAACACAACAAGATGAGTCCACAGCAGACAAGATCACTCTGCTGGCTGTTGTATTGGATCATATGTCGGACACTTTCCAAGTGCCCAACTGTTTTTTACTGTTTTATGAATGTTTTACTTATTGTTTTAATTATTATATTTGTCTGTTATATGTGGCGGCATCGAATTGCTGCCAAATGTAGTAAGCCATCCTGGGTCTCCCTTCATGGGTTGAGAAGTGACAGGATAGAAATACCAATATTATTATTATTATTATTATTATTATTAGGACTGTGGGATGTATCGGCAAATAATGTGTGCAGATCCCAGTAAGGTGGCCTTTTGCAGCTGGCAGATGGCAATTTTGTCAGCATGATTGTGTTTAAGTGCAGGCCAAGGTCTTTAGGCATGGCACCCAGTGTGCCAATCACCACTGTGACCACCTTGACTGGCTTGTGCCAGAGTCTTTGCAGTTCGATCTTTAAATCTTCATTGCATCTGAACCGTTCAAGGCAGTAATATTGGCTTTGTAGACTGACTCCATACAGTTCTTTAAAGGAAGCCGCTTCGATGGTAAAGGCATTTGTTTAGCTCTTGAGCAGTCTGTAAATTTTTCTGCCATTAGCTAATAAATATCGCTGCTCCCTACTGTGTCTTATGTGGGATCCTGTAGTATTTTTATTGCTAGGGTGATCCCTCTTTTGCTACCATGCAGTGCTACAGCTGGGCCACCAAAGAGGTATCCTGCTTTGTGAAGATGAACGGAGAATGCGCTCCTCAGAAATGCCATGCTTAATGAGGCTAAGTTTCTGGTATTAAGAGATGTTAATGAGTTGGAGCATATAAACTAACCACAGGAAAAAACCCTTTTAATGGTAACAGCAGTAAAAAAGAAAGATGCTGTTAGCATTGAAGCTGAATCACAATTTACTGCAGCTGACTCTAAATATGAGAATGGGTTTCCATCACAACAAAAGCTTGGCCCTATGCTCTTCAGAAATAGGATGGAAATATCCGAACTTAATTACTGCAAAAAGTGATTGTCAGCTCCATCAGAAGAGCCTGGTTAATTGGGAAGTTTCCTGCCTGTAATAACTTAGGTATCTTGCCGTTCTTAACAGAAGAGAGCAAGCATGGTGTAGTGGTTTTAATGTTGGATTAGGACATTGGAAACCCACTGGGTGACCATGAGTAAATCACATACTCAGCCTCAAAGCCACTTTGCAAACCCGCTCTGAATAAATCTTGCCAAGAAAACCCCATGATACGCTTGCCTTAGAGTCACCATAAATCAAAACTGACATGAAGGTACAAAACAACAGCAACAAGCTGTTGCTAATATTTGTGGTTATTCAGTCTCCGCTTATAAAGTAATTTGAATCTACACTTCCCTGTTCAGTTTCAGTAGTTCAGTTCAAGACATTTTGTTCCCTTGGCTGTTTTTATTTGTCAGAAATGTGTTAGTTTCTATTTAGAGGCAACATTTTACAGCTGTGCTTCTCTTGATTTCCATATGCCTGTCAAACACACATTGTGTTGAATGCCGAATTGTATAGGTGCATTTGAGAATCCTTTTCAAGCATTATGACTGACTTTAGTTTAAATGCATAAAGGAGGAAAAGGAATTTGCAAACCCTGTGTACTCAGTGTTTGCTTGTGCTGCCTTTCTCAACTGGAAAGCAGCCTTTGACAATTCAGAATGCTAATTTGTGCATGTTTATTAACCAAGAAATTCTGGTATATTAATAAAGCTTGGGTGCGACTTATCTACAGAATAGGCAGTGTAAATTGAAAAGAAAATTTACAGTCTTAAAAACTAATTTTAACTCATTTTTTCTTTAGTCTGCTTCTCTTCAGTTGTTTTGGACTACAATGCCCAGCATTTTGACCCAATTTCTATAATGCCTCAGAATTGAGGCCCAAAATATTCTACAGCGCATCAGGTTGGAAAAGGCAGCACTCAGATAAACAGCTACATTATACAATTATGATGGCACGCCCGAGCCTATGGGAAAACTATAGTGTCTGGCTGTACTCAGGGGCTATCTGTATACCTTCTGTTAAGACTAAGACTCTTTAAGACATGGGGGCACTTTAGGCAAGGTGAAAAGATAACCAAAATGAGTTTACTGAAACAAGATGAATAAAGGGTTAACGCCAGCCGGGACTATCATTAGCTAACTTAAAACAGTACATTACAAATGGAGATCTTGCTGGTTGCAGTAATCTTTCTGGAATCGTTGGAAGTCTTTTGCCTCTGGTGTAAAGTTGTTGCTTACACACTGTCTTAATCTTCTCTCCTGTGAAGCTTAGGCTGGACAAAAGCTTCTGTTGTCTTTTGGACTGTTGGTATAATTATACTGCTAAATGCTGCAGGTGCTAAGAATGCCTGTTTTGGTTTGCTTGGCCTAGGATTACTAAATAATGACCCAAGCCACTGTTCTCTGTAACTCTGCTGCAGAAAAAAGGAGGAGTCCAGTAAAGGCGCTCTGTAAAGGAAATGGAATAAACCAACTAAGCCTGGCCTCTAGGGGTTTTTATGCTCCACCCAAAAACTAATACAAAGGAAGTTATCTATACTATTGGGAAGCCCTATAAACAGGGGGAACTAAAGAAGAGGAGAGGAGAAGGCAGAATCCTGCAAACAAAGGAACATGGCAGCTGGGCAGTGCTATCTTTTTTTATATATTGTTGATATTTCCTTGAATATATGAAGAGAAAGGCTTGGTCTTAATGTTTCAATTGCAAACCCTGCGGGAGAAGCCACTACAACTCTAAGCTTTCTTTAAATTCAGTCTTTGTAGTCATATGGAAAAGTGCCTTTTACTGAACAGACAGAACCTTATATCAAAACTTTGGGGGGGGGGGGGCACTCATCCCAATCCGTTTTATTGCCACATTTTAGGTAACAGCCAAAACAATGATTGCATATGCTACAGTCATCAGCTTCCATTCCCCCAAACAACACAAGTTGTAAAGAATTGTTCTGAAGAATCACATAACACTGCAAATACATCTCTTAAACTTTTCATTGATCCCCGGTCAGTTGTATTTACCAAACCCAAAGGTTTCAAGCAAACTTACTTTAACTTGGCAATTGCATCCTTAGAGATAATTCAAGGCACCTACATATATCAAAAGATGTAATCCTGCAGTAGGACGATTGTACAGATGTTGGAAGGAACTTTACAGGTGTCATGACTAAATTGACCACCATTTACTTGTCAAAATGTCTGAAAACCATCAAATGTTTTTGTGTGTGTTTGTTTTCATTTACCATTTGGCAATAAAATTGGCATATGTGTTGGAAGGAGCCAGAAGTTAAATTCTGTTTTTCTTCAATGGATTCCCTTGATAGAAGTAAAGACATATCTTCTCATGTCTGGAAAATCAATACAGGCTCTCTGACCCTAGTTTCTACTGCATTTGTTTTACCCCTAATTTCAATCACAGTCCTCCATCTCCAGTCCAAATCCAGTCATAGTATAAAGAATAAACCATGGATAAGTACATCAATCCATATTTTAATGTAAGTACAATTATACTGATTTTGTCTAGATTACAAATTATTCTATGTTTGAAGTTCAACAGTGGATTAATGCACTTTTCTCATTCATTTTGTTGTCCATGTTAAGAAAGTATGATAAACTCTGCATTGTTCAGATGTGCATTTGAATTCATTGGACAGAAAGGTAGGCTTTTACTGACAAAGAAGCAACCAAACAAGAGTAGGGAGATCTCTATCATTGCACTCCCCTATGCACTTTCAGAACCAGCTCCAAAGAGATAGCGAGAAGGATCTTCCAATGAGTTGGCTCTGTAGTGTTAGTTTCAGGTTGGACCTGGGCTTAACTGTTTTAAATATAGGAATGTGTTCAGGCAGTTGACATTTGTGAAATGAGCCAGGATGGTATGATGTTAGACAAAGTATTGACCTAGAATAAACCAATGTATGGACAGATAATAATTGATTTTTTATTCTGGGGGTGATCAAGACTATCAGATTTTGCATGGGTCCCCAGAAAGTTGTGACCACCAGCTGCCCAGTGGTAAGGGGTCCTGACTGCCCGGTTGTGCCAAATTCAGTTCAGCGTTGCAGGACAACCACTCTAACCATCCTCTGCAACATGACTAGTGCCTATCATTCATCATCTGGAGTCTGCCCATGCAAAGCAGGTGAACATAGCATTGAATGAAACATGCAGAATAATCACAGGATGTCTTAAACCTACACCTGTTGATAAACTCTACAAGCTAGCCCCCACCCCCACCCCCGATGTGCAACGGGAAGTTGCTGCTAAATGTGAGAGAAATAAGGTAGAAAACTCTTAAAACCACCCCCTACATGGCTATCAGCCTCTTCCCAGTAGACTCAAATCAAGGAAAAGCTTTATGAGAACTACCACTCCTCTTGGCGTCCCCCCAGCAATACTAAGGGTACCCCTCTGGGCAGCTAGACCAGGAAACCCCAACTGAATGGCCCTCCACGAGGGTCTTCCTCCAGGGGCAAACTAAGAATGGGCAACTTGGAAGTCCCTGAACAGATTCAGAAGTGGAGTGGGCAGATCAAAAGACAACCTGGCAAAATGGCACTACCTAAAAGAATCCCACTCCTTATGTGATTGTGGAGCAGAACAGACAACTCCGCATCTGTATGCTTGTCCACGATGCCCTGCCTCGTGTACAGAGGAAGAATTGTTGGAGGCTACAGACAATGCCATTGCTATTGACCGTTTTTGGTCAAAAGATATTTAGCCACCTGCCCTCCTTCTATTTTTATCGCTCTTAAACTAATTTATGCAATGCTTTTGATACGAAATAATAATAATCTAGATTGATGTCAGCAGGGGTTCCAGAGCACCACAAGAGTTGGGAGGGGAGGTGAGAGGACAAATAGCTCCCTCCTTTCCCCCATCACGTCTTCTATTGTCTTGGTAATAATAATAATCCTAGGTGGCAGTAGGATTGAAGAGAAACAACTGGAAAAGCTGACACGATATGAGGATTTAAAGATCGAACTGCAAAGACTCTGGTGCAAGCCAGTAAAGGTGATCGGCACACTGGGTGCAGTGTCTAAAGACCTTGGCCTGTACTTAAACACAATCGGCGCTGACAAAATTACCATCTGCCAGCTGTAAAAGGCCACCTTGCTGAGATCTGCATGCATTATTCACCAATACATCACACAATCCTAGACATTTGGGAAGTGTCTGACGTGTGATCCAATACAACAGCCAGCAGAGTGAACTTGTTTGCTGTAGACTCATCTTGATGTGCTTCAAATAATAATTATATTTATACCCCGTCTCCATTTCCCTGAAGGGACTCGGGGCAGCTTACAAAGGGACATGCCCAATAAAACAGGTTAAAATAAGCATTGAAAAACAAGCGATATCAAACATCAATAAACATATGACTAGCATTACTCCAGGTGATGAGCAATGACCCTAGCCATGTCACTCCCACCATGTTAGTGCCATCCTGGGTCCCTAGGCCACCCAAACCCTGTGTTAACAGTTGCGGCCCGTTACGTCTCTAAATCAGCTCACCTGCTTACATGGGCTTTGGATTCTTGGGGAGAATTTGAAGCAACTCACACTTTTGTTTGCTAGGTTCAAGGTCGCTCAAATCAGGTCTTTGTGTCATGCAGATGATGCACCCCTTGCAGCTAACATGTCAGTGTATGTGCCCAAGGTCACACTTTTTCACTCAGCTTCAGTATTATTGAAATGGGATTGGTAATTACCTAATGCAAATAGTTGTTGCAGAGGATATGTTGTTTCTAACCATAAATAATTTTTTACTTTGTGCTAGTATTTATTCTATTGAATTCAAGGGCATTGAACGCTCTCAGGTAAATGATTCAAGGTCCTAACCTCAGCTCACTCTCACCTTTAACATATGAATGAAAATGTTGAGTGTACTTTAAGGAGCTGTGGCCTCAAATGACATATGTACTAATGGCATTTATTGTTAGTTACCTGAGGATTTCAGTTGTCACATTAATTTTCATCCATATTTCTATTATATGTAAGATTAACAATTCTATAAATGTTAACAGACCTAAAAGAAGCTTCTGGGTTTTTAGCATATAAATCTCTTGGTATATAATTTAAATAATTAAGCTGAACTTGACTGCACTATTATCTGAAGTAGCTCTTGATTTGGATGGGTGGATGTCATTTATATTAATTGTTAATGTACTTAAGATTAATTTTCTACCACTGATACTGTATATTCTTCAAGGCACATCATTGTATATTCCTCAAACCTATCTATCGCCAGAAAATTAGGAAATGTATGTGGGGGATTCCACTACTTTATTTTTCACTTTAAAAGATGTAATTAACATTTTCTGAAATTGGATTTAATTTTACAGGCTTGGTATTGAATCATAAAGTATATCATTTGACTTTTTACAAACAGCTTGATAAGTCATGTTTATTTAAATATCCTTCCTTGAGTGATTCTTGAACTGAAGTACTTTTTTCCATGTCAGTAGCGACTTGAGGAACTGCAAGTTACTTCTGGTGTGGGAGAATTGGCCATGTGCAAGGACGTTGCCCAGGGGACATCCAGATGTTTGATGTTTTACCATTCTTATGGGAGGCTTCCCTCATGGGGAGCTGGAGCTGACAGAGGGAGCTCAACTCACTCTCCCCGGATTTGAACCGTTGACCTATTAGTCAGCAATCCTGCCCACTGCACCACCGGAGGCACCATAATTGAAGTACTTGGTACTGCCTTTGGTCTGACTGCTTTAGATTCTGTCCATCCAAGAAGAAAGCAATGCTCCTCTTCAGGCCTGTAGCCAGGATTTTGATTTGGGGGGAGCTGAGTTTGATTGGGGGGGGGGGGGGCTGAGTCTGAGTGAAAGAGGGTCTACCCTAGCAAACCTTTTGTATCATTACCCCAATACCCCCATGCATATGGGATATATTGAGCATGGTGATCAGATCATGATATGAATAAACATAACAGTTTTAATAATGTACCAGGAAGGCCTTCTCGCGGACCACCATGAGAATTTCGGGGGGGGGGGGGGCTAAAGCCCCTCAAGCCCCCCCCCCCCCAGCTACATACCAGCTCCTCTTGTGATTTTTGTAGTCAAGAAAGCCCGATACATGATTACTATTTGATTTATCTGCTCTTAACATACACAATGCTTGGTTACTTGAAGAAATGGTACACTTGTGGAATATATATATACTTGGTTGATTAATAGGGCCAGATCATAAATTTCTGTCATGTCCTATATTGTCATTTAATGATCAACACAGAATAGCAGTAACCACAAATGCCCTTTGATGTCCATATATAGACTTCAGACAAATGACACTATCTGTGTTGGAAGTATACTTAAAACTTAACAAATGTATTTTACATTTTTATTTTTAAAAATTGGGAAAGCAATATATATACGTTGCCAGTGAAGTTACGATAGAGTGGAATAAAAAGTTAGATCGTTCTGTTCAAAATTTACCAAGGGAACATTTCCCTAGTCTCAATGTCGAAAATCTCTTTAGATCTAAAACTATGTTTGATTCAGAAAAAGGGCTTTTGGTATATTTGGATGACACTGTTTTTGGTAAAATGAGTTTGCTGCTTTAGTGCTTGGGATTTTCACATGAATAGATAAAGTACTGTATTCACAGTCAATACTTACTTTCTATTGTCGAAGGTTTTCATGGCCGAAATCACTGGGTTGTTGTAGGTTTTTCGGGCTGTATGGCACCTGAGCACCTGATGAACCAATCTGGACACAGCATATTATTTGAGAACACAGAAATGCTGGACCACTCTAACAACTACCATGTCAGGCTACACAGAGAAGCCACTGAAATCCACAAGCATGTGGACAATTTCAACAGAAAGGAAGAAACCATGAAAATAAATAAGATCTGACTACCAGTATTTAAAAAAAACTCTAAAATCAAAACAATAAATAAAGAACAAATCTCAAACACAGGGCAACTTGAGACAAAAAATAATCAGGAACAGCTAATCACCTCTCAACAAAGGATTCACCCAGGCAGGAACAAGCCACACCTAAAAACTGTCAAGCCAATAAATGCTAATCAAGGTGGCTAATTGAAACATTCACACCTAGCTCCAACAGACAAGAGTTGTTTCTCCCGCCCTGGACTTTCCACAGATATATATAAACCCAATTTTCCTAGTTTCCACAAACCTCACAACCTCTGAGGATGCTTGCCACAGATGCAGGCGAAATGTCAGGAGATAATGCTTCTATAACATGGCCATACAGCCCGAAAAGCCGACAACAACCCAATACTGTGAATACTTGAAACCACGGATAATGGCTAACTCAATATGTTGACTATACTTTGGCTGGAAGCGTACCATAGAATCATACTGGAGGATCTAGAGTGGTCCATAAACACTTCTGGGGAGATAATTTTTGCAATGTGGATAAATGAAACTAGCTATCAAATCCATGGATAAGGGGATCATACTGTTTATCTAAGGATGTACAGAATCTGAAGATTTAAGGTCAATGGAAGGAAGGATAAAATGCATGCAATGTTAGGGTGTTGAATTAATTTTCTGTTGAGTATGATTCTCACTTACCTGCTGGATATGGATGTATCTTTGAGGACAGTCTTTTTGGTTGCAGTGGGTAGATTCCAAAGTCATTTTTCTCAATCCGTCTCCTTTTTAAAAGAAAGCAGGAAATGTGTGTTTTAGGACAAGTACCTTTAAGGGATTTTATGATATATCTGCATATGGTAATGAGTGTTGTTTGATTTACTCTGTCTTGTCTGTGCTTTTAATATAGCCACAGTCTTTCATCTTAAGTAGTGGCTTACTCTAGATACTTCATTTCCCCCGTTTTATTCTCTTTATTCCGTTCTTGCGTCTGGTCTGCCTGTTTACTGGGTGATAGCACAGTCATCAAAAATAACAGCTGTTGGCAGCAGCTTGAACTCACAAAGTTATTAGTTGGGTTGCTGTCATTAACTATTTGGTGGCTGGTTGGAGAAAAGACCCAGTTTAAATTGTCGTTGAAAGGAACAGCAGATGCATGGCAAAGAATAAGCTAGAAAAGCCATTTTTTGTCCCATTCTGGTCTCAGCATCACTTATTATTGGAAGGGCAAACATTACAGTTAAAACTCTGTATTGTGTCTTTAACAGTATTCACCTCATTTAAGTGAATTTCAGTTATATTGCCTTCTCCCCTCTTCAGTCATAAAAGAGATAGATAGCATTTGAAGAAAACACCCCAGAAAACGTTAGTAAGACTGAAAACTAGTTGGACACAGACTGAGTCAGGAAATATAATGGAACAAACACATTTGTAGCTGTGAATGAACTGCTGAAACACTTTGTGGAGTCATTTTAGTGATAGATCATGAAAGATGAATAAATAACAACATTTCACTGGGATTTGTAATACGAGGGGCTGCTGATAAGTCTTTGGCTTTGTGTTCCTTTTTTGTTCCTATGGTAACAAATGTTACACCACATGAAAGCCTTATGTGTCTAATATACGTTTTTAAAATTTTGTGTTTGTAGCTTATGGCAACAGTGATCTAGGCACGTGGGAAAACAAAATGGTGGAGTCTAAGGCAATATTCACAGCAAATGAGAGCAAAGGAGTGCTAAAGTTCTTGTTTATGCAAGTAAAGTCCACGAAGGATATTCATGGTGGTATGTCACAGACATTGGAAGATCAATGTCCTTCATATTCTACAGTTAAGAATTGGGTTGCCAAATTTAAAATGGGTCTCTTCAGCACCAATGATGAGGAACGCCCTGGACGACTGAGAGTGGTTGTTGTTCCAGAGATCATCCATGCTGTGCACAACCTCATACTGGAGAATCGGCGAATTTCAGCTAAAGGAATAGCAGACACCATTGGGATTTCTCATGAATGTGTTTGTGTCATTATCCATAAACATTTGAACATGAAGAAGCTATCTGCAAACTGAGTCCCCAAATGTTTTGCATCAGATCAGAAAAGCATGTGAGTGAAAACGTCCCGGTCCATTTGTCAGTGTTTCCGGACTAATAAGAACCTCCTGGATTGACTGATCACTATGGATGAGACCTGGATTTATTTGTATGACTCTGAAACCAAGGAGCAGTCAAAAGAGTGGAGGCACAGTGGTTCTCCTCATCCAAAGAAGTTCATGTTGCAAAAATCAGCAACAGAGGTGATGGCGTCTGTATTCTGGGATAAGGAGGGTGTGCTGCTAGTGAACTACCTTCAAAATGGTTCCACCATCAATGCAAGGTATTACATTGAACTTTTGGACTGATTGAAGACAACTCTGAAGGCCAAAAGTTGTGGCAAGCTGTCCAAAGGAATCTTGTTCCTGCAAGACAACGCCTCCGTTCACATTACATCTGTGGCAAAACTAGTGGAGCTAGGCTTCCAGCAGGTTGACCACCCACCTTATTCACTGGATCTAGCTAGCTCCAACTATCATCTGTTTCCAAACATGAAGAAATGCCTCAAGAGCACCAAATTTCACACCATTTCTGATGCCATGGCTGCTACGGATGACCGGCTTGAGGCACAACTGAAATCCTTCTTTTTGCAAGGCTTATAGAACTTGGAATACTGATGTAAGAAGTGTGTTGATATCAGTATGTGGAATAAATGTAAAGTTTCATCTTCCTATCTCATTTCTTTCTGGGTAAAGCCAAAGACTTATTAGCAGCCTCTCGTATAAGCAATCCAAGCTTTCTGGAATATCTGCTTAAATTCTGGTAGTCCTAGCAGCTTGGTCTAATTCACCTGTGGAAATCTACCATTTATAGCCTTGAGCAGAGAAAGTGTCTAATGCAAAATATTACGTGTTTTCTTGGCAATGTGTAGTCAACTTCTAGAACAGGGATGGGAAAACATTTTCATCTATCAAGAGATGTTGAGCCATGGGTGAGAAATCAGCCAGAGGCCACATGCAATTATAAATTCATAGCGTGAATGCATTCCTTGTTGAACTGTATTCTGTTATTTCAATTGTATCTGAACTGAGGTATGTAATTCAATATATTGGACAAACAAGTCAGGTTGGGACTCACTGAATGAGCAAGAAATACTATAATTATCTGAGAAAAGGGCGGGGGAGGAAGGTACAGAACCTGCTACTTATATTTTGGGCAGAGAAGGAAGGATCGAGACTGTTGCTAAAAGGTATTTGGAACATCATTACAGTTGTACCCAGCCATCTAGGTAGTCTTTTATTGTGAGCCATGTTGGATCCCACTTTGGGAGAAAGGTAGGATATAAATTAAACACATGAATAAAATAGACTAATACAATTTTTATGGTAAAGACTGGTCTTGTGATGCTTCTCCCTTCTTGAGACCAGTAAGGAGAAGGCTTTCTGGATTCATCTGAATTGGCTGGTTAATCTCAAGCAGTCTGGAGCAGAAGTGCTTTAGACTTGTCCCAGAGGTGGGCACATACAGTGTCCCAACTTATGTCTCAAGGCTAGTGTCACCCCATCATCTATGTTGGCAATCCTCCCTCCTTCTTCCTGGTCATATGGGGGTCTCTGCTGATGTCAGCATGGAATACCTACAACAGTGCAAAGCTCTCATGGATCTCCACAGCCATGTGGCAATGTCAGAGACAATGACATGTCCCCAATCTGTTCCCTTTGCCTTGTGCAGGGAAAAAGGGGAAACTGTCTGAATAGCGGACCAGTCTGAATCTGACTTGGTCCTGCTATCCACACTGCACCAGAGCTGTAGGGTTGCTCCAGAGTTTCAGGCAAACTCCAAATTACATTCTGACTTTTCTGGACATAGGACTACACTGAGTTTACCTCTCATTTGGCACTGAACATTGCAGAACGTAATCATCTGCACAGTGAGTCCAGGTTATTAAGCCAATGCAGACAAGCCATCAATTAGTGGATCTTCCAGGTAGGGTTGTAGAGCTGGTGGTTAAAATCAAGCAAAGTTCCATATCTCTCCTTGAGTTTCTTGCATGTGTTCTAATGATCTTTTCTACATCTTCCTGACTCACCCCATCCCTCCTAGCATTGTATAGAATAATTATTGATTGGCTGCATAAATACTGTTTTTGTTTTCACCAGGTTCTGGAGTGCATGTGTTTATTGTATTGCTGAATTGCACTTTGGCCCTTTTATTACATTTTGCTAATTTTATTTCTTATTTAACAGTTCCTGTCGTTCTAGAAGTCACTAGAGCTTTGTAAGTTCAGCTTAAAAGCATTTTAAATAGTCGTTGGGCTGTGTAACGATAGAATCAATCTTCTGTGCTATTATTATATCCAGAAAACTGGATTGGATATCCATTTTCACATTTAAAGCTAAATTACTGGCAAGCTGCCATATCATCTAAAACACAGAGAGTGGTAACCTGTGTAAAAGGCTTCGGTGACTGTAATGGCATTACCTTTGGGTGTGGGGTATTTTTCAGTAAATCAGACGCTGCTGGCAACAAAATGACTTCTGAAGAAGGTCTTTTTCTCCATTAAACAGCTCCTGTTTTAATGCTTTCATTTCCAAGCTTATTCCGTACTGTGGAGTCTACCTACTAATAATGATTAGATCTCTTTAATTGGAGTGTTATAAGCTTCAATTACCAGCTTGTCCACTGATAACTCTCCTTTGGGTGGGTGGGAATTGGTTAGTGGTAGATTTCTCTTTTCTTAAATTAAATGGAAACTAAGAGTGTAATGTACGTCCTAGGCAAATTGAATTAATTTCCTGTTCCACTTCTGCTTAAGGTAGGCAGATAAATGGCTGATTTGTTAACGGCTCCACCATTTCCCTGAAACTGTTGCACACAATATCGCTGAACATTTGTATTCTCCACCCCACCCCATACCCTACCTTTCAGGCCCACAGATATCTCAGAGGTCTCTCTGATCTGAGGCCAATAACAACAGACTTATCTGGCAAAAGTCAGATGCAATCCTAAGCTTCCTAGCAACAGAAGCCTACTGCTCTCCAGCCCTTCAGCAGGGTTCTCAAGTTCAAAGATGCAAAGCTTTTTAATAATGCTGTTTTAATTGTTCCAGTCCTCTCACTGCCAGAGATCCTTGCTGTTGTTTCCGCATTGCCCATTCTTCGCTTATCAGTAGTGACAGGAAGTAGAGCCACATCAGAGGATACTGTCTGGCAGTCGGCTCTCTTCGATGTTGGCAGTGGAAAGGCCAGTGGTGAGGGGAGAGCAAAAGGATAATCTTAGAATAATGAATTCCGAGAAAAGCTGTTCCTATAGTGGTTTTAACTGTGCAAGACAAGCCCCCTTTCTCTCTGCCTTATGCTTTTTTGCTTTGCACATTTTCCAAGAAAATTAATGTACTCTGAAAAGGGCATGGGCTCTTGTTCAAAATGTCTCCATATGACATCTCCAAAGAGAAATTTAGCCAATATGGGACAAAACATTTAACAGATAATTTAACCAAAGGGCTAGGTTCAATTTCTCTGTGATTGAAAAATATGGAAGTTAGGACCATTCAATATGAGATGTGTGGCTCTGAAACTTCGGAGGTATTAACATGCCCCAAATTCCCCATTGATTTCCCTGGACTGAACTTTTATGTACATATTTTTTAGGAATGTAATATTAGGGTATCTCCAGTTCTTTCATGTTTGTAACTGAATATTTCCATTCCAAAATACATTTTCAGGAGTAGTCCCATTTCAAAATAATATGGCCAGCAACAACCTTTTAATTGAAAAGATGTAGGTATTCATCTCATCATTAATCTCATCTGCTTCAACGTATACGTAAAGGTTCTGCATTGTGATTAAAGATCCACCAGTCCATAGATTTCAAAGAATGGATGAATACGCCTCATGTGAACCTAGTACTAGCCTTTTCTGTTTGATTAAGGAGATTCATTTTGGTGACATGTTTTGGGCAAAATTGTCAAAGTTATTTGGTTGGGCAAGGTCCAAGACCTAGGATACCAACTTTATTACCATAGGGCACAACCTAGCCCAGTATGGAGGGTTGTACTTTCCTACCAAAATTAGAAATAACTAGAACATGGATGGGCAAAAAGTGGAACAGGGACACCCTACATTTGTGGCCCCTTAAGCCTTCCTCCAAAGTCACAGAAACTCTCATATTTTTAAAATCATGTTTTCTGGAAAAACATACATACAAATTATACAGAAGAACCTTTTCCAAACATGTGAAAACATGCAAAATTAAGCCCTCACTCCAGAATCACTTTAGAATCCCATTCTACATCCAATATGCCAACTTTTCCCTGGACCTTGCAAAAATGGTGACAGGATAGTGATGTGACATAGATCCTTTATCTAATATAATTTTTGTGTAAAATGGAACTCTATTTTTCTTACCTGAAATGAAAGATGACTCAACCATACCATAAATTTTCTCTGGAGGTGTGAGATGTTCCTCCAGAAGTTGACTGTAGAATCATGCTGGACACCCAGAGAAAACACTTCTCTAAGCATGTTCTAAGGTCCTCAAGAGAGATTCTGTTGTATTTAAAGATATTTATGTATAAATGAAACTATGTTCAACTAGCATGCGTAATAAGGGGCCCTATTGTGTTCACTTTCTAAGGAATGAATAATGTCACAAGTAGTCCATACCTAGACAGGGATGAAAAAGTAGCATTATTTTAAAAATTGTAGACTTATTCTCCACTTCATCCAGTTTAGAAAAGTTTCCTGGGACCTGGGTCAATGGCTATACTGAGCTTCTTGGTTTCATACTACACTCCACCCTCCCCCCCCCCCCCCCAACAAACCCCATGCCTATTTATCTTATCTGGACAAGACCTTACTAAGATTGATGAAGTCGTACTGAGCAGAAGATAGAATATAGGGTAGGGAGGAAGTGTTTCTTTATTTGGCAAAGGTTGTCAGGATTCCTGTTCTAAAATAACACAGCAGATGGTGCTTCGTTGACAACTCCGGGGAGATTCCTGCTCTTGGGGAGGGGGGTTAAGGGAGAAAGAAGCAACTCTGAGTGAAATAGTTCAAAAAACCTGTGCTTTAGATGTTAGCTCTTTTGCTAGGTCACGTCTTACACAGCGATGTAAAGACCGATTAACATACTGTATTTTTAGCTGTGGAAATAGCTAAATGATTATATACTAGCTTACTTCAGCGTAATATTTCCAAGCTGGAGTAGCCAGGAACTGGACCACGCATGCCATTATCTTTTGAGAATTAAATGTGACTGTGTTTTATTACAGAAAACATACATTTATTTGTGTGGTCTTATATTGGGCTCTTTCTAACATTGTCTATTCAGGGTGATGTGGCCACATTTGTCAGCAAAAGAAATATTGGGGCATATGTTTTTTTTATTCCGTAGATGCTGAATATTTGTCAACTGTCATGGATTCCCAACCTGATTTGTCTCTTTCATTAAAATAATGTATTTCTTAGTGATCCAGAATACTCTAGACCTGAGTTTCTTAAACTTCTACCACTCGTGACCCCGTTCTTCCCAAGAATATTTCCATGTCACCTGGGTATATAGGTATATAAAATAGGGATAAAGATCAAACATTGATTGATAATAAATCAACATTTGTAAAGCTTGTTAAACATGCCAGTTTACAACTGAAGCATTTTCTGCAGAGTCCACCGTAAATGGCCCATGTTGTTACTAACGGATTCGTGAAAATATCAAGATGCATTCAGAAATCCTTTATGATTTCCAGATTTTTCATGGCTTCAATATTTAGCTAAGACAGTGGTTCTCAGCCTCTGGGTCCCCAGGTGTTTTGGCCTATAACTCCCAGAAATCCTAGCCAGTTTACCAGCTGTTAGGATTTCTGGGAGTTGAAGGTCAAAGTATCTGGGGGCCCACAGGATGAGAACCACTAAGCTAAAGGGACCCCACATTTGGGTTCTGGACCTCAAAAGTGCTCTAGACCAGTGGTTATCCAGGTTTCTTGGCCTATAACTCCTAGAAATCCCAGCCAGTTAACCAGCTGTTAGGATTTCTGAGAGTTGAAGGCCAAAACATCTGGGGACCCACAGGTTGAGAACCACTGCACTAGACAGTCTTGCAGTAGGAAGTATCATCACCTCCGACAACTATTGATATAGCAGAAGCCAGAGAGGAATTACCAAAAATTGCCAAAGATATCCCAAAAATCCTATTTAGTTTTTCCTTGGTTATTTGCTTGGAAGTTTGAGGTCAGAGAAGTGAGATGAAGTGTAATACCATCCCACTTCCATAAATCCAGGAAGTGATGTTGGCTAATTTTCTGTAGCCATAGTTCCTGGAATGGTTCCTGGGGATGATGATGTTACTGCCACATTTCCTGGAGTTTCACCCCATTAAAAATGATTTCTTAAAAAGATGTATCTTCAAGGGGGTGGGGGGGGGGGTGGCATTATTACATTTACCTGTAACTATTCTAAATTATCCTCCCTTTTCTCCCACTATTTTAATAGTAGTCCCTGCTCCTCTGCTGCTCATTATTTATGAGTTATATGTTGCTCTTTTAAATGATGCAGAATATGCAGCAATGGTGATTTATTTCTTTTACTGCATTTAAAATGTTCTAAGTTCCAAGAAGGAAGCATTGATGCATAATCAAATTAATGACCACAAACCTAGGTTACTATTAGCTTGCTCCAGGGTGTTTATCTAACACCTGGTGTGAGCCAAGTAAGGCTGAAACCTCATGACTTGCTCTAAATTTTACAAACTGTTCTCTGCAATAATTACTCATAGAATTAGACAGGTGGGAAAGGACTGAAAGGTCATATAATTCTAATGTGAACTAGAATAGCACAATGCTAATAGTTTCAGTTGGGAAAGTTTATTGAAATGCATTCAAGTATCTCAAGAAAGTCACCTGATGTGTTGTTAAAGTATCTCAGGAATGAGTGACACCTGGGGCAAAAGAGGGAAAAACTAGTTGTTACTTATTATTTATTGCTCAGGTTAACTGGAGCTCCCAGATGACTACATTAGAAAGGAAGATAGCTAGAAAATGTGTCCACTCTCATTCTTCCAACTTGCAAGAAAAGTCTTCTTGAAAAATGTAAAAGCCTATGGGAGTGCAATGTCACTTCGTATCTTCTGGCGTTTGCTTGCAAGACCACAGTGAATATCAAAACTCAAGGATGCTCAAGTCCTATTATATACAATGACATAGTAAAATGGCATTCTTTATATAAAATGGTAGGAGATCTGGAGATCTTTGTAGGAGTCTGTTTTAATGAACTGAACTTCCTATGTGCTTCTTCATAAGGAGAAATAGATATCTTTCATAAGGAGAAAGAGAGGGGCCAGGAAGACAGTTCCATCTTGTCTCCAGTGTCATCAGTTGGGAGCCCCTCTTTCCAGCACTAACTGCTGCTCTGGGACCAGAGTGAAGAGAGGGGCCAGGAAGACAGTACTATTTAGTCTCCTGTGTCATCAACTGGGAGCCACTGCCCCCAGCACCAACTGCTACTCTGGGACCAGGGTGAAGAGAGGGGGCCAGGAAGACAGTTCCGCCTTGTCTCCTGCACTGTGCTAATATTATAATATAATATATTGTATATACATATAATATTGATAATATTATAATGTAATACAGTATAATAATGCTAATAATAATGCTATGATATTATAGTTATGTATTTTATATTACATGTAATATTACTAATTTTTTGTCGTGTGAGGAGTGACTCCTGGTGTGAGAGAATTGGCCGTCTGCAAGGACGTTGCCCAGGGGACGCCTGGATGATTTGATTTGATATTACTAATAATATTACGGTATAATGGTATAGTACAATATAGCAATATATAATACTCATATTGTGCTATGGTAATAGTATAATATATTATATTTGCATATTACTTGTAAGCCGTTCTGAGTCCCCTTCAGGGTGAGAAGGGCGACATATAAATGCCGCAAATAAATAAATAAAATCTAGATATAGCTCTTGGCCTGAACCCGTTTAGATTGGGCTCCTTACTTTGTTACAACTTTTGAAGTGTGTGAACTCCAGGACACAGGGAAGTTTCACAAATATCTGGCTGTTTTTTCCATTTCTGGTGTATTCCATGGTATTAGTTGTATACAAAGTTTAAGAATTAGATGTCTCAAATGTCAGCAAGGGCACATCTACATTGTAAAAGTAATGCAGTGTGATACCACTTTGACAGCCAGGGCTTAATAACATGTAGTCATGGGGGTCCAACAGGGAAAACTGCATAATTTGCTGACTAGGAGCAATTTGCAAGGTCTTTAGCTTTCTCTGCCAAATAGTGTTGATGCCTCACCAAACTACATTCCCCATGTTTCCACAGCATTGTGCCAGGGCAGTTGAAGTGTTGTCCAACTGAATTGATTCTACACTATAATTCTAGGTGCACCCTTCCTTGAGTTCATCATGTTATATCTCTTAACTGCTCCTTTACAAATTTTTAAAGTTTAAAAGCTATCGGTTGCCTGGCATAAACAAATGAAATGATTTTGCTTTTCCTCCACTGCTTTGGAAATCCAGTCCACCAGGGAAAAACTGCGCAATTTGCTGACTAGGAGCTATGATAAAACAACAAAACTGAGCACAGTCATGATAAATGTGTGGCATAAGCAAGGTAGAAAGGAGGGGAAAGGTTTTTTTTTTCTGGTTAAATTTGTGCTGTCATACACAAAATGATTTCAAGGGCTTATTTATAGTCTTTTTAAAGGGCACATTTTAGACATTGCAAAATGTGCTCCTGTTAGCCACCCCCACAATAAATACAGAGCTGCTCTGCTTTTGACAAAAAACCCTAAACTTTAGTTTTCATGTTTTGTTTTGGACGCAGTAAATTCACCACATGGTCAGTTTTTCATCCATTTTAACAATCCTGATCTGGCATAAAAAATACCAGCTGCAACCATGTGAGGGCACATGCAAATGTCACATTTACTGCATTAGATAAACATGATAAAATGACTTTGTGATTGCATCGTGTCCAAAATTAACTTTTTGGGCCCATGGCCATTAATAAGACTAACCTGTTGGCTATGGCCATAATATAATTGATAGGTATTTAAAAAGCATCAGTTGCAGTTGATAAATACGAGGGTTGAATGAAAAGTAATGCCTCCACCTTTGTTACTTGGGTTTGGATGGGAATATCTTAATAAATCAAACATAGAAATAATCCTTAGAATGTGCTCTTTATCTACCACTATTCACTTTTCCACATAATCACCAGACAATTGGATACATTTCTGCCAACGATGAACACGTTTCCTGAAGCCGTCACAGAAGAAGTCGACACACTGTTTCCGCAACCCATCGTGCAGAGATCTTCCAATAGCCAAGCAAGGCAATAATGTGACCCACACGTTCTTGTGAAATGCCAATTATGCTTGAAATTTCTCTCTGAGTGATACGACTATCATCCTGAATCAATCTGTCAATCTTTTGCTTGTGAAACTTGGTGATTGCTGTCACAAGACGTCCAACTCTTTTTCACGCAAGTCAGATGTTCCCACCTCAACATCTTTAAACTTACTCGCCCAACGAGACACAGTACTCACATCAACACAATCACCATAAACACTTTGCATTCTCTGATGAATCTCCTTTGGGGGTGACACCTTCTGCTGTCAAGAATTCAATGACTGCACGTTGCTTAAGTTGCATTGACTGACCGTCTGCGCAGGGTTCCATACTTTGCACTTTGACAACACAACCGTTCAATGCTAAGGCTCCCTGCCAAAATGGAACTGTAGAGGAGAGTCTACTGAACAAGCCAATACCTGCCGCATACCAGTACTGCCATCTGTTGAGTTATGAAGGTGGAGGCATTACTTTTCATTCAACCCTTGTACTTGCTTTTCTCCCATGCCTTGTGAAAGGTATATGGAACCAAAAAGCCTAAACGTTTATTCCTCTTTGGAGTGATGTTGCTACAAATATCTTCACTCAGTCATATCAGAAGATTAGAGTAGCAAAGCAAAATAAATGGGACCCTTATCTTGCTTTTAGGCATGTACTTCCTCCTTCATTTTTCCACTGCAGCATCTCAAAGAAAAGAAATGACTTTGGAAAATTGGCAAATGCCAAACATATAAAAGTGGCCGTATGCCATTCTGTATAGATATTTTTGGAGAGAAGCTTATGTTTAGAAATGTTACAACAATGGATTAAGTGGCAAATTGTGTATGTGTGTTGTATGTGTGAGAGTGAGAGAGAAATAGTACAAACTTAAATGCAAGTCTGATAAAATCCAAATGATTACATTTGTATTCAGTTAAAAAGTGCTCCCAGCAGTCTCTTCTCAACTCATTAATGTACAGTTGTACTGTGCTATACATTTCATAATCTCTGTCCAGCATAACAATTAGTCATGGTGTGGGGATTATTGTTCATTTCTTCCCCATAGCACCAGATTGAGCACATCTGCCCCGAGAAGGTATGTTCTTATACAAATAAGGAACATCTCTGTCCCACGTTGGAGTCATGGTGATGTTGGTGTTGATGGTGAGGAATCGAGATTTGGTGTCTAAAGAATTCAGTTATTGTACTAAGAGAAACAGAATCCTGGTACAAATTGTCAAAAGTTTTTTTAAAAATGCCATTATCAATCTGTTGATAGATGCTTAATATTGTTAACTGAGGCTGGTTACAACTAAGGACCTCATCAGATGGGTTTAGGGCTCTGTTTCCATGTGCTTCAAAAACAGAGCCTCACAGGAGCCCCACAGATGCCATAACATGGTATAAGCGAACCTTTGGTAGGGCTTCATGGGGCTCTGTTTCCACAGTGAAAGCAAACAGAACCCTACACCCATCTTCAGGAGTCGGGTGTTGTTTGACTCCTAAGGAAGAAAAGAGGGGGAAAGATGGGCAACAATATGATGAGGACTTGAGATAGCTGGCCACCCCACAATATGGGGATAGATCAAGGGAACAGGATGAAGAAATAAAATGCACAATGCTAATGGATCTAATTGGGATCTCAATCTTCTCAATCCCCTTTGATGGGAACAAGGATGAGGTCCTCTCAGGGCCCTTCCAGACAGGCCCAAAAATGGGAGGCCATTCGTGCTTTTACCCAAGGCATCCAAACGACACCTCAGGTAAAAGCAAATTAATTTAGAACAAAGCAGAATTAATTAGATACCCCATTAGATCTGGGCCTTCCTGAAAGGCCTGGGTCTAATGGGATACTGGGCCTGTGGAGAATTACCCCGGGTAGTCCTGGGACTATCTGGGGCTGAGTGCCCATTTTCATCTTGCACCTTTTGGGCTCCTGGAGCCCAGAGGTGCGAGATGGTACCCACCTCCAATCCCCCAAAAGAACCCTTATATTAAAAAAACTTACCAGGCTGCCATTACGGTGGTCCTTGAGTCCTTCTGGCGCATAGGAATAATGCGCCAGAAAACGAGGAAAAGGGTAGCTTTGGGGAGCTTCTGGGTGCCATCCCAGTACTTACTGGGATAGCATATAGACACCCTGCCCAGGAAAGCCTGGGTTTGGGGCAGCTTTTGGGGACAAAAACCCATGCCAAAGCAAGTTTTTAAAACTCGTTTCGCTGCGTGTTTTTCCCCTGTCTGAAAGCGCCCTCAGTGCCTGCTCCGAGTGTTTAGAACACTCTTCCTAGGGAAGCCAGGGTGGTTCCCTCCTTCTCCTTCTATCAGCAAGTCTTTTTGTGCCACCAGGCTTTTAGAAACAATGTGATGGGCTTTTAATGAGGTTCTTTGTTTATGGTTTGCACAGTCTTTTGTTTTATTTTAATGTTTTTAATTTTAATGCTTCTTCTCTACTTTTAAAGCTTCAGCAAACTTACACAGACCCCAGTTTTAAAATTTTATTTGTCCCATTGTACAATAAAGCTATATGAATAATGCTTTCAAAGGATAAAGTATGTTGTAAATTTTACACATAAGCAATGCCCCATAATATAGTGTTTCGTAGATTATTCCAAGTTCAGAAAAACACTACAGGAAGCCCTCACTTATCTGATGGGTTAGGGACCCCAGTACTTTTGGAAAAGGGAATCCATCAAAAAATGGAACCTAGGCTTCTTTTGATCTTGAAAATGCATTTTGACTGCTGAAGAAACAAAAATGACACACTAAATTGTACTGTGAGAGGTCCAAACGGAGGTTCAGAAGCAGTGATGAAAGAGTGGACTTCTCATCCGATAAATGTTAACTATAATTTGCAAGTGTTGAAAGAGTGATTGATCAGAAAGCGAGGCATCCAAAGATGGGAGAAGCCTGTATTTAAAAACAATTTACAGTGCAATCCGTTATTGTTTAATAGTACATTTTTAAAAGCAACTTGAAAGTAATTTGCTACACCGGAAAAGTAACAGTGGTTGCAATTGTCCATGAGAGGCTCACACACACTCAGGTAGGCACTAATATATTAGCAAACAGTATGCTGAAAGATAATGCATCTGCCTCCTTCCTTCTAACAAGCCAAACAGATAAGAAGCATCAGGGTCCTTTTGCAACTACTATCACATTGACAAAAGGGAACTGGATCTGTCACCTTTCAGCACTTTGCTTACCAGCATTCCAAAACTCCATCTATTGGTGCGACTGTTTGGTTTTTAGGATGGGAGGGAGATTTGCAGTTATGGCAATGGTCATAAATGTGAGTAGCAAAAATTATGGGGTTGTAAATCTAGTTTTAAAAGGTAAAAGTTTTCCCCTGACATTAAATCCGGTTGTGTCCGACTCTGGGGGGTGGTGCTCATCTCCATTTCTAAGCCGAAGAGCTGGCCTTGTCCACAGACACCTCCAAGGTCATGTGGCCGGCATGACTGCATGGAACGCCATTACCTTCCCACCGAAGCGGTACCTATTGATCTACTCACATTTGGATGTTTTTGAACTTGGCAGAAGCTGGGGCTCACAGCGGAAGCTCACGCCACTCCCCGGTTTCGAACCTGCAACCTTTCGGTCAACACGTTTAGCAGCTCAGCGGTTTAACCCACTGCACCACCGGTTTAGTTTAGGACATTGTACATTCTGAACAGGATGCTGGCCATTATTTCCGCTTACTATATTACATTTGAAATGTGACTTCATTTTCTCCCACTATACAACTAACTATTCTAATTTTAATTAATTACTTCTGAGCTCTGCATATTCTTGTCTTCTAGAAATGTGGCCCACATGCAGGAAACTGGGTATGGGATTATAATCTTAAATCTGTGCTTCAACTTTCCTTTTCACCTTTATCTGCCTTCCAAGCTAGTTTTGAAGAGCTCCTCCGAGGTCAGGTGCATAAGGCAGAACTGTAATAAATTGAGTCGATGTTTCCTTATTCTGTGAGTAAAGAGTAGATTGCTCTTTTTTATTTAAAGCCTTTGTTTATTTAGAAAGTCTCAATACTTGGAAATTTATAAAACCTACAATATCCATAAAACTGCCAGTATTACAAAATGCAGCCATAATTCAGGTGAAATATTTCAGCCATTCTTGGGTTTGCTCTGTCCCTGCGTTGATACATGGTAGAGCTTCATTTGGTAAGAATCAGCAGTTTTATGTGGCAATTAATTTTAGCTTCAGTAGAGGAGCTAAAGTGATAAAAATTTACCCTTGGTTTTCTATACAAAGGTAGAAATGGCCTAATATTTATGATTAAGATTGCAGAACCATGGAGTACTATACACAGTAGAATGAAACACAGCTTTTAAGGTTTTGTCTAGAGCTTGATTTAGTTTATGGTGTAATCTACTCATTGAACCTTATTGCAGGCTTTCATTCCCCTTGGAATAAATCACATTTGATGCTGTGAGAAAGTCACCTCTTAAGTACCACACATTATTTTTCTTCTGTTCATGCTTGCTGTTTAAACATTTTTCATGTTTAATTAATTGTAGGCATAAAAAGTAGAAAATGAAGTTTAGACATTTAAAAACAAAGCAAAACACTACTTCATTTCCTAGTTTTTTTTACTTTAGCCTGCAACTGGATCAAAAGGTAACATAATGGTCCAAAAAGAAAGAATCTGGGTACAGCATTTAATGTTTATTTCACATATATTTCTTCTTTTAAGATTTTTTTAATCCTACCTATCAGTAAGCAGTAGACATCTCATGGTCGGGTAAGAGGAGGGGGAGGATTGTTATTGGACAATAAACCTCTTTGAGTATTTTGCCATTGTATCATCTGGTTGCACAAACAGTTGTACAAACAGTTGTACTATATGTACGATATGTGTTAAACTCAAGATCCGCGGGCCAAATTTGGCCCACTATGTTATTTTATGTGGCTCTCCCAATGCCACACCTGTATTCCTCATCATTAGATATCATGAGCTGATGGGAGTTGTGATACAGTAACAGCTGGAAGGCTGCAGTTTGTTCTGTTTAGTGAGGAGACTGGAGTTTTGAATTGAGATACAAGGCTTGTGGAGATGATGCCTGGCTTTAAAATGTCCTTTAACCTTTTCCCAACCTCAGATCCACAAGTGCTGTTGGGTTGCATGAGGTTGTGTTTATAAGTTGTTTATATTTTAATTACTATTCTGTATGTTTTATGTTTTGTGGAAACCGCCCTGAGTCCCCTAGGGGAGATAGAGTGATATATAAATAAAATTTTATTTATTTTTAATTTATTTTTGCATTTCCCATTATTCGTAATCTGCACGGCAGATAATCAAAAGTGATGGAAGTTGTCAATCAATAACATTTGGGGACCCAAACTGGGTAAAAA
Organism: Anolis sagrei; assembly: GCF_037176765.1. NCBI lineage: Eukaryota > Metazoa > Chordata > Lepidosauria > Squamata > Anolidae > Anolis > Anolis sagrei. The sequence goes on from NC_090023.1 coordinate 197,245,274, forward strand.
CTAAATGGCACTGACTCACTCTACATGAATTCTCCATCCATGAATGCCCTTTGAAGGCAACCATAAGGCTAATGTGGCCCTTGATGAAAATGTGTTTAACACCCCTGATTTAAATACTTACATAAAGAAGTATCTAGTGTACACATAAACAAGCAGTGAAATGGAGAGCCAGTTTTCTGGTATCGTGGTCCTCTAGAATACTTCTTCTTGAACTGTAGTTTGTGGTCCCAAATTGGATCCCTTTAACTCAGGGTTGGGGCTCACAAAAATTGCCAATGGTAAAAGGTTTCTAATATTTACATGAATCTGTTAGCAACAGCATGCAGTGTTTACAATACGGAAAATGCTTCAGCTGTACTTCATACAAAGGAGAATCATCTTGTTTGTCAAGCCTTACAAAATACTGAATTATTATCAGTAAATGTATGTTTGTATATACTTTTCTTGTATACCTATATCCCCAAGTTGCATAAAAAAATATTCAGGCAGAAAGAGGTCATGAGTGGAAAAAAATTATGAAGCACTGCTCTAGAATCCATACAGCTTCCCCCTCCCCAATAAATAAAAATAAAAGAAACAAAAGCAGGAATGTCCAGAAACCCACCGGTTTTTGAGGGGGAAAGTATTTTATAGTGTTAAATAATGAGAAAAGGGAGAACCAGTCTGTTGTATTGGTGTGAACCTTTGACTATAACTCTGGCAATCAAGGTTGGAGTACCTGTGAGCCATGGAAACACATTGAGTGATCTTTAGCAAATGAGTCTCCGCTTTAAATTTCTGAAAAATTCTTAATCAAGAAAACCCCATGATAGGCAATTTAAGTGAGAAACACCTTGAGGGCACAAAACAGCAACAATGCAGTAGGAGGAAATGCCACAAAAGGTGGACTGCTGTCCCAAAACAGATAACTTTTTAATGGCTAGGAAAAGGGAAGATTGGTGAGTCAGATCAGAGAAATCAAGGGGGCAAAATCAGTCTTAAGACCTTATTACGTGGAGATCCTTGATGCAGGGGACAGCGGGAGGATCCATAGGCCAGTGGGGCAAATCATGGCGCAGCAGGGCAAATCCATTGCCCAATGCCCCACATCGCCCGCATGCCCATCACACACCAGAAAGCACACCTTTCTGGCATGCTCCCACATTGTCCCCATTATTTTCTACCTGAACACTGGTAGTCTCTTGTGTTCAGATTTGTCTCCCTTTAGAACACTTCCCCAACGCAGCTGGCACCGGAAGTAGGTGCGCGTCATGTGATGAGATCCAGCTGGCTCTCTGCTGTCTGCGTTGGCGAAGTGTTCTACGACGGGGATTTTCCCCATGTGATGGGGTTCTTAAGGAGCCTCTTGCAGCTTTATATCGGAACTTTGGCCACCCCTTCTTTAAAAGGACTTCACACCAAGTTTATTTGGATGCCCTGAAACTTAGAAGCCCAAAAGTCCAGATCTGATGTCCAGATCTGTTAAACATCACATGCTGGGAATGAAGCAGCAGGCAACTTGTTCAATTAAAGTAAGACACTGACAGTTACAAAATGAGCTGATGAAGGGCGTTTTGCACATCTAGCAAGAATTGGCTGGTGTCCCGAATAGTACTTTATGGCCTCATGGCTTTATTATATTGAAATGATAATTTATTCACTGTCCTAGATGTAGTCAGAAGAAGCAAATCTGAAGACTTTTAAAGGGAAATGGAAAGAGAGAAATATATGAAGCAGAATTCTCATAGAAAGCAAGCAAGGGGAAAGAGACATTTGAATATATTGAACTGAGTTCAGCCAGAATACAGCAATCGGATACAAGGAGAGGGATGTCTCAACAGTTGCCAGCAAGAAAGTGCTCCCAATGGTCCATTAATAACTTCCTAGCCAAACACTATTGATGACTGGAAAGAGAAGATAGTAGAAGTGAGAGTGGAATATAATTCTGGCTGGTAAACTGAAATTTAAATTGAGTTAAGTGAAATTCATAAACCTGTCGATGTTACCTATCCAGCATCTGATCATAATTATATTTAAACTTCCAGAAGACTGCTCAGGCCTCTTGGACTCTATCTCCATCACACAATAATAATAATAGTTTTGGAACACAATACACCGGACATCACGATTGTGGAAAAGAAAAAAGTCTGGATTATTGATGTAGCCATACCAGGTGACAGTCACATTGAGGAAAAACAACAGGAAAAACTCAGCCGCTATCAAGATCTCAAAATCAAACTGCAAAGGCTCTGGCATAAACCAGTACAGGTGATCCCAGTGGTCATTGGGACACTGGGTGCCGTGCCAAAAGATCTCAGCCGGCATTTGGAAACAATAAACATAAATAAAATCATGATCTGTCAACTGCAAAAGGCCACCTTATTGAATCTGCGCGCATCATTCGAAAATACATTACACAGTCCTAGACGCTTGGGAAGTATTCGACTTGTGATTTTGTGATACGAAATTCAGCATATAGATCCCGTTTGCTGTGACATACTGTGCTTTTGTGTCAATAATAATAATAATTATTATTATTTATTTATATTCTGCTCTATCAGAGGGACTCAGGACGTATACCAAACATAAAAGGCAAACATTCAATGCCCGAATACAACAATACATCCATACTAGCAAAATTTAAACAACCCGACATATAAACATGAAATTATGACTTTACAACTAAAATTAAATAAAAAAGCAGAGCCTGTTACAAAAGACATAAGACAAAACATTAAACATTGAAGAGAAACAATTTCCCATTTCCTTGGGGCAAATGGATTGATCATTGCTCAAGATGTCTATTGAGCTGGTGGGGCAAGCAGGGCATGGATATGGATGGTAATGTGAAACAGTTTGATTTCCCATTAACTGCCATTCTTTCCTCCTAGTAATCCCTGTGATTTCTAGTTTGGTAATATATTCAAATTCTTTCTTATAGTGCCTTCCCCTGAATGACAGCACTAGAACTCTTGTTAGAATAGCTTAAACAATGTAAATTGACAAGGAGTGGAACTAGAAAACATTGATTATTATAGTTTTAATTGTTTTTATATGGATTTTATTATGTGGTTTAATCTGTTTTTAACTGATGTATGTATATGTATTGTGGTATCTAATTGTTGTCAGTTTGTACGCTGCCCTGAGTCGCCTTTGGGCTGAAAAGGGTGAGATAAAGGTGTGGTAAATAAATAAAGAGGTACCAAATAGGATGGCACCATAAGACTAGAAATGGTATCAAACCGCTTTAAGTGTATAACACAGACACTCTTGGCGCGTATGAAGGGATGCAGAGAAATCTTTCTGCAATATACTTCGTTAGGCAGCTTTATGTTGCAAGTGGAGCTGGGTAGTCTTTAAAAACTTTATGTGGTTTAATAGGTTTTTAATTTTTAGTTTAACTATATTTTTAGTAAGTCCTGTGTTCATTTTTATTTTAATGTTTCTATATTTTGGGTTTTAATTTACATATTGTATGATTTTTAGTGTTAGCTGCTTTAAGTCTCATTTGGGAGGAAAGAAGTGGGATATAAATAAATGTACTACTAGTAGTAATAACTTTAAAGGGAATATATTGTCCCATTCATTTGCAATGGCTTCTCTTGCTGCTGAGACACACACACACACACCCTCCACTCACATACAAAATCAAAGTAGACGCCATGGTTATGGATGAATTTCTGCTTGCCGCTTTATTAATTTGACCACCCATCATTACCAGCATCTTTTATAGAAACATCATGCACTGTATTTTTTTAAATACAGTCCATTGCATGGAGGAGTTCAAAGCTGGTATGTCTAGAGTTAGTTTGGCTCCATTTCCTTGCATAAAAGTTCAAGCTCTTTGAAAGGGGAAGCAGTCACTGCCCAAAAGATTACTTACTTCTCTTGTTGGTGGTGTCTGTGAGTATTGTCAGATACAGTAAAAACTAGGCCAAATGTTGCCCCGCAGCGACGACTACATCTGTATGTTTCCAAGCAACTTGGTGAGTTGGTTCAGTTACAAAGGGCTTTTAAAGCACTCCATCTGGTTCCCAACCCAAGATGCGACCACCCCAAAGAATGATCTAATTCCTCTGCATTTAGACTTGGACTCTTTTCACCACTCGCTTCAGAGCAGGAAATCAAATAATAGCCTTTAGGAGCAATAAGATCCACATGCTCGTCTAATTACATGTCGAGCACGTTTGTTGCTCATATTTCAACATATGTATTTGACTTTGAAAAGCATGGTTTTCATGCTACCATTCCTTCTCCCTCTAGATTGTAATAAATTGTGGCACTGGCTGATGAGTGAGCGCTTAGGTATTAGCCTCGTACATCTGATTTGGCATGCCCTGTGCATAATGAATACTCAGACAAAACTGTATCCTTGGATATTTTTCTTGGCAAATGTAAAGTTTGTGTGTGTACAGATTTCTAAGGAAGGGGATACTACATCGATTGCTGATATTCTAATTCTGATGTATTTTGTTTTAAGATGAAGCTCTGGGGATTAATTGTTCTCTTTTTTTGAAATGTGCATATGGCTATCTATCTTTGGAACAGAAGACTGCTGCCAGCAAACTGTGCTGTTGCAGATTCACATAATTCCTGAGGGGAAAAGAAAAGAGAGAAAAAAACAGTGATAACTTGACACTAAGAACTTCTGCTGGCCATCTCACAATGCAGCTCTTTTAAAAAAAACACTCCACTGCCACTTTTCTCTACTTATAAATTAGATAACTCTCCTGTACTTGCACAAGCAAGCAGTTGTTTTCTTTTTTTATCTCCCCATCTTTCTGCTTTTTGTTGTTGTTGCTTCAGATGCTAGCATTGTATTGAGTGCAAGAAAAGTGGGAGAACAGCATAGCCTTGCCCCAGTTATATCTAACAAGCACTTTACAAAAACAATTTGCCTGCGCAAACCTGTGCCTCCACATCATGTGGGCTTTTTTACACGCAGAGAGTATAGCTGATGTGTTTGGGTACTTCTCTTTCTATACCTTCACTCAAATGAGCTTTGGTGGGATCTCTGTTAGTAAAATATTTCCTCAGCAATACAGGAGACGAATGCTGCTCAGAGCAGAGACTAGTTCACACCTCCTTAGTAATAGGGATGGGACAACAATTCAAGGTGCTGGTGTTAGCCTATAAAGCCCAAATGATTTGGGTCCAGCCTACTTGAGGAACCACATCTCCTTCTTTCAACCCACATGAGCCCTGAGACCATCAGGAGAGGCCCTCCTCTCAGTCCCACCGCCGTCAAGAAAGAGGGCACTTTCATGTTGCTAGTAGGGGTTTACAACAGGCTTTTTTTAAGTAACAGGGGAATCAGAACCTTTTCTGTTACAGATACCACAAGTTAATTGGGTGTGTTATCTGTTTCAGTATATAACAAGGCATTAGGTTTGCAAGCTTTGAGCTTTGTATGTGGCTTAGCTTGATGGCTTGTTTGAGCTAAAGAAACCTTTGGCTGTTGCTGGGAGTGGTTATGCAGCGTCCTGAAGCTGAAGACTGAAGCTGTTTGGAATGCCAAGGAAACTGTTTATAGCAAGATAGGGACATTCTACTAATATCTAAGCAGAGAGACTGTATTATTTTGCTGTGTGTTTGCATATTGTCATGTAAAGAAGAAGAGTCACCAGAAATATTGTTTGTTGTATATTGGTGAGAGCAATTATTCTGTTTTGCTTTGTGTTTTTGACCTACAATGAACAGAACTATATTTTTGTTTCTACTTAAAGCAACAGACTCATGTGTATTTTTTGAGTTTTTATCACACTGAAAGTAAAAGGGACTGAGACATTCTGCAGGCTGCTACCGCTACTCTGAAATTTTGGTAATGGCCCCAAGCTTGAAACTCTCTTCCCAAAGAGGTGTGCTCGGTCCCATCGCTATTAATAATAATAATAATAATAATAATAATAATAATAATAATCTTTATTTATATTCTGCCCTATCTCCCCGAAGGGACTCAGGGTGGATTCCAATCACAAAAAGACAAACATTCAATGCCCGAAAACAACAACCAATACATACATAATAAGAAAAAATAATAACCCAGCATATTATAAACAAATTATAACAAATTATAACATCACATCTGAAATTAAGGTACAACATAATCTATCAATTTATCAATTAAAGCTGGGGTCCTAAAACAAGGAGCTCCATGTCCACTCTGTTTATGTCTTTTTTTTAATGAAGCAAAAGCTTTATTCTTTGTCCACCATCCCAACTCTCCCTCTTGCAGCAGTCAAACCCTGAGAGGAGTTGCTGCTGCTTCTGATGATAGTGGGCCAATTCATCTATTGATAAACCAGATCTTATATCAGAAGATGAAGAACACAGGCGTGTTTTCTGTTCATATATAGGAATATGTTCTCCTCCTGCTCCCCTTGGAGATGCATCTGCGGAACAAAAGCAAATAAATAACAATAACAACAACAGCTTTTATTGGCATGTACTTGCAAAATTACAGCACAGATAAAAAAGAAAACATGGTTAAAATTGCTAATCTCAATAAAAAACTTGCAAGAGTCTCACAAAAGAATTCATCAGAGTTCTTCAGGAGGTATGGAATTTTGTAATACACTTGATGCTGAGAGCATTAAAAAAAATGGAATTCTTGTATTTCATCCTTTTCTTATTATATTTGGGGCATCCGGACAAAGAATGGTCAAGTGTTTTGACAGAAACCAGAGCAAACCCTTTTAGAACGTTCCATATTTTTTGATCTCCCATCCAAACAAGCTGATGGGAGCATGTTACATTTTGCAGTAGCCAAAGACAATATATACCCTATCTAGATGGCTGCTGCTTTTCTGGCACTGGTCGTCTGAGTACAAATACTGCAAATAAGAATAAAATTGTTGGTCAATCAGATTCAATATTATCTGATTGGCATTGGCATACCAGCATCTCGGATTGTCTTTCGTACCTCCATTTCACGTGTCCTTTGAACTGGAGATGTCAGGCTTTAAATATGGGACTCTCTGCATGAAAAATGTGTACTCTGACATATTCATTCTTGGACGTCATCTTAGATTTGACCAATGTTTTCTTTTTCATTTGTCTTCTGAGGATGCCAAGAAGCTAAAAGTTACATTCAAAAGATAGTGTTTGCTGGTGCATTTTCTAAAATAAATCATATGCTTATTTGCAAAACCATATTCATTTGCTTATGTTCAAACTGAAAGTAGTTTTTCAGAAGTGAATTGCAATACTGATTTGTTTAATTATTATTTTAAGTGGCTTTTAAAAAAGTATTACTGTAGTGTAATAATTGCTATTAACTATCTCCTATTTACAAAGCAAGTCTTGATTCATACTTGTGCTTTTATAACTCGGTTTCCTGTGGGAGATCTCTTTCAGGTCACAGGAAGTGTGACTGGGCACAAAGCCACATACATTCCACATTGTTAATTTTGTCAGACAAAAAAAAACACCCCAAAACAAATTCCAGAGCAGTGCCAGTGTGCTTCTAAAGAGCTGTCAAGGGAATATGGAGGATTTGTCGGGGGAAAAAGTTTTGTGGGCAGTTGGCAAAAACATGTTCTGGTTAGACTGGAATTCTGTCAGCAAATGATACAGATAGTTTTATTTGCATACCTGTGTCTTCCTATTTTCTGAGAAAAAATCTGTAGTGGTGTTTGTGCTCAAGAGAGTTGCAAGCTGATTTTGTATTTTATGTGTTGACTTAAATGATAACCTTTCATCCACTACCAGAGATCCATGCCTGGAGCCTTTCTTAAACTACCACACAAAAATCTTGAAACTGGTAGCATCTTGATAGGCTTTAACATAAAAATCTAAAACACAGACATGTACTTTTCATCTTAAGAACAGACAAGCATCTCGAGCTCTGAGGATGACCTGGGAAGGAATCCCACTGGAGCATTGCAGCGCACCCAAATACCTGGGAGTTACCCTGGACCGTTCTCTGACCTACAAGAAGCACTGCCTGAATATCAAACAAAAAGTGGGTGGTAGAAACAATATTATATGAAAGTTGACTGGCCCAACCTGGGGATCACAACCAGATACAGTGAAGACATCTGCCCTTTTGTTATGCTACTCTGCTGCTGAATATGCATGCCCAGTATGGAACACATCTCACCACACTAAAACAGTGGATGTGGCTCTTAATGAGACATGACGTATTATCACAGGGTGTCTGCGCCCTACACCACTGGAGAAATTACACTGTTTAGCCAGTATTGCACCACCTGACATCCGCCGGGAAGTAGCAACCAATAGTGGAAGGACCAAGGCAGTGACATCTCCGGGCCACCCTCTGTTTGGGTATCAGCCAGCATGCCAATGACTTAAATCAAGAAATAGTTTTTTAAGATCTACAGAGACACTCGCTGGAACACCTCAGCAAGCAAGAGTCCAAAAGTGGCAGGCTAAAACCCAGAACCTCAATTAATGACTAATACCAACTGAGAGACTCCCTCCTGGGCACACAGAAAACCGGGAGACTTGTAAGACACTGAACAGACTGTTCTCTGGCACCACGAGATGCAAAGCCAACCTTAAGAAATTGGGCTACAAAGTGGAATCCATGACATGCGAGTGGAGAAAAGCAAATCAGAGTCCACCTATTACAATGCAGCCTGAGCCCTGCCACATGCACAATGGAGGACCTTCTTATAGCAACACCAGAGGCACTCCAAGTGGCCAGCTACTGGCCAAAGGGCATTTAATAGAATACCAAGTTTGCAAACGTTGTGTTTTGTTTGTTTGTTTTTAATGCAATACAACAGTTTGATTCGTTCCTGTCATGATAAATAAATAAACATAAAAATGAGAGTTAGGGATGGTGTTTGTATAATGTCTAAACTTATAGCAAAATGCTATTCAGGTGATTAGATGTAATATACAAACTGAGTGTGGTTAAGATTTTGCCATTATTTTGTGTACTAAGTTGAGAACAGAAAAGACAGCACAACCTTATTCTTCAGCCATGTAGAAGTGCCATAAGAAGTCATGTTGTTGTGAGGTGGATAGCTACTTGGAAGGCAATTGGAAGGTTTTCATAAGTTTCTTTAACACTAAGTTAAGACATGTGTGGTTCTCTTTCAAGGAGCATAGACTTAACCAATAAGGACAAAGTAAATAGTGTTCATTTCCTGCTGATCTTATAACAAGAACAGATGTTTTCCCTTACAAGAACCATTAGCCCATTTTGTAGTGATTCCATTTTCATAGACTGTCGCAACTTAACCCCTTATTTGACTTTCCAGGGTAGCAAGTTAATTGCTTTTTTGGCATTTTCACACACAGTTTGGGGAGAGAGAACATTCAGAATCTCTGACTTCCAAAGAAAAAGTTACTGCAGTGCATTTATTATAGATGTGTTTTTAAATTATTATTATTATTATTATTAATTTAGCTTTGGCTGAAGTCATTCCTCCCTCCCTGGTTTTGTAGCCTCCACAGGGGACAACAGATGTTTCCTCTGACAAGCTCCGTGAGAGAGACTTTTGCAGAGGATTGTTCCCCTTGAGCTTTATTTTATTTTTGCCCACACATAAAGACAAAGTTTGTCTCAATACACACAGACTCATCAAATGAGAAAATGAGTGTAAAGTCCCCACAAGTTGAATGAAAGCTCTGTAGCGGACCAGCAAGGGATTTTATTTAGGTCTATTGCCGAAGCAGAGGTTTGTCAATTCTACTCGAAATGGTAAAAAATGTGTCCAGTTGTAAATCCAGAACGAGGATGGTGTGCGCGCATGCATGAGTTCAGTGATCTGGTTATTTTATGTCTGGCCTCTGTTTTAGCTCCATGTCTGACTACTTTTATTCCATATTTCATGCTTCCTCCCCTTTCTCGTAAATAGCACAGGAACACTATTTGTGATTTTTTTCCTAGGGCAACAAAGAATGTGTGGCCAGCATTGGGCATTGAAATGTACCTTTAATATCTGGATGCGTGACTTCCAGAAAAGTTTTTCTTTCTCATCTGTTCAGATTTGATGCATTACAATTGCAAGGAGAAGGAAACCGTGTAGAACAGCCACTCCAACCTGTGGAAAGTGAAATCAAATTCTTCCAGAAATGGAAGACCAAATTTATTTGCTGGCCCCTACCAGAAACATAGCTTCAGAAGAAGGGCAGGAAAAAGGCAATAAGAAAAAAAAAAGACTTTTGACCTCTTCATGAATTTTTCCTTCAGTCCCCTAATTTCTAGCATTGTAAAAGTAAGATGGTGATAAATAGTTCACACTTAAATCTCTTAATATTTTCTGTGTTTGCATGCTCTAAAATACATTGATTGTCATTTTTGATTGCCACTGGGGCTGTGGTAGCACAGTGGGTTAAATCCTTGTGCTGCTGAACTGCTGACCTGAAGGTTGGCAGTTCAAATCCTCGGGATGAGGTGAGCTCCCGCTCTTAGCCCTAGCTCCTGCCAACCTAGCAGTTCGAAAACATGCAAATGTGGGTAGATAAATAGGTACCGCTTCGGTGGGAAAAGGCAAAAAGACGAGGTGAGTCCCCGCTCTTAGCTTTAGCACCGCCTCCAGAGCCGGAAATGAAAGGAGAAGCCTTGGCCTTTGTCTGTGTTTGTGTGTGTGTGATTATAACAAGGCATTGAATGTTTGCTTGTGTCTACTTTATATGCTGTAATCTGTTCTGCGTCCCCTTGGGGAGGGGGTGGAATATAAATAAAGCGTTGCTGTTATTATTATTTAGATCAGGGGTCCTCAACATTTTTAAACAGAGGGCCAGGTCACAGTCCCTCAAACTGTGGGAGGGTCAGATTATAATTTGAAGAAAAAAAACATGAATGAATTCCTATGCACACTGCACATATCTTATTTGTAGTTCAAAAAAAAACACTTTAAAAATACAATAATTAAAATGAACAATTTTAACAAATATAAACTTATTATTATGTCAAAGGGAAGTGTGGGCCTGCTTTTGGTTGATGAGATAGGATTGTTGTTGTTGTTGTTGTTGTTGTTGTTGTTGTGTACTTTCAAGTCGTTTCAGACTTAGGTTGACCCTGAGCAAGGGCCGGGTAAATGACCTTGGAGGGCCATATTTGGGCCCCAGGCCTTAGTTTGAGGACCCCTGATTTAGATGCTTAAACTATATTATTCAATGCTCAACTGAAGTTGTAAGTCACTGTAATGCAACAAATATGGAGATCATTTGGGGGTGGAGTTCTTATTGAGGGGGGCTGTAGACACACACCAGTCCTAACTAAAACACTTTCTGAATAGTTAGCCAAAGGCTATGCGTGTTGCAAGTTCTAAGCTGAAGAGCTTCTAACATCCTCTTCCATTTTGGAGCTGATAAGGGGAAGCAGAAGTTTGCTGGTTTTGTGTTCACCAGACTTGCTGATGGAGGAAAATCCAGTGACCCATGAGGCATAAATCAATGTTCCTGTGTCATCTTGCTTCAGTTTAGATTCCAACAGGATGGGCAGAAGTTTGTTTGCTCTCTTGACTTAACAAATGGCAGACTTCCATCTACATAGGAGTCTGGAGAGTGGGGTAGAAATTAACTCCTTCTGGTACTCAAGTTGAGAAAAAACTTGTAGGCTTGTATTTCTTGCCATAGTCTGGCTAAATCTTTATCATGGGGAAGGGAATGAAAAAGAATAATTCAAATGTTGTATCTTCAGCTATTGTAATAAATACAAACTCAGTACATGCCAGATATGTTTACACAGATTCAGAAAGTGGTTGTTTTGCGCCACCTAATGAGGATCCTTAAAGTAAAAGTGTGTCTAGTTTAGATGGAAGATGGAAATAAGAACTACATGATGGTGTGGATGCATTCCTTGGACTCTTTGAGGTCCCACTCCCATCCCATTGTAGTGGGAGGTGTGGCATTTTCCCAAGCCAACGAGCTTTCTTCCTATATTGTTCCTCATGAATGAACCTTCAAGTATACAGACTCCTTCTTAAACAGTGAATCTTGGAGATAGCAACTTTATATGAAAGGCTAGATACCTAGCTGAGATATCAGGCCAGCCTTTTGTCACATTTGTATTTAAGGAGGCAAGTTGTTGTTATTTGAGATTTTATTGACAAGATAGAAAGGCATAAAAGCAGAATGTAGCGTACTGGGAAAGTAACATCTAAAACACCTGGGTCAACTTTCCCACAGGTAGGTGCATCTTAACTCTTATCAAAACAGGAACTACCCCCTTCTCTCACCAGAGTGGCAAAAGGCAAGAGCTTAGGCCATCCTGGGAGAACCGTAATGTACCGATCCCCTTCCTTCTATCTGCTATGGCTCTGTTTCTAGGTTTCTTCAATGCCTGGGTGGGGAAATGATGGTGGTAGCCATGGGCAGATAGCCCTCCAAGTCAACATTGGTGCTTTCCCTTTTGACCCTCAACGTATCCAAAGTGTTGGTCCCAGAACATGCCCTGAACTTGTGCACGAGGCCTATGTATACACAAGCATATACATACTTAAAATTAAGAAGGTAATTGTAATTCCCTTTCACTTCTCATGATGAAACCAAGTGCTTTTGCCTTGAGCTGTCTTTCCTAAAGCTGTTGCCCTCCAAAAAAATTTGGACTTCAGTATCTGCCCACCATAAAAGGTATGGGCAATTTGCAGTTTTCTGAATGGTGTTTTGAACGATGTGATATTATTGATGTGGTGGAATGAAAGTAGGCACACAAGAGTGAAACACAGGAGACAAACAAGAGGAAAAGCAAAACATAAATATTTGTTTCAAATATATTCCTGAAACAAATTCTGGCACGGTTTAGTCTCCACCTGCTGTGGACAATTTATCTGAAAGCTGTGAAACAAGAGTCGACAGATACATCTTCTCTGTTCCTTTCACTGATGAAAGTTCACAGGATGTCAGAATTGCAATGAGTAAACCTAGTCTCAAAGAACTTGTTTTGGAAGTCTTCTTGGCATTTATGATCAGTTGTATGTATCTGATTTTTTCCCCTGAGAAACATTGGCTTGGATCCTAAGACACATAAACTTCAGGAAGTTCATAGATGAAAAATGTTTCCCACCTTCATACCCTGACCCTCTCATCCCACGCTGAAAAGACTCTGTTGATCTTCCATAGAGGATTTTAGGGACTACAAGTTGAAAAGTGGCAACAAGAAATTTTCTTTCTGTGAATTTACCTAAATTAACATAATCCAGCATCAAAACTATTTTTAATGCACTGTATATTGTTAACAATTATTCAACATTTTGGGGGAAAAAATAGATTTATCTTCCCTGGTGATAGTGAATGTAGTATGACCAGATAGTTCTAGTAAAGTACATATGTCTAGTGCTGTAGTTAAAGGAAAGACCGTCTGCTTTCTAATGTAGAAAACTAAGCATAGTTATGGCGGTTGCACGATGGTGCATTTAATTAAAGGCTATAGGCCTTGTGTTTTTATTGTAAAATAAACAGTTTAAGTTTGCTTTTCTGAGAGGCAGAACCTTTCAATCTCCATCACAACTGCATTTGTATCTTCTTTATTTTTAAAGTGCACATTTATGCTCTCAATAAATCTGATAAAGTTCACTGACGAATATGGATTTATTTTTATGTTTTGACTGTCAAGCACATCCCCTATCTTCATTTTCTTGTTCTGAAGTTTTTAGTGTGAAAAAGAAGTTGATTTTATTACTTTTTTTTCACCTTTAATTGAAAAGGATGTAGAAGCATCATTATCCAAGTTGCATAGCAAGAATTGAAGCAGAAGCAAAGGATTGCCTATAAATTATGTCTTTGTGTAGTGCTTTTTGGATTTGATATACTTATCTAACTGACTTCAGCCTAGCTGTTCAAAATGCTTTTCTAATGGTATTGAGAAGATGTGTTGGTTGGATAAATTAATTATTGGCTGTTGTTCCAATGAGGTTATACTAAATCCTATTTCCTTACCCTGGGGCTATCTTTCCTACTGTGGTAGAGTCTCTTCCAGCTGATGTTCTTTCAAGAAATGGGCAGCTGTACCCATCCATTAAGACATTGAAGATAAAACCTCAGGACACTGCTCTAAATTAGCAAAACCTATTGTACAACACATTTCATTGTAATACATACTTTTCTTTGGGTGAATTAAAAGGAGACAAGTTGTCAAATAAGATTATATATATCTATAGATAGATGTGGGGGGGGGGGTTACCTTTTTGTGTTTCTGGAGAAGGTGGAATTTTGAAAAGTACTAAACAAGAAGAGTTATGTTTTGAGCATCATTTTGAGGATTTTCTCCCATCTCCAACTTTTGGTATGGAATTTCATTTTCCTTGTTTGGGAAGGAAAACAAAAGTAAGTGTCCCCATTTATTTATATCATCTAGCTCATGTATTCCAGAAAACCATATACATGATATAAAAGAAAACTAGAAATTGGGGCTTATTCAAACCTGGAGCAGTACAGTACTGTTGCAGAGGATGGGGTTTGGTCGTATCACGAGCGACTTGAGAAACTGCAAGTCGCTTCTGGTGTGAGAATTGGCCGTCTGGAAGGACGTTGCCCAGGGGACGGCCGGATGTTGTGGATCCTTGTGGGAGGCTTCTCTGATGTCCCCGCATGAGGAGCTGGAGCTGATAGAGGGAGTTCATCCATGCTCTCCCCGGATTTGAACCTGCGACCTGTCGGTCTTCAGTCCTGCCGGCACAGGTTTAACCCACTGTGCCACCGGGGGCTCCTAGAGGATGGGGTAGATGAAATGTACTGAAAGTATTAAAAAGCTGACGTATTGTGGAGATGACTAATTTTGGTTGGAGTGTTATTTTTACATTAAAATTGGCCTGCATTCAGAAGTGAAACAGCCCCAGAAGATTATATTTCTTCAGAATATAAGATCAGTGACTTGACTTCAAAACCAAACAAATGGAGTTGAAGAGTATATTGCTCTGCTAGTTTACAGACTCTGATAAGGAAATGTCATTTTGTGTGCTAATGCTTCACATCATTATCCCTGTGGAGTAATGAGGATGCAGCTGTATTGAATATAGCATTTTTTTAAAAAATATTTCCTTCTTCAGTATCTTATTACATATAATGACTAACCAAATGGGTAGCATATCAAAGCCAAAATCTGTATCTTCCGCAATTCTCTTTGGGAGAGAGGAAAGTTTAAATTCTCTTGCTATCTGGCTTGAAGTAATAGGAAAATGTAAAACTTTAGTTGGTCAGAAAGGTATTAGGCCTGTGCAATCAGTGAAAAAAATGTTTCAATACTCATTACTAAATTAGGGGAGATGTCAAATCTTTTCTAAAGTGTTTCTAAAATATCGTAAGGGGTCTGTATCGGAATTATAACAATATAAGGAAATTTTCATTACTTTTTCATTATTTAATTGCATAAGTGGGGAAGATTCCAGGGCTCCTTTCTCCCTCATTTTTGGAGCTATCGGGTTGAAACTTGCTACAATGGTAGAATACATTTACCCCTGCCCCACCCCCAAGTTTCAGAATATTTCACATATCCGCTGATCTTTGGGAATTTTAAAAAGTTTTTGTGAACAATATTTAAAAAACTCACTTACCCTTTCTTCCTTAAAAGAGAGGTCTCATCTAGTATCTATGTCATAAGCTAATACCTGCCAGGGTCTAAATACCCAGATTATAACAGATCTTGGACGCTAAGCAAGACCAGTCCTGGTTAGTACTTGATGAGAGACTGCCACTCAATATCAGGTCAATTTTTTTCAGAGGAAAAAACTGACAAAAATACTTCAGAGTATTCATTGCCTTAAACAAGACTATGTGAAATTCATTGTGTACCCATAAGTTTGCAAGTCCCTTGAAGGCATCCACACAAACATACACTACCTGCACTATTTGGTATGGCTCAGAAGTATACACCCTCACATTGGTATTTCCTTTCATGGTGACAGATTTCTTCCTCTTGCTATTGTTTCCGGATGCTTCTCTCCCCCCCCCCCCCAGTTGTTTCCCATGCTATAACATTGCTTATGGTTTTGTTTACTTAGGACTCTTGTTGTTTCCATTGACAAGGAATAATGCCTAGATAAAAAGCAGGCGTTTCATAGTTATTTGAGACAACTCCAACACATGAGAATGGTGCGCATATGGTTCTTTCTTCATTTCCCTGCCAGGATTCCACATGTGTAGCCCTGTGAGAAAATTGGTAGTAAAGCCAGTTAGTATAGGGATGGATACAGGACAGGATATTGAATCTGATAATCTTCCAAACCTTTATGGCCAATCTTTGCAATCGGCAGTTGCTTCTTTAGACTTTATATTGTTATTGTGTGTCTTCAACTCATTTTGGACTTATGGTAAACAAATCACAGGGTTTTCTGGGGCTAAGTGATTCACCCAGGGCCACCCAGTAGATTTCCATGGCCAAGTGGAGCATCTCTGGTTTCTAGAGTTGTAGTCCAAAGGCTCAATTTAGGGCAAAACTGATGTTAGCGATTGACAGGTCTGGGCATCTGTCACAGGTAAGCATGTGAAAAATGTGTGCAGATTTTCTCCTCTTTGATAAGAAAAGTTTTGATTGATACACAACGATATGTTGTAGAACAAACTGCACAAGACTGCAAATTCTTCATAGGCCTGGATTACCCCCCCTCCCCCCCCCCCCCAATGTGCAAATTCCCACCAGAAGTTGACTATAGAGTCATGCTGGGGCTGACTGTATATAGGACACTGTATACTACATTTACTCGAATCTAACGCTCACTTATTTTGGCTAAATTACCGTGCCAAAATTAGGGTGTGCATTATATTTACATAATAGGGCAATATTATTGCTAATCCAAAGCAAAAGGGGAAGCTGCTTCAGGAGCACTTGGAGCTTCTATTTGAGGGATGTCATCTGTAATTTAATTGTTATGGCTCAATGCTATGAAATCCTGGGATTTGTAATTTGATGAGTCATCATCACTCTTTGGCAGAGGAGGCTCAGGACTTACAAATCTGTAGCTCCATGACTCCTTAGCATTAAACCAACATCTCTACAGATGGCCAGTTCTCTCACACCAGAAGCGACTTGCAGTTTCTCATGTCGCTTCTGACACAATGATGATGATGATGATGATGATGATTATTATTATTATTATTATTATAAAAAAACAGCAAATACTTATCAGAGCAATGGTATTCCCCGTAGTCACCTACGGATGTGAGAGCTGGACCATAGGGAAGGCTGAGTGAAGGAAGATAGATGCTTTTGAATTGTGGTGTTGGAGAAAGGTTCTGAGAGTGTGGACCGTGAGAAGAGCCAACCAGTCCATACTTCAGGAAATAAAGCCTGACTGCTCATTGGAGGGAAAGATAGTAGAGGCAAAGATGAAGTACTTTGGCCACATCATGAGAAGAAAGGAAAGCTTAGAGAAGAATGATGCTGGGGGAAATGGAAGGAAAAAGGAAGAGGGGCCGACCAAGGGCAAGATGGATGGATGGTATCCTTGAAGTGACTGGCTTGACCTTGAAGGAGCTGGGGGATGGTGACAGCCGACAGGACGCTCTGGCGTGGGATGGTCCATGAGGTCACAAAGAGTCGGAAGCAACTGAACGAATGAACAACAATTTTTTTTTGGTTTCAAGGTTTTTGAAAATTGAGGTGTGCATTAGATTTAATGTAATGGGTATTACACACAAAAATGAGAAGTGATAGAAGAGGAAGGGCAACACTTCTGACAGTGGCACTGAGGAGGTAGAATGAGAGGGCCCATTGAGGCTGTCGTGCTCATGGACCCTCGGAAACCTGGAGCCACCACTGATTTTGTTGAGAAGTCCATTGTAACACTGTCTGTAAAAACAAGTTAGCTCTAGAAAACAAGGTAATAAAGTATCAGAAACATCATAATAATACCAAGCACCGCGAGTGCTGCCAGTGACCATTTTGGAAGAATGCAAACACATTTTCATTGAGTTGGAACAGAAGAAAGGAGTGGGTTGAGCCTACACACTTAAAGAGAGACAGATGGGTGGCAGTCGGCTTTTGTTGGGGAGGAAGAGAGAGAAGTTTTTCTTAGACATAGAGAAAGGGAAGCACACAGCAGGGGACCAGTCAGGATTCTAGTAATAGCAGCAGGGAGCAGGCAACAGTGCTGCTTTAAGCCTGATTTCATTAAATAGATGGGAGATGTCAAGATACGTGAGTGAAGAACCCCAAAGGTATTTGGGTTGGAAGGAGGGAAATTAAAAGGATTAAACAGGATGGGAGAGAAGGGAGAGAGAGAGAGAGAGATTGTCACTACTTAGCTGTAGTTTCTTTGTGATATCTTAAAGGTTGCTAATGCTTGAAAGAGCCCCGGGGGTTCAAAACTCATAAATCTATGTGCGGGCAGGTTCCGCTTTCAGTCTTCAAATGCTCAAGAGTTTGTAGACAGGTTAAGAAAATGTATGTTTGCTTGTTCACTAAACAGCTGTGTATGTGTGTTATGTGTATGATTTTGTCAACAAATGATTCCCTTCCATCTGTTTTGAATTTATTAACGGTAAAGTTGTCTTCAATGTTTGTCTTTCCCATTTTTTGTGCAGGGGGGGGAGTACGTGCATTTTTCCAATTGTCTTTCATTTGAACACGTTCGCTGACAATTAGCTCCTTTCACACACTTTCCTCAAAGCGCATTTCTGCGAAGCTGTCAATATCAAAAGACAGCCCATTATGTAGAGTAGGTTATGTTTGCTCTTTTCTAAAATTACAGGAGATCTCCTAAACAGCATTTTTGTACTCTCCTTCCCTACACAAATATCTGGCTGCATTGGGACTTTAATTATGAAGTCCTATTTTTCTCAAGTGCCTGCTTCTTTGCTGTGGAAACATAGAAGACTGGAGCCATAACGGCCTATTATGCCGGTGATCCATGGAATAATGCATCCCCAAGTAGTAGCCATTAACTTCTATAGTGGCACTGATTTGCGCATTAAAGGGACCCCTAGTAGGTGTTTCCAGAGGAAACCATAACAACTCTATAGGAGCCTTCACACTTCATTGCTTCAATAATCTGTATATTTTGCAATATGGCGACACAACTAGGCTTTTGGCACACAATGGAACATTATGGCTGCAGATGAGTTGTCATCGGTTCAGGTATAATCATTGGAAGGCTTTTGAGAATCCCAGAATAACCTTGATACAGGAAGCTGAAGAAATGTGCACACTGTACAGCCGGTACAAAAAATGGAGAGGAAATACAAACCTTCAGATTAAAAGAAGCAGAAGCAGCTGTATTTCAACTTGTGGTCGAAGCCCAAAAGGTTTGGATGTCTCCAAGCATTTTAGGCTCCAGTAAATTTTATCCAATTATTTCAAAAGTGGGAATGCGAAGTCAGTATATGCCATGCTATCAATTTTATGGTACTGCAAAGTTTTAAATTTCAATGGGAGTCACAACATTTTTTAGAGTTTCAGCATGCTGGAAAAAGGACAGTATTTTAAAATGATCCTCCAGCCATAAAATGAAAGAAATAACACTCTGAAATGTGGTGTTATAAAGGTAAAGGATTCTGACTACCACGTGTGCTTTCATGGTGCAGAGGTATATCTTTTGCAAGCTTTTAACAAAAGCTTCAGTAGGTTTGCCAGTCACATGCAAATCTACGTGATGCATTGAACCTCAGCCAGATGTCTCATTCTGTCATGGAATTGAAAGCAATATGTGATTAATTAATGAAATTCAAGAATAACTTTGATGTTAGGTCAACTTGTATGGACAGAAAAATATGTTCAGTGCAACAAAAAGAAGACAGATTGATCTAAGGCAGTGGTTCTCAACCTGTGGGTCTCCAGCTGTTTTGGCCTAAAACTCCCAGAAACCCCAGCCAGTTCACCAGATGCCAGGATTTCTGGGAGTTGAAGACCAAAACATCTGGGAACCCACAGGTTGAGAACCACTGATCTAAAGAGACATATACACTATAGAATAAATGCAGTTTAACACCATTTTAACTGCCATGTCTCAGTGCTGTAGTTTTACAAAATACTTTTTGTTCTCCCCCAAAGAAGACTGGCACCTCACTAAATTACAGCTCTCATTATTTCATAGCATGGTACTAAATGGTGTTAAATTGCAATAAGGCCCCTTCCACACAGTGAACTGGATTTTATGACATTGTGGACTCAGGGCCCATCCAGACAGGACCTTTATTGTGGGAACTCCTGAAATAAAGGAAGGGCTGAGCAGACAGCGTTCTGGGCTGTCCCGAATTAATTTGCTACAAACCAGGAAAACCCTGGTTTGTAGTGAATTAATTTGATAGTGGATTTATTCAGCGTCTTCTTGGAAGACACAGGATAAATCCACTATTTTTGGGTCTGGACTGCAGAATTCTGCAGTCCGGATGGTATTCCACAGTTTACTGGGCTAAATAAACCCGGTAAACTGTGGGAATACCTACCCCCTCCTCCCAAGCCCCAGACCCCTTAGAAAACAAATAAAAAATTTACGTGCCCTCAATTAGAAGGCTTGGCTGGCTCTCCCGGTGCATAGAAATGTTGTGGCAGGATAGTGGGGGGCAATTTTCCTCATCACCCCCCCCCATTCTCCTGGCACGTCATTTCTATGCACCGGGAGAGCCAGTTGAGGTTTCCAATGGAGAGCATATAAGTTTTTATTAGTGTTCTAAGGGGTTTGGGGGCTTGAGGGGAGGGGGGAGGGCCTCCACACATGCGCGCTTTCTGGGGTGGGTGTGGACAGGTCCCCAGAAACATTTGATTGCGGGCTACACTAGCATAGTGTACTTTTTTAAATGATTGTTCAATAGCTATGAAAAAAGGCAAGTAAAAACATAATCACCCAGAAGAAAGCTAGTAGTTCTGAGTGTCATCCTTCTCCAACATTTGGATCCACGAAGTCAGGTTGTTATGGGAGGGCTGTCTTGGGAAATTGTTGGTGCCACAGAAAGGCAATTTTCCAAGGCAGCTTTTTCAGAACATCTTAGCCATGTTCAGAAGCCAGCTGCTCAGCACTTCCTTTCTCCCAACAATGACTGAAAAACTTTGTATGCCTTCAAGTTGGAGCTACTGTCATCACAGTCTTTTTTCTTTTTCTTTCCTCGGGTCATAGAATACCAGTCGCATTCTGGTAAATGCACAATTGGGAGCCCTTCAACACCACTACTTTCCAAACTTTGTAGATACTATAACGTTTGTTGTTAGAGACAACAAGCGGGATCTACAAGAAGATAATGCAGTATCCTCCTACATAAGATAAGGTGTGTTCCAACAAGCTTGGAACAGGTGTATTTCAAGCCTCAGGGAAACAAGTCTGGGGAACCCAGAAGGAGAAAAGCTGTACTTTCCTATCCTATCCCAAGTCATTTCCCTGCAGTGCTAGTTTGGACTGGACTATGTTTTGTGTTGAGTTGATGATCCTCAGTCTTAAATTCAATTGCTACAGTCTTGAATCAGTGAGACCCTTTTTAGTACTAATTTACCATTCAGCAGTTATTTTGACTGGCCAACTGCATTGTTATAGAAAGGGCAGGGTGGCTCTGGAGAGTAGGAAAGTTAACTAATTTCCTTTTCCTTTCTCCTGAAATGCCCCTATTTACCAAAAGGAAAGGAGTTCCTGAAATTCAGACTACATATCCTCTTATAGATATTTACAGAGAATATGAGAAATATGAAATCTGTGAAATGCTAGTAGCCCCTGGACTGTTGTTGATGTTGTTGTTGTTGTTGTTTCAGTGGCCTGCCCCTTCCGTAGGAAAGAATGAGATGGGTTTCCAAAAATGGTTTGATCAAAACTACAATTTAAGAGCCTAAAACTTTGTCCTACCCAGTATACTCACACAAAAAAAAGAAAGAAAAGAAACTGGGGGTGAATTGGAAACCACTTCTGGATTGATTTTTTAAAATAGCTTTCTGTCCCCAGTTGTACTCCATTATAGATCCCAGAGGCTAAAACTCTCTCAGGTTTTCCATTTGCCCACCACTACCAAAGAGAGTATGGTAACTATGATGAATTGATAAGATCTTTCCTTTTGGGAATCTTTAGGAAATTTATTCTGTCATTTTTAGGAACTGATGGGCAAAATGAGGCTACTGGTGTCATCCACTGCTCCATTGTGTGCCATGCACCCAGAACTTGGAAAGTATCCTTTTGGATTACAACTCCAAGACTCCTCTGCCAATACAGAGCCAGCTTTCTCCATCCTATCACATCGTAAAGAACTTACACAGGAACATCTTCCCCAGAAAGCTCAGTAAACCTGGGGCTGCTGCAGATGAAATGTGTTACTTTTTCACTTGAGCACATATCTCCCCCCACCCAGCTTCTAGAAAGCTGCTGTAACACTCTCCTTATTGATACTAATCAGTGGGTGGCAAGCCAAACACGCTTTCTCCTCCCTCTTTTAATTTTCCTTTTTTGCTCAGCATCATTTACATCATCTAGAGAAGAAAAGAACTATATTAAGTAACATGAATTCCTCCAGGCTGTTTTGTTTCAAGTTGCTAAACTGGTGCATGTAGATGAAATCCCTTTCGGTCTGGTTTGTGAGCAGTAATGTGAAGCAAAAAAGGCAAATTGTGACTCCCAAAGATACTCTGTATGGATGAAAGATGACCGCTGAATGAATTTAACTTGTGATCGAAGGAAAGGCCTTGATCTGGGGAAGGAGGATAGTCTATGTATGATAGTGTTTATCAACCTTCCTAATGCCACGACCCCTTAGACAGTTCCTCATGTTGTGGTGACCCCAACCATAAAATTATTTTTGTTGCTACTTCAAAACTGTAATTTTGGGACTGTTATGAATCATAATGTAAATATCTGATATGTATGATGTATTTTCATTCACTGGACCAAATAGGGCACAGATACCCTATATTGAATACTGATGGAGTTGGGGGTGGGATTGATTTTGTTATTTGGGAGTTATAGTTCCTGGGATTTATAGTTAACGTACAATCAAAGAGCATTCTGAACTCCACCAACAATGGAATTGAATCAAACTTGGCACACATGACCAACAGAAAATACTGGAAGGGTTTGGTGGGCATTGCCCCTGAGTTTTGGAATTGTAGTTTGGCTATGTCCAGAGAGCACTCTGCACTCAAACAATGATAGATCTGGACCAAACTTGACATGAATACTCAATATGCCCGAATGTGAACCCTGGTGAAGTTTGGGGAAAATAGTCCTTGACATTTGGGAGTTGTAGTTGCTGGTATTTATAGTTCACCTACAATCAAAGAGCATTCTGAACCCCACCAATAGAATTGGGCCAAACTTCTCACACAGAACCCTCATGCCTTGAAGGGACTTGCTGGTGCGAGCCTCCCTCCAGCATTACATGCTCTCCCTCGGCCACACATGTGCATCATGCTGCCATGCACTGAGCATGCCTGCACTTCCCTCCCGCTTGGAGTCTCAGAAACAGCCGTCCACTTGGCTGAGAGATCAGCCAATCACAGCAGGAGGAGGGCTTTTGATGGGATGGCTGTTTCCACAAAGGAAGAGAAGGACACATGGAGCCTTCTCTGTCAAAGGAGTTCCTAAGACCACATATATATCAGAAAACATATAAATATATGTTTTCTGATGGTCTTTGGTGACCTCTCTGAAACCCCCTTGCGATCCCCCCCCCCCCAGGGATCCCGACCCCCAGGTTGAGAAACACTGATGTATGACATCTGGAGAGCCAGACATGCAAATTTATGGAAGAAAAAATGCATTGTTGTGAATGACCAATGAATGAGAAGTTTCTATGTTGGAAAAGAAGATAACAATCATGATAAATTTGTCCCTTCCTCCTCACTGTTGATCTGCTTGGCTATTTATGTCTTCACTTTTAAAAAGATGAAAGAATCAGTTGGCTTATCAAGGCGGACTTTGCATGAGAGAGTACAGTACATTCCTTGACAACTGCTGCCTTCTGTTTGACCCATCAAACCTACCATTATTCATGGTAACATTAAACGATTGCGGGCACACAGTGTCAACCACACAAGAACAAATGATGTCTGTGTCATCTTGCAGGGTGGCTTACGCTCTGAACTAGGGGAAATTACTTTTTTTTACTACAACTCCCAGGATCTTCAGTCAGCCTAGCCAGCCTTGTGGCCATGCTAACTGAGGAACTCTTTGAATTGTAGACCAAAAGGCCAAATTCCCATGTCCTGCTTAAGCAGTTCTGTTTCCGTGAACTCATTCAGTGTTTTTTGATGTGTGCATGTATTCCATGTCAACTTCTTGATGAAGACAGTGTAGTAACCAAAAGGAGATACTGGTTCAAAGTTGGGATGGGCATCCTGCATTTCGTAGTGCCAGTTCTTGAAGCTTCTGGACTACTCTGAAATTATTGGAGTCTTGCTGTTGAACTGAGTTAAGGAATACTGAAAGACTTGAATCAAGCAGTGTCTTGACGTATCATACATGACAATGACAACTTGATTTCATCTTTGCAATGTATAGAATCATAGAAACGTTGAGTTGGAAGAGATCTCTTGGTCATCAATCCAACACCCTGCCAAGAAGCAGGAAAATTGCATTCAAAACATATGGCCATCCAGCCTCTGTTTAAAAGCTTCCAAAGCCACCACACTCCATGGCAGAGAACAGCTCTCACAGTCAGGAAGTTCTTCCTAATGTTCAGATGAAATCTTCTTCTTTCTTATAGTTTGAAGCCATTGTTCTGCGTGCATGTGTCAGGAAAAATATGCTTCAAGACAACTGGAGTATGCTCTTTGCATTGCTGGTTTACGTCCAAAATGTTTCTGTAAGGCTATAAGGAACGGTGCTCCTATTATAACGAAATAGTTGTTTTTACAACCAGGTGGTTGAATGGATATTGATGGGCAGCCAGGAGCTAAAATTTATGAGTATTGGAAAATTGGCAGCCTGGAACCTGAGATCCTATCCTCCAGGAATATAACTTACGTATCACGAAGCAGATACAGTTGACTCTCCACATTTGCAGCTTAACTTTTGTCGATCTCATTATTCATATATTTGATTAATACTGTATATTCTTGCTTAGGAATCTCCTGATCCTCTAGTGAAACTTTATGGTCAATTTCTGCTGGAAGTTGATTAGAGTAATGCTTGTGGGTCTTGAGAGCATCCTAGAGAGCAGTTCACTCAGATTAAAAATACGTATTTCCACGGGGCCTTCGACACAGCGCTATATCCTAGAATATCGAGGCAGAAAATCCCGAGTGTGGACTCAGATAACCCAGTTCAAAGCAGATATTGTGGGATTTTCTGCCTTGATATTCTGGGATATAGGGCTGTGTGGAAGGGCCCATATTTGTGTCCCCTCCCCCCAATTTTGCAGGAGACCTGCATCT
Organism: Anolis sagrei; assembly: GCF_037176765.1. Taxonomy (NCBI): domain Eukaryota; kingdom Metazoa; phylum Chordata; class Lepidosauria; order Squamata; family Anolidae; genus Anolis; species Anolis sagrei. The sequence continues at coordinate 197,270,448 of NC_090023.1, forward strand.
TTAGTCCCTTTAGGTCCTAGTGTGCTTGTGAGAGCAGAGCGTGGTACTGGCCATCACTGAGACTACTGAAGCATGTGTGAATCTTCATGATTTTTCACCCCTTATCTGGTCCAGTGTTACAAATTTAAGAGCTTTAATATGGGCAAAGATAGTATCCTGCCTGCTGCATCTTACCTAAAGAAAATGTGTGCCTTTGGAGTCTTTTCCACTCACATCTTAAGACAAATTGACTGGATGTTTGGTATACATTAATAACAAGGGAGAATCATCTGACTGTAAGTGGCCGTGGCTTATCTTTCTGACAGTTCGAAAGTTCAGCTTCCCTTTCTTCGTCACCGAAAGAGCGATAAGAGCGCTAACCTTCATTTCAGGAAACAGATAATGGTGCTGTGACACTGTTTACGGTTTGTCCACAGTTAATCATTTTTGGAAAAAAATTAAAAATATAATCTGCTGTTTTTTAAGATGAACAATGGATGGTTTTGTTGCATCTGGGGGTTGGGAGGAAAGCCACTACGGATATTGCAGCACAGACTGCATACCCTACATGTGTTTAAGCAAATTCTTTTTATGTCTCATGCCTGTTTACTTTTCTTCCTACTCCTCCATCCCCTTTACTATGTTTAGCACATGGAAAGGTTGAAAAGTGACAATCATGAAATGAAAGTTGACAGAAAATGCTGATTTTTTTTTTTAGCAATTGCAGATGAGGCTCACTCATGTACTGTAGTTCACAAGTTGTGGATAGGTCACACTGTAGTATGAAATGCCCTCTAATGGCCAAATAAGTATACAACCCAGGTTATAAATGCAGCCAATGTGTTTTTTCTCTTTCCCAGTGATTTCCACTGCAATAAATTAGTGCAGAGGTCAGTTGAATGCTTAGGAGTAAAAGGAATTTGACTTGTGAGAAAAAAAGAAAAAATCAGAACAATATTTTTGGAAATTCACTTTCAGGATAAATAGTGACACTCTGTTGAGCTGGAATAAATACATCAGGAAAATAATTAATTTTATTAATTTGTAATTGTTAGCAATATTTTGCTCATGTAAAGAACTTTGCATTAAACTCTAATTGTTATAATTACTACAGAGAGGGGTTTTTTTCACATTCAAAGTTGTCTTGGAACACCACTTTGAAAACCACTACCATCATACCAAGGGCATATCATCCCTATATAATGCCTGAAGTATCATCACCGTGGATGAAGTGGTTGTCTTCCAGATAAGGGAGGCTCAATTTGTATATGTTTTAATATTGCAGTAAGCATAAGACTGTGATCAATCCGATTGTTAATATAGTACTTTAAAGTGCAGCAATTAACATCCTTTACATCATTTCTTACGTGCCCCTATGTTTTACCCACAATGTATCTACAAGTCATATCAAAACCTGACCACAGCTTATATATGGGATCAACTTACACTTGAGTATACAGACTCTGATATGCACAGGGGATACATTTCTGGACTAACTGTGGAAATGTGAAATTGTAGATAATAGCATCCTGTAGAAATGTGTTGGAAGATATAGAGAGGAGTGTGAGTTAAAATTGCTGGACAAAACTTTAACAACCTTAGATATGCAGATGATACCATTTTGATGACTGAAAGTGTGGAGGAGCTGAGGAGCCTTATAACCAAGGTGAAATAAGAAAATGTAAAAGCTGCAGTTAAACATAAAAAACAAGATTATGGCCACCAGACTTATTGATAACTGGCAAATAGAGGGAGAAAATGTGGATGCAGTGACAGACTTTGGTGCAAAGATTACTGCAGTCAGGAAATCAGAAGATGTTTACTTCTTGGGAGGAGAGCAATGACCAATCTTGATAAAGTAGTGAAGAGTAGAGACATCACACTTGCAGTGAAGATCCACATAGTTAAAACAATGGTATTCCCCGTAGTAACCTATGGATGCGAGGGCTGGACCATAAGGAAGGCTGAGCAAAGGAAGATGCTTTTGAACTGTGGTGTTGGAGGAAAATTCTGAGAGTGCCTTGGACCTCAAGAAGATCCGACTAGTCCATACTCCAGGAAATAATGTCCGGCTGCTCACTGGAGAGAAGGATATTAGAGGCAAAGATGAAGTACTTTGGCCACAAAATGAGAAGTCAGGAAAGTTTGGAGAAGACAATGATGCTGGGGAAAATAGAAGGAAAAAGGGAGAGGGCAAGATGGATCAATAATATCCTTGAAGTGACTGGCTTGACCTTGAAGGAGCTGGGGGTGGCCACGGCTGACAAGGAGCTCTGTCATGGGCTTTTCCATGAGATCACAAAGAGTAGGAAGTGACTGAACGAATAAACAACAAAGTGAGGGATCACCTCTCTAGCATTTTTAGGTCCTCTGGTGTAACTCTTTGGTCAGCTTCTGGCAGAAGCATACCATAATCTCACTAGAAGACCTAGAAAATGCCTATGGAGAACATATTTTTTCAGGCATGGGTAAATGAAATTGTAGGTACTGGTCCCACAAATATAGAGATTGTGCTATATAATGTAGATATCCTGTCACTTTTCTTATTCACTTGTATATTTAAGCTTTAAATTGCTCTGATCTTCTATAAAATAAGGCTTGGAAAATTTTGCTTTCTCCTATGTCTGAACTTCAGCGAAGAGAACACGTCTTTTATTCCCAACCATCAGGAGTCAGGGTTATTACTGAAGTACGCTACTGATGTTTAACCTCTGGCATTTTTGCTTCCTTCGCTAGAGTGCAAGAGGAAACTTGCTTCCCTTTTCTCTCCTGTAGTTTTTGTCTTTGATTATAACAATATCACTTCCCCAGTCATTCTAGCTTCAGCTACTCTTGCTCTCTCTTTGTTATTTTGTGACCCTCTAATGTGAAAAGTTGAAAAAACAGCAGTTGTGATTGACTTGAAATGAAGTTCTCTGTGGAGAACTGTTAAATTATTGGTGTTACCACAAATCATTATATTTTTAAACCCAGCACCTAGGTCTTAGATTTGACCAACCCTCTTAATCCAAATCTCTATACCTCTGTATCCCCTGTTTCTAATGGAAAATGAGAACATCTCAGTTCCAGTTTGGATCTATGACGGCCTGGTCATTTATATTACAGAGAGAAGTAACAGAGGGGTGGCTTTCTGGAGGCAGTTTCACTCAGCCATGATGAACACAGACACATAGCTAAATATAGCATTGTAGACCATATGTTAAGCAACACAAGTATTTGTTGTGAATAGTTTATTCTCTAGGTCATTATTGTTTTGCTGTAGTTTCTCCAGGCTAATCCACTATTATTGCTTTAATTAGCCATATGACCAAAATTGATAGCTATGTGTATGAATTTGTCCAGATTGTCATTGATATTATAAATAAGGGGTGTTATTCCATGGCTTGAAATATCAGATGAAATTTTGAGCATGGAATGTTACCATCCTGCCATTCAGGCAACTAAAACCATATGTTTTACATGTGCAGTTCCTCTGAGTCTAGGGTGGGCAACTTGTCATGAGCAAGGGAATGCGTTGAAGTCCCTTTCTACTGGGAGTTGCACTAATAGTTTTTTTATCATGTCAGAAGCAACTTGAGAAACTACAACTCGCTTCTAGTGTGAGAGAATTGGCAGTCTACAGGGACGTTGCCCAGGGAACGCCTGGATGTGTTACCATCCTGTGGGAGGCTTCTCTCGTATCCCCGCATGGGAAGCTTGAAATGACAAATGGGAGCTCATCCCGTCTCATGGATTTGAACCACCGACCTTCAGGTCAGAAGTTCAGCCGACACAAGGGTTGAATCCATTGCGCCACCGCTGCTCCACACTAATAGTTGATACTCAACAATAGCCTTCAAAATTTTAAAGAAGACACAGTTTCACCAAAAATTTGTTAGCAGCCGCCAAATTCCAGGTACAGTCATATGCTTGACACTACCTCATACCTCTATGAATATTACAAGATTCGGCACAATCCTTGGAAAGAAGATGAGCTTTTTCTGAATGCTCCTTCAGTAAATTCTGTAAACACTGATCTGATTATAAATGAAACTGAATTTATCCACCACTGCCTACAACTACTACATTAGAGAATATAGATGTGACTTTTAGACTTGCCTATTGATCTAAACCTCAAGAACTTGTGAAGTCCCCTTCTTCACAGCCATTTAAAGTTTAGATTTTCTGCTTTAAACTAGATTATATGGCAGTGTAGACTCATATAATCAGTTCAAAGCAAATAATCAGGATTATCTGTTTTGATAATCTGGATTATATGGCAGTGTAGAAGGTGCCAGAGTGATACTAATCTAAATCTTTTGGCCAGCTGATGCAACAACTCTACTGTTTCCACAATCCATGTGAAAAATAAATTCCCATTTGACCACACGAAATGTTCTTATTATCAGACAAATGTGTAATCGTATTCTGAATACCCTAGAATATATCTTCATGATATAATTCATGGCGGTAAATTCAAGTAATAGAAGAAATGAAATAGAAATGTTAGTTTCCAGCTGTGTAATGTCTTTCCTCACATACCCTGGAGGGTTTCTGTTAGTTTCATCATGTCTGTTAGGAAAGTATGCATCCATGTGTGCCTTTTCCTATCGGAAGAAAAAATGAAGTTCTCCGTGAATATTCGGGGCCTTGATAGATAGTTATTTAGTTCTGCCAGGGTGACATTCAGTGCCTGTGTAATCATGCTGGAAAAGTTTAAAGGCAGTAAGATGCACTAGTGGCCTCGTGGCATTTTGCTTTTCCATAGATAATAGAAGCTAGTCCATTTCCCCTACTTCCATTCATCTTATTTTTTGTAAATAAATAAATTCACAGCAACATTTTACAGTGTTCCTTCCTATCTCTACTAATAGACATATTACATTGCGACATGATGGAAGGAAGTGAGAAACCATGTGGTCAATTGATGTGGTCTTCCATAAATATTAACATCTAACATATTTTATTATGCTCAAGAAAAGAGAATCGAGTAGAAGCTTTTCTGGTGAAACCCTTTCTGGCAGCCAGCGTATGTAGATGTTTTTGTAGCAATAAATGCCTCCATCTGAACACATATTTGTCTCCCACCATTAGCAGCATTGCCTTTAGGTTCTTCCCTTACTGGTTCATGAATCTTCAATCAAAGTAACAGGAATCACTGCAAGGAAGTGGGATTGAAGGGAGACACTGGGTCATTAATAGCCTTGTGCAATCCAGGTAAACATTGATCTGCTTCATGTCCCTGCTTTCGGTGAGGGCCCCCAGTAGGTCCTAAATTAGGAGGCCAGATATCTGCTCTGGGATGCCAAAAGATATGTTTTCTTTTGGCCCTTTATGGGGAGGGGCTTCTTAGGTTTCCCTTCCTGTCATTTTGGGCATTTCGGCTGGTTCTATTCTAGAGGAGAGGCGCTTAGCTGCTGGCAGGCACACGCTTTAAGGGAGGTTTCTTATCTGTTTTGACTCTAGAGGAAACACTCGGCTGAAGGCATGCTCGCACGCTCACATGCACTTTTTCCAAGGCAAGGAGGCAACTTTTCTGTTTCTTACTCTAGAGTAGACGGAGAGGCACTTGGCTGCAGACAGGTGCGCACTCACATGCACTCTTTCCAAGGCAAGGAGGCAAGTTCTATGTTTCTTACTCTAGAGGAGACAGAGAGGCACTTGGCTGCAGGCACGTGCACACTCACATGCACTCTTTCCAAGACAAGGAGGCAACTTCTATGTTACTTACTCTAGAGGAGACGGAGAGGCACTTGGCTGCAGGCAGGTGCATACTCACACCCACACTTTCCAACGCAAGGAAGCAACTTCTATGTTGCTTACTCTAGAGGAGACTGAAAGGTGCTCGGCTGCACGCAGTCATGCGGGCTTGCATCACGCCAGCAGCCATGCACTCTTTCCAAGGCATTTTAAAGAGGCTTCCCACTTCCAGGTATGGAAAAGCAATGACCTCCTAGAAGAGGAGAGTAGTAGTTTTCAGAGAATGAGGGAGGATTTTTTGTTTGCTGGGGGATTAATAAAAAAGATGAAACTGTCATGCCAAAAAGCAGAGAAGGAGCCAAAATTGGCTCCCGCTTGCTTTTGTGTTGAACGGGCTTTTGTACCGGGAGGGCCCTTACCGTTATGAGCTCCTGAAGTACCGAAGATACCCAAAAAAAACGGAAGAAATTGAGAAAACAGAAGAAACAAATTCAGCGCACAACTCTAGTCATTAATAGAAAACTGGGTATAAGAACAATGAATGAGGGTGTTTTTCTTATCAGGGTTCTATGCGCCTGCATGCAAAAATAATTTACTTTCAGGGAATAATAAACATGAATTTCTCTAGATTCTTGTTTATTTTATTTTTTTCAGGAACCATGCTAGTGTGGCTGTAAATATATACCCCATGCGGTTCCTTGCAATGCTAAATCCATGCTGGGAAGGATAAGAGTACACAAAATGAGATCATTACCATGAGTAAAGGAAGCAAACAAACAAAAGAATGAGTTTTATGTTGTATATAAAACCAAAGATCAGTTCTCTCCTCATTATATGCATACCTTCCATTAGCCAGCTACTCTTAATTTTTTTTTAAGTTACCCTACTGCAGTCTTCAAAGTGGGTTATTTAATTTCATGCATGTATATATTTGAATGGAAGTGTTTATTGCTTAGAGAGGAAATGGATTATACCATTCCAGTGTTAGAAGATTGATGGGAAAACCATATCACTAAGCTAAATACATTTCATTGTGGGAGGAACAGGGTTGGTTTGCTGCTACTTTTAGTTCCTTATTCCTTGTACTTTCCTTTGTTATGGATTGTGCAGGTTCACATACATCCTAAGAAGTAGTTGAAATACTTTTTTCTGTGGCTTCTCCTACTGCTTTGTACACTATCATGGTTGAGTACTTTCCCCCCAAATAAATATATACAAGTCTAGAGTAATGTCCGAATACTTTCAGGGAAATTTACATTTTGAAAGACACTGCTGGAGACTGACAAGGACATGCAATTACTATATGTAAATCGCTTCCGTTGTTTCCTAATCTTGCTGAAGAATTATAGCCCACCCATCTCTCTTCCCACTCACATTTCATTATATGCGGAAACTGTATGTGTAGTACGTGTCAACTGACCTCTGTGGTTTTAGCTATGTTTAGCCCATGTCCTATTATTATTACAGAATTCTGCTTTATTTATTTTCAGATTGATCTTTAATGCAGACACCTAAAAGCAAGTGTTAGGTGCATGAATCAGTATATCTCACTCAAGCTGCGTATCTGTGTTTCTGTGGCATCTCTATGCCTCCGCAATCCCGCTTGTGGGGCCCTGTTTCATTTTTAGCAGGCTTTTAAAATAGACTCTCATTACTGCATGGTATCATCGCGGACACCTGTCAAACATAAATGGAATAGGCCTAACCAGCAAAATTACATTAATCTGCAAAGAGTGCCTGCAGTGTGCATTATGATGAATAATAGGTACCTATTCTACCGAGGGTTTTTGAAAGTAACAACAACCATGTTTCAAAATAGCCAATGGTTTAATAGGCTTTGTGATTGCACTTTATGTACTGCAGGGCTGCCTTTAGCTCATAGTGAGCTAATTTATGGGAAGAATTAGTACCATGAAGTGTTGTTTTTTTTAGTACAGTGTATCTTCTTCAGCATTCCTTAAATTAAAATGTGTAGCATGTATGATCTTGGAAGTTAAGCAGAGTCAGCCCTGGTTAGTACTTGAATGTGAGATTGATAATGAATCCCAGGTACCAAGGCTATATTTCAGAGGAAGGAATGGGAAAACAATCTCTGAGGATTCCTTGCCCAAGAAAACCCTATTAAATTCATGGGTTTGCTATAAGTCGACATATTTTATTTATTTTTATTTATTTACTTTGTTTTATATCCAGCCCTCTCTCCCTCATTGAGGGACTCAACTTGAAGGCACACACATAGTATAGACACTCATTTTCAAAGTACAGTAGCGCCGCGCTTATCCAACATAAATGGGTCGGCAGAATGCTGGGTAAGTGAAAATATTGGAGAATAAGGAAGGATTAAGGAAAAGCCTATTAAAAGTCAAGTTATGTTATGATTTTACAAATTAAGCACCAAAACATCATGTTTTATAACAAATCGACAGAAAAGCAATTCAGTACATGGTAAAGTTATGTAGTAACTACTGTATTTACCAATTTTAGCACCAAAACATTGCAATGTATTGAAACAGCTGTGGATCCAGACGGGAGGCAGACTGTGTTGGATAATACAGAATGTTGGATGAGCAAATGTTGGTTAAGCGAGACTCTACTGTAAAGTGGTTGCTTGACATTCTTTTGACACATGTATCATATTGTAATCCCACTGGAATATAACATTATATGTTCTATGTATTGTCGAAGGCTTTCATGGCTGGAATCACTAGGTTCTTGTGGGTTTTTTCGGGCTATAGAGCCATGTTCTAGAGGCATTTCTCCTGACGTTTCGCCTGCATCTATGGCAAGCATCCTCAGAGGTTGAGAAGGTCTGACCTTGAGAAGGTCAGACCTTCTCAACCTCTGAGGATGCTTGCCATAGATGCAGGCGAAACGTCAGGAGAAATGCCTCTAGAACATGGCTCTATAGCCCGAAAAAACCCACAAGAACCTTATTATATGTTCTAGTAAAGAGTTGGGCAGGACTAACTGTATGTTCTCTTGATGAACAAAATGGAAAGTGGGTGCATCCTTATGGCACTGGTACACTGGAGCAAAAATGTGTGTGCCATGTGTGTGCAGCATGGCAAATCAATCTGAAGACAACAAGACACTTCACTATGAACAATAGGAAAATCATGAAAATTACTTCTATTGTGTATACAGTACTTAAAGAATCTAGTAGTGTTAAGCTAATTTCTCAGTACAGTGTAAAAACAATAGGTAATAAAACCATTTAAATGTTAAGAGGTGAGGTATAATATGTGTCAGTTACTAAAAAATATAGAAATATAAACTTGAAAGGTTCATAGATATTCTATCTTGTCCACAAAAGCCGCCCAAGTCATAAGAGGTAAGCTGGGATTGCAGGACCTTGGGTAGCTCCTAGCAGACTCTTTGCCTTGATAGTCTTGAAGCACGTTTTGAGCCCTTCTAGAATGTCTCTGTACTTGAAAAAGGGAAAGCTTTAAATCAGTGGTTCTCAACCTGGGGTCCCCAGATGTTTTTAGCCTTCAACTCCCAGAAATCCTAACACCTGGTAAACTGGCATGGATTTCTGGTCATTGTAGACCAAAAACATCTGAGCACTCCAGGTTGAGAACCACTGCTTTAAAGAATTAGGTTGTTTGCCTTGAGCCTAGTAGCCATCATCATACAGTCACTTCCTTAATTATGTGGTTTAACACAATATTGAATATAAGGTCCATTGTGTAAAACAGTGGTCCTCAACCTGGGATCTCCAGATGTTTTTGGCCTTTGACTCCCAGAAATCCTAACAGCTGGTAAACTGATTGGGATTTCTGGGAGTTGTAGGCCAAAACATCTGGAGACCCCAAGTTGAGAACCACTAGTGCAAAGGGAGCCATTTCCTTTGAACAATGGTTTTCAGCCTTTGGTCTTCCAGGTGTTTTGGACTTGAGCTTCCACAATTCCTAACAGCTACTAAGCTGACTGGAATTTCTAGGAGTTGAAGTCCAAAACATCAAGAGAATCATATAATGGAAACCACTGCCTTAGATGAACCTCTTTGAATGTGTTGTTTGAATGCCACGGATCTCAAATAAAATTGTCTTAAGATATGCCATAGGTGGTATACTACCCCCAAAAAATTAGGCCACATGTACAAAAACATTGATAAAAATTGTTGGAAATGCCATGAACATGAGGGGAGTTTCTTCCACATGTGGTGGACTTGTGGAGAAGCTCAAAAATACTGGAAATGCATACATGAGGAGACGCAGAAAAATACTTGGAATCAAATTTGTAAAAAAGCCAGAATATTATTTACTAGGCATTACAGACCCGGACCTAACCCTAGATCTAAACAAAGATATTCTTTTCACATACATGGCTATGGCTGCAAGAATCTCTTATGCGAGACTCTGGAAAACTGACAGGATTCCAGATACTGAGGACTGGATAGACAAACTAAGAGAAATCAGAGACATGGACAAATTAACTTTCTTTTTGAGAATAAACTCGGGAAGCCCAATAAAAGGAACAGATTGGACTCTATTGGAAGAATATGGAAAGGATAAGAAACAGAGAGATAGTGATTAATATTTCTTCTCTCTATGAAAAGGGATATAGCTTGTGTTATTACTTTTTTTCTCTTGTACTCTTTCCTTTTTTGTTTATTACTACATAGAATATGAATTTATAGAATAGGATGAAAGCCAAATTATTGGCATAAACATTAAAAAATTCACAAAGGATATGAGTGAAAGCACAGGATGGAAGTCAATGGACATAAAACACTGTGTCTGGGGTTTTTTTTTCTTAATTAGATTTACTCTTTTACTCTTCTTTCCTACTTTTCTGGAAACTCAATGTTCTCCCACTTTCCATGTATACATTAAGTGTTGGTTCTTTTTTTTGGGGGGGGGGGTCCCATAATGTCTACATAATAAAAAATATTTTTTTAAAAAAAGAATGTGTTGTTTCAATTTGACAGGAGAGAGTCTACGATGGCTAAAAGGACTTTTGTCTGCAATATAGGCTAGGTTCAGCATCTCCACAGCTTACACTCATCATTTTTATGAGTCAGAAGGTTTCTTTCTATATCATACTCCTGGCTACCACTTAAATATAAGGCCATGCCAATATATGTGCAATGTGCTCCCAAATAACCTAGATAGGTTCATAAACTATTGACATCTTGTAGTCTAGGAATATTGAAGAAAATTTAGTGTTATTTATGTTGGATGTTGAGTTGCTATAGATGTTGTGTTTTTGAATTATGCTTCAGTGTGTCTGAGTTGAGGTTAGAAAGAAAAATGAAGAGCAGAAGTTTCCAGTCTTGACGCCTATGGGCACATTTGTACTTTTGACAAAGCTTTGTGGGTGCTGGTACAAAACAGAAATCATGGGAGGTGACCATTCAAAAAATAGCTGCTGCCAGATTGAGACAAGGCAAAGTAGTGAAGTTGATATACGAGTAACTTGTTCATAAAACCGGCTACATGGCAGAGAAGGGGTATAAATCACCAATGATAAAACACATAATTCATCCTATACATATTGTATTTTGTGGCACCAACAGTGGAATATTTTTGCTACTACAGTCCATCATTTGTCCTGTCTTTTAAATTTAGGTTATAGTTATTTTTAGAACCAGACTTTTGTTCTGTTTTCTTTTTCTGCAAACACTTGAACTAATGTTTAGACATTTCTTATCTTCTAATCTTCTATTGATTGGTGTTCCATTAATCCATCTTAGCCTCCTTGTTTCCTGGCAGCATCTTGCTTCCAGTATTACTTTTTTACTAGTCATTTTGACAATGTTGCCCCACTTGTGATGTCCCTTTATTGGATGCCAGTCTTTTTTTAGTATCCTGTATAAGCTTCTTGTTCTTACTCTTAATGGCTTAGCTCCTCCACATTTCAGCCTGTATTTCTCATTATTGTCCTTGTTGATAGAACTCCATGTTCCTTAGTTGAACAAGGGCTTCCTACTCTTTAGTTTGTTGCCATCCTTTCTTCCTTGCTCTTTCATATTCTTGGAGTTTTCTACCTGCAACCTGCATCTTCAATTACTACTTTAAAATCTAGGCATAACTTTGTTTCCTAAAGCTCTTGGAACTCTGGTTAAGTATTTCCTTTATAACTCTATGTATGGGTATGTTGACAGTTTGCTGTTCATACTTCAACGCAAAGATCTCAAAAGCATGCTGTAATAATCTATAGCTGCATATTGACGTTGCTCTTGTTATTGGAAATCTCAAGAATTTTTTTTCCAGTGGAAGCTCTGTAAGTACATTGATCTCAGTGTGGTTACAGAATCCTTTTTGGATCTTTATGCTTAATAAGTGAAGATGTATAGTGCTGTCAGGTAAATAGAAATGTTAGGGGCCTAGAATGGCATGCATATCTGCATTCCCTACACAGTTTAGCCCTGCTTCTATACAGAAAGACAGCTATATTGAGTTGTGTGAATTCAGTGTTCTGTGTGTTTTAAGTCAGTATGGTTTATGAACTTGCATATCTTTTAACACATTTCATTTACCTCTGTTGTAGAGTGTTCTCACATGTACAGTTTTGGATTAATCAAACAATCCAACGAGATTTATTTTTATTGAGTTTCCAGATGCAGTGAGGGACTGCTTTATTTGGCTTTAAGTGTGCATGAAGCCTCTGAGCAAACAATAAATACAGATTTTTGCATTCCTTTTCTGGTTCAAAGTTGTATTTGTACATTCTTCAAGTGGTGTGTTTGACAGCCATCTTACCTCTAGCAAATATAGTTGTTTAAAGATAATTGATTTCTTTTCGTGTGTGTGTGTGTGTATGTTGGTGTGTCTCCCCTATATTATACGTTCAAGATTTGTAACATTTGTTAATTACTAGGGGAAAGTAGCTGGGGTTTCTTTTCCTTTCTAATTCTTCCATGCTCCTGATGATCTAAGAGTCCCTGCTGTTGTCAAGTGCAGTTGGCTTAAAAGCCAATATTTTACATGCAGAGATTCTGAGCCATGTAAATAAAGAAGCCATTACCAATTTAAAATGGCTGTTCTCAGCAATGTGTTTTTAACTGCATTTTTAAGGGTGATGGCTTGGCAACGAGAGGGACAGAAATATCAGTCTCTGTTCTGATTGCCATCACCACTAAGGCCACACTTCCAGTATGAATGTGTTGACAGTAGTGACGTTCAGTGCTATGTCACATGAAATGAAGAAACTGCTAGATCTGCACAGCTATGCAATCTGCTATTTCCACTTCCTCTAGGTCAGCATCTAGGTCAGGGGATGGGCTGCTTATGGTCCTCCAGATGTCAGCTGCAACTCTTGTTATCCTTCATCAATGCTGCCTAGGTCTTACAGGAGTTTCAGCCCAACAATATCTGAAGAGCTACCTTAATCAGTTAGAAGCTCAAATGTCTCTGCTGCAGATCAACACATGGTCCATTGCTCTATAATTCTATCTCAATTATCAGTTACCGGATACTACTTCATTTATTTATTTATTTACTTACTTTGCTTATATACCGCTGTATCTCAAGCCCGAAGGCGACTCACAGCGGTTCACAAACAGTAAAAACAGTAGAAACAGCAGTGGTTCCATACAACATATAACAATTGACTTAACACATTATCCATAAATTACCAATAAGCAATTACAATGCACAATTATTACGAAAAACAACCGTACCCAATCTTCTCATCATCCAAGCGTAGTCCAGGTTCGTCGTCCATTGTTCCATTCCTATGTTCCATTACCAGATTGCACTAAATTACTCAAACGCCTGCACAAACATCCAGGTCTTCACCTTTTTGCGGAATACCATTAGAGATGGTGCTAGTCTAATGTCCGTAGGAAGGGCGTTCCACAGCCGAGGAGCCACCACCGAGAAGGCCCTATCTCTCGTCCCCGCCAGCCGAGCTTGAGAAGCAGGCGGGATCGAGAGCAGGGTCTCCCCGGAAGATCTCAAGGTCCTGGTGGGTTCATAGGCAGAGATGCGGTCAGATAGGTAGCTTGGGCCGGAACCGTTTAGGGCTTTAAAGGCCAACGCCAGCACTTTGAATTCAGCCCGGTAGCAGATCGGTAGCCAGTGGAGTTGGCGCAACAGGGGGGTTGTATGCTCCCTGCGCTCCGCTCCTGTTAAAATCATGGCTGCCAAGCGTTGGACTAGTTGGAGCTTCCGAGCTGTCTTCAAAGGCAACCCCACATAGAGAGCGTTGCAGTAGTCTAAACGGGATGTAACCAAAGCGTGGACTACCGTGGCCAAGTCAGACTTCCCATTATCATGCTTTTTCTCAGAGTTGCTTAGGTGGCATTCTCCTTGGGTCAAGCCTTGTAGAAATGAAGTTTCGCTTGGAGCTGAAACAAAGGAGGCTAGTTTTTCTGCCACCACTTGCATGATTCAACATTGCAGGAGGTAGCCTCAGTGGTAAAAAGTTTCATCATAGCTTGCTTTGTTTTTAGCAGCTTCAATTCTCTGGAATGTGGTTGAAGCTGAAGCCCGTCCAGCCTTCCTTCTAAAGATGAACTGTACAGTTGTATGGTTGGATGTGGGTGTGATTGCATGACTTACAGGTTCTCTATTGATGGGCACAGATATTTGTTTCCATGGGATGTGTTGGTGCACATTTCTGTTGTTTGATATTTATTCTAACATGTGTGTTGCCCACTGTTGCTGAGGGCAGTAGGCTAATTCAGTGGTGTAGGAGAGACCACAGTGGTCATGTAGCTGAGTCCTCCAGGAGCAGGATTCAAAACGATCTTGACAGATTAGAGAGATGGGCCAAAACTAACAAAAAGATACTCCACTTTGGCAGGGAAAAACGAAGTGCAAAGATATAGAATGGGGGATGCCTGGCTCGAGAGCAGTACGTGTGAAAAAGATCTTGGAGTCCTCGTGGACAACAAGTTAAACATGAGCCAACAATGTGATGTGGCGGCAAAAAAAGCCAATGGGATTTTGGCCTGCATCAATAGGAGCATAGTGTCTAGATCTAGGGAAGTAATGCTACCCCTCTATTCTGCTCTGGTTAGACCACACCTGGAATATTGTGTCCAATTTCTGGGCACCACAATTCAAGAGAGATATTGACAAGCTGGAATGTGTCCAGAGGAGGGCGACTAAAATGATCAAGGGTCTGGAGAACAAGCCCTATGAGGAGCGGCTTAAGGAGCTGGGCATGTTTAGCCTGAAGAAGAGAAGGCTGAGAGGAGATATGATAGCCATGTATAAATATGTGAGAGGAAGCCACAGGGAGGAGGGAGCAAGCTTGTTTTCTGCTTCCTTGGAGACTAGGATGCGGAACAATGGCTTCAAACTACAAGAGAGGAGATTCCATCTGAACATGAGGAAGAACTTCCTGACTGTGAGAGCCGTTCAGCAGTGGAACTCTCTGCCCCGGAGTGTGGTGGAGACTCCTTCTTTGGAAGCTTTTAAACAGAGGCTGGATGGCCATCTGTCAGGGGTGATTTGAATGCAATATTCCTGCTTCTTGGCAGGGGGTTGGACTGGATGGCCCATGAGGTCTCTTCCAACTCTTTGATTCTATGATTCTATGATCCAACAGAAGGGAATTGTTGGAAATTAAAGAGAATCATTTCTGGGGTGTTAGGGGATGATTTCACTGTGCATATCATCTGCTATTTTGAGCCAGATACAGCACTGCCTAATGTTAGGCCTGGCCTGTAGACTTTCCATGGTTGCCTGTCTCTTGAGTTGGTCCCATCTCTCCCAACTGGCTTTTGAACAACCGTTATCTTTCACATTTTTGGTAGAAGGGTCATCCTAGATTGATGGGTCCTAGTCCTATCTGTCAAAGGATTTTGCATGATTACGTTTTTAAAAAATATTCTATCATCTTTTTTTTGTGGAAAGAAAAAAGATAGAAAAAAAGTGTAAAACATGGGGATTGTTGGTGATAAATGGCCCTAAAGCAGTGGTTCTCAACCTTTTTTGATCAGGAACCACTTTGACCAGGGATCACTCTCCAACATAAGTATCAAAAGGGTTAAAAATCGGTGTTTGGTCAACTTTAGATTCAGTATGGTTATTTGGGGTTCTGATTCAGAAAATTGTATTGGATAGACCACATCAGCTCTAGTTTCTGAAACAGAACATATGCCATCCAGTAGTCACCATCTGCTCGCCCAGAGAAACCCATATTTAATAAGCCTTGGCACTATAAGAAGGTTTTGCGAGACCAGTTGCTCTTGTTTCAGAGGTTTAGTAATGCGGAGGCCACTAACCATATTTTTGATCTTGTGGACCACTGCTGGTCCACAGACTACAGGTTGGGAAATACAGCCCTAAAGGGGCCCCCATATAATTGGCAGATCACTTGCATGAGAAAGCTTTATTTTAAAGTAGCCTAACCACCCTCCGTTCCAATCCAGTTTAGACTTACCATGGTCTATTCTTATTAGTATGGATGAGTACCAAAATTACACTGAGAAATGCTAAAAAATGGAAAATGCTTACCATGATCTATTCTTATTAGTATAGATGGGTACTAAAATTACACTGAGAAATGCTAAAAATGGAAAATGCTTTGTTTATCATTTCTACTGCATTTATTTATTGTAACCTTTTATTTATATACATGGCTTCTTCCCCACACCCCGAAGTTTCTATTGGCGATACCGTAACTTTAAAAAGAACTTTAGTGCCTAGAATACAGAGGTTTGGGTCCTTCTGAAATGCAGGATTAATTATTAATAGGAGTGGGAATCATGCTCTTTAGAATCTTCACAATTTGAGAGAAAAATCAATTAATTATTACTATAAATCTCTGTGATTATGCTGCAATCGTATTGCTCGGAAATTGGCCATTAACTACCAGGAAATCGCCTATCTCCTATCAGTCAGAATTCAGCAGCACCAGCAAGCCCCTATTCTTTTTATAAATTAACTATCAACGTGATACATAATTGATAACCATCTATAATAATAACAATAATCTCCATGAAATTGAGATCCTAGTAGGCAGATTTGTTACAGTCTTATCTCTCCCCCCAACACCCCCAACAGTGTTGTGTTTTTTAACTATTGATAGTTGCTTCTGAAAGCCAAACCTTTCCTAGCAAATGCTGTGTTGGAGAAATAGCTAGGATTATTAGTCTTAGGGAGTAGCTTTAATCAGGCTTTCAACATACAGCAAAAACCTGTCACAGGGATTTTTTGGGAATTTGAGTTTGTGACTTGCCCACTTCTAGGACTACCTTGAAAAAGACATTAAGCAATATTATTTCATGGGAGAATATCCACCTCTAGTCAAAAGAGGAGCCTTGACAATGGATATAATTATGATCTGTATCATTTAGTGCTCCATTAATCCATAACATTCAAACACCCATTTCCTTTAAACTGCAACTTTCCAAATGATTGAGGGCACCGTCTTTTGTGTGTGTATGAGCCTTTAAATTACTTATCAACTTAAAGTAGTTGTTCTCAACCTGTGGATCCCCAGATGTTTTGGGCTTCAACTCCTAGAAATCCTAACAGCTGGTAAACTAGCTGGGACTTCTGGGAGTTGTGGGCCAAAACACCTGGGACCCACCCATTGAGAACCACGGACTTAAAGCAACCCCATGAATTTTGTAGGGTTTTCTGAGGTAAGGAATACTCAGGGGTGGTTTTGTCAGTTCCTTCCTCTGAAATATAGCCTAAAGTACCTGATATTGATTGGCAACACCTGCTATTAGTTGGTGATCTCCCATTATATTTTATTGTGAATAAATGCTCTGTGCCCAGCACCTCCCCCCCCCCCGGGGTTGAGAAGGGTGAGGTAAAAATGCTGAAAATAAATACATAAATAAATAAACGGATAAAAAGAAAATAAACTCATTTGAAAATAGTGGAGAACCATTTTATGGATACTGTGGACTTCTAAAAAGGCCAATTAATGGTTCCTAGAGCAGATCAAACCTGAATCACTGGAAGCCAAGATGGCTAAGCCAAAACTGTCAAACCTTGGTCATATGATGAGAAGGCATGACCCAATAGAAAAACAATATTTGATGTTGTTGCTGCTTATTTGTTCAATTGCTCCCGACTCTTTGTGACCTCATGGACCAGCCCATGCCAGAGCTCCTTGTCAGCCGTCACCACCCCCAGCTCCTTCAGAGTCAAGCCAGTCACTTCAGAGTCAAGCCAGTCACCATCCATCCATCTTGCCCTTGGTCGCCCCCTCTTTCTTCTTCCTTCCATTTTCCCCAGCATCATTGTCTTCTCTAAGCTTTCCTGTCTTCTCATGATATGGCCAAAGTACTTCATCTTTGCCTCTAATATCCTTCTCTCCAATGAGCAGTGGGGCTTTTGTTCCTGGAATATGGACTGGTTGGAACTTCTCATGGTCCAAGGCATTATTTGATGTAGCAGTAGGAAAAGAGGAAGATGAAATTGAATTGACACAGTCAAGTAACCCATATCCCTGAGTCTGTAAGGTCTGAGCAGATCTGTTGATGTCTTGTAGGTTACTCATTCATAAGGCCACCATAAGTTGAAGTCAACTTGACAGCAGGTATCTACAATAAGTATCTTCTTTAGTTTGCTGTCCTTCCCTGTGTGTTTCTCAGTTGCCCCATCTTGATTCTAATCACGTGACATCCACTTTCTTGAATTCTTTATCAACAAAAATGGTTTTGATAGAAAATGATTAATAGGACACTGTAGAAACTGCAGATTCATAGGGTTAGGATTGACTGTTACATACACATAGTATTATCTTTCACATTTGATTTGACTTCCCTTTAAGTACGTAGGAGCTGTCTTTTTCCTCCAAGTAATTATGTTGATATTCAGGCTTTTTGCAAAGAAATCCACTTTGCTTTTAATTTACTTGAGAATAATGCTGATCATAGGGAGACTTTAAGAGAAGGTTGCCAGGTTGTTAGCAGGTGCAAGAGATAATGCTTCGAAAGCAGCTGACTAGGCTCTGTTTCAGCATCATAAGCTGGAACCAGCAAACTACATCAGTAAAACTGGAAGTGTCTTCAAGAACATTCACATGCTAGTCTAGTTAGAGCAGAGAATAGTACATATTGTCATTGCTATAGATATACACAGCTCCGCCGTTTTGAAAAACCCTGTATATTTCCTTGGGAGAGAGATAGGTAGAAAAACGTCTAAAGACCCGTTCAGAGAAAATATCTCTTGTAAATATTTTATAGGAATTTATCATTAGAACACCAAACAATACATTTATCTGGGTGCCCAGTTAAGTGATCTGAGCGAAACACATCAAAGACATCATTATCTAGGTCTCTTGGCCCCTACCCACCACTTTGTTATCCACCAAGTGATGAGTTCTCACTGAATCACTGGTGAGATTGTCTTACATGGTGAAAATTTAATGTGTTTTGTATACAGTTGCTTGAAATCTGATATTTACTTATTTATTTAGGTCTCTTTTTGCTTTTTCGCTTTTTCCAAGTTCATGTAATAGTAATGCCACATTTGCACACAAAAAAACCTCCAAGGAAAGAGAGGAATTTTTTTTACATGTGAGATAAAGTTATAGAATTAGGAATATATGGTGTTGCCTTGGATCCATTTATCTCACTCTTGTCTACATTGACTAGGGGCTCTTCCACACAGCCCTATATCCCAAAATATCAAGGCAGGAAATCCCACATTATCTGAGTGTGGACTCAGATAACCCAGGTCAAAGCAGATATTGTGGGATTTTCTACCTTGATATTCTGGGATATAGAACCATATGGAAGAGACCTATAAGAGCACTTCCAAGATTTCAGAAAGTAGTATTTCCTAACCATATCTGCAGGTCCCAAGCAATAAATCTGGAATCTCTCTAGTGAAAAGTGACTACAGTAAGGCCCCCATAAGTGCAGAAACCATATCAACGTTTTTACTTACCTGTGTCCAGAGGTGGGGGGGATGGTCTCTTTAGGAATTGGCTAGGTCTTCCTGGCAATTCTATGATATACTTCCCCTGGAAGTTACCATAGAGTTGTGTTGAAGGACATAACCAATTTCTTGAAAGGATACCTCTTAAGGAATCTCCAGATCTTCCAGCCGAACTCTATGTTGTGCTGAGGTAATTTAATGGTCTATGGTTCACATACCCACTACAATTACAAGGGTCTTGCTATATTATTTTTTTACTAAGCTTTTTTTTTCCGACAACAAGCCAAATTGTTTAAAATCCAATTATCACAGGGTCAGAAAGTGACGTGAAATCTTCTGAACAGGGACACAGACAGAAAAACAAATGGTACATGGATATTAACTCTTCCTTATGTTATCCAAAACTAAAAAAAAGTTTCTGTCTTGAGTTACACTTTAAAAATGTACCTGTTTTGTACATACAGGTGCATCCAAATTCAGCTTTAGAGCAAACCTACAGAACCTATCTTGTTCGTAACCTGGGGACAGGCTTTATAATGTTTTGAAGAATATCATAAACAAGGGTCTTGTTCGTTGCAAACTGTATAGCACCTATCATGCTTGTGTTATACCAGGGTGGACAGTTCTCAGGGGCTAAGGATCACTTCAACACACAAAGATCCCCTTCCCAAATATTAGGGTGAGGAATCAGTTGTGTTTTTAGGAGCCTCTAGGGGGCAGGATTAGCTTCGTGGTCAACTTAGCTGTTTGTAGGTCCAAAACTGGAGCTGACGTCTGACCACTTTTTGGAAACAATTAAGCTCCTCTGGGGAAATGGGGCGAGGTATAAATAAAGATTGTTGTTGTTGTTGATGTTGTTGTTATTCTGAGAATCCACATTCATTTTTACAAATTACGGTGAACACATATTATCAGTGTACAAACAATGTATGATCTAAGTACATACTTTACACCCATGAGCTTATGAAAGTGTGTATACAACAAAATCAGTTTCTGTCTTCCATTCTTCCTACTGTCTAGCATCATAAGGTGCCTGGGTATTGTGGAAATGGCCAGATGCTATAAAAATAATAAAGTAAGTCAAGCTCTGCCTACAGCTTGCAGTCTTACTAACTCTTCTGCAATTGTGTCTGACTTTTTAATAGATTCTGGTTTATGGTCTCTAGGGATCTGTTCAAATGCAGGAGCTCAGAGAGTGACATATAGCTTTAATAGCATTCTATCACAGACAAGTTTGGAATGAAAGGCAGCAACAAGTTCATGTTTAGGAGGAAATAAGTATTATAGCAGTTTTGTGCCTGCTATAATGTACAGCTCTTTACTAGCTTTTCCTTCTATTTAAGGCAGAGTTGGGAAAATCATGCCCATAGACGATTGTATTTATGTGAATCTAATGCACCATCAAATGTAATGCGCCCCTAGATTTTCAAAACTTTGAAACAAAACCAAAAAAATTATCCCAGGGAATGTAATGCACAGTAGCAAGAAGAGCACTATTTGCAATTTACTGATTTTGCTCCAAGTTTGAGGATGTATTCTCTAAAAGAAATTATTAGGCCTGTGTTTAATACTTCCATTGAATGGATCATGTGTATTGAGTTATTTAACTTTGAACATCATTCCTCTAATTTTTCTGGATTGCGTGGCCTTGTCATAAGGCAAAGTAGCATAGTGGTAGAGCATTTGCCTGTCATTCTGTAGACGGGAATATCAAGTCGCTGTGTATACTTTGTTTCTTAGTTTTTATTCTTGTTTAATATTGTTTTAAATGTATTTTAATCTAATGTTTTATCTTTTGTATAAAGTTGTACATAATGTTTTGTGTATTGTCGGCATTGAATTCCTCCTGTTGGAAGCCGCCCTGAGTCCCCCTTCGGGGGTTGAGAAGGATGGGGTAGAAATGTTGGAAAAAAATAAATAACCCATTCTTTTACTTACAAAAGTAAAATCCTCCCTAGATTTGTTTGTTTACGTGCTTCTTGTGTCATTCACCCTCATGATGTTTACTATTTTGATATAACCAAAAGAAGGAGAGCAGTCCCAGTAAGACTCTATCACCCCATGTAAAGAATGGCAAGCAGATACCCTACCACCACATGGCTTCACCTTTGGACAAGGTTTCTCAATCCAGATAAATTAATGGAATAGTGCTCAAAGTTTACCTGTGAGTCGTTCAGCAGAAATGCCCAACTCAGGTCTAATAGTGTCTTATGGAGAACCCTCAAATTCTGAGAGAAATCGATGAGCACCACTACATAGCCTCCCCTTTTAAGCCGAATAAAAGACCAACACAACGAGGGTACTTTAAAGTGGGTAGTACTAGCAAGGATGCACTACTGCTTGGTCAGCTGTGTTTTTCAAGTTTGCAACTGAATCTAATTCACACCATTATTTTCGCAATGTAATTTGATAAAATAAGGTGTACATTTTAAATTGTTCCATATGGAGGGAACAATTTTTTTGAGCTGTAATTGGTGAGCTATTGTTCTCTGGTACTAAAGCAGGTTTAAAAAGCCCCCAAGCATAGCAAAATGGACATGTAGGCAGAGGCGGCCCTAGGTAATTTTCAAGGGTAAGCAAACAGTATTTTGGTGCCCCCCCCCCCCCAACCAATCACTGATATATATTTTCTGTTTGTCGTAGGAGTTTTGTGTGCCATATTTGGTTCAATTCCATCATTGGTGGAGTTCAGAATGCTCTTTGATTGTAGGTGAACTATACATCCCAGTAACTACAACTCGCGTATGTCAAAGTGTATTTTCCCCCAAGAGCGCCTCAAGAGCACCCCCGGGCAAAATCAACTATACTGCAAATGCTTACTTTGCGTAATGGGTTGAGCCGCCTCTGCATGTAGGGCACTTCCTCTTTAGTGCTTATAAAAATGAACCTCGCATTAAAAAGGCCCAAAATTTTGGGAGGAATGAATTTTGCATATGCTGAGGGTTCTCTGATGAGCCAAATGACTTAGGAATCTTTGAGGTTTAAGTGTTGGATACTGTACCTTTTTTGGTGTATTTTCAAATTGCTTGAATATCAGTACTTTAAACTATTTAACCATATTTTAGTAGTATAGCTTTTTTTTATTCCTATCTGCATTTTAATCTTTCTGTGACCCGACTTGATTCCCACGTTTGGGAGGAAAGATTGAATGTAAATTGAAGGAAGAAAGGAAAAATACAAATGCATAGCTTTTTGCAGCTAAAATAAACATATGGAACTGACACAAAGATTTGTCTAAGCAGTTTCTCCTTTCATTGCAGAGTAGGGATTAGACATTTGGCATGCTGCTAACTGTCTTAGGGTCAAAAGAATTGAAGCTATTTTAGCCTGATAACATAGGTAACATCTGTACACATTTTTAATAACAGTTGAAAAAAAAACGAAGGGCCAACGATGTACAACTCTCTTTTCGTTTCAGGATTCAGAGTGACGTTATGCACTCAGACTACTGTGAATTTCCATAAGCTCTTGGAAGATTGCTTTGTCCTTTGGTTCCAAAAGTTATAAAACGCAATAGCGCAATGGCACTTGTGGACAAACATAAAGTCAAACGGCAGCGACTGGACAGAATTTGCGAAGGTAAGACTTGATGTGAACTCTGCTATATACAACATATGCCAGAAACCTCTGGAAAATTTGATAGTCATTCATTTATGTTTCTTTTATGGAAAACAAATAGAGCACAGGTGGTATCATTGAAATTCAGCACGATACAGAGTGCAGCATCCAAGTTATCATTTCGTATTTTGTAGTGTCATGGAGTTAACATAATTTTGTGTACCCTGGAAAGGGTAACCAAGAGACTGACCAAAAAAAAAAAAACTGGATCTACTTATCCATGTGTCAGCGTACGTATTGTGCCTTAACTCTTATATAAAAATGGTATCATCTCCTTCTCTGAGTAGAGTGGCGAAAGACTAGAGCATAGGTCACCCTGGGAAAACCCAACAGAATCACCAAACCCCTTTACCTTTTTTTTTTTTTTTGATGTAGTACCGCTTCCGGCATTTTGAATGCCTGGGTGGGAAAATGCTGGTGTAGCCAGAGACTGCTAGTCTCCTGAGGTGGCATTGGTGTTTCCCCTCTATGCAGAATGACCCTCAACTTATCCTCGGGTCATATCAAAATCCATAATTTTGGCTCAGAATCTGCCTTCAACTTATACATGAGGTCAACATATATTAGTATATATGTCCTTTGTGTACTAGTTACGAAAAGGTGTAAGTAGTAGTCAAGCAATGGCAACAGTCGAGAAAAACTTTGTGTCTATTCCATAAGATTTTTGTAATTAAAAAATCACTTGTGTGCCATTACATCTTGCTATATATGGTAATGTATGTTTTCTCATCTCTTATCCACAACTGTCATGGAGGAAGTGTGAGGAAAGGCTCTTTCTAGTGACATTGTAATGGTATTTAGGTAGTGGTTACATTACAGGGTATGTGGGATATTGTCAGTTTCCCACATAAGCCCTGTGTTCTGTCTAATGCCTCCATGATCTCCATGACTGTGAGATGGCTGCAATTTTTGTCAGTTTGCTTTACCTGCTCCCTTAAATAGACAACTTCCATGCTAGAAAAGAAGCCGTCTGCTTTCACTTGTGTACCAGAGTTATATTTCTGCACTTTTGAAGCCTAGATACATACATTCATTTGTTGAAATCAGATGGGATGCATGTGGTTTTCATGAAAGGGTAGAATGCACAGTTGTATTTTCGGCTTGAGTCCATTTTAAAGAATGTGTTTAAAATTTCTTCTTGGTAAGTATTTTTGCTGGTTGGATAATAAGAATTGAAAGGTTTTGTTGATAATAGGTTCATCATATAGGTTGAAAGGATATGTGCAATCTTAAGATTAATGTCTCTCAGAGATGGTATTTCTCTGTACAAAAGAGATGTAATTTTGACTGAGAAATTCAGCTATGCTTTTCACAGCTGTTATCAACTTCCAAAGTCCAGGCTGGAAAAAATGCAGTGTAAACTCTCATTAAAGTCATGAAGGATGGTAGAATATAGTCTGCCATGGATAAACATTTCTATCACAATTTCCAAGATTTTAAAAATAACATCAGCTATGAGCTAGAATCCTTTGTTGAGTTTCTGGAGCACAATGGTCTAGCACAAGCATGGGCAAGCCTAGGCCCGTACTCCTTTGGTTTTTTCCTCTGGCCCTCATCTCAGCCTGGGCCTCCACAGGCTGAGAAGACAGCCGGGGGAGAGACACATGGCTGGCGAGAGCCCTCCAGAGCTCTTGCCAGCTGCATGTTTTCTCCTCTCAGCCTGACAACCTGGTGGGTCGCCATATTCCTAGACTGAAATGAGAGCCAGGGGAGAGACACATGGCTGGCGAGAGCCCTCCAGAGCTCTTGCCAGCTGCATGTTTTCTCCTCTCAGCCTGGCGGCCTGGTGGGTCGCCATATCCCTAGACTGAAAGGAGACCCAGGGGAGAGACACATGGCTGGCTGGGGACCTCCAGAGCTCTTGCCAGCTGCATGTCTTCTCCTCTCAGCCTGGCGACACAGTGGGTCACCACTGAAAGGAGACCCAGGGGAGAGACACATGGCTGGCTGGGGCTCTCACCAGCCATATGTCTCCTTTCAGCCTGGGGAGAGAAACATGGCTGGTGCGAGCCCTCCAGAGGTCTTGCCAGATGCATGTCTCCTTCTCTTCTCAGTTTGCCAGGAGGACCCCCCCTCCCGGTGCCAACCACCCCCAGGCCAACCACACCTAGCCTCCTCCCTTGCCTGCCTTCAGCCCTGCCTGCCTGTCCTGCCCAGGTCTGCAATGCCGCCCTCACAAAAAAAGTTGCTCATGCCTGCTCTATCAGCACACTTCCACACAGTTACTCATTCTGCACCTCATAAAACCAGTTTCCAAATCCAAAAACATGGCTCCATAGCCATATAGTGGCCAGCGAAAGAGTACCAAGGTATGATGTGCTTCTCCAAGAAGGATACGCCATTTTTCTAGAGATCCAGGAGAGGGCAATGGATACCGTCTTTCTAAGTAAGAGTCTCTCTTCGGGTTACTGCACAAAGAAATATTGAATACTTTAACTCCAAAATGACACAAACTGATTTAATCCCATGTTATGAAAGAAAACTTTATTTTTGTCCCACCCTATCTCCCCAGAGGGGACTCAGGGCAGCTTACAACAAATAAAAAGGACAAACATTCTAAAAATACCAGAAGTCAAAAGGTAAACCCAGTTTACATCTACACAAGCGGCAAGCACATTCAGACAATTAAACATATTCACATGATGACAATTTCACATTTAACAGATTTTAAATTTTAGAGTTTAAAAGAATTAAATTAAAAGTTTTTTTAAAAAACCAAAACAGTATATCAATGTATTTCACCAGCAGCATTCTTACCATGGCACAGAGGCAGTCTAAGAAGTTAAGGATTTTGTTCTGTGTGTCTTGTGTTTATTTCCTTACAAAAGTGAATGTAGAATTTCTGTATGCATTGTTTGAAGAGCCATTGAAATTGAAGGCGATTGCTTTTGGCAAATGGTGATATAATATACTGTTTGAGTGGAAACTATGCACATGAATCAAGTTGGTATTGTTCAGAGGATTTTTTCATAGTTATCTTGAAGTCATGATATACTCCATCTGTGTTGTAGACATTGAGGATGTGGTTTCTTGACAAGTGCACTCCACAGAACACTTTTCCACTTTAGTTGTTTTTTTCTTTTATTGGATATTTCCAGGATAATTATTAGCATGAAAACAAAACCACTGCCAGTAGTTAATTTGTCTGTACCACAAGTCTTAGACAGTGTGTCTTACATTTATTTACTTATAAGACAAATAAAAGTAGAGTCGGGATTGAAAGTGTCAGATTTTCTAATGAGTTCATTGATATGTCTGTTTGATGGCCATCTTATAAAACTTTTACAGACAGTAGGGGAAAAATAGCAGAGTGTCATTCAGTAAGCAGTAGTATAAATCATGCCTTGTGAGTGATTAGCACCTTCTGAGATTTGCCCAGCAAGATGGTTTCCAGCTGTATGATTCCTCGAGAAATTGAACCTAGGCATGCATAATAAAATTTGAAATGTTTTAAGACTGCTTTATTATATATATTTTTAAAGCATAATTTCTTCGAAGATAAGAAAGAGTATTATGGTATTGGCTTAGAGGAGGGTGACTAAAATGATGAATGGTCTGGAGAACAAGCTCTTTAAGGAGCAGCTTAAAGAGTGGGCATGTTTAGCCTGAAGAAGAGAAGGCTGAGAGGAGACATGATAGTCATGTATAATTATGTGAAAGGAAGTCATAGAGAGGAGGGAGCAAGCTTGTTTTCTGCTGCCCTGGAGACCAGGACGCGGAACAATGCCTTCAAACTACAAGAAAGGAGGTTCCACCTGAATATTAGGAAGAACTTCCTGACTATGAGAGCTGTTCAGCAGTGGAACTCTCTGCCCCAGAGTGTGGTAGAAACTCCTTCTTTGGAGGCTTTTAAACAGAGGCTGCATGGCCATCTGTCAGGGGAGCTTTGAATGCAATTTTCATGCTTCTTGGCAGGGGGTTGGACTGGATGGCCCACAAGGTCTTTTCCAACTCTATGATTCTATGATTCTGTAGACCAGGGTTCTTCAAACTAAGGCCCAGGGGCCAGATACAGCCCTCCAAGGTCATTTACCCAGCCCTCGCTTAGGGTCAACCTAAGTCTGAAATGACCTGAAAGCACACAACAACAACAATCCTATCTCATCAGCCAAAAGCAGGCCCACACTTCCCAGTGAAATACTAATAAGTTTATATTTGTTAAATTTGTTCTTCATTTTAATTATTGTATTGTTTTAAGTGGGGTTTTTTTGCACTACAAATAAGATATGTGCAGTGTGCATAGGGATTCATGCTTTTTTCACATTATAATTCGGCCCTCCAACAGTTTGAGGAACTGTTTAAAAAGTTTGAGGATGCCTGCTGTAGACCGAAGATACCTTCATTGGAGATATGATATTGAATAAGTCCTTTTCAGCAAAAGCTGTTTCTACATGCATTTGTAAGTTGGGAGAGCGTGTTTTTCTGCAACAGGTCTTGGGCCAAGACACATGTGCACCTCAATGTCTTACAAAGATTTTTTGTGGAATATTTGTGGCAGTAGATTATTCTATGGTAGACCTATTCTCTTCCCTCCATACACTCAGACAACTTCGCCCACTGGCTTCAAAGTTTGCCATGAATTATTTAGTCATCTGCTGGGAGTAGGATAGTGGTGGTGACTGATTTCCACACACAGGCCTCCTGCCAACCATTATTGAAACCAGCATCCCTTGGGAAGCAGGGCTCCCTATAAGACCAGGGTAAATTTCAGACTCAAAGCAGAGCGAGTGTGTGGTTGGGGTGGGAGGGAATGGAGGGTCTCCTTTTTATCATGTAATGCAGAAAAAATGTAAAAGCCATTCCACCTGTCAGTTTAATTAACCCAATCAAAATTGGGTTAATCTTCTCCAGAGCAGAGTGAAGTATGCTTTCTTTGTAATCCTGAAAAAAAACTGCTGACAACTGCCAGAATTATACGGCGGGGGGGGGGGGGGGGAGAGCGAGACAGAGAGAGCTCTACCCATCAGAATGCCATAAACACACAGGTGTAGTGCTCTATCTCATCTCTAAAACAGACTTTGAACCTAACTTAAAAGGGTTCTATCAGGCAGCTTTAGATTTTTCAAAAGCCACCCTTCCAGTTTGATGTTTGCTATCAGATGTGGTTGCTAAGTGTACAAGAAACTTAGGCGGATCAGAGGACAAGGCTACTAACAGAGCATTAGATACAATTGAAGTTTAGATTATTTTGCACTGAACAATGGGTTTGACAAGTCTTTCTCTTCCATCTGAGTTCTCTGGCTAAAATATTATTTTTTCTAATCTGTAAAGGTGCAGTTTACATAAAACCAAAAAAAAAAAAAACATTTGTAGTTTGCCAACTACATTTGCAATTTTAATTATACTGAAGGGATTTGCTGCTGTCACACACCATACAACATGCTTTTGTAACTAGTATTAAAGCATTTATGGGAATAACAGATTATGTCTAAATGCAATTAATAAATACTTTAAAAATAATACTGAGAAATAATTTCCCTGGCTAAGGTTGATGTGTCTTCTATTCATTTACAGTCTTTCAGGTGGCTATTTTTGTTAGATGGCAATAAAGGCACACTTGTTGGAAAGATACAGCTTTTTAGCTCGTGTCATATATCTCGAGTTTCGAAAACTGGATGTTTAACTGCAGAGATAATACAAACAACTCTTTGTTAATTTAGTTATGACCACTTGAGTTTATTACAGAGGAATACGTGTTAATCCATCCATTTGTAATATGCATAAATATAAGGGTCCACTTGCAATGTCTATAGTTGCGATAGAATCTTCTTATGTAGGAGAAAACACTGCATGACTTACTACAAAAAATAAAATAGGCATTGCTTGTATTTGGTATAAGAACTATCCATTTAAGATTAAGTGTGCTAACTCAGTGTGTGTTTGAACATGTTACTTTTTGGACTTCATTTCTCATAATCTTTTATATTGTCTATGGGCTCTCTGAGAGTTTTAGTCCTAAAAAATAACTTTTCCAAGCTTTGTCTTAAGACCATGCCCGCACAAGAATTGGACACCCCATAAGGCCATTTATTAGTGTATCTGTGCTAAAACAAATGTGTGACAACCAATACTTGGAAAAACCTACATTATGCCATTGTGGTCTAGCCTTCTTCGCCCCTTTTCTAGTATCTGCCATATAAAAAGAATGTGTATTGGCGTATATGGGAAGGTGTTGCTCAAGATGATGCATGGAGACAGAAGAGTCCTTTAATTTATTGTCAGTGTATTGCAAATATTGGGGGCAGGCCTATAGCCAGGATTTTGATTTGGGGGGGCTGGCTGAGTTTGATTGGGGGGGGCTGAGTTTGATTGGGGGGGGCTGAGTCTGAGTGAAAGAGGGTATACCCTAGCAAACTTTTTGTATCATTGCCCCATGCATATGGGACATATTGAGCATGGTGATCAGATCATTATATGAATAAACATAACAGTCTAAATAATGTACCAGTAAGCCGTTTTCGCAGACCACCATGAGAATTTCGGGGAGGGGGGGGGCTGAAGCCCCCAAAGCCCCCCCCCCCGGCTACATGCCTGATTGGAGGCAAGCATCAGAGAATAAAGAAACTTGTGCCAAAATGTCTGCAAAAGGCAATGTGCACTGTGTCAACTATACCAAATTTATGTAGAACACTTACATCATTTTTCTCCCACATTATGAAATATACAATATTATAATAATATAAAATAATCAAGTTATTATATCCAAGTATTATTTATTTACAGTATTTATATTCCGCCCTTCTCACGCCGAAGGGGACTCAGGGCGGATCACAGAACACATATAAGGCAAACATTCAATGCCATTATAGACTGACAACTCTACACAGAGGTATATATCAGCTTTCCCATATTTGGCATCTTGGAGGATTGGGCTTAGATCCGGCCATGGGGGGAGTTGCTGTTGCTCCATCATTCCTGCCGAAGAGCTTTGTTTGTATCGCCTTTGATTGAATCGCCTCATTTTTCTGGCATTTCCATATGGGTGCCTGAAATACCTCCCTGCTTTAAGTGCTACCTCTTTATCTACTTGCATTTGCTTTCGAACTGCTAGGTAGGCAGAAGCTGGAATAAAGATTAGGAGCTCACCCTGACCCAGGCTTCAAGCTGCCAACCTTCTGACTGGCAAGATTTATTGTAGCCGGTGGTTAACCTGCTGTGCTAAAGCCCATCCATGTTATATCAGTTTCCAGAAATTAAAGAAGGAGTAGCCTAGCCTTCCATCCTATGGTGGCACTACTTTGGGATATTGAACTATTGCCTCTGCTTGTGCCACAGCAACTGAGACTCAGAACTCTATCACTCCGCTGACGATCTGCCTCCTCTGTACAATTAGCCCACCCACTGATATTGACAAGCAAAACCCATCAATAACTTGGAACCCTACAACCTTCCCATCATCTTTCTTGTATGGTGGGTCCATTCCTCTCCCACTCTTCTCACTCTACTTTTCTATGCCCAAGCTGCCTGTTTTGTGACTATCTGATATTTTACAACTATATCTGCATATTTTTTGTTAGCCATTGTTGCAACTGCAAAATTGCTATATATATATATATATATATATATATATATATATATATTTAAAATATAGAGCAGTGGTGGTGCATGAAGACGGGTTTATGAGACTATACAGAAGTATGATTGTGGGACCATTCATTGTTGATTCAACACATTGATTGATTTAACTCCTGCCCTGTTTACCTGTCCGAACGTATTCTCCCCTATGAATCATCTAGATTGTTAAGATCGTCTGGAGGGGCCCTGCTCTCAGTCCCACCGGCCTCACAGGTGCGTCTGGTGGGGACGAGGGACAGGGCCTTCTTGGTGGTGGCCCCTTGGCTCTGGAACTCTCTCCCACTGGAGATCAGAACTGCCTCTTCCATCTTGACGTTCAGAAAACAGGTGAAAACTTGGCTATGGAGATTGGCTTTCGACGAGTGAGTCAATATTCTGTTATATGGATGGACGATGATGAATGACGAACAACAAATTTACTGTGACGACTGACCATTGTAATTATGTGATTGCATTTTGCTATTTTAACGTTTTAGTGTAATATGTAATATGATGTTTTTAATGACTGTTTTTGATATTACTGTTGGAAACCGGCCCGAGTCCCTCGACAGAGGAGAGAAGACCGGTATACAAAATAAATAAATTGTGTGATTAAAGAGAGATGTGATATTGAAGGTGTTCATACAATATCCGCTATCTATGATAGTGTGATCGCCATGGAATAACAACTTTATTACAAATCATTGCCTGCAATCATTGCTGTAGCTCTTCTACCCCTGGATGTTTAATAGAAGCAAATCTAGCCAGGAAGCAGAAGTACTAAAGCATAGGAGGTGACTCCAGCATAGCCTTTGCAAATAAAGTAAAAACTAGCATTGATAGCATATATGTCTCTATAGATACATTAAAATCAAAGACAAATGATATCTTATATATAGCCAATGTTATTGTTAACAGAGTTCAAGTGAATGCTGCTGTTCTGTGTATGTACTTAGTCATTTATGGTCCTTCTCTAGTGAATGTTCCCCTCTGGCTTAAGTGGACTCTGCTTGACTTACAAATGAGGTGCTGCTTAGGTTCCAAATTAGACAGATGTGGAATTGTTTCTATCCTACTGAGGAATGTAATTCTGTTCTCCAAGCTGTGCACATGTTACTCCCTTGTCTTACATCAACGAAAGTTGGAGCACAGGGGAATCTTATTTGACAAGATTTAGAATGTGAGGCAGACCTGAAACAAGCTGTGCAGATAAACATCTTGTACATTGCATTTAGTGAAGTGTAAAACAAGTGAATGAAGCCCCAACAGCTCACTGAGCATTACCAACTTTGCTCAGGAATTTGTTAGGAGCAAAAATGAAGGAGTATTGTATTTGCGTCCTGTATTTGTGTATTCCTGCATGGCAAGAAGTTGGACCGGATGGTCCTTGTGATTTCTTCAAACTCTACGAATCTAGGCTTCTATAAGAGAGACTGGGATTTCCTTTGATGACCACTATGGGATTGGAACTCACATTATTACTTGCAAAAGGCCATTCTGTGTTGTAGAGTGGGAAGAATCAAATGTATCAGCACTGAAAACCTTAGAAGAAACATCTCAGGTGTAGGAGTGCTATAGCAATATTTTAGCATATTCTGTTTCATATACGGTAATTACTAGGCATGGATAGAGTTGCTCAGATAACTCGTTGCTCATAATAATTTCATTTAAATTACCTTTTTGAAGTGATATCGAAGCTTTTTAAAAAACCGGAAGTCCCTTTGCCCTTCCTAAGCTTTTTCCGCCATTTTTGTTACGACTCAGGAAGTGAGTTGGAAATGATTCAGCTTTTTCCCGCTTCTTGTCTGCGGCCTTGGCTCAAGCCAGAGAAGCCAGTTTAAACCAGGGAAGGAAGGAATTTCCTGACTTTGGCTCAAGCCAGAGAAGCCAGTTTTAAAGCCAGAGAAACCAGTTTTAAACCAGAGAAGGAAGAAATTTCCTCCGCTTTCTTTTCCCTGTTTCTGGGCCCTGGCCTCGGCTCCAGCCAGAGAAGCCAGTTTTAAACCAGAGAAGGAAGGAATTTCCTCCACTTGCTTTTCCCTGCGTCTGGAGTAAAACAGCTACTTTCAAAGTAAAGGCCACCCAATGAAACAGGAAATAACACTTTCAAACCATTAATGAAAAGATTCGGAAGTCTCAAAAGTTTCAAAAATTTAGATTTTTTTTCTGTGAAAATCGGAATTGACTTTTGAATTGAACCAGCCGAAACGAGTTTTGAACCCTTTTTTTTTTTGGATCAACCAAGCCTAGTAATTACACTAACAAATAATTTAAGTCCAACAGCCTCTGGATATATATGTTGCACTTAATCTGCAATGCTGTTATTCTGCTGCTAGCTGTAAAAGGGAAAATAATTTGTTTCAAATATATGTTGGGACTAGAAATAGTTAAATTTCAAACCACAGGACAGATTTGAAGGGGTTTTTTTTCCTAATCATGTTATTGCTTTCAATTCATTTTGTGTACAAAAATGCATTTTAGCAATCAATAGAGCCAGTGTCTAATCTACTTAACAAAAAAATGAAAGTTGGTACTCTGAGGTTGTGTGCCTTTGATTAGTTTTGTGGAGTGCAAAGAGCTTATTACCAGTGCAGCAGACCTGATCTTTTGTCAAAAACTCAGTAATGTACAAATAGAATGAAGGGAGTAGTCTTAGTACAAGAGGAAACGTGTATTTGCTTCTTTCAAAATAAAGAACAAGCCATACACTTCAGTACTATAAAATAATGCATGCTATCCAGAGAACACTGATGTATTTTTTTAATGAGATGTTCTTGACATGGGTATGGTAAGCCTTGCATTTCTTTTCTTCTTTTAAAAGCCTACAGTGACACTTATGGAAATGCATGGTATAATAAGCACTTGTTTTTTCATGTGCCAAAAGTTTACAAGTTCTAAAATCTTTCAAAGGAGGGGATACATGGTGGAAGCGTTCTAGTAGATGATCACAGATGTGTACAGCCATCTTTCCACATTTGTGGTTTTGACTTTGATGGATTTGATCATTCATGGAGTCTCTCGAGGAATCTCTAGGTCCTCCAGTGTGATTATGGTCACCTTGCTCCAGTCATACAGCAGGGACCAAAGAATTTCTAGAGAGAATGCCTGTGTACGAATCTCTAGGTCCTCCAATTCAATTATGTGGCCCGCTTCCTGTGTAAATCAGCCATTGTGTAATGATGGAAGATTTAGAAATCCCTAGAGTTGTGCTAAAAAATAGCGTTTTAGTTAATTGTTTTTCACTTTCACGGGGGTCCTGTGCCCCTAACGCCAGAGGTTGTGGAACGATGATTGTAAACACCACACTGTATACAACATGTATGAGCAACTGTGAAACCAATTTCTCCAGTAACTTAGTCCCATATACTTGGGCTGAATCCTAAAGCAATGAGAGAAATTCTGCTTAATATTTCTTTTGAAAAGATATGCCGCATGACCTCTAGAAGCTTTGAGTTTCTTCAATCTATTTTTTATATTAACTATTATCAGAGGAAGAAAGAATAATACTTGGAGTTACTTAGAGTCCAGATATAAAACTAGGAGGAAATTAATTACTATCTTTACGCATTAGTGTAAACTTGGAACTTGCCTTTCTTATGTGACAATATCTGCTCCACCAAAAAAGACAGGTCATATTACTGTACTAATTTTCATTACGTTTTACTAGAAAGAAGTGTCCCCTAGTGCATCTTACCACAAATACTTGCAAATGTCATTTTAGTAATTGAGTAGCGCCACCAAAGACAAGCCCTTAGATTGAGATATTAAGCTTTTCAATAAAAGATAGTAATGAAAAATTATTCTAATTTATACATGCGGGTCAGGGATCAATATTCTAAGAATTATTAATAAACCGAATTTTGCAAGCCTAATCTAAACTGTGGGTTAGCTAAATCCAGGCTTTTATCATAGAGTTGTTTCCAGATTTCCTTTGCTATCAGAATGAGCTTTGAACTGAAGATCCAATAATCGGTGTTTGAAATTCTGAAAGAATTATTTTCAAAGAACCCTGAGAATATTTCCTTATGGATATTGAAGAGAGTTGAAGGCTATATATTTCATTTTGGAATCTAAGCTTGTTTATTCTTGAATGGCCAGACTATTTTTCATTTCTGCTTTAACACTGTTCCAAATTAAGATTTTGGTTTGTATCCTGTATCTCTTGGCCACCTCTTCCCCATGTATAAGACCTAGATTTCAGTCTGTATTCCCTATATTTTAATTGTTCATATGTATTAATTGTTCTGAATAAAGAACTCAGAATGTAAGAGTTATTTCTGAGTCCCTTTGGGGAGAGAGGGCAGATTATAAATAACGTATTATTATTATTATTATTATTATTATTATTATTCCTTCACCTTTCAGTCCAGTTTCATAGTGATGTTTGTCTATATGTTCATGGGGTACCTAAACAGTAAACTGAGAGAATATTTTTCCCATTCCTCTTGCAGAAGAACTAAAAGGCACTAAAATGTTGAACCATTATCCAGACACAAAAGCTAGCAGCATAGCCTATCACTGCGAGGTGAATATGGAAGACATTAAACAAACAATATTGTATGTATTTAGTGGAATCGGAATGTATATAGTATTAAGAAGAGGCAAAGGGGAAGAAAAGTTGTAAATTTATGATGTTTTTAAAGTAGTGGTTAGTGTTTTTCCTACACTGACCATATGAGTTTTAAGTTAGATGATACAAAATACTGTATTCCTGGACATCTTTATGAGATCTTCTCTCAAGAGGGAGGAGACACAGACTTGTTTTTATGTGGATTTCAATTTTATATGATCAATGGAGAGTTCAGTAAAAACAAAAAAACCCTTTTAAAGACACCTTCTGATCTTAAAGATTAACAACATCCATATATCAAAAAAGTATCCAAATAATTGTGGCCATTTCTATGTAGTTGTACAAAGTATATTGGGTAGCGTATTTGTTTTAGTGTGATTCTCCTCTTTTGTAATATAACAATGATTCCCATATAAATGTAGACATGGGGAAAAGACCTCTGACGCTAGTGTAATACAACAAAGTAAGACCAAAGTAAGATGCTGCCTAGATGAAGAAATTGCTCAACAGTGTTTAACACCAGAAAGTCTATGATGAGAGAAAGGGTACAGATTGAATCTGAAATACTTGGGCCAAAAGCAGTTTGGATTTGTAAACAACTGTATTTGTGTATACATACAGAAAAAGATATCTTGGTGATAGGACCCAAATCTAGATTTGAAATTTATTTATGTTTCATAATCACCAGGAAGGTAATTACACAATATTTTAAAATAATTTTGAACATGAAAAAGTTTGTATACATTGACAGCCAATGGCGTCGACCTCAAAAATGTAGAAGAATACATCTACCTTGAAAGGTTGTAAACATCAAATAATGAACTAAAGCCAGAGTTGAACCGATGCAGGAAAGCAGGATGTGCCGTTTGCAATTCTGTTTAAGCCGCTACAGACTCAATTGGAAGTACATTTCTACGAGCTCAATTGATTGACTTGAATGTTCTAGCTGCCCTATGCTGTGGTGCAGAGACATGGACAATGACGAAGGCTCTCTCACACATGCCTGCCTTGAATGCCTCTTTGAACACAGAGAGAACACGGACTGCACAATGAGGATGTTCAAAAAATATCAAATGTGAAAGATCCTCTACGCCAGGTTGCCCAACTCAAACATTGCTTTGCAGGCCACGTGATGCACAGAACAGATGGGTGCTGGAGCAATGCCAGGGCTACATAGTACCCGAGAGGATGGATGGGACTTCTTGGTTGTCCTCCCACTTGATGGTCTGATTCATTCCATAAGGCATATAATGTGAGAGTCGAACATGGTCATACAATGGTATAATGGTCAACTCATGCTCAAAATAGATACGAATGGGGTCGATTAGAGAAAATGTTATTTGCATGAAAGCTGAGAAACGGATCCTCTAAGTGACTAAGAAGTGCATACATTGAACCATCAGAAAGCAAAGATGTCGCTATCTCATCTACTAATACTTGGAATCATTTGGATTTCGGATAAGAGATGCTCAATTTATAATTATATCAAAATTAGGCAATAATTTTAATGGAGCTGGGCCACCTTCTCTGTATTTTAGATCAATCTGTGGAGCCAAAGTCATAGAATTTGCAATCAGTTTTTGGTCATAATACCAGAATGTAGAATCCCTCGACTCAGCCTTCATATAGGGCCACTTCCATGATCCCATATGAACAAAATAGATAAACCAATATCCAAAAATAACCTATATGTTTAATTATGTGATTAAGAGTCTAAATCCTCATCATTCTTTATCCTCCAACTAATAGGAAAATACCATGGTGCAAAATGGAGAATTAGGAAGAGGTAAGTGAAGTTCCACAGGCATACTCAGCCTGTTTGTATAAGCCCTAAGGAGTTGTTTTGCTTCTAGTCTTAATAAAATGACATGAAACAACAAAGAAGATCAGAGAATGGTTGGTGAGGCAGGAACAAAATAATGGAGGTCATTCTCCTTTTTGAAGCTGGGTAAGTGCTCCTGTGCCGGAGCAGTGCAGCTGCACAAAGAGAGCTTTTAAAACCATTTTGAAAAGAAGATTAAAAGTTCAGAAAATGGGATGGAGGAATTTATCTCTGGTCAGCATTCTATGTAGTGGACAATCCTCAATAGGATATAAAAACTACAGCTCAGATGCAGAACTAGCAATTCATCTGAATTGTGCTCTGATTCATGAGCTAGCATCCTATAGACCTAAGTTTGGTCTCGTCCAACTGGATTTTCTGTTAGTTCCAAATCAGATTTTTAAAAATATAAGCATAATCTTGTCAAGGAAAATTTTAAGTATGTTGTGTCTGTATATAAAATTCTGAGTACAAATCCTCTTCATCACACACTGTCTCCTGCAGTTAAAAAAAGAAAGAGGGATTACCAAGACATCCCATCTGTATTTGGGTCAGAAATATAGCCCAGAGGTATTTGTATGATAGATGCATTAGACTGCATTAGTGACTTAGCTATCATAATAGCACAATATGCCATCATGTGATGGCTGGGCTTCAAACACTTTAATATGGATAAGCCCTAAAAATGTCAATAACAACAACAACAACAACAAAAGGCTACCATTCTTCTGCTGGTTTTGCTCCTTAAAGTCTCAAATGTAAACTTCGCATAAGTGCCTGTATTGATTCAAAGAAGTAAAACATTATAGAACTCATAGTATGTGCTATAGTTTTCTTCCCTTTTAATAAATGTGACAAGGTATATAATAAATGTGTTGATTGAATATTTCTACTGACTCTTCTGATAGTTTAGCTTTTGCCACGTTTTCTTTTGTTTGTGATGGGGGGGGGGAAGTATTTGATACAATATTTTAGAATGTTAACCAAATGCAAAAATTGCTAATAGGTTTACAAAACATGGCAAAAGCTAATAGGTTTACAAAGGCTGAGTACTTCTTTCTAAGGGTTTTCACCTCTTTTTTTACATGAATGTACAATTTACATTGGCACCAAGAGAATATAAAATAGAAGACTTTTGTGTACATTGTGTTTATGTGCACATGCATTGATCTGTATGCATGTCTTTATAGATGTGAACATTGTACCAAAAGACCACCGGTAAAAATCCTTGTCTTTGGATTTCATAAAACCAAAGCTTTAGAGCCTTTGATCCTCCTTTTTTTCTCTGACCTCTTCTCAGATCTTAAAAATTATAAATTCCAGATTACACCTCTGCAATTTTCTTTCCTGGGATGATGAAAGGATTTGAGAATTATGGCAATAATACAAAGAATCCTTTTGGAGAATAATTAGTGAAGCTAGTTTGAGACTAGCCTCTCATATTCTTTGTCTCCCCTCTCCTCCAGTATTTGTGTGTATGTGTGTATTGTGTGTCCGCTTGCACGCATATAGTGTATAGTGTTCATCAAGTATGGCACAGATGCCTGTCTTGTTTCTGAGCGTGATATTATATATTTGGATACCCTGCTTCTTGGGGTCAGGATGGCTGCTCCTGTTTAATATGTCCTTAGCTCTGTGTGGTGGATTAGCATTTCATCAGGATGGATTAAGATTGAATTGACATTGACGCTCTCTTACCATCCCCCATCTCCTCCCTCCTCCTGCTGAAGCTTTTTGCCAAGAGAGAAGGGTGGTATAATTTTAAAGAAATCCCATGATATGCATAGGAAACATACAAAAAATAAGCATGTG
The DNA here is from genome assembly GCF_037176765.1 of Anolis sagrei. Taxonomy (NCBI): domain Eukaryota; kingdom Metazoa; phylum Chordata; class Lepidosauria; order Squamata; family Anolidae; genus Anolis; species Anolis sagrei. The sequence continues at coordinate 197,309,284 of NC_090023.1, forward strand.
GTAGCTGTGATCTGAAGAGGGATTTATATCTAAGGTGGGCTGGTGCACTAGGTTGCATCAGTCTAAAATGGTGTCACATGGAACAAAAGCTTTAGGGGTTTTATTTAGCCTTTAATCCTCACACACTGTATGACTAGTTGTCCATGTGAGCAAGCCATCCCAGGCAGGAAGGGATAAACCATCTGGATTAAGTACAGCAGCCCTTTTCCGTGTCTGAATTGTGCAGAAAAGACCGTTTCCATTCTACTGTTTTTAGAGCAGACTGAGTTACTGTTTGGTATTTTCTGTGTTTTGCCTGCTAAAGTTTCAAAGAATTAATAATTCAAGCAGCACTTGGAAACACTAAACCACCTGTTGGACTGTCTCCTGGAGCCACAGAAGGATTCGGTACAGTGTGTTTTTGTTTTATACGTGTAACCGAAGATTTGACGAGAGCTTCCTTTTTCGTACTTAAGCTGAATATTGACGGGGTTCCAATGCCAATTCCAAGCAAACATATTGGCCGCTCTCAGAGCTGGGATGCTGCAGGATGGTATGAAGGCAACTGGGAAAATGAAAATCCATTTGACTATCAGAGACCTCCAGGGAGAAGGAATTCTCTAACCTATGGTGGCGAGGGAGCTTGGTACGAGCAGCCAACACATAGACCACATGATATCATCTTACAGGGAGGTGCTGAAATGAAACAAGAGCCATATCCCTACCAGGAGCCGGTTTTTAGCCAAGGTCCGTTGCGGAAAAGTTCTGTTCCTGACTTCGTTTATTATGACAGGCAGCCTGCGATGTCTTCACGAACTTCCTTGCCACCTCAGGATTATTACAGTGATCCATCCTTAGCGGCTAGATCACCTAAAGATCAACGCTACTATAGAGACCACATGATTAACAGACCATTATCGAATTATGGCATGCCTGGTGCCAGGTTGGCTTGGGATCAGATGCAAGTACGGTCACCTGGCCAACACGAAGCAAATCGCTTGTATAGGGATCCTATGACTAAAATGATGCCCGAGGCACAGAGGATTCGAAACAGAGATCCTTCGCCAGCCAGGTATGGTGCTGAAACTCCCACACCTAGATATGGCACAGAACCTTCACCCTTTCCTCACCGGCCAGTTTATAATGACACAATGGAGAGATCTATGGATTCAGCTGGCAGCAGGCAAATTGCTCCAACATGTTTGGTAGTCGACCCAAATTCAGCTCCTGCGCCTGATGGAAGTGTTGTTCTCCCTGGCACTCCAGTAAACCGTGGCTATGGACCAGTCAGAGAAAATGTCAGTGCAAAGGTTTCTTACGATGGCTATGAAACAGCCACTACTCCTTCTCATGCTCAGGTACCTGCACCTTTTCCAGGACAGGATATTAAAAGAAATGTGGATCCAGAATTTTTAGCACTTATGCGTTCTGAAGGAATATCCGAAAGCACACTCGGTGCCTTGCTGCAGCAAGGATTTGATTCTCCAGGCATGCTAGCTGTGATGGAGGAGAACGATATAAAATCAGTTGCTCCGAATCTTGGGCAGGCAAGGGTGCTCGCTCGAATTGCGCATACGTACAAAACCGAAATCCAGTTGCAGAGGCAGGATAGGAAGAACACCATGATCCGTCCAAGACACAGATCAAACAGCTTTAGTCACCGAGGTGAATTGCTCCAGAGTGAGTATGGGATGCTTCCTGCCACCAGTCCAATGGCTGATGGTGCAGCAATGCATCAGCCACAACTCCATTCTATGCAACCAGTTTCTCCAAGAATTGCAGAATTAAGTCGCCGTCCTGCTAGTGCCCCGACACAACATCTTCTGGAAACTGCAACTTACCCTGCAACCGGCTTGACTCATCAAATTGCCCCTTTTGCTTCCAGTTCTGCCTATGGTGCTTCTAGCTCTGCCTATGGTGCTTCCAGTCCATGCAACCTGCAAGCCCGACAAACAACTGGCTATTCTTCTCCAGCAGGCATACCTATGAACGCACTACAGTCAAACCCACATCCAAGTCCCAAAACAGCATACTCAACCACGTACACTGTACCCATGGAGCTGATGAAGAGGGAAAGGAATCCACCGTTGTCCCCAATGCACAGTCCTCATAACAGTCCTCAACTCCTTCGAAAGCAAGGATCCCAAATGGAACCCAACCTGGCACCAGCAGGACCGGGTTTTCCGATGCAGCATTCTCCGTATCAGAAAGTTACAAGACGCACAGGGCCACCAGTCATTGTCTCTACTATGGCATCACCGGAGCCAAGTAATTATTTTCAAATATATTACTCTGTAGCTTTCCTTAGGACTCTTGTATTTGTGTTGTTTAGAAAAAATATTCAGTGTTCTAATAACGTTAGAAACAAACTATTAAACAGATAGTTTCATAAATCAGCGTGAGGCAGTGTTAATCTACTCTCTATATAATAAATCATGCCAGCTCTGGGATTAACGGTGTGATTTTATTGAGGGTTGCTTTTAGAAATTCCTGTTGGCAGCAAATATGCCAAAACCATTGTTCCACGATGAATTGTGGATTTTTGGGCGGGGGTGTGTGTGTGCAAGAAACAGAAGATTAGATACTATACACTTTCTAGGCAATTAATCTGAAGGATTTCATTTTTAGACTTACTTCTCCCAATTGTTATCAGCATACGTTTTTTTTCTTGGGGGAAAAAGTAAGTAATGATACAGTCTTATTAAATTGGCCAAAGTTTGTAGTGATTGTTTTTCTACTATTTTCTTTCTTTCTTTTTTCTTTCAATAGTTGGCTGTCCCAAATAAACTGAATTTTTGTTGCAAATAGGTGCATAGAAACAGTTAACACAACAATTCTACATTTATTGATAAAGCTAATCATTAACCATCGGAGTGATAAAAATGCTTTTCCCTGACTTCCCTTCTTCCTTGCTGCTTTTGCCCTGAATACATGAGTTGATAAGTTTTTGAAGTTGACAATATTAACCAAAGACCAAGTTCAAAAACTCATTTCGAATAATGGATATGGTCAAGAACAACATCACTTAAATAGTTGCAGTTTCCTTTATTAATAACTATATGAGCTGACATAACTCTTCTAGGCATAAGCTGGCAAATATTCCTCATGCTGCAGTGAATGTTATGTGCACTGTGTTGTGTAATAGTATATTTTATATTTGCCTACTTGGGAGTAAATCAATTGAATTGCATGGAACTTCCTGCTGAGCAAATAATTCTGTGCATGAGTTGCATGTCTCATTGAAAAACATAGACCAAGAAAACCAACTGAAACCTTTACCAAAGCTATCCATTTTATTTCAGAGTGAGTTCTATTTAAATACGCCCTTAACTTTCTTCTACTACTGTTTAATATATTTTGAATTATTCCTTGGTCTATGTGGCATCTTAGAGTATCTACTTTATAGTCATTATAAGTTTATATTGATGTTGTTTTACTCATCGCTTTGATTTGGTTTGTTTATTTCTCTGTCATATCATGGCATTGAATGTTTGCCATTTTTTGTTGGATACCGCCGTGAGTCCCTTCGGGAAGATAGGGCAATTAATAATAATAATAATAATAATAATAATAATAATAATAATAATAATAATATAGATAGGAAGAATCTCAATACGCAACAGCTGTATTAAATTATATTTATATTAAATGAGGAGGCGATTGATTTAAACTTTCAAAATTCAAATTTTGTGTCTTTTTGTTTTCAGCACTGATGGCTTTTTAGTTAGGTTTTTGGATCTCTGAAATAAGCACATATATATATTCATAAATTGTATCACTCGGGTGTTTCCATTAGCTCCAGTCAGGATGGTGAATGGCCGTGTATAAAGCAACGAATAGGGCAAAACATCTACTGGACATAAGACTGGAAAATACTGTCTTGTTTAGACCAGAACACTGTGTGTATAATATATATTAGAAACTAGATGAGATGGTATAAATTTTAAAAAAAACTTTTTCGAAAAAAAAATGATGCTTAAATTGAGAGATATGATGCTGTACTATCAAATTTTAAATCCTTATTATGCCAAAATAGAAACTTCCTGATTCTTTTTAAAATCATATTGGAAGAAACGGGGCTCATGGTTATAGTGGTTGCAACTGGCACTAACTGGATAGTTTTTTTAAAACATGCTCAGTATCTTTTTTGATACAAATCAAGAAATTCTTAGTTTTGAGCAACAAAATGCTTATTGAAAAAACAATATCTAGTGGCAGCCAATAACCCAACACTTCTTTCATTTGTTGTTTAGTGAGAATAAATCCCTAATTCAATGGCGGGGATAGAGTTAGAACAAGAAATAAACAGCCAATAAATACAGTTATACAATAACCAAAGCTTTTAAATGTTTGTATTTGAGTTTGGGCATTGAATGTCTGCCTTTTTTGTGTGTAAACCGCTCTGAGTACCCTTGGGGAGAGAGGGTAGTCTATAAAGAATAATAATAATAATTTTTATTATCATCATCATCATCATTAACATCTTCTAATAATTGTGAACACTGAAAATTTCATATATTCGCAGGTCAGAGAGAAATATTGGCTCTTAAAATGCTGGAAATTGTTTGAATGACTTGGGGGGGGGGGGGGGCGTCCTGATCACAAATGCCTCGGAATAGAGATTATCTGTGTATTGTTTCCATGATGCTTGAAAATATCTATATTTACTTTTTACTCTTTCATCGTTCTCCTTTAATTGAATATTTGGGAGAGAAGGTGGCTTCCTTTTTTCCACTGGTAGTCTAACGTAAGACAATACCAACTGCAATGTTGAGATGCAGAGCAGCTCCCTTCTTGAGTCAAACGTTCTTTCTCTACAACCAATTCATTTGCATGAGGATGACATTTGTTGCTCCAGTAATTTCATCTGATAATGGCCAGCTTGCAAAGCGGATCTGAAAACATATTCCTTAATTATGTGTTGCTAAGCAACGAGAGGGTTTGGTCATAATCACAGGAAGATTATCTTTCTATTGAAGTCACTGAAAGGGTTTGGCTGAAGTAGGACCTTCAGCTAAAATTTGTCTGTATTCTTGTCTCTCTTCCCCCACCCCACTCCCCCACCCCGGTTTTTATCCCCGTCCAAAACAACAGAGGAAAGTATTTTTCCCATTGTCTTAAAATGCATATTTAACTACGAGTCAAGGTAGGATCCAAATGTGAGCGAAATGAGAGTTCCAATATAACTGAATTAGGTAAAAATGTATGTCTTTATGCAAATCCATTCATAGCCACCATACTTTAACAATAAATTGATGCCCATGCATTATAACCTCAAGTTTAAAAATAGTAAATGGGATATATTTGTTGTGCCAAAGTGTCCAAAGTAGAATATCCATACTTTTTATTTTCTAGTAGCAGGGAGACATGCACAGCACTTGAATATCTTTTGGTATAACTTTAAAAGTGGGGAAAGAAGTTAATTGAAAAACACTAATCCTAAACACATTCCCTATACTCACTAAATTCACAAGAGACTCCTTCTGTATCAATATGGGTAAGATTGCATTGTTAATCCATTTTGATACGTGCTTGTAGTTGCCCATTAAATTTCAGTCATTTTGACTGACTGCATTGTTCGCACATAAAGCATTATTTTTATCGTGTGCAAATTTATGATATATACACTCCAGCATATATTTTATGGTGGGTACAATTTTAATGTTGATTTTAAAGAGCATTTTTATGGGTAGTGTAGATTTTGTTTAAACTGCAAATCCAACTTAGCAGAGAGTAAAGCTGACTTAATAATGTCAGTGACTTTGATGAGAGTAGATCACATTGTACTGGTTGGGTCCAAAACTTATTGTAATTTTATATTGCTAATGTATTCATATGCTTTTGTGTACTTATGATATTGTTGTTTGTTGCTTGTGTTTTTGGTTTTATTTTGCTGTAATTTGTTGCTTGGGCTTGGCCTCATGTAAGCCACCCCGAGTCCCCGTTGGGGGAGATAGTGGCAGAGTATAAATAAAGTAAAAAAGAAAGAAATAACTTCTACCCATATGCAGTAGTGTTTGAAAGTCATCACAGGATCCCACTAGAGAGAGTGATGGAGAAGTGGTATGTGTGTTTCCTTCCATAGACCCACCAATGCAACTTTTTGCATTGTCCAGGAGCAATTGTTTTCTTTCTAGAGCAGATTTGTTTTTGAAGGTCTGGAGGTGACAGGAAAGTAGCAAATAAATAAAAATATACCCCCTTCCCAAATTTAGTGAGTAGTTTTTACATTTAGGATGTTTGCAACTTACAGATGTTTTGATGGCAATGACAGCCAAGCATTAATGGTATTTATTTAAGGGAAGAAAAGTTGTAACAGTAGTATTTGCAATACACTTTGATGTGAACAACCTATACACACACACACACATGTAACACACACACATGCATGAAGAAAAAACAAGGAATTTGTACTAAGGACCTCAGCAGATGGGGCTTTTTCCCTGTCCTAGGACACAGCTGAGATGCAACCAGAATGGAGCCTACCAGAGCCCATCACATGACATGGAGCTACTTCCGGTGGGATTCTGTCCTGGCTCCGTTCTAGCTGTGTCTTGGTAGCATGTTGAGAGGCTACCTTGGGAATATGGGTAACTACCCGTGTAGTCATTGGCTAAGCCGGGGACAGCGCAGGGTGAAGTCAAAGGTAGATGGAAAGTACTGTAGGATGATAAGGGGGTGATTCAAGGCGCTGGTCAAATGGTTTCCCCTACTGCCCCATGTATTCATCCCACTGCCCCATGGAGTTCCCCACTGTCCTAAATTATAACATAGGGAGTCAATAAATTGAAAGGAGGTAAGGAAGAAACCAAGGTAATGAAGGTTGAATGTGAGCAATACTACATATTTCACAATATGAATTGAACCTCCTTAAATTAAGTCCCAGAGAGGAGCCGAGTCCACATTTTTCATATGTTCATGTTTTTCATTTCATTGTTTGGACCATTTTTTCACCTTATAGATACATGGTTGGAACCAAACTGAAAATATTCATAATAAAAGTTTTGTAAATGGATGTAGAGAACATACTGAAATTTTCTCACTAAAATACCCATTGAGTTAATTTTTAAAGCAAAAAATGTTTAAAAAAATACACTAAAATTACACTAAATTGTTCTGAAATAGGAGTAGAATTTTTTCAAAACACATACCACTCTGCAAGGAGAATTTTCTTTTTATTCTTCATTCCTATGTGAAAGAACAGAATAGGGGAAGATTGGCATCCCTACTGTTGAGTCCTTTTAATTGTCTGGCTTCAAATATGGTCAGTTTTGTTGTGTTTTCAAATTCTTGTTCAAGTGGTTTGTTCAGTGGTTCTGAGAACTTGTGTAACACAATTATTGCAGATTTATAAATCTGACTAGTGTGAATCTCTTCTCTGATATGAACGCCATACAAGACCATGGGGATGCCACTCAGTCAGTCTCATTTCCTGCGTTGCATTTTGCAATACGGAGGATTATTGTGCTAACCTCCAATTACTATTAAAGCATACTAAATGTACATGGATTTCTCATTAGGATGAATATAAATGTTAAATTTTAGAAGCAATGGTGTTATATTGGTACTGTGTGTTGCTTTTATAAGTTGCCTGAAGTCAGACTACTGAAAAGAATGTAACAAATAGGGTTAAAGACTGAAAATAAATTGCCATTGCTTGAACATGGCCCCACACCTACTAGTTTCCTATTTTACAAAACACTGCCTTAACTTGCCAATTAATTCATTCCCCAGTACTGGAGTAGACAGTTACTATGCTTTATCCACAAAAAATGATATTCTAATGAGGTGGAAAAGCAATGTATTTCAAATACTTTACAAAATGAGTGTAGGAATAATTTGGTACAGTTTAATTTAGTGACTCAAATTGGGAAAGGAAAGAGTAAGGCAGAGATCTTTTTTGTTATCCATAATGGGAGAGGCCAATATTATAAGAATGCTGAACACAAAAAAGGGAGACAGGCTTTAGTTGGCCTCATTATTTCTGAACATTGTTAGAGCATTCTCTAGAAAGCAAACAACTGGGTCTCTTTTCATTTTTTATAAATCTGCCAAACCTCTTATTGTTCCCAACATTTCCCTGGAAATGTAAAGGAAGGAATGGGACTGCAATTTGTTGCTAACTTTTAGTAACCAATTAGAACTAGACTAAGGAACGCCCCCCCCCCCCCGGTGGCACAATGGGTTAAAGAGCTGACCTGCTGAACTGAAAGGTCACAGGTTCGAATCTGGGGAGTGGCGTGAGTTCCCACTATTAGCCCCAGCTTCTGCCAACCTAGCAGTTTGAAAGCATACAAATGTGAGTAAATCAATAGGTGCTGCTCCGGTGGAAAGGTAACAGCTAGGGTTACCTTCCAGTTCGAAACCTAGCCAACCTAGCAATTCGAAAACATGCAATTGTGAGTAAATCAATAGGTGCTGCTCTGGTGGGAAGGTAACAGCGCTCAATGAAGTCATGCTGGCCACATGACCTTGGAGGTGTCTCGGGACAATGTCGGCTTAGAAATGGAGATGGGCACCAACCCCCAGAGTTGGACACGACTGGACTTAATGTCACGGGAAAACCTTTACCTAGAGTTAGGCGTAGTCACTGTTTTCCCAAGTTGAGCTCTTCTTTTATAACTTGTGTGAACTTCTGTATTCTTTCTCTTTATATTAAGATCACTGTTACATGCAACAATACAGTGCAGAAGAGACCCAAAAGAGAGATTGACTTTTTGCTATTGATTCAGTCTCAGTCTTACCAATAGGAAGATCCCAGTGAAAACTATCCATTTTTGTTTATTTGTTTCTAGAGCTGTCAATTAGTAAGAGCCAATTGGATATTGAAAATTATTATTTCCAAGAATATTATTTATTTATTTACTACATACTTCCTCAGCCCACAGGCGACTCAAGGTGGTTTACAGAGGCAAAAATCAATGCCCAGCAACATCATAAAACATTTAAAACATTAACATAAAAATACAATCATAACAAGGTCAATAAAACATAGATTATCAACGTCTCCTAGTTAAAATCAAGGTCCAATCTCATCCAGTCGTTCCATATTCCTATGTCTGTTACACTGCCTTTCCAAACGCTTGCTCAAACAGCCATATTTTTGTATCACAGAACTTGATACATTGAGTCCCATTGTTAATTCTATTTGAGATTAGTTTGGAGGAATACAGTGTGGGCATATCAGATTAAAATAGTTCATTCATGAGCCTAGTTGAGATACCATGGAATTTGGGCTGTGATAAGAAAAAGTTTGTTACTTGCAAGCTGGGAGAGTCATTTCCGAATTCTCTGCTCCCAATCCTGAAACTCTGTAACATCAGTAATAAAGACTGGCTGAATACTGATTCCTTTGCCAAGTAATTCTCTCTGAAAATGTAAAAGATTAACCTTGGTAACCCAGCAATGACAACCATTTTAAATGCCTTTCATACCTACCTCTGTTTCAAGCTTTGGTTAGAAAAACAGTTGGAAACCATGAAAAACTGAAAGTGTCGTGAATTTAGATTTAGAAATAATCTCTTTCAGCTCACGATGAAGTTATTTGAGGCTCATGATACAGTTACATTAGTTAGCAATCTCACTAAAAGGCTGTAAATATATAATCTACATAAGCCACAGGTCTTGAATTGTTACTTTTTATAGTAACAGTTTTCAATCATCATTACTGACCGCATTGACTGGCACATTCAGAGTGTTGTATCTCAAAAAATAACTGTTTCACACTTGGCTCTAGTTATGTTAAGAAGTTCCTTCCATAGTTTACTAGATGTGTAGACAAGGGAATGCCGCCACAGATTGATCCATATTTGTGTTAGCCATCTACAGTTAAAACAAGTTACTGTCTTTCCAAGTTTATATGGGATATTAGGCTGGGGATTATGCAAAATAAATACAGAATCTGTTCTTTCCTCACATATGGATAAGCGAAACAGAGGAACAGAGGTAGCTGAAACTCAGGATCACACAATTTCTATGGGCAGCATAACCAAGACAAATGTTTGAAAGCAAGCTTCAGTCCCCGGTTTCAAATGAATGGAACGATAACTGTGGTTAATGTTGATCTTTGTTGGTAGCGATATAGTCAACCCTCTAGTTCACTGAAGTAAGGGGCTCAGAACCATGTGAACGTGAATTTTAATAAAAATAAAAATAGGAGAACACCTTTTTAGGTATCTCTAGGTTCTCCAGTTTGACACTTTTGCTTGAGGTTGACCATAGAATTGCACTGGGGGACCTTGAAAGACCATATGAATCCAACCTGCAAATAATGAAATCCACCGAAGTCAAACCTGCAAAGGTGGAAGACTGACTCTAGTACACAACTCAAATCTGTAATGAATTTACAAACACAGAAGAAGAGTTAACATTGAAGAAGGAAGAGTACCACAGTCCACATCCCAGTTCTAATCTCTTAACTATGGTTACGAAGCTGGCAGCATTATGTCTACCTTAAGCATGTAAATCTTACTTGATCTGCACATTGTCCTGACAAACTATAACCACTAACAGCTCAGTGTTAATCTGGGTATGGCTCATGCTTGCTAGATCCTAAAGTAGAAGAACGAGTAATGACAACACTGGTTTCAAGATAAAAGAATGATTTAATGCAGAAGGCTTTTTCCCACTTAAGGTGTCCAAATGCTGCTCATGCCATGAACAAAAAACATGCGCAATTTCATCTTGATAAATCATGGGCAATTTTAGAGTTAAACAGAATTGTCAACTCTTTGAATTATTTACTTCATCCTCCAGATGTAAAATGGTATCACAATTTTTGAATAAATATAGCTATATACAGTGCCTGTGTACATTTTGAGAACCTACTGTGTACATTTTGAGAACCTAGGGTGAGGAAGCATAACTTCCTTTTTTAAAATGGGCGCTATTCAGTCAGTTGAAGACGTAGCAGAGCGCTAGTGGACTCGTTCGAGAGGCTGGAGTATAATGGGGGACGTCACCTACCTAATTTGATCTTCAAAACTACGTAAAATAAAACTTTAGGTATGCGCCTACATTATAAAAAAAAAATCTGATTCATACAATGGGTTTTATTAAGTTTTGAAAAAGGAAGTTATGCTGCCTCACCCTGTATCTTTTGTTGCTGATATGGACCTTCCCCAGCTATGTAATTTTATCAGTGATACATGAGGATATAAAAAGGAAGTTGATGAAAGGTGATGAATTACACTGCTGATTTGTGATTAAGTTATAGAGGTTGGCTTCTCTCCTCTTTTGTTCTAAGCAGGAAGGCAGCTAAACATTAACCCCTGTTGTTCACAAACTTTCTATTAGCTCACATGTCATTTTATTGCTACCATGGCATGACAACTATCACCCTACAGCTTCGTGCACAAATTTGACCCCTCTCTCCATAAATGCATATTTAACTCATAGTTCAGTCTCATACATATGTACAGATAACAGTTACACAAAATAGTGTGAGAGATGGCCACATCTAAGAGGGTGCTATAAATTGTCATAAGTTAGTGGGTCTCTCTTGACCTCTTTTCAGGGCCCTGGAGTCAATGTAGTATGGAGGGCATAGAGAGGCCAAATACAACTCTTTGATGTTCTGCTCGTCAGCTTTCCATGTCTATCACTTTGCATTCTACCTTTAAAAGGTCCTAATAAGAAGTAGACTTCAAAACCTAAAAGGTTCTTTAAAAAGTCTGTACTATTTTATGAAGCTGCTTCATGTTAAAAATTGCCTAGTATTACTCGGTTTCCAGGCTGCCTTTTTGCTTTTGGTGAAAAAATGAGCCTACCAGGTAGACTTCCTCAGCCAAGAACATGTAGATTTTCTTAAGTTTTGCATAATTTATTTGAAGAGCAGTTTATTGTTTTGCAAGTCTGCAGGATTCTATTGAGTCTGAGTTGGATACCTTCAGCCAGGAACACATTGTGCATGTTCTCCACATGGCAATAGCAAATTTGTATATGTGTGATTATTTACACAGTACGTCAACCATGGTTCATACTTGGATGGGGAACCACCAACTAATGCTAGGAGCTATATTTCAGAAGAAGGAACTAGTACAACTACTTTTGAGTATTTCTTTTCTAAGAACCCTCTAAAATTAATGGGATAAGTCGACAGGTGACTTGAAGGCACAGACACATACACATCAGAGTAGATCTGTCATAAAGTAGTGCTCACAGTGTGTTGATCCCGGATGTTTACCTATTTATCTCTAATTGTAAGGTTCTTTATTTGAGCTCATAGCAAATTTGAATATGTTTCAGCAAATTGGTATGCTTAATTAATCAAAATTGAAGGGTTATAAAATAGTTTTGAGTGATTTGCCACATTTTTTTTAAATCAGAGTTTTTGCTATGCAAGGCCTGAAGTTGAAAAGATGAGACTGAAAACTAAATCCTGTTGGTGGGGTTCAGTATGTTCTCTCTTTCTGGGAAAACAAGTAATTCACTTGTGCAGCCAATATGGAGGTGATTTCAAAAATAAACAAATAACACGTCTCACAAATTTGTTCTGGATCTTAGAAATACAATTAATTAATTAAATGTATGTATGTAATAACAATCATCATCATCATCATCATCTTTATTTATACCCCGCCACCATCTCCCCACAGGGGCTCAGGGCAGCTAACATGAGGCCAAGCTCAACAATTACAATAAAACAAAATAAAACACATACAGCAGGAAATAACTCAAATAAAATAAAAACAATAAGAAATAACACAATAGGGTAAACACACGGTATGAAATAATATTTAAAAAGTTAAAATAAAAAAGTATGTATTCTTGGAAATGTTTGCCTTACTGTTATATTATTAATTTCGGACAGGTCAGATAACTTTGAAAACTGTAGCAATGTTTATGAGTAATATGAGACCCATACTGACTGAAGAAGAATTATCTAGGATTTCTAATATAGTCTTTTATGCTATAGCTGTCCCATGTGACTCTGGAAATAAACTTCATAAATCTTATAAAGTAGTTTTCATTATTGATTTTTATAAAATGTAGACTGACTAGGAATGATCTGAAGAGATGGTTGCAAAAGCATATGTTTGGGTGAGCTAGACAGAGCATCCTATAAAAAACTAGCCAAGTCTGTGACATGGCAAACACAATTGCAGTTCTGGTTCATTCGTCTATGCCAGATTACCTTTTCCATTGGATCTCATTGCTGTATCTTTACTTATTTATAGGAAGCAATATAACTCTTATAGAATGAAGGTCCTTCCCAAGCATAAGGAGTTTCTCTTTTCAACATACAGTAGTCTTGCTTATCCAATATAAATGGGCTGGCAGAACATTGGATAATAAGGGATTAAGGAAAAGTCTATTAAATGTCAAATTATATTATGATTATACAAATTAAGCACCAAAACATCATCTTTTACCACAAATTGAGAAAAAAATATTTATTTGGAGCATTTGTACCCCGTATTATCGACCTCCGAGGAGGGACTCAGGACGACTACCAACAGGCAACAATTCGATGCTAAAACAATAAAACACATCATAAAATACAATCAAATGCCTAAAAAATAAATATCAATATACATTAAAACAGTTTGCCAGGTTAAAAGCAGTTCAATACACAGTAAGGTTATGTAGTAATTACTGTATTTACGAATTTAGCGCCACAACAGACAAGGGTTCTTTTTTTCTCCCACCCTGGAATGTATATTTATTCCACAGGTAAATATGCACACCACTTCCCTCACCTGTGGATCCGGGCGGGAGGCAGACTGCATTGGATAATGCAGAATGTTGGATAAGTAAAGGTTGGATAAGCGAGATTCTACTGTATTAAAAAAAACATACAATGTAGTATGGAGGGCACAGAGAGGACAAATACAACTCTTTGATGTTCTGCTTGTCAGCTTTCCATGTCTATCACTTTGCATTTTACCTCTAAAAGGTCCTGATAAGAAGTAGACTTCAAAACCTAAAGGGTTCTTTAAAAAGTCTGTACTCTTCTAACATCTGTAATCTTCTAACAAAGTTTAGAAAGTCTTTTTGTCCAGAAGTCTAGTAGATGCAGCTGATCAATGTGGATTAGCATAAGACTCATATGGCTCTTCAGATGGTGTTGAAACGCAATTTCTGATATTCATCATTGGTTATCCTGGCTACGGATGGTGTGACTTTCAGTCCAATAACATCTGAAATCCTTACTGCTTTTTATAGATAGTACTTAGTAAGATGTGACAGTTTCCTTTATTTCAGTCTGTCATATTAGCGATGTGCAAATTACTCAATGGCATAGACCAGGGGTCCTCAAACTTTTTAAACAGAGGGCCAGGTCACAGTCCCTCAAACTGTTGGAAAGCCAGATTATAATTTGAAAAAAAACATGAATGAATTCCTATGCACACTGCACATATCTTATTTGTAGTGCAAAAAACACTTTAAAACAATACAGTAATTAAAATGAAGAACAATTTTAACAAATATAAACTTATTAGTATTTCAATGAGAAGGGTGGGCCTGCTTTTGGCTGATGAGATAGGATTGTTGTTGTTGTTGTTTTTGTTGTTGTGTGCTTTCAAGTCGTTTCAGACTTAGGTTGACCCTGAGCGAGGGCCGGGTAAATGACCTTGGAGAGCCGTATCCGGCCCCCGGGCCTTAGTTTGGAGATCCCTGGCATAGAAAATGCAATATTCCTACTAAGCAGAATAGCCATACGTTGACACAAGGAAACATACTGTTTTCATTCTAGATTTCCTTCTTGCTCTCTTTCCATCTGACAAAAGAAAAATCATGGAATGAGAGATTAGTGGCCCTGGCGTTAGTGTGTGACATGGTTAATCAACATTTTTCATACTTCCTCCTTACAACATTCTTCTTTGTAATCTTTGGTCTTCTCATCAAGCATTTACCACTACAGGTCATATCTTGTTCTGCTTTTCTGCCAAAATGAGGACATATTGCTAAGCATTTCTCATGCTAGTGAATTACTTCGTGACGGATGTGAAAGACATAAATATTGGAAGCTCCCATACCAAATCATTGGAACTCATCACACAATATTATCTAAATTGATTGACAGCTTCTACCCAGGGCTTCAGATAAATGATTAATGGTCAGAAATGAACTACTCATTCAAGAATGGTCAGTTGCTTGGTTAATTTCTATCTGGTCTCAAAGAGATTGTGGAACATAATTATCTTTAACTTTTATACACCTCTATACACAATATTAACTATGAATAATGTTTCCTTATACTTCAGAAGGCAAAATTCATACTGATGCTTTAGTGACAGTCAGTAATTTCTAACACTAAATGTTTTTACAATATTTAAAATGCTGGAGCATTTGTCAAATGGGAAAATAAGAGCTTTTTCATAAATAACTATGTAAAGTGCTCTGCCTTTAATAGCATCTTACATTTAACCACTGTGGTCTGTATTCATTCTTCGTTGTTGGAGGCAAAAAATTCAAGGAGTAGGAAAGGAATGGCCACTCCATTCTTCTGAATTTCTTTCCTACGATTTCCATGGGAACTCAATACAATAGAATAGAGTTGGTGTGGACTCTGACATATATGCCGAATCAGCCACTATTGATATAAGCTAGTTGAATAGAAGAAAATTGTAATTGTAATAGCTCTTACCTCACTATGCTACCCCTCTGTTCAATTTCCCTGCATGTCAGTCAGTGGTAAGGCAGCTAAGGGAAGATGAAAAGTGTAGCTCAGTTGAAGTCTGCTGAAGTTAGGATCTTTTAATGCAGTGGTTCTCAACCTTTCTAATACCACGACCCCTTAATACAGTTCCTCATGTTGTAATGACCCCCAACCATAAAATTATTTTCGTTGCTAGTTCATAACTGTAATGAATCGTAATGTAAATATTTGATATGGAGGATGTATTTTTATTCAATGGACCAAATTTGACAAAAAACCCGATACACCCAAATTTGAATACCGGTGGGGTTGGGTGGGATTTATTTTGTCATTTGGGAGCTGTTGTTGCTGTGATTTATTGTTCACCTAAAATCAAAGAGCATTCTGAACTCCATCAATGATGGAAATGAATCAAACTTGGCACAAAGAACTCCCATGACCAACAGAAAATGCTGGAAGGGTTTGGTGAGAATTGACCTTGAGTTTTGGAATTGTAGTTCACCTACATCCAGAGAGCACTGTGGACTCAGACAATGATGGATCTGGACCAAACTTGACACAGATAATCAATATGCCCAAATGTGAACACTGGTGGAGTTTGTGGAAAATATACCTTGACATTTGGAAGTTGTAGTTGCTGGGATTTATAGTTCATCTACAACCAAAGAGCATTTTGAACCCCACCAATGATAGAATTGGGCCAAACTTCCCACACAGAACTCCCATGAGCAACAGAAAATACTGTGTTTTCTGATGGTCTTTGGTTACCCTTGCAAATCCTTCCCCCAGGGGTCCCAACCCCCAGGTTGAGAAATGCTGTTTTAAGGGAAGGGATAGAAGGCAGTAACCCTGGGCCTTACATACAAGGAAGGTCTCACATATGGAGAGAGACACTGCATTAGATAAAGGTTGTCCCCTGACATTAAGTCCAGTTGTGTCTGACTCTGGAGGTTGGTACTAATCTCCATTTCTAAGCTAAAGAGCCAGCGTTGTCCGTAGACATCTCCAAGGTCATGTGGCCGGCATAACTGCATGGAGGGCCAACATATTTCACAAAACATACTCATTCTACTATGTGACCAAGATGTTTGCAGCTAGAGGTGATGCAGCAGTACCCAACCCAGTCATGCACAGATATTTTTTTCCTCTAAGGAATCTACGGTGGCTTACAAAATCCTCTCCTTTCCCTTTTTATTCTTTTCACAACTTTGTGAGAAAGCTTAAACTGAGAGTCAGTGATTTGACAGAATCAGGAGATGAACTTTATATGTAATATAGACTAGAATCTGGATGTTTGAGATTCAGCCCCAACAGTTCCAATAAAGAACCTCCAATAAATGTTCTGCTTTGCATCTTGCAGTGCTTAAAAGCGTATTGCTGAATCAGGGAAATCTGATGTGCAGAAAAACATACTAACCCTAAAGTTAAATTTGTTATATTGGTCATTTCACCCATCATCTACAAAATGTATGCTGTTTCATTTGTCAGGAAGAGCTTCATTGTGTTTATTTCAAAATATCCTGATTTGTTTTAAATACATTTTTTCTGTCTTTCCTGGCCTTGGGGTAGATCATAGTTTCAAACATTTTTCAGAGGATCCTTGCCATCTTTGTTGGACCCAAAGGCATAAACATAAAATATGGCAAACGAAGAGACGTTTAGTTGCCAAACATGTGGTGCTCAAGCAGTGGAAATATAATTGCTTACCAAGCTGTGAGTGGTGGGTGTGTCAAAGAAATGTTAACGCAGGGAGCCTCCAGAGCAATTGGCAGATATAATGGGAGAAAATTTGGAAGAATTTGAAAGTGTTTGCAGGGAGCTTCTTGGAGTTAGATTTGGATTTGGATTAAATGCTCTTTGGACAATGCTAGGTGGTTTTCAATTATGTGAACTTTGGCTGTAGCTTAATACAGGGGAACAGAGAGACAAAGAGAGACTTAGATCTACCTACATTGGCTTATTTTGTTAGTTGAATTGCAACACAAACCACAGAATAAGCAAAGTTATGTAGCCATATGCTTTATATGGCTCTGCAAGAACAAATTAAAAAAAAAACAGTTGTACAACTCCCACTGAGATACATTCCCAAGCAGCAAAGACCCCAAACATCTTCCTTGTCATAGTGACACAAAAGTTCATATAATGGGACATTATGTCAACCATAAGCATAAAAGTTGTTATAGCAAATAATTTGCATCTTGAATTTTCCATAGAAGAAATTGGCAGCTAAAAATTGGTTAAACATATTCCGCCCTAGCATTGTGGAGTGGTCAGCATTTGACAGTAACTATAGTTTCTGTTCTGGTTCAGCTATTACTCCTTGCAAGGGAGGAGGCAATTAACACTGCCTTCTTAAAACAACTCCAGCTAAGGTAGGGTCTGTAAATCAAAAAGGCTTCAAGAGTGTCCTTGCTTGTTAAAGTTTGTTTGCAGAAACACAGTCAAGTCAGTCCAAATTCTGAAATAAAGCAGGATCCATCAACCAGTCCAAAGGATCAAGAACCAGTGCTCATCAGCCAGTCTGAGGTCCAAAAATCATGAACAGGTCAACAGGTATACAAGCACGAAAACTGTTTCCAGCAGATAAGAGTGGCTCTTTATTGGCTGCAAATGGCTGCCCATAATTAGGAGTGTTCTTGGTTTTCTTTGTTTGTTTGTTGTTGTTTTTTTGCAAGGAACCTCATTGACCATCTCTTTTCTGTTGTCTTCTCCACTCATTGGGTCTTTGTGCTGCTTCCTTGGGTGATTTCTCTCATAGGTCCTCTGCTGTTGGGTCCCAGCTTGATGCCTCCTGAACAGGTCAGATTCAGATCTCTCAGATTCAGAGTCTGATTCCTGACCCTTTTTATTTTCCTAGTGGTCTTCGAAGGCAGTGATTCTCAACCTGTGGGTCCCCAGATGCTTTGGCCTTCAACTCCCAGAAATCCTAACATCTGGTAAACTGACTGGGATTTCTGGGAGTTGTAAGCCAAAACACATGGGGACCAACAGGTTGAGAACCACTGTTCGAAGACCTTTCCAGTGTAGAGTATTTTGATGTAATTACTGCTAGAGGTTAGAAGGCAAAGATAACGTGAGGTTATGTCCTCACTCTCTAAGAAAGAGCTTTGGATTCATCCCTTTATTTCACAATGGCTGGGATCCAAAATGTTTCATTATGTCTGCTTAATGCCTTAGCCATCACTAACAGACTGATTGAACTTCTTCTTTCACCTATAGATCTCAGCCCTCAGTAATGTATTACAAACTAATATGTGTGATTTGGTACATTATTGCCAGTGTGCTTATCTTTTCTTGTCTCGTGTTGACAATTCACTGACAATACATGTTGGATTACAAGCATGAAAACTCATATGGTATGAAAACAAAGCAGAAGAAATTATGTGTTATAAAGCCTTTTTCTAGTTTCTTCGCCTTTTTGAAAAGAACATATATAGCTGCTGGTGCTTTCAGGTAATAATGACACATTTCTCTGCTATGATTTGATGCTGATTCTAGCCTTGGTCACTGTTAATTGTGAATCATGTAGTCCCATGTAAATGGCACATTTCCAAGTATTCCAAATGGTTCAGCACAAATACAGATAGTCCCCAAGTTACAAACAAGGTAGGTTGTGTAGGTTTATTCTTCAGTTGAATTTGTACATAAGTCAGAACAGGGACATTTTTAAGTGTAACTCCATCCGTATATATATAAGATGGAAGGGTGAACGACACCCCTGTGATGTTTGTTTTGCTATCTACGTCCCTGTTCACAACACTGGGTTTTGAAAATTCCAATTTGTGGGGAAATTAGTAGTGAGAAAGCATCAGCGGAGACTCCTTTTCCTCATGATAACTCTTACAGGAGTGAATTTCCATTCCTAAAGGTAGGTTTTTGCCATTTTCTGTTGGCTCACCCCCATTTTTAACTATGAATTGGATGTAAGTCGGAGGTCTGTACCCAAGGAACTGCCTGTAATTTTCTTCCGATTCATTCAACAACCAGAGTTTAGAAAAGCAAAATTGTTTCATAAAGGTTAGTATTCTATCAGCCAAATATATCCCCTGGAAGGGAATTTCACCTCTGGAAAAGTTATCATGGGGAAAAGGGGTCTCCAATGAAGTTTTCTCACCAATTCTTGTTTCCACAAGAAACCATTTTTTTTTCAAAATCCTATCATCAGAGGGACAGAAAGTGAAGTGAAATCTTCTAAACAGGGGAACAAACAGCAAAACAAAATACTACTGGGATGTTAACCCTTCCCTATGCTATCTAAAGCGTACACACACACACACACACGTGTGGCTGGAGTTACACTTAAAAATGAACCTGTTCAAACTCACATACAAATTCAACTTAAGAACAAACCAACAGAAGCTATCGTGTTTGTAACTGTGGGGCTACGTGTACCAGTGGCCAGGCTGACTGGGGGATTCAATGTAATAAGGAATTTGTACAGGTGTTAATCTACCTCTAACCTCTATGCAAAGCATATATTTTTGGACTCATATGTTTTTGTTCCTTCTCTTCTCATACCATGTCCCAGTACCATAAAAATACACTCAAATCATGAATGGTTGAATCCATGGATGCAAAATCTGTGAATACAGAGGGCTGACTGTAGTTTCTATACACTATTTAGTTAATTGCTTTTAATACTGAGAAAGGAAAAATGTGAACCAAAAAGATGGTTTTATTTACTATATCTGTATACCGAAGGTGGTTGTCATCCACCTTCCTACGTAGCTCCTATAAATGTAAAGAGGACAGGCATTTACCATCAAAAGATGTATTTATGATTGATTGCAATGTTAGAAGAACACCAAGTTTTAAAGGGAGCAACCTGGGAAAGTTTTAATGGTTTAAGTTCCTGAACTCGGGAATACTTTGGAAAGGTAATGCTTAAAGGTTTAGATTTGCAAGTGCAGTTAAAAACAGAATGTTCCTTGTAAAGAGGGTGATAAGCACAGCTGGATGGAGCATGAATTTAGGAAAGGTACACCAGAGAGAATATCTTATTTCAGAGAGTTTATGCGGAGCAAATAAGGGATTCTTGTGCTCTATTAAGAATAGAGAACGAGCGATAGAATATCATTGTTGACTTACCTGCATTTGAAACCAGAGCTTGTGGAGTTCAATATTGTGTGTTTAATTAAAAGAGGTTTCTCCCCCAAGGAAGCACCATATCATTACTTCTAGAGACCTGAGGGGGGGAAGGGAAACCTTCAACATTTCTTATCATTTTACATCTCTAGCTCTTTTCGCAACTGTTCACCAGTAAGACTACTGATTGTTTTTGAATAAGCAAGCAATAACAACTCTATCACACTGGATTGCTATAGTGCTATTACTCCACTAACTGACAATAAAGCATGTAATCTTGGGCCTTGCAGTTTAGGGAGCAACATTTAGACTTCTTAGCCAGAGAGCTTTTGAACTTCGCTAAACCACAAACCCCAGAAGCCTACAAGATGTTGATATGGCAGCTAAATTAGAGTAAAATCACTATAACAGTGTAGTACAGTGGTTCTCAACCTTTCTAATGCCACAACCCCTTAATACAGTTCCCCGTGTTATGGTGACCCCCAACCATAAAATTATTTTCGTTGCTACTTCATAACTAATTTAGCTACTGTTATGAATCATAATGTAAATGCCGGATGTATTTTCATTCACTGGACCAAATTTGGCACAAATACCCAATACGCCCACATTTGAATACTGGTGGGATGGGGGGGGGGATTTATTTTGTCATTTGGGAGTTGTAGTTGCTGCGATTTATAGTTCACCTAAAATCAAAGAGCATTCTGAACTCCACCAATGATGCAATTGAACCAAACTTGGCACACAGAACTCTCATGACCAAGAGAAAATGCTGGAAGGCTTTGAGAGCACAGAGAGCACTGTGGACTCAAAAAATGATGGATCTAGACCAAACTTGGCACAAGTATTCAGTATGTCCAAATGT
Organism: Anolis sagrei; assembly: GCF_037176765.1. Classification (NCBI taxonomy): domain Eukaryota; kingdom Metazoa; phylum Chordata; class Lepidosauria; order Squamata; family Anolidae; genus Anolis; species Anolis sagrei. The sequence continues at coordinate 197,330,817 of NC_090023.1, forward strand.
GAACAACGGAAGAGTTTGGGGAAAATATTCCTTGACATTTGGGAGTTGTAGTTGCTGGGATTTATAGTTCACCTACAATCAAAGAGCATTTTGATCCCCACCAACCATAGAATTGGGCCAAGCTTCCCACACAGAACCCCCATGACCTACAGAAAATACTGTGTTTTCTGATGATCTCTGACAACCTTTCTGACACCCCCTCACAATCCTTCCAGGGATCCCGACACCCAGGTTGAAAAACGCTGGTGTAGTGTAATAAGCTATTCATTGCTTAAAGTACTCTTTTCCCCCCTTGAACCATCTTTCAATCTGATTTTAATTGCCTGTCAGGTTAAATGTGATAGAAACAATTCTGCTGATGGTTGTTTAGACAACATAACCAGGATGTATATTTATAATTGAGTTGGATGCTAGCACTTAAATAAATGTGTGTACAAATCAAAAGTCGGCTTTTTTGGGGGGGGGGGGGGTTGTTTTAAGGATTCTCAAATTGCTTATGCTTCTGGAAATCTGAGAACCCTATGTATTGAATATGTGACTTCACAAAATTGGTCCCATCTGTTAACAGAAAGGAAACGTCCTGAAGAAGCAACTTTTGTCTCATATTACACCTAGCAGATGCCCCCAAATCTAGACTGCTTTCTAATGGTGAAGGCAAATTCAACTCTTGTTTCATCTGAGAGTGCCACAATTTTCCCCCCAAAATGGCTTTGTTTGATGTGCCACTTGATACGTCTGAGCTCTGTTTCATTAAAAAAAAAAATTAAAAAATTGGTTACTATCATTTCTTGACCAGAAACCTAGAAGCAGCTCACTGCATTCATAAAATACAACAGGAGGAGAGACAAAGATGGCCTGTTCCTTTGCCTCCCTCTTCTGGTAGTCTCTCACAGGACAGTTTATACATGGCTCCTCTAAATGGGAAGTGAACCGATTTTGCATGCAGTGATGTCTTTGTCCAACTACGTCTCCCTTTTGAAGCATATCCAAAGCATGCAAATCCTGAACAGAAATCAAGGGCATCAAACTTAGCTTACAGCACATATACCCCAGCAGTAAAAAAAAAAAGGAAGGAAAGGATACAAACAGATATAAACACTCCAGATTTGCATGTGTTGTTTCGTAAATTTATAGTAGTACTCAATTTTTCCGAAGGGAGCCTGCTATGGCAGGTGACATCTGGGACAATTAAGTAAGTTGTGATTGGCAAAGTCAGCAGCAATGACTGGATATGCCTCACTTTTTGCATCGCATCTGTTACCCTTTTTAGTTTCCAAGTTTCCCTTTCTGATTTCCCTCCACAATTACTTGTGTTTTTAGGACACTTCAAAGGACCACTCCCTGTTTCTTGAAGTGTTGGGAACAACTGGTGCTTATTTTGTTGGCGGGCTGGTATGGGTGTATTATGCTAATCATCAAGATGCTTCTGAGCACTTGTTTCCCTGTGACAAGTGACATTGACTCTGATGGTAAGAGTTAGACGTGGTTTCCACGGATACTTTCTTGGCCGCCACTCTACTGGCAAGGCTATGGAGACTATTCAGTGTGATTACACAATAATGAACTTCTTACTATTACAGCTTGGGCAGTGATCATTCACTATGAGAAGATTATTCTCAGCAGCATCATGTGGGTGACTATAAGGTATCATTCAGCTCTGATTCCAGCCAAAGGAGGAGGAATGAGGAATGGTGGATGATGATTTGTATGAATCTGGAAAAGCTTTGCTAAATACATTTTTTTCAGAGGGAGCTAGAAGGAATGAATTCTTTGTTTCAATATAAAAAAACAAGTCATACATGCAAATGTGAGTGGACCACTCTGGCGGGAAGGTAACAGCGCTCCATGCAGTCATGCTGGCCACATTGACATTCGAGGTGTCTACGGACAATGCTGGCTCTTTGGCTCAGAAATGGAGATGAGCACCATCCTCCAGAGTCGGACACGACTGGACTTAATGTCAGGGGAAAACCTTTACCTTTACTATGTGATAATCTATATAAATAAAAATGTAATGTTTGTTTGTGGGATTAACATAACTCAAAACCCACTGGACGAAATGACACGAAATTTGGACACTACACCCCTAACAGACCAATGAGTAACCATCACTCATAAACCCCTCCCTAAAAAAAGTGGAAAGGACTTAAAACCTCCAAAAAGCTAAATGACAAAAAGCTAAATCATGATACAGAAAAAAAAGGAAGGAAGAGGGAGGGAAGGAAGGGGAGAAAGAAAGAAAGAAAGAAAGAAAGAAAGAAAGAAAGAAAGAAAGAAGCATGGAAACAAAGAGCGAAAGAAAGAAGGAATGAGGTAGAGAAGGGAGAAAGAGGAAAAGAAAAGGGGAAAGGAAAGAAAGGGGTAGAGAAGGAAGAAAGGAGAGAAAGGGAAGGAAAAGAAAAAGGAAGGAAGGAAAGAGGTAGAGAAGGAAGAAAGAGAAAGGGAAGGAAAAGAAAAAGGGAGGAAGGAAAGAGGTAGAGAAGAAGAAAGGAGAGAAGGAAAGAAGAAAAAGGAAGGAAGGAAATAGGGAGCGAAGGATGGAGGGAAAGGAGAGAAAGAGGGAAGGAAGGTTGGCCACAGCAACGCGTGGCGGGTACAGCTAGTCTATATAAATAAAAATGTAATGGAGGGAAATGAGAGAAAGAGAGAGGGAAAGTTGGCCACACCAACGCGTGGCGGGTACAGCTTGTCTATATAAATAAAAATGTAATGTTCATTTGTGGGATTAACATAACTCAAAAACCACTGGATGAATTGACACCAATTTGGACACAATACACATATCAGGCCAATAAGTGACCATCACTCATTAAACCACTGAAAAACACAGCAGAAGATACTATTTATTTCAAATCAAAAGCATTGCATAAATTAGCATAAAACTGATAAAAATAGAAGGTGTGCAGGCGGCTAAATATCTTTTGACCAAAAACAGGCCACAGCAACGGCATTGTCTGTAACCTTCAACAATTCCTCCTCTGTACACGAGGCAGGGCAGAAGAGACTTAAAAAGCCAAAAAAAATAAATAAAATAATACATTTACATTACAGCGTATGCGCATAACCACATAAATACACATATATACAAATATACACACACACAAAACATATACACAGACTCGACCACAGCAACACATGTCAGAGGACAGCTAGTACTTTATAAAAATGATATTAATAACTCTGGTTAGGAGAATACCTGAAGACTGAATGACAAGAGTGGAATATTAGGTGGAGTACATGAATACTGAGAGATGAGTGTAGGATATTTTCTTAGGGATACTTGACTGGTAATAGTGGAAAGAGCTCTTAGAATTAAGTGGTGAGAGCAGGGGTGAGAGAATCAGATAGGATTCAGATTTTAAAGATAACAGAATGGAGAGGAACTGAGAGAGAGAGAGAGAAAGAGAAACTATGAGATATGATTGCTTTAAGATGTAAGTTTTTAGTAATGAATGAAAATAGAGTGGAAACTGCTATTTCAAGTGTCTTGTATTCTGCTAAGTACAAAGCGAAATTATTCATATAACATCATAAGATGGTTTCATATTCAATCTTCATGATGTTGTAAGCTAGACTTATGACTTTGTAAATTTTGCAATTCAAATAACAGTTGTGGCACCGTTGGTGTGTCTACAAACTCCTCAGAAGGGTCACTGCCACTTCTCATTGCACTGCATCTTGAAACTTGGTGAGACGGGCCGGGACAAGTATTCTTCAGTGTATGGTTGGTTCGGCTGCCTGGTTTCTAAGGAGTGTTTTGTGAGGTCAAATTGGGAGAGAGTATAATTGTGTCACCCTAGCTAAAGTATAATTGTATTATCCTACCTGTCCGAACGCATCTTCCTTTATGAGCCCGCTAGAACACTAAGATCTGCCGGGGCGGTCCTACTCTCACTCCTGCCATCATCGCAGGTGCGATTGGTGGGGACGAGAGACAGGGCTTTCTTGGTGAAGGCCCCTCAGCTGTTGAACTCCCCATTGAGATTAGATCGGCCCTCTCCCTCCTAGCGTTTAGGAAACAACTTAAGACCTGGTTGTTCAAGATGATGAATGACAGGAGTATGGAAATATGAAGTAGTTAAAGATAAAATTAACCTCGGGATCAATGTAAGTCCTAAATATTTTATGTTGCGTTTGTGATTGTTGTTTATGTTTTTATAGTTTTAATCTATTGTTATATGTGGTTAATTTGATTTGTAATGTTTATATGTGTAAGGCATTGAATTTTGCCAAGGATTATGTTGTGAACAGTTTTGAGTCCCTCCAAAGGTGAGAAAAGTGGTATATAAATACAATGAATAAATAAATTATACCATCCATATACACAGGACAGGGATCCACAGTTTTACGTACCCTTGTTCAATCAAGACCTTTTCTAGGTCTTGCAGTGGGGCTCTATGGTATTCTTGGACTAGGAATCCTTCATTTTATAGGTTTACTGTTATCTGCAGTTTTGTACAGTTTTCCCACACTTATCGCGGATGTTACATTCCAGGACCACTGCAATAAGTGAGAATCTGCAGTAGCGACGCTATATTTATTTTAATATTTATACATTATTTCAGTAGTTATACACTATTTTAAGTCTTTGTAAACCCTCCCCACACACTTATACACTACATAACCCTTTTCCTTTACCTTATAAACAAAAGCCTTCAGTCACTTTAGTTGAACAGCAACTTTTAGACCACCCTCTCTTAGGAGTGGCTTTGCCCACTTCTCTCTCCCCTTCCCCCTTCGTACTCACTCAATCCCTTTGCCTTCTCTTTCTTCTCATCTTTCCCCCTCTCTTCCTCTCTCCCCTCTCCCCTTGCACACCACACTTCCCCCTGGCTCCTCGTCATGCGCCTGGCTCCTCTTCCTCCTCCTCCTCTTCCTTTCCACTCTCCCCATGGCTCCCCCTACCCGCTTCCCTGTCAGTGTGGTGGCTGCACTGGGAAACATGGTGTCGGAGGGGATGATTTTAACCCACCATGAACACCAAATCTGCATGGGGGTCCTTACAGGTAACAGGCAAGACTCATGGCTCCGGGCTGAAAGGGTGCGTGGAAGTTGTGAGGGAGAATATTTAAAATATTTTCAATAAATATTTTAAATTCATATTTATTGAAAAAATGCAAAACAGCGAGTCCGTGAAAAGCGAACCGCAAAGTAGTGAGGGAACACAGTACATCCACACAACGTTGGAGAACATATCCCCTGTGATATGTATTGTACATCTCCCATGGAAGATTTGGCTCGTATTTATAATTCATCAGAATCTATCTTGATCACAGTACCCATAATTAGACCTGGAGAGCCAAAAAACAATGGTCTTAGATATCATCTGAGAAGTATATCTAGTTAGTATTTGGTGGCACCAATATTCCAGGAAGACTGGGGATTTGTGAGGGATAGCCACAAGTAATGGTTAGCTGAAAGGAAAAAGAGTTCAAGATAATTATTTGGAGAAGGAATAGAATTAAAGTGCGCTAATAGCAATTTAATGGACTAATTTAACACTACCGCTGTCTAACAATACTTATCACTGGAAAATCGTGCACTATCATACCCAGTAGTAGAAATGACACAGAATTTAATAATCATGCTGAATCAAGTTTCAAAGCGTTTTCAGACAATATCATCAAGATCATGTTTGACATTGTCATCTTCATAAGCAGTTGAATGACATTACTATCACTGCCTTCATATTCATTCTATTCGTTTATGACTTTCTCAAGGCAAAAAAGGCCAGACAGACTCTCAGTTCCCCCCTTAAACGTCCATAGAAACATTTTGCAGCAGGAAAAAAATGAAAAAAAAACAAACAAACTCTGTTTTAATCTTCAATATTCTGACATTTCTTTCCACTGAAAGGTAAGCAAAGAATGACATGTCGTGCCAGTCGCCTGGTTTAGCTTCAACAAAGTACCCTTCATAAAAGCTCCAAATCCTCCTCTTACTATATAACAAGTATCAGGGATTTTTCCTCCATTGGAGTTTTATATGAAAAAATAATAGCTTGCAGAAGTAAACATCACTTTGTGACAGGCTTTAGTGCTTTACTGCTTACTGGGCTTCAAGCCACGAAGGATTTAAAAAATCATTATACTTTAGGAGAAAGTTGAAGGGAAAGGAAGGAGAGGCCAGGGCTTCTCTAGCCAGCTGTCGTGATTTGGGATAACACTTATCTCCATCACAGAAGAAAAGTAACTGAGATTGAATGAGTCAGCCAGATCTGAAGTAACCACTCCCAACAAGATTAGGACAAAATTACAGCCCCAGTTTGGGTGAGTTTCCTTCTCTAATACTGCAGACATTATGAAAACTAATGTTTTATCTCCGTGAGTTGGTTTGGGTTCTTAACAAATCATCCTCCCAAACCTTTTATCACAAAACATTATTCTTCAATTTTTATCTGATTGCTTTACAGCATGTATGGATGGCTTAGGATGGAATAGTGCTTTGTTAAATAGACACACAGGGGGAAAGCTAGTTTCTTGTTGCAAAGAACAAGTGCATTTTGTTGTGTGTTTCCATATTTAATGTTCAAGGACAGCTTCCTCCAAGGATTATTGTCCGGGCAAGGACAGCACAATTTGTTCACTGTGGTACAATGCCATGTAGCACTTGTAAATAACATAAGCATCTACTTCTCTTCTTTCATTGTCTAGGCAGATTCTTGCTTCGTTTAAGGAATAAAGCTGTTATTGATGTGGGGCAGGGGGAAACATCTGTGTGTCTCTGATGAGTATACAGTGGACCCCCAGTATCCATTGGGATTTGGTTCCAGGACTCTTGAGTGGATATCAAAATCTGTGGATGCTCAAGTCCCATTATATACAGTAGTGTAGCAAAATATAATTCCTTATGCAAAATAGCATCCAACTCAAACAAATACATTATTTCTCCCCTAAAATATATCAACCTGTGGTTGGTTGGATCTATGGATGCAGAACCCATGGATATGGAAGGCCAATTATATGTGTGTGCCTTGATACATTTGAATGATAAGCATTATCACTTTAAGTTGTGAATTTTAATCTGGATTTTATCAGTGGATTTTAACTTGTATTTTAACTCTGTGTATCTCTTTTAATAGATGTTTAGCTCTTGTTTTAATTGTGTTGATCCTGCCTCGAGCTACAGGGAGAGGCACGTAATAACTTTATTATTATTATAGTATTATTATTTTACTGATACGACAACACAGTATGTCACAGCAAACAAGATATATATGCTGGATTTTGTATCACAAAATCACAAGTCGAATACTTCCCAAGCGTCTAGGACTGTGTGATGTATCTTTGAATGATGTGTGCAGATCCCACCAGTTCTTTACAACTGGCAGGTGGTACTTGTGACATAAGTTCCAATGAATCACTTGAGCCACAGAGTTGTGCCACAGACAGACTACAGTCTGTCTGTGCGATTTTTCTTGCATCATCATCATCATCATCATCATCAAGCATGTTCATAAATAAATGATGCAGTTTGCAACTCCACTGTTGATCCTCCACCTCTATTTTTGTTGTTGTTAGCTGTTTTAAATGCTGTTTTTGGCCGAAAGGTGAAGTCCAAATTAAATAATGAATACTTTTTCTTCTAGTTAACATGAAAATTACTTTGTTTATGTAACGTGTGAAAGTTGTGATGTTCTTCCTTCTGTATGAGAAAAATACATCTTAATATTCCTTTCTATATATTTTCTGCCACCTCTCCCCCTCCCCCTATGTTTTGTATGGCAAATTTCCTAGGTTTAGATGTTAGTAGTGGATTGCTGCATATATTTCTGTGTATATTGAAATTTTTTAGACAAAAAAAAACTAACCCAAAAAACTTGCATAGACAGGTCAATTTAGAAAAATGGTGATAGTTGCAGCTCTTTGGGACTGCCCAATCATGATGAAGAAAGCAGAGAGGGTTGGTTCTTCCAGAATGATGGAACCCTAAACAACAAGGCCCCACACTCACACTCCTATTCTGACTTTTTTTTTTTGGCAGTGGCATGCTTTTCTCTTCTGGTTCCTAGGCTGCCAGGGATACAGTAGAACTGCTTCAGTGCCATTGCCAGAGCCATCCTGTCACCTTGACACCAGAGGAGAGAAGTCTGTCACTGCCAGAGCTGACAGAGACAGAAGAAGAATGCAAACATGGCCTCACCAACCAACATGAGGACAGTCACGTCCGTTGCACTCTTGGGTGTTCCAGAAGAATAGATGTATCACAGGGATTGTGGTACAGGAGAAGATCCATGGGGTTACAACATGTTTTCCATGCAGATTAGGAGATTCTGGAGGTTCTTTGGGTGTCACTCCCTCTGATAGTGTCACCCAGTGCAGTTCTCATACCATTAGTGATGATACTGGTAAAACATATTTTTAAATGCCTGAAGAGGTGATTGGCAGTGGCCAGGAACAGATGACCCCAAAATGTGGTGCTGTTGCTTTTCCCTCTCTTTGGAATGACCCTCAACTTACCCACAGAACATATCAAAATCCATAATTTTGGCCCTAAAACCTGCCCTCAACTTATACATGAGCTCACCTTGTACATGGCATGTGAAAACTAACAAAAATGGCTCGCGGACATCTGTTTCATTAAGTCTATAGGAAAATTTAAACAGCTAGAGAAATAATGTATGTCAGTCAGAACTATAGTGTGCACGGAAAATCAATTACACAAGCAATGTGTTATATCTGGATTGAAAAGAAGGAATTGTGAATAGGCCCTCTTGGCTTCATACCTTTTATCTGTGCTTGCTGTAAAGTCAAGCAAACAAAGCACACGATCCATAGGATAAAAGTAGATCAACTATGGTGCGATTTGCTGCAACTTGCTGGTAGATCTATAAGATGATTGTCCTACATCCAGATGAAAGCCAGTAGAAATATGAGTGTTTCTCGCTTCTCCCATCCAATACTATCCAGTAGTATGCCTAGCTTCCAAGATCAGGCAGTAAGGAAGAATGTAACTGTGTGAATTAAACAAAATAAGTTAAAACAAAAAACTACAAAAGAAATCACAAAATGAAAAAAAAATGCTGTTTTCACTTAGAAAAAAGGTATACACCTAACCCCACCACCTAGGCCTGAACAAGTATTGTTTAATTGTTTGTAAAATGTTCATTATTTTGAATTATTTTCACACTGTGTGTTGTTAATTAATTAATTTTAAAATGAATTTTAAAAATGTACATATTCATGTCTGTATGTTTGCAGTTGTTGAATTATGCAAAGCAAAAGTTTCTGTCTGCAAACCAGGCCTTTGACAAACTCTTTTGAGCAGATTGTTCTTCCCAGAAGTTCGTTTTTCTCAGCTAATGACAAAATAAATTGAAACACCACAGGAAATAGTTTCTAAAATCTTGTGATTTGAGCTCCTGGGTATTTTTCCCTATTTGTTGAAAACATTTAAGAAGTATCTATAAATATAGGAACTTTCTCTTCTAAAAAAAGAAATGAATACAATTTGTTAAAATGGTTGCAGATGGACCACTTGCTGAGAGTTTAAAACAATGGCCGAGAACTCACACTGCATTCATAACTGAATAAACATAGTTACAAATATTATCTGGGACCCACCTGAAATGATAGAGCACATCTACGTGATGGAGGTCTACAGTGCAGGCAAGTGGAGTACTTCACAAAGTTGCAGTTAACCTCCTCTTGCCCTGAACTCTGTTGCATTGAGCTTGCTCTTGTGGCTAAAATGCATTACTATCATGGTTTAGGGGCAATAGGGGGCTAGCCAAAGACCTTCATTAAACAAAGTGGCTCCCCTGAGGTTTAAAGTTGCTTCCAGGGGTATTTAATATGTGGATTTTGGTTGTGTTTTTTTTTAAAACATTCTCCAAAATCTTTTTCTAACAAACAATTATTCTTCCATTTTTATCAGACTGCCTTATTACAGGTCGATCATCCTTTGTAAGGAATCCCATAATCCAAACATGGCAGGCAAAAAATCCAAGGAACCGAAACCAAAAGTCAAGAAGCTCAAGTATCACCAATACATTCCACCGAACCAAAAGCAGGACAAGGGAGCACCTCCAATGGATTCATCTTATGCCAATTGATTGGCATAAGACCAATTGATTGGCATATGGATTCATGCAAAAAAAATTAAAATATTGTGTATACAATTTTCTTCAAGCTATATGTATTAAGATTATATGAAATATCAATGACTTTCTTTTTTAGACTTGGGTCCCATCTCCAGGATATCTGGGGTGTATGCAAATATTCAAAAATCCAAAATTCAGAATTTCGAATAATGGATACTGAACCTGCATGGATGGAGAGACAGACAGATGTTCTAGAATGCAGTAGTGCCACAATCATATACCTTGTCTGAATATAGATCTGTTATGGATCTGTAATTCTCGTCAACAATTCAGGATACCAGGTAGTATTTTAAAACAGTCTTAGAAGACTGTTAAAAGGATAAAATATAGGACACATTGGGAGATATAGTCTTTAAAACAGTCTGAATTCATATCAGGTAAATGGGAGAAGAGGAGGGACTGCAGCTGGGAAAATAATAGAGAATGAGCCAATCTTGTGCTCATCTCAGGATTTTAGAACCAGAGGGGATGGAATGCTTTTTTATTCTACTATTTTTCTCATAAATCTCAAGTTATGTGCATAACTTGAAAGGATGATCCATCCCTGCATGTGTACTCTTTCATAAATGACACACAGTGCATATATTTTATTTGGGTACCTCAAACTAAGTGCAAAACATCTTACACGACTAGCCTCAGATTGGTTAAAATTGCTCACATTTTTGCGATGAGAGGTAGATATGTTATTCCCACCACCACCATATTATTAAAGTTTTCGTTCTTGTATTGTGTTCCTCGGTTTTTATTGATGACTTAGGTTTAGTTTGGACATGTGTGTGTGTTGAAAGCAAAGTTCAGTTATATGACTAGAGTTCTTAGGTGATGTATTTTATTTAGGCAATAAAATACAGAAAACCATTAAAGGAAAATGGCTTACTACTTCAGTGTAGTTCCACTGAACTTCATAACGTTAGGCACATATATATATTTCCTCCGCCTCAGTATACATTACAGGATGAACATTCTTTATCCAAAATGCCTAGGTCCAGAAGTGTTTTGGAATTTGGATTTTTTTTTCTTCAGATTTTGGAATATTTTCATATGCATAATGAGATATCTTGGAGATGGAACCCAAATCTAAACATAAAATTCACTGTATTGTCGAAGGCTTTTTTCAAATACACATTCTACACACATCCTGAAGATAATTGTATACATTTTGTGTGTGAAACAAAGTTTTTGTACACAACCATCAGAAAACAAAGGTATCATTATATCAGTCACCTATGTGGACAGTTTTGGGTTTTGCATCATTTCGAGTTTCTGGATAAAGGATACTCAATTTGTATTAGATAAATACACAATGTGATCTCATCTAAACCAGAACTGACATTCATTTTCTTTGAGAATACAGTACAGCAGGTGGAAAACAAGTATTGTTTATTCACTACATTTTAGCATTTCAAACTCTATCCAATACACTCTTGCCCTTTGGAAATGGGGCACAAATCACACAAATGATATTGTTCATTGGTAGTGAATGTTCCTAGTCAATAAATACATCAATACCTAATACTATATCTGCCAAAAACTCAGGTCTCAGGATCAGCTTTGAGAAGGGATCTCTTTTTAAAAATATTTTTTATTGAAAGTTAATTTTATTTACAAATAGGTAAAAAAGAAACACAAGCTGTGGGGGGAAAAGAGGGGGAGGGCTGAATGGAGTGGGCAGGGAGGGGGTCTGAAAGGTATATCTATGTTGATCTGTGTTTCATATAGGTCAAACTTTGGGGGGGGGTTTAAAAAAGAGGTGTAAAGGAGTAGGGATGGAAAGGAAAGAAGAGGGTTGTATTTGACATCTTCCAATCTTCTTCTTCGTGGTTAATTTATAGTCCATAAGTCCTTTTTCCTTAAGTAAAATGCTTCTCCTTTTCCTTTCTTCCATTTTATTGGAACAGTTTTCTTCTATATGGATTGGATTATAATATCATAATCCTTTTATCTGAGTTCATATATTCTTTTAATGGTTGCCAATCCGTTATTTTTTTAGGTCCTCCTAAGTTCTTCATCATAATTTATCTATGTCCATGATCTCTATCATTTTGATTAGCCATTGTTCTTTTGTCGGTATTTCTTTTACTTTCCAGCTTCTTGCATATACAATTCTTGCAGCTGTTGTTAAGTAGTTAAAAATAGTATCTTTATTTATATCCATATCTAAAAGAATATCTTTATTTATATCCATATCCATATCTATATCTATGATTCCTAATAAAAATATTCTAGTTTCATTTGTATTTTTATTTTAAGTATCTTCTGGGATGTTTCCTGAATCTCTTTCCAATATTCCTTTGCTTTTTCACATGTCCACCATATGTGATAGAATGTACCTTTTTAATTCCACATTTCCAAAATTTATTCTGCATATTCTGCATATTTTTGTAAAAAAGTTCCTAAGTTTTGTGGAGTTATGTACCATCGATACATCATTTTATATCAGTTCTCTTTTAAATCTATTGCGTGTGTGTATTTCAGTTTTTGATTCCATAAACATTCCCATTCCTCTAATTTTATTGGGTATGCTATATTGACTGCCCATTTTATCATGCATTCTTTTACTTGTTCCGTTACGAGATCTCTTTTAATTCATTTCAATGTGCATAGCAAGAAAAAGATGGCATATCCCTTCCCCACTACTTATGTTAAATGTCAGTCCAAAAAAAAAAAAACTTTTATGAGCTCTACTTCACCTCCGTGTGCTTCTTTGGGTGAATTTGTTATTGTTTTTTGCCATACGTTTCCTCTGTTGACAGTTTTTGGTCATAGAATCATAGAATTGGAAGAGACCACAAGGGCCATCCAGTCCACATGAAAATTTTACTTTGCAGGGAACTTGGAAGTTTCAGTGCTATATTTCAAAATGCATAATTGAAAATTTAGACTACCACAATGCTAGAATTTTGGGGACAGAAATAAAATATCCTGGGCAAAATTCTTACTTGTGGAAGCAATAGCCTCGTTTTGCCCCTTTCTGTAAGATTTAGATTTAGATCAGATCTAAATATAATCTGAGAAATTGAATTCAACGAACATAAGTTGAATTGTGTCTACCTGTTTGGGAACATTATAGTTTGCAAAAATGTTGGTTTTAAGATGGGGAAAAAGCAAACCAGGGCCAGAATTCAGTTTGGTCCTTACTCTGACAGAACATATGTTGATGAACAATTATTCCCTGCATGCCACAGTAGAGAAGATGTTTGACTTCTTCTACTCTCCCTCATATACTGTGAATTCCAAAAATGTGTGTAAGCAACATCGGGGGGGGGGGGGGGTTAATTCCAGGTATTTATAATATCTTAATATGGCTGTTCACTCACATGTCAGACTGAAACAAGGTGAAAGATGATCAGTACATAAGGCAGATGGTATTAAGTGTCACACTGTCACCAATTCCCTTTATGGAAATTTAGGTGATAAAGATAATTTTAAGACCTTCTTAAACATCTGTACTGATAGAGCCAAACAAATATGAACCAAAATAGAGCTCTGAAACTGTAGAACCACTGCTGAGATGACCACATCTCTTGCATCTATAAGTCTAGTTTGTTTTACTGCTAGGCGCATGAGCAGCTCTAAGTAAAAGATGTGTTGATTGCAAATATTATGGCCGGGGGCAGGGTGGTAGACATACACACATTACTAAGAGTAGTAGAGAGGTCCATTACCTTTGCAGACTTGTAGATTGAGCCTATCTCTCAGCAACATTAATTTTTATTCCTTTTCCCAACAACAATAGCACTTAAAGAAGTCTGTCGAGGAGAGGTACTTTTTTTTGCAAATAACAATTTATTGTATATTACATTATCTGCATTGCCTGCTCCTATTCCCCCTCCCTTCATAAGACTAATCCCATACAATGTGGCAACACAGTTCTATTTAAGACAAAATCTAATTTTCCTTAGATGGCACATTACGATAATGCTTGTCAAGGATATTTTAAGGCTGTATTAAAGAGTAAGGCAGCAATCCTACACTCCGTTACAGACACGCAATTCCCATTGCTCTCAGAGGGATTTAAATGTGTGGAACTGAGTGCAAGATTACAGGCTAAGATGCAAAAAATAGATAATCTTTGGTGACTGTTTCTCTTAGGTTTCTGGAAGTATAAGCGCTATAGTTTTGATCCTCACTGAACCATGCTCATTGATGACTGGATTGTAGCCTTAGAGACTCACATTTGATTAAGCCTGGAAGATTTGTATCGTTTCAATATTTTGTTAATGGAGGGAAATATGATGATCATAAAGCATTACCCCACATGTTTTCCATACACTTTTGAAATGTTCTCAGGAATCACATATCTTTAAAATAAAAAGTGTTTTCCAGTATTGCCACAGTTGGTCTGGCGGTAGCAGGATATTTTGCAATAATGAGTTTCATATTTGGAGACAAGTCCTTAATCACTGCTTCCATTTAAAGATACACAATTCTGTTACTGCAAAGCATGATTATTATAAGTTAGGCTAGTATAGGGGAAATTCAGAAAAATGCACGACTTTGCTTGATGCTGTTCAAGCAAAGTCTAAGCAGCTTTGGTCTAAATTCAACTCCTTGTGTTGTTTATCAGCCACAGAATTGATTCATAGAATCATTGAATAATAGAGTTGGAAAGATGGCCACCCAGCCTCTCTCTGTTTAAAAGCCTCCAAAGTAGTTGCTTCCACCACACTCTAAGGCAAAGTATTCCACTGCTGAGCTGATCTTACAGTCAGGAAGTTCTTCCTAATATTCAGGTGGAATCACTGGCCTCTAACTAAGGATGGATCCAGACAGGCTATTGTCCCAGAAACATTCATGTTCAAAAAAGTGGATGTTTCTGGGGGCCTGTTCACATCCACCCCAGAAAGTGTGCACTTTCTGGGGTGGGTGTCCAGACGTTCTCTCAGGACTAGCCCGAGAGAACATCCGAAGGCCCTATTCCTGAACCCCAGACCCTTTTGAAAAGTAAAAAGAACTTACCAGGCCTGAAGTATACCCTCAGAGGAGCTCTCCCTGTGCCTGCAAATGACGTGCCACGAAAGCGAAGGGGAGCAATTTTCCTCCTTCCTCCCTCCTTGCTCTCCATTTGTATGAACCGGGAGAGCTGCTCCGAGGGTATACTTCAGAGCCGGAGGCCTGGTAAGTTCTTTTTACTTTTTTAAAGGGTCTGGGGGCTTATGGGGAGGGAATGGGCTCATTTAGCTCTGTAAACTGTGGGAATGGTGTCCGGACTGTAGTCCAGACACCGGAAATAGTGGATTTATCTCGTGCCTTCCAAGAAGGCGTGGAATAAATCCACTATCAAATTAATTCACTACAAACCAGGATTTTTCTGGTTTGTAGCAAATTAATTCAGGACTGCCCAGAACATTGTCTGGACAGCCTCTTCTTTATTGCGGGAGTTCCCGCAATAAAGGTGCTGTCTGGATAGGCCCTTAGTGTTCACTGTAGATGTGCCCAATGTCTCGGATGTCCAACCAAGCCATATTGTAGAATCATGCTGAAGGACCTAGCAATGCCTAGAGAAGTGTTTGCTCTAGCCTCCAGTGCTTTTTGTAGGGTCAAATTCCAGGGAATATTGATAATGGAATCATACTGGAGGTTTGGAGAGAATACTCTTCTAAGGATCCCTAGGTCCTCCAGCTCAATTCTGTGGTATTCAATGCTTTTCACATATAATAGCCTGTAGTGAGCTCGTGTAATATGCAGGCCTACTGTAGTTGATAGAAGATGCTGTATTTGAAAGTCTCTTTGTGACTAGAAAATACTCAAGCTTTATTTTTTAAGTAGCACTCAGTTTCCCTTTTCATTTGTACTTGTTTTGATCTTGTCCACATTCTTTACTCTGTGGTCATTAAAAGATGGCATTGAAGAGCATTCCTTTAACTCAGTTTTGGCTAAAGAAGATGACTTTGTTCATATCAAAGCTTAATTTTCTGTGTTGAGACATCCCTGGACCTCTGTGACACTCTCTCCCCCACAGTTTAAAAACAAAGAAAATGAAACAAGAAGTAGTGGTGATCATTTTAGCAGAGGACTGGGAGACTGTGTACAAGTGAGCACAGCCACATTGCCAGCAGATACATAAACAGAGGATATTCTCCTATAGGAGAAGCTAATATTAATTCTCCTTTTCCTCACCTGCACCCAATCAGAACAGATGTAGGTTTCTTATTTAGTTTTAGAGAGGGGCGACCTGAGTACTTAATTAGAGCATTTGTGACTATGTTAAAACAATAACACTGTGTAACACATAAAAATACAGTGAACTATTGGTATCCACAAAGGTTTGATCCTATGGATCTCTCTCTCTGAATATCAAAATCTGTGGGTGCTCAAATCCCATTACACTATGTAACATTTTTGTTCCTGCATTATACATGTCATTTCCTAATTGGTTCTATCATAAAACATCGAAAAAGTTTATTAAGCTGCAAAAACATTGTTTTTCCAGGACATCCTGCAGCACATTTTGCTATAGTTTTTCAATGAATATCTCATCGAGTCTCAACCAATTCAATATAGTTTGTGGCAGCGACAAAAATGTAGTTTCTGGAATATAACAACTACTTTCAAAGTAAGTACTGCACAATTAAACAGGAAATAACACTTTCAAACCGGGATATTATTATTTTTTTCAAATTGTGTTACATAGTGTAATTGGTATGCCTCATAGGGTCCTCACCAGCAAATATTCAAAATTCTCTTTCAATTGGTAGAATGATGTGGTATCACTTTTGTTGCAAGTATAGTCTTAAAATCCATAACCCAAACTTGGAAATGTGTGTAACTACAACTCCCATAAGTCTTAACAGGCATAAACACTGACTAGGTTGAAATGAATTTTTGCCCGTGAAGGTGTGTGTGTTTATATGCTTATTATTACCTAGAGTTTTATTTCAAAGGCCATTCTATTAGCAAATATTTCCTCTGCTAAAAATACATACCATACTTGGTTAAACATTCACATTGAGATGTCTTAAAATGTGATTTTTGCCTATGAGTTAAGTAGAAAAGCAGAAAACTCTGTAATTCAGATTAGAAAGTATTACTTATATTGGTTTGCATTTTATGTAATTTATTTTCTGATCCTTTGTTGTGTTTTTGCATTTATATTGGGGTTTTTTTTTATTGTATTGATGGGCTTGGCCTTATGTAAGCTGCCCCAAGTCCCCTTGGGGGAGAAGGAGATGGGGTATAAATAAAGTATTATTATTATTATTATTATTATTATTATTATTATTAGAAACATTTTAATTACCATAACTGTTTTTTATACCAACCTAAAATATACCACCATTCTGCTTTTAGAGGTGGGAATGAAGGTTGGGAAATTATGAGATCAGCTTTGAGTTGACAAGCAGTAGCAAACCTTCCAAGTCCACAATGGCTGATACAATCTGTAGCAACAGTGTTTCTCTTCCAAAAATTAATTTGCTGAGTTTGGAGATTGTTTATGTGAATGTCACTCTGGATCAGTGACTCCTTAGCGAGCTATTGACCTTTCTCTTCTTCCTAGTGTTGAAAACAGCAGGGAGTGGTGTGGCATCAATCCCTTTCCATCAGAAACATTGCTCGTGTCCTTATGATGGTGGATATAAATCCACATTTAGTAATTATTCTTTGGACTGCTGTTCAGTGGTTTTATATTCTCCCAGCTGTAATTAATTTCTATATCCCAGCTAATAAATAACAAGTATTCCTTTGGAGGTTTGTGTGAGTGTGGATATTTTTCATTTATTTACTTACTTATACTAACATTTATTGTTTTGCTTTCCAAGTTAAATAGTATACTGTTAAAAACGCAATTAAAAACCAAGCAAACAATAATTCAAGTAATAAATACAAAGATCCAAAAAAGTAAAATTCCCAAAAGCAAACTTTGAAGACGCCCTTTTATATATTCCATTGTATACTGGAACTTTTGCTATCCAGGGGCAGGGTGATTGAATTCACATGTCCAGTCAAGAGGTCCTTAAGATACCTGGTTCTCTAGAAGTTTGGGACTAAAAATTAAAAGCAACAGTAGCTTGTTTTAAGAAACAGGGTGGAAATCCATGCAGCACTTTTAAACTGGCCAAAGTACTTGCATATTTGTTGTCAAAGGCTTTCATGGCCAGAACCACTGGATTGCTATGTGTTCTGTCGCCGCTGGGCCTATAGCTAGTTAACTTTAGATATAGAATGTGTAACCTTTACCCAGCGGGAAGCCAGGGGCCCTAGGAAAAGTTCTCAGAGGCTTCCTTTACAAAAGGAATCTTCAAATGGCTTAAAAGGTATAACAAAGTCTTTTATTAATGAATCAAACAGGAATTGTAAAGCTTTCTTGGTAAGGTATCAGTTCTCTCAAACTTGTCCGCAGGGAACAGGCACTATCTTCAGTAACTTTCTTCAAAGGAAAATTCCCCCTTTTAACTTCTCCCAAGGCTAACTAAAATCCAACTCTCACTGGTGTGGACTCCTCTGCCAGGCCGAACTGCTTCTCAAAACACTGAGAGGGCCTACCAGACAGGCGATGGATGTCCTTTAGAGTTGGCTGTCTTCCTGGAAACTCCCAATGCTGTAGGAAGGAATCCCTGGAGTTCTTAGGAGACGCTTAAAGCTGTGGGAATGCTTCCCTGGTGGTCTTTCCCTGGAGCTCTTACATGTTGAAGCCTTTGTACAGGGGAAGTAAACACATCCTATACATTGGCTAACCTTGCTGTGACTGACTGGAAAAGGCTCCCTTCCCTCCAAAGCCTAGAAAGGGGGTGGAACCAGGGAACCCAATGATAATTGACAGGTGGCTTGCCCTATGAATGCAGCCAAAGGAAGCCACCTATCTGCAGAGTCCCTGAAACTTAGAACTATAAACAAACACTCAGTGCAAAGCACAAAATTGGAGCTCCTGGAACAGCTGTTCCAGAACACTATGAGTTTTCCGGACTGTATGGCCATGTTCCAGAAGCATTCTCTCCTGATGTTTTGCCCACATCTACAGCAGGCATCCTCAAAGGTTGTGAGGTCTATTGGAAACTTGCATATTTTGCTCCAGCTATATTTCTAACCAACTGCATTGCCAAATTGCTGTCAAAAGTGGTTGTTACTAGTGATCCATGAAGTGAAGTTGTCTCTGTCCAGGTGGTTCTACACCATGTACAGCTTAGCAGAAGATGTTACATATCAGAAAATAATTTGAGCTGCCAATGTCAATTCATCCAAAAACTACAGTACAAACCTGGCCCTTGCTCAGATACAGTACCTACCAACAATCCATCTTGGTCAGGATTTTAGTGTGTTGATTCTCTCTAAGTCTATTACCAACTCAAGATGCAAGTTCACCTTGTTGGAGGGAAAAAAGGAAAAACAGAAATATTTTGAAATTTTTTATTTCTCCATCGCACTCTATATTATTTACTACAGAGGTGCCAGGATATATTGCAGTTAGCCTCCCACATTAACAGGGGTTAGAGGCACGGGGTCCCTGTGAAAGTGGGAAAACTTTGCACTATTTTTAATCTGAGAGATTATTTATTTATTTATTTATTTAAAACATATATATACTCCATCCTTCTCACCTCGCAGTGGACTCAGGGCAGAGCACAACATATATACGGCAAACATTCAGTGCCAGGACATAAAACCATAAATATATACCAACATTAAAATCACTTATATTCACATTAAAAGTTGCTTAAAAACCATCTCAGGATTTAGATCTTCTAATACAATTATGATCACCTTTCACTGGATATTGATAACAGAATCACGCAATAGATTCCTAGAGATAATATTTTAATCAAATCTGAAAATGACAAACTCTAATGTGGAGGGCTGACTGTATTTATGTATTAGACTGCAGAGGTATCAAGATTATATCTAGGATCTACTGCTGGCAGCCAAAGGTCTCAGGTGGATCCTCATCACGTGCCCTCTGATTACTTTTAATTTATGATTCCAGGATTGAACATGGTATCTTCTGCATATATGAAGGATGGTACCTCTCCAGGCTGAGTATCCTAAATAACCAGATGAATAATTTCCATATCTTGAATATGCAGATTGTTGCAATGACAGCGATCCTTCCTGTTCCTCCCCAAAAATTAGAGTAAAGGCAGCTTGAATAAGGGTATTTTCGTAAAGTGTGTTTGTCGTAAGCACATCACAACATGGTGGTTAAGAGAATAATATTTCAGCCAAAACAAGAAGCATCCTGCCACCATTTTTATGCTGATTTCAATGAATGTTTTGAAGTATCAGGTAAAGCCCAAGTCAAGGAACAAGGGAGAATGTTCCCAATGAAATTCAGCAAGCATGAAAAATAGGATACCCAATATTGAAAAGGAACGCTTCCTTGAAAGCCTTTCCAGATGGCTGTTTCAGGTGTCATGCACACCTGCAATGTTGTAATCCATATGAGGTCAAAAAGCAGACATGGGAATCTATCTCATTTAGTAAAGATGGCACATGTTGAAAAAAGAATATATAGAGACTGGTATACAAAATGCAATACAATATTATACAATACAATATTATACAATATTATACAATACTATACAATACAATATTATACAATACTATACAATACTATAGCCCGAAAAAACCCACAAGAACCTAATACAATATTACTTTCTTCCCCAGATTTCCTCCTGCTTTTCAGGTTTAGCTCTAAATTAAACACCTCAGCAACACAGGAAGCTCCTATCTTGATCCGGGCTTCTAGTTTTGTCACCCATAACCCACAATTTGCAAAAGTACTATAAAGGTATTTGCTGACATCTGTTTAGTTGTTACAAGATTGTAAATTGGATTTGCAGTCTTGTAAAATCACTGTAGACAAGCATCCCAGTGCAGGATCTCAGCCATAGCATTCAAAAAACGTTGAAATATCCTTTAGGTACTGTTAGTTCTATAGATTTCCAGGACATTAACACAGATGTCATACTGAGTACTAAACTAACTCCAGATTCTGCCTAAATTAGTCTGCTTACTTGAGCATCGTAACCAGTATCTTAAGGGTGGCATATACAGGTGTATCTTGCGCTATGCATGTAGAGTGATCTCTTTTTGGTCATTGCAGAATGGATGGATCATGCTGATGGTAGCAGTAGCGGAGTTCTGTATGTGGAACTGTTGGAGAGGTGCAATAATGCATCTAGAGCAGTGTTTCCCAACCTAGTGGTCGGGACCCCTGGAAGGGTTGCACACAGCATCTATTGGTCATGGGGGTTCTGTGTGGGAAATTTGACCCAACTCTATCATTGGTGGGGTTCAGAAGGCTCGTTGATCGTAGGTGAACTATAAATCCTAGCAACTACAACTCCCAAATGACAAAATCAATCCCTCCCCCCAAGTATTTAAATTTGGGCATGTTGGGTATTTGTGCCAAATTTAGTCCAGTGAATGAAAATACATCCTGCATATCAGATATTTACATTACACTTCACAACTGTAGCAAAATTAGCAAAATGACAGTAGCAAAATTAGCAAAATGACAGTTTTGGTAACACTTTCTTAGCCGGAATCACTGTTGTAGGTTTTTCGGGCTATATGACCATGTTCTAGAACATGGCCATATAGCCTGAAAAACCTACAAGACTTCTAAAATTACCGTTGTGAAGTAGCAATGAAAATAATTTTATGATTGGTGGTCACCATAACATGAGGAACTGTATCACGGCATTAGGAAGGATCTAGAGTATGGTGTCAGTGTGCATTTCAAGTGGCCTGTGCACATTCTACTATTGTGTAATGAGTTGAGAGCTATGTACATTCACTGTTACTCATGTGTTGTGATATGGTGATATTCAGTATAGGGATTGTACAGTGCAAGCTATACTATAATCCTTCCACTAGATACTTACACTACACTGAAATAATATGTCCTGTGCAGGACTGCCTCCAAAATGGTATGAGTGGTAGTAATCTATGTGGCAAATGTTGGCTGTTAGGCAGTTTTGACATTGCAACCTAGACTTACAGCCTTGTAACTGTTTGGTATTCAATTGTATGATCATGGCACCATTGCCACAATCTCAGACACCTCCCAAACCCACCTTAAAATCCAGACAGCCTTAATGAGTGACAGAATCATAGAACAACAAACATAGGGGGTCCTTGTTTCTCTTTTCCACTACTTGCAGGCAGGAAGGGAGCTTGACACATCATGTTTCATCACCTCCCTTACCAGTTCTGCATAACGCAGGCTGGATCCACACTGTCATATAATCCAGATTATCAAAGTAGCTAATCCAAATTGAAAGCAAATAATTTTGATTTGATCTGTCATATAATCCAGTTTAAAGCAAATAATCTAGATTTTATATGGCAGTGTAGATGGGACCTCAGTACAGCTACATGAATTTTAAAATGGGTTTGGAGGATCAGATCAGGAGGCGGAGTATAGTCACAACTTTGCAGCTACGTGTCTGATATGTGATCTCGGTCCTTGTTTATTTTCTTATATGTTTGTGCTCTGTGCACATATGCGTGTATACATGTGTTTGTGTTTCTGCATTTCGAGCGCTGTGGCTTTTTATTGTCATTGCAAGCATGAAGTCAATGAAGAATATATTTCATGATTAGAAACAAAGTAATGTTGTGCAGCCTCATGTAAATATGTTTGAAACAACCAGGGAAAAAATGGGACTATTAAAATGCATCAAGTATTTTGGGTGGGTGGGCGACGAGACATCCCAACTCTTCAGAGCATACAGTGTAAGATGTATTTGTGTTTTTGAGCCGTGCTCACATGATTTGATTCAAGGTTTGGGAAAGAACTTTGATTAGTTAAAAGCAGCAGCAAGGTCTTGAGGGAGTGTTTGAAAGAGTTTGGAGCCGGGAGAGGTGACTCTTAACTGCTGTAGCAATTTCAGACTATTCTTCTGTAGCGGGACAAAAGCCTTTTCTTTTCCCCTCCCACGTTCAAAGAGACATTTGTCTCCAGACTTTGCAGCTGTGAGGCCATGGGGGTGCTTGTTTGAAGATACCCCTCCATAGACCAGAGTAGACCAGAGGAGAGGCGGCACACCAAACAGTGGTGTAGTATTTATACTCTTCCCTTCCCTCCCTCCTTCTCTCCCTCCCTCCCTCCTTCCTCCTTCCCTCCTCCTCTACTACCATGTGCAGTTTTTAATCAGAAGAAGAATGTGGAGGAAACCTTTTCAAGGCAAGGGGAAATTTCCTGTTTTCTTTTCTCTGTTTGTTTAATAAAGTGTGCCATTGACTTTTAGAACTGTTGCAAATGAGTAATTGTGAGAAGTGCTTGCCTAACGCCTTGATGCATTTTTATATACTGTTGGAGAAGATGTTTAAATCCTTTTCTTTCTTTTTTTTAAAAGAAGACGAACAGCATGACATAGGCAAGTGAGATTAATAAGAATTAGGCAAATGGCTTCTTCGGCTTTTGTTTCGGCCAGATAGTACCAGCCGTCTTGCAGCCATACAAAGGCTGCCATTTACTAGAGAGTACTCCCTAATTCTCTTGGCAGGGGTGCCATTGGAATCGGATACAAGTGGGTGGCAATGGGGAGGAGCTGCCAAAGAGGACAAGCAGGCTTTGTGTAATTTTTTTCTTTTTCAAAAATGCAACAAAAGCACTTTATACATTGAGCTGGGTGCAACAAGCTGTGCATCTTGTGAGTCAGGGTGGAGTAGTTCTGAGTTCAGTGTACATAAAAAAGCCCTCCCTGCCAACAGCCCCTTCCTTAAAAGCAATGGAGCGTTGGCTAAACTCCACCGAAAACTGGGAGGGCCAGAAAATATTTATTGAGCAATGCTGCAAATAGTTGGCTTTTTAATGGGAAGCTTTGGGGAAGAGAAAGCAAGGCATCTTCATTTTGAAAACAGTTCTGGAGCACCTTGTTGGTATTCTGGTCAAATAATGAGATTCAGTTTCCATCCTGTTGTTCACACCTCTCCTGTATTTGGGAATTCCCACTAAATAGTATGCCCCTTTAGTAATTTGCTCTGCCTTTAATGCTACACACACACACACACACACACACACACACACAGTGTTTCCCCGAAAATAAGACACTGCCTTATATTTAGTTTTTCTCAAGAAGACACACTATGTCTTATTTTCAGGGGATGTCTTATTTTTAT
Source organism: Anolis sagrei (assembly GCF_037176765.1). NCBI lineage: Eukaryota > Metazoa > Chordata > Lepidosauria > Squamata > Anolidae > Anolis > Anolis sagrei. Next base: position 197,354,983 of record NC_090023.1, read on the forward strand.
TAAGGATGGTACAACAGTCTGTATTTATTCACATATAGTGCTGAGTGAAACAGCAGCCACAGCTTTACTTCTTCCCCCTGATGACACACAATACCTAAAGCAGAGCATCCTGCTCCTCACTGAGGAGACTTCCCAGGGGATAGGTTGAAGGGAAGCAGCCCAGTTGGAGCTGGTGATTCACTCCATCTCTCACTCACTGGCATGGCCTGAAGGGAAGAAAGAACAGAACGAGGAGAAAAAGGAGAAGGAAAATGAGGGGAAGGAGAAGGAGGTAGGAAGTGAGAGGAAGGGAAGCTCGGACTCGCCGCCACCGCTGCGGAAAGTTCTTGCATTTCACTTTCTATGTCCCCATCTATGCATAAGCTTGTATAACTACGTCATATTTTCAGAGTATGGCTTATATTGCAACAGCTTATTTTATAGGTATATCTTATTTTTGGAGAAACACGGTATATACAGACACAACAACACACAAACATGGTATACACACACATACTAATTTATCTCTTTTTCTTTTGTAGAGTCCTGAGAGCTAGTATGATGTAGTGGTTTGAGTATTGGATGATGGCTTTGTAGACCAGGGTTCAAATCTCACTTAACCATGGAAACCCACTGGGAGATCTTGGGCAATTCACACTTTCTCAGCCACAGAGAGAGGTAAAGGCAAGCCTCCTCTGAACAAATCTTGCCACCACCCCCCCCCCCCCCATGATGGGTTTGCCTTAGAATTGCCATGTCAGAAATAACATGAATGTACACATCAAAAACAATATAGTCCTGTGGGTTGATACCCATGTCCTAAACCCATGGTTCTCAACCTGTGGGTCGCCAGATGTTTTGGCCTACAACTCCCAGAAATCCCAACCAGTTTACCAGCTGTTAGTATTTCTGGGAGTTGAAGGCCAAAACATCTGGGGACCCACAGGTTGAGAACCACTGTGCTAAGCCAAAGTACTTTGAGATGTTAAGATATTTGTAGGAAGCAATTTTAAGGCTTCACAATTCAATCAAATGTGATTTAATAAACACATCTCAAAAATTCATTCTGATTTTTCATTCAGAAATAAGTCACACGGAGTTCTTTGTAATTGTGCTGAAAACTCTAGCCAAAGTCATTTATTTTTAGACTGTTATGTTCATCATACATTTGAGCTCTTTTGTTTGATTTTTTTTCACCCACTCTAACCGCTGTGTTTACATTCTGATACAGTATGTGTGATTGTAAAAGCCTTTATACTATAATCTATATTCAACTGCACTATGTATCTGTGTTGCTGGTGGTTTGATGTAGAAATCAAACATTTCAAATAATACAGTTGGACATGTATTGCTTCACATGATTTTAGACTTCGAATCTTTAGCATGTGTGTGTGTATGTGTGTTTATTCAAATGTAGTTACTTGTACATCCTGTTCCCCTTTACTCTACTTTCAAAGTTTGTTTCTATGGAAGTTGAAATAATTGACTCCATCCAGTTGTTCTGAGTTTTGAAAGAAAAGCATTCTTCAACATTAACCATATTCCCTCATAATATATATCTTTGCAATATGAAAAAAAAAAAACCCTAGTAGTAACTTGGTAATGTCTACAAAGCCAGGCTCATTGCCTCATTCATTAGGTGGCAAAGATACAGATGTTTTGTTTGGAGGTGAAGAAAATTTCTCTTGGCCTGCAAAGTTACTTATGTAATCAGATAATACATCTTGTTAAAAAATTCCTGTTTTCTTCACAGGTTTTTTTATTGCAGATACCAACCCCACCTGCAATATTATTAGTAAGTGTTTAAGCTCTGATTACAAATTACTGTGGGATATGGGGAGTGATATACACTGTATACTGTAACAGGCAGTGACTGTCTGAAGCCATTGTCCTGGTGGGGAGTCCAACCTCTATTGCCTTCCCATTTACTTCTCTATTCTGCTTTTGACAGTAACAACGAAAGGCTGTCATTAAGCGGTAGTCTCAGTCCCGGAGACTGTTCATCAGAGTCAGTTGTACAGTAGGAACTCTTTATTAAACCAGGAAAGGGGTTAATCTGGACAGAGCATAGCAATTCAGGGGCGCTGGATTGCAAACCTTTCGGTTTTTTATGTGTTTTCCCCTTTAATCCTGGTTATCTGCTTAGGGCAAGCTTCTTTCACTTATCCAAATCATCTCAGCGTTCTGCTGTGCATACTGCGACACAGTTGCACTTCCATCTGGATGAAATGCTGAAAGAAGCATTGCTTTGCAGTAAATGGGAAATACAAAGGGGTGGATACAAAACAGTTGCCGGTTATTAAATTTCAAACATCTTATTGAGCTTTCTGCCTGCCTTTCCGCTTTGTGATATCTCTTAAACACTTAGGGCACAAATGGGCTTTTGCAACGATTCCAACAACTTAAAAAAAGCAAACCCAAATTATTTATTATTTATTTATTTACGTCACTTTTATCCCACCCATATCAGCCCGAAGGCAACTCAGGGTGGCGTACAAATTGACACAATTAGATGCCATACATAAAACGGTTAAAAGCAAAAAAATCACATTGCAATACATTTTAAAACCATAAAAGCAATAACAATAAAAATTATAAAAACTATGTCTTCTTGTTCAAATCCTCAACCGTTCCATCATCTTAGCAGTTCCTAGTTCATATTCCAATTTGAGTTTATCTGGTCATGCTCCAAACGCTTGCTCAAAGAGTCAGGTTTTCACTCTTTTTCAAAAGGCCAAGAGGGAGGGGACCGATCTAATATCCCTAGACAGGGAGTTCCACAGCCGAGGGTCCACCACAGAGAAGGCCCTGTCTCTCATCCCCGCCTGACGTGCCTGTGAAGCAGGCGGGATCGAGAGCAGGGCCTCCTCAGATGATCTCAACTTCCTGGAAGGCTCATAGGGAGAGATGCATTCGGATAGATAACAAAGATAGATAATTATACATTCCTTAAGCCAGTTCAGAGCATTATAGGGACTCCTCGCACATAGCCTTGTCCTTTCTTTCCACTATTTCTGCTACTCTTCCCATGCTTTATTATTATTATTATTATTATTATTATTATTATTAAACTTTATAACCCACCACCATCTCCCCTCAGGGACTCGGGGTGGCTAACATGAGGCCAAAAGCCCATTTCTGCCCTAAGTGTTTAAGAGATATCAACAAATATAATAAACAAGATACAATACATACAGCAAATAATAACTCAAATAAAATACAAACAATAAAAGAAAGAAAATAACACAGTGGGGTAAAATATCAGGTATAAGGTAAGATGAGAAGTTAAAAACAGATTTGAATCAAATTCCAAGTCCAAACCCTTGTGCCGTCAGGACTGCTGACCAATAGGTAAACAGTTCGAATCAGGGGAGAGTGGGTTGAACACCCTCTGTCAGCTCCAGCTCCCCATGTGGGGACATGAGAGAAGCCTCCCACAAGGATGGTAAAACATCAGTTATCTCGGCGTCCCCAGGGCAGTGTCCTTAGATGGCCAATTCTCTCACACCAGGAGTGACTTGCAGTTTCTCAAGTTGCTCCTGACATGGAAGAAAAAGCATGACCATGTTGACTTGGTGAAAAAGATTATAAGGTGTCTCCAGGAACTGCCAACATCTTCTTGTAGCTGCAATCTCACAGTCCATATTTCTAATTTGTTTTACTAATTTGTTTGTTTGGGTTTGGTCTAAGGTTAGAGTTATGTGAACTAACATAGAACCAGGTTGTTGTACGTTTTTTTCGGGCTATATGGCCATGTTCTAGAGGCATTCTCTCCTGACGTTTCACCTGCATCTATGGCAAGGATCCTCAGAGGTAGTGACTACCTCTGAGGATCCTTGTCATAGATGCAGGCGAAACGTCAGGAGAGAATGCCTCTAGAACATGGCCATACAGCCTGAAAAAACCTACAACAACCCGGTGATTCCGGCCATGAAAGCCTTCTTGCTCTTGTTGTGAACCGCGTTGAGTCGCCTACGGGCTGAGAAACTGCGGTATACAAGCAAAATAAATAAATAAATAAATAAATAATTCAACAATACATTAACATGGAACCATTTCGCTGAAGACCACTAGGCCATAGTAAATACCCCGGTATATTGTACCAAATGCTATATACTTAGGGTTTGATCCAGATTTGGTGCAATCAACTGGTTTGGCAGAAGCAAATTAATCTGCCCCCTTCCGTCTCCTGAAAATCCTGCACAAATGGACAAGAAACACTGCTGAATGGGATAAGCTTCAGGGAGTGGAAAGATCCTCCTAAATTGAGGAGAAGGACATGGAAGGCAGAACTTGGATCCAGCTCATTGATAGAGAATTCATCAGAACCAAAGTGTCACACTTTCACAGTTTTGTATCACTTTTCTTTACCTTTCCCTTAAGTCAACAGTGGGAATCATGCAATCATCAAAATACTGTTGGACTGCAATTCCCAGCATCCAAGCCACTGGTGAGAAATACTGGGAGCTGTACTCCAGCATCTTCTGAAGAGTCACAAGATTTCCACCTCTGCCTTGGATATTGCTTTTCCCTTCCTCTAGCAGTTACTTGGATTCTTTTAAATATCTGATCCTTTCAGGTTAAGACTCTGGGGTGTTATCTCAAATGCTGAGTCAAGTGCACTTAGCCTATAACTCATCTTTCATCCTCTTTCTCTCTCAGAGAATTTTAAGGCTCAACAAATCTCTGATTCATAAGTATTTTAAAGCACTATAAAAAGGAGAAGAAACAATTCTGTGTACTGATAAATATAGTACTTAGATTTAATGATGGAGAAAAATCAAATGACATCCATCTTGATTTTTTGAAGATCTGTATAATTAGCAGACATACCTTCTTGCATTTTAGTATTTTTTATGGATTTCAATCACAGGTGAATTAAATCTCACAAATACAGAGTCTTTCCAAAGTTTAAACCCATTTGCTTTGACTCTCCAGTGCTGAACAATCGAATGTTTATCAAAGCAGCCATCTAAAAGAACGCTTCCGTGAGAATGGAGGAAGTTCCTGGCTTAAGGGGGGGAGGTAGTCCTAAAGTAATTAATAAGTTCTTTCAGTGCTTAGATAGAATTGCAAAGAATTCAATAGCATGTGTTACAATTGAACCTGAACCGTGGCCCCGAGCCTTTAAGAGGAAAATCCAGTAAAATAATGCCGTTTTCTTTGTCAACAAAGCAATCCCTCGGGGCAAGACTTTCAAAAGTGCCCTTTACTATTTGAAGTTCCTGGCCTGTATCACATGTAGCCTCAGCTATTTGTGTGCATATTGAGGTTCGTAGCAATTTTCAGAATGGATCGAAAATGTAGGAGGCTTAGCCAGCCATAGAAATTCAAGCTGTGTTCCAAAGAGCTTTTCAGGTAAACTCAGAAGTTCGTACTCGCATAGTAGGATTTAGAAGGAATTCTTCCAACTTCAAAATCTCATGTTCCATATCACACACTCTTTATGGATTGCATTCGTTCAAAAACATTCTTACATTTCTTACACAGAAATTTTGAAATCTCCAAGTAAAAAGTTCAGAGAAAATTGTGATGAATCTGAGACAAAGAGTACTTCAACACCTCTATCTTTTATCTAAAGCTGCAACTCCACAACACAGTGGATTCCATTTTAACTCTTACGGATTTGCAGTTAAAGGAAGGGTGTCATTTGGTATCACTTGATATCAGATTGCTACAATTCTGCTGCGTGTGTATACTCTTAAACCGAAGCAACAGATTAAAATGTCAAAGAGAGAGAAGACATATTTAGCATTGCGTAGTAAAAGTTTTGTTAGGCAGAGCTCTCTTTTTGCAAGCCTAAACAAAAGACTCTTCCTTAACATCTGGTATTGTTAATTTTGTTTATTACTGTTGTCTTTGTGTGTTAAATCCGTCCTGTCTCCATATCGAGTTGTGTTTCTTGTAGCTGAAATTTTCACTTTAAAATAGCAATGTGAAAATAGATCGTTATACACTTGGATGATGATTGTTACTAGATGTAACAATCAAAACAATAATCATTTCCATTTTGAAATGTTATGGAACTTGAGTTTTCTTAGTATTCAGAGATGAAATTGATTAATATTATTATATATTGATTTGTATTCCACTCTCATCTCTGTAGTTGAGACACAAAGTGTAGCTTGGGCCACATCTGAACCCATAAGAATATTTTGGTGGCTCACGACTCCTCTAAAGAATGAGCTTTGTTCTGTCCATCAAAAAGTAGGGTGAATTGCTATGCCTGAAAGACCTGCTTCATTTGCTCACCTTTGCTCAAATGCCTGTGCTGGGACAGTTTGGTAAAACTAAGCTGATGGGAATTCTATCAATGCATTGTTTTCCAATGCTTGGAACAGTTCCTACTTTTTACTACAGGTTTTAGAATCCTCATGGATTCTGTTTGAGGAAGTCATTTAAGAGTTGCAGCCCAGAAAAAGTAACTTTTCCAAGCTCTTCCAAGAACCCTAGGTGACCAGATGTTAGATTATAGATCTGTAGACAGTTACCTGAGTAGGAGCCCCCAGTAGTGCAATGGATTAAACCCTTGTGCCGGCAGGACTGAAGACCAACAGGTCGCAGGTTCGAATCCAGGGAGAGCGTGGATGAACTCCCTCTGTCAGCTCCAGCTCCCTATGCGGGAACATGAGAGAAGCCTCCCACAATGATGGTAAAACATCAAAACATCCAGGTGTCCCATGGGCATCATCCTTGCAGACAGTCCATTCTCTCACACCAGAAGCGACTTGCAGTTTCTCAAATTGCTCCTGACAGGAAAAAAAAGTTACCTGAGTGAGACTTTTTACTGAATTAGCATCTGAGGAATTTCACTGTTAAGCTATCTAAAGGAAAATTCAGAACAAAAACTTTGGGAGTTAAGCTTGAGAATCCAGCTCTGAAGAGTTTCCTTGTTCTTTTGCAAAAACAGCATATTGCAGTTTCAGATAACCCCATGTCTGTATTGATTTAACCTTTACACTCCATTTTGTTGCAGGTATTCGCCCACAAATCATGAATGGCCCTATGCATCCTCGTCCACTGGTGGCTTTATTAGATGGAAGGGATTGTACAGTGGAGATGCCAATTTTGAAGGACTTGGCTACTGTTGCGTTCTGTGATGCGCAATCAACTCAGGAAATCCATGAAAAGGTAACATGATTTTGTCTCCTGCAAATTGAGTTACAAAGGAAGGTATAAATGCCTGGTTTTATGCTTCTGCTGAAACACCACACAAATAATAGAAAAGAATTGATTTTAAACATAAGTTTCTACTCTCTGATGATAGTCAGTCTGAGATTGTACTTGGACAAACTGTACATAAAAGAATTAGATGGTTTGAGTCCCTAAATCCACAGAAAGGGGATTAAAATAAAGTAAATAAATAAAAGATACAGAAAAATAATATTCCTGAAACAAAGGACCTTAGGGAAATGATAGAGTAGAAACATTTGAGTGGAGTCCATCAAGGGGCAACGGTGGTGCAGTGGGTTAAACCGCTAAGCTGCAGAACTTGCTGAGTTCAGGTCGATGGTTTGAATCTGCAGGATGGGGTGAGCTCCCACTGCTATCCCCAGCTTCTGCCAAGCTAACAGTTCAAAAACATGCAAATGTGAGTAGATCAATAGTTACTGCTTCAGCTGGAACATGCAGTCATGTTGGCCGCATGACTTAGGAGATGTCTATGGACAGCACCAGCTCTTTGACTTAGAAATGGAGATTAGCACCACCCCCCAGAGTCAGACTCGACTAGAAACCTTTACCTTTACGTTTTACATCAATTATGTCTTTAAATCTTTAGATCTACAACAGTCATCTTGAAGATTGATTTTATACTTGTTTGTATACATGGTTGATTATCCTGTTAGCATTATTTCTTCTTCATATTTCTACTGATTTCTTGAGTCTCATAATCAATGAGGGATAGTCCTGGGATCGAGATTCCTGAGCACATTAAAAATGTCTTTGGTGGCATCTGTCAGACCCTGGAAGATCTCGGAAACAAAAGCACCCTCACAAAGGCAGATCCTTGGAAACAGCTTTATTTTTCCTTCTTGCCAAGGAGAAGCGAAAGCTAGTTCTGACTATTTCCCCCGCCAACCTGGTAGTATATCATCTAGCTGACCCATGACCCCTCCTACTATCTACTTCTAAGGGCTACATTCCATTCTCACAGACCATGCTACAATTCCCAGGTCTCCCACCCCGCTCCCCAATCCAGATGGCTCTTATCAGAAGCAAGTGCTTTACTCCCATCCCAATCAAACTGGCATGGAGTGGACAAAGCAGCTTGTTTGTTTAGCTGGTATGGACACATCCTGACAGCATCTCTCTTGATGTATTTGATAGATGCATGCATTAATTAAATTTCTTCTGGAACTCTTGGAGACATGACTTTGTGGAAAACACTGACACAGATTACTGTTACTAGATATGTCTTATTGGTGGTAAATACCACAAAAAATGATATAGGTGGAGAAGCAGTCCAGCATCCTTTCATACCCAATTGTTGAAGTTACCTGCAAAAGCAATTGTATCCAAACTATATCTGGCAGCAATTCTCTCGAAGCTGACTTTGGGACTCCTGGGCTTATATGTTTGGTGTGAGGCCAATAGAATATAGATTTCTAAGGATCATATAGAACAGGGGTCCTCAAACTAAGGCCCTGGGGGCCAGATATGGCCCTCCAAGGTCATTTACCCAGCCCTCGCTCAGGGTCAACCTAAGTCTGAAACGACTTGAAAGCACACAACAACAACAATTCTATCTCATCAGCCAAACGCAGGCCTACACTTTCCATTGAAATACTAATAAGTTTATATTTGTTAAAATTGTTCTTCATTTTAATTATTGTCTTGTTTTTAAGTATTTTTGCACTACAAATAAGATGTGTGCATAGGAATTCATTCATGTTTTTTTCAAATTATAATCCGGCCCTCCAACAGTTTGAGGGACTGTGACCTGGCCCTCTGTTTAAAAAGTTTGAGGACCCCTGATATAGAATATAAGCAAAGAAGGAAAATCAGAGTGTGAAAGCATGACCCATTCCCACCTCCCATAGCTTTGACAGGTGTGCAAGCTGATTAGCAACAGAGAAAAAAATAACTTTCTCAGTCCGTTCTCAGATTTCCTGTCTTTTCCCAGCCTCAAACTGCCAAGTTAATGTAGAAAGTATCAGGCAAGGTCAGTAATACAAATTAACCCATATTCAGCTCCTGGACATAATGCTAAAAGAGGACTCCAAAACCTATCTGCCTGCTTGGATTCCAAAAACCCTCTCCAAAAACGACTGAAAAACTTGGCTAATATTGTTCGATAGCCTTTAAAATGTGTAGCTAAGAAGAAAGGAGTTAATGCCAGTTATGTAGCTAATGCTGGAGCGGTGTGCCTTGAATTTAGTGCATTTGTGAATAGCTTTCAGTAAAACACAGCATGTGTCCATGAAGAATGGATTTAGCTATTCTGGACTGATCGATTCTCTTAAATGATACAAAATCAATAGATGAAAGCAAAAAGCATTAATGCGTAAAAGTAGATCAAATATACTTGGATTTCATCTAAACATTAGACAACTGTTTTCCAGTAACTCTTTGAACCTGTCTCAGTTAGAGACCTTATTGAAGAGACTGGTAAATGGCAGGAACGGAAATGATGCCTTGTGTTCTGCGCCAGAATAAACTGCTTGGTGAAGCAACTTAAGCTCGAACTACACAGAAGAATGTGTAACATTGGTTAACGTATCATTTTTTGCATTCAACAAAAGAGCAATACAGATTGTGGAGGTGCCTAGTCACTTTTCCGCTGACTATTGTTTTCTGCTTGGAACATACAAACTGCCTGTCTAGATCATATCATAGACCTGTCTAGTCCATCATTTTGTTTACAGAACGCCACCCCATTGCAAAATCTGTCAGCACGACAAATAACAACCTCACCTTCTTGTCTTGTATCTCCCCAGCAGTTGACATATGGTGTCAGATACTATATATGAATTTAACTCCTATCACAACTGTCTTCTCCCTACAGAATCCCAAATTTGTGTTGGCATTTTTTAAAGTTACAGGAGTATTCGAAGAATGTTTCACACAAGTCTCTGTGTAACATCTAAGCCCGTGTTGAGCATATTTAGTAAGAACTCCTCAATAAGGCTACATATACACATTGAGTTCTAATCATTTGAATATAACATAAATATTAGAGAGATTCTGACATTTAGAAAATCAGAAAGTTTGGAAAATCTATAATTAAGACATTTTTCAAGCTGTTACAGTTAGAGAATGCTCACAACAAAATCTCCTAAAATGCAGAAGAAACTATGTGCGCTTTGTGGTGTTAGCTTTATAGAATGTCACTAACTTGTACAGTGTGGCATTTAAATATCAAAATCTAAACTCTAAATTTATCAAAGGAAAAGGTGTTTTATAGATGTTTTCAAAACCTGTGAAGTTGATCCTGGGAAAGATTCTGAATTAAGAGGTGTGCATTTGTGCAGCTTTGTGTTGCCTGTTGACTTATGGAGACCTCATGAAGATCATAGTTTTTTTTTGTTTTTGTTTTTGTTTTGTTTTTTGTTTTTTTGGTGATATGGTGGTTCTTCCCCTTGAAATACAGGCAACAGTACCTGGTGTTGAACTGCACATTTAACTTCCTTTGTTGTCTTCTTTACTCTAAACTAAGCATATATAACTGCCAGTGGGGGTTTCCTCCGTCCCTCTTTTCCATCCTATCCATCCTTCTCTTCCCTTTCCTTCCCCTTCCTTCCTTCCTTCCTTCCTTCCTTCCTTCCTTCCTTCCTTCCTTCCCCTTCCATTTTGTGAGGAGAGAAAGTTTTGAGAGGGACGCGTTTATAGAGGTAGTGGTTACATTTATGCTTCCATGTGTGCGGTGGTTCCAGTCCAGATCAAAGTCTAGCACATTTTTTCAGAGCATGGAAACCCACTGGTTTGAGGAACATGTCCTCTTTTCCAACACCATTCTAGGTTGGGTGACTCTCGGAATCTTATTAGGGCCCTGGCTTCAATCATCTTCCCCACTTCTCCATGCAGAGGTGGATAAGGAGAACTACGCTGGCTCCTGCAAGGGTCAGTGAGCATGTGGTGTTTTTATCTGCCACTCATCATCCAAATTGGGATGACAGTGTGCACCATATTCCCCATTCCTTTCTCTGATCAGTCATACAAGAGAACAGAGAAGGGTTGCTGTGAGTTTTCTGGGCTGTATGGCCATGTTGCAGAAGCATTCTCTCCTGACGTTTCGCCCACATCTATGGCACACATCCTCAGAGGTTGAGGTTCTGTTTCCAACAGACCTCTCAACCTCTGGGGATGTCTGCCATAGGCATGGGCGAAACGTCAGGAGAGAATGCTTCTGGAACAGTGCCATTCAGCTCGGAAAACTCTCAGCAACCTAGAGATTCCGGCCATGAAAGCATTTGACAACACATAGAACAGGGAAGATTTCTTTGGATATCTCCTGAACGAAAGGGCAGTGATTCTTCCTGTCCCTTTCAGTTTAGCAGAGGTAAATATTTGATACAAGGTTGGGAGCCACTTTTCAGACTAGGCATGGGCCACACTTCTTTTTGTTTTTTTAACTTGGTGGCTAGTTGAAACATGTGTGTGTGTGTGTGTGTGTGTGCATGTAAACAAATTCAATTTGATTTTAATGAATGCCCTAATGATAATGAATTTTAAAATCCTAAATTGAGAAAGGTACTGAATATCCTATTGACTATAGTGCATGTCTCCATTGATTCTAGCACATGGCATTTTTTTAAATGAGTGCACCTGCAGAAAAGGGCTTTGGGGCTACATTTCTGGTTCCCCCTGTTCCCTATATAATAAAGAGAAACCAAAAAGAGAGCTGTGTACAATTTGATTCTGTAAGATGCTCTTGTTCCTTCTGAATCTCTGGAGGCACTCAAGCAGCAGCAAATAAAAATGATGACAGAGTCTCTGGAAGGACAAACTCCATAGAACAGGGGATTGGGAATTGGAGGCACTGTGCTGCAGTGGTTCTAGTCATACCTCTCAGGTGATAGCTGCTCCTCAAAAAAAGGAGCTGTTATGTGGCATTCTTCAAGCTGTCATTCTATCGTATTGTTGAAGGCTTTCATGGCCGGAATCACTGGGTTGTTGTCGGTTTTTCCGGGCTATATGGCCATGTTCTAGAGGCATTTTCTCCTGACGTTTCGCCTGCATCTATGGCAAGCATCCTCAGAGGTAGCGAGGTCTGTTGGAAGTAGGAAAATGGGTCATTCTATCCTCGGTGCTTTTTAACATTTACGTGAAACCCCTGAGTGAGATCATCTGGAGACAGGGAGTGGAGTGCTATCAGTATTCTGATGACACCCAAATATATTTCTCCATGCCTTCAAAAACAGCTTTAGCTAAGGATAATGTTTTGCCTCTGAATGAATGCCCGCAGGAGGCAATGGGCTGAATGAAGGAAAACAAATTGAAACTGAATCCAGACAAGACAGAGGTGCTTGCCATTAAAGGTCCTATTTATTATTTATTATTTGCACTTGTTAACCGCCACTCTCAGCCCGAAGGCGACTCGTGGCGGTGTACAGAACATAGAACATAAAGACAACAGTTACAGTAAATCAGGATCATAACACACATCTTACTAACACACAGCTAATTAAACTAAAAATCCGCTTCGTCTTGTTTGGGCCATAATCAATCTCGTCGTCGTAGTCCATTCCGGTGGTCATTCCAAAAACATAGCACTTAATTAAAGGCCTTTTCGAAGAGCCAGATTTTCAGGCCCTTACGGAAGGCCATGAGGGAGGGCGCCTGTCTAATTTCAGCGGGGAGGGAGTTCCACAGCCGGGGGGCCACCACCGAGAAGGCCCGCTCTCTAGTCCCCGCCAAGCGTGCCTGTGAGGCAGGCGGGACCGAGAGAAGGGCCTCCCCGGATGATCTCAAGGTCCTCGTGGGCTGGTAGGCCGAGATGCGGTACTCAAGGTATTTTGGGCCGGAACCGTTTAGGGCTTTGTAGGTTAACACCAGCACCTTGAATTGGGCCCGGTAGCTGATCGGCAGCCAGTGGAGCTGGGACAGCAAGGGCGTTGTGCGCTCCTTGCGTCCTGCTCCGGTTAACAACATGGCTGCCGCGCGCTGGACTAGCTGGAGCTTCCGGGCCGTCTTCAAGGGCAGCCCCACGTAGAGAGCGTTGCAGTAGTCGAGGCGGGATGTGACCAAAGCGTGTACCACCGTGGCCAAGTCAGACTTCCCAAGATTCCTAACCTTTAATGTGTCAGTTAGTTATTTTATGAGGTTGCATTCCCTCTGGAAGACTGTGTTAGTAGTTTGGGAGTGCTCCTGGATTTGTCTCTCCAACCCAGGTAGATGTGACAATGGTTACTACCAGCTTCGGCTCAGGCTCCTCTAGAGTTGGAGGACCTATGGTAATGCACACACTGGTAACTTCAAGGTTGGATTTCTGTGATGGGCTTTACACTGGGCTACTTTTGTGCAAAGTTCAGAAACTTCGTGCAAATGCATTCAAAATACATGGCAGTCAAACTAGTTAAAGAACACCCATACAAAAGTCACTCCACTGGTTGCCAATTAGTTTCTGGGCAAAGTACAAAGTGTGGGCTTCCACTTTAGAAGCCCTACATGGTTTGGTTACCTACAAGACCACCTTCTCCCGTACAATCCGCCCTGCGCACTGAGGTCCTTTGGGGAGCATCCTGTAACTAGCCAGAATCCGACTGGTTACTGTCACCCAGAGGACCTTTTCATTGGCTGCCTCAAGACTGTGGAATGACCTGCCAGAAGAAACCCAACAGCTAAATGAGCTGTCAAAATTTAAGACACAACTTAAGACCTATCTCTTTTGGCAGTCCTACACAGTCAATTTTTAACTTGTGAATTTTAAGCTGCATTTTATCTGTGTGCATGTTATATGTACTGAAATAGTGCTTCAGCCTACCTCACTGTTTTAACTATGTTGTACCCCGCCTCAAGGAGAGGCAGTAATACATTTGTTGTTGTTGTTGGCAGGTAATAATTTTTTTTGTTGTTAAATTTGTTGTTGTTGTTGGCGGGTATTAAATTTGTTGTTGGTGTTGTTGTTGGCAGGTAATAAATTTATTGTTGTTGTTAAATTTGTTGTTGTTGTCGGCAGGTAATAAATTTGTTGTTGTTGTTGTCGTCGTCGTCATCTTCCACACTGACTTGGGAAATTTCCCATTCTTTCCTGTATTGTACTACCCTTGCCTAGATAAATGCTTTTATATGACTTCTTGGCCCAGGATGTTGTTATCAATGGCTGTCTTTGAACAAAGAAAGACAAGCTAAGCGGTGGTTCACTAGGAATGCCATGTAGAAGCTGATCCTTTGGGATGGCTAGAAGACTGAAATCCACGTCTCTTAAAAATGAACATAAAAGGGGGGGGGGAGAGGCGAAAATGACAAAATCAAAAATGACTGGGTGGAGGTGGCAGGCAAATCCTTAGAAGGCTTACTGTCACTCATAGCTCAGTCTGTCCTCAGGATGCTCACGACTTAAGGAATTATCCCTCAGTAGGGCAAGCTTCAGTGCTAGTTTAAAATAATCGGCAGTAAATAGCCTGGTCAATTCAAATATAAGGCGGTATCCATGGAATCTCAGCATAGTCACTGACTGCTTGTAGCATTTTCTGCTCTTCAAGCTGTGTTTACACTTGGTATGGAATAATGAGGGCAAATATAACTTTACTCTTAGTGACTCTCTGGCAGACAGTATAAATCTGTGCATTAGAGTGTAAATCCCGCTGGGCCATGTAGGGTTTTCTGAGCTGTAGTATCCAGTCACATGAGGCCAATTGGATGTCACAGGCTGTTGTCTTATCTGTTCCTCCTCATTCTCTTACCCGGTGTCTGGAAACGTCATCTTTCTCTCTTCAGCATCACATCATAACCTTTTTCAGATACAAATCCTGCCTTGCATTTTTCTCATTTCACATTTCACATCATCTCATGCCAACATTATAGTACATAACCTACTAGCCTGTGAGGAAGCAAACAATAGCTCAGTGATGGTTGCTGGGTAGCTTACATGGTTCCTAGCTGAGATCTGAGCATCATAACATAACAAATGATACAGTAGAGGAAAAGTGCCCTAAATGAGTACGTTCAGAATTCATAACATACAGCTTATACTAAAATAATGAAACACACAGGACTTCAATGAACACACATTAGCTGTAATTCTGTAAGTGACATGCACACTTGTAAGCATTCCCTATATATTCAGATGTCTTTTTTTTTTGGCACTGGGGGTGGAGCTGTATTTCTCCCTTTTGACCAGGTCTGTGAAATTTGTGGCCCTCCATGTATTTTGGACTTCAGCTCCTAGAATTCTTGACCATTGGACAATCTGGCTTGAGGTTCATGGAATTGGAGGCTGAAACATTTGGAGGATCACAGGTTGTGCAGGCCTGCTCAAGACTGGTAATAGCTCTTACCAGTCTTACTGCCTCCAAAGTTACTTTACACACTTACTGCCTCCAAAGTTACTTTACACAGCCATCTCATTCTTCGTAGCAAGAAAGCAGAATCAGAGAAGCATAGCACTGAGATCCACCAGCTTCCTTCATTGTGCTTGTGGTTGTGGAGGCGTACCCTTTAGACCCCTCATAATTCACCCCTTCCGATTTATTGTCAAGTTTCTGAAGATACTCCGCACAGCCGTCCCATGCTTTGTGACAAGCAGGAAGGTCCAGAGAAGCATTTGGCTACAACCCATAGTCAGAAATGATGGCATCAACACTGAGATCCATCAGCTTCCTCCATTGTGCTTCTGGCTGTGGAGACATGACCAAAGTCTTCTCTAATCTTACCTGCTTGCCACAAAGCATGGAATGGCCATGTGGACAGCCTTCAGGGGCCCTCTAACAGGTTGGCGGAGAAGATATATAGCTTAGCATAATGTAGATCCACATATGGATATATACACTACACAGAGGGGATGTTGGAATGAAGCCATTATCTGAGTATTCAGGAGAGCTTAGTAACAAATGTTTGCTGGCAGAAGTTCAGTATACTTTGCCAATTGAAAGTAGTAAGCTTCTCCCATGACTTCTTTGGGGCATACCAGTTTATTTTGGAGACAGAGATGGAGTCAACCAGTCCTGGCAGCTAAGAAGAGGAAGTAACCTATTTTCCCTACAACTTAAACCAGCTGTGCCTAGCACAGGAAAAGCAAAATTTAATCAGAAATCCAATCAGGGATTTTTATTGTCGTATAAAAGTTTCACTAGTCTCTCCATTTTTTGGCATTTGATCCAAGGAGAAGGGGAGCCTGCACAGTTGTATTAGACTAGGGAGGGACAACCGTGGCCTATGAGCCACATGCTGATCTGATATAATTTGTTGCTTGCAGAATAGGTTGGCTTAGCTCCTTTTTTGCAGTACAATTCATATAAAAGATCAATAAAAATGTTCAAGCTTTATCAGGTATAAACAGAATCTTCTGAATTAAAACTTAAATTTAATGTTCATACTGAGTGCCATATATTTATGTACAAGTCAACCTCATGTACAAGTCAAGGGCAAATTTTGGGGGGGAAATTATGGATTTTGACATGAGTTTTGGATAAATTGAACGTTATTCTACAAAGGGGGAAGCACCAGTTCTGTCTCAAGGTGGGGGAAGTTGCCTCTGGCTTTGCCATTTCCCTGTCCCGGCTTTTAAAAAATCCAGATGTGGTGTCATGGTGGAGTTAGTAATGGTGGTGTTGATGCTGATTGTTCTCCTTGTGAATCAAAGAGAACAATAATAAATCATTTATTATTTTAAAGAACATACAGTGAAATTTTCCCCTACCCTAGATTCTAATTTATGATCAGAATTGGAAGTCCTGTCAGGTGGAAAGACTACATGCTGAAATGGTCATCTGTATTCACTTAGAGGTTTGGTTATACCTATAGCAAGTTTCTTCAACAAACAAGGCAGTCATAGTCTACAAAATTCTAGTGAGTATTCAGAGTAAAACAAGTTTATTTTCCAGGTTTTATCTCCCTTCCACTTAGCTGAGTTCAAACATCAAGGAATGAAATCTTTTTTGTGAGCTGGAGAAAGAGGCAGGGAAGATATCTAGGAAGAATTCTAGACATATTCTTCAAGAAAAAGAAAACCTGCCATTTCACAACATGATCTCTTTAGCTCTACTGATACACTATGAAACTTACTCGTTCTTAAAGCAATAAATGTGTGCGGATTTTCTCGTGTCCTAAAGGATAACATAAAAGGCTAGAATAATCTCCTGGTTGATAGAGAGAACTGAGAGAGAGTTGTACTCTCATTTTGTTGCAAGGCTCTTGGGAAGACACACCTGTCTTTTTATCATTTTTAAAGACTGTTCTAGAAAGAGTGGTATAAGCCGGCAACATAAGGGATTTAAGAATGTTTGATGGTGATTGCCCTACAAAGGATGGCATATTGGTCAGCATTATTTGGATGTATGCAACAGCATGGATTTGTGTGGGGACATATACTGCACTCAGAACATTCAGAGTATAATGTACAAATGAGATAGCTTGGGCCCTCCAGATTTTGTGGGTTACAAATCCGAGATTCTTTACCACAGGTCTTTCTGAGTGGGTCTGGTGGAAGTTCTGAAACTTCTGAAGGCACCAAATGTATTTATTTATTTACAGTATTTGTATACCGCCCTTCTCAACTCCAAAGGGGACTCAGTGTGGTTCACTATGTTGGCAACAACTCAATGCTATCGATAAAAAACAGGATAAAGCATCAAAATTGTCCCTCCCCTGATAAAACCTTAAACGTTATTATCATTGCACTTTCAACTTTCACTTCAACCTTAAATATCTCTATTATTTATTTATTTATTTATTTACCGTATTTCTATCCCGTCACTTCTCAATCCCCAAAGGGGGACTCAAGATAGCTTACAGTGGGCACTGTTACTATGCCACTACATAACAATTACAATAATAAAACCACAATTGAACATAAATCATAGTTAAAACAATACATAAGCAATCATTAAAAACAGTAAAACAGTCTCATCAGCTGTATCGCCATTCCAGTCAATGTCCCTCTAAAGTGCTGCTTGCATCTACTGTCCGAAACGCTGCTTGCATCTACTATTTGGTCCCAAAACTATGATTTTAATTTCTTTGGGCCGAACGCTTGTATTCCACAGCCAGGTCTTTAGCTGTTGCCTAAAGGTCAGGAAGGAGGGGGCCGTATGTAACACAGTACACAATACTGTATGTAACACAATACACTCCATAACTGAAAATTGTTGAATGGCACAGGGACAAAAGGCAAAGTCTTTGTGGCCATTCCCCCCTCCTCCAAAATAGATTTTATTATACATGTTGAGTATTCTTCATCTAACATATTTGGGACCAGAAGTGTTGGGAATTCAGATTTTTTTTTTGTTTATTGGATTATGGGATATCTTATACTTGCCTATCTGTATGTAACGAGTTATCTTGGAGATGGGACCCTCATATAAACATGTAATTCATTCATGCTTCGTATGCACCTTATATACCTAGCCTGACAGTAATTATATACTATTTGTTTTCATGAAACATTTGTATACATCAAACCCTGAGAAAGCAATGGTATCACTATTTCATACATTCACGCAGACAATTGTGGAGCATTTCAGAATTCTGGAAAAGGTATCCTCAACTTGTATCAATAGAATAGATCACTGCAATGCACTCTATGTGGGGTTGCCTTTGGAGACTGTTTGGAAGTTTCAAGTGGTCCAACGAGTGGCAGCCAGATTTCTCACTGGAGCAACGTACAGGGAGTACACAACCCCCCTGTTACATCAGCTCCGCTGGCTGCCAGTTTTCTACCGAGCACAATTCAAAGTGTTGGCTTTAGCCTATAAAGCCCTAAACGGTTCCGGCCCAGCTTACCTGTTCAAACGTATCTCCCTCTATGAACCATTACAGAGGTTAAGATCTTCTGGGGAGGCCCTCATCTTAGTCGCGCCTCCATCGCAAGTGCAGTTGGTGGGGATGAGAGACAGGACCTTCTCAGTGATGGCTCATTGGCTCTGGAACTCTCTTCCCACTGAGAGTAGATCAGTGCCCTCCCTCCTGGCATTCATAAAGAAAACAAAGGCATTGTTAGGCCAAGACTTTGGCCAGTAAAGTGCAAAGAAGAATTAGGGATTATGTACAATGACAATTGGATTGGCTACGGTCTACTATTTTACTAGGATGTTTTAATGCTTTGTCTTAATGTTTAAATGTTATCTATGCCTAATGTTTAACAGTTTTAATTATTTTAATTCACAGTCTTAGTTGAATTATGTTACTGTTGAGTTATTATGATTTTTTAACATGTATGTTGGCATTGAATATTTGTCATTAAAATATTGTAAACCACCTTAAGTCCCACCAGTAGTGAGAAAGGTGGTATATAAATACAGTAAGTAAGTAAGTAAGTAAATACAGTGCAATTATATCAATTGAAATAAAGCCAAGTTAAGTATCACAAGACTATCAAATCATAGAATATGTTTTATAAGATAGCTAATTATATAATTCTATCATAATTAGATCTGTGATCGGACATTGTTCTAAAGGATGTTATGAGATCATGGAGGCATTAATATATTTTCATTATACTTGGCATAATCAGCAAATAGAAAGCAAACAGTAAAGGAAATGCTTCTATAGTGTTTATTTTTAGAGTATCTGATCTTACCACTAAGTTTCTCCATAATTTATTTATTTATTTCTAATATTTATACCCCTTTCTTCTCAACCCCCGAGGGGGACTCAGGTCGACTTACAACTGGCAATCATTAGATGCCAACAAACAAGCAATTGCTGTACAAACAATTAACATTAAGCAAACCAACAAGATTATAAAAATACATTAAAATATTGACAATAAGGGCAAGGGGCCACACTGATATAATCTGGTTTTGATATGTGGAAAGAGTACAAAGAACATGCAAGTTCTCATGCTCATGATTTTCACTTGGTCAGTTGCCCTTTTTACTCAAGAGCTTACAAGAGCTGCTATCCTCAAGTGAAGATTTGCCCTTCTCTTATGTAAACACTGGTTTTTGTCTACATATGTACTGGAATTCTTTATAAAGTGTCATTGCTACTTGGGAGTCTCTGAGTGTTTTATCAAATTGATCCATGTGCCTTACTAGATACTTGCTTATGACTCACTGCTGGACTTCAGCAGCTGTTACTGAAACACCATCCATCTGCTTCACTAATGCCTATAATTTTCTTCTCTTTGTGCCTGTATGTGTCTGTTAGGTTTTAAACGAAGCTGTTGGAGCAATGATGTACCACACTATCACCCTCACCCGGGAAGACCTAGAGAAATTCAAGGCCTTACGAGTCATTGTTCGGATAGGCAGCGGTTATGACAACATAGACATCAAAGCTGCAGGGGAACTTGGTATGTTTAGACTCCACTCCAACCAGACCCCTTAATCAAGCTGTTGGTTTTTCTTAAAAGTGGAATAAATGCCATAGCTGTCTAATTGTCCCAATCATGTATACATCCTAGTTTTGTTTGTGGGTAACTTCCTGTATCCAAAGGCACAGCTTTATTGTTTTTGATGTGATACAGCTGTTCCGATGTCTATGTGGGAGTTCCACACCAGATACGCATTTAAGTGTACCTAAGGGCTTCTCAGCTTTGTATTCCATGGACTAAATTGAATGTTTTATGAAGTTCTAATATGGACATAAAATAAAATAATTTTGTAACATAGGTAAAAGGCAGCAGGTAAATTACAATGTGAAATAATCAACAAATGCTAATGCAATTTACTTTTTGGGTCATTGCAGAAGTTGGAATTTTGTTCGGATCGCATAATGATCAAAATCCACCCCGCCCCTATCCATTTTGTGAACACACACATACACACACACAAAACTCTCCCTTCCTTTTGTCTTGCCATTATGAGGATGTATGCTTTTGCTTCCATTTTCAACTTGGCTTGTCTGGTTATTCAGTGATTAATGGAAGCAAGCCAACTTCACACTCTGATTTAGGAAGCTGGCCTTTTTCCTCTACCCATAGTTGGTGACCACAGCCTTGACAGCAAACTAAGCTGTAGATAATCTAAAATGGATGCTTCTAATCTGCTCGCAGCCATACTAGAAGTATGTAGAAAGCACACTGAAACTCATTCTTAAACTATTAAACCATATTGCATGTAAGCAAGTTATATGGAAAATTGTTTATATTATTCCATCATTTTTTAAAACCGTGGTCTAGAAATGTAGATTAAGGAGGAAAACTTGGTTTGACATCGATAAATGATGTGAACACACATAGCTAAATTTGGATTTCTGAACTTCTGATAGTTTTTCATTTTCTCAAAGTTGCCATCCACTTTGAGGAGCTAGCCATTTGTCGTTGTGCTTTTTTAAATAATTAAGCTACTATTCAGTCCCTGTGGGTTATCAAACAATTTTTGAAAGTCTTCGTGTTTAAGAATAGCCTTAAGAGTGTTGTTGTTATTGACATGGATCTGTTCAGTAGACTCAAAGTGATGGTCCCTCAACCAGAGTTATTTGGTCCCAGATAAGCTTCTAAGGCAGTGGTTCTCAACCTGTGGATCCCCAGATGTTTTGGCCTTCAACTCCCAGAAATCCTAACAGCTGGTAAACTGGCTGGGACTTCTGGGAGTTGTAGGCCAAAACATCTGGGGACCCACAGGACCCACTGTTCTAAGGAATAAAAAAAGGACATAATATAGTATAGGTCCTTGACACACGAGAAAACAATATTTTTTTGTATTGCCCACCACCAACACCACCACACACATAATCAAAGAGCCTGGAGATCACTATTGTAGGTATTTAGGTTTTTCATATACAGTAGATTCCCACTTATCCAACATAAACAGGCAGGCAGAACGTTGGATAAGCAAAAACTTTGGATAATAAGGAGGGATTTAAGGAAAAGCCTATTAAACGTCAAATTACGTTATGATTTTACAAATTAAGCACCAAAACAACATGTTTTACAACAAATGGATAGAAAAAGCAGTGCAATACACGGTAATGTGATGTAGTAATTACTGTATTTACGAATTTATTTCCAAAACATCACAATATATTGAAAACATTGACTGCCGAGAGAAATAGCTATGGATCCGGGTAGGAAGCAAACTACATTGGACAATACAGAACGTTGGATGAGTAAAGGTTGGATAAGTGAGATTCTACTGTACTTTAATATCCACAAAACTTTTTGTTCTAGATACAAGTTTTGGGAAACATCAATGTCAATTTTATTTGCATTCCACTGTTCCGTATCAGTCTGTTCGTGTATCAGCCTACCTATCTGCTTCTCTACGCAGTTCAAGGTGGTTTACCTCAAAACCAACCATTTTAAATCCAATAATCACAGGAAATCTGCAATGTTTTCCAATTTAGAAAAGTTTGACTTCATTGTGTTACATGGTATGCCTTGTGTTGATTATTTTCATAAGTGTATTTACAACTGCTTGTCCACATTCTGTTACATGCTTTCAGCATCATTTAATATAACAAGAGAGGAATTGGTGGCATGTTGCTGACTTGTAATGTTCTCTTCAGAGCTCAACCTTTTTGCATTTGCTCTGCCTGGTTGCCATTTCATGATTCGTTGGCCACTTGAGTAAACTTTCCTGGCACAGCCATCTTTTGTCCCTTGATATATATGCACAACAGCGGCACATGCACACCAGTATTTCCACGAAGAGAGCACTTGACCTGCTGTCAGTATTTAATAAACTGAAATAACATTTTCTCTCCATGGCTTTCCCCCAATTCTCTTTGCCTTCCCTTTGGGGACATGACTTTGTCAGGGAAATTTGCTTAAGCAGCCACCACATCATGAAATGGCCACTGGGCAGAGCCGATTTAGAACTGCCTTGCCATGGTTTCAAACTAGGTTTCTAGCATATGCTGTCTTGCTACACGGATTGGCCCTTTGTATGTGCTTTGTTTCCACACTACTACAAACTGCCAGAAGGCATATTTGATAGCTGCATTGAAACCAAGCATATGGTGAAATACAATCAACAGGAGATGTTGTTGAACACAATTTCTACGCTACCTGAAATATCCTTATTAGAGAAGACACTCCAGGTAGCATCTGTATGATGAGCATTTTGCGGGAATTGTCCTGAAACACCAGTAGTATAACAGAGTCATAGTTCTTATCACATAACCGTCATATACTTACACAGAGAGGTGTTCTAAAACCCAACTCTGATAGTGTATTTAAGCCTGTGACTTATTAATTGTCAGTTCAACAGTTGGCATATTGTTTATACTTAAACTCCCTTTTTGTTCCATATCATGGAGACATTATTCCCCCCTTGATTTTATGTCTCTTAGCATTAAAGTCGCTCTCTGCCTGAGAACAAACAGAGACAACTAATTATGTTATGCTATCCTTAACTAGATTTAAGAATTATAACATATTGGCCGTTTCTGCCTCCTACTAAAATGCTAGTGAGCTGTTTGCAAGCGGCATCGTTAATTGTTTTACCACTAATGAGTACCATCGCATTAGCATATAAAATAAAATTGATCTTTATAGGGTGCCAGCTGTATATGTTTGTCAATAGGGTGTCATTAGACTGATTAATTGCTTCAGAGTACTTCATTGTAAATCTTAATAAAACTGAAGAAACACATATCCTTTGCAGTAGTCGTTCTAAACAAGACACTTCACTGAATCATTTGCATAAAAATGTTCTCAGTCATTTGGGAATTCTCTACTGTTTTCTTTACAGCATGGCATGGCAGTCATTACAAGAATAGAGCAAGCTGCTTCTAGGGAATATTTTTTAATAATCTTGCATTACAGCGGGACCTTTAGTCCCGTGTTGTTATAGAATCTACATAGATGCATAACTACAATAATAATAATAATAATAATAATAATAATAATAATAATAATTTGTATTTGTATTCTGCACTATCTCCCCAAGGGGACTCAGGGCGAATTCCAGCATAACAATGGCAAACATTCAATGCCTACATAAAACACATGATACTAACAAAAAATCCCAGAAACCCCCCACAAATAAATGTAACATTAAAGCCTAACATCAAATTAAGACCTAACATCAATAAATTAAACGTAACATCAATAAATTAAAATACACATAATCAGACAAAATTCTGTAATAATCATGTATGTCTTCTATAACACTACGTAACAAAATTGGGGGGGGGGAGCTGTTCCTGGTTTGAAAGCATTATTTCCTTTTTAATTGTGTGGTCCTTATCTTGAAAGTAGTTGTTCTCCCCCTGAAACTTCATTTTTGTGGCTGCCACAAATTAGCTTGAATTGGTTGAGACTCTATGATGAGATATTCATTGAAAAACTATAGCAAACTGTGCTGCAGGATTTGTTTTTGCAGTTTCATAAACTTTGTTTTTGCAGTTTAATAAACGTTTCTCATGTTTTAATGATAGAACCAATTGGGAAATGTCATTTATAATCCAGTAACAATAATCGTGTTACACAGTGTAATAGGGCTTCTTAAACTTTTCCACTGTGAACCCCTTTTTGCGTGAGAAATTTTTACATGACCTCGTGTATATAGGTATAAAAATCAGACATTAATTATAATAAATCAGCATTTGCAAGGCTTGCTCAATAGGCTGGTTTTCCTTTTTATGAAATACAGCTGAAGTTCACTGTTAACACTGCACAACATATCTGTGTACATGTCTAAAACAGCCACTAGGTGAGGTTCAGAAATCTTTTACCATTGCCAATTTTTTTCAAGACCCCAATATTGAACTAAGGGTACCCCATTAGTACAACTAATTAATACACCCCATTAGTGTGTTCCATAATCTTGTCACCTGCACAACAGGGGAGTCTTATTTGTTTATTTTATTTATTTCTACCCTGTCCTTCTCAACCCTCGAAGAGGGACTCAGGATGGCTTACATTTGGCACAATTTGATGCACAATTCTATTCCCTCTCACCAGTGAGCAAAGCTAGTAGGAGTCATGCTTCTGATTGCCATAGACTTACTTGCTTGATGGGGATGGTGGAAACATCCTCCTCCTTGTTCCCCAACTGGAAACTGAATAGAATTATGAACTGACCATGTATTGATCACGCACACACATCCAGCTCACCTTGTAAACAGTTCACCAACCCACTTCAACACAGCTATTTTCATAGTCTAGGAGAGCAGGATGGTTAGAAAGGTGCATCCAGTTATTTTCTTGTAGCTGCATACGCTGCAAGGATGTCATCTGCAGAGATGTTCTGGGAAGCTCAGAGGTATCTGCAGATAGCTGTCACAGTGAAAGGAGGAAGTCCTGGTGGCTTTTTGTAGACGGTGGAGCTACAGCACCCCCCTGTGGCTGGATTTGAGCACAACCTCCAAGGCACCAAAAACGCTGGACGTCAACCCAACATACCTCCTTTCTGTTCTGTCTGACTCTGTCCTGTCTGTCCAAAACGGCATTGAATGTTTGCCGTTTATGTGTACGGTGATCCGCCCTGAATCCCCTTGGAGAGATAGGCTAGAATATAAATAAGTTATATTATTATTACTACTACTACTACTAAAGGAAAATAACTGAATATGTCTTCACTCATTCCCCCCTCCCCATCCAATGAAGGATACTGCTTACAAGGTGAGCATTTTTTTTTTCATGTCAGAAGCGACTTGAGAAACTGCAAGTCACATCTGGTGTGAAATAATTGGTTGTCTGCAAGGATGTTGCCCAGGGGACGCCCGGATATTTTACCATCCTGTAGGAAGTGTCTCTCATGTCTATGCATGGGAAGCTGGAGTTATCAGATGGGAGCTCACCCCGTCTCTCGAATTTGAATCACCAACCTTCAGGTCAGCAGTTCTGTAATAAAATTCTGTAATAACCAGCACAAGGGTTTAAACCTTATTAAGAGTGGGGGATACGTGTTTCTATGTGATACATGTACATCACTCGATACAGGATCTTGGTCTGTGTATGTGAAAAAATAATAATAAAGTGCCTGTCAAAATTGGCACTAGTAATCTGAATGGACCATTATTCTGACTGGTTATAAGAAATCTCTATGCATAGCTATGCAACATTAAAATAAAAAGTCCAGCAGTAATAGAGAAAAAATGTATGTAGCTGTCAGAGGTGTTTCAGTCTCGCAGATGTATGTATTACAATTGCATCCTGTTTTTCTCTTTTTTTCTTATATTTTGCCCATGGCAGGCTTTTGATGGCTATTAATAGTTGTACTTTTGCTTGACTGGTCATGTCATTTTTATACTCCCTCCAGCTCTCCTGCTTTGTAACATGCTTATTACCTAGTATGATTTCAGGAGAGTTTTTTGTTAAAGGAGAAATTCCAAAATAAACAGAGGCTTGCAATGTAATATAATACATAATGGAATGCATTGTCGGGCAAAGACCTATTTTCCTCTCAACTGTATGGATCAAAGGTGATGTAAAAATATTACAAAGCATTACTATCTATTCGGTGTTTTGTAAGCATTCTGTTTCAGAATCTGGTTGTTGAATGTCTATTTATGTGATAAAACTATGAAATTTGGGGAAGAGGAATGAGTTTTGCTTTTGAATCCCTGCAGATAAATGGAGGGGGGAAATGGCAAAGCCATCTTTCATAGAGCAGCTAGGACATGATTTTGTGGGAAGAAAATTGTGCTGAGGTCATCTTTCTTTGGAATCCTGGCCTGACAAAATTCAATTAAGTTGAGTAAACATGGTTACACTTCGCCAAAGCTGCTTACATGTCTTAACCCTGCCCTGGTAACGTGCATGGCTAGGCATCACCTTGTGAGAGCAATGCAAGTCCTCTTCCTGCACGTAGGCAGGACAAGGAAAGGAAAGCAGCCCCCTTTTGCTATCTCAAGGATAAATGCCATATATTAGAAACATACAGTAAGATGTATTGGAACCCAGTCTAAGAGTTGCCATGCAAACTTTATGGGGCCTTATTATTTTGTCCAGATACCTTGGAGTTCCACATCCTTCCCTATTAGCAAACCTGAAAAAATAGGATTTATTTTTTTTTTGCTTCCAAGTAACCTTGTGATTGACATTTTCACTATGTTTATTGCCATAATATCACAGGACTTAAATTGGAAATACTACCACTCAGTCCAAGGGACATTTCAGTGCAAAATAACAGCAACAAGACCCGAGGCGCTAAGAACATGGTAAAAATGCCCTACACAACACCTCACACATTTTGGAATAATTTTAGACCCCCTGGAAGCCAGAAAAATACCTCTATGGACCTCACATAACTCACAAGCCACATTTCCCCAACCTCGTTTTAAATGTAACTTAATTCCACATGCAGCTTGGATTCAGGAATTGGACACTGACCTACATACCTTCTAGAGCACTTCTTCTTAAACTGTGGGTCCCAGCCCGCAAAAGGATTCCCCTTAGCTCAGTGTTGGGTTCACAAAAAAATTGGCATCAGTAAACAGCTTCTGAACGCCACCAATTGACACAAATGTATTAGCAAAAAACTGCAGGGTTGAAAATTCTTCAGTTGTACTCCACAAAAACTAAAATCAGCCTGTTTAGCAAGCCTTGCAAATGGTGAATTGTTTTCAGGAAATGTTCAATTTTTATGCCTATTCTATGTGCCTATATATATCAAAATTTCTTGAGCAGAAAAGGGTCATGAGCAGAAAGAAGTGTAAGGAACACTCTTCTAGAGAAGTGAGGTTTGAAAGTCTAAGTCTGGTTGATTTGATTTGGTTTGGTTTGATTATGTTCTGTTTAACTATTTGAATATCTTGCTTTGTTTTTGTTAAGTTCTTGCATTGTTTCGTTTACTGATTTTAGTTGGGTTGTTTATTGGTTATTGTTCGTCTGGCATTGAATGTTTGCCATGTTTCTGTTGGAAACCACCCTGAGTCCCCTCGGGGAGATAGGGCGGGTTACAAATAAATTATTATTATTATTTTACTGACACAAAAACACAGTATGTCACAGCAAACGAGATCTATATGCTGGATTTCGTATCACAAAATCACAAGTCAAACACTTCCCAAGCATCTAGGACTGTGTCATGTATTTTTGAATGATGTGCACAGATCCAAGTAAGGTGGCTTTTTGCAGTTGACAGATCGTGATTTTGTCAATGTTTATTGTTTCCAAATTCCAGCTAAGATCTTTTGGCACAGCACCAAGTGTGCCAGTTACCACTTGGACCACCTGTACTGGTTTATGCCAGAGCCTTTGCAGTTAAATTTTGATGTTCTGATAATGGCTGAGTTTTTCCTGTTGTTTTTCCTCAATGCAAGTGTCACCTGGTATGGCGACATCAATAATCCAAACTTTTTCTTTTCCACAATCATGTTGTCAGGTGCATTGTGTTCCAAAACCTTGTCAGTCTGGATTTGAAAGTCCCACAGTATTTTTGCGTGTTCATTTTCCACGACCTTTGCAGGTTTATGATCCCCCCAATTCTTTACTACTGGTAGGTGGTACTTGTGACATAAGTTCCAGTGAATCATTTGTGTCACAGAGTTGTACCTCTGTTTGTAGTGTGCTATTATTATTATTATTATTATTATTATTATTATTATTATTATTAAAAGTAATATTACATGAGAGAGAAATGTTGATTTCACAGTATTTTTCCTGATTGCTAAGATAAGTATTTCTGTCTCATGATTCCAGGAATTGCTGTTTGCAACATCCCCTCGGCAGCAGTAGAAGAGACGGCAGACTCCACTCTGTGCCACGTGTTGAACCTCTACCGAAGGAACACTTGGCTCTACCAGGCACTGAGGGAAGGAACCAGAGTGCAAAGCGTGGAACAGATACGGGAGGTGGCTTCAGGCGCAGCTCGCATTAGAGGCGAAACACTTGGCCTGATTGGATTTGGTATGTTAGTGGCTTCTATGGGAGAACTTAGGAAAGAAGATGTTGATATTTATAAAATGTGGAGGCCTTAAAACAGTGGTCCTCAACCTGTGGGTCCCAAGATGTTTTGGCCTTGAACTCCCAGAAATCCTAACAGATAAACTAGCTGGTATTTCTGAGAGTTGTAGACCAAAACACCTGGGGAGCCACAGATTGAGAACCACTGCTTTAGAAGGAGACCTAAATGTGGATTCTTCAGTGAGACTTGATAATTGTAAATTCGCATTGCCTGAAAAGCATCCATACTCATGTGATTCATTTGATTCTCCTTTCTAGCTTTCTTCACTAAAAGTCATCACTCCCACTACTTTTATCCCATTTGAGGACATATTATTTGTGGTACGAGTAGGTACTATTGAAGAGAACTATTTTGGACCTTCCAGATGTTTAGGATTCAACTACTGGAATCCTCAGCAGGATAGTGGCACTAGTAAGGAATGATGGAAACTGTGATCCATGTTAATAAAGGTTCCTGTGTCTGGTTTATGGAGTTGAAGGGATTCAGGTTGTCTATAATAGTAGGACAATGTAACTAGGCGTGGACAATCCATGGTTCTAAATGGTTCTAAAGTACTTACAAAATTAAAGTTCTGGTGGTGAAAACTAGGGGGCGCTGGTGCTTTGCTTCTATAGTTCTGGTGGTGAAAATTTCAGAACTCTAACAAAACTTTCAAAATTTCATTATTATTTCATGATTGCCAATTTTTATGACAGAGCCAATTAGGAACTGCCATTTATAATGAAATTTTGAAAGTTTTGTTAGAGTGCTGAAATTTTCACCACCAGAACTTTAGTTTTGTCAGTACTTTAGAACCATTTAGAACCATGGATTGCCCGTGCCTAGATACACACAACCTGGTCATAAGGAGTTCATAGTTCCTGATTATCCTGTGAAGAATCAGGAAGTGTGATAGCCTGCAGTAGAGATACTTAAGCTGCTGCCCAGTGGTCAGCCTTATACTTACAATAGCTATTAGGAGGCTCTTTGCTGCCCACCCCGGCAGTTTCTGTGTTCAGAACAAATTAGGTGGGCTCGTAATCATTGGTGCTTGCATCTGAATTTGCAGATTGTGCCAAGCACTGTGGTGAAAAGTGTTAATAAGCCCTTGATATCAAGGAATGCCTGAGTGTGTCTAAATATGGCAGTCAAGAAAGGAAAGGGGTTTCCCTCGATTTATAGCCTCACCAAACCACATTTCCATTAGGGAGGCTTATTTGTTTGGCTTCCACTCTGCTTTCTGTAAAAGAAGACTCCTGTCTTGATGTAGGAGTCGGGTAGTTGAGCTCAGGCGGTGACATTGAATTGGAATGACATTGTGGATAATGACCTGCTGATTGCACTGCAGCTGTCCCTCTTTATCAGAAGAGCCTTATTAAACCTTTGCTTCCAAACCATGACAGTTGTCTTAGTCATGCCCAATTAAATAGCCATTCAGCAAGAGTGCAGAAGGAAAAAGGTGGGGGGGGGGGAGAGGATCCTCCAGCAAACAAGTTGCTTTTACAATAAATAAGGCTCAGAAGGGGTTTGTCATTACTGTTGTGCCAAAATCCTTTGTTGTAATATTTCTTTAACATCATATCTGTTTTAGGTGGGAATTGAGAGGCCCCACAGAGACTTGGATGTGGCTAGAAGATAAGATTTTAGTAACTGTTATGTGTGCTGAAGATCAGCACCCTGATATTTGGGGAAGACCTGCCTCATGCAAAGGAAATCAGCTTGCCAACCAGTTTCTGATGCTTGCCTCCGCCCAGCCCTTATTTCTCCAATATGAGAATTTGGCACTGCCCCATCAATAGTTCTGCATTGCCTATGAAAGCTGAGGCATGCTTCAGCGTCCTCATAGCAACGTCTGTTCACATTAATCGCCTCTGAAGTGCAATGGCAAACAGTTAATGGACATTTTTGAAAAATGCCATAGCTGCTTATATTCTAAAAGCAGATTTGAGTAATGCCCTTGTACACGCTGCATTACACGGTCTGTGTTTGACCTTCAGCTAAGTCAGCAGTAAGACGGTCTGTCCTAAGAATGTGTCTCTTGGAGATTTAAGATCAACCAGCAGGGAGGGAGATGAAAAGAAGGGCACAAAGCAAGGTGTTCTTGGTGAATCTACAAATAAGGAAATATTTGAATAGGTCTCTCTTATATGCACAAATAGTGCCTTAAAAGAACTCCAGGTGAACTTAAATTGGATGCTGAGGAAGGCAACAGCAGGGGTATCTTGGCATTCAAAAACAAAGTCATTATTTATTTGCTCAATTTATAATCCCACCTTTCTCCTATGAATGGGATTCAGGGTAGCTTAGAATAAAATAATATAAATCTTATTATGTCCACACAGCCTGAAAAACTCACAACAACATATTGTTCTATTTTAAACATGCTTTTTTAAAACTTCTGTGTTTTAAACAGAATTCTACTATGGTTTTCTTTTAACTTTTAGATTAGTCGTTTTTTAATTGTACTTTGTACTCATGATTTTAAATCACCTTGAAACCTTTACCCGGAGAAAAGCAGGATATTAATGAAATACAGTATGGGCCCCTGGTGGCACAGCAGATTAAACCATTGAGCTGCTGAACTTGCTGTCTGAAAGGTTAGTGGTTCAAATCCGGGGAGCGGGGTAAGCTCCTGCTGCTAGGCCCAGCTTTTGCCAACCTAGCAGTTTTAAAACATGTAAATGTGAGTACATGAAGTCGTACTGCTCCAGTGGGAAGGTGACGGCGCTCCATGCAGTCATGCCAACCACATAACCTTGGAGATGTCTATGGACAATGCCGGCTCTTCGATTAAAAAATGGAGATGAGCACCAACCCCTAGAGTTGGACTCAACCAGACTTAATTTCAGGGGAAACCTTTACCTTTACCTTATGGCCCCTGGTTCCTGCAGTTTCAGTTATTCACCTAGGACAAAATATGTTCTTTCTAGGATTTTTTGAGGTCCTCCTTGTTACTCTGTGTTTTGTTTTGACCAGAAGATTCCATAGCATTGCCCTGGAGGACTTTGCAAATTCAGAGAGAAGATACCTTCTATATTTTTTCTAGGTTCTCCAAAGCAATTTTATGACACCTTCTGGCAGAAGTCATTTATTTCAGTAGGGTTACTGTTTTCCACTGTTTCCTGTTTCCACAATAAGTTATGTGCAGATCTGGGAATCGTGCTACGAATAAATAGAATATATTGTATAAAGTGAATTAAGGGGAAACCATGGTAAAGGACCATTTTAATTATTTATGGCTTTAGTGTCTCTCATTAACTCGGTATTTCTTATTAGTATATTCATGATACATAGTCATGAATTCTTTTAGTCTAAAATGGGTGGGAACATTGCACCCATCCAAATGTTGCTGGGCTTCAGCTTAGCCTTCTTCGCCAATGACTGTTCCGGGTAGCATTACTGGGATTTGCAATCTAATAGTATCTGGATACCCATATGATGATTTGTGCCCTTGGTATGAAGAAAGACTTTTTGTAATTACAACTTTGAGGACAGAGGAATATAGCTTTTTCTTTCTTTCTTTCTTTCTTTCTTTCTTTCTTTCTTCCTTTTTTTTTTTTTTGGTTGTGTCAGGAACGACTTGAAAACTATGGTATTAGAGCAAACTTGAACGGTGCAAGCGAAAAATAAAGCCTACTGGTCCTTGAGCTTGACAACTCTTTAGCTCTGAGCACTAAGCAGCTGGCAACAATAGGAGGTTTTCCAGACACTCGTATGGATCAGCATTCTTGGTGGACCACAACATTTTCTATACCGAATAATCTGACTAGGCTGTTCTGTATCCAAAAACAATAGAACCATTCCCAATGGATGTGTCTTTTCTGCTTGTCCCTTCTTCTTCTCCTCAAAGGCAGGAAGTCTTCATAAGACAGATGATCTTTCTCTATGATTAAAGTAGTTTCCTAGTTATTCCACATTATAGTCATTATATTATTTATAATTTTTATGTAAGGGTAGATTACAGAGGGGGCACGGGACAGCATGCAAACATTAAAAAAGTAAACACTGCCATCCTGTTCAGCATTTACAAAATAATAAGATGGCTGTGTAGTACCATAACTGCTGAGATCTATGCTTATGGTCATGAATGACTGAGTGCAACCTCAAAAATGTACTTTTTCAAACCTGTAAACACCAAAGCATTTTCAAAGCACTACAGAACAAGGGATTGAGGAATGTTGTGTTCAATGCTCTCCTAGTTACAGGGCATGTGGAGAATAGGCAGTTGTTCTTGAAGGAGCCTACAACTAGGAGAGTACAGAAAACGCCATTCCCATTGCTCCAAGCTGTAGCGCTTCAGAAACACTTCATTCAGGGCGAGGATGGCATTGTTAGGTGTAACTACAACAGAGTTCTGACTTCGTAGTTACATTCTAGGAATTGCGTGGAAAATGCCTTAAATAAGGTAAAGGTTTTACCTTGACATTTCTAAGCCAAAGAGCCACCATTGTCCGTAGACGCCTCCAAGGTTATGTGGCCGGCATGATTGCATGGAGCGCTGTTACCTTCCCACCGGAGCAGTAGCTATTGATCTACTCATATTTGCATGTTTTTGAACTGCTAGGTTGGCAGAAGCTCACCCCACTCCCCAGATTTTGGTCAGCAAGTTCAGCAGCTCACCAGTGTAACCTATAGCGCCACTGGGGGCTCCGCAGAATATCATCCTCCTCTTTTAATGTATTTTTAAAAAACAGTTTGCTTGGAAATTAGCAAAGCAAGGAGACATTTTTTTTCTGAGTGCAGAAGACAAGGCATCAAAAGTTGGAAAAATACTCACCTTACTAAAGAAATTCAGCTTTGGAAGGCTATAACACACAAAACCCCTGCAATTCAGTGCATTTCCAAAGACTTAACAGAGCTGAGAAAATAGCAAAGGCTCTCTGCAGTGAGAGAGTAGTAAAAGCAGAGAGGTTCCTGCACTGCATTGAGAGAGTAGTAAACTCACAAGGAGGCTCCTGTACTATTACCACTGTACCACTTTATTTCCCTGTGCAAGTGCAGCATTTCAGCAGTCGTGACAAAGGGATAATACAAAAGAGAATCAGTGCAGCATGGATGCCTTTAACGTAGTTGGAGAAAGTGTACTTTGGCAGCAAGTTGTGGCAATTGGGACTGTTGAATGCACTCTTTGGGATTTATGCACTGCTACCGTGTTGCCAAGCCTATCATGACAACTGTCTGCCTTTCTGTTTTTGTTCTTTTGGCTTAGGTCGCACTGCGCAAGCAGTTGCAGTTCGAGCCAAGGCATTTGGATTCAATGTGATCTTTTATGACCCATACCTGCAGGATGGCATAGAAAGGTCCCTGGGCGTCCAGCGGGTCTACACCCTCCAGGATCTGCTCTACCAGAGTGACTGTGTGTCCTTACACTGTAACCTCAATGAACACAATCACCACCTTATCAATGACTTTACGATTAAGCAGGTAATTCCTAATGGAAGGTGGGATTGTCTATCGGGCTCCAACTGCAGTCTAGGAAGATGTGACTGTGGAGTGCTGGAATTCCTCTTGGCAGAGCTGTACTATCAAGCAGATGCAAAGAGTAATTGTATGTATTTTTACCTTTGGGATAGTTGAGAGTTATAGCTAATTGTCCATCTGTCTTTTTGCACATTATACATCAGGTGATGCCACTTCAGTGGGTCATTTTAATGCTCTCAATAAATTACAAAGATCCTAATGTTACAAAATGTTACAAATGAAGGATTGTTTTTCTTTATCTGTTTTATTGGCTGCAGTCTTGTCTGTGTACCAGATTTGCTTACACCAGTAAGCTTTGTAAAACGTTTCAGCTATGATCTTGCATTGAGAGATGTAGCTATAATAGTGTCCCATCCTATCCATCATCTAACACCACCTTTTCTCATCTGTAGCCTCATGAACTCAGTAATTACCTGGGGAGCAGCAGAAAAATATAAACCTACCATATTTCATCACGTAATAGTAATATTTTTACGCTTCTTTGGCCAAAAAAAGGGTGCGACTATTACGCGATGAAATAAATTGTGCTGCTAGCAGGTGAATTTCATACAGTATAGCCAGCGGAGGAAGACAGCTTACCCGCTGTAAACAGTCTAGCCCAAGCATATGGAAACTTTGGCCCTCCAGGTGTTTTGGACTTCATCTCCCAGAAATCCCAGCCAGCTTACCAGCTGTTAAGAATTGTGGACGTTGAAGTCCAGAACACCTTGAGGGCTAAAGTTTGCCTATACCTGGTCTAGCTAGTGTGGGAAAGACTCCATGCTTCAATCTCCATGTGTCTTGCTGCACTGTACAAACATCAGCTTTGTCCAAGCACCTGCCCCCGCTTAACTCGGCTGATATTGTCACTCTCCTCAATCCATTGCTTTCAGACTCAGCTGAGTGAAGTGCCATAGCTGAAAGGGGAACAAGTGCCTGGGCAAAGCTGTTATTTGTATAGTGCAGCAAGACACCTCACACTAGCTAGACTGTTTACAGCGGGGAAGCTTGTCTTCCTATGCTGGCCACACTATTTATTTATTTCAGGAATTTCTATGGCACCTTTCTCCCGGCAGACCCACTATATGCAGATCATCCACCAGCAATGAATTAAGACTGTGATGATTATGAGAGGAAAGAAAATTACCAATTTAGGGGATGCCTAAATTACGCGACTGTTATGTGGTGGCAACTACCATGTGGTATTATACAGTATTTTTCTATAGCTGAATGTACAGCAGCATGAAGGATTTCCTGTAGACAAGTGGTTCTCAACCTGTGGTCGGTGGACCACAAATGGTCCACAAAAACCAAAAATATGGTCCGCAAGCTTACCGTTATTACACCGTTGCAACGAGAACGACTGGTCTCGCGAAACCCTCTTATAGTGGCAAGGCTTATTAAATATGGTTTTCTATGGGTGAGCAGATGGCAACTACTGGATGGCATATGTTTTGTATCAGAAACTAGAGCTGATGTCGTCTCTCCAATGCAATTTTCTAAATCAGAACCCCAAATAACCAAACTGAATCTAAAGTTGACCAAAAACTGATTCGTAACTCTTTTGGTACTAATATTGGAGAGTGATCCCTCATCAAAGTGGTCCCTGGTCAAGTGGTCCCTGGTTTTTAAAAAAGGGTTGGGAACCACTACTGTAGACTATAGTATTGCTGTGTATCCAACTACAGAAAAATTTTGGAAGCAGCTGCTGCGAAAAGGTAGGTTTTGTTTCCCATTCAACAGTGAATTCCAGCTTTTCAGTTACCAAAAAGAAAGTTGTGATGGCGTATGTCCGTGTCCAATTTAGACCATCATTCTCCAACAGGTTGTGGAAGTGAACTGGTTGTTAGCAAACAAATTTAGGAATCTTATGTCCACAAATCCCTCCTCACCATCCATAGTACCACACATAGTGCTATAATGCAAAGATGATGCTATAATATAACTGTTTTGATTTTTAATCTTATTCTAACTATCATATCCTGTGAATTTTTAATGATGTGTTTTCTAATTTGTTGTAACCAGTTTGAGTTCCAATCTGGGGGGAAAGGAGAGATAGAAATAATCAATAACAACAACAGACCCAGCCAAAAATAGTTACTCAACTATGGCCAGGGAAAATGGCAGCTGAACGACTGGGCATTGTGTCTGCCAAACGAAAGCTCAGCCCTCAAATGTTCTTTCATCCCTAGTTCAGCAGTGGGTAAATCCTTTCAAAATCAAGCTCATTTCTGAAAATCTGAAAAATCCCCGTGGATCTGCTTCTGCCCTGCAGTTTTCCTCCTGTGCTCTGCAGTTAACTTAATTACCTCTATTCTGTACAGAGAGCACATAAATAAGAAGCAAATGGGCACTTAGCATAATATTCCTCGTACAGCATTTAGGAACCTAGGAAAGCACCTTGAGGACTCAAAGCATCCATGTAAATAGCTAATGCAGCCATAAAAGATTATTCAGCGATGGGAATTGTCTTTACCATAGCAAAGGTTTCCAAAAAGTCTATTTGCTAGGCTTGGGCCCGAATCAGTTTGGACAAAAATTATTTGTAATATTCGGTGGTCCGATTTATATAATATTCGACAACAGAACAGTGAAGAGAGAGCCGCAAAGCCCAGCAAAATGGATTAAGAGAGCCAGATTTTATCAGTTCTGGAGAAGGAGAAGTTAGGTCTGCAATATACCTGAGGGAGGGATATTTTGCAGAAACAGCCTCCGTCCATTTCTTCTTGGAAAGTGCCCTCCTCCTCCAGAGAGGGTCCTGGGAATTCGCTTTCCCAGCAGCACTTGCATAGGACAGGCATTGAAAAGGTCATCTCAGAGCATGATGAGAGTTGAAGCTTTTCTCTCTCTCTGTTTCTTAGCCAATAAAAAGCCTGGTTGTGTCCATGCTCTGATTGGCTGAGAATGGACACAACCGGTGACTACAATTTCCAGAACCCTCTCTTACGGTTTGTCTTATTTTTAAAAAATGTTATAGTTAAAACTAAAAATTCTAAATTCTAAGAAGTCAATAGATTGGTGAATTCATTTGAAACTTGACAGTTGTAAATGGGGTCTAAAACTGAGTTAGGTTTCATGCAGATTGGCTTTAAAATGTCTGAGGATTGAGCCTTTAAAGTTTCCCATTGTAGTAAATGGGCCGAATCTTCGCTGAATAAAAACGGCAAAACCCCTCCCCTTTCGAGTAACTTCCTGGTAAACAAAATGAGAGGTCCCCAAAATGGCATACTTTTTGGCCAAATTGCACACCTCTACTATTTGCATCACTGCAAGTAGATTGACTGCAAGTAGATTGCATGCCTTATGGCATAGGTGATAGTGTCTCCTCTGTGGGAGAAGACAGGAAGAGGCAGGACTTAAGCTAGTGCTACACCCAAACAATACTAAATTTGTGTTTATTTAAGTGAAAAAGATTTTGCCCTCATGTCCTGATTATGAGGTTCTACTACACAATATCCCAGAGTACTTGTAAGGTATCAGCACAGACACAAAACAATCTATGCGTAATGTCAATGTGTATTATCAAAAGAGCATATAGTATTCCATTTACCAAAATCCCCAGTACATAGCTCAATTCAGTGGTACACAAAAATCAAAAGGAGCAGCTGCTCTCAAACGTAACAGTTCTAGGTCTGGATAAGGATTCCACTGTATATAGGCTTCAGGGATACATTCAATAAGAAAAGTCATATAAACAAAGTAAGCATTGAGTCATGAGGCTATATGTAAACTGAAGACAATAATGAAGATGAAGCGTCACTCTCAAAACAATCTTCATGGGAAAAATCCAACTCAAGTCCAGTGAAAATGGAGCACTGCTTCTCAAAATAAGTCTTCAAAGGAAAAGTCCAAATGGCATTCAACAGGGGTGCCCGGGTATTTTTGTACCCTGTTTCGGGGAAAGCAATCCCCTTCCTCAGGAGTTGATAAAGTCAGCAACTCTAGACTCTTATATCATGCCAGATAGCTTATACAAAAAGTGACTCTGCTTGAAGTAAATTCACACTGCCAAAAGCATTACATAAATTAGTATAAAACTGATAAAATAGAAGGTATGCAGGCGGCTAAATATCTTTTGACCAAAAACGGGCAACAGCAACGGCATTGTCTGTAGCCTCCAACAATTCCTCCTCTGTACATGAGGCAGGGCACAATGGACAAGCATACAGATGCAAAGTTGTCTGTTCTACTCTATTGCATTAATGGAATGGTTGACTGGAAAAGGCCTTTGATCAATCCAACATGGCTCTTCTTTATGTGCTTAGAAGAATAAGCTGCTTCAAGACCCCTTACCCTAGATAAAATCTGTACTTGAAGGAGCATTTTCTTTTCAGGAAATAACATTTCTGCTTTTTTCAGTTTATGGGCCATGTTGGTGTCCTGTGGTGTTCTGGTTTCTTCCATCCTGATTGATCTAAAACTAGCCCCAATGTAGAATTATCCATTAGGGTTTCGCTGCTAAGATACAATAACTCTGTTATTATGTTGCAAATAATAATAATAATAATAATAATAATAATAATAATAATAATCGAGACTTGCCATTACAGTATGTGCTTAGGAGTGAGATGTGCCATTTGAAGCTGCTTCGGCTACATAAGGAAATGGTGCTGATGCTCCATAGATGCATAGAGTCATAAAAAGATGCTAGAATGCACTTCCTTTTTTTCCTGGCCCCAACAGATGAGACAAGGAGCATTTTTGGTAAACACAGCCCGTGGTGGTCTGGTGGATGAAAAGGCCTTAACCCAAGCCCTGAAGGAAGGAAGGATACGAGGGGCAGCACTAGATGTTCACGAATCAGAACCATTTAGGTAAGTTGGACTTTTATAGCATGTTTTATGCCGCCAAACATTGTAGAGTGGTTCTACATTTGCCATCGTGGAAACATCATGAAGATAATAATAATAATAATAATAATAATAATAATAATAATGGTACTTCCAAATTCAGACTGACAGAGTTATGGAGCACAATACTCTTGATTGTGTTAAAAAAACAAAGTATGGATTGTCGATGTTGCAATCCCAGGTGACAGCAGGACTGAAAAGAAACAACTGGAAAAGCTGACACAATATGAGGATTTAAAGATTGAACTGCAAGCCAGTCAAGTTGGTCCCAGAGGTGATCGGCACCTTAGGTGCAGTGCCTAAAGACCTTGGCCTGCACTTAAACACAATCGGCGCTGACAAAACTAGCATTTTACTGGGATCTGCACGCATTATTTGCCGATACATCACACAGTCCTAGACACTTATCCTCATCATCATCTTTATT
This sequence comes from Anolis sagrei, assembly GCF_037176765.1. Lineage (NCBI taxonomy): Eukaryota > Metazoa > Chordata > Lepidosauria > Squamata > Anolidae > Anolis > Anolis sagrei. Next base: position 197,394,579 of record NC_090023.1, read on the forward strand.
TATAACTCTCTACCATCTCCCAAAAGGCACTTGGGGCAGCTTGCAAAGCACAACAAGTGTAGTATTTAACATAAACGGCACACGAATATAAAAACAATATCACATAAAAGTTATAAAAACAACCACTATTAACACATCAAATAAAATAAAAACAAAAACACACAGGGTAAAAAGCAGACCACCTGTAGTTAAAGCTAGTTGCCTTCAATTCACAACTAAAGTGCCAAAGTGTCAACCTCAGATAGACCCATTTCAGCCTGCTTAAGAATCCATGTTTTTAGGCTGGATTGGAAGGAGTCAAGGGTGGGGACTAACCTAATCTCTTTTGGGAGGGTATTCCAGATCCAGGGAGCCACCACAGAGAAGGCCCTCTCTCTCGCCCACACTAACCACGCTTGAGATGGTGGTGGAACCGAAAGAAGGTTCTCCCCTGCCAATCTCAAAGCTCATGACTGTTTATAGAAAGGGATGCGGTCTCAAAGATAGGTTGGACCCGAAGTGTATAGGACTTTGTAGATAATAACCTGCACCTTGAATTGAGTCCAGAAAATTGTCGGATACACACGGTACAAGCTAGAGCTTGAAATGATTTCTTTCTTGGACCGCTGCTGGTCATGCTGCCTTTTGGGATTCAAAACACAGAGACTAGAAAATAAATTTTCATTGTTCCTCTGCAGTTTAAGGGGGAATCTCTAGGAAATTGTTGCATCATTTATTTAAAAAAATCTGGATATTCCCTAGTAAACTGTTGCAACATTGATAACATCTATTCCATTGAATTATTAAAAATTAGGAAACAGACTCACAATGAATTTAATACCTTACCTCATTTGAATTGAGGGTGCCTTGCTCTTCTGGTTCTATCATTTGAGTACCTGTTTAAGCAGAATCCTCCAGCCATTGAAATTAGAACCGAGAATGCCTCATAGGATCTCAAGAAGCAGTCCAAAAATAAATTATAGCAAAACTTTCTAGCAATGTTTTAAGGATAACCTAACCATTGTTAATATTGCTCTGTTCAACCTTCCCATGGCGTCTCACACAGTTGAACTCTTCTGCTGTATGACTGTTGATCCAACTCCTCACCCACCTCTGAAGATCATATTTAAGGAAGCTCCATCTATGGTGATGCACATAACAGCATTTATAACAGGGATAGCTATAGGAGGATTCTGGCCTACTCAAGAAGCAACTAAGTAGTCAGCAAGTCTGCACATTCATTTTGCTACTAGACATTCCCATCGTTTCCAGTTGCTGCTCCATCTCCTTTGATTGCAACTACTTATCTCCCCATTGTCCTTTACTGATTTTCTGTGGGTCAGAATATTTACAGTTGACCAAATCCACAGAATATTCATCTCCAGATTTCACCATGCACAGCTTGGGGTATATATAGATTAAAAGCTGTTAGATTTTACATTTTTTTTGTAAGAGACACTATTTTACTATACCATTGCGTATAACATGGTGTAACAAAATTTGGAAAAAAAAACCTGTTCCTGGTTTTAAAATGTTATTCCTGCTTAATTTTGCAGTACCTACTTTTAAAGTAGTTGTACTATTCCAAAAATGTCATTTTATGGCTGCCACAAACTATGTTGAATTGATTGAAACACAATGAAATATTCATTGAAAAACTAGAACAAAATGTGCTGCAGAATGTCCCGCAAAAACAATATAATAATAATAATAATAATAATAATAATAATAATAATAATTTAAAGAAAATGAATACGTTGAACTCCTCTGGGACTTATCCGCATTATCCGCTGATACATCACATAGTCCGGAACACTTGGAAAGTGATCCAATACAGAGTGATCTTGTTAGCTGTGTACTAATTGTGTAGTGTATAAAATAATAGTAACAACAACAACAACAATAAAAGTCAAAAATATTTAATATAGTACCTTTATATATTGCCTTTCCTCAGAGTACCACAAGATGGCATATTATGGACTGAAAAATCCCAGGTCTACCAACTGGGGAGGATATTTAGTTTTAAATGTTATTTTAATTGTATCTTAACTGTTGTAACTTTTGTATCAATGGCACAAATATTTAATTGTTTCTCAAATTTTCATTTGTCATGTCTTTAAATTTATTGGGTTGTGTCACTTATTGTAAGCCGTCTTGAAATAGAAATAAAGATGGAAATCTGGGCACACTGGTAGTGATGCACACTGGGTGACGATGGTGATGATGATAGCCTGGGCCAAAAGCCAGTTGGAATTAATATAAACATTGTAGTTACAGTGCTTTGCACTGAATTCTTTGCAAATCTTCCTAATCCTCACTTACTGGGAAGCAGCTATTGTAATCAATATTTCTCTCAGAAATCAGTTAACTGACAGTGGCATCCCTTTCTGTGAACAATCTCTGATGTGACGGGCATGATCAGGGTCCCTGTGGCAGTTCTCCCTCACATCAGAGATCTCTCACATAAAAAGAGGTAGACTGTCAGCCAGTTGCTTCCCATCAGCGGAACTCAGTCCCATCAATCCTGTCAACTGGGCCCAGTGTGTATCAGCATCACTACCAGTATGCCCAGCTATCCATACCCGTGCATAGAGCAAGCCCTCTTCAAGTTGAGTAGGTCCATAAGAAAAGGGGAAAATCGAATGCTCTGTGAAGGTATTTATTTTGGAACTCTTTTTATGGTCTGTATTCCTTTGTTGTTTTTCCCTGTAGCTTTGCTCAAGGGTCTCTGAAAGATGCTCCTAATTTAATTTGTACACCACACACCGCTTGGTACAGTGAACAGGCCTCACTGGAGATGAGAGAAGCCGCTGCAACAGAGATACGCCGAGCGATTACAGGTATAGCCGTTGAGATCCCTGTGGATTGCTTTAAATGTGATTGTTAGCACCAGGAAACCAACCCAGAATTCTGATTGCTAGTGGTTCCCCCATGTGGGAAGTGCAACCTGTTGTCTGAAGTCTATTTGTCAGCACTATATATCTAGGGTGCGGTTTTCACGTAAACACTGCATAGGTTCAGAAATGCTCAGCATTATGATTGGCTTCCTGTCAGTGCAGGTACAATACTTAAAGTATTGGACTCTTTAAGGTTTTTCAGAGAGAACTCCCTACCTCCCTTATGCAATACTCCCCACAAAATTCAGCTCATAGTTTCCCCCATCCATCACCAATAATTGCTTACTGGTCAGCACCAGGACTGTGGCGCAGCTGGCTGGGCGTCAGCTACATTAAGATCACTACTGACCAAAAGGTCATGAGTTCAAAGCCAGCCTGGGTTGGAGTGAGCTTCCAACCAATTTGTGTAGCTTGCTGTCGAGCTTTGCAGCCTGAAAGATAGTTGCATATGTCAAGCAGGAAATTTAGGTACTGCTTATGCGTGGAGGCTAATTTACGAGGCCATAAAAATCTCCAGCAAGCATGCAAAGAATGAGGAAGTACTTCATCAGTGTCACAAATGAACTGTGAAGCGACAGCTCCCCTGGTGGCCAGAATACCCTCATGAAAAAGCTGGAATGTTAAATAGCCTCTGTGTGTCTGTCTATATATGTTATGTGTCTATGGCATTGAATGTTTGCTATGTATATGTACATTGTAATCCGCCCTGAGTCCCCTGCGGGGTGAGAAGGGCGGAATATAAATACTGTAAATAAATAAAGGGTTTGGGATTTAGGAGAAGCATCTAACTATGATAAAATATTGTTAGGGGGTCATTGTAGATTGGCATCATTGTTGTACAAGTGGTTGCAGGGATATAGCCTTGTTAAGAGAGAAAAGTGTCATATAAATATAATAACAACAACAAGAAGAAGAACAACAACAGAGATGCCTCTTGATCCCCCCCCCCCCCCCCGCCCCCCAACAATTCCCCATTAGCTTCTGCATGTCAATATGCGTGAGAGGCTTACAGGAGGAAAGTGAGTTCTGCAGTAAGGGACAGATATATTTTCATTCATCCTGGGCAGTACTTCACTATATGCATTTCATTAAATAATCTCATCTGTACAGGTCTGCAACATATATCAACTAACTTAGCAAGCAAATTCCTTTGCTTCTGTGAATTAGGTGCATGTTTGTTATGCAGATGTAACATTTAACTCAGACAATTGGTTAATACGATTCGTTGAATCAGTCTCAAATTGTGTTTCAATCTATGTCAGCCATACATATACATCATGATTCTCTATCATCCACAGAGCTTGGTGAGTTGTAAAGCTCTCTGGTGCTAAACAACTAAATTGAGCCACAGGAGTAAATATTCTCCTTGTACACTAGTTCATTAGCAAACAGTGAAGTGTGTATTCTTCACTTGGATAAGCATCTCCGTGGTCTCACCACTCAATTTCGTACTATTGGATATGCAAATCACATTAATGATATTGGATTCCTAAAGTAGGAGTGAATCATGTGCATCCCTCCAGATTTTGCCGGACTGCAGTTCTCATCATCCCATGAAGGATGCTTAATATAGTCCAGCAATAGCTGGAGGGATGCACATTCCGCTCCTATTTTGAACATACTGTTACTTGAATGTATTCAAGTTAACACAGTATAAACACGTCGTACTTCTACATCCACACCTATACAGTAAACAGTACAACCCCCATATCCACACACCTGAACTTTGCATGGATATGCAAAGTTCAGATAATAGTAAACACTATTGAAATGAAGGACTTCTAGCCCAAGAGAGCAATCGAGCTATGCCGGAGAGCCTAGAAAATGCTGAAAGAGGGCATACTTCATTGGATGTGGATAAAGGAAACTGCAGGTACCAATCCCGTGGATATAGAGGGCATACTGTATGCTATGGCATTTATAAATAAAGAGCACTTCAGATGTTTTCTTTGCTGTGCCCCTTGCTCAGAATAAGTGCTGCTTGACATAATTACAAGGGGTACATAACTCCCTTATTGCAACACAGCTCAATTTCCAGATTATTTGAAAGATTAAACTATGTAACAAAATTTGAAAAAAAAATCTGTTCCTGGTTTGAAAGTATTATTTCCTGTTTAATTGTGCAGTACTTACTTTGAACGTAGTTGTTCTACTCCAGAAACTTGGTTTTGTGGCTGCCACAAACTATGTTGAATTGGTCGACACTCTATGAGATATTCATTGAAAAACTATAGCAAAATGTGTTGCCCATGATTCCCATGATTTTATAGTAGAACCAATTCAGAAATGACATATATAATCTAGGAACAAAAAATAGGTTACATTGTATTATATTATCTGGTAAGAACCCACCCACGTCTTTAAGATCTTCTAGGGCAGTGGTTCTCAACCTGTGGGTCCCCAGATGTTTTGGGCTTCAACTCCCAGAAATCCTAACAGCTGGTAAACTTGCTGGGATTTCTGGGAGCTGTAGGCCAAAACACCTGGGGACCCACAGGTTGAGAACCATTGTTCTAGGGAGTCTTTGCTCTCTGTCCCATCAATCTTGCAGATACATCTGATGGGAACACAAGAGAGAGCCTTCTCCATGGCTGCTACTAGACTTTCAAATGACCTTAGGTTCAACTGACCTTGCTGTCTTTCTGCTAGAAAGTGGGAATCTTTTTATTCCAGCAGAAACCTTTGAGAATTAATTTGTTAGGGGAAACACGCCATGTATTATGTGCTGGACTTTATTAATAGTTCATTTTTTTATAACTAGCCTTCAAATTTTTGATAGCTACTTAACTTTGTTAGTAAAGTTAAAGGTTTCCCCTGACATTAAGTTTAGTCGAGTCCAACTAGTCGAGTCCATTCTCCATTTCTAAGCCAAAAAGCCGGTGTGGTCCGTAGACACCTCCAAGGTCATTTGGCTGGCATGACTGCATGGAGCACCGTTATCTTCCTGGTGGAGCAGTGGCTATTGATCTACTCACGTTTTGCATATTTTTGAGCTGCTAGGTTTGCAGAAGCTGGGGCTAATGATGGGATCTCACCCCGCTCCGTGGATTCAAACCACCACCCTTTTGGTTAGCAAGTTCTACAGCTCAGTGGTTTAACCCGCTACATTACCATGGCCCCTTATAACTTTGTTAAACTGTGAATATTTAGCTATGTTTGTTTCAACCATGGTAAGCTCCCTTCGATCCCAGACTAGGGAAAAAATACACCAATAACAACAACAACAGCAACAACACTTTATTTATATTCCGCCCTTCTCACCCCGAAGGGGACTCAGGGCGGATTACAGTACACATACACGGCAAACATTCAATGCCGCTTTGTATAGACAATACACAGACAGATCAGAACAGGAGGTGCCATGGAAGATTGGGCTTGAGTCGAGGGGGTGCTGTTGCTCCATCCTCTGTGACGAAGAGCCGTCAGGACTTCCTTCTTCCTTTTGGTCACCCAGCATTCCCTGATCTTCCTTCTTTTTATGGCGTCGTAAAACACCTCCCCCGCTTTTTTAGTGGTATCTAATTTCTCTAATCACAGCTAAAGCTGTTTTCAAATTGCTTAGGTAAACAATTAGCTAGGCTGACAGTTCACACCAACCCGGGGCTTTAAACTTGCAACCTTTTGGTTGATAGATCTTATATTTGCTGATGATTTACCAGCTGTGCTAAACCTCCGGCCATGGCGGATTCTGACCATGATGATGATGATGAAAACTCAAATAATTGTGCCCCAATCCTCTATTGCAGTTACAAATCTATAACTTAGGGACTGTGAAAGTCCCCCAATCCCCATTTACCATGCAGCAACCATTGCAGTTGATGGATGCCTGTTCCTGTCTCTGCCCTGAAGCAGCTTGATGTTCCCACTCACATCCTAATAAAAAATTCTAAATAACAATATGAATAGCAATATTCATAATCATAACAAACATTAATAAATCTTCTTCCTAGTGAATTTGCAGAACAACCAGGAAACAATTAACTGCAGTTGGACAAATGGCTGAATTCAATAAAAGGCCTTTCAAAACAATTCTCTTTGGCCTTAGGAGTTGTGTGACGAGTATGAGCAAATTCCACGATTTTGGCAGGAACTGAAGGGTTTTCTGCCGATCCCCCTTACAATAGAAAAAGAACAAGTTGGGTGTATCTTGTTGCTTTTCAGTATGATCAACTGGGGCCTGAATGAAAATTATAAATTTGAATTATTCCTATCTCAGGTCGCATCCCCGAAAGCCTACGAAACTGTGTGAACAAGGAATTTTTTGTCACAACAGCTCCTTGGTCAGTAATAGATCAGCAAGCCATTCATCCAGAGCTCAATGGTGCCACATACAGGTAAGAAGGAGGAAAGAATATCTTTTTTTTTCTTTCTCTCTCTCTCTGGAATTCTGCATGCAACTGTGGAGCTAAAAGAATGAGTCACACAAATGCTAACCTTTCTCAGAAGATGGTATTTCTTCAACAGTGGTGTCATGAAAACTTCTTCCCCCAGCCCTCAAATATATATACACACACACGTCTTTATTCTCTCCATAACATTACAGACAGTTCTGAGGTGTCATCTCACAAGTTCTCACATTGCACATTTTTACCTTTCCCTAAATTACCCATTGTAATCTCCTCTTTTAACATGACAAAAGGAGTTGCTAGGAGATAATTTGAATTACCTCATTTATTTGGAGAGAGAGAGAAAATTTCCAAGGTGCTACTGAAATTTTTTTACCAGTGTAGTAGTGCCAAGAAAAATATAATTATAGTTGCCTGAATATGCCTGTATGTATATACAGTATGACCTCTGTATCCATGCGGGATATGTTCCTGGATTTACCATCGAAACAGGAAACCGGATAAGAGGAAACTTCTATTGAATTGAATGGCGTCTTCCAAAAGTTACCATAGTCATCCTGGAGGATCTAGAAAATTCCTTTGGAGGTGTCCTCTCTAGGTCCTCCAACACAATCATGGTAGAAGAATACCATAAAATTGCCTGTAGGTAAAGATAAAGGTTTACCCTGACATTAAGTCTAGTCGTGTCTGACTCTGGGTAGTGGTAGTCATCTCCCATTTCTAAGCCAAAGAGCTGGCGTTGTCCATTGACACCTCCAAGGTCATTTGGCCAGCATGACTGCCCAGAGCACCATTACCTTCCCACAGAAGCGGTACCTATTGATCTTTTCAAACTTGCATGTTTTTGAACTGCTAAGTTGGCAGAAGCTGTACGTAACAGTGGGAGCTCACTCCACTCCTCGGATCCGAACCACTGACCTTTCAGTCAGCAAATTTAGCAGCTCAGCGGTTTAGCCTGCTGCACCACCAGGGGGCCTAGAATTGCCCGAGGACTTAGGAAATTCCTAAGGAAGACATATTTTGTTGGGCAGGGGTACAGGACAGGGTACAGTATGAGTAACTCTTAAGAATGGTAATAACTTTTCCAGAGTCTGATTACCTGGATGAATTAGCACTGCACTCATTTGAAAAAATGTTATAATCTTACATCATATGACAAACTGAGTTGTTAGAACTGCTATTTTATCTCAGTGACAAATTTGCAAGGGATGGTCTTAAAAATGAAGAGATTTGCTATGACACAAGTCTTCATTCGACCCATTATCCCTTCTTTTCCTCTGATAGTTGGTATTCCTGCAGAAACGTTAACACTTTCCAGGCTTATTGCAGTGAGAACATCGCTACATGACAGTAAGCTGATCATCTCCTTCACTTGGTTCTTATACATCAAGGGTGGGACTCATGCAGCCATACAGCCACAATTGTATTTCAGTACCCGTCAGTCCTCGTCAGCATTGCCAATGCTGAATTTGTTAGGCATTGCAGCCCAACAACATTTTCCCCACCCTGTCTTAATCCAGTTTCTCTCCCTGTCTTCTGTAACACATTGCATTTGGATTTAAATGCAAGATGTCAGTGTTTCCTGTGTTCATATTGTCCCTTTACATCTTAACCATTTATAATCTAAGACTGGCCTAACAGACAAGTGAACGGATTACGAGGGTTGAATAAAAAGTAATGCCTCCACCTTGATAACTGTGGAACTCCCTGCCTAGGGATATTAGATCAGCCCCCTCCCTCCTGACCTTTCGTAAGAGAGTGAAAACCTGACTCTTCGAGCAGGCATTCGGAACCCCAGAATAGATAGTCAAGCTTGAGATGGAGAATGACCCAGGAACGGCCAAGACGATGAAACGGATGAGGATTGGAATGAGAGGATATAGCTTTTTTTAAACTGTTATTGCACTGTCTTTTTTGTCTAAATGCACTTAATTGTTTTTGCTTTTGTATTGTATTGATGGCATCGAATTGTGCCGATATGTAGACCGCCCTGAGTCGCCTGCGGGCTGATATGGGCGGGATATAAGTGATGTAAATAAATAAATAAAACTCCTCAACAGATGGCAGTACTGATAGTACTGATACTCCTCTACAGTTTCATTTTGGTGGGAAGTCTTAGCATTGAACGGTTGTGTTGTTAAAGTGCGAAGTATGCAGCCCTGCACAGAAGGTCGGTCAATGCGACTTAAGCAACATGCAGTCATTGAAATCTTGACAGCAGAAGGTATCACCTCAACATCTTTAAACTTACTTGCCCAACGATGCACAGTACTCACACCAACACAATCACCATAAATAGTTTGCATTCTCTGATGAATCTCCTTTGGGGTGACAAATCAGTGTTACCTCTGAAAAATCCTGCAAATCTCTTAGGAAGACAAGCAGACAAATGTCAGCATACTGGAAGAAGCAAAGACCACCAGCATTGAAGTGATGCTCCTATGCCATCAACTCTACTGGACTAGTCACGTTGTCCGAATGCCCGATCACCGTCTCCCAAAGCAGCTACTCTCCTCTTAACTCAAGAATGGGAAACATAATGTTGGTGGACAAAAAAAGAGATTTAAAGATGGACTTAAAGCCAATCTTGCAATGCAACCTGAGCCCTGCTACATGCACAATGGAGGACCTTCTTACGGCAACACCAGAGGCACTCCAAGTGGCCAGATACTGGTCAAAGGACATTTAATCAACTACCAAGTTTGCAAAATTTGAATTTTTTTATCTGTTTGTTTGTTTTGTTCTCTTAGAAATGTAATACAATGGTATGGTTGCTGATGACACGATAAATAAAAATAAAGAAATAAGCCAACCTTAAAAACTGTGGCATAGATACCAAGAACTGGGAAGCCCTGGCCCTTGAGCTCTCTAACTGGAGGTCAGCTGTGACCAGCAATGCTGTGGAATTTAAAGAGGCACGAATGGAAAGCGAAAGGGAGAAACATAGTAGACGAAGCACATCAAGCCAACCCTGACCAGGACTGCCTTCCGCCTGGAAACCAATGTCCTCACTGCGGAGAACATGTGGATCAAGAATAGGGCTCCACAACCACCTACACACCCATCGCCAAGACACTACACTAGGAGGACCATCATCCCCGGACTACAAGGGGTCACCTAAGTAAGTACGTCAAGATCCTGAAGTGTCAAGATACAGCAGTGGACACTAAAGTTAGGGTTGCATTTCCCATTGCTGTATGTGGTTGTGAAAGCTGGACAATAGCGGTCTCATAAGAATGAGCCCCTGGTGGTGCAATGGGTTAAACCTGTGTGCCGGCAGGACTGAAGACTGACAGGTCGCTTGTTTAAATCCAGGGAAAGCGCAGATGAGCTCCCTCTGTCAGCTCCAGCTCCCTATGTGGGGACATAAGAGAAGCTTTCCACAAGGATGGTTAAACATTAAAACATCCGGGCGTCCCCTGGGCCGCGACCTTGCAGACGGCCAGTTCTCTCACACCAGAAGTGACTTGCAGTTTCTCAAGTCGCTCCTGACACAAAAAAATAATAAGTCACCTTGAAGGGAAGGGAAGTTGACCTGATGGCAGTTAAAAATTGAGTGGTCAGCCAAGGAATCTTGATTTTTTCTTTACAAAAAGAAAAAGAATGGTCATGGAGCTAAAAGTCAAAGTTTCATATTTAGTAAGATCTTTTAAAAAATCTGTATGGATCAATGTGAAGTAGCTTCTTGCTCCCCTCTTTCATTAGCAGAAATGGACAAAATTATAAAGAATGTGTCAGTTTCTCAAATGCCTGGATTTATAGAGGCTGGAGTTTAGCTTCAGCTTAGCAGAGAATATCAACTCTTCAGAGTATGTGGCCTTGCTTGTGATACATTTTTCAGTGGTGAGAAGTTAATCTGTTGAAGATGCAATTCTGTCAGAGTGGGATGAAAAGATTGGCAGTGTCACCTTTCATCTCTTCATTGCCCTTGTACATTTAACAGCCACAGCAATGTATTCCCAAGAGTTGGGGCACCACGGAGTGCAAGATCATCTCTACACAAAAATAGTTCCAGTGGAATTTGGAAACTTTGGAAAGTGCCCCCAGCTTTAAAATCATTCTGGCATTATTGACAGGACAGAAGTATAGCGAAAACCATGACACTTCTAGACTAGCTGTGTGTTTTGTTAAATCATGACCTTCAGCCATGGCAGAGCCTACAAAATTAGTTTAAAAGTAATTAGTTACCGTTATATTACCACGTCCCCAGAAGTAGGTGGCTTTTAAAGTCAATATAAAGGCAGTTCTTTATTACCTAGTTCACAACTAACCACAAGTTTTTAAAAGGCACTTGAGTACTACAAGCCACTTTTCTTAGTAAAGGTAAACATTTCCCCTTGACATTAAGTCTAGTCATGTCTGACTGGGGAGTGGTGCACATCTCCATTTCTAAGCCAAAGAGCCAGCGTTGTCCGTAGACGCCTCCAAGGTCATGTGGCTGCCATGACTGCATGGAGCGCCGTTACATTCCCGCAGAAGTGGTACCTATTGATCTACTCATATTTGCATGTTTTCAAATTGCTAGGTTGGCAGAAGCTGAGGCTAACAGTGGGAGCTCACCCTGCTCCCTGGATTCGAACTGCCAACCTTTCATTCAGCAGCTCAGCAGTTTAACCTGCTGTGCCACCGAGGGCTCCCCACTTATCTTACAAAGGGAATTCATTCTTGCCCACATTGTCACCTGAACATGCACAATTCAACTGTATAATTTTTAAATTTCAGTTTTAAAATTTGCTCTTCAGAAAAGATTAAGTTACATTGACAGCAGAGTATCTATTCCAAAAACAATTTTTTTAACAACTTTTTAATTCTTTAATTCCATCAACCCCTCACTAGTTACGCTAAGGACAGACACAACTAAAACTACTTAGACATCCTAACTCGCAAGTTATATTGGGAATTTTTTTAAGGAATCGATTAGAAATCCAAACCACCGGCTTAAGTTGGAAGACTAATGAAGCCTGTATGTTCCATTGTTTTGCTTTTCTTTATAGCAGTGGTTCTCAACCTGTGGGTCCCCAGATATTTGGCTTTCAATTCCCAAAAATCCTAACAGCTGGTAAATTGGATGGGATTTCTGGGAGTTGTAGGCCAAAACATCTGGGGACCTACAGGTTGAGAACCACTGCTTTATAGCATCTCCATAAGCCGTCCTGGCACACTGTTCTCCATTAAGTTCCTTAGAAAAATACTGGGGATTATGTGGCCTATCAGATCCTCACTCCTGTTAGTCAGCATAGCCAACTGTGAACAATACTGGGAGTTGCAGTCCAGCATCCATGCTTTAAAGCATCCATACTTCAGCTCCCAGAAATCCCAGCCAGCTTACCAGCTGTTAGAAATTGTGGGAACTGAAGTCCAAAACAACTGGAGAAGCAGTTTGAGAAACTCTGCTTTAAAGGGTGCCTCCTCAAAATCAAAATGTTTCAGTTGCCCTTATGAAACTCTTAATAAATTAACACCAAAGGAGCTGATGATATAATTTGACTCTAGAGATACTAATTTCAGTTCACTAAAACAGACTTATAAGAAAGCATGTCTGCATTTGGGTTGTTCATTGATGGTTGACATTACAAGCTGTTGGGAGTGTGTCAGCTGTTCCTGTTTGAAGCATGCAGGTGTTGAAAGAACATGAATTAAGATGCTTGGGAAAAGAAACATTGGAAGCACAGTACCTTGAGGGCAGGTTTGGGGGCCAAACCTAAGGATTTTGATCTAACCCGTGGATAAATCAAGGATTATTTCAGAGAGGGGAAGGCAACCGTGTAAATTCCACCACCCTTTCTCCATCAAGGTATACAAAAAGACCAGAAAGAAGTGCCATGGCCACTTGACCAGGGCCACTCTAACATTTGTACCAAAAGGGTTACGAATCAGTTTTTGGTCAACTTTAGATTTGGTTTGGTTACTTGGGATGCTTTCAGAAAATTACATTGGATAGACCACATCAGCTCTAGTTTCTGATACAGAACATATGCCACCCAGTAATTCCCATCTTCTTGCCCACAGAAACCATATTTAATAATCTGGAACTGATGTGGTCTATCCAATGCAATTTTCTTAATCAGTACCCCAAATAACTCCAGGAACAGACCTAAAAATGAAGACACCAAGGCGCCCCCGCTTCCAGATGCCATATGGAACAGCTCCACTCAGGGAGGAAGGAGGAGGAGAAGAAGAAGCAGTCAGGAGGCTTGTTGTCACATCTTTCTTGGGTTGTCATCCTTTCCTCTCCCAACATCCCCAGTGCCTTGGCAAATATAAGAAGATTTTGCAAGACCATTTGCTCTCATTGCAGTGGTGTAGTAACCGTGAGGCCACAGACCATATTTTAGTTCTTCGTGACCACTGGTGGGCCATGGACCACAGGTTGGGAACTGCTGATCCACAAGGATGTACTGTGATCTCACCATTTCCTACTGTACTCCGAGAAGGGGATAGAAAGAATTAAGATACAGTACTATAGATAAGTCATACCAGTTTTGTGGGTCAGTTATTTGATGAAGGCTGGATCTACACTGACCTATATGCCAGAATGTGATCCCAGATTATCTGCTTTGAATAGGATGATATGAGTCTACATTGCCAGAAAATCAGGGATCAGATCCTGGCATATAGGTCAGTGTAAATCAAGTCACAAATTTATAGAGTGGAGTATATTGATTAGTTTCTTGAATGTGTTCCCACTATTTGATGTGGCAAAGTATAGCAGAGAGGTCCTCAAACTAAGGCCCGAGGGCCAGATACAGCCCTCCAAGGTCATTTACCAGGCCCTCACTTAGGGTCAACTTAAGTCTGAAACTACTTAAAAAGCAAACAACAACAATCCTATCTCATCAGACAAAAGCAGGCCCACACTTCCTATTGAAATACTAATAAGTTTTTATTTGTTAAAATTGTTCTTTAATTATTGGATTGGATTGTTTTAAAGTGTTTTTTGCACTGCAAATAAGATATGTGCAGTGTGCATAGGAATTCTTTCGTGCTTTTTTCAAATTATAATCCGGCCCTCAAACAGTTTGAGGAACTGTGATCTGGCCCTCTGTTTAAAAAGTTTGAGGACTCCTGGTATAGGAGAACAGACTCTATTCTGTAGGGGTTTTGTGTGTGTGTGTGTGTGTGTCAGGAGCAACTTGAGAACCTGCAAGTCACTTCTGGTGTGAGAGAATTGGCCGTCTGCAAGGACATTACCCAGGTGATGCCCAGATGTTTGATGTTTTACCATCTTTGTGGGAGGCTTCTCTCATGTCCCTGCATGGGGAGCTGGAGCTGACAGAGGGAGCTCAACCCACTCTCCCCAGATTCGAACCCATGACTGTCGGTCAGTCTTGCCAGCACAAAGGTTTAACCCATTGCACCACCAGGGGTTCCATTCTGTAGTTGGTTAGCAAAGAATAAAAGTGCTCTCTCAAGAGGCTATTTGTTTGCATTGTTGCTGTTCTCCTTACTTCATAATCTGCTCTTCTTACACAGTGTTTACATACTGATTGCCTTGTAATTCAGAAACTCTATCTTTCTAGATATCCACCAGGCATGGTGAGCGTTACTCCAGGAGGGATCCCGGCAGCTATGGAAGGTATCATCCCGGGAGGGATTCCGGTTACCCACAATCTTCCGACAGTGGCGCATCCTTCCCAAGCTCCATCTCCTAACCAGCCCACAAAACACGGGGACAACAGGGAACATCCAAACGAGCAATAGCAGACCATTCAAACACACTCCTATTTGGGACCAAGAGACATTGGAAAAACAGAAGAGTAATTACACACAAACTGGCAGGAATTTGATACAAAATTTGTAAGTTTGCTTTTGGACTGACGCACCACGATGTTCCAGTGTTAACTACAATATATATATATATAGGAGTCAAGACTTGGGGGAGGGAGGGGAAACCCAGAAGAAGTCACCTGCTTACTGAAGCACTGAAAACTAGGATTTGATGATGCATAACTGATCAGCTTCTGTTATTGTGTGTTTAAGTTTCCTTCATCTTTACATCAATCACAAGAATAATGTATATTTCTTCTCAGTCCCTTGGAGGAATAGCAGCTGGTTGACGTACCCGCAGCTTAAAATATGTCCAACAGTCCTAACAAAGCTTACATGATATTAAGAGGAAACCCATCATGTGACTTCAGCCCTTTCCTTCCTCACTTACCTGGCTCCTCCTTGCATAGGCTGAGGAAAAAAAATAACCCAGAGGTGGAGAGTTTTGCTTGTTGCAGTTATATATGGCCACTTAATGTATTGGAAGGATGCTACTCAAGCTTAACTACAGCTATTGTAGGTCAAGGGAGAGAGAAAAGCCTGTGTTAACTAGCTGCCTTTTAATTGCAGAAATCGATGCTTCTCCTACAAGATACACTTAATAAAGTAGCTGTACATTCAATAACACACGCTGACGATGCAAAAAAATAAAATAAAAGTGTTAAGTCTCACATTTATACTCAGATATATTTTTCTCAGTTTTAAATCCACAGCTATTTTATTGAGTGGAAAAGTCTTGAGCTGGAAAGGGTTCAAGAATAATGTTGCATTTCCTTATGTCTCAGGAAAAAAAAACACTTTTTATGGTAACTTGTCAGACTGTATGAACAAAACCCACTTTTTTAGACATTGAAGTCTTCTTTTCTTCATGTGATATTTTATACAAAGACACTTCAGAAATGTGTTATTAGATGTGACTGATTTTAACAAATCCTATTAGATTTGTATCAACTAGTTACATGTTATATTCATAGTCTTTTGTGAATCATCGCCTTTTTTTGTTGAAAAAGATGGCCTATTCTGAGCCTTTGTATGGGTACATTCCTGTTTCTGTGATAAGAGTTTTAAAAGCTGTCCCAAACAAAAAACAACCAATGGCTACCAGAAGTATGTTTTGTTTTAGTGTGTTACCGTTACTGTATTTGTTTATTGTAAAGGTGGACATATAGCGTTCAGTGCAGTTTTCAATAAAAAGTGACAATTTCTATAATTTGATCTGGACCAGGCCCTCAATGTTATTGAGCCTATAGCCTATACAGCAGTGTTTCTCAACCTGGGGGTTGGGAACCCTGGAGGTTGTGAGGAGGTTTCAGAGGGGTCAGCAAAGACCATCAGAAAACATACTGTATACAGTGTTCCCTCGCTACTTTGCGGTTCGCTTTTCATGGACTCACTGTTTCACAGTTTTTAAAAAAATGAATTTAAAATGTACAGTCCAAGTAGCGGGGGAACACGGAGCAGAAAGGCCCCGCCACTGTGCTCTGGATGCAGATCTGGGAGACCTCGCAAGGCCAGGCTGGCAGTGGCGGAAGCAGTAGCGCCATAGGCTCAGCCTCTTTGCCCTTTTTCCTTTTCTCCTCCTCGACGCCTCCCTTACTGCCAATTGAGTGAGAGAGAGGGGAAGGGAGACACCTCATCCCTGTCTGGGCCTCTTGCCATTGCTTGGACCCCACGATGCCTCCGCCGCCTCCCCAAATGAGGTGCCTCTCCCTCACTCACTCTCACTCAATCAGCTCTTCTTCCTTCCTTCGGGGGCAGCTCTTCTTCCCTCTTCGTCCTCTTTATCTTCCTCCTCCTCGGCGCCTCCCTTCCCGCCAACATGCCCAGCCCGGGCACCACGACTGCTGCTGCTCCAGAAGCGGCGAAGAAGGCACCTCATCACCGCCCGGGCCTCTTGCCGCTGCTTGGGCCCCACGATGCCTCCGCCGCCTCCTCAATCTCTCCAGAAGCGATGCCTCCTCCGCTGGGACTATTCACTTCTGGAGTGATTGAGGAGGCTGCAAAGGCATTGCAGGGGCCTAGCAGCGAGGTGCCTCATCTGCTGGTTCTGGAGCAGCAATAGCTATGGAACCTCGGCCGGAAGGGAGGTGCAGAGGAGGAGGAAGATAGTGGGCATGGAGGAAAGAAGAGCCACCCCCGGAGGGAAGAAGCGGAGCCGATTGAGTGAGTGAGAGTGAGTGTGAGAGGAGGGGAGCATCCCTGATATGCAGAATTTCACTTATTGCAGGTGGTCCTGGAACTTAACACCCGCGATAAGTGAGGGAGCACTGTATGCTCGAGTATAAACTTAGTATTTCAGCCTTTTTTAAGGCTGAAAAAGGCCCCTCAGCTTATATTTGGTTGAGGGTCCTGGCGGAAAGGCATGGGGCTGAAAGAAGGGCTTCTTTCAGCCCATGCCTTCCTTCCAAAACCCTCACCCCTCCACACAGCAACCCAGCTCTCCTTCCTCTCCCCCTCTCTCACGCAGTGCACACCTTCCTCTCCTCCTCTCTCGGTGTCAGTCTTTCCCACTTTTCCTTATTCATATACACACAGCCTTTTCCCCAAAATCTATAGTTAAAATAAACTATGGCGATTATTGGAAGGATATGTATCCACATTTACACTGAAGAAAGTTAGAATAATGATTTAATCAGAGTTTAACAGTCTTATCTTAAATTTCAGTTTTATGCAAATATTCAGAAGCATTTAAGCTTCTGATGCCTCAATTAATGTAGTTTTATTGGTATCTATTTTTACCAGTAGCTGCTGCATTCACCCTCAGCTTATACTCAATGTTTTCCCAGTAAAATTAGGTGCTTCGGCTTATATTCAGGTCGGCTTACACTCAAGTATATACGGTATATTTCTGATGGTCTTAGGAACCCCTTTGTCAGAGAAAGTTGAAAATCTCTCCTCCTGTCCTGCTCTTCCTTTGTGGCAAATCCTCCCACCAAAAGCCCCCCTCCACTATGATTGGCCGGCCTCTCAGCCAATGGGAGGGCTGTTTCTGAGACTCCAAGCAGGGAGGGAGGAGCAGGCGTGCTCAGCACATGGCAGCATGGTGCAGGTAAGGGGGAGTGCATAAGGATGGAGGCTTGCGCCAGCTAGTGCCTTCAAGGTATGGAGGTTCAGTGTGGGAAGTTTGCCTCAATTCTATCATTGGTGCGGTTCAGCATACTCTTTGATTGCAGATAAACTAAAAATCTCAGTAACTACAACTCCCAAATGTCAAGGTATATTTTCCCTAAACTCCACCAGTGTTCACATTTGGGCATATTGAATATTTGTACCAAATTTGGTCCAGATGCATCATTGTTTTGAGTCCACAGTGCTCTCTGGATGTAGGTGAACTACAACTCCAAAACTCAAGGTCAATGCCCACCAAACCCAGTATTTTCTGTTGGTCATGGGAGTTCTGTGTGCCAAGTTTGGTTCAATTCCATTGTTGGTGGAGTTTAAAATGCTCTGTGGTTGTAAGTTAACTATATATCCCAGCATCTACAACTCCCAAATGACAAAATCAATCACCCCCCAACCCCACCAGTATTCAAATTTGGGCCTATCGGGTATTTGTGCCAAATTTGGTTCAGTGAATGAAAATACATCCTGCATATTGGATATTTACATTACAATTCAGAACAGTAGCATATTTACAGTTATGAAGTAGCAATGAATATAATTTTATGGTTGGGGGTCACCACAATATGAGGAACTGTATTAAGGGGTCACGGAATTAGGAAGGTTGAGAAACACTGCTTTAAAGAATAAGAACATATTTTGAAGTCATGTCTGTGAGCTGAGGAAACGACAGTAATTCCGCTGAGTGGTTGGAAAGTCAAAGTGGAGAAAAAATTGATATTTCTATACTCACTAATCTGCTCTAAAAATGTACATAAAGGATTTCAGTTAGTTAAAACTGAAGGATTTGAACAGTTTTAGTCAAACTCCTCACAACAGAGACACAAAAGGTGCCGAAACACTGGCACCTTTCTGAACCCTACACAGAAGAGGGGGACAGTTCCAATCTTCCATGTTCATGTTCTTCCCCTCATTACAATCAAATTTAAAATGTATTGGAAGAATTTCCTTTTATTTGAATGTTAAATCTCTTAATCCACATGAAGAGTTGGAAAGCAGCAAGAAAACCTCCTATTGAATGCAAAGTGGACTTTGAGACCCACAAAAGGCTGGCATTGCTTCCGATAGTTACTTACTTTGGTAAGATCAAGTATGCAGTTCAAATTCTTTGTACTATCAGCCGTTCACATTTGCATCTTTAATCTTTGTAGATTTAATATAGTCCCTCTAGGAATTTCTAGATCCTCCAGTATAACTCTCATTGTCAACTTCCATAGAGTTACTCTAATATAAACTTATTAGAGATTCATGTTTTCCCTACTTTTGCTGGGATTCTATGCCTCTAATCACAAAAGTCTACTGCAGTCACTAATACATAATCGGGAGCCTTTATCAAGTCACCTCAGTCTCAAACCACCTACACACACCCCAATTATATAGGGGTACTTATTTTGTATAAAAAGCATTGCATACATTACTTAAAAACTGATAAAAATAGAAGGACCACAAGCAGCTAAATATCTTTTGACCAAAAACGGGCAACAGACTTGTCCGTAGCCTCAAACATCTCTTTTCTCTGTACATGAGGCAGGACATTGCAGACAAGCATACAGATGCGGAGTTGTCTGTTCTGCTCCACAGTTGCACAAGGTGGAGTATTCTTTTAGGTAGTGCCATTTTACAGGGGTACTTTGTGTGTGCGTGTGTCAGGAGTGACTTGAGAAACTGCAAGTTGCTTCTGGTGAGAGAGAATTGGCCGTCTGCAAGGACATTGCCCAGGGGACGCCTGGATGGTTTTATGTTGTAGCATCCTTGTGGGAGGATTCTCTCATGTCCCTGCAACAGGGAGCTGGAGCTGATAGAGGGATCTCATCCACACTCTCCCCGGACTACAGTCAAGATGGTGAAGATATGTGTTTGGCACTAATAAAAACTTTCTCCCCAGACCACAACTTTTGGAAAACTCAGCAAAGCAGCAGTAAGAATTCAGCTCTTCTTTCCTGTTTTAACTGCATGTGTATGACTATGGGAACAACATGTTCGGGGGGGGGGGGGGGGAATGTATAAGGGGAGTTTTATCTGAAACCCAAACTCACAACCCAGTTCCAAAGAATTCAAATTATATAAGTATACCATTAGTTTTAACTTTTCAGTTCTTTTAAAGGGAGTTGGTTAACAAGAAACTATTAAATTCTAGAGCACACCTGTACAACATATGGCCCACATACCAAAGGATTTTGGACAGCCCACAAAAAATATGTAGAAGATGTAAAAAAAAGTAATGGTGTAACAAGTGCTTGCTGGAGAAGAGACACCTTTTTTGGGCTGGTGGCAACAGGACCGCATGCGAACAGACTCTTTTTCTGCCCCAGGAAATAAACCAGCTGATAAAACACTTCTGGAGTAAACCAATAAAGCATGCGAGCTTCTGTCCCCTTTCAAATCCTCAAACTGAGGCACTGCAGACCCCATCAGCTAGTAAGTTATGTGCCACCTGCTGGGCAGAGAGATGTCTGATTTCTTCTGACCTACAGAGCTTGTAAAAATCACTTTTGAACTACAATTCCTAGAATCCCCAAGGCATCATGATACTTATCTTGCTGGATGGAGCAATTTGGGAGTTATATTCCAAAAGTGAGTTTACCAGGGCCCGCTCAAATAGGAATCCATAATGTGATCAGGTTCTCCCATTTCAGTGTCAAAAGGCACATTAGAAATAATGCAGGGTTGTTGTAGGTTTTTTGGGCTGTATGGCCATGTTCTAGAAGCATTCTTTCCTGAGGTTTCACCTGAACCTCTGGCAGGCATCCTCAGAGGTTGTGAGACCTCACAACCTCTGAGGATGCCTGCCATAGATGTAGGCTAAACATCAGTAAAGAGCGTTTCTAGAACAAGGCCATACAGCCCTAAAAACCTACAGCAACCCAGTGATTCCAGCCATGAAAGCCTTCGACAATACAGAAATAAAGTGGTTTGGCATCAGTTCAACTCAATGCTATGGAATCCTGGGAGTTTTAGTTTGGTGAGGTGCTACCTGCAGCCCACAGAAGTTTAGCCTACTTTATTTTTGGCCCCTACCGACTGCCAAGTTGTGCAGGTCTATTGTGGAGGTTGAAGTAGAGGGAAGAGCAGACACAAAACAATGCATTGAGACAGAAATCAAAGCCAACCATTGGTACAAAACTTGTATTTGTTTTGTTTTAAATTAATGGAAAAGCACATTACCAGCTTTGAACATATTCAAGGGAGTCAACTTCATAGCTGTGTCAATGATCTAACACTGCAATTATGAATAACTTACCATAGACACCAGTATAGAGCAATCGGGTGGAGGAACATTGGTGAGTTACAGAGAACATTTAGAAAGCCACACAAATGAAGGTGAAATAATAGAACATTTACACTGGCATTAGTGACTTTTAGAAGCTGATACTATTGGGATTTTGTTCTTAAACCAGGCAGTGGCATTCCAGATAGGCATAATTAATGTTGATGAAAATGGAGACTTTCTAACAGAATAACTTTGAGGCAGGTTCTTCTACCACCCATGAATGTGCTAGGAACTTCCGGCCCAAAATTTGGCTGCTTGGAGGCTGTTAATGCCATATGACTTCCAGGTACTAACTCGAAGAAAAATTCCCTGCTTAAAAATAGATCCTACCCCTCAAGGAGGTTTTTAATCCAACTTCATAGAAATGCTGTAGCTTTGAAAGCAATCTTCAAATAAGAAATATATAAATCATTTAGGAAATGGTACATATATGTGTGTCTATGAGTGATTCAGAAAGCACAGGTCCACTGCAGTAGAACAAAGCTTTGTCAAACCATCATTGGTGTACTTCTCTTCTAAAGAGGTTGTAGAATTTAAAGCCAGAACTAGATAGAACCAAACTATTTCCCCGGTCAATTTCCTGCATCAGAATACGTAACTGAAATCCCTGTCCAGGAGAAACAATATGTATCTCTCCACAGTACCTCCGTGCCTTCTCCTCTCTGTCCAATTTGATGGCCAGTGGAAAGCAGGGCACACATGATAGCTAGATGTACAATGGCATAAACCTCTGGGATCTTCAGAAGAGCTTAGAGAAAGTCCCAGATGAAGATTTTGTTCTGGATGTAAGAACATAGCCAAACACGTCTCCGATACCCCTTGCTCTCCGCCAGCTATTAAACAGCAAAAAGGGGAGATAACAAATGCTTCCCTCTGCACCAACTAGGAGAGTTAAATACACAGGCAGAAGTCTTATTTACACCTGTGTGTGACACTAACAGAATTCTGGACACTTGGGAATAAAACCATTCAAGTATTCAAAACCCAACAACTCTTTTTCCGCCAGAAAGGCAGATTGCCTAACCTCTATAATTGTAAGTTTTCTATTGAAACACCACACATTGCTATGGAAAATCAACTAAAACTAGACCTTACCCTTTGGTTTTCAAAACAGTGGTACAACTTTTACGACACAACCATAATTCAAAATGTGACCAAGTCTTGTTTTCCGACACAAAGACTTATCAGGTGAGAGGGTCTTGCATAACCGCAAACCGTGTTCAAGGCACAATTACAAATTTACTTGGTATGTGCTTTCCGGAGCTAGAACAGCTGCTAGTACAATCTATAAAACCACCTCACGGATGCACCGAGACTCAGAAGTGATTTAGATGGTTATGATGGCGTCTTGTAGGACGTGGGGATATGAGACAATAAAAGTTCAGACTTATCTTTATCCTTGCCAAAAAAAAGCAACTGCTTTCATTCGATAATATTTTAAAGGGTTTGATACTGCAGTGGGATAACATGGCTACTAATTTAGTCATTTTCACCTACTATGATCACACTAATCAAAGTAAAACAGGTGTATCTTGCTGGAAACAGCAATTTAAGGTAAACTGTGACTCAGACTTGGGGTGCAAAAGTTGCATCATTTCAAGTAACTACCTCCTCCCACAATCACAATCATCTAGCTTACTTTACTGGTCCAGGCATGTGGGAACTTTACTGTGAAGTATGTAAGGTAGGCAAAAACGTAAGGTACTAACTTTATGCCTGTATTTAGAAAAAATTAGGAGTGTACATTAAAGCAGAATCTGGAAGAGAAACCCAATTATTCTACTGCTTAGGAAGTTTAACCCATCACAGGTAAACATGCATTGGTATTTAATAATGTATGCATGCATTGAGAGAACCCACGACAAAATACACACATATACACGCACACGATATGCTTGTGTCAGAAGTGGGGAAAGGCGATATTAATGCATTTCTTCTGTGTTAGTACCTTAATGAAATTTCAGTGGAGATCTGTCACTAGGATTTATTTTTAGGTTTTGCTTTCAACACTAAGCCACATTTAGAAAAGCAGCAAATTCTGATGAGTTCCAGGGATGTTGTGTTTGTTTTTTTGTTTTTTTACAACTGTAAAAATATGTATGTGTAACTGCATGTATAACTGTCCAGATTCCTAAACAAGGAAATCCATTTCACTAGATATTCCTTGTCATCATTTCCACCATCATTAGTCTTCAAAAAGTGCTTATCAGGATCCGCTTACAAAACTATTCAACCTTTAGTGTTTTTTAAAGTGAGGTTTTGGATAGGCTATACCCATTCAAGATAGCATGGCTAAAGTTATCAAGTATAATAAAAAGATTTTTTTCTACTGGAGAATATATTCTGAATGTATACTTTCAGGAAACTTACATATTCAAATGTGGCCACAATCAACATGCAAAAAATTCCAAAGTTTACATATCAAGAAAAGATAATATACAGTACTTAAAACAAACTTCAAAAGGAAGGCTTTTAAGGAAAACGGCCAAAGTGCTTTCTCACTCGAGTTTAATGACCAAGGAGAGCTCCTCGATGGAGGCTATTTTAACTGGCATGGGGAGAGGCTTGATTTAATATTAATCTCTATTGTACAACTCACAGCAATACCGGGTTTGAATAAAATGCATTTTTTTAGTTCAGTTTAGCAAACGCCACACAATTGTTTAGCATAATAGTTCTCTGGAACAGTACTTCTTTGACTATTTTAAGTAGACTGGAAGGGGTAAAACTACCCAAAAGAAATGATACAAAATATTAATGGACAGCAGAGAAGCCTTTACAGAAAACAAAATCAAAATTCATCATCCCTTCCATAGTTTTTTCCCTTTAATATATCATTTTATTATTGTGGGCACAACATTAATTCAAATCTCAATAAAACAGTAAATTTGTTTATATTTTCTAACTTATTCTGGATATATGGCACCACCAACAAAAAAAGCCACATGATCTGACTTGGGCATTAGCAAGATTTTATATGAAATTAACGTTGACGGAGGTGTGTCAGGATGCTTTAAAAAGTGACGCAGAATAACCAAGTTTTACTGTAAGCCAAAAAAGAAAAGAAAAAGGAACAGATACTCATCTATGATGTGCTTTTTAAGTGCCCTTATTCAAAACAAATTTCTCCAATAATTGTAAGATGCTGGTAATACTTTTTCCTATTACACAACCACATGCGGTACATTTATAGGCAGATGTACAATTGGAAAGAAAAATGCTTTCTGTCCTGGTAATAAAAGTAGGGCTTTGTTTTCTTTTTCCTTGCTTTTTTTTTTAAACAAACGGTAGTCCAATCGACATAGCTGTCTTCACACAGCCGAAGAGCTTCTGAATTCTCCCCATGCTGATTAAAAATCCTGTGCAGGATTCGTCCCGCTATAACTGGGTCATCTTGTAACAATTTGCTAGACTGCACCCCAAGTGCTGGGGTTGTCACCACACGTTATATGCAGCCAGGTATCTCAATTTCGTCATTCATCATCGTCGTCTTCATCTTCTTCTCCATCTGAAAGGGATGTGCAGGGGCGGATTTGTCTATAACGGTCAAGCCATTTCTCTACCATCTGCGTTACCAAAGGGTGGTTGCGCCGCCGACAGCTTTTCTGCATAGCAACTAGGACTCCACCCTCCGTCACGCAACAGTCCAGCCACTCCCTGAGCAGCCTCTCCTGCTGCTCCTCATTACCAATCTTCAGGGGGAAAACATACACATACATTTAGGACATGCGTCTGTTCAAATCAGTTCACAGCTTTAAAAGGGGCTGGTGTCAAGTGATTTTTGTATTGTACAGTCAGCCTTCCATGTTCGCTGAGCCAATGGCAACGGACCCCCACAAAAGTGAAAAACTACAAATAAAAAATATGCTTTTTGAGTTACTTGAAACAATACCTTCCTAGGAATCTTATAAGTCCTCCAGCACACCTCTATGCACACTGGAGGACCTAGAGTCCTACTGGAGGACCAAGATTTTAATCAAACATTTAAAAGTCAAACCACAAATGTGGGGGACTAGCTGTACAGGCAGCCCACAATGTACAAACATCCAACCTACAATAAGACTCCTAGATAGAGAAATCTATCCCTGTAAGGCTGTGGTTCTCAACCTGTGGGTCCCCAGGTGATTTGGCCAACAACTCCCAGAAATCCCAGCCAGTTAACCAGTTGTTATGATTTCTGGGAGTTGAAGGCCAAAACATCTGGGGGCCCACAGGTAGAGAACCACTGCTGTAAGAGTTACCACGAGAAAAAGGTATCTCAGCTGAAGCTTTATCATCAAGCCTTGTTTCCACAAGCCAATTTCAAAATCCAATTGTCTAAACAGGGACACAGACAGTAAAACAAAGGTTACAGGAGTACTAACCATTCCCTATGCTATCCAAAACAAAAATTGGCTGGGGCTATACTTAAAAAATGTATCTGTTCCGACTTACATAGAAATTCAACTTAAGAACAAAGCTACAGAACCTATCTTGTTCATAACCAGGGGACTGCCTATATTAGGAATAACACCCCAATAAAATTCTAACTGGATTGTTGTGAGTTTTCCGGGCTGTATGGCCATGTTCCAGAAGCATTCTCTCCTGACGTTTTGGCTGCCTCTATGGCAGGCATCCTCCGTTTGCTGGAAACTAAGAAAATTGGGTTTACATATCTGTGGAATGTCCAAGGGTGTGAATGTTTCAATTGGCCACCTTGGTTAGCATTTAATGGCCTAGCAGTTTCAAGGTCTGGCTTCTTACGGCCAGGGGGAATCCTTTGCTGGGAGGTCCCCTGATTCCCCTGTTTTTTAGCGTCATTCTTTATTTACTGTTATGATTTTAGAGTTTTTAAATGCTGGTAGTCATATTTTATTCATTTTCATGGTTTCTTCCTTTCTGTTGAAATTGTCCACATGCTTGTAGATTTCAATGTCTTCTCTGTGTAGTCTGACAACCTCACAACCTCTGAGGATGCCAGCCATAGATGCAGGCAAAACGTCAGGAAAGAATGCTTCTGGAACATGGCCATACAGCCCAGAAAACTCACAACAACCCAGTGATTCCGGCCATGAAAGCCTTCAACAATTCAAAATTCTAACTGATCTAGCTTAACCAAATTCTATATAACTTATTAAAAACAGTGCTCTGAAAGCTTTCTGTAAATATAATATAAAATAATTAACAGATCTGAGTTTTCTGAACATAGAAATTTTAGTGGTTTAGAAAGTCTGTTCTGCCAGTAGTTGTTTACCAAAAAATTCACCAGTAACAAGGATCCATTCTTTCCACTTCATCTGTCATTGTAGTTTTTGCACTCCTTTAATGATGGCTCAATGTTATTGGAGGTCTTGTAACCCTTTATATATATATATTCTACTTTATATATATATTCTACTTTATATATATATTCTACTTTCAAATGTCTAGTTAACAATTTTCTAGAAAAACTCAACTTAGGATCTCATTGTTTTGACAATTATTTGTGGCTGCCAGAACTTTCTCAGAAGCTTTACTACTATACCTGCTTAACACACAATTCTAGCAGCCATGTCGGAATAAATTGGAACAGTGAAGCGACCATAGTTATTCAGCTCACAACCCATCTCACCCACCCTCCTCTGCTCTCTATTACTGACTTTCAAATTGTTCTGCAGAATAACCTGTACAATGACTTTATAATATATACATTCTCAGTTTAGGCTTTCATTTAACTGATATAATGTCTCTGGAGCTTATTTAACTCCATCTGAACTGTTTAGGTTTTTTTTTTTCTTACCTCTTGAGCAGACAGGAAGTGAATGTGTAGCAGCTTCCTTTCACTGTCAACCAATGGTAAAAAAGTAATAGTAACATCATCATCAGTATTCAAGTTAGCACCAGCACCTCGATTGCCATAGCCATCATTTTCCATGGCAACCAAAGCAGAGAAGTGGCCCCTCGTGTAGCCCAGAGCAATAGGGCTTTTCCAACAAAAACTCTGTTCCCATAATAAAGGCAAATAGACACCTAGAAATAAAAGGGAACAGTCAAAAGTGTAAATCACCAAAAAATCTGGGCACAAAATATTTTTAATTAAAATTTTAATGTCAAAGTAGAACATTAAATGAGTATCTCAATATACTTTATGAAGCAAGAAAATATCTACATCACATAGGAGGCTAAACTCTTCTTTTATTAGTGTATATAAAATGCTGTAATTTTATCCTGATGGCATTTGCTAGCCACACAACAAACACCCTCTTGCTAAAATCTGAAATCAAAGAGACTTATAGTGCCATGGGCACCAGGAATAATTCCTAGTTAAATGGCAACAGAGACAGGCAAGTGATCCAAGCATTTTACACATGCCTTCCTTTCCCACCATATAAAGGCCTGGGTACCATCTTAAAATATCAAATGTCCTATATGGTTAAACAAATAGAATAAAGTCTTATTTGGTTTAGTGCCAATCAACCCAGTCCCCATAGCCTTTCATTACATATAATTGAATTGGCCAGCCCTCGCAGAAACATCAGAAGTTATTCACAGAGACTTCAGCAGAACAACTAAGCCAGGAACGTGCCCTGCCTTGAGAGAGTTTAAAAATAGCAGTGAGTAATCCAAGTTTATATGTAACATAGCAACCCTCCATAGTGAAACTGCATCCAAAGTATCTGAACACTTTCTGCATGCCTCTCAACCAACAAAAAACCAATGGATCTTTTGAAACCAATGAGCACTATTTTGTATTCTCAAAGATATATACCTGTCAGTGTATTTAACCACCCAGCAGTTAAAAAATATGGTACTGTGAACACTACAGTCAAGCTGTGCTCACATCAAAACTGGCTTTACTGTACACTTTATATTCCAGATATGATACTAGAGTGTTTAAAAGATACAAAATTTGGAATACAGGCAGTCCTTAAGTTACGAACAAGACAGGTTCTGTAGGTCTGTTCTGAAGGTGAATTTGTTTGTAAATTGGAACAGGTACATTTTAAGTACACAGATGGCATTCAACTCGACTACTACTTTCCACCTACTGCTAAGGAGGCTGTTCAGGTCCTGAACTGGTGCTTGGCAGCTGTGATGGTCTGGATGAGGACGAACAAATTGAAACTGAATCTAGACAAGACAGAGGTACTCCTGGTTCTTCAGTCGTAAGGCTGAACAGGGCATAGGGGTTACAGCATGTGTTGGATAAGGTTACACTCCCTTGGAAGATGCAGGTTCGCAGTCTGGGAGTTCTCCTGGACTCATTGCTGAGTCTGGAACCCCAGGTTTCAGCAGTGGCTAAGGAAGAATTTGCATAATTTAAACTTGTGCACCAGCTGCGCTTGTACCTTGGGAAGTCAGATTTGGCCACGGTAGTCCAAGCTCTGGTTACATCCTGAATAGACAACTGCAACATGCTCTACGTAGGGTTGCCTTTGAAGACTGTTCGGAAGCTCCAAATGGTCCAATGGGTGGCAGCCAGACTGCTCACCACAGTGACATACAGGCAGCATACAACCCCCGTTACGCCAACTCCACTGACTGCCAGTGTGCTACCGAGCACAATTCAAAATGCTGGCATTAGCCTATAAAGCCCTAAACGGTCCTGGCCCAGCTCACCTGTCCATACATATCCCCCCCTATGAACCATCTCAGAAGTTAAGATTGTCTGGTGAGGCCCTGCTGTCAGGTTCTGCTCCTTCACAGGTGTGACTGGTGGGGACGAGAGACAGGGCTTTCTCAGTAGTAGCCCCTCGGTTGTGGAATTCCCTCCCCAGTAACATTAGATCAGCCCACTCCCTCCTGGCCTTCAGAAGGAAAGTGAAAACGTGGCTCTGGGATCAAGCCTACGAAGAGTAACTGTAGTGCAATAAGAGATATGGAATATGTGCTATGACTATTGGAATTGCACCGGATTATGATTATGGATAATGAGGTTTTAATATTGAATGTAATGTTTTTAAATGTTAAGTGTTATTTAATTATATGTTGTTTTAAGGCATTGAATGGTTGCCTATATGTAAAGCACCTTGAGTCCCCTCAAGATAGGCAGGGTATATATAGGGTAAATAAGTAACTCTACCCAATATATATATATATATTTTAGCTTTGGATGGCACAGGGAAGGGTTAACCCCCTGTGGTGTTTGTTATGTTATCTATGCCCCTCTTCAGAACATTTTACTTCACTTTCTGTCCCTGTGATCATTGGATTTTGAAAAAAAATGGCTTGTTGTGGAAACAAGGATTAGTGAGAAACCTTCAGTGGAGACACCTTTTCCCCACATCTCTTCCAGGAGTGAATTTCCCTTCCTAGGGATGGATTTCTCTTATTCCTGTTGTCTCACTCCCATTCTTAACTAGAAGTTGAATGTTCGTAAATCAAGGACTGCTTGTAATGCAATATGCTTCACATCAAGCTCTCTTCTGATTCTTCACTACATTAAAAAGAGCAGATATAATATTTCAACAAAACACAGGAGATGGAAAACTAACTGTTGAACATGGCAGCTAAAACTTAAGTACATAAGTGTACATACATATACTGGTACTTCTTCAAACTACCATCTTGTACAATAACTCTCCTCAAAACTTAAAGTTTAAAATCTCGTCTTTATTTTGTCATACTTACCTTGAAAACGGGTATACCCTAAAGTTTCTCCCCTGAAACTCTTATAATATTTTACTCCATAAACTATAATTGGTCTTCTAAGAATATGTGCAAGTACAAAAATGTGTGTCTGTTCCAAACTCGCTCCAGGCTGTATCAAAGAAAGAAAATTACCAACTATCAGATGAAGCAGATATTAATTGTATTATTATTATTATTATTATTATTATTATTATTCAGTGGTTTTAATACAACTAAAATTCCATGGCAATACTTACCAAAGTTTACAAATAAAAATTCAAAAAATATTTGTATCTGGAAAAGAAGAATCACCCCAACCTGATATAGACTAATATAATTTTGTGTTGATAGTTCCATGAGAGAGAATAGAATAGCCTTATTGAAATTGCCTTGTTTAATCTGCTAAATTTGCCTAATTTCAATTAAAATCATGATTTCTGCATATATTTCTTGAAATAGCAGTCAAAGTAACAGAAGGCCCCAAGGATTTGGCTTTCCTCTGACACTACTGTAATTTGAGCACAGCTAAAGGGAATTGGTTACACATTCTTGTAGTTGACTACTCACCCATCATGAAGCAACAAGGAATGTTACAAAGGCACAAGACTACTATAACACTGCTCTGAGCAGGCTATACTGAATTAAAGCACAAATAGGGCATGTAGTGTCCCAACAGGGACAACCCTACCACTTAGAGAAGAGGCAGGGCACCGCTTGAGGAGACTGCTCTTAAGCTGGGGGTCGGCACTGCTCTGACTTTGGTCTTTTCCAGATACCTCAAGATGCTCTTAGAGCTTTGAATGAGCTCTTCCTTAGAACACCCTTTGCTTTTCTTACCAGTGGAAGATAAGAACAGAACAAAATGGGCAGCCACATGAGGAAAAAAATGGAATGTGATTGAATGAAGCTGAGTGTGTCACCAATGGATTTGTCCTTTTCAGGTGTGACACTCAACCACAAATGGCTACACACAACACGGTTTCAAGAATTATATTTGCAGGTTCTCAAAAGTAAAAAAGATTGCATGTTACGCAAATTGGGAAGTAATCAATATGCAAATGTACTCAGAACCATTTCCCATCAAATTCACTGAGACATACTCTTACATAAAGAGAGAACATATATCATATGGACTTTTGTATTTTAATGTACGGAATGAATTGCACCCCGGGTTCGATTAAGCCCAACTTTTAAATTTATTTTCAAGACCTATCAGTTTCATTGGGGGATAAATAAAGAATGAGAAAACTTAGATCACTCTTAAGGCTGATTTATACTGACTGGTTTGTGCTCATGGTATTTAAAATTCTATGATCAATTTAAAAACGATAGTCATAATATTAGAGATCAAGTAAATAAATCATTTAATCTTTCAGAAGCTAATCTAAAAATGTACCGGGGGCACCCAGAAGGACAGCCCATACAAATAACCTTCACAACAAATTTTGTCTTTCCCATATTTATGATTTACAGCGGCTTACCTGACTGGCAAGAGAAAGTATAAATGCCCAGTCCTCCTGCCATTGCTCTTCTCTCAATGAGAAGTGTAAACCAAAGCTTTGAGAGTACCAAGACTCCCACTCTTTCCATCGTGTATAAAACCTACAAACAGTACACAAAGTCAAAGACTGAAGGGTTGTTTTTTTCATAATCCAAAATCACATTTCAATACCACATAAAGGAGGACTTGGCAGATTTTTTTCCTCATACTGAAGTAATGTTCTACCCATTTTAATAAAGTATTTTACAACAAGAGATGTGGTCAATGTGAACACTCAAAGTTAAGTGCTGCTTAGTGTCTTTTAGTACCATGTATATTCGCGTATAAGCCAATCCGAATATAAGCTGAGGCACCTAATTTTACCACAAAAAACTGGGGAAACTTATTGACTCGAGTATAAGCCTAGGGTGTGAAATGCAGCCACTACTGGGAAATTTCAAAATAAAAAATATATACTAATAAAATTACATTAATTGAGACATGCAGCTTCTCCTCTCTTCTTGGCACAGCAACCCAGATATTGCTGAAATGGAAGGAGGCGTGCGACTGGAAAAAGCCCTGCAAAGGGCTTCTTTCAGCCCAATGCCTTACCGTCAGGACCTTCACTCGAGTATACCTCGAGGGGGGCTTTTTCAGCATTAAAATGTGATGAAAAACTTGGCTTATACTTGAATATATATGATAACTACTTTTAGGGGTACTGTTTGAAAATTGATGTGTGTACAGTCTCCATCTTAAATGTTTAGGGACTCTGTTTCTGAACCTTAACAAGTTAAACATATGAAAGACTACCACCCACTTAAGAAACTAATTGTTGGTCTGTTCTTCTCACTGCTCTTAAAATGATAATTTCAGCTTTGAAGAGGGAGGATAAGGTCACCTGTCAGAACTTTAGAAATTTTAAAAGCAGTTTAATGGCTACATGTCCACTGCCCAACAAAATTAAACATGAAACTGTAGGACTGGGAGGAAAAAACAGCCTGTCAGCTGTGAACTAGGGGAATGACATCAAGAATCAGTGATTTTTTCCAAACCCATAAAAACATAAAGAGTTGTGGTTATTTTGTTTACTGCTCCATACAAACTCAATTTTAAAAGCAAGCCAAACTATTTGAGCATATATGTATAGTAGCATAATGTAAAATTTGTGTGGTATTGTGGTTTGAGTGTTGAATTCTGGAGATCAGGATTCAAATCCCTTCCCAGTCATGGAAACCCATTAGGTGACTTTGGGCATGTCAAATTTTCTCAGCAACAGAGGAAGGCAAAGCAAAAACTCTGAATAAATCTTGTCAAACACAACTTGAAGATGCATAACAAATACTTTTGTGTTATAAAATGAGGCAGAACAGTTTTATTAACTGCAAGATAGTTGAGTAAGAATGCAACATCCTTACGTCTTCAGGGAACAACAGAATACCAGGTAATTGAAATCTTTCACAGAAGCTTTTGGATTTTTAAAAATGAAATAATGACACAAGATATGATTCATTTTTGTTCTAAGAAACTAAAATATAAAATCACCATATTTGGGGATTACTATAAGTGTGAATGTTTACTTCTAAAGCATTTCTGCTTACCAATGGGAACAATCATGTAAACTGTCATGAAGAGCTTTACGTAGCACCGAATCTTTGTCATAAATGCCCCAGGTAGCTTGTAGTACTGAATCAAGCAGGCAGTCCCCTGCAGTCCGATTCCAAAGTGCATAAAGTCTACTGTCTAAACGCGTACCCAGTTCCAGTGACCAGTTTATAATGGGAGATTCTTCTTCTAGTTCTAGAGGACATAAAAAATATAATCATAGTTATCTGAACTCCAATTGAAATATATCATATTTCAATATATTAATATATATTAACCTACTGAAACACTGCTATTTTTAACATTACATGGTAATTCCACATCAGTTAATCTCATGCAATAATTCTAAGATAGTAAAGGTAAAGGTTTCCTGACATTAAGTCTACTCGTGTCCGACTCCGGGGGGTGGTCCTCATCTCCATTTCTAAACCGAAGAGTTGGCGTTGTCCATAAACACCTCCAATGTCATGTGACCACCATGACTGAATGGAGTACCATTACCTTCCCGCAGAAGCGGTACCTACTGATCTACTCACATTTTCCTATTTTTGAACTGCTAGGTTGGCAGAAGCTGGGGCTAACAATGGGAGTTCACCCTGCTCCCCGGATTCAAACTGCTAAACTTTCGGCCAGCAAGTTCAGCAGCTTAGTTGTTTAACTGCTGTGCCAACAGGGCACCCTTAATTCCAAAATGTAACCATACAAATCAATAACAGTGGTGAACTTCCAGGTGCATGCCTTGTAATTTATATGAATTTTAACTATGCTTCAGTGCTACAATACACAGCTTAGGTTGACTTCTTACATTTCAAATGCAATCTTAGAATCACACTGGCAATCAAATCCAATTGAAATCACTGGGACTTATTTCCAATGAATCATATGTAGCAATACACTGTTGAACACTTTTTCCGGTGTATCAAAGCAAGAAGTTTTACTTAAAAATATTAAAAGGTATGATGCATGTAACGCAAGGAGGTAACATCAAGCAGATGTCAAAAAACTAGACTTGTGAATTAAAAAGCCTATAAACGCTACCTTAACCAACTCTAAAGATCAGACTTATTAAAGAGATGCGAAAGTGGCACCTGTTCTATAATACATCTTCAAAAATTCCTACAATGATACAATCTCAACATATGGGCAAACGAATTCTGCAAGGGTTCAGATCACCAGCATGGATTTAAAATTCTCAAATATTTTGAACAATTTTAGCAGAATATAATGCCACACATGTGAAGGTTTATATAAAATGTCCTTAGATCCTACGTCCAAGATAGATTTTACCATGATAACAAAGAACAGGCATCAATGAATATACTATATTATTATGTTCAATTCGTCCTTGATTATGTATATAGTTCTATTCCCTGGTTCATCAATATTCAACAGATCTTAGGCAAAAGTAATTAGTAATAACCATGCAGCATAAGCAGTGTTCCATATTTACCTTTCTGAACATCCCTATCAAGTACTTCATCAAATAGTTTCTCTTGAACTGTTGGTGGCAGGTCTTCAATATCTGCAAAGACAAGACATTTCACAAATCTGTATATGACAAATGGCTTAAGTGTACCATTCATCATATTCCAGCAATTTGAGGGCTGCTTCACAAGCTATGACAATCATTAGGAGATTGATGATTACACAGTGAGTGCTCCATACAGAAAGTAGTCTATGTCAAGGTGATATGCACAAAATAGCCTGACATGCTGCCACAAAAAAGGCATTAATGCGGTTGTCATACGGTGAGGCATTGTCCTACAATCCCTTAGGTTGAAGGTTGACTTCTTACATTTCAAATGCAATCTTAAGAGTCACACCAGCAATCAAATCCTACTGAATACACTGGGATGTATTTCCAATGAAGCATATGTAGGAATACACTGTTAAACACTTTTTTCGATGTATCAGAGCAAGATACACCGGTAAAAGACAGGATTAATCAGCTTCTAATCAAGCACACAATATGAACGGTATTGCACATTCTTCTGCATGCAATTATAAATAGTTACTTTGGTCTCTGCCCATAATTCCTAATTAAGAGGCTTTTTTCACAGGTTTGCTCATTTTTAGTTCTGTAAGGTCCAAAAAACCCTCCAAAACAAAAATTCACTATGCTAGTTGTCTTGAATATTCATATAACTAGTGTATTACATACTATATCATCTGAAACACAAGATTCATTTACAAATGGCTAAGGACAGTTTAGTTTGATCAATTATTTCCCCATTTTCTAAAATGGTTCATCTTTTTTAAACACCTTGTACCTACACTCGTTTGTGTATTTGTGGGGTCCAAGACATTGAGGATTTGCCACATTCTTTGCTCTTTTGTACACAATATCCAGAACAAAGATCCACATTTTTGGGATCTATTCTGTCTAATACATTCCAATAATTTGTCAGAAAATATTTTGAATCTCCTATGTGATACAAATTCTGTGGTAATTCGCATGGTTTCTCTTTTCACCCTGGCAGCAATAAAATTCAGGCTAAATGTATTGCTAATATTATGGATGACTGAAATAGGGGATACTCTCAGCTAACATAATTTTATCTAAACTAAATTTTAATATTGTTATTTATATTTGAGGCGCTATAGTGTATTTTAATGTTATAGAATTTAATAGGCAAGGTCTGTGTGGCAAACGTTTTATGTAGTAGTTTTATACTGTTGCAGTATTGTATTGTATTGTATTTATTTGTTTGTATAAAGACGGCCTATAGTCTAGGGCAGGGGTCCTCAAACTTTTTAAATAGAGGGTCAGGTCACATTTTCTCAAACTATTGGAGGGTCAGATTATAATTAGAAAAAAATGAATGTATTCCTACGCACACTGCACATATCTTATTTGTAGTGCAAAAAACCCACTTAAAAACAATATAATAATTAAAATGAAGAACAATTTAAACAAATATTAACTTATTAGTATTTCAATGGGAAATGTGGGCCTGCTTTTGGCTGATGAAATAGGATTGTTGTTGTTGTTGTGTACTTTCAGACTTAGGTTGACCCTGAGTGAGGGCCAGGTAAATGACCTGGGAGGGCCACATCCGGCCCTCGAGCCTTAGTTTGAGAACCCCTGATCTAGGCATTAAGAAACAACCAACCACTCACTCTTTATGCAATCGCATCTGGACACTGCTCAGGACACCATGATTTCTTTACAAAGAGCAATAATGGAACTCAGCCATAAGCAAGTACATAACTATTCTACAAACAATGATCTCCAGCAAATGTAGGCTGTCAGAATTAGAATCAGCCTCTAACCATTTCTATTACAAGTGTTACGAATAAAGCAGTTAACTCCAGTACTGTACTAAAATATAGACAAGAAAAATAAGGAAAGCACAGAAATCTCAAACTAATTTCAATGTTAACATGGAATTGTGGGGACAGTCTTTCTACCTACATTTCCTGGTGATTCTGAAGATCTCTGAAAATTGAAAACCCAAATTGTACATTCTGTAGCAAGAAGAGTCAGAAGACACGAGGTGGAAATCTTATATCATTCAAACTGATCAAGGACAAGTTAACAGAGAAAGAAGCTTTCACTATTACCTGCAGGTAACGTAAATGTTACAAGATCAGTTAGGAAATAGCAAGCAAAATCTCCCTTCCGCTGATGAAGAGAAGCAGCAATTTCACGCCGGATTTGTTCAGTAAGCTCTGGGCACACCATTGCTGGAATGCACTTGGCTGCATGCTGGGATACCTGCAAGAGAGAATTTATTATTTTTCTTGCTTAAGAAAGAAAGAAAGAATCACACATATTAAACACCCAAGAATGTGTTTTTTCTTAAAGCAATGACAGCATCAAGAAAGAACTGACATCTTGCATTTTTTAGATTTTTTTACTTGAAATAGGAACACTTTGATTCCAGTTCCTGCTAAACAGACTCTATCTGGACTTGAAGTACAGTAGTCTTGCTTATCCAACATAAACAGGCCAGCAGAATGTTGGATAAGCGAAAATGTTAGATAATAAAAAGGGATTAAGGAATTAAACGGCAAATTACATAATAATTTTACAAATCAAGCATCAAAAAATCATGTTTTATAACAAATTGACAGAAAAAGCAGTTCAATACACAGTAATGTTATGTAGCAATTATTGTATTTACTAATTTAGCACCCAAACATTGCAATGTATTGAAACAGCTGTGGATCCGGGCGGGATGCAGACTGGAGTGGATAATACAGAATTTTGGATGAGCGAAGGCTGCATAAGCGAGACTATTGTAAATGGTTGACATTTAGTCCTAATTTTTAAATGTCACAGCAATCCAAAGAAAAAGTTCATAAAAATAGTTGCCACTTAATTGTAAACCGTATTTGGACTGACATAATTTCTTCAGATAAAAAACAAAATTATTTCAATCGGCAGTCTTATTTCCCAGTAATATCTTTCTCATATTTGGCTTTGTATGTTCCCAATATGAAGTAGTTCTGATTATCAAGCTCTCAACATGCCAAGATATTGGAGATTGCTTCACATAGATATATTTTCTAGAGTGACAGTATCTCCACATCAGAAAAAAAAAATCAAACTCCATTGTCTTTCTGTATCAAAAGAACTTGCATTGCACAATTCATTTACCTGTATGACCCAAACTAGCATTACTTGCATTACACTGAAAGAAAAGAAAGAAGTGCCAAGGTTCCCCATTGCGTTTGGTATTTTTTAGTGCATCAAGGGCCTTGCAGAAGTATTCAACCCCCTTGGACATTTCCACAATCTGTATTTAAAATGTATGTATTTGGCACTGTTTCATTTGATGTACATAAGAAACACTGTGATGGTGCAAAAAAAATTTCTGTGGCACACAATGAAAGGAAATAAAAACAAACTGGCATTTGTTCGTGCAAGGGATGGTAGGATAAATGTGTTCTGGTGTATCCCACTGTTTCTGAAAGTCACATAAGTCTGTAACTCTAAGACATATGTTCTCAGATTAAAGATACCTGTTTTGGGAAAGCCACAGAGTTTTTTGGAGAGTGTATCTAAAATAGCATCATAATGAACAAAGAGCTATCAGAACAACTCCAAACGAAAATTGTGTAGATGTATCTGAGTTGGTTAACATAAAAAATGAACCAAGAGCATTCACTCCTACACAGTCATAGTAATACTAGATATGGTTTTAAGGGGAAAAAAGTGCTAATTTGTTTTGTTTATTTAAATCTTGTGTCACAATAGAAACATTTTGTACTTTTATACTGTTGAGGTCTTTGCGTACATAGAAGAACTATTTCTGAAATCATCTCAAGGATCAAACTGAAAAAAACAAGGAAAGTTTCATAATAAAGCTTATTTATTAAACAGCTCTTTTTAATTATTTCGTTATCCACAGAATCATATTCATAGAGCTCTCCATAAATATAGATCAGTAAAAATTATAGACTTACCTCTGTTAATAGAACTGCTAACATATCTTGTCTTTGAAAACGTATAGCAAGATGAACAAGTGTGTATCCCACATCAAAAGCAGAAGGACGATTTAACAAACGTACTTCATCTGCAGTTAGCTGTCGTGCAATATCTCCTCCTGATGATTTGTATGCCTCAATAGCAGCTAGGTCACCTTCTACCACCCCTAGGAACATAGAAGACACATGAGAAATTCTATTTTTTGTTGAAGATTTGCGTTGGTACAGGAGTATTACATTCAGTTGTCATAAGGCATACAGCTTTGTAGGCATATCACTCGCACTGATAATGAATATATGCCTCACAACTACAGAACATTTTATAATGTCTATTAATGTGGGCAATCCATTAAGAAATGATCCATGGAAGAAAGTGCAGATCATATCTATGCAGGTCTTGTTCCTTTCAACATTTGTCCACATTACAGTTCAAAAAGGGGGAGAGAGCCGTTAGGAGAGGTGGGCAAAAAATAAAATATATTATTATTATTATTACATGCAAAGGTTTCAAGTCCATGAATAATAAGATCCCTTGTTGCCCCATGTCTTAATGTTAACAAGAGATCATCTAAGAAGTTTTTTTTTATTAAATACATTTCAGAATCACATTTCCCAATAATCTCTCCGGGGTTTTGGTCAGACATATCACATTTGAAGACATATGTGAAAGCCCACATGACAGACTTGTAATTTTCTTGAGGGTGCATTTCAGACATTGCTAGCATGATGCCACAGAATTCAATGAGGGGAAGAAGTGTACAAGAGTCAGTTCATATCAGAGCTATCTGCACTTTCCTCCCCAAATCCCCATGTGATGACAGAAAGGGCAGTGGGGCAATGCACGTTTCCCCCCCCCCCCCCATGTGGTGAGGGGAGAAGGGAGGGTGTGCGGGACACCACGAGCCATTCCGCACACCCTCCCATTCGCCAGCGAAACAGCATGGGCCAAAAGGACTGTGTGACAAGGTCCTTAGAGTTCTTTAACCTAAGGCTTGCCATAATGATTTTTCTCCCTGAAACATCTTCAATAAACTAAGAATTATGATACAGTAACTTTTTAAAAAGTACCACGTTCTACTTATAAGTGCAACATGGGTATATTGTAGTTAATCAGAGAGATATGTGCATGGACACTTTAACAGAAAAATTGGAATGAGAGACAGGAAAAAGATGGAAATAATAGGGATAGATTCCTATGCTGTTAAACATGTTTTAGCAAACCTTTTATTGAAAACTAACAATATGTATACATGGAATGAAGCCACCCGTTCATATTCTTACATGTTAAGAATACTTTGAATTTTCTACACACCAACTGAAAGATTTTCCATAATGAAACCAGATTTTTTCCCCCTCTATCAGCCTCCACTTTTCTTTTTATTCTCATTATGGCCTATAGCTCTCTCTGCTTTTTAAATATGCTGGGGATTTGCTTTTTCCTTTTCACCCTTTTACTGCTCCTGCATGCTCAGAATGGGATTTACCTTGGCTGTGGTAAGTAGTCACACTCATTTACGATACGACTGTCTACAGTAGAATGTTATCCCCACCTCAAGCTTTACTGTACTATTTACTGCACGCACGCACACACACACACACTACTGCAACTTGGCATCATAGGTACGTATTTTTCCAGGCTTACTTCATAATCCTCTCAATTTGTGTTCAACTAAAAAACTTCCAGCTAGACGAGTGATAAGGAACAGGGCCGAGGTGGGGTAGGGTGAGGTGGCATACAAAGACTTTGGAAAAAGAAGCTTCTTTGTCATAGGCTTTGGTAACTGAGGTATGCCTGTAGTCAGCAGAAAGCAGTTCATAAACATCATCATCACCACAGCCAGAAAACATCTATCAGCTGATATCCAGTTGTCCAAATCAGGTCACTAAAAGAGCATGGCATTCATTTCCAAAAGACAAACGTGTATGCTCAATTATTTTTATTTGATTAGGGGAAATGAACCAGGAAACCGAAGCAACACTGTTTCCAAAAAAGAGTGGCAACCTGCAACAGTGTTCTTTTGTTCATATTGGAGACACTTAAATTATTCAAAGCATGTTCATCTTTCCGCTGTCTTTTCGGGAGACACTCTTCTGACTAAACTTTTCAAAACTGCAAAATACTGTTTTCTAAATATGATCTCACTTTAGCTTACAATCATAATGTTTTATGTTTATAACTAAGTCTTTCTGCATAGGATTATCAGTCTAAACCCTTAATTTCATATAGATCCCCCTCTTTTGGAAGCATCTACTAATTCAATGTGCTAATGACAAGTATCCCAACCCTCTCGTGAGAAAGACTGCTATTCTCTTCCCAAACACCTCACTTATTCATTTATGTGGAAAATCTAAGAAACTCAGAAAAATCTCTTTATCTTCACTACAGGCCAACACTGAGAAGACAATCATTGTGCATTCTCCAAATTTCTGCACATGTCAGAGTCTCAGAAAGGGATTAGTCTTCAATAGCTTCCTTTACTTACCAGACTGGAAGAAAGAAGCCAACAAAAATGACTTTGAGTGTCCGAGAGAAGGACATGAGATTTTTTAAAAATTGACAATCCAACTGGTTATTCCTGTTTCCCAGCTCAATAATTATGAATGACTTTGTAAAGACTCTAAGGGCTCTCTGCTTGACCTTAAGTGTCCCTTGCTCCTCTCTGTGTCTAGCACTGGGACCAAAGTACACAGGGGCATAAGGACTAGATTGTGACTAAAACCAAAAGGAATTTTAATTTTGTTTTTCTTTTACATATATGTATTGACTAAAGATAAACTAATAGAGTAGATTCCCAATTAACTGGTACCCATGGGAATTGGTAGATGTCAGATAAATGTTGTTCCTGTTTGCTGGAGAGATACTATTAATAATATAATAGTATAATAACAACAACAACAACAATAAATTTTGTACCAGGACTGCAACTCGCTCCTGGTTTGAGAGAATTAGCCGTCTGCAAGGATGTCATCCAGGGGACACCTAGATGTTTAACGTTTTACCATCCTTGTGGGGGTCTTCTCTCATGTCCCCACATGGGGAGCTGGAGCTGACAGAGGCAGCTCAACTCACTCTCCTGCCAGGACAAGGGTTTAACCCATTGCACCACTGGGAAGTTCATAATAATAAAACTTTATTTCTAGACTGTACCTCTCTCCCAAACAACACAAAAATGGCAAAGATTCAATTACTTATAAAGTAACAAACAGCATCAGGAATAATACAAAATAATACACAATAATAGCTATAAACTTATAATGAAAAATTAAACGTTGAGATGGGGGATAAACCAATTAGACAATAAACTAGGATGTATAAACATTAAACAAATATAATTAAAAACAGTTAAAAGTGCACCTAATTATATACCGTATACTATATACCGTATAATATACCGTATATACCGTATAATATACCGTATACTATACCATACCATAATTTTGTATTGACTTTGCTATCGAAAAATTGACCCCCCCCCCCCAATCTTTTAAAATAATAACTATAAATTTAAAACATATTTTTACAGGTTTTAGCTGGGTCTCAGTCCCAGTCCAACTCCAAACATTCCTAGATGGATTCAATGCCCCCCCCCCCAAATCACAGACAATGGCCACACATCTTATAGAGGTTTGCATTGACAAAACATTTTAGGCTTTCCTAAATTCAAGTGTATGCTTTATTAATAAACAGAGAGAGAAGATTCACATGTATACACAAAAAACCACAGTACAACCAGACATATTTCTGGGCACCCAAAGAAACTTGATATAAAATGTGCTTGGGAAACTGTTCAGAAACAGAACATTCAGAAGCTCTAACATATTAATCTGATCAACTCTCCTTTTGTGATTCTGAGAAAACCCCTGGAGTCAAGATTAGGCAGTGTCTATTCACCTTTCCCTCACTTCCCAAGCCCCACCCTCTCAGCCTCAAGAGAAATAAAAACAAAAACATAAAATTCTCCTTAACTCTGTCACCCCAAGAAACACCTATACATACAGATATACAGGCATTCCCCAAGTTACAAACAAAATAGGTTCTGTAAGTCTGTTCTTAAGTTGAATTTGTTTGCAAGTCAGAACAGATACAGCTTTTCAGTGTAACTTCAGATAGATAAGATAGATAGATAGATAGATAGATAGATAGATAGATAGATAGAAGCTTTGGATAGCATAGGGAAAGGTTAATACCTCTGTGGTGTTTGTTTTGCTGTCTGTGACTCTCTTTAGAATATTTCACCTCATCTTCTGTCCCTGTGATCATTGGATTTTGAAAAATTGGGCTTTGAAACAAGGACTGTTGATAAAGCTTCAATAGAGACCCCTTTTCCCATGATAACTCTTTCAGGGGTGAATTCCCCTTTCGAGGAATAGATTTCTTATCCTTTCTATGAGTCATTTGTAAGTCGAGTGTCTGTAACTCAGGGACTGCCTGTATATTAAATCATACATTTATTTAGTTAACAAAACAGACCCAGCTTTTTCTCTCTGTTTATTGGGTTTCCCTTTCCTTTATTCTCTAACTTCTTCACTATTCCAAAATTTTGCATAATTGAACTGTCAGCTCCAATATGTTACCATTCTGTTTCTACAACTGAGCCCCTGCTGTACAGTGGACCAGCACAAGATCCATTAGACCTAAGCTTATCAAACATCATAACATATTATGCAGTGCTCATGTGACTTTGGACTATATGGCTGTCTTGAGAAACAATACAGATACTTTCAGTGGACTCCCTGATGAGAGACAGATTGCCAGCAACTCCCAGAACTCATCAAGAACTTTGTTTACCCATTTGATTGACTTTCTGGTTTCCCAAGTCTCACTCTCTGTGCAGAGATTATTCCAAGCTTCCAAAGTACATTAGTGCAAAATTAAATACCAATTCTTTCAAGTGTGGACAATGGGGCCTTTACCCTCAGAGGCGGGCACAATGACAAACCTTTAATTTTGAACCCCACCAATCCCAGTTGTTCTCTTTTCCTCTCCATCCCAATCTGTGATGTCAAGAAGAAGTCTCGAGGAATGAGGCAGCGGATCATAGGAGGCACTTCTCCTGACCAACCAGGGGAGGGAGTAGGAGATTTGAGTAACTGCTAACTGTATAAAATGTACTGCACCTTGCTCTAGAACAGTGCTTCTCAACCTGAGGTCCCCAGATGTTTTTGGCCTTCAACTCCCAGAAATCCTAACACCTGGTAAACTGGCTGGGATTTCTGGGAGTTGTAGGCCAAAAACATCTGGGGACCCCAGGTTGAAAAGCACTGCTCTAGAAGTTATGTTTGTTCCTTTAGTGATTATGCAGTTATGTTATCCATCTGGCCAGGTGAATAAGCCTCTGTTATTGCCTTCAAACCTGGTCATGCTTTTCCTGGCTTTCAAAGTAGCTTGCTCCCTGGTGGCCGATAGCTGACTTTGGGAACAACTTGATATTAATATCAAAATGCAGTAATTAAAAGCAAATTCAGACAAATATAGACAAGCAGAACTTAATGTAACAGAGTGTTACTATATTATAAAAAAGTTCTTATCCTTTCTAAATAGTTTTACCGTTAAGAGTCACAATCCAAATAAATACTATCAGCCTCTACACTAATAACAACATTTCCTACATATAACACAATAAAAGGGACACTATCTGAATAGGAAAGGAACTTTAGGAGAGATTACACCACTCCTGCCAACCATCACTATTCTACACTAATGGTTAGTGTGCAAGGCATTAAGTTCACCATACATACCAATAACAAATGGTCTTTGCCTAATGGTCAGTTTCTGGTGCTACTTATGATTAAGTGGGTAAACAAACAAAAAAACAGTTTGGCTTTTTTTTTTTTTAAGCAGTGGAAAAGACAAAAAATTGAGAATTCTGGCTCTCCCCTCACTAAAAAGAACTCTGCACTGGCCTTTAAAAACACTGGGTGATAAGCAGATCAGAAGAGAGAAAGTGTGGTTTATTTCCCAATTAAGGCCTGCATCT
Source organism: Anolis sagrei (assembly GCF_037176765.1). Lineage (NCBI taxonomy): Eukaryota > Metazoa > Chordata > Lepidosauria > Squamata > Anolidae > Anolis > Anolis sagrei. The sequence continues at coordinate 197,439,044 of NC_090023.1, forward strand.
CACTCTGAAATGTGAAGAAGAAGAGGTCAGCCAAACCACTTCTCAATCTGCTTCTTCCTCCCTCTCCATTCTGCTCCAGCAACAGAAAGCATTTCTAGTAAGAATAGGAACTAAGATGCTCATCTAAAATTTAAGATCAAAATCAAGGAAAAGCAAAATAAAGGAGCAGTTTAGAAACTAAGCAGGGTGCATGTACATGGTAGAACAATGCCATTTGAAACCACTTTAACTGCCATAACCCAAAGCTATGGAATCACAGGAGTTGAGTTGTAGCTTTATAAGGTCTTTAGTCTTCTCTGTCAAATAGTGCTGGTTGCCTCACCAAATTACAAGCCCAGAATTCCACAGCACTGAGCAATGGTAGTCAAGCTGCATTAATTCTACAGTATGCATACACAAAAATTACACACACAAAAATTAAGTATCACCAAAGACACAGGACAGATTCTTGTCAGATGATTAAAAAGCAAGTACTGGTACCCGATGAACATGACTAGGAAAAGCATTAGGACCATAAAGTACATATGGAAAATATGCTGATTTTTTTTAAATGCACATCATCTCTTAAAATCATATTATTTAATGCATACCTGTTCTGCGACAAAAATGCATTCCTTCCCCTCCACATAAGACCAACAAATTATTTTTGTAATGGCTTTAAAATTCCATTTATGACAATGAACAGCAACAAATTAATACAACCAAAGGACAAAAAATAAGAGAAAATAAATTTGTGCTGTAAACCTATTTCCTAAAATTAGGAGAATTCTGAAAATAGGAATACAGCCAATTTCCCTAAACTACTTTACAAAATGAGTAGAAAATGAGCATCAGATGTTAAAAGCGAGAACTTATTTTAGATCAATTATATAAGGGCTGACAGGATGTGAGTGGATGTCACCTCAAAAATTACTCTGAAGGTCTTATGTAAGGTTACATTATCACTTCTCAGTATGGGTTGGGTTGGTTTTGTGAAAACACTCACAGCTTTGAAATCAATGAACCTATATGGACATATTACAAGCCAAAACAAAGATACAGTGTCGCAGACTACGTGAGCTGTATATCAATGAGCAAGTCGATCAACTTCTCCCTGCCTCTCATTTTAAAATTTCCAAATGTCAATGTTTGACTTTTTACTGTATTTGAACATCTTTCCAGCTAAATGTATTATTATGCTTAGCACTGTACCACAAAAGTAATTTAAAATCTCTAAATGTAGTAATATTTTCATACTTCTACTGAATGACTGGTTCCCATTTTTAATGTGTCAGAAGCAACTTGAGAAACTTTAAAGTTTAAATTATTTAGAAAGTTATATGTTTACTTTCAGTGTGTGTGTTTGTGTGTTTTTGTTTGTTTGTTTGTTTGTTTTTTGTCGTGTCAGGAGAGACTTGAGAAACTGCAAGTCGCTTCTGGTGTGAGAGAATTGGCCGTCTGCAAGGACATTGCCCAGGGGACACCCAGATGTTTTGATGTTATATCATCATTGTGGGAGGCTTCTCTCATGTCCCCGCATGAGGAGCTGGAGCTGATAGAGGGAGCTCATCTGAATTCTCCCCGGATTCGAACCTGCGACCTGTTGGTCTTCAGTCCTGCCGGCACAGGTGTTTAACCCACTGTGCCACCCGGGGTGCCACTTTTAATGGTTTTCCTATTTTGTTACAAATGGAGCTATGAATTGATGGACCCTTTAAATACTAATATCTTGTTTTTATAATTAGTTTAATTTATATCCTTGTTCAGGGCCTTAAAATGTCATTCTACCCTTCTGGCCTTGCACAAACAGGCCAATCTCTAAAACAGAGGCTAAATGGACATAAATCAGATTTTAGGAATGAGCATACACAAAAAGCAGTTGGAGTATACACCAATCTTCCTAGACATCCTATCTGAGATCTCAGACTTCAGAGCAGTTACTGAAAACAAACATTTAAAAAAGAAAGAGAAATGGGACAATCAGGATACATCCCCAAACTAATGCAATGACAGGTGATTGAACAGAAACAATGATTTCCTGGCACAGTACACATACTAATACTAGTTAACAGCCTAGCCTCATGAAAGTTCTCATTTCCATGTTTTATGCATTTGCCTTTGAGTCACCTGTCCACTTATGTTGACCCTATGCATTTACAGGGTTTTCTGTGGTTTTACCAGTTCCTTCCTCTGAAATATAACCTATAACACCTCACATCTCTTTTCTGGTTTGCATCTAGTATCAAACAACATTTCAAAACCTCAACTACTCTTACAGTTATCTATGCATCTTGACTTCAGGCAATATCCTTTCTCCCACTTTAGTTCTGTCAGTGACCTTCATTAAAAATGCACCTGTCACCTCATCATCTTACCCAAAACTTTATGATTTCTATTACTATTTGCACACACAATAATTAAGCCAAAAGCCACAAAAGAGCAATACCTTAGCTAGCCAAACAAAATGCACAAAACACATCATGCAAGCTTTTGAAGCTCCACTGATTTCCTAAAAGGGATTTTTTTCCCAAATGTAGAAGCACAGCAACGTTAAAGTTTGCTCAAAAATTTAAAAATGAAGGAAACAAGCATGTCCAGTAAAATTCAATGTTCTCTGCCTAGAAAAGAGGCCTATGGCTTCACAAAAGACAGACACGCGGAATTCAAGAGGAGTTACTTTACTGCTGTTCATGGAGTTACTTTGTCTTCCACATGGCCAAGACAGGAGTAGCCTCTGCCTGCATTGAGATCCCTCAGGAAAAACTGAACTACAACAGAAAAAAAAACATAAAATGCAGACCTGTGACTCTAACACTATCACTTTTCTTGTCATATAAGATTTTAAGCACATTTTACCTGGTGAAGAAGCCAGTGGAAGCTTTGAAAGTTTACATGATTTATTTTGAGCATTTGGTTGGCCAATAAATATGGTGCTTTTTGTGTATTTTGTTTTATTTTGCTGCACGGCCAGCACTCAATATATTCACATAAATACACACCACCCATTTATGAATACAAATGTTCATCCACAGACACTTCACTCCATGAATCTGATGAAGCAGCCAACAAAATGTAATGCTACAAACTTTTTTGTTAGTCTTTAAAATGCCCCAAGATCTCTTTGCATGATGTTTGGGCATTTCAACACCAATATTATTAGACATCTTAAGTAGCATTTCGATATGTCTCCATAATCTGCAAGTCATTAAACTGAACACAGATCACTACAGGAGCCTGGCACTTCATCTAGGTAGCTATGTCTTTCAAGTTTTGCTGTCCAACTATATAAAATTGAGAACTTTTAAGGAAATAGGAGATCACACTATGTCTGATTTGCTACGTTTAGCTTAGTAGACTTCAATTTATTGTATTGTGGAATATGCTAACTATGGAAACCTACAGGTCTGAAGCCAGTCCTATCAAAGCCAAAGAACACTATTCAGTCATTTAAATTATTTTATCTATAATGAAGTAATAGTTTATCCACAGCTTTAAAAGACAACTAAGGTGATGTAAAGGTTACAAAAAACGACTGACTACTGATTTACATGTTGACACAGAATGATCCAATAGCTCTGAATATATCAATAATTAAGCATTCAAGCCAACTCATTGGAAAGTACTTCAGTCATTCAGAACACAGTTCCCATACATGTATCATATTACCTCAACCTTGATCTTAGTGAAATGCCTACTTTTAACTTTCTTATAGAAATGGAAATTGCTTGACACTATTATTGGTGTCATCTTGGGAATATAAATAAGCAAGGTTAGGGGGTTTAATAAAAGCAGAAGTTAATTACCTACTACACCTGCTGATTTCTAAAAATGGCACAGGCCACTTTTATATCACAAATGAAGTGACTGTAGAGAGGCACATGTCTCTTAGAGTCATAGTTAATTCATTCTCTGCTACGAGCATGACTTAGAACCAAACTACAGCCAGGGTAATATATATACCATGCCACTGCGAGTTTAAGAATTCATAACGCCACCAGGATGACATATCAGCTTAAGCATGAGGACTAAAGTTTCGGTACTCGCAATATTAATTTGTGTGACTTTGTGACAGGTAATACAGACAGAGTTTCCTTTGCTATCATCAACTGCTGTAACAAGATCTCCTCCTAACATCCCACAAATCTCCAGTATGAGCCAAGGGTAAGAAACAACATGCAAATTCCTTTGGGAAATCAAAGGAACTGTACTAATACAGATTTAAAAAATGTTGACACTTTCAATTTTTCTACACCTAAACTACACCTAAACCTAAACTAACAACCACAGTTGTGATGCATTCTGAACATTTGTATACTTATTGAAAACCAGATAAACATGCTGATTTCACTAGCCAGTTTCATCTTTCCAGGATACTTCTCAAACACGAGTCTTTGTAGAGTACACAGTGTGATCTGATGTTACCAGAAGCAGAAATGCAACTAGTAAATAGCCCAGAGAGCCAAAGGAAAATATAAAATTAACAAGCACTCAACTAGAAAAGAAGAAGCAATATGATCAAGTGTTTCTACTGCATTGCAGACTAGGGAGTGGGAATTAGTAGCATGCATGTTGTTAACTTCTAACTGTAAGAACTTTCTACAAGCTCGTACAAACAAAGAACATTTAGAGGGCTAAACAAGTGTGCACATTTTGCAGATATTCAAAGTCTCCACAACTTGAGCATTTTATAGCAAATTCTTATTTCATGCATATGTACTCAAAAAATATTCCCGTTACAATGACGTGCAGTACTGATTTTTTCAATAAAGCTCCTTTTAAACATGGGAAAGGTTGTGTTTTTGAATACAGTTTTTGGGCATGTTTAAACAGTTTGTTTCAGTGTAGATATGCAGAATTCTTCATTCATTTGGAAGAAAAAAATCACAAGATTTGAACGAATATATTACAAAGATGAGACATGTTCGATTCCTTTATCTTATGATCAAGGCTCTCAAAACTCAGAGGTACAAAATTGGTTACAGACAATAGTACCAATTCACAAGTTCTACATTCAAATTCAATGTGTATTTTTCATTAATACTAAAAGAAATATTCTGTTCATGAACTTTGGATAAAACTGTCTATATCCTTTGCCTTAATACAGATGGGAACCTCCAATGGAGAAATGTTCTCCAACTAGCCTGCAAGGATGTTAAAGGAAGCATTTACCTCTCTCTAAGACACACCACATGCATCATTTGCTCTCCAAATCAGAGATAAGAGCAGGATTCTTCAAGCCCACCCGCAGCCTCTCAAATGGAAAGGCATGCGAGCCAGGGATATCCACGCCGAGTAAAGCAGAGAGCCAACTTCACTTGCCCTACATCTTCTTAGGATAGGGCAGAATGTGATGAATAACACTTAAATTTTGACTTAGCTCACTGCTGCAAGAGCAGTCTTACAGATAGCATCTAAAGTATACTGGGGTGGCTTCACTGAATGCAGGCTTCATCTATTTCGGCAAATATGCATACAGGGAAGCAGGTTCCCTGGCTTAAAGTACAGTTTCAGAAACACTTCTGCAGTTGGTTGTTGAATCATGCACAAGATTTCTGGAAAGCTTCATTCTCAGCAGGGTGATTCAGAAACTGGCTGCAGGGGGATTCTTGCATCCAACCCCTGGTTAAGGCTGGTTTCAACTACCCATCCTTTCCTCTTTGGGAAAAATACCAGATGTTGAAGACAGCCCTACATAACAAATCACATTACATAGAGTGTGTAGTTACATCCAATGCTATTAGACCTGCAAAGGGAGGCGAATTATCTACCACTGACCCACCTCATTAAGCTCCTCATCCATGCCCAAGAGCAATTAAGAATAAAATCAGATGTGTTTCTGAATCCACAATTAACAACTAAACCAAGGTTAATGATCCAAACTCTAACTCAAACTAAAGCTGCAAACATCTACAGATGTATAGAACTGTAATGTTTTCCATTTTTGTCAATAGGGAAAGCCTTGATTTTCAATTACTATACTTTACTTTAAAATCTTTTCTGCTATAATGGATCAAGTATTTGTAATGGATTTTTTGCAAATCGTTATACACATTTGAGATACAAACGAGGTAGGATTTACTTGATTAATTTCAACTTGATATTTGAATATGTATAGGCTTTCACATGTCTTGAATTCTTTCAAAAGGCTCTAACCTTAAACCATGTGCATGTGTATTTGTAAGCAAATTTGTGGTGTTTCATGTATACTAATTTATATTTTAGAATATTTGCTTCTTGATGTAATAGGGAAGACTCCATAATGGTCTTATGCTTGATGTGGAAGAAGCCTTTTATTCTGTCATCTAAGAACAGCTAGTTTACTCCTACTTACTGCCACCAGAATGACAGTTTTGTTAAAATGCATCTGCCCCTGATATCTGAGCATGAACTGATCTATGGAAGATGGTTCCAGATTTATTTTTTAAAGTGTATGTTACTATCTAGCTTTTTCTACTTATTTCTTACTAGCTGAGTGTACTGGCACATCTGGGCCCAGAATTAATAAGGCTATCAAGAGACTTGATTTTTACCTTTTTGCTACAGGAATCTTAACATTGTTATCTTAGAAAGCATTTTGCTTTTCCCCATCTTTTTTCCCTCCCTTAAAGATCTTAGAAGCAGTGGTCTAATGTGTCCTCTCCTGTTTTCTAGTCCTTTACAAATCTTTCCTGATGAATTATGGCAGTTTTCTCTTCTTGCTTTCAGGAAAACCACACCTTTGAAATTTAAACTTCAAACCTGCCATCAGAACTTAAGCTGCAAACAAGAATACATCAAAATGTGAAGCATCTACTTCACTAGTTCCAAGTGGTTTATCGCTTTTCTATTTTATTTTCTCAATTGTTACATGCATACATATCTATATGGCTTTCTTGATCTTATTTTATTGCTAAATATCTTACTATCCTTGTTTGAATTTCTATCTTTCCTTCCCTAGCTCTAAACACAAGAATCAAACACTGTGGTGTTGTGGTTAGCTTCAGGGGAAAGGTTTCCACTTGTGTCAACTGTATTAAAGATTTTAAAAGCATGAATTCTATTTTGACAATATAGTAACATGTTTAGGACCAAGAAGCAACATATCTGAACATGAGGACACGGCATGACTTTTAACTACCTCACATCTACATAACATCTATACTGTTTATGAAGAATTATGAACTGAAGCTACTGTCCCAAGGCATGTCTTGCCATTCCAATATGAGCCTCACATTTTAAATTAAGGAAATTTTACATATTAGGAGAATTTTGTTATAAAACAATTACATCAATTATTAGAAGTGAAATACTTACCTTTTTTACCCATATGTCTATCCAGATAGTTCTTCAAATAGGATTTTATTTTTGCAGTTGCTAAAGCACAAGCACACCTAGTGAGAAATACTTTTGACATTTTTTTCCATCTCAAAAACCTTACATGCACTTAATGTAACTTTACCCTCATCATCTAGTTGTAATCCTGATATCAACCTATATAAAGCTTTAAGGTATGAGTCTCATGTGATGATCAATATATACTGCACTTCTCCTGAACATAAAATCTAACTTACCAATACAAGCGTTGAGAAATAACCAGTCAGTCTTCTTCATTCTGTTCTTTATTTGCTTTAGTTTTTTGAAGTCAACTTCAAGTTCTTCTTTACTGCCAACAGCTCCAGCCAGCTCAATTCTCTGAAAGTCCATTTTCATTTCAGATTCCCGTTTGGTTGTAGGAGGGGATCTTCTTTGGCTATTACCACTACTACAGCTTCCCCTCCATCGAGTTCTATCTTGCTCATTTATTATTGAAGAAGCCTCCTCTGTTTCTGCCAATTCTATTGCTTCAATGTTGTTGGGTCTTGGATGATCACACACAACACACTTTTTGGCCTTAGCCCAATTTTCATATGTACAAACAGAACAAGTCCAATGCTGGGTCCTCATGTTCAGTTTATTTCTATCATTGTACTCCTCACAAGGATCCACAGAGAAAGGAGCTGGTCTTGAACCAGACCCTGAAGACTGAGGGGATTCTGTGGGGCTCCTGGTCCTACGTTGAGACAAGCACTGAGTGCATCTTATTGCACGAGGCCAGTTCAAGTATGTGCACATGTGGCATGACCACTTATTTGCACTTTCCATACTGTAGGAAGATTTTACTCTTGGTCTTGCACTGGAATCTGGACATATCAAAGGGCTGCTGCCTCCTTCAATACTTGCAGGATCCCAGTCTCTACCAACATCACTTGAGCCGCTCTTGAACGGATCTTCTGTAATAATAGTTCCACTAGGTCTTTGAGCACGGCACATGGTACATTTGATTGCAGAGGGCCAGTTTTCATATGTACAATACTCACAAGCCCATTTTATTCCACGTTCTGTCATCCTGCACTCCTTGAAGTAGATTGTTCCAGGCAGAAAGCTTTAAAAACAAATTAAGAATATATTAGAACACATATATTACGTATCAGTCAAAATAAGTGGAAAAAATTCTTCAGATTATTTCAGCAAAGTAATTAATTACAAAGCTTTTGACCAATTCAGGAATGAGCAAAGCATGGTCTGTATAGCTCAGAAGACCTCTAAAGCTTTTTTGCAACCCATATGCTTTTCAAAAATGTTAAAAGGAGTTTCTGGTTCTAGAGGCCTTTGAAAGGAGTTTTTGCGGAGGTTTTGTGTTTAAACAAATTCAAATACCTCTAAGATTTTAAGAAAAATAATTTAAGAAAAAGAAACCCCAGATATTGACTTATGTCCCCATTTCATTTATTTTTAAAGCATTTTTCAGGACCTGACGCACCCACAGAAAGCCTGAGAGGGGGGGGGGGGGTAGAGATTGACTCAAGTCCATGTAAAGTTATTCAACTTTGTTTTGGTTTTAATAAACCACGGCAAGACAAGCATCAGAATCATGTACACCCTTGTTCCCTTTTTTCCTCCTTCATGTGAAGAAAGATGGATGATTACAAGTTTCAGCTTTCAGTTTTGAACATGCAATGATCTTTGGTAAATTGCAGTTTATAATAGTAATAATAATAACAACAACTTTATTTTGTACCCTGCCTCCATCTCCTCAGGGCAGCTTACATGGGGACAAGCCCGAGATTCAACCTAGTTAAAATATAACAACAAAATTCATAAAAACATTTCAAACAATATAAAACAACATGGCGAATGTGAACGTCTAGCAACCTTCAATGGTCTGAATAGTGCACAGTACTGAGTTTGAGCGGGCGACTGGTGCAAATCACTTGTCAAAGTATAGGATTGATGGATAAAGTGGTAAAGGAAAATGACAGGATTAGGACCTTGAGGGTCATATAAGGAGAGCACTATGTCTATAAAGGGGGTAATGGTAATGTGTAAGATCTGATTATTGATCAAATTGGGAGCCAGAATTATTTGAGGAACTAACTAGTCAAAGGCACAGTGGAACATCTTTAGTTCTTTCCAGAAGGTGGACAAGGTGGGTGCCAGTCTAATCTCCCTGGGGAAAGAGTTCCAGAGTCAGAGGGGCCTCCACCGAGAACACCCTCTCTCTCATCTCTTACCAACTGTGTTTGTGACAGGGGTGGGAGCAAGAGAAGGGCCTCCCCAGGAGATCTTAAGAGATTGCGTAGCTTCGTAGGGAAAGATGTGGTTTCCCATTGGTCGGCCCTCCAAAGATTCTTCATCAAGATTCCATCATCCATAGTTTGAGTGTATTTTTTAGAATTCCAGAAAAAGCAAAAGGTTTTTGCCAATTTATATAAGGATCACTATTTATAATAAACCATTGTATGTAATGTTACTTCAGCATCCAAGCATTTTGGTATCGAGGTGGGGGGGGGGGGGGACTATATTTCCTCATCTGTGATTAGCATTTTCTCACTGCTTAAAAATAGTATGGACTTCTTATGTGAAAACTATTTTTTTGTAGAAGTTTACACAGTAATGTGTGATAGACACACTGCAAAATATATGTACAATGGCCAAGTCAGATCTTTATACAGTCACTCTCCATATGTTAAATAATCAAATAGCTATCCAAGGTTCATGCAGTACTCGGTAAGGTATCTGTGACTATCACCAGCTACTTTTGAAAGTCACCTCAGTTTCAGGTATGGTCCACTAAGCATAGAGATCCTATGACCTGAACAGGCTTTGTTATATGTAGCAAAGTCAACACAGATTTCTGTTTGCTTTTAAAACCCACAAATGCTGGAGCATTAAGATCTTATTCCTATGTCTAATTTTGTATATGTGGTATAGAAAACAAAGAAGTACAAGGGCAATTTAAATTTCCCCTCCCACAGCCCCGTTGACTATATTCCAAATTCTGAGAAGTTGCCCTTTTCCCCAGTCACATAAAATTCTGTTTTCTTTTAAAACACATAAATTTGAGTCTTGCAGTTTTGACATTTCATCTTTAAGCACACAGAAAATGCTACTATAGGGTAGAACTTATTGTAAGTTGGGAACAACCTGAAGGCACCTTTTTAAAAGCATTTTGAATGAGTTTCAGAACACTGGACTAATTTATATGGAAAACATGGAAACAACAATGATAAGAAATTGTGCACTACTGTATTATAAAGATCACAGATAGAAAACGTTCAGAGAATGCTTACCTTGCTAGTATTCAAGGTTAAGAAAAAGAAAGTAATAGTTTCAAAATTAGCACCATTTAAAAGTTCTAGCAAAGGGCAATAGCTTCAATCATCCCCAAACTTTCACTCCAGGTCAGATGTATCATAAAGAGACTTTGACAGAAATTCTGAAATAGCAGTGTACTGAACTCTTTTCCTGTATGGAACTAGGTCAAAAAAATTATACAATGCACAGTTCTTCTTACAATACTCAAAACTACAGAGAAGAAATTGGCAATTGAAGTAAATTTGGTCTATTTTCTGCATTTGTAACCCTTCTGAAGCAATACAATCTACCAAAAAAGATTGGTACAAAAATTAGAAGTGGTTGAAAGTCCACTTTTGGTTTTAAAGGAGGACAAGTTATGCTGAACAGTACAGTATAACCTGTTTGACAATGTAATTTATTTGAAAGCAAACTTGTTAGTCCTGCGGCCTTCCAGGAGATGTAATTCACTTTGTACTGATCTGCAGAGTTTGGAGGACTCAAGGGCTACAAAAACAGGCCTGAAGCCTTGCATAAAGGTCCAGGGCCATGTCTGATCTTAACTGTTAAACCTATATAGATTTAAAAAGTTTACTCACTAACAAGATCAAAAGATACAAAAGGGATGGTATGGCTGTCCAGATGTAGGGCTACAATTCACAGAACCCCCTAACCAGCATCCAATGGTAAGGAATGGTATGAGTTGAAACACCATATCTGGAAGACTGCATTTTGCCCACCACTATTTTTAGAGTGAACTTACTAAAAAAAAAAATCAATCCTGCTTTGCAAATATTTATTTTTCTGTCAAGTATCTGATCTGTCCAATAGTCAACTTTAATCATATTGACAGAAGTTAGGAAAATCTCCCTCCCCCCCCCCCTCTAAATTCCACCGCCATGCTGGCTGAAGGATTGAGTTTTAGTTCAAAAGCATTTTCTCCAAGTTCTTCTTATAGATTTATGCATGAAAATATACTGCCTTTTATATCTTCAACTGTAATCCAAATTGCAAGGAAACTATTTATTTGTTAAGCAATCTTTTTGGTTCAAAATAAGTTTTATGTGACTTGATTATAGCTATTCAGACACACCTACTACATGCTTAGAAGGGAAATTTTGCATGCATTTTCCTGGACCACATAGACCCATGCAGTGACCCCAACAACATCACACACACCATGGTGAGATTGCCACACATTTTCGCCTAGTATTTTTTTAAATTTATCGTGCCAGAAGCGAATTGAAAATGCAGTTATATTGTTTATAAAAACAAAACAAAAAACCTTGGCATTATACGAAATGTCCTTTGACCAAAAGCTGGCCACTTCGAGTGCCTCTAGTGTCGCTGTGAGAATGTCCTCCATTATGCATGTGGCAGGGCCCAGACTGCATTATAGTAAGTGGTATGTGGTTTGCTCTTCTCCACATTCGCATGTCGTGGACTCCACTTTGCAGTCCCATTTCTTAAGATTGCCTCTGCATCTCGTGGTGCCAGAGCACAGTCTGTTCAGCACCTTCCAAGCCGTACAGTCTTCTGTGTGCCCAGGAGGGAATTTCTCATTCGGTATCAGCCACAGATTGAGGTTCTGGGTTTTGGTCTGCCACTTTTGGACTCTCACTTGTTGACATGTTCCTGTGAGTATCTCTGTAGATCTTAGGAAGCTGTTTCTTGATTTAAGGCATTGGCTTGCTGGCTGATATCCAAACAGAGGATGGGCCGGAGGGGGATAGTAAAACATCTGGGCATCCCCTGGGCAATGTCTTTGTAGACAGCTGACTCTCTCACACCAGAAACGACTTGCAGCATTTCCCCTAGTGAACTCACCTCAGTGTAAGGGAGCTATCAACAATCTGAAAACCTTTGTGTTGTTTTTTTGCCACATGGTGTCGTCACACCTACTTCTCTTCCCCTGCCATGCATGTGAATATACATATTTCCTGTTATGAGGTACTCCTGCATTCAGCTGTAAACTCATGACCAGGTATCAGCAGTGCCCAGGAATGCTTTCGCATTATTGCATAATTAAAGCTAGTTGGATCTGGCCATGGTGGTAGATGCCTTTGTTATATCCTGGTTGGACCACTCCCTGCATGGGGTTGTCTTTGAAAAGTACTCAGAACCAGGTAGACATCTTCAATCTACTGGGGAGGGCCTTCTCTCTGTCACACCACCTTCTCAAGTGCTTTTGGTGGAAACACGAGGGGGCTTTTTTGGTGGCTGCTCCCAGACTGTGAAACTCCCTCCCAAGAGAGATCAAGATGGCTCCATTCTTGTTGGCTTTCTGCAAGCAGATCAAGAATTTCTTCTGCCAGCAGGCGTTCTTCTGTCAGCAGGCATTCCACCAGCCACATGCTGGTGGAAAAGTGAGGGGGAATGTGTGTTTTAAATACTATTTTAAGTTTATTTATTTTATTTTAATCTGTTTTTAAACATAATCCACACTGTATTATATAATTGTTTTTTTATTTTTGTACTACGCTTTTAAAAGTATGATCAAAATGTAGAATTGTTACCCACCTTGAGTCCCCATAGAGAGAAAGGCAGGGCATACAAAAATAAACCAATAATATTTTTCACCTTACTCCTTCTACTGCAGTGTTACCAGCCCTTTCATGTCTTGCCAAAATGCTAATCCCTCTCTCCATTTACCACCTTTCCACCATAAAGACTTTCCCCTTCTGCTGCCACATTTTAAAACTCCTTTCCTAATGATCCATGTCTTCCTTACTCTTCTCTGCACAATACTAAAGAATCACATGTGGCTCAGGTTACCTCCCACCAACTGTTCAACTCAATTCTAACACCTCCTCTCAACTCCACAGCAATGCAATCAAGCCATGGAAGGCCAGCCACACACCACAAAATCTGGATTTTCTTGAAAACTATAGCATAAAAGTCAAGATTTTTTTGAACCACATTGAGACCAAGAGGAACACAGACTAAGAGAATCACTAGGAACATTGTATGTCTAGATTACAGAGGCAACTGCCTGAATATGATTTTTAAATGTGTGTAACACACTTGAATTACTGCTATGACAAAGCAGAAGCAGGGAGAATCAAGTCTTTCTCCAGTTCATATTTTTCTTATTTAGTTTCTAAGTGGACAAAAGTATAAAGGGATGTCTTCTCTGTGCCACAGAAGTCACACAGAAATGAAGAGAAAAGAAGTTATGTCAGAATTCATAGCAATCATAACCACCTAAAAGGGGAGGGGGACAACGAAACAGAAGTGCAAGCAATTATGAGCAAATTTAAAGTTCAGAGAGTTTTCATTATGGCTCATGATTGCTTTTCAGAGTATGACAGACCTAGCATCCTCCCAAAAAAGAACATTTAAAACAAAGTTAATTATTTAGTCTTATTAATGTCAATAGAAAATTGTACTTTTCTCTCTCATTAGAATGAATGACAGAGTCATTTACTTCTCATTAGATTATCCCTTACATTTTGAAAATTTAACATTTTTGTAAACTGTTTCTCAAAAGCTTCTTGAGATTTGCTAAAGAGGTTTTGCTTCTAACAAAACTTGTGTCTTAAGATTTCATTGTGCATGAGCCATCCTTACAATTTTGCTTGATCATATTGTTACCATTGAAGAGGCACAGTCAATAGTTCCTGCCTACATATTCTCAGATGGATAATTTTGATATTTCTGTATGTCGCCTGTCAACATGGGGACCCCATACATTTCATAGGGTTTTTGTAAGCAATGATCCTCAAGTGTGCTTTGCCATTGCCTACTCTGAAATATTGCATATAATTTCTAGTATTCCTAGGTGGTTCCCCCATCCAAGTAATAACAAAACCTAATCCTGCTTAGTTTCCAAGATCAAACAGAATTTGGTGCCTCCAGGGTAGGTAAGCTTATATTTGATGTAGACCTTTCCTTAAAAAATAAGCCACAAAGTGATTTAATTAAAGAACTGCCTGATATTATATGACAAATGGAACAGGGCTGTGGAAACACAGAATATCTGTATCCAGTGTAATATATTTGGAGTTTATGAAACCAGAAATGATTTTATAATCCCATTGAGATATTTCATAAATGGAATGGTGAGAGGTGATAGCTAAATACTGCTCAAGTACCTTGACAGACTATTTGCTCACTCTTCATTTTCACTCTTCCATTGAAATCCACAAGCATGTGGACAATTTCAACAGAAAGGAGGAAACCATGAAAATGAACAAATGATGACAGAGACATTTACTTCTCATTAGAATCTGGCTACCACTATTAAAAAAAATTCTAAAATTAGAACAGCACAACAAGAGAGAGGAAACAAACAAGGACATCTAATCAGCTCTCAACAAAAGATTGCTCCAGGCACTGTCAGGCCATTATATGCTAATCAAGGTGGTCAGTTGAAACATTCACACCTAGCTCCAGCAGACAAGAGTCCTTTGTCCCACCCTGGTCATTCTCAGATATATAAACCCATTTTTCCTAGTTCCAACAGACCTCACCACCTCTGAGGATGCTTGCCATAGATGCAGGCGAAACGTCAGGAGAAAATGCCTCTAGAACATGGTCATATAGCCCAAAAAAACCTACAACAACCCAATATTTTCTTTGATTGGAATGGGAAACAGCCACTAGGTAGTGTTCAGAAACTTTTTACTATTGCGATTTTTTCCCCAAAATCCCAACATTGAACTAAGGGGACCCCATTTGGAGTCAGGACTCACAGTCTAAGAAGAAGTGGTGTAGGTAATTATTCCAGCATTCAAGAAACTACTATGGATTCCAGATTCTGTCTTACATGAAAACCATTAACTATATAGTACAACTCCCATAACTATAGAACGAAAACACTCATTTTAATTTATCCAGAGTTTCCGTTATGGCCTCTTCTACAAGCCACACTCTTCATAGTACCTCTATTTTCCATATACTTGGAAATAAAGCTTGTCATTATCTGCAACCATGAAGAGACTATAAGTCTCTGGAACTTTCTACTATAAAGCCTATGAGTTCAGATTCTTATTATTCTGATATAAATAACATATGAGTAGCAATTTATGAACCAACTACTGAATGATATTAACAAAAAGTGTAAAAGAACTTACTTTATATGGCACATGGTGAACGTTTTAATTGCATTTCAAAGAATTCAAAGAGTAAACCAGCATCACAATATTCTTGTGAGTATATAGCTACATTATTTCACAACCAAATACAAAATGTGTCTAAAGATACTTTTCAATCAGAAAATTGTCCATCCATTAATTGTCTCTAGACAGCAGATGTTCAATTATTACTGTCTCCTAGCAACAAAGTTCAGACTATTTTCACATTTTTAACCCTAATATGAAGACTATGTGCTTGAATACTCATTTATCACAACATTTTCACGATTTGCAGAAAGGAAGAATCTAGCAATTTGGCAGAAATAGCTGTAGTTCAATATATTTCTACTCCTACGCTACCTTCAGATTGTGGATAGTGATGCAACATGTACCAAGATGGCTTGGCAGAGTCCTCTTGGCATTTGGTTACTGCTGAAATTAGCCGAATTGAACTACGGGTAAGTGCCAAATAAATAAGAAATGTGTCACAGAATAGATTAAAAGAAAACAAGGAAGAACACAACGTTAAAGCAAATAAGCAATTTTAATATTTGAGAGTAAAACAGAAAACACAAACCCCACCATAGCAATGTCATCTGATAGCATATATTGGTAATGCACTCAGGATCACAGATATAGCTTTTCCACACACATTTCAAACCAACTGTCAGATAAGATGACCTGCATGAAGTCAATGCAAAACTAAATAGAAGGAAATGCCAAGGAAGGTGGATTTCTTGACAGGTCAGAAGCATATCTGAAATCAAACTTCAGATACAGAACCAGAGAAAGAGACAAAGTAAATATTCAGAAGTATTTGCGTAAGAAATTATTGAGAGTAATAATAGGCTAATATTTATTGCTCATCATTGTAGTATGCCCAAGTTCTACGTGAAATTAATCTGATTTCAATCTTTAAGCATTAACTTCAATATATTTTTCCAATGAAATTATTAGTATTGTAGATATAATATCAAGAATCCCTCTGCAATGGCACTCTTTTCTTCTAATGAAAACCAAATGGGCATTACAGGGCATTCTTTTTGGCAAAGTTTTCACTCCTTCAGGCACATCAAATTCAGATCAATTCCAATACTACCACTGAGGTAACAGATACCTTTGATTTGAGTAATCACTCCTAATTTAAACCTCCTCTATGATTTTGTACCTAGCATTTCTCCTAATATTAACCTTCTGCCTTGCTAAAAAGGGACTGTTTTTTCTTCATTAGCTGCTGTAGAACCAATGGGTTCCAGAACAGTAGAGACAAGCATGATTTGATTTGATTTTGTCAAAAAAAGGGCTTATCAATTACTGCCTTTTGCCAGAAGACTTTGTCTTAATTGAAATAGTAGACTATCTAGCCTTAAAGAAACTGTGTAAATACTTCCATCACATCTGAACTGAAAAAGAAATGTACCAACAAGGAAAACATTAAGACTTTGTGCCTTTTTTGTAGGATGTCTTCATCAATATCATTCCAAAGAAACAGATTTGTTCTGTTTAATATAGTACAAGCATATTGTAATACTGCTCACTTCTGATAAATAGCATGCATTCATTGACTCATTTACCAAACAAATATAGCAACCTGCTTTTTAAAATCTACTCAAAGAATATAAGCATTTCAAATTCTCTCGGTACTAAAATTATCAGGATAAGTAAAACGATCTCTACTTTATACTAATAAAAATGTTTCTGTGGTTTTTAAGCAATCCATTCATTATTGGACACTATAACCTATGAACAAATTTCTCACCTGCAATACAAGTGATTATACAATTTACTTCTAGGAGACTAGTTCACTATCCAAGTCAATAGACATGACTGAGTCCACCGTATTTTTACATGTACAAATAAAATGCAGTGAATAGCAGAAGGAATTGTCCAAATTGGCAACCTGACAAACATTAAAATTAAAACTAGTACCACATTGCAGCCAATTAGAAGTCAATCTGTACTATTCAACATGATACAATAAATAATTTAAAAAGTCATCTAGGTTTTTTTTATTTATTCCCTTTCCTTTTACACCCACTGCTGAGCAGCTGCCATGTGAAACATTAACAAGATTCAAAAGGTGACTGCTTTTCAAGTTCCACTAGTATACTCAATGGTGACCTACTAGCAATGTCTAAGGTCACACAGAATGACGCTTCTCATTAAACAGCTAAGGACAAAGAATGATATCCCAGCATAACAGAAATAATACATACCAACACAGCTATTTCACTCTAGCTTGAATTGCTAGGAGGTCACTTCCTCCCTCCCTGTAAACACTACTCTCACATGAGCAGAAGGCCTAGTTAAATACCAAAGAGAATGAACTGAGTCGACATCACTACTTCTATTAAAGATTGTTTTGAAACTGAGCTATAAATAATGGAACTGTGGGCTTCTATATGGAAATAAAATCAACAAAGTACCTAATATAAAGCTTATGTAATTAGAACCCACAAGTGACAATTTAAAAAATTAACTATATTTCTTTTTTAGTCAGATAATATTGTCATGCAACTTTTCCAAAAGTTTTTCAAAGGAATACAGAGCTTTTTATTACTATTTTAGCAGTACTTAGCAAGTTATTAATATATCTTGTACATTACAGTAGACCCCCCTTATCCAGAGGGATAACGTTCCAAGACCACCCAGGGATGGCTGGAACCGCAGATGATACCAAACTCTATATCAGTGATATTTTCGGTGGTTGACCACAGGAAACATAAACCACAGAAAGCGAGTGTGGATAAAGCGGGGGGGGGGGGGGGCAGCGGCACTATAGAATATTTTCAGATCACAGTTCACTGTGGGTAACTGTAATCATAAAAAATGACACCACAAAAAGGGATAGGGCTATTGTATTTTTCTATATTTTAAAATGGAGAATAATTTGGAAATGGGGGTTACTTAAACTTGCTTTACAAAAATAATGGACAACAATTGTCTTTTCTATACATCTAAATGTTGTATTTAGCATTTTGCTGGGGCAGTTCTCAGATGTTGCTTCTAGAATGCTGCTTCTAGAATTTATCAGTCTAATGTCATTTAGGCTGCCCCTCTGAGCATAATTTAGGGTTCCAGTTCTTATCATTAAAAGCTCAGGATGTGGTTAAATGATTGAAATGCAACATAGATTTGTAAAGAGGATAACATTGTCAGATGTCAAATTAACAACCATCACTTTAAGGAAGACTTAAATGTGGGCTGCAAGTTGTTTTGTGTTTTCCTACAAAATTTGTTTCATTTCTTCTGCTTATTTCTTTTATTTCACTATTTGTAGCATTTTATGTTTTCATTGTGATCTTACATTATCTGGTTTCTGTTTCAACAAGAGCGAACTAGTTTTGTTTTTAAATCCATGCAGAAGGTTTAGAATTCAACAAACAGAAATAAACTGAAATAACTTGAAAAATGTGGTTATGATTGTCTTACTGATTTAAGCGGGCATACAAATATCAAACAGAAGTTCACAAACAGAATCAAGAAGCAGAAAAACAAAAGGAAACAAATCTGCATGAATTCATACCTTTACTGATTCTAATGAAAATAAATGATGAGACTTTGTGTCCATGTTTGGTTGGTAATAAAGGTTGTGTTCTAAATCCATAAATGGTTAGGACTGGGCAGAATGCATCCTGTTATTTAAAGGGATGTAACTTGTTTTCAATTGCACCATGATATGATTGCAAAAAAGTAGGTAGATATTTGACCCTGAAAGCAATAATATGCAATCAGAAGAATGAACAGTTATAGTGTCATTACTCATGACATGCTGGAAAACAATCCCTTGGTCATACCAAAAATGTGTGATTACAAAACTGCAAGGCATAAACTCGACTGACTTTGGAGGTATTCTGTTCTCATCTCACCAATGCTACTATGTGGTGGTATGGGTAATATACTAAAGATCAGAAGAAGGAGTAAAATACAAAAGATATGTGTCTATTAATTAAATCCCCTAACACATGCAAATTCAACAAGAGGACTGCAAGATACAAGGTTTGAGGGGTATACAATTCTTTCAAACTGAAGAAACATACAGTCTAAAGAGCTACTGCTGTGAAAGACTGATATGGATTACTAGATGTTGATTTCATTATTTAAGCAATGGTGAATAATTTAACTACCATGTCATTAAAACAAGCAGTGTTTGCATCATATTTGTAACAGAGGAAGAGAGAGTCAGACACAGGTTATCATCTATGAATAAATGAGGAAGAGGAGGGGCGGAAGATGGAAGAGGTATGACCTCACTGTAGTAAGATGTAGGGACTGCAGCACTAAATGTGGATAACTATGCACACAGAAACATCCCTCTGATGCATATGCCAAGCTGAATTCAACACATTGCTGACGGATGTAGTGGGTGGACCATAACCAAGCATTGACTGTAGCAAATCCCCCCTTCCTTGTTGAATGCAGAAGTGATGCCATCAAGGCAAACCACAGCGTCTTTTAAATGCCGTCGCACCAGCATCAAGGCAAGCAAAACAAGAGTTGCAATACTTCGTGGTTTCCTCCAGAAAGCCTGAGAGAGGCAGCAAGTGACTCAGTACAACATCAGGTACGCATTAATACTGTTAAAAATTCAGAAAGCCAACCCTTGGCTGAGCCACCGTCATGCGCTGCATTTCCTGGTAAACAACAAGGCAGTTGCAACAGCAGCATCCCTCCAGGGCAGGTGCCTCCAAATCCCAAATCCTCGCAAGGGACTAGGCTGGTGATGTCATTACATCCAAAACACAAGCACAGCCTCCCTGTAATAGTTGGCCTTTATCGACACTGCCAGAAAAAGCAGTTTGGAACTGCATTATATGGTGAGTGTAGACTCACAAAATACAGCTCAATGCAGTTCCAAACTTCACTACATGGCAGGGGTGATAGGGCCTCTTGCTCAGCTCCCCACCACCACAACGTAAAAGTTTTAGAAAATCACCTTTCTCTCGAAAAGATCCCTTTCCTCACCCAAGCAAAAACCTTTCAAGGACAAAAACCCCAGAAATGGGGGGGGGGGGGAACAGGCCCAATTTGAACAAAATGTGACTGTTTTTAAAGGTGGCAAGAAAGAGGTACAACGATCACAAGATAAAATACCAGGAGCATCTCCTATTTGAAATACAATGTTGTTTTGAAGGAGAGAGGACAGGGGAAAGAAAGAGATAAAACTCCCACAAGATAAAGCCCAGGAACTTCTCCTATTTTAAACCAAATGGGACTGTTTTTCAGAGGAGAAAAGAAAGAGGGACAACTCTCACAAAATAAAGCCCAGGAACTTCGATTTAAAACAAAATCGGAGTGTTTTTTTTAAAGAAAGAGGTACAACTCTCACAAGATAAAATCCTAGGAGCATCTCCTAGTTTAAACAAAATGGGTCTGTTTTTTAAAGGGGAAAGAAAGAGGTACAACTTTCACAAGATAACATTTAAGAACTTCTATTTAAAACAAAACGGGACTGTTTTTTAAAGGGGGGGAAAGAGACAGAAGTCTTAGCAGATAAAATCCTAGGAGCATCTCCTAGTTTAAACAAAATGGGCCTGTTTTTTAAAGGGGAAAAGAAAAAGGTACAAATCCCACAAGAGACAGCCCAGGAACTTCCATTTAAAACAAAATAGGAGTGTTTTTTTAAAGGTACAACTCTCAGAAGACAAAAGCCCTTGAACATCTATTTTAAACAAAATGGGGCTGTTTCTTAAAGGGGAAAAGAAAGAGGTACAACTCCCACATGATAAAATCCTAGGAGCATCCAATAATTTGAAATACAATGTTGTTTTGAAGGAGATAGGACAGAAAGAAGTACAACTCTCACAAGATAAATGCCCAGGAACATCTCTTATTTAAAACAAAATGGGACTGTTTCTTAAAGAGGAAAAGAGGTACAACTCTCAGAAGATAAAATCCTAGTTTAAACAAACTAGGACTGTTTTTCAAAGGGGGAAAGGTAGAGGCACGACTCTCACAAGGGACAGCCCAGGAACTTCTCCTATTTGAAATACAATGTTGTTTTGAAGGAAAGAGGACAGGGCAGGGTCCAGCTCTTCTAAAGGAGCGGCCTTTCTAAGGCATCCTTTACCCTGACTAAAAAGGGAGGCCAAAAGGAACCAAATTAAACTGAAATGGCGAAGAGGAAAGCAGGGGGAGGCCCTTCACAAACCCCCCTTTCCCCCCAAAAGTGCAACCCCCCCCCCCCCCCGCTTTCCTCCTTCAAAGAAAGGCCTCACCAAGTCCATCTCCCTCAGGAAGCTTCGAAGTCCCGAAAGGTAGGTTCTGCTGTTCCTCCTCCTCCTCTTTCCCTAATCCCGACCCCAACACAAACAACCCCATAATGGAGGAGAAGAGCTCTACTTTACCTTCCAGGGCCGTTCTTCTAATCCGGCGGCGGCGGCGGCCTCCTCAGAAGCACCAGCTGCGGCCCATTCCCCTCCGCCAGCCGCCCGCCTGCCTGCCTCCCACCCACCCCAGCCTCCCCCCCGCGCGCGCTCAGGACATGGTTTCTTCCGGCTCTGGGAGGGCAAAAGGATGTGGGAAGTCGAAGGGAGGGCGGTACCACTTTGGCCAAAAGGGGGAGGAGGAGGAGGACCTAATGGCGGCGGCGGATGGAGTGTCCCAAAGCAAAATAAACCCCCGTACGGCGGAGAGAGAGAGAGAGACGGGAGCTCGCACGTCAGCCCGCCCGACTTGATGCCTTCCCTTGCGCTGATTGGCTAGCGGGAGGAGCCTTCCCTGCCAATGGGGACGCGCCTTTTTGGAGACGAGCGACTGATGTCATCCCAGTCTTTGGGACGCCTCATTGTGAAGAGGCTGCAGGGGGGGCGCTCTCCTCAGTTCCCCTCCTTGGCGTCTCTTCCCCCCCCCTCCCGAAAGGCATAATAACACTGCCCATATATATCTCTCTACACAACACACATACGTGAGGGGAAAGGCCGAGGCCTAGCTCAGCACGCCTCAAGTAAACAAGGCCGCAATGGCCTGTTCAGAGCAATTGAGGAACGTTTGTTTCCTCCCCATAAAGGCTGTAGTTAGTTACACCACTGGCGTATGTGTCTCTATCTTAGGTACTCGAGGAGAGAGCTTTGGCCTGCACTAAGTTTCACAAGACTCCAGCAATACATGAAGAGAGAGTTGGCAGATGTACAAGCTGGGTTTAGAAAAGGCAGAGGAATGAAACCAGATTGCCAATATCCGTTGGATAATGGAGAAAGGCAGGGAGTTTCAGAAAAACATCTACTTCTGCTTCATTGACTATTCCAAAGCCTTTGACTGTGTGGATCATAATAAATTGTGGCAAGTTCTTGGTCGTATGGACATACCAAGCCACCTTGTCTCTCTCCTGAGGAATCTGTATAAGGACCAAGTAGCAAGAGTAAAGAGTAGAGACATCACACTGGCAACAAAGATCCGCCTAGTCAAAGCCGTGGTATTCCCAGTAGTAATCTACGGATGTGAGAGCTGGACCTTAGGGAAGGCTGAGCGAAGGAAGATAGATGCTTTTGAGCTGTGGTGTTGGAGGAAAGTTCTGAGAGTGCCTTGGACTGCGAGAAGATCCAACCAGTCCATCCTCCAGGAAATAAAGCCCGACTGCTCACTGGAGGGAAGGATACTAGAGACAAAGTTGAAGTACTTTGGCCACATCATGAGGAGACAGCAAAGCCTGGAGAAGACAATTATGCTGGGGAAAGTGGAAGGAAAAAGGAAGAGGAGCCGACCAAGGGCAAGATGGATGGATGGCATCCTTGAAGTGACTGGACTAACCTTGAAGGAGCTGGGGGTGGCGACGGCCGACAGGGAGCTCTGGCCTGGGCTGGTCCATGAGATCACAAAGAGTCGGAGACGACTGAACGAATGAACAACAAGCAAGAGTAAGAACTGACCATGGAACAACAGACTGGTTCAAGATTGGGAAAGGTGTACGGCAAGGCTGCATACTCTCACCCAACCTATTCAACTTGTATGCAGAACACATCATGCGATGTGCAGGGCTTGACAAATGCAAGGCTGGGGTGAAAATTGCTGGAAGAAACATTAACAACCTTAGATATGCAGATGACACCACTTTGATGGCCGAAAGCAAGGAGGAGCTGAGTAGCCTTCTAATCAAGGTGAAAGAAAAAAGCGCAAAAGCTGGGTTGCAGCTAAACATTAAAAAAAACAAGATTATGGCAACAAGAATGATTGACAACTGGGAAATAGAGGGAGAAAACGTGGAGCCCATGAAAGGCTTTGTATTTTTAGGTGCAAAGATTACTGCAGATGCAGACTGCAGCCAGGAAATCAGGTGACGCTTACTTCTTGGGAGGAGAGCAATGACCAATCTTGATAAAATAATGAAGAGTAGAGACATCACACTGGAAACGAAGATCCGCATAGTTAAAGCAATGGCATTCCCCATAGTCACCTACGGATGTGAGGCTGAGCGAAGGAAGATAGATGCTTTTGAACTGTGGTGTTGGAGGAAAGTGCTGAGAGTGGCTTGGACAGCGAGAAGATCCAACCAGTCCATACTTCAAGAAATAAAGCCTGACTGCTCATTGGAGGGAAGAATAGTAGAGGCCAAGATGAAGTACTTTGGCCACATCATGAGAAGAAAGGAAAGCTTAGAGAAGACAATGATGCTGGGGAAAATGGAAGGAAAAAGGAAGAGGGGCCGACCAAGGGCAAGATGGATGGATGGTATCCTTGAAGTGACTAGATTGACCTTGAAGGAGCTGGGGGTGGTGACGACCGAAAGGGAGCTCTGGCGTGGACTGGTCCATGAAGTCACGAAGAGTCGGAAACGATTGAACGAATGAACAACAACAAAGTTTCAAAAAATAAGGCCTCGCAAGTCCTGGCAAAAAGCCTGTGTGATGTGTTGTATAATATCTCTCCACAATAGAATGAGGTGTCTTGGGAAGAGAAGCGGACAAATGTCAGCGTGCTAGAAGAAGCAGAGAAGCAGTATCAAAGCCATGGTCCTCAACCATCAACTCCTCTGGACTGGATGCTTGACCACCGTCTCCCAAAGCAGTTGCTCTACTCCGAACTCAAAATGGAATGTTGGTGGGCAGGAAAAGAGATTTAAAGATGGGCTCAAAGCCAACCTTAAAAACTCTGGTATAGACACTGAGAACCAGGAAGCCCTGGCTCTTGAGTGCTCCAGATGGAATTCAGCTGTGACCAGCAGTGCTGTAGAATTTGAAGAGGCACGAATGGAGGGTGAAAGAGAGAGACGTGCCAAGAGGAAGGCGCATCAAGCCAACCCCGACCGGGACCGCCTTCCACCTGGAAACTGATGCCCTCACTGCAGAAGAAGATGCAGATCAAGAATGGGGCTCCACAGTCACCTACAGACCCACTACCAGTACACCAATCCCTCTCCAACGCCAGAGATACAGCTTAATGGTGTAACATTAAAAAATGTTGACCATTTCTGCTACCTTGGCAGCCACCACGTCACCAAAGCCAGCATCGACATCGAAATACAACACCACCTGAGCTCTGCGAGTGCAGCATTTTTCCAAATGAAGCAGAGAGTGTTTGAGGACCGGGACATCCGTAGGGATACCAAGGTGCTTGTTTATAAAGCTATTGTCCTTCCAACCCTGCTATATGCCTGCGAAACGTGGACTGTCTACAGACATCACATGCAACTCCTGGAACGATTCCATCAGTGCTGCCTCCGAAAAATCCTGCAAATCTCTTGGGAAGACAAGCGGACAAATGTCAGCGTGCTGGAAGAAGCAAAGACCACCAGCATTGAAGCGATGGTCCTCTGCCATCAACTCTGCTGGGCCGGCCACATTGTCCGGATGCCTGACCACCATCTCCCAAAGCAGTTGCTCGACTCCAAACTCAAGAACAGAAAACGGAATGTTGGTGGACAGGAAAAGAGATTTAAAATTGGGCTCAAAGCCAACCTTAAAAACTCTGGCATAGACACTGAGAACTGGGAAGCCCTGGCCCTTGAGCGCTCCAGCTGGAGGTCAGCTGTGACCAGCAGTGCTGCAGAATTTGAAGAGGCACGAATGGAGGGTGAAAGAGAGAAACGCCTTCCAAGAGGAAGGTGTGTCAAGCCAACCCCAACTGAGAACGCCTTCCTCCTGGAAACCAATGCCCTCACTGTGGGAGAAGATGCAGGTCAAGAATAGGGCTCCACAGTCACCCACAGAACCACAAGAATACTGATCATGGAAGACTTACTCGTCCAATGAGGGATCGCCTAAGTAAGTAAGTAACTGTAAATCCCAGCAACTACAACTCCCAAATGGCAATATCAATCCCCCTCCCAACCCCATCAGTATTCAAATTTGGGCGTATCAGGTATTTGTGCCAAATTTGATCCAGTGAATGAAAATACATCCAGATATTTATATTACAATTCATAACAGTAGCAAAAATACAGTTATGAAGTAGCAACGAAAATAATTTTATGGTTGGGGGTCACCACAACATGAGGAACTGTATTAAGGGGCTGCGGTATTAGGAAGGTTGAGAAGTGCTACACTAGACAATGCTGATACAAAATCCAATTCACCCCTTTCCAGAATGCCTCAGGCTAGATCTACAGTGCCATATAAAGCAGTTCCAAGCTGCATTATATGAATAGCATAGACATATAAGGTAGTTCAATGACTGTGTTATATTGCTCTACATTGACCATACAGTGCAATTCCAAACTGCATTAAATGGCAGTGTAGATCCAGCCTCTGAAACAGATTCCCCAGTTAGAACTACTGAAGAAGAGAAACTAGAAATGACCTGCACTCCTTCCCACTCCCACCAGCTATTTTTAGATAATCTGCTGTTATAGATAGCATCCGCAAAGCCCACCGCACATTACAAGAGAAGAAGTACCAAAATTAGCATCATAGAATTGGAAAGGACAGCAAGGGATACTTAATCCAAACCCCTGCCATGCGGGAATCAGCTTCTAAAGCTTCTCCGTGAAGTGGCCTTTTAATCTCTGTTTTAAAACTTCCAAAGGAGGAAAGTCTGAGGCAGTATCTTCCACTGTCAAATATCTGTTAGCATTAAGAAATTCCTCCTCAATCTTTATTCGGAATGTCTTTGACTGTAATTTGAATCTATTGCTTTGGGTCCTGGTGTCTAAAGCAGCAGAAAACAATTTTGCTCCAAGGCAGCCAATTGTGAGAAGTATGTTTCTTACATATATTTTGAACCTTCTGAATTGTTCAATCCACCCAAGAAGGAACGCCTAAGTCCTTGAGGCTCCATCTACACTGCCATATCATCCTGTTTCTGAAGCCAAATTATCTGCTTCG
Organism: Anolis sagrei; assembly: GCF_037176765.1. NCBI lineage: Eukaryota > Metazoa > Chordata > Lepidosauria > Squamata > Anolidae > Anolis > Anolis sagrei. The sequence continues at coordinate 197,465,949 of NC_090023.1, forward strand.
GACTGGTTTATATGGCAGCATAGTAAAGGTAAAGGTAGTCCCCTGACATTAAGTCCAGTCATGTCTGACTCTGGGGTGTGGTGCTCATCTCCATTTCTAAGCCGAAGAGCCAGCGTTGTCCGTAGACACCTCCAAGGTCATGTGGCCGGCATGACTGCATGGAGCGCCATTACCTTCCCGCCGGAGCAGTACCTATTGATCTACTCACATTTGCATGTTTTCGAACTGCTAGGTTGGCAGAAGCTAGGGCTGACAGCGGAAGCTCACGCCGCTCCCCGGAATCGAACCTGCGACCTTTCAATCAACAAGCTCAGCAGCTCAGTGCTTTAACCCACTGCGCCACCGGGGGCTCCATATGGCAGCATAGACTCATAGACTCATATAATTCTGTTCAAAGCAGACAATCTGGATTCAGAAACTAGATTACATGGTAGTGTAGATCCAGCCTAACACAACTCCTTAGTTCTCATTTCTCAACCTTCTTAATGCTGCGAACCCTTAATACAGTTCCTCATGTTGTGGTGACCCCCAACTACAAAATTATTTTCATTGCTACGCCATAACAGTAATTTTGCTACTATTATGAAATGAAATGTAAATATCTGATATGCAGGATGTATTTTCATTTACTGGACTAAATTTGGCACAAATACTCGTACGCCCAAATTTGAATACTGGTGAGGTTGGGGAGGGGGGTTATTTTGTCATTTCAGAGTTGTAGTTGCTGGGTTTATAGTTCACATAGAATCAAAGAGCATTCTGAACTCCACCAATGATGGAATTAAACCAAACTTGGCACACAGAACTCCAATGACCAACAGAAAATACTGGAAGGGTTTGGTGGGCATTGACCTTGAGTTTTGGAGTTGTAGCTTACCTACATCCAGAGCACTGTGGACTCAAACAATGAGGATCTGTCAAGCCATTATATGCTAATCAAGGTGGTCAGTTGAAACATTCACACAGAGCTCCAGCAGACAAGAGTCCTTTGTTTCACCCTGGTCATTCCACAGATATATAAACCCTTTTTCCTAGTTCCAACAGACCTCACTACCTCTGAGGATGCTTGCCATAGATGCAGGCGAAACGTCAGGAGAGAATGCCACTAGACCATGGCCATATAGCCCAAAAAAAACTACAACAACCCAATGAGGACCTGGACCAAACTTGACATGAATACTCAATATGCCCAAATATGAACACTGATGGAGTTTGAGGAAAATAGACTTTGACCTTTGGGAGTTGTAGTTGCTGGGATTTATAGTTCACCTGCAATCAAAGAGCAATCTGAACCCCGTCAACAATAGAAATGGACCAAACTTCCCACACAGAACCCCCATGACCAACAGAAAATACTGCGTTTTCCTATTGTCTTTGGTGACCCCGCTGTCACTCTTTCCTGCCCCCCCCCCCCGGGGTTCTGACCTCCAGGGTGAGAAACACTGTTCTAGTGGAACCAAACCTACATGTGTAAATAGACCAAACAAATACCCTTTCCCTGTTTCCCTCCATATCCAATCTATGATTTTATAAGATCCTTAGACATAAATGTGTATGTTTGTTCTCAGTCAGTAAATCACAGTTTGTATTGATGGAACCATGAAAATGAAACTATTTAAGTATGTTGCCCTTCTATTGATTATATAAAACATTGAAAAATATCCTTCAAAGCAGTGAAGAACATAATGCTAATAATATACTAATCAAGCTGAAGTTTGATTCCAGGACCCAAATATGGATACCAAAATCCATAGACACTCATGTTCCATTATCTACAATGGTGTAGAAAAATGGTATGGTACTTATATAAAGTAGCAAAATCAAACTATGATTTTTAGGTTTTTAAAAACATTTTCAAACCATGGATGGTAGAATCTATGGATAAAGAATGTGTGGATAAAGAGAACCAACCAAAGATTTTTTTTCTGATCAATCATATTATTTTGCTCATCTTAATAATATAACTTTAATTTGTCTTTTTTCACTATAATTAATTTTCTTGATTCTCTTCTTATTCTTTATTCTGTACTCTTCATAATTTGCTGAATTATTTATTGATAAGTTCACCACTATTCATTTTTCTATTAACTACCACCTTCTCTCTCAAAGGCCTTCTACCGTTCTTCCTTCCTTCCATTCATCTCTTCTTACCTTCCACTGGATATAACACCATTCCTTTCAAACAGCTTTAAGATACAATTCCACCTTTCTCTGCTATTGCTACTTGTATTATGCTATTCTAATGATTTCAGCAGGGACCTTGGATAGTGGGTCCGTGCCTGGTGAGCTTCCACTATACCAGATCAGCCAAGGCAGAGAACAAAGCACTCCAGGATTGAAGGCAAACGACAAAAGTTTATTACAGTTTAGCCAACAGGGATGCAAGTACCGACTCACAACTTGAAAATATGAAAGCATATCTACTCAGGGAAATACATGACATTATATACACTTTGACAGCTATTCAAATTTCCTGCACCTACTAGGATCCAGCTAGGATCCACACAGGGATTGCCTGGGAGTTCCCTTTGCATCACACAAGGGAGGAGGGGTTCCCCATAGTGGGAAAAACAGCTGATCACTGGAGAGTTTAAAGGTCAAGTCCAATGTGTTGACACCTCTGTAAAGGACGTGAAACTGAGGAAGATGATGGTGTGGATATGCAGATCATTCCTTGAATAACTTAATGTCCAGTTTTGAAAAAAGACAAAAGGTGATAATGCCAGATATCCAGATGCTTGGTTACCCATTCCAAAGGTTGAGCTATTCATCGTTACTTAGCCTTATCTTCCGTGGGAATCATAAGCCTCTGGACACATCTGGATAGGTAAACAGTGTAAAACATAGCCCTGTTGATAAAGGGATTATCTGTCTTTCCCTAACACATACAAGGATTTCATTTCTAGGCTTGGGAGATCGCTGGAGGGATATTTTCTAATGGCTCAGTGATCTCTGTTCCCAGGGGTTTATGCTAATAGAGGGGTCTGGACGAATGGGTGCCTTCACAAATACATGTGATCCCGCCTGCTTCACAAGCACGGCTGGCGGGGACGAGAGATAGGGCCTTCTCGGTGGTGGCTCCTCAGCTGTGGAACACCCTTCCCGTGGACATTAGACTGGCTCCTTCCTTGATGATATTCCGCAGGAAATTAAAGACTTGGTTGTTCAAGAAGGCATTCAAACAAGAAGTGCAATGATTGGTAATGACTATAGGAATGGAATAACGGAAAATGATACTGGATTGTGATTTGGACGATGAGACGACGCTGAATGGTTTCGTAGTAATGACGATGTTTTTGTATATTGCCGGATTGTGAATTGTTTTTATACTGTGTCTTGAATTTTGTTTTTCCTATGTTGTACACCGCTGTGAGTCGCCCCCGGGCTGAGAACAGCGGTATAGAAGCAAAGTAAATAATAATAATAATAATAATAATAATAATAATAATAATAATAATAAATGTGATTTAATTTCATACAATATTAATTAATACAACATACACCAGAATATCATTTAGTACATTTATTAAAGGGTTTAGTCTGATAAAGCATGGGGTACAGCTATTGCTGGGTCCTTCTGAGACTTTTAGCTGCTTCACAATAGTGGAACGTCGATGAAGTAAAAAAATGTTAAAAATAGAAACAAAAAAATCATATAAATTTATGTGAAGTCTTTTAAAGGTCCGGATTAATTTGGGATGGGGGGATATGATGACTTAATACCACTGCCCCTTACTCCTTCCTATACTTAACCACTTCCACTGTTGCAGCTATTTTAAAATAACATTTGAATGCCCTGGTCTTCTCTTTCTCCCCCACTTCCAAATATCTAAGATTCCTCACTTTCAGTGTTTTCAGTTCTTGCCTTCTATTTTCCATGTTATTCCATAAAGAATGGAAATCATAGGTCACTAGTCTTTCTCTGTCTATTTGTTTTTCTTTTTTTATTTGTACAGTTACAGTACATTCCTTATTTAACTTTCCACCAGCATTCATTGTTATTGCCACATACTAGTAAGTAACACTCTATACACACACACACACACACAATTGGACTTCCAGGTCATGGCATACATGCATGCACAGAACAAACAAAGTAAAAAAGGAATTCATCAGGCTCTGGCAAATATGCATGTGCTGTTGTTTCACCTCTTTCTCCAATTTTATTTCAAGGTATGTCTTGTTGCTCTTGTTTGCAAATTAATTCTATAAGACTTTTCCCTATCAGTAATTGGAAACAGTATCAGAAAGGACTGTAACTGAATGGCAAACTCATGTTTTTTGCTTTGCTGGAACTCAATTCTAAAGACCAGGAGGGATCCAAAGACATTTATTTCTGTCTTCTGAGGCATAAATATTTTTAAAGCCATCTTGTGCTTGTTCACAAATATTCATTGTGAATTCCAAATCAGATATAATGTACAACTTCAGCTACTGATATTACTTATTGGCCTATTCTCAGCGTCTCCTACACCAAGGAGAAGTTGTGTACCCTGTTTTGAGGATTTGCACACTGGGTTGTTATAGGTTTTTTCAGGCTATATGGCCATGTTCTAGAGGGATTCTCTCCTGACGTTTCGCCTGCATCTATGGCAAGCATCCTCAGAGGTAGTAAGGTGATTTGCACACTGTTTCCAAGTTCTACATCTCTCTTTGCTGTCTTACAGGAATAGGATACAAACTGCCTACTCAGACACTCGGAAGTGATCAGGATGTTTGTATGACATTGTTGATTTATTTGCCTAGGCAAACTCCTCTGCCCTTGCATGTGTGTGACAGACAATTGTGTAGTGAGTGCGTGATGTTCCCAGTCTGGAGGTTTTCTCTATGGAGCATTAGATGTGCTCTCTGACAGGCCACAGTTGAAGAGATGATTCTCTCAGCAGGATCCACTATGAAGGGGAGTGCTTTGTAACCCTTCAAGTGCAGCATTTCTTTTGACTGACTGAGGTGCATCTGGATGGAGAATCATAGAGTTGAGTGAAACCATGAAGGCTCTCCAATCCCACCCCATTCAACCATGTAGGAAGACACAATCAAAAGACTCCCAACAAATGGCTATCCAGCCTTTGTTTAAAAAAAAAACCTGCAGAGAAGTAGTTTCCACCGCATAATAAGAAGGGCTTTCTTTATGTAGAGTTGTCCCCAAAATTTGATCCATGTTGTCCTTAAAATACATCTCAGTATGTATTAAATTTCTATGCACAATGTTACAGTTCATCACAAACATTGCAAACTTCAACACAGTTCAGTGAGTTACAGAACAAAACAGTATGTAAACCAGTTTCAGGCAGCATTTTGAGATACAGATGCACATCCATAAGGAACTGCATCATGTAAAACTTCTAATGTTACACTCTATGCTAGGAGTACTTTTACAAACCCAGAGCTATTGCTGGCACCAGGACCGGGACCATGAGGGGTGTATGCCAAACGGTTCTCTAATGAAAATGCTGGTAGCTTCTGCTCATGTCCTGGGTACTTCCATTCTATATTGCCTTGACTCTCCTCCCCCCGTGCCCATATACATCATGCAAAATATAATGGGGAAGCCTTTGCCTTTGTCTGTGTTTCATTCTTTCAAGGCAATGAATGTTTGCCAGTGTCTGTATATATGCTGGAATCCACCCTGAGCCGCCTCTGGGAGAAAGGGCAGAATACAAATAAAGTGTTATTATTATATTATTATTAAGATTCACCTCAATTTCCAGCAATGAAACTCAAACTCCTATCTTTGGCTTTGCATGGAGTACACAACTTTGAATGCAGAATGTAGTACTAGGGTGTGTGTCTGTGTTTTTGTGCATGCACAAAGCAGGGAAGAGTGTTCACATTTTATATGATGGATTTAAATAAGTAATTATTTGTATCAGAAGCCTAATAGCCACTACACTTTGCAACATTCTTAGCTTCGGCCCAGATCTCACCGTCACATCTGTTGTCTACAGATCTATTATACAACTTTCCTATTATACAACTGTATCTTTTCCAGCTTGTCAGATACAATTCACGAGAGTCCTGTCAGAGCCACAATTTACAGATTTACATCAGACATTTCTTAGATCATAATAGCCTTTGAACTGACAAGGGCAAAAAAAGAACAGACTGATATATGAAAATAATCTTCTTTAGGTAGACTCAGAAAAGAAAGTGACAGGACATCACTTCTAGTTGAAATGACTGTAATGTATCAACAAAGAAGCTCATCTTAGACAATATTACACTTGTCTGTCACCGGCATTAGGTGGCAGGCTTATCAGACTCTTGACACAACTCCACACTAGCAATGGCAGCTTGGCTAACAGAGCCATGGACACAAAGACAAAAACTTCCAACAAATCTAGATCCAGCTGCCCCCATGTTTTCCCAGGCGTCACAATTACAGGACATACACAAGCAATATAATTAGAGTTCATTCACCTGCTCATCTTCCAATATGACTTACATTTGCTTTTATCTGCCAGCAATGTTCTTCTGGAGCAGGGGTTGTCAAACTTTTTCAGTTGCTGAGCCCTCTTTGAACCAAAAGTTTCTCGAGGAGCCCCAGGAAATGTTTATATTACACACACACACCAGTGGTTCTTAACCCGTGAGCCGGAGACCACCAGTGGGCCGCGAGGATGAAAATCTGATCCACAAGCCTCCTTCCTTTTTATTTTATTTTATTTCCGCTCCTTTCGTGCTGCTTGCCACTCGTTCCCTGGCAATGACCAGCCCCGATCCATTGGAGAGACTACATCAGCTCTAGATTATTAAATATGGTTTTCTGTGAGTGAGCAGATGGTGTCTACTGGATGGCATATGTTCTGTATCAGAAACTAGAGCTGATGTTGTCTATCCAATGAATTTTTCTAAATCAGCACCCTAAATAGCCAAACCAAATCTAAAGTTGCACAAAAACTGATTTGTAACCTTTTTGGTACTAATGTTGGAGAGTGGTCCCTGGTCAAGTGGTCCCTGGTCAAAAAAGGTTGGGAACCACTGATAAATGGATGGATGGATGGATGGATGGATAGACAGACAGACAGACAGACAGACAGACAGATAGATATCAGGCACAGGCAAACTTTTAACACATTATGTTTTAAAATTTGACAGACAGGCCAGGCCAGAGGCAGATGGATGGAGACTGTTTGTGTGAACTAATTGGGAAAAAATGAATAAATTCCAATGCACATTGCACTTATCTTGTTTATAGTGCGGAAAAAGGAAAGAAAGAGCAATGCAATGTACAAAACAAAGTACAATTTTAACCAACATAAACATAACAGTATTTCAGTGGAAGATCCCAGGGACCATCCAGTCCAACTCCCTTCTGCCATGCAGGAAAGGCACAATCAAAGCAGCCCCAATAGATGGTCTTGCAGCCTTTGTAATAATAATATAATAGGAGCAATCACAGGAACCATCTGTTGGTGAGGTAAAAAGGCTTTTGGGAGCGAGGGAGGCAGGGGGAGGAGCAAGAAAGAGAAGAAGAAGCATGGAGTGGGAGGAGGAGGGAACTATGGAGCCCCTCAGGATGCTTCACAGAGCCCCAAGGGCTCCATGGAGCACACTTTGAGAACCACTGTTCTGGAGGATGCAGTCTAATATCAATAACAAAGATTATAAGGATACAAATCTGACATTAGGCAAGACAGTATTCAGAAATTAGTAAGAGAATACTGCGGATTCCTAGGATAATGTTTTGATGACCTGAACAATTGAACTTCAAGTGAAATCTCCAAAATGAAACTGTTGAATGAAACTTATTAGTAAGTTTAATTGCATCATCTTGGGTCCCATAAGGAAGAAAAGCGGAATATAAATAAAGATTTATTATTATTATTACCTCCACCACCACCACCATCATCAACAACGGATTAAACCATACTCACATAGCAATACTAGGATATGAATAATTGTTGTGCTTTTACTGAGTTCTCTGGATCCACGGAATCCATATCTGTAATTTTCAGCAAACTTGGATTGACCGACCCCATATTAGTAAATGACAGCAATATGAACACGGACATGCTGAAGTATGTACATTCAACCATTTAATAATGTGAGTGTGACCAAACCTGCACAGATATGGCAGGGACACTTTTATTTTTTTACTTATATTCTGCTTTTCTCCCAAGGTTGAAATAGAAGGAGGTTTTACAGCATATTAAAATGTCTAAGTGAAGCACAATTGTACATATTAATTTAAATATATTCATTAAAATGTTTTTAAAACAACCCATTAAAAATTGAAACATTTAAAGTCCTGCATCTTTTTTAAAACCTATTTACCGTAGTTATGGCAGGTCTGCTTAAATAAAAAAAAGACCAGTGCAAAAACAACAGGGAGGTAGTCTAATCTCCCTAGGAACAGCATTTCATAATCAAGAAGACCTTCTACTATGGCGTTAAATATAACACTAAAGATGGAGGAACAGAGAGAAATTTTTCGCTTGCAGACCTTCAAAACTGATCTCCTGTTACAACAGTTCCACCAGCGATCGATTGGTCCCTGGGCACAATTCAGCAGTATAGGTCATAACTACCCTATCTATCCATCTTACCCAAGGTTTTTATATTTTATATTTTATTCAACCTCTTGTAACTGATTTGTTGTAATTGTTCGGGCTTGGCTTCATTTTATCCGCCCCAAGTCCCCGTTGGGGAGATTATAGTGGGGTATAAATTTATTATTATTATTATTATTATTATTATTATTATTATTATTATTAGCAGCAGCAGCAGCAGCAGCAGCAGTGGCTCATATGGGAAGCCATTCAGCTAACCTAAACCAAGCCATATACTGCTTTATAGGTCAATAACCAGCACTTTGAATACTTCCCAGAAACTGACCGATAACTGGTGAAACTGTGGTAACAGGAGAGTTTTGTTTCCTGTAACAAGCCCAGACAATGGTCTGCCTGCAACCATTCTGAAATAGCTGCAGTTTTTGAATACACTTCAGAGCTGCCCCACATAGAACGCATTACAGTAATCCAAAAGGGATATAAGTCAAGCATGTGTCACTGTTGCCAGATCAGACAACTCAAGGAACAGACACAGCTGACACAATAGCATTAATTGTCCAAAAGCACTCCCAGCCACCAACGAAATCTGAGAATCTAGGCTCGGAGGTGAATTCAAGAGTTTGCCAAGACAGTAAACCTAAAAGAAATGTAATCTCATCTAGGAAGCACCCGTATCTTGTCTAAGTTGTTTCCATCATTCTCCTAATCTAGTTTTGGGGCTTATTCTGCATTTATTTGAGATTTAATGTATTGGTCATGGGCTGTGCACTTGTCATTTCACATGAATGGAGATCTGACTTAGTGCTGTAAGGACTATTTATATGTAATTCTCTGCTCCACTAACCTCTGAGTATATCTACCTGCCAACAGCCAAGAATAACACTTCATTCATCCGAGCTGCATATACACAAAAGATTGTGCTATAATAATATTGTCAGTTTTCAAGTTGGTGAGACTTTTTCTAATCATACTTTGCTGTTTCTTATTCTGTCCTTTCAACACTAACTGCCCTATTAATCCTTCTACTCTTCTTCTAACTTGTGTGTGTCCTTGTTTCTATTGCTTCATCATAGCTATTGAATTCTTCCATTACATTAATATGGTTATGCTCTACAGCAGGCATACTAAAACTGCAGCACTCCAACGGTTTTGGCCTCCAACTCCCAGCAGCACTAGCAAGCTTGTTCAATGGTCAGGAATTCTGGGAATTGAAGACCCAAACAGCTGGAGGGCCACAATGTGAGGGCGCCTGCTCTACGTTGGTAAGGTTTTCTACAATAAGGCTATTTAGAATGTTATTTTGCTCTTGTGGTCTGATAATTTTTGTAGTTATTTACATCTTTATTATTTTCATACATTTTTATCGTATCAGGAGCAAACCAAGGGTTCACTTGTAATTTATTTTAAAAATACAAAGTTTAAAAAACTTGGCATCATATTAAATGTCCTTTGACCAGTAGCCACTTGCAGCACCTACGGTGTTGCTATAAGAAGATCCTCCATTGCGCACATGGCAGGGCTCAGACTGCATTATAATAGGTAGTCTGTGGTTTGCTCTTCTCCACACTCGCATCTTCTGCAGAGTCCACTGTAAATGTTGCATGTTGTTGTGGAAATGGGTGGCACTGAGGAAACTTTTACTGTTGCTGAATTAATATTGAGCTAAGGGGACCTCATTTGGGATTGAGAGCCACAGTTCAAGGAGCAGTTATTTATTTATTTATTGTGTCAGGAGCAACCAGACAGTTGTATTACATTTTTAACAAAACAAACAGACAGACAAAGCTCAAAGTTTGCAAGCTTGGTAGTTGATTAAATGTCCTTTGACCAGTAGCTGGCCATTGGAGTGCCTCTGGTGTTGCCGCAAGAAGGTCCTCCATTGTGCACGTAGCAGGGCTCAGGTTGCATTACAGCAGGTGGTCAGTGGTTTGCTCTTCTTCACACTCGCATGTCATGGATTCCACTTTGTAGCCCCATTTCTTGAGGTTGGCTTTGTATCTCGTGGTGCCAGAGCGCAGTCTGTTCAGCACCTTCCAAGTCGCCCAGTCTTCTGTGTGCCCACAAGGGAGTCTCTCATCCAGTTTCAGCCACTGATTGAGGTGCTGGATTTTAACCTCCCACTTTTGGACTTTCACTTGTTGAAGTGTTCCTGCAAGTATCTCTGTAGATCAGGGGTCCTCAAACATTTTAGGCAGAGGCCCAGTTCACATTCCCTCACACAGTTGGGGGGCTGGACTATAGTTGGAAAAAAACAAAAAATGAATTCCTATGCACACTGCACATCTCTTAATTGAAGAGCAAAAAAGAAAGAAAGAAAGAAAGAAAGAAAGAAAGAAAGAACAATACAATAATTAAAATGAGGAACTATTTTTTACCAACAAAAACTTCCCAGTATTTCAGTGGGAGGTGTGGGTCTGCTTTTGGCTGGTAGGATTATTATTGTTGTTGTGTCAAGTAATTTCAGACTTAGGGCAACCCTCAGTCTAAAGTTTAGGGCAGGGGCCAGGTCAAGGGTCTTGGAGGGCCACATCTGGCCCGCGGGCCTTAGTTTGGTGACCCCTGCTGTAGATCTTAGAAAACTATTGATTTAAGGCATTGGTGTTCTGGCTGATATCTGAACAGAAGATGGGCTGGAGATGTCACTGCCTTAGTCCTTTCATTATTGGATGCTATTTCTTGACGGATGTCAGGTGGTGCAATACCAGTTAAACAGTGTAATTTCTCCAGTGGTGTGGGGCGCAGACATTTTGTGATAATGCGGCATGTCTCATTAAGAGCCACATCCATTGTTTTAGTGTGGTTAGATGTGTTCCACACTGGGCATGCATACTCAACATCAGAGTAGCAAAGCGCAAGGGCAGATGCCTTCACTGTATCTGGTTGTGATCCCCAGCTTGTGCCAGTTAGCATGGGACATGAGAGAAGCCTCCCCGCAGGACTGCAACACACCCGGGCATCCCCTGAGCAACATCTTTTTAGATGGCTGATTCTTTCACACCAGGAGCAGACAAGCGACTTGCAGCCTTTTCATACATAGAATCCTAGAGATGGAAGAGACCACAAAAACAAATCATCCCAGCTTCTTGCCATTAAGGAATAAACAACTAAAGCACTCTTGAAAGATGTCCATCCAACCTCTGTTTAAAGACCTCGAAAGTTGGAATATCTACTGCTCTCAGATGCATTTTTCCCACTGTTGAACAGCTCTTAAAAATCCTAATGTTTAGGTGGAATCACATTTCTTGTAACTGGAATCTGTTGCATTATGCTCTAGTTTCTGGAGCAACAGAAAACAAGTTCACTCCATCTTCTACATAACATCCCATCAGATATTAAAAGTTAGCAATCATGTTATCTTTCAGTCTTTTCTTCAAGCTAAACATGCCCAGTTGCCGCAATCGTTCCTCAGCTTTCTTCTGTTCTTCCAGCAGTGACACAATCTCTTCTTATTGTTGTCAAACACAGCACCCCCACCCCCCAAAGGATTTATGTTTCACCAAAGACATTCAAACAGAGAGAAATAAAATGAATTCCCTTTTCCTGCTCCACGAGGCCTCCATAACCCCACGACGGACCAGCAGCAGCCAATGACCTCCAATGCCCACTTTTCCACCCTTTGGTATATATATATATAGTCCATAGAAATGTGTTGATTCATACCAGCAGACTTACAAATGGAGTCTGTAGCAGTGGATCTCTTGAACAGAAAACTCAATCTTTTCCTCTCTCATATAATGTATCCTTTCCCCCTCCAATATGTCCATTTTATATACTTTTGTCCACTGCCATGTCTTCCCACATGTTTCTCCTCATACGTCTATACCTACATGCCGACCCATATCTGCACACGTGTGCATGAGCAGAGCAATAACCAAAATATAGCAACAATGTTTCTAACTGTGTCAATGAAATGTAGCCAATATGATTTGCTTTGACTGTACCCTATGTTCCCATTTATGAAATGTATTAATTAAATATTATTTTTGCACTAAGCCAGACACAGAGGTCATCGCTCCTTGCTGACCTAGCTGAGGAATTTCCTGAGACATCGGGGATGGGCAAATCCTGAGACAAAGGTGATAATCAAGACACATGCTAGACATCAAGCGGTTTCCTCTGTAAAATCAGATAATCCCCAACTGATACCTGCCCAGCTAATTGCTCCCATTGAGCTGACCATGGAAGCAGGAACCACAAGTGTACACACGTACTGGATTTCTATGTCTGGCACCCAAGGCTTGATTACAGAGAATCATCACCTTTTGTCTCAGTGCATCCTCACCCTCACCTTTCTCAGGAAACATCTTCCTCATCCAACATCAGGGCATTTAAAACAATCAAAGACTTATTTACATATCCCTGAGGTGGATACAGGCTTTTCTGGGGCTCAGCTCTTGACAGCTGATTGGCCCTTCCTGGGCTAGTTCCCTTCCATCACCTCCCCTCCATCAGGGAATCCCTGCCTGGAAGCAGCAAGGTCATCAAGACAGCAGCCAATGGAGGTGCGGATCCAAACCAGCCCTCACTCCATCAGAGAAGGGAGCTGGCAGTGTGGGAAGTTTGAATAGCTGTCAACATCTCTGTATTCACATGATGTGTGTATTTTTGGCACTAGCCTTACATGTATCCCTTATGTCCAGACTGTGACTAAAGCTCTGTTGCTGCTTTCAACCTTGTTGAGTGTGCTTTCAATTGGGGAAAATCTGGTTTACTGTAATGCTCGCCAGGCAGGACCTTCCATATCCACTGTCCTTACTCTAAATTCAACCTCTCAATTTCCAATATTCTTCCTGTTTTTTTCTCTCTCTTCACTTCTTACGACACAGCATTTGCTGTAAATGTTTATACATTGTACAGTACCCTGTCCATGTCAAGTGCTAAATAAATAATAAATGAGCACAATTAGATGGAGAAAACAAAGTAAGCCACAGCTATGACAATGCTTGTTTTGAAAGTTTGTTCAATCCAAAATACAGAGGAGGAGAACACTAGTAATATATATTACAATTGCTATATGTTAAGCCAGACTGATTTTGGGCATCAAGACCTTATTTCTTTATTTATAGTTTTTTACTTTTTACAGAGACCCTGTGCCCCTAACCCCAGTGAATGTTGGGTTCTCAGAATACAATTACCACTATTAGAATTATAATTTGTTTGTATGCTTCCATTTTTCCAGCTCTGGGGCTCATTGCTCTGTTGTCAACACAGAGTTAGTGTGCAAGAGAAATTGGAAACCACTAATAACCGAAACTAACATCATTACAGTAAAAAGCTTCAAGTACAGCCATCAGGTGACTGACAAGGAATAAAAATGCATGACAGATTCCCTTCAAAGGAAAAGAAGTACTCCAGTGGCACGAGCAATGGAAAATATAATAAAAATCACATGATAGAGAGGCATTTAAGTAACCTGATACACTCATCTTCTTTCTGCTTACTGTCTCACATGCATTACTTTAGGTTACATATGTAGCTGAAGCAGATACAAAAATAAATAATATAGACTACAGTTGCAATAAAATAAAATAAACATCTTTTACAGCACAATCTAAAAACACATTTTACCTGTGTTTATGATTCTTCATCTTATGGCTAGTGACTTAAAATAGATTTGTTAATTGCAATTTTCCCTGCTACTTCTCTTGCCTCTGAAACTATATTCTGTGTATAATTATTTGATTCTTTAATTTAAAAATTGAGACAGCACATACTTAACTGTATACCTGAACAATGACATGAAAAGGCTAACCTATAGCTGGACTAACTGTAAGATTGTAGAGGTCAAATATAAAAAGGACAGGTTCTTAACCTTTTCTTTACCACAGATCCCCTTTAGATATCTTATGCTGCCACAGACTACCAAGACTTAACTCAAGATTAAAACCCTAAAATGCACCAAATGCTTATATAAAGTTTCTCATCAATGGTCTTCAAATTTGGAGATAAATAAATAACTCAATTCAGAGGCTCCTATTATAATATTTGTATAGGGAAGATTCCATACATCATTAACATCATCATCAATGCTTCATGAAAAAATATTTTTCCTCATTGTTTTGATCTTGTGAGAGCAACTAACCCAAAGTAAGTCCTTCTTCCTTCCTTCCTTCCTACCTACCTACCTACCCCTACCCACTTTGGCTTTTGGAAAACAATGTAGAAATAATCCAAAAAGGTACAGCTGCTGGTGGGAAGGCCATGGCCATGATTACTTCCCTTAGTCACTTACCATAATGTTACAGTAGACAATTTTGATATTTTTTCGATAAGGGATACTCAATCTGCATCTATTCTGTACATAGTAGAACACTATAGTGCTTTGGCTTGTATTTGCCATAATGTTCTAGCTAGTGTGAAATGTATGTTAAGTGAATAATATACATAGAAAATGAAATGTGGAAGTGCTGTGGGGTATGGTTGATATTACGGCTATGTAAGCCTGTCAAGAAGAAAACTAATGCTCAAATAAGAAATGGTAGTGGCGTGAAGCAGCAATGAAAAAAGATGCAACATGATCTGGCAATGAAACTTATTGAGTTTTTAGGGGACAACGTGGAAATACTTGTGGTCCTTGTCAAAGATGGACTTAGAGGCTTTCAACTCATCCTTCTGCCCTGACATAGATATCTTGGCCTCTTCTCCCAACCTGAGCCTGCCATGCCTGCACATCACCAGAAATGTAGTAGAAGCAATCATTGCCCTGCTTTGTCTGGCCTCATTTAGTTGGATAGCAATAGAGGAGAAAAGTGACATATTTACGGTTGCTGTTTTATCAACATCACAGAGACAGCCCCGCCCCTTCAATCAATGGTGGCACCTTAGTGAGTGTCATCTCAGAGAAAGTTGTAAGAGACACTGGTTGCCAAATGTGGATATCCCCCACTACCAATGACAGTGGAAGCTCGACTTAAGGGTGTCCCAACTTAAGACCGTTTTGAGTTAAGAGCTGTTGCTTAATCCAGATTTCGCTTTGACATACAAGCAGGATTTTGAGCTAATAGCCAGAGAGAGTGCTAGCGCCAGAGGGAGCGAGAGTAGAGGTCTTCAGGGCTTCAAGGGAGCAGCCTGTATGCCTCGTACCTTGGTGTCTTTTCCTTGTGCCCTCGTGCCTCCATACCTCATGCTTTTGTCCACTTTGGAAGATTGCTGTCAGCTTTGCTCTTATTCGCTTTGAGGAACTTTTGGTTAGTTGATTTTGTGCCAGTGTAAGCCGCCTTGAGTCGTCTTTCAGCTGAGAAAGGCAGCACAGAAATGCAGTAAGTAAATAAATAATAAATAGTTTCTTTATTCCTGGTATGTTTGGCTTCATGAAAAGAGAGGGAGAGAGCGAGCAAGACAGGGAGGGAGGCTGGAATGAGTACATTATGAAAATTCACTTAGAAATAAAACTGATTTGAGTTTAGAACTCAATCATGGAATGAATCAAACTTTCAATGCAGGATTTTACTGTACAACGTCTCTTTCTACCCAGCACACTGCCGGGCTAAGCCAAGCAGAGGCAGGGATGGATCTCCTAACTTTCTGGTCTGGCCTTTCCTTTGAGATGTTTCTTGAAACCTTCTTGGCTCCCCTGTGAAGACATTGTGAACCTCTGAGGGTTTGCAGGCTACAGGCGTAGATCAAGGATTCTATTTTGTGTTTCTTTCATCAACACATAAAAGTCTTTCTGATGCCATGGCTATGTCAGTCAAATGTTCAGATGTATCAATTTTATCATAAAAAATATAAGAGAGTAATGGGGAATCTCTGAGAATGAGAAAAATACATTTCTTGCATAAGCTTTTGTGAATTGTGTGTGATGAAGTTGACTGATTCTGTGAAACCCTGTGTAAGAAATTTTGTTTTTCCTAATCTCAAAAGTGCTGTGAGATATCCTTATTTTTACATTAAATGTCCAATTAATATTGCAATAATAACATTAAAGATGCTATCAATATACAACTATTAGATGTCCTATTTTGTATCTGGCCAATTGAGGGTAAACTATTCTTCACAGTTTTGTCTCCAGTACAATTTGTCTCTTTACTATTCTGGCCACCATCGTGATTCATCTCACTTCCGTCCCCTCAGGTGTGCTTTCTGATGGTTCTTCAAAGCTTTCTTGGCTCTTGTACTGTTTGTTATAGAGGCTATCGAGCTCCGCTCCTGCTTTTATCTTCTATTCACATCTTTTCAATCCTTTATTTCTTTCCTATATAGGAATTTCTGTTAAGATATACTTTTCTTTAGAGTACTACTAAACCTTTCAGATCATTATGTGAGTGATTCCCTTGTTTCTCAAAATGCCTTTATTGCATGGTGAAGATCTTCAGGGCACAATTTCCACCTTTATATTACAGTGTACAATATTGTATTTCATATGATATTGCCAGAATAAAGAGATGTTATGCAGTTCTCAATAAAAGCATCAGAGCAGACTTCTCCATTATTCTAGTTGATATTTTCTGTCAATGCATATACTGATAACTCAACGCCAGACAAAACAAATGTATATAATTACTATGCAAGTGAAAGAAGCTTCCTACATATTTAGCAAATTATTGAAGTTTTCCTGTTGCAGGAACTATATTCTCTTGTAGTTACAAAGGGACCCTGCTACCTTCAGGTGAAGTACAGGATATTATGAGTGTTGAAATAATTTTCAAGTCCCAGCCCAGTTGGTGCTGGGGAATATGAGAGAAGGTACGTTATATAGTACTAGCCATCCCTGCCACGCGTTGCTGTGACCCAGCCTGGTGATCTGGAAAAGAAAGTAATAAGAAAGTGCTGGTTTCTAATATATGTAATTTCTTTTATGCTTGTGGGTAAACAATATTTTTGTTGTTTCTTTGTCAGTGTTGATGTGGAGATTGTCTGGTTTGCCTACTCTGAAACATGCAACATATCATTATCCTTCTTTAGGGGTCCCTTTCAAATCTATGATACTATATCTGTGTGAGTGTGTGAATCATATATATCTATATTTATGGCTGGATCGCTCTTGGTTAGGAGGGCTTTGATCATGTTTTCTTGCCCTGGTGAAGGGAGTTGGACTAGATGGCCTTAAGGCAGCATATTTCAACCGGGGGGGGGGGGGGGTCGGAACCCCTGGGGAGTTGCGAGGGGGTTCAAAAGGGTTGCCAAAGACCACCAGAGAGCACAGTATTTTCTGTTGGTCATGGGGGTTCTTTGTGGGAAGTTTATAGTTGCTGGAGTTCAAAATGTTCTTTGATCGTAGGTGAACTATAAATCACAGTAACTACAACTCCCAAATGTCTAGGTCTATTTTCCCCAAACTTCACCAGTGTGCATATTCGTACCAAGTTAGGTCCAGATCCATCATTTGAAATTTGATACAAATATGCAATATGCCCAAATGTGAACACTGGTGAAGTTTGGGGAAAATAGGCTAGACACGTCCATAGTGTTATCTGGATGTAGGTGAACTATAACTCCAAAACTCAAGGTAAATTCCCACCAAACCCTTCTAGTGTTTTCAGCTGGTCATGGGAGCTCTGTGTGCCAAGTCTCGTTCAATTCCATTGTTGGCGGAATTCAGAACGCTCTTTGATTGTAGGTGAACTATAAACCCCAGCAACTACAACTCCCAAATGACAAAATCAATTTTTGAGTGATAGTCACTCCTTGGGTTAGTAGGTGTTTTGAAGCCAAATTTGGTGGCAATTAGTCCAGCAGTTTTTGAGTTATGATGTCATTCATAATGGACAGAGCATTTATAGATAGATATAGATAGGTAGGTAGGTAGGTAGGTAGATAGAGATAGATTCAATAAGCAGAAAGTGAGCAGCAACCAGTCTCACACTACTACCATTCACACAAAGCATTTAGTAGAAAAATAAGGTGGACTTAATCTTCTTTATAATCTTCTCTATAAAGAGGAATATATTCGTATTTTTATTTATAAATGCTAAAGGCTTCATGGTGACATGCTCTATAACCTGATGGAGAGAAATGAAAGTGTAGACTCTAAAATAGAGATGGAGCACATCCAGACAAACATAGTAGAGAAAGATGTGCCTAAGACAACACACAATGCCACGAATACTTGCTATGCCTCAACTCTTACAGAAATGTGTAAACTATCAACTACAACCCATAGGCATGCTTCTGTAAATTGAAATGGGGAGGGGGGATGTACCACTTGATCTCCACCTCAAACAACAAGATGTCTAGAGCTTCCCAGTTCATCTCTTCATGATGGGGCACCAAATGGGTAAGGCAACAGGCTCCCCATCATAACACACACATGTGCATTAGAATGGAAAGTCTCCATCTTGCCCATGGTGTTGTCATTGGAACATACTGTAAGTAAACAGGAGCCACCAAAGATGTACCTTGTCTGAAGCACCATTCATTGCATAGCTGCCTTCTTTGCAAGATACTTGTTTTCATCCTCCAAACAACAAAACAAACTCCCAGAAGAATAGTCTCACAACTGCCTGTATGTAAAATTCACATTCCTTTTCGAAGAAATCAATCACTTATGCAAGCTGTTAACTAGTAGCCTTTGGAGACCCCCTATATCAGTGCGGGAAGGAGTACGTCCATTAGATTCCATGATGCAGCATGGCATTCCTGCCAACACCATCAACTCACTGATGATCTCCATGTAAAGGTACTGTAGATGAACAATAGTGTTGTAATTAGAATATAGGTTGTGAGAGTGATTGTCAGTACAGTTTAGTTTTTTTCAATGTGTTTTTGCATACTCTAATTCTCTGTGACATAAATGTGTGGCTTTTAGGGGGAGAATGGGACTGTGGTCTGCCAGGGTGCCAGGGATGTCAGTCCCCTGGTCTTTGGAAGTTGGCCACATCTGACATGGAAGCTTAAAGGCAGTTATTTTATCACATTAAATTCTATGCTACCTACAATATTGCTATTTTGAGAACCACCCATATTTAGATTGACAAAGTTCCATAAACATGGTTTTAAGGTTCCATTATCCAGATGGAGGCCACCTGGGGGCGCTAGAAAGAGAAGGTTAGTCCATTTTACGGGAGTGGAGGACCCCCCTGCTGTTCTGTTATTCCTCCAACCATGCTCCCGTGGTGGAAACAACCCTCCTTTATGATATAAGAAGGGGGGAGGGGGAATAACCAGTGAAAATGGGGAAAATTGTTTTCCTCCTTCAACTCCCCCTCTACATTAGTTGAAGTATACTTGTCTCTCTAGCGGCCCCTAGTGGCCTCCCCCTGGATAATGGAACAGTGCTGGTTTTAAAAATTTGTTTCAGTAATTGGCCATAGCCATATACAGTCATACCTCTACATTTGCACAGGATACCCCTGAAAGTGAAAAAAAATGCAAATAAAATCCTTTTTTTAAAAACGGAGAGAACAAACAAGTGTGTTTACTCAATTAACTGCAATTAAAGCTATGACAAACTAGAATAATTATCAATAATAATAATAATTAATAAAACTTTATTTATACCCCGTTACCATCTCCCCAAGGGGACTTGGGGCAGCTTACATGAAGCCAAGCCCAACAATTACATCAAAGCAAATATACAACATAAAATACTACATCAATAAATATAATAAAAATTAAAAATAAAATAAAAAGCGATACAAGATAAGCACAGAGTACAAAATAAAATTGCAATAGTTGATCACAATGGGCAGGGCCGGTTGCAAAGATTAAAATGTTTAAAAACTCTAGGTGAGATAAGTAGTGTAATGTATCCAGAAGGAGGTTCAGGTGGGACGAAACAATGGGGTTTAATTGAACTAGAGCAGTGTTTCTCAACCTTCCTAATGTCGCAACCCCTTAATATAGTTCCTCATGTTATGGTGACCCCAAACCATAAAATTATTTTCGTTTCTACTTCACAACTGTAATTTTGCTACTGTTATGGATCGTAAGGAAAATATCTGATATACAGGATGTGTTTTCATTCACTGGACCAAATTTGGCACAAATACCCACTATGCCCTTATTTGGATACTGGTGGGGTTGGAGCATTCTGAACTCCACTTGGTCGTGGCACAAAGAACTCCTACAACCAACAGAAAATACTGGAAGGGTTTGGTGAGCATTGGCGTTGTATTTCACCTACCTCCAGAGAGCATTGTGGACTCAAACAATGATGGGTCTGGACCAAACTTGGCATGAATACTCAATGTGCTCAAATGTGAACACTGGTAGAGTTTGGGGAAAATAGACCTTGACATCTGGGAGTTGTAGTTGCTGGGATTTATAGTTCACCTACAATCAAAGAGCGTTCTGAACCCCACCAATAATAGAATTGGACCAAACTTCCCACACAGAACCTTCATGAGCAACAGAAAATACTGTGTTTTCTGATGGTCCTTGGCGACCCTTCTGACACCCCCTCATGACCCCCTCAGAGCTCCCGACCTCCAGGTTGAGAAATGCTGCAACAGAGTGTGAGATAAAGTGCGTCCGAGGGCATTTTATGCTGGATTTGGTCAAGGTCAGGGATTATTAGCCGATATTCAGCTAACTAAAACAAAGTCTCTCTGAGGACCACATCACATTAGAGCCTGAATCCACTTTAAATCCAGTTGTTGCCTCCCGCAGAATTCTGGAGTTTGTAGTTTAGGGAGGGGCCTTTAAACTGCTCAGTCAGACAATTCCTATGCCTCCCTAAACAATAAACCCAGAATTCTGCAGAAGGCAGCAACTGGATTTAAAGTGGATTCAGGCTGTAGTGTGATGGGCAGCAAGTTCAGTCAAGGTTGACAATGAAAGGATAGGGATCTGGAGGAGGACGACTTGGAACCAGATTCCAGACATGGAGGTCCTCTTTGCCTACCTTGATTTACAGCCTGGCTTGGCACTTGTGAAATATGCTATGAAAAATACGCTGCTATATTACTTGTTGCTAAAAAATGGGAGAAGGAGAAAGTAAGAGAAATGTAATCTGAACGTGAGGACAAAGGAATATTTGGAAAACAAAACATTTGATAAGAGCAAAGAAATTGAGAAATGCCTCTTGTGGAAAAGTCTCATTCCTTTTCACAATAGCAGATGTAGCTGAAATACTACTGGGGGTGATTGGAAAACCATATCTATGTCAAGAAGAAATGAAAAGTCATAAACTGTTTTGTTGCACTGGATGAAAATCATCCCACAGAGAGGTACATATATGAAGCACATGTTTGAGAAAACTACTATGTCTGTTATCTACACAAAACTAAAATTAGACTTTCAAGGCCACCTAGCAATCCAAATATTGGTATTTACTTATGGATCTAGAAGACTTAGGATCAAGGTACAAAATTTTCCTCTTCAAAAATGATGACCTTACAACTTAAGAAAGTGTTTCTCACCCTGGGGGTCATGAGGGGGGTTTCAGAGGGGTTGCCAAAGACCATCGGAAAACGCATATTTCTGATGGTCTAAGGAACCCTTTTGGCAGAGAAGGTTGAAGATTTCTCTTCCTGTCCTTCTCATCCTTTTTGGTGTTGGTGAACTACAACTCCCAAAATTCAAAAACAGCCCCTCCTAACTCCACCAGTATTCATTATTGACCACGTAGGTAGTGTGCCATGTTTGGTGCAGATCCATTGTGGGCTGGGCTTAGGGTGCTCTTTGATTGAAGATTAACTACAACTCCCAAATGACAAGGTCCATTTCCCCCAAACTCCACCTGTGTTCACATCTGGGCATATTGAGTATTCGTGCAAAGCTATATCCACAATGCTCTCTGGATGTAGGTGAACTACAACTCCAAAACTCAAGGTCTATGCCCAGCAAACCCTTCCAGTATTTTCTGTTGGTTATGGGAGTTCTGTGTGCCAAATTTGGTTCAATTCCATAATTGGTGGAGTTCATAATGCTCTTTAATTGTACGTTAACTATAAACCCCAGCAACTATAACTCCCAAATGACAAAATCAATCCCTCCCCCAACCCCACCAGTAATCAAATTTGGGTGTATTGGGGATTTGCACCAAATTTGGTCCAGTGAATGAAAATACATCCTCATATCAGATATTTACATTACAATTTATAACAGTAGCAAAATTACAGTTATGAAGTAGCAACGAAAATAATTTTATGATTGAGGGTCACAAGATGAGGAACTATATTAAGGGGTCGCAGTATTAGGAAGGTTGAGAAACACTGACTTAAGAATAATTCTTAAACCTCATAACTGAAAATTTATCTGATTTTCAATGTTATAACTCTAGTTAACTGAAAGAAGAAGACATAATACTGAAAAAAAATGATCATAAATGTTAGCATTAAAAAAAGCCCAGCTTAACAAATGTCCTATCTTGATGCTTGATAAAACCGCATTGAGTCGCCTGTTTGGCTGAAAAATGCGGTATAGAAATAAAGCAAATAAATAAATAAATAAATAAATAAATAAATAAAGTTTTTCTGGGAAGAGATCCACAGAGCTTAGGGCCACTGAGCATAGTCTTCCAAGAAGAATTGTTGTGTGCACAAAATGATAAAGACAGAAAGGCGGTCTCTTCTGAATCTAAATAGCTAATCTCCACTGATCTGAGTGTTTACTGATGCTTTGTAGATCATCTTACTTTTGAAAGTCAAATCCACAAAAACAAGACAAACTGCCTAACAATGGGCGACACAATAATTCTGAATTGCAAATGCCAGGATGTTTTATGTCTGATTGTACTTATTGCCAGCATGTACTGTCTTAGTATCCCTCTGAGTCTTCTGCTAATAATTTGTTTTCTATAGCCTCTGTCAAATAAATTTATAATGCAGTGCTAGTTGATTGAAACTTCGGGTCATTGACAATTTTATGAACTTGTTTCTCAATCAAATTACCTATCCAGACCAGCATGCATAATCTTACAGATGATGAATTTGTCATTTCGATAGTAACTACATTGCAAAGCCAAAAAAAAAGTGTGCATGAAAAGTTGATAACAAATAAGCATAGGGAAACCTCTTATCTTCACACTCTCAGCCCAGAGCTCTGAATGCTACTAGATTTAAGTGTATAGAGCTGAATTTCTGGGCTTTTTTATCATGTCAGAAGTGACTTGAGAAACTACAAGTCACTTCTGGTGTGAGAGAATGGGTCATCTGCAAAGATGTTGCTCAGGGGACACCCAGATGTGTTACAATCCTCTCTCATGAGGCTTCTCTCATGTCCCCCCATGGGAAGCTGGAGCTGACAGAAGGGTGCTCACCCTGTCTCTCGCATTTGAACCACCGACCTTCAGGTCAACAGTTCAGTTGGCATGAGGGTTTAACCCATTGTGTCATTGTAGCACCTAAATGCTAGATGATGTATTCTTCCTTTTTCTGCTACCATGGCCAAATGGTGAGCTGTGGATACTAGCCTAATCTACCTTCCCCTTTCCTTCCAGAATTTGATTCCTTGCTCAGCCATGGAAACTGGCTGAGCAAGGAATCAAATTCACTGAGATCCAGAAAAGCTTGTGATAGGTTTCCTTTAGATTTGAATAAGTCAGAAATGACTTCAAGCTACAGAACAACAACAAAGGACAAGTCATCAGTCTCTTACAGGACAAAGTATCCTTACTGAAACACAGGTTGAATATTCCTTAAAATTTGGACACCTTGTTGGAGCATGTAAGAAACAGTGAAGAGTGTGTATGTGTGTGTGTGAACTGTAAAATAAGATGCACTAAGCTAATTGGTTGGGGGAACTGGCTGAGCCTGGGACTTTTGGATACTGTTACATTTTTTAGGCTTGAGCTATGCAGGTGCTTGGAGAGAAGCAGGCAGAGAGAGACATTTTGAATTGTGCTCTTGCTTCATGAGCTGCTGGAGGATGATTCTCCACATGGACAAAGAAAGACTGTGATGGCGCGAGTGGCGCCACCTAGAGAGTTCCAGTTTTCTATAGGAGGGCAAGAAGCAATCCCTTGGAGGAAAGATGCCATGTCCATGCCTTCTTCATTAAGAATAATAGCCCCCAAGCGCGACGGCACAAAGACCATTTTAAATCTCTCATAAAATGACATTATGTGAGTCAATGTAACTGATCACATAATTGTACATAGGTTGTTCTGAATTACGAAGAGTAAACTACATGTTCTTTACTGTTCCTCTGTGTGGCATATTTTCTTTCTCTGGCAAGACAGTGTGTGGGCTGATCAAACATGAACTACACATGATTTTCATTTCATCACACACCTGAGGCATGAGTACTGTAGAGTAGACATGCAAAAAATATGTACTGCAAAAAGTATGTTTTGCTTCAATTCTATCACTGGCACTAGCCATGCATTCGTTCTCATCCTACTTCTCTGTTTAGTAAGCTATATTGCATTACAATTGGGTAAGGTTGCAATTGTGACTTTCCTTGTTGCCTGTTCTGCTTTCCCTTTCTGGCAAATGTACCGTCTCTTTTAATGGCTATCCCTCCTGACAACTGAACCTGAATTTATTATCAAACAGAATTACTGGGTATGGATATTTTGGCAAGTGTTTGCTTTTTCTTCCCTATGTGCTGGGTCACTTGTAGCTGTCTGTGTGCCACAGGGAAAAGATGTGGAAGAATTCAAACTCCCTTTTAGATACTGAACAGTTTTTGTCTGCATCACAGCAGCTCATGCTGCAGTAGTTGATGATGCTGTCATTGTGTCTGGGGGGTTGTGCATTGCAGTGTATGCGCATGGCGTCATAGCTTGATATCAACAGTTCCTGCATAGGTTGGCTCGAATCATGCATGGCTAATATGGCAGCCTGTTATTTCCTGAGCAATGGGAGTTGCTGTTCCCCTAAGTACTGGAATAAAAGGTGCTTATGTATATTGTAGGTGGAGGTGTCACTGTTTTGCTCTTGACATTGCTTTTTGAATGCACCCATCATCTAAAAAATATGCTCGCTGGCAAAAGGTTTATATAGTAACCACATCAACCTGTCATCCCATACCAATAGTTTATCTATTGCTAAAGCACTAAAATATTGTGCTCTTCTATTCCTGCTTAGCTAAAGTGGGAAGGAGATATATGCATTATTAAAAAGGTGACAGGGTTAGAAATGGTATTTAATGAGTAAGATGATAATTCGAACAATGCAACACATCAACTTACAATATTTATTTTATCTATATTTTCTATGACAACGACTGCTCTTGTGGTGTGTTGCAAAGAAGAATTTAAAGACATTTCCAACTATATGATTCATCCACATTTCTCTAGGTTTTGTGCAATGCACCACTGATTTCCAAATCTCACAGAGCTATGTGTGCATTATGCGGGAGTGCAGATTAATGTATCGGCTGGTCAGGAAATGGCAATCTGTATTGACACAGAGAATCATATTCTCAGTTAATGCCCAGAAAACCCTTGTCCTATTTACTGAGTACAGTATTTTCATCGCAAATTGAATCACTGCCACCTAATCAGATTATCGGATAAGCAGGGGAAAGTGAGACTGCGTTCATGTCGGACATCATCCACTGATGCATTGTTTAGGCATTCAGCCCAGGCTTTCCTGAACAGATTGCTGCGTTTTCTTCACTTGGGTAGGATTAAGCAGACCTGTGTGGAGCTTTACTTTGAGCAAAAGAATATAAACGTTAGACCAGAAAGATGCTTTAACTGTCACACTAATAGCTGACATGGCGGGAATGATTTTTTAAAAGGAGTTTCATTAAAAAGAAGATAGAAGGGAAGAGAAAACAAGATACATTTTCAATAGTTTTACCGGGAATAGCCTTAATGGTGAAACAATATTTAGTTTTACCATTAAAACTAAATAGTTTAATGCAGTTTGAACTGCATTAAATAGTTAGTGTGGAACTATATAATGCAGTTCAATGAAGTTCAAACTGCATTATATAGTTCTACACTGACAATATACAGTAGAGTCTTGCTTATCCAACCTTCATTCAACCAACATTCTGTATTATCCAACATAGTCTGCCTCTCAACCGTATCCACAGCTGTTTCAATACATTGCGATGTTTTGGTGCTAAATTCGTAAATACAGTAATTGCTATATAATGTTACCATGTATTGAACTGCTTTTTCTGTCAATTTGTTGTAAAGCATGCTACTTTGGTACTTAATTTGTAAAATTATAATGTAATTTGACATATAATAGGCGTTTCCTTAATCCCTCTTTATTATCCAACATTGTTGCTTATCCAACGTTCTGTCGGCCCATTTATGTTGGATAACTGAGACTCTACTGTAATTCAGTTCAAACTGCATTATTTATAGAACCAGCTCAGTTTTCAATGAAAATTCCATGCATAAGCAAAAACAAATTATATTAGAAGGCAACCAGCTTAAGTAGCAATGCACATTCTCATCCTGAGATAAGAGAGCAATTAAAAGCAGGCCAGGTCAGATTCCTCAGCAGAGCCATTCCTAACCTTGGTTGCTTCCTTCTCTTTTGAAGCTTAGGAAAACTGGACAGAGAGGCACTGGGTGCTACCGGTTAGAAGGCATTGTACAACCATGCCGCTTTTCATTGATTATTGTATGTGTGGGTGTGTAGGTGTAAAAGGAAAAGCAGAACATTGGAAAGCACAGAAATGCTCCAAGTGAGATACAATGAAGTCTGAACTGTCCCTACAATTCCATTAATGGAGTGGAGTGATTGCAAAAACAAACCCTATATAGAAGATCCATGTCTATGTCTGCCCACTAAAAATCCTGACTCTGAGTAGAGTTTCATCATTTGGAAGAGGGAGGGACCAGAACAAATGTTCAGGATTACCCAGAATGAACCATATATCCCACACTGTTCCAGTTTGGCAGGTAAAGTCCAGGTAATCTTCCAGTGCACCTTCTCAGTTGCTTTTTAAATGCCTTTTAAATGCCTTGGTTTATTTCTTCTCCTCCTTCTCTCCATTCTGAGCTTCCATCAGTTGTTGCAAATTCAGATCAAAGTACAGAAGTTATTTCCATTCAACAGAGAGGAGATAATAGATTGAATATCCCTTATTCAAAATCTGTAGGATCATTCTTCTCCAGATGTTGGAGGAACTAGATTTGCATATATATAAGGAGATATTTTGGAAATGGGACCCTAGTCTAAACAGTAGTAGTTTGTGTTGGATAAGGGTACTGAGAGGTCAGGGTTACAATCACCATTTAGCCATGGAAACCTACTTGCGCAAATACATTTTCTAAACCTCAGAGGGAGGTGAATTCTGCCAAGAAACTCCCACAATAGGGTTACATTAAGGTTGCCATAAATCAGAAATGACTTAAAGACACACAACAAAATAAATCCCTTTAAGGTAGTAATTTTTTTTCAGCATGGCTTTTCTTAGCTGATTTCATTCCATTTATTTGCTGGAGCTAAAAGAAATTCTGTGTTGAAAAACATGTAACCATAGTGAGCTGTTTCCACTAGAAAAGTGAGCTGATACAGGTAGTTCTCTGTCTAAATTGTTTTGATATTATTTATTGCACCATGCTGAAGCACTGAAATATAACCTTTGACTTGTTAACAGAGGATAGTTAATAGTGTATATACAACATTAGGTGGTCAACAATATATTAGAGTTCACTTGCATTTCATTTAGCTTTCTCTCATCACACACCCTCTGTAATTTTACTTTGATCACCCTTGTTCTGAGCAATTTTTAGTCGGTCTCCTTTTTTCGCTGAGTAGACATGTTGCATATATAATACAGAAAATATGGGGAAGGAAGTAGCCCTTTGCCAAAGAGAGTAACAGACTTTTCATGTTTACATTAGTTAATGTAATCCTGTCTCAAGCACTCCTTCTTAAATTGTGTCATGCTATGAGATTGACCTCAATTTCTGGATGCCTTTGCTATAAAAGGGCATTGGGTTTACTGTACAGACCTGACTAGTTAAACAAGAGTCTATTATTGGTTCAGGCGTTGGGCTTCATCGAGCATAGGCACAGAAAATATGAGAGCAGGTGGCCGAATGTATCTTGACACCACACCAAGTTTGCATATCTTATATGTTTATTCATTGAAAAAGAAGACTTGTAATTAATTTCCCAGCATTATGGCCAATGTTGTTGCTGTTTTAATTAAATGCAGCCACAGGGCTGCTGGTCATTAGGAAAGTAGTATTGGAGTTAGGGGTTTTTCATCCTTCTGTGTAAGCCTATTCTTTAATATATATCTCATACACCCAACATTATATTAATGTTTTACCTTCTCATCTTCTTCCTCCTCTTCTTCCACTTCTCTTTCCCCTTCATCCTCCTCTTCATTTACTTCCTCGTCCTCTTCTTCCTCCTCTTCTTCCCCTTCTCCTTCCTCTTCCTCCATTTCTTCCTCCTCTGCTTCTTCCTCATCCTCTTCTTCCTCTTCTCCTCCTCCTTCCTCTTCCCCCATTTCTTCTTCCTCTGCTTCTTCCTCTTCTTCCCCTTCTCCTCCTCCTTCTTCCTCCTCTTCCGCCTCTTTTTCCACTTAGTCCTCCTCTGCTTCTTCCTCCTCTTTTTCTTCCTCATCCTCTTCTTCTCCTCCTCCCTCCTCCTCCTCTTCCTCCTCTTCTTCCACTTCATCCTCCTCTGCTTCTTCCTCCTCTTCCTCCCCTTCTCCTCCTCCTTCCTCCTCTTCCAACACTTCTTCATCCTCTGCTTCTTTCTCTTTTCTCCTTCTCCTCCTCCTTCACCACCTCCTCCTCCTCCTCCTCTTCCTCTTCTTCCCCTTCTCCTCTCCTTCCCCTTCTCCTCCTCCTCCATCTTCTTCCGTGTATTTACATTCCACATTTTCCTCAGTTTGAACTCAAGGTAGTTTACAACAGACAAAGTTTGCATTAAACCAAAGTTAAGCAATTTAAACTATCAAAAGATTAAAATAAATTAAAATGTTAAAAACACAAATTGAAAACAGTATAGCATGCTATACAGAAGGTCCATTTCCTTATATAAAAATACTTCTCAAAAGCCATCTGAAACAAGAAGGTCTTATCCAGCCTGTGGAAAGACAGTAATCTGTGTGCCAATCTAAGCTCTCTGGGATAAGAATTCCAGTTTGGGAGCAGCCACCAAGAAGGCCCTTTCCCAGGGTTTATGAAATAAAGAAATGGACCTCCTCAGAAGACTGAAAACATGGGCAAGTCTCAACAAAGGATGTATGGTTCTTCGGACAGCTTAGACCTGAGCCATTTAGGACTTTGCAGGTCATAAGCACCATTTTGAATCAGAGACCATGTCATCCAGCATGGTATGGAAGTGGTTACCCTTATGGACCTCCTCCAGTACCAGACCCTACAGGATCCTTAGTAATGTTTTTTGTACTAATGTCACTTGTAAATTGTAATTCCCATATATCTCTGAATGTAATGAGAAAATTAGTAACTATAAAAAACAGCGACAATGAATACACAACATGCTTTTAGTGCATGCGTAACAAACTACCTGTTTTGAAGTGTCATTGTAATTAGGTAAAAATGACAGTTTTGACTAAAGTGCATGCATATTGGAAATTTCTAACATTAAATTAGCAGAGTTTTAGTCTTCTAGATATATCATTGCAGTACATGTAAAGTGGACTTATGGCAGTAGTTCCCAACCTGTGGTCCGTGGACCATCAGTGGTCCACAAGAATAAAATATAGTTTGCGGCCTCACCATTACTACACCATTGGTTTGAAATCAGGTGGCAATGAGAGCAACTGGTCTCACAAAACCCTCTTATAGTGCCGAGGTAATGGGGATGTCAGAAGGGGAGAGGCCGACTGCCTACAAAAGATTGCTACTACCACATCAGCTCTAGATGATTAAATATGATTTTCTGTGGGCAAGCAGATGGCGACTGCTGGATAGCATATGTTCTATATCAGAAAGTAGAGCTGATGTGGTTGATCCAATGCTATGGAGAATACCATTGTTTTAACTATGCGGATCTTCGTTGCCAGCGTGATGTCTCTACTCTTCACTATTTTATCGAGATTGGACATTGCTCTTCTCCCAAGAAGTAAGCGTCTCTGATTTCCTGGCTGCAGTCGCGTCTGCAGTGATCTTTGCACCTAGAAATACAAAGTCTGTCACGGCCTCCATGTTTTCTCCCTCTATTTCCCAGTTGTCAATCATTCTTGTTGCCATAATCTTGTTTATTTTTTTTAACTGCAACCCAGCTTTTGTGCTTTCTTCTTTCACTTTGATTAGAAGGCTCCTCAGCTCCACCTCGCTTTCGGCCATCAAAGTGGTATCATCTGCATATCTAAAGTTGCTAATGTTTTTTCCAGCAATTTTTACCCCAGCCTTGCATTCGTCATGCCCTGCACATTGAATGATGTGAACATTTGATAGGCAGTCAAATACAATAGAATAAAATCATGAATTTTTAATCTTCTCAGAAACAGGATCATTCAATGAGACTGAATGGTGGGAGACTGAGAATAGGGGGAAACAGTGTATAGGGTATGAACAGTGTGTAGTTAAATAACAGATTTTGCTGCAAGATGAACACATTTTCTGCTTCCTGCACCCATGATGGCTGTCAACTTTGACAGCTTTAATGGGGATTAGATAAATAAAGGTTAGAGCCATTAAGGGCTGATTGTTGAGATTGTTACATGTCACCATGAATATCTGGTGTAATGCGTTTAGATATCAGTTGCTTGGGATTCCAAGCGATGTGTATGTGTGTGTGATATCTATTTGGCCACTGTGAACACAATGCAAACTAAATCCCCAGCAACTCGGTGGCTGCCAAAAGCCTGTCTGAATGAAAACAGTATTTGCCTATCAATAGAAAGACAACAACAGTTTACCTCTTGTTTGAGTCCCTTCCTCATAAAACAATAGTAAGGATTATTTTTTAATCCCTTCAGGAAACAGTTCAGTGCACATAATAACAAAAATATTTGGGTCCCAACTGGTTATAAGCCATGCAAAAAAGAGAACAAGCTTGCCATATTTTTAAGTGGGGAAACTGAACTATAGTAAAAAAAAAAACAAAAAAACCCAGTGACTACACTTTCTTAACAAATTATACAAACATAGGCACCAGACACAAAACAGACGTACCAGAGCATCTGATATTTGTACTGTAATGTACTTCCTTTCCTTTGAGATGTTTCCTCTATAGTCAACACACAATTTCCCACATTTCAGTATTTGAATATATTTCTGTGTACTTGTTGTGGAAGTAAATGGAACAATAGCTCTTAGGAGGTGCGTGGGAAATTTCTCCAAACCACAAGTAGAACTTTGGATTCCCCAAACTCAGCATCAGGATGCAGAGGAGGAAAGGGAATGGCAAATAAAACAAAGGGAACAAAAGCAGAGCCTTCTAAAATACCCAAACTAAGCAGTAATGAAAACTAGGGGGATCAAGGCAAGGGGACATAGTGCAATCCATGGGTGGCATGAAGACCCCAGAGACTTTTTAATAATAATAATAATAATAATAATGGCTTCCCCTTTGTCTCTGGCTCTGGGGGTGGTGCTCATCTCCATTTCTAAGCCAAAGACTTTGTGTTGTCCATAGACACCTGCTAGGTCATGTGGCCGGCATGACTGCAGGGAGCGCCATTTACCTTCCCGCTGAGGAGGTACCTATAGATCTACTCACATTTAGAATCATAGAGTTCGAAGAGACCTCAAGGACCATCCAGTCCAGCACCCTGCAAAGATGCAGGAAAATTGCATTCAAAGCACCCCCAATAGATGGCCCAGCCTCTGTTTAAAAGTCTCCAAAGAAGGAGCCTCCACTAGACTCCAGGGCAAAGAGTTCCACTGCTGAACAGCTCTCACAGTCAGGAAGTTCTTCCTAATGTTCAGGTGAAATCTCCTTTCCTGTCGTTTGAAGCCATTGTTTTGCACCCTAGTCTCCGGGGAAGCAGAAAACAAGCTTGCTCCTTCCTCTCTATGACTTCCCTCACATATTTATACATGGCTATCATGTCTCCTCTCAGCCTTCTCTTCTTCAGGCTAAACATGCCCAGCTCTGTAAGCCGCTCCTCATAGGGCTTGTTCTCCAGACCCTTCACCATTTTAGTCACCCTCCTATGGACACATGCATCTTGTCAACATCTCCCTTTAATTGCAGTGCCCAGAATTGGACATAGTATTCCAGGTGTAGTCTGACCAAGGCAGAATAGAGGGGTAGCATGACTTCCCTGGATCTAGACACAATAGTCCTATTGATGCAGGCCAAAATCCCGTTGGCTTTTTTGCAGGTTTTTGAATTGCTAGGTTGGCGGGAGCTAGAGCTAACAGTGGGAGTTCATCCTGTCCCACAAATTTGAACCACCAACCTTCTGGTCAGCAGCTCAACGATTTAACCCGTTGTGCCACTGTGATCACTAATATGCCTCTGGTGACTAAAACTCAAATTCATTTGATGGTTGTCTTCTAATTGGGACCTCTATTGAATTTAGCGCACTATGTAGTGCTAGAGATATCTGTTCATTAATATATTTTCCATTATAATATTCAATATCTTTAGCAGTTAAAAACAGTGGTTTGAAAATGTCAAGTAGCATTACAGAGAGGGTGAGCTTCTTGCCTTAAATATTCTCAGATACAAATGTCAACATGTCTCCAAAGTCATACCTATAAATAATTCAAACTCTAATCAAAACATTGAGCTAGAGTTGAATATCCCCCAGATCCTGGCAAAAAAAGTTCATACCCAACAAACATTGAGTGCAGAACTCCCAGTAAAAAGAGAAAGAAAGAGAAGGAAGGAAGGAAACAGAAGTACTTACCCAGCCTCCATTATAGGGCTGCCAGAATTCTCCTGGCATGTATAAATGACATGCCAGGAGAAGGGGGGAGGGCTTAAGTGATTTTCCTCCCCCCAACTTTCTCCTGTAGCATCATTCTACGCACCAGAAAAACTCAGGTAGCCCTGTAATGGAGGCCGGGTAAGTTCTTTTTTTACAGGGCTTTGGAAGGCTTTTGGAGAGGGGGTTGGTGTTTTCATGGTTTTCTGGGCTAATTTAGCCTGGAAAACCATGGGACTACTGTCTGGAATGCGGTCCAGACACTGGAAGTAGTGGGTTTATCCTGCGCCTTCCATGAAGGCACGGAGTAAGCCCACTGATTAATTTGGGTTTATCCAGGACAGCCCCCTTTTTATTGCGGTAACTCCTGCATGAAAGTAGCTGTCTGGATGTGCCCCAACTCAACAAAAATAGTTTCCTGCCTTTTACTACCCCATCTTTTTGGTCAAGTTTGGGTGTGTCTCTCAAAATACATGCCAAACACTTTTTCCTTGTGGTCTGCATGGATAAAGGACAGATATGGTACAATTTACATGCAAATACCAGGCAAACATGTTAGGAAACATGTTAGTAGTTGGTTTTCTAGGGCAAATAGAACTAGAAGACCACAGGGTGTCCCTATGGAAGTGGGGAAATGAAGTCATTATCCTAAACAAACAAAAAATCCCTCCTCAAAATATTTTTTTCCTTCAGTCTCCCAATTTGTAGCATTGCAGAAAGGTTGACAACTCTTATATTTTGCTAGTTTCCTATTATCATGGTAACTTTTCTTATACCTTTTCTTGAGGTGCCTAAACTGCATTTCGAAATGTCGTTTTAAGTTACTTGCGAACTAGAAATGTTGGAACATTTTATTTGATGCAGGGCAGAAATCCATAATGAGAGATGAAGCCTATGTCTATGGTTGTTCCTGCCTATGGTTGTTCTGCATAGAATGATCTCATCTGCTGCTCAATATACTGTACAGTTGAGCTAGCGATCTGGATACCTGAGACAGAAATTGCCCTATAAGGTTCTCCCTGGGAGTATCAATAAAGCAG
Source organism: Anolis sagrei (assembly GCF_037176765.1). NCBI lineage: Eukaryota > Metazoa > Chordata > Lepidosauria > Squamata > Anolidae > Anolis > Anolis sagrei. The sequence continues at coordinate 197,500,105 of NC_090023.1, forward strand.
TGAAAGTAACTATCAACTTGCTGCCCTTACATGACCTTGTCTCAGGCAGCTGCCTCACTTTGTGTTAGGGTCAGTTTTCACAGCACAGTGGCCATTTTTGCTGGAGAATCTTCACATTGTTATCTCACTACTAGAACCAAACAGCTGAATCTGGCAAGTTTATTGAGCAGGAAAAACACCTCTATTATGAAGGATCTTTTAGATGTTGCCCTGTTCCAACTCCAGCTCATGGACAACAGCTTCTATCCAACAAGAAAATGGTTGAGGGCCTTCAAGTGATTTCTGACTTATGAGGATCCGCATAAAAACCTATCATGGGTTTTCTGGGACCGAGAGTGTATGACCTCACTCACAGTTATCCAGTGGATTTCCATGTCTGAGAAGGGAATTAACTCCTTGTCTCCAGAGTCAAGAGGCACATCTACATTGACCCTTTATTGTAAAGTGGAGGAGGAATCAGTTACATGGTGGCCACACAACACACATAGCTGATTAAGGTTGGCAGACTTGACTTACATTAACAAAAGTCAAGGGTTGCTCTGAATTCTCCAAACCATGGACCAAACCTTGACTTTGGACCCATGTAAGCAGTTGGGCTGGTTCCAAGAAGGAAGCAGCCACAACTGTTTGCATGGCCATTCTATAGGGGATGGCACTCACTTACTTCCTACTGTTCTCATTGGACTGCTGACTGGCAATTGTGACATGGCTACTGTCCCTCATTTGTCACCTGGAGTGACACCAGCCTGGGCTATTGGAGAAGGGATGAGGAAAGGAGAAGGTGATTCCTCCTCTGTGTTGCTCTGGTGCCTGGTAAGTGTTACTTCAGGTGACAAGTGACCAGAGGTGGCCCTAGGTAATTTTCAATGGTAAGCAAACAGTATTTTGGCACCCACCCCCCCCCCCCAACCAATCATTGATATATATTTTCTGTTTGTCGTGGGAGTTCTGTGTGCCATATTTGGTTCAATTCCATCATTGGTGGAGTTCAGTATGCTCTTTGATTGTAGGTGAACTATACATCCCAGTAACTACACTTGCCGCACTTGCTCCCTTACCTGGCCTGCTTTGGGTCTGGAAGCATGCCTGAAGACCCCGGCGTGTGCACCAAAAGTCACCTCTTCCTCCTGACATTCTCCTCAGCCATTGGGACCAAGAGAGAGAGAGAGAGAGAGAGAGAGAGACAGAGGTGGAGATGCCCACCTTTCCTGAAGGTAGGCGCAAAAACAAAGGAGGGAACGGAGGTGGGAGATATCTCCAGCCAGAGGGGCTCTCTCTCTCTCTCTCTCTCTCTTGGTCCCAATGGCTGAAGAGAAAGTCAGGAGAAGAGGTGACTTTTGGTGCGCACGCTGGGGTCTTCAGACATGCCTCCAGACCAGAAGCAGGACTTGGCCCACCTGTGGATTGGGGAGAGGAGAGGAGGCGGGTGGAGCGCCGGGGGATCGGGAAAGGGAGCCGGTCATGGGGAAGGGATCAAACACAGAGAACGACTGAGCTCGCACACCCGGTGGCCAGGTGAAGCAGGAACGAGAGGGGCTAGACGAGGCTCAAGGGACCGGCCCCTTTGGGAAAAGGATTGCCCGGCAGCAAGGCAAGAAAGCCAAGGCTCCCCCCGGACTGCTAGGGCTGTTGTGAGCTTAGGGGGCACTCCTCAAGTGGCGGTCGAGGGGCATTTACAGAGGTGCCTCTGTGCCCCTGGCAAAAAAAAAGTGTTCTGCAACCGCTTACTTTGCGTAATGGATGAGCCGCCCCTGCAAGTGACGGCCACTAGCCACATCCAGCCTACTGGCCACCATTACAACAAGAATGGGAGGTGCATAGTCAGAATTTTTTCTGCGTCTAAAGAGACTGGAGGCTGGTGGTCAAAACCATCCTAGGACTAATCTAGAGTTTGACACTCCAGATCGGCCCTTGGATAAAGGTCAGTATAGATGTGTCTGTAGTCTGATGCTCAAACCACAATATTACAGTTTTCATACAACTTGATAAAAAAACACTTAGCTATGAAGATATTTTCTGTGTAACATCTTTGCTTTCTACATCTTGACATATTCCTTGTTATGCTACCAGGTATCTTTAAATTTAATGCCACACAAATGACTGCTACTGAAATTGTGTAGGCAGAGAAGATTACACATCTGTTAGTCACATCACCTGTCAAGGTTGGCTAAATGGGGCTCTGGGGGTGTATTTTACATTTGAAAGAAGTAAAATATACTTTGGAGTTGAGAGTATATATTTAAAAATAAGCCCTCTTTAAATCAAAAGTCATGTGTACATGTGTGTATTTATGTGCATGTGTGTGAAACTGGGTTATAACTGCTTCTGTGGTTTCAAAACTCATAGCTTTCACATTGCCTTGCATGATACCAAGTTGGATACAGTTCAGCTAGCCAGCAAACCTGTATTTTCTTTAAGTCCTGTTTTTTGAGTACTGAAGGAAGGGAATAATGTGTTACTACACTATCCAAAAAGAGAAATTATCTCAGAAATACTAGTACCGGTACTTCTTGCTAGCTGAGCAAAGAATCTGATTTCAGTTGCCTCAAATGGTTTAACAGGTTTAACAGAGTCTCTTCGCTATTCTAGATGTTGTTACTAAAAAGCAAGTTCCAATGAGTTAAACGTGTGTCTCTCTCTATAATGTATTTAGTCTGAGGTAAAGCATAATACTTACTACATTATTCATTCAGTTGTTCCTTTTCCATTACTAAGAGGCTGATAAGTAATATTAAGGTTGGGTTGTTGTAGGTTTTTAGGGCTTTATGGCCATATTCTAGAAGCATTCTCTCCTGACATTATAATCATCTTTTGTAAGAACAGACCACGGAACCTATTCAACTTGCATGCAGAACACGTCAAGTGATGTGCGGGGCTTGATGAATCCAAGGCTGGAATTGCTGGAAGAAACATTAACAACCTTAGATATGCAGATGATACCACTTTGATAGCTGAAAGCGAGGAGGAGCTGAGGAACCTTCTAACCAAGGTGAAAGAAGAAAGTGGGTTGCAGTTAAACATTAAAAATAACAAGATTATGTCAACTAGACTGATTGGTAACTGGCAAATAGAGGGAGAGAACATGGAGGCAGTGACAGACTTTGTATTTCTAGCCGCGAAGATTACTGCAGAAGCAGACTTCAGCCAGGAAATCAGAAGATGTTTACTTCTTGGGAGGAGAGCAATGGCCAACCTCAATAAAATAGTTAAGAGTAGAGACATCACACTGACAACGAATAGTTAAAGCAATAGTATTCCCTGTAGTAACCTATGAATGTGAGAGCTGGACCACAGGAAAGGGTGAGCGAAGGAAGATAGACGTTTTTCAACTGTGATGTTTGAGGAAAATTCTGAGAGTGCCTTGGACCGCAAGAAGATCCAACCAGTAAATACTCCAGGACATAAAGCCCGACTGCTCATTGGAGGGAAGGATATTAGAGGCAAAGATGAAGTACTTTGGCCACATAATGAGAAAACAGGAAAGCTTGGAGAAAATAATGACGCTGGGGAAAATTGAAGGAAAAAGGAAGAGGGGCTGACCAAGGGCAAGATGGTATCCTTGAAGTGATTGGCTTGACTCTGAAGGAGCTGGGGGTGCTGACAGCCAACAGGGAGCTCTGGCGTGGGTTGGTCCATATGGTCACAAAGAATCGGAAGCGACTGAACAAATAAACACCAAAAATCATCTTTTTCTCAGAGAAAGAACGAGAGTTTGAAATGTAACATTGTTGCATTCGTATCACTTAAACAAAACAATGTATTCCAGGTAACTACACTATTTGTAGCTAACTATTTCCAAGCTGTTAAGCTTCCTGCCAAAATCTCAGTGAAATTTTAAAGAAACGAAGATAACTAAATCATGATACCAGATTATTGAATAGATAATCTGCTATCATAATTATATACACAGAAATATATTTATATGTGTGTTTCTCTTTTAAAAGGAAGCTCCTTGAATAGTATTGCAAGGCAAAGTACAAGTGATAAAGGGGGCATTGCTGTTGAGAGAACTAACCCAAACTGTTTAGGTTATCTCTATGGCCTTAGCTAACCTCTGAATTGAGGAGACCGCCAACTTTGCATGTGACATGAAATCCTAGCTCATTTATCAGGAAGGGATATAGAGATGCCAGGAATAGTTTGCAGTGTGATGTTGATGTGTTCAGGCTTGAACATATTTTCGGTAAAAAGAAACTTCAAAGCTTATAATTATATCTCAGCAGGGAAATCATCAAAATAAATATTCTGCATTTTACTGAGGGTCAGGAAAATGAATAATGTTTCTCATCCTGAGTATCTTACAATAGATTAATACTGGTAAGTTTCTGGAAAATAATGTTATCATTTTAGTCAAGGTACCATTATATATCTTTGAAAAAAATATATTAGCAGTACAGTTGGTTTACTACTGAGATAAAAATAATCAAAGTGACTGAACGGACAGACAGGGTAAATACAAGAGTCATATAACTGGGACAAGATCATTCAGTTCTAGACATGTGGTAAACATCAGATTGAATTTCAGCAAGCAGAGAATTAAGCAACAGATATTAGAGTGAGTAGCAACCATATCTGATTAGGTTTTCACCTCTAAGGAGAGAGAAAATGTCAGTAGCTCATTCCATGCAAGGTTTTGGGGGAAGGTTTGCACTTCCCATCTATTTCCAAATATAGTATCTGTAAGATCACATTTCCTTCAGAAAAATCAACCCAACTACTTTTAGGAACCACCCCAGTTTTGGGGATTTGTAATCTAAGCCTTATCTTTCCCGAGATTCAGTTCATACTTTGCTCCCGTACACAAAACATGTCCTCTCCTAGAGGGAAAAGTAGAAGCATATCCTTTGACCTTGTCCATGACTTCTGCACCTGCTATGGAGTGTATGGAAAGGGCTGTACACCTGTAAGCTACTAAGTATGCCTCTTATAGCATGTGGGATCACATCCACATTAATAAGTGAGGTAGAAATTTCACTGTTTTTTTTTTCTTCATTTATTAGATAAGGGATTATCAGACTTTTGCAGCTGCAGAGCTCTTTTTGAAGCAAAAGTTTGTCATGGAGCCCCAAGAAATGTTTATATATGATATTATATATCATATATAATTTATATTTATCAGGCATGGATTGGACCAGTGGCAGATGGATGGAGAGTGTTTGTGTGAACTAATTCACACAGTGAAAAAAAAGGAAAGAAAGAACAATACAATATTAAAAATGAAGAACAATTTTAACCAACATAATCTTAACAGTATTTCAGTGGGAAACCCCCAGGGCCATCCAGTCCAACCCCCTTCTGCTATGCAGGAAAAACACCATCAAGGGGCCCACAATAGATGGCCATACAGTCTTTGTAACAACAACAGCAGCAGCAGCAGCAGCAGCAGCAACAACAACAACAAAACAACAGCATAATAGCAGAAACCCCAACAACAACAACAACAACAACAGCATAATAGCAGAAACCCCAGATGGCCATACAGCCTTTGTAACAACAACAACAACATCAACAACAACATAATAGTAGAAACCCCAGAAGCCATTCAATCCAAAGGTTACCCATTGGGTTTTGTAGCTAAACAAGGATCTGAACCCTAGACTCCAGAGTCGCAGTCTAGCACTCAAAATCACCATTTCACATTGACTCCCTAGCATATCATTGCAAGTTAGCACATCAGCTGGCAGCACCAGTTTTGTGGTATAGGTCAATATAAAGATAAAAGGTCAAACTATACACTGTGTAGATACATCCTGAGTGTAACTACTTTATATGGTTGGGTTGCTTATACAGTACAGGCTCACTTATCCAACAAAAACGGGCTGGCAGAATGTTGGATAAGTGAAAATGTTGGATAATAAGGAGGGATTAAGGAAAAGCGTATTAAACATCAAAATACATTATGATTATGTTATGATTTTACAAATTAAGCACCAAAACATGTTTTGCAACAAACCAACAGAAAAAGCAGTTCAATACATGGTAACGTTATGTAGTCATTACTGTATTTACGAATTTAGCACCAAAACAGACAAAGGTTCTTTTTTTCTCCCACCCTGGACTGCATTGGTTAATACAGAACATTGGATGAGCGAAGGTTGGATAAGTGAGACTTTACTGCAATTTGAGGAAAGGGAGAGACAGCACCAAAAGAACGCAACCTTAAATAGTGAGGTCACAGGACTTTCTAGGATTGGAGAGGGGTTAGGCATTAAAAAGAGGTTTCCCGGCTCCCTTCACATCACCTATTTTGTTTTTTAAAACCATATTTATTCATAAATATTCAATGAGATTGCAGACTTCTAAACTCTACAACGTGACAACTAATCCTAATTCAGATTCTCAAAGTAGAAAAGCCACAGGTGGTACATAACTGACTGCAGCAGTCCACAATTGCGGTATATATCTCTGCCCCTCCTTCTGCCTAATATACCTTTCTCTGCTTTTGCCACTAGCTGAAGGGCATCATATTCCAAAGCTGAAGAGAAATTGCATTATGAACAGTAACTATTTTTGTCTGGCACCGAGTACCTAGCTGTGGAAAAGCACTGTGACTTAGTATGTAAAGAAGCTCTTAAATGCTTGTTAGAATCTAAGTTCGATCGAGTTAGGAATTTAGAGTATGGCAAACTCTACATTCATACATACTTTCAACATGGGTTCCTGGACAGGAATTTCAACCTTTGGTTATCAGACATTTTTGAATATCTTTCAGCAGCCCTAACCTTGCCATAGTAGAAGATGTAGGACAGAAGGTTGCAAAACACTGTTTTGAAGCACTTGGTAAGCTGACACCATGCCAGTTCATTGGAGAGTCCTGTGCTTTGCTTTGAGTGTGGAGCCCAGATGTAGTCTCTTTTGTAAGAATGCCTCTTCTGTTTTCAATTGACCAGCTCTTGCAACATGCACATTTAGAGTTGTAAAGAACTTGCTGATCAGCCATGTAGTAAATCTAAATCTCCCATTTGCTATCTGGACCACTATATTGGCTATTACAATAGATGGCTATTATTGTATTATTAGATAAAACATTGTTTTCCTTCAACGCTAGGATTTTAGTGACTTTCATTGAAATGAAGTTGCGCTCTTACTCAACTTGACTTCCTAACAACGTCTGGAGAGGCTCGGTTTTTCATACCACTGGATTTAACTCTGTACGTGCTTTGAAAACTGTTGGTAAATAGCAGGAATCAAGAAGATGGCTCGATTTTATGTTTGTAAATAAAACTGGAATACATTTCTACCATCTCCCCCCCCCCTTTATTTAAATATTTGGATACTTGGATGCATTTTTTAAAAAGTGGAATTCTTACTGAAATATCTTTCTACATGCAGATTGACTAATGCATTCACTATCATGAGTATTCAGCGAGTTGTAGTTTGGTGGTGCACTTTTTGGCAAAAAAAGGCTACATATCTTGTTAAACTACTTCATCCCTGATTACACAAGTATTGAGACATGGCAGTTAAAGTGGTGCCAAACTGCATTAATATTTATTATTTATGTCTGTCATTTCTATCCCGCCTTTCTCAATACCGGAGGGGACTCAATGTGGCTTTACACAAGTATTCAATGCCTTAAACCAGTGTTTCTCAGCCTTCCTAATGCCATGACCCCTTAATACAGTTCCTGATGTTGTGGTGACCCCCCCCCCACACACACACACACCCCATAAAATTATTTTTGTCCCTACTTCATAACTGTAATTTTGCTATTACAAATCATAATCTAAATATCTGATATGCAGGATGTATTTTCATTCAGTAGACCAATTTGGGCACAAATAGACGATACGCCCAAATCTGAATACTGTTGAGGTTGGAGGGGGGTTTGATTTTGTCATTTGGGAGTTGAAGTTGCTGGGATTTATAGTTAACCTAAAATCAAAGAGCATTCTGAACTCCGCCAATGATGGAATTGAACCAAACTTGGCACACAGAACTCCCATGACAAACAAAATTATTGGAAGGGTTTGGTGGGCATTAACCTTGAGTTTTGGAGTTGTAGTTCACCTACATCCAGAGAGCACTATGGACTCAAACAATGATGGATCAGGACCAAACTTGGCACAGGTACTCAATATGCCCAGAAGTGAACACTGTTGTAATTTGGGGAAAACAGACCTTGACATTTGGAAGTTGTAGTTGCTGAGAGTTATAGTTTACCTACAATCAAAGTGTATTCTGAACCCCACCAACATTAGAAATGGGACAAATTTCCCACTAAGAACCCCCATGACCAACAGAAAATACTGTGCTTTCTTATGGTCTTTGGCGACCTCTCTGACACACCCTTGCAACCCCTCCAGGGGTCCCAACCCCCAGGTTGAGAAAAGTTGCCTTAAAATAATGTACAATTAAAATAAAATTTTAAAAATAAAATTATAAAATGCATTAAAACATATAAGAACATTTAAAAACAATAACTTCACCATTAACCACGCTATCCACGATTGTAATCCAGGCCAATCCAATACTCGTTGCACATAATTCCATATATATCTACTGCACAGGTTCTCCAAAGGCTTGATCACAAAGCCATGTTTTTTGCTCTTTTACGGAAGATCAGGAGGGAAGGGCTGATCTAATATCCCTGGGGAGGGAATTCCACAGCCAAGGGGCCACCACTGAGAAGGCCCTGTCTGTAGTCCCCGCCAGTCGCACCTGCAAAGAAGAGGGACCGAGAGAAGGGCCTCCACAGATGATCTTAAACTCCAAGATGGTTCATGGTGGAGATCTGTTAGGACAGGTAAACTTTATTTATCGTGTCAGAAGTAAATTGAGAATACAGTTACAATGTATAGAAAAGCTATGAACTAATTTTAAAATGTGGCATTATACTAAATTTCCTTTGACCAGAAGCTGACCATTGGTGACTCTGTGAGAAGGTCCTCCATTGTGCATGTGGCAGGGATCAGGTTGTATTGTAGTAGGTGGTCTGTGGTTTGCTCTTCTCCACACTCGCATGTTGTGGACTCCACTTTGTGGCCCCATTTCTTAAGATTGGCTCTGCATCTCGTGGTGCCACAGTGCAGTCTGTCACGCGCTTTCCAAGTCAACCAGTCTTCTGTGTGCCTAGGAGAGAGTTTCAGCCATGGCTTGACGTTCCAGGTTTTAGCCTGCCACTTTTGGACTTTCGCTTGCTGAGGTGTTCCTTCAAGTATCTCTGTAAATCTTAGGAATCTATTTTTTGATTTAAGGCGTTGGCTTGCTGGCTGATATCCAAAGAGAGGATGCATTAATACTACAGTGTAACTACACTCATAGGGATAATAATGAAAAGTTTTGATCTGATGAAATGTCTCGAAAGAGAAACAAGCTGGCTGTGTCCAGACAATGGAATGGGTCTTTGAATCATGGGTATCGTCACAGAACAAAGTCAGTCCATTCTGGGCTGTCAGTAATTTCAAAAAACAACAGTTTCCTGGGTATTAGATGCAATGAGCTTTGCAGCATCATATGTGGTGTCATTCTCAAGCTCTGTGCAAATGTTCTTCTCCTATGAAAACTCTACACACAAGTAAGGGCCGAGCATCAGCATACAAGTTCCAGCCCCTCCTCCTGCACACAAGACAGTATCTGGCAGGGGTTTCCCAGTACCCATCCTTACACAAAGAATTTGCAAGAGAGGAGAATATCCAAATAGTGTTACAGTAAACCACCAGACGAGAACATCACTTGGGGAAAAACAGTTCCTGTTTGAATAACAGCGGTCAAATGTATTGTTCCAAATTGCTTTGGAGGGCCCTGTACATTACACAGACCTGGACAAAAGCCAGAGCACAAGGGGACGGGTCTGCTGATCTTTTCAAAGCCATCATTACATTGTTGCCTCAACAGAACACAGATGCTTTCCTTTTATTGAGTTAAGCAACAGGCCTCTTTGGTTCCTTCTCCTGCCATTAATTCTATTCTATATGCACTTTTCAAAGTGGCAGCTGGAACAGACTGGAGGCAGGCTCTTTTGTGATTGTCTAAAAATAGGACGGAATAAAATAAAAACACATCTCTGAAAAGAACTTTGAGAGACTGTAAGAACAGGAGTGGGAGCAGGTTAACCCCTTCCCTCCACTCCCCCCTTTTTTGTTATCACCATTATCTCCTAAGTTGCTATTTTGTACAAAGGAAGTTTTTGATTGAGAAAATACGAGGAATAGTAAACACATTCTCTTGCTAGAAGACCATAAACATTGACACTTGCTGTGGCTAATTCCAGCAACTGAGTGGAATCATAGAATCATGGAGTTAGAAGAGAACTTGTGGGCCATCCAGTGCAACCCCCTGCCAAGAAGCAGGAAAAACACATTCAAAGCACCTCTGACAGATGGCCATCCAGCCTCTGTTCTATCGATCGTATCAGGAGCGAACCAATGTATTTGAGAAAACACAAAGTTTGCAAACTTGGCATTCTATTAAATGTCCTTTGGAGTGCCTCTGGTGTTGCTATAAGAAGGTCCTCCACTGTGCATGTGGCAGGGCTCAGGTTGCATTGCAGTAGGTGGTCTGTGGATTACTCTTTTCCACACTTGAATGTCGTGGACTCCACTTTGAGTGCCTTCCAAGTTGCCCAGTCTTCTGTGTGCCCAGGAGGGAGTCTGTCATTTGGTATCAGCCTCTGATTGAGGTGCTGGGTTTTAACCTGCCACTTTTGTACTCTCGCTTGCTGAGGCGTTCCTGTCAGTATTTCTGTAGATCTTAGAAAACTATTTCTTGATTTAAGGCATTGGTGTTCTAGCTGATATCCGAATAGGGGATGGGCCGGAGATGTCATTACCTTGATCCTTTCATTATTGGCTGCTACTTCCCTGAGGATGTCAGGTGGTTACACTATCTACACTGCCATATAGATAGTGTAATTTCTCCAGTGGTGATAATGTGATAATGCAGCATGTGATAATGCAGCATGTCTCATTAAGAGCCACATCCACTGTTTTAGCATGTTGAGATGTGTTCCACACTGGGCATGCATACTCAGCAGCCACCTCTGTTCAAAAGCCTCCAAAGAAGGAGCCTCCACCACACTCCGGGGCAGAGAGTTCCACTGCTGAACAGCTCTCACAGTTAGGAAGTTCTTCCTAATGTTCAAGTGGAATCTCCTTTCCTGTAGTTTGAAGCCACTGCTCTGCGCCTTAGTCTCCAGGGCAGCAGAAAACAAGCCTGTTCCCTCCTCCTTCCACATTAAGGGCGACGATGTACAAGTACGGTAGAAGAAAATCCATTCATTAGGATTCGTGGACTTAATGCGGTGCCGATGGTGAGGTGAAGGGGCACCTCACCGGGAAGGTGTAAGTGAAAGGCGTTGCAAGCTGCAGGCATCCGGGGCGCCTGGGGTATGGAAAAAAGAGATAGAGTGTCTCTGGGCCCAGAAAAACACAACTCTCACCTGTCTGGCCCGCTCTTGTATCCTATTACCATACCTCCTCCTCTGCCTCTCAGACCTCGCTCCTGAAGACTGCAGTGAAGTGGTGCAGGTGCACATGTGCGAGATCTGAGAGGCAGAGAAGGAGGTACAGTAATAGGAAAATTACCATATTGAAATCAAATCTGATACTTTTTAAATTTTATTTGGTGTGCGTTGGAAGAAAGGTAGTCTTATATGTCGCATATATCCCAAACTCTGAAAAGTTGGGGTCGTCTTATACGCCCAGTCATCTTATATGCCGGAATATAAGGTATGTTGGTTACTTTACTTAAGAAATAATATTGAATATACTATACATGTGTTATTCCTAAACTCTGGTTAGCTGTACAAGCTCATCAACATCTGGAAGACTGAAGGTTTTCACTAATAACCAGAAAATTATAAAAAAGAATGAGTTCCTCTTGCTAGGTTCTCCAGTATCAGGACGCTCATGTATCTATTTGGCCCCTTCTATACTGCCATATACTCCAGGTTATCAAAGCAGGTAATCCACATTATCTGCTTTGAATTGGATTATATGAGTCTACACTGCCATATAATCCAGTTCACAGCAGATAATAGGATTTTATATGGCAAAGTAGAAGGGGCCTTTGTCAACCATAGTTTTCATGTTCTGGCAACTTGACAATGGTATTTCTTCCTATATCATTAGAGGATGTTATTTTCAAATCAGTTCTTACATTAGGCTTGGGTGTTACATTGTTATTGTTGTTTTTGTTGTTGTTTTTGTGTCAGGAGCAACTGGAGAGTTGTTATATGGTGTGCCATCTATATTTAATAAAGGTGCCTATATTTCTCTCCAGCCATGGTCTCTTGCTCCAAATCTGATGACTGCAGTAGCTTGATGTATTTTTTTATAATAGAGTTTCTAACCATTGCTGCTAGAAATAAGCACTCAAACCTTTCCATAAGCTGTGAAATAAGTAATTTTCATGGGCCTCTAATGTGCATACCAGCTGGGTGAATAGTTATAATCGTATGCCATTAAAATCAGAGGCATTAGGCACTGATTAAACTGTACACATGGGGAAAATACCACCATGTACAACCTGTTATTCTCCATTGTTGTTGTTATGTACCTGACCCTAAGGCAAACCTATAACAGATTTTTCTTGACAAGATTTGCTCAGAAAAAAATTGCCATTGCCTTCCTCTGGAGATGAGAGAGTTTGACTTGCCTAAGGGTCACCCAATGGGTTTCATGGCTGAATGAGGCAGATCCTGGTCTCCAGAGTCATAGTCCAATGCCCAAACCACCACACCATGCTAGCCCTTCATTCTCCTGTGCAATACAGTAAAGTCATTCACAAATAAGGGGGGAAATAAATGGTTGCTCCAGTTGCCACATTAGATCAAATTGGGGGTACCGGAATAACTGGAGAGGGAGAATCTAGGGCAATGTTTCTCAACCTGGGGGTCAGGGCCCTTGAGGGGGGTTACAAGTGCGTGTCAAAGGAGTCGACAAAGACCAGCAAAAACCACAGTATTTTCTGTTGGTCATAGGGGTTCTGTGTGGGAAGTTTGGCCCAGTTCTATCGTTGGTGGGGTTCAGAATGCTCTTTGATTGTAGGTGAACGATAAATCCCAGCAACTCAACTCCCAAATGTCAAGGTCTATTTTCTCCAAACTTCACCAATGTTCACATTTGGGCATATTGAGTATTCATGTCAAGTTTGGTCAAGTTCCATCATTGTTTGAGTCCACAGTGCTCTCTGGATGTAGGTGAACTATAACTCCAAAACTCAAGGTCAATGCCCACCAAACTCTTTCAGTATTTTCTGTTGGTCATGGGAGTTCTGTGTGCCAAGTTTGGTTCAATTCCATTGTTGGTGGAGTTTAAAATGCTCTTTGATTGTAGGTGAACTATAAATCGCAGCAACCACAACTCCCAAATGACATAATCAATCCTCCCCCAACCCCACCAGTATTCAAATTTGGGCGTATGAGATATTTGTGCCAAATGTGGTCCAGTGAATGAAAATACATCCTGCATATCAGGTATTTACATGACGATTCATAATAGTAGCAATATTACAGTTATGAAGTAGCAACGAAAAGAATGTTATGGTTGAGGGTCACCACAACATGAGAAACTGCATTAAGGGGTCACGGCATTAGAAAGATTGAGAAACACTGATCTAAGGGCAAATAGTATCCTTGACCCCCAGTTTTAATCAGTTCATAGCCTACTGGAGAGATCTGGTTAAAAATATGGGGGACAGAGACCCCTTATTATAATTCAAAAACTGACATTCAAATGAAAAACATGATTATTGAATTTCCTTTTCAACACAATTATTTCTTAGAAAAGGGAGAGACTGTAGTTACTAAATTTCTTCCTTTGAGACTGTGTGCTATTGCAATATATTTGGTCTCAGTATTCTTATTTCCGCCTGTAATCTTTTGTCAGAAAAATAGATGTTGTGAGCTCAGTCGCTTGCTTGTTCTCAGAAGGACCTGACAATGCAGACTCACCCACCTGCGGCTGGGTGTGGCTCCAAGCCTTTGTTGGAATGAATATTAATGCCATTGCCAAGTACTGGATCGGCTCTTTGGCACGTCTCCCAGTCAAGCTCACCACATTATGTCATTAGGAGAGACAATTACATGGTTCCTGCTGTAATTCCAAAAAGCATTATTTTCCGTACGGAACAGGAGAAAGGCGGGAGCGCACATGGGGGAACGAGGAACATTGTGTTCAGTAGGCTGAGACGGTTGCCAAGGGACAGGTACCACTCGCAAAACCAAAGGACTTTGGTCTATAAACCTGGAACTCAATGTGTGACAATATTGCAATAAATCTGGGATGGACAACATTGGAGGTGACTTCCAGGGCCATTCATTCTTTCATTTGATATCCCACCTTTCTTCCAATATGGGTCCATTTCACCATTGAACATTACAAAAATATTTATGCTGCAACATTAGTAGATTTTTAGCCACTTCCACTTTTTTTTCCGAGCAAGGGCATTTTTGGCAATCTATGGGGCCCCTGGAATGTCTCAAGAAAGGAAATTGGACCCAGTCCTGCCTATTCTGTACTGAATTATCTCCTCTGTCTCTGCAAATTTTAGACTTGGCCATATCTAAAAGGGATCCTATTATTATTATTTGAAACACAACAAGATTGGTACACAGCAAACAAGGTCACTATGATGGCTGATGTATTGGCTCACACGTCGGACACTTCCCAAGTGTCTAGGACTGTGTGATGTATCAGAGAATAATGCATGCAGATCCCAGTATCGTGGCCTTCTTCAGCTGGCAGGTGGTAATTTTGGCAGCACTGATTGTGTTTAAGTGCAGGCCAAGGTATTTAGGCACTGCACCCAGTATACCAATCATGATATTATTATTATTATTATTATTATTATTATTATTATTATTATTATTATTATTATGTTTATTATATTTATTATGTTTACTATGTTTATTTATACCCCACATTGTCTCTCCATAAAGAGCCTCAAAGCAGCCTACAATAAAAGTATTTCAATGCAATTTATAATTTCTACAAATATACAAATATTAAAACAGAATTAAATGTCAGTAGTATTTTAAAAATCAGTTAAAACTCATAAAATCTTATTTATTTTTATTTATCGTGTCAGGAGCAAACCAAACAGTTGTATTGCATTTTTTAACAAACAAACAAACAAAGCACAAAGTTTGCATGCTTGGTAGTTGATTAAATGTCCTTTGACCAGTAGCTGGCCACTTGGAGTGCCTCTGGTGTTACTATAAGAAGGTCCTCCATTGTTCATGTAGCAGGGCTCAGGTTGCATTGCACAGGTGGTCTGTAGTTTGCTCTTCTCCACACTCGCATGTCGTGGATTCCACTTTATAGCCCCATTTCTTAAGGTTGGCTCTGCATCTGGTGGTACCAGAGCGCAGTCTGTTCAGCGCCATTTTCTGTGTGCCCAGAGGGGAGTCTCTCATTTGGTATCAGCCATGGATTGAGGTTCTGGGTTTGAGCCTGCCACTTTTGGACTCTCACTTGCTGAGGTGTTCCAGCGAGTGTCTCTGTAGATCTTAGAAAACTATTTCTTGATTTAAGTCATTGACGTGCTGCTGGCTGATACCCAAACAGAGGATGAGCTGGAGATGTCACTGCCTTGGTCCTTTCACTATTGCTTGCTACTCCCCGGCGAATGTCAGGTGGTGCAATACCGGCTAAACAGTGTAATTTCTCCAGTGGTGTAGGGCGCAGACACCCCGTGATAATGCGACATGTCTCATTAAGAGCCACATCTACTGTTTTAGTGTGGTGAGATGTGTTCCACACTGGGCATGTGTACTCAGCAGCAGGGTAGCAAAGCGCAAGGGCAGATGTCTTCACTGTGTCTGGTTGTGATCCCCAGGTTGTGCCAGTCAGCTTTTGTATGATATTGTTTCTAGCACCCACTTTTTGCTTGATATTCAGGAAGTGCTTCTTATACGTCAGAGCACGGTCCAGAGTGACTCCCAGGTATTTGGGTGCGCTGCAATGCTCCAGTGGGATTCCTTAAAATCTGATCAAAACATATTCAGAGCTAAAACCACAGCACCCCTTGACTTGATCTTAAAAACGGTCTTCTTCAAATGCATGTCTGAATAAAAAGGTTTTAGCCTGTGCCTGGAAGGACAGCAGTGAGGGGGCTATTCTGGCTTCCCTGGGCAGGGAGTTCCAGAGTCAAGGGGCAGCCACCGAGAAGGAAGGCCTGTTCTCTTGTTCCCACCAGCTGAGCTTGAGATGGAGGTGGGACTGATGTAAGTCCCATATTTGCATGGTTAATGACGAAGAATGCATAGGGTTACACTTTCATTCATATATAAAAACCAGTATGTGTGGTATTTTGGGGTGAATGTGTATGTGACTGTAGCCCTTTTCTCCAATGGCAATGAGAGCATATTGGGTCGGTAATATGTTATACAGAGACCTTAAAAATATTGAAATATGGAGGCACTAATCTCATTGGGCAACATAAATGTGTAACGGGAAGATCAAATTACTCAGCATGTACTATTATCAACTGCTATCATTCCTCTACTTTAAAAGCATTAATCTTTTAAAACGTTTCCCTCTTGGCACAGATGAACATGTTTACTCTCTTAATTGTTGACTTGGAGAAGCGGTAGTCCAAAAATTAACCCATTGTGTTTGGTATAGAAAAAAATGTATAATGTATTGTCGAAGGCTTTCAAGGCCAGAATCACTGGGTTATTATAGGTTTTTCGGTCTGTATGGCCATGATCTATAAGTATTTTCTCACGTTTCGCCTGCACCTATGGCAACCTCTGAAGATACCTTCCATAGATGCAGGCAAAACATCAGGAGACAATTCTTCTAGAACATGGCCATACAGCCCAAAAAACTACAATCCAAAAATGTGTATAGCTTTCTTCATGGAAAACTATTTTAAAATTACACTGCGGGGATTGGCAGGCTGATTAATAGCAAATGATCATTTTTCAGGGGGTAATTTCTGGAACATTTTTTTTACAGAACATAGTGGAGGTGTTTGTGGAAGTTGTAGTTGACCCTGCATCCAGAGCATTCTGAATCCCATCAATGACAGATCTGGACCAGACATGGCACACAGAACCCTGGTGACCAACACAACATTCTGGAAGAGTTTGGGGGAGGACTAACCCATCCACGTGGGAGTTGTAGTTCACCCTGCACCCAGAGAGCATTCCAAAGCCTCCAGTGGTGGACCTGGAACACACATGGCACACAGAACCCTGATGGCCAACAGAACATACTAGAGGGGTTGGGGGGGGGGATGACCCACCCACGTGGGAATTGTAGTTCACCCTGCATCCAGCACACTCTGAACCCCTGTATAACGGATCTTGACCAAACTTGGCACAAAGACCCAAGATGCCCAACTGTGAATACTGGCGGAGTTTGGTGGTGATTGAGTTCACTTGCATCCAGAGAAACAATGACCCCCACCAACAATGGATCGGGACCAAACTTGGCACAGAGAACTCACATGACCAACTGAATTTATTTTTATTTATATTCTGCCCTTCTCATCCCCCAGGGGACTCAGGGCAGATTACAATGTACACATACATGGCAAACATTCAATGCCATAGACACACAACACATATAGACAGACAGTCAGAGGCTATTTAACATTCCAATTTTCTGGCCACCAGGGGAGCTGTTGCTTCACCATCCATCAGCGACACTGATGAAGTATTTTCCGCATTCCCCGCATGCTTTTGCTGGAAATTTTTATGGCCTCATAAATTTGTTAAATTAGCCTCCCCACACATAGTTGGTACCTAAATTTCCTACTTGACCGATGTAACAGTCTTTCGGGTTGCAAAAGTCAACAACAAGGTACACAATTGGCCGGAAGCTCACTCCGACCTGGGCTGGCTTCGAACTCATGACCTTTCGGTCAGTATAGATCTTAATGCAGCTGACACCCAGCCAGCTGCGCCACAATCCCGGTGTTCATACTGCACGGGTTTGTGGGAATGGATCTTGATTTTGGGAGTGATAGTTCACCCTTATCCAGAGAGCACTGAATCCAACCAACAATGGATCTGGATCACACTTGGCACACAGACCCAACATGGCCAGCTGTGCATACAGGCCTGCTTTGGGGAGGACTGACCCACAATTTTGTGAATTATAGTTCACTCACATCATTGTGTGTTTTCTAATGGGAACATTCATAAACAATTAAATTAATGACTGGCTTTTTCCCGCTAATAAATAGTGTTACCAATTATCCAAATGATATTACCTAACACCCCAAAACAAACAATGCCTTTTTCAAATAACTCGGGCATCGCAGGGTCCCCAAGCTAGTCTATAATACAACATAAGGTAGGATATTCCACCTTAAATGCAACCATAATTTGTGTTGGGGTAAAGCAATCAAGAGAAATATAGGATCCAAAACCTAGCTAAAGGGTTCAAAGTGAACTAGGAAACTTATGGTTTGCTAACTGAGTGGTAGATTGAGCTATCCTAACCATACTATGTTGCTTTTTTTGCCAGACCTTGGCAAGATTCATTTCATATTCACAGAATCTCCTACAGGAAACAGCTTGAAGCTATATGACCCAATAAATACATTTTTCATCTAGATGGAACAAAAGGAGGGACCAAGCACACGTTCCGTTTTCTTCACATACCTGCGATATGTTTATAATGCAACACAATTCAAACACAATGTCAAACAATCTTAATAAAGGGAAGCCAAGCTATACAAAATGGCCTCGCAGCTAACAACTGCAGCTTCTAAATGGATCATTCATAGGGAAAATAACTGGTTTTTCTGAATGCTTTGACTTTCTACTAGTGCTAAATTGATTCTTCAGAAATACAGCAGGGTGCTTTGCCACTTAGACTTTTCACTCCAACTATATGGAAATTGCAGCATGTTGGACTCATAAAGTATAAGGACAAGCAATCACTTCTAAGGAAATGGAGGCAATTAAAGAATCAAGAAATTCCAGCTGGAACTGATAAATGAAAGCAAAGCCCTATAAATACAAGGGACAATAATTGTATATGGAAATAGATGATTTCATCTCTGTAGAAAAGGGGCATTCGGTGAGAGCATTTAAGGCTGAACTGCAGACCTATCTCTTCCAACAGGCTAACCCAATTTTAAGTGGTAAATTTTGAGTTTACGTTATTTTTATATGTATTTGTATTGTATTGTATTGTTGAAGGTTTTCATGACTGGAATCACTGGGCTGGTGTGAGTTTTCCGGCCTGTCTGGCCATGTTCCAGAAGCATTCTCTCCTGATATTTTGCCTGCATCTATGCAGGCATCATCAGAGATTATGAGGTCTGTTGGAAACCAGACAAGCGAGGTTTATATATCTGTGGAATGTCTAGGGTTCGAGGAAGAACACTTGTCTATTGGGAGATAGTTGTGAATGTTGCAATTGGCCACCTTGATTAGCATTTAATGGCCCTGCAGTTTCAAGGCCTGGCTGGTTGCTGCCTGGGGGATTCTTTGTTGGAAGGTGATTAGCTGGCCCTGATTGTTTATTGTCTGGAATTCTCCTGTTTTTGAGTGTTGTTTTTTATTTACTGTTTGATTTTAGAGTTTTGTTTAATACTGGTAGCCGGATTTTGTTCATTTTCATGGTTTCTGCCTTTCTATTGAAATTGTCCACATGCTTGTGGATTTCAGGGACTTCTCCATTTATATTTATTTGTATTTTTATTATGTTTTAATCTTTGCACTATGGATTTTAATATATGTAATTTGTGATAGTGTGTTTTATGGCAATGTGTTTTAACTATTGTGCAGGTACAGTTGTACCAGGAGCTCCAATTTTGTTTGCTTTGCATTGAATGTTTGTAGTAGTCCTAAGTTTCAGGAACTCTGCAGATAGGTGCCTTCTTTTGGCTGCAATCATAGGGCAAGCTACCTGTCAATTATAGTTAGGTTCCCTGGTCCCATCCCCTTTTGGGGTTTTTGGAGGGAATAGGAGCCATTCTGGGTTCAGTCCACACAGAGAAGCCTTTCATGCAGGACATAATACCAAGAGCTCCTGTAGAAAGCTTCGTCTTCTATGGCTTGGCCGGGGAGATATACAGCCAACAGCTTGGCCGGGGTTATACAGCCCTACAGTTCCTTTGCTGAAGGACTTCAGTCAGCCATCACGGAAACCTGAGTTCTTTTCCCCCTGGAAGTCTACAAAGCTCTGCTTGGTAAGGGTCACTCGTGGAAGCCAGAAGCAGTTGGTACCGGGTGCAGGGGCTCCATGCCAACAGAGGCAAAGACAGACTGCCCAGATTAGAAGTTAAGGATTTCCCCATTAGTTACAGTTATGAAGATAGTGCCTGTTCCCTGTGGACAAGATTGAGAGAAAGCCAATAGACTGTTAAGAAAGCCTTAAAGTACCTGTTTGTTTTCATTAATAAAGAACTTTGTTGAACCTTTAAGCAATCTAAAGACTCTGTTTTAAGGAAATCCAAGGGCCTTTAATCTGAGGCAGCCCCTGGCGTCCCGTTGGGCACACGGAATTTATGTCCTGTCTACAGTCTTATGCACAGGCCCAGCGTGTGACAGCACAACTATGTTGTGCCCTGCATCAAGCTATGGGGAAAGGCAGCTAACAAATAAAATCATGTATTTTTGTTGATGTTGTTGTCGTTGGAGATTAGTAACAGCAAAGATGGCTTCTGAGGCCCATGCTATGGCCGAACCGCTTATAATATTAGATCCTATCTTATAGACAAACAAACAGTCCCATTGCATAATGAGTAGGAGTGAATTCAGCTATCTTCATTAACATCATGACATATATTTATCTAACAATCTGGCAGTATTTCTTTTCAAAAATCAATATAAAGAAGCAGAGGGTTTGTGTTGTAATTGTGTAGCCATGCTTCTAGGAAAGACTGAGCAAGTGATCTCGGCGATGGCTAGTGAAGCTTTTACACAATTAAATCTTGTGCGCCAGTTGCACCCGTACCTTGGGAAGTCAGACTTGGCCACACGCTCTTGTTACATCCTGAATAGATTACCGCATGTCACTCTACATGGGTTGCCTTTGAAGACTGTTCGGAAGCTTCAAGTGGTCCAATGGGTGGCAGCCAGATTGCTCCCCAGAGCGAGGTATAGGGAGAATGCAACTCCCCTGTTGCGCCACTGGCTGCCAGTTTGCTATCGGGCACAATTCAAAGTACTGGCTTTAGTCTATAAAACCCTAAACAGCTCTGAACGTATCTCCCTCTATGAGCCAGCTAGGTTAAGATCTTATGGGAAGGCCCTGACCTCGGTCCCGCCTCCCTTGCAAGTGTGGTTGGTGAGGACGAGAGACAAGGCCTTCTCAGTGGTGGCCCCATGGCTATGGAACTCCCACCTTAGTGAAATTAGATAAGCCCCTTCCCTCCTGATGTTCAAGCAAAAACTTAAAACTTGGATGTGAAACCAAGTGTTTGCTTAGTAATCTACCAGTGCCATAAGAGTACATAGAATAGTGCAATGACAATCTGGAATGATCACGGACTACAATATTGCACTGCGTGATTTTAAATAAGCTGTTTTCAATGTTTGATATGCTTTTAATGATTGTTTTAATACATATGTTAATTTTATTGACATATGTTCTTATGGCATTGAATCGCTGCCTATATATGTGAGCTACCCTCAGTCCCCTACGGGGTGAAAAGGGAGGGGTATAACTTTGGTAAATAAATAAATGGAAAGCCATTTGCTTGTAATATCTATGTCCATGGTTTATTTTTTTTACATGGTTAGATTGCCCCTACCCAAATGTCCATCAGGAACAACACTAGTAGAAGGGACCTCTGATTTCCTGGTGCTCTCTTCTGTTTTGAAAGAGCATCACTAAATGCCCCATCGTTTTTATATTATAGCAGTAAAGCACTCACCCTATCTATACTGTATATTGTCAGGCATACATAAAGTAGCGCATAGTGTAGGTTTTTCTCTGTCCCACACACAATTTGAAAATACTTACACTGCCTTTTATCGAACTGGCAGTTGCAAATACATAAGAAGTCATCATTAAAGCCCCCAGTGGCGCAATGGGTTAAAACCCTTGTGCCGGCAGGACTGAAGGCCAACAGGTGGAAGGTTCGAATTCAGATGAGCACCTTCTGCCAGCTCCAGCTCCCCATGCGGGGAGATGAGAGAAGCCTCCCACAAGGATGGTAAAACATCAAAACATCTGGCCATCCCCTGGGCAACGTCCTTGCAGACAGCCAATTCTCACACCAGAAGCGAGTTGCAGTTTCTCAAGTCACTCCTGATACAAAGAGAAAATCATTAAAGTTTTTTTCAGCCTCACAGATTGCCATATAATAGGGAGATATTAGCATGGTTTCCCATGCTATCCTATGTCTCATTTTTCTTAGAATTTGATGAGATTTTCACAATTCTCTCATCTGCATATCTAGCGTTGCTGGGTTATATTAGATTATTTAAAATGTTAGGAAAATTCTAAGAAAAATGAGTTTTTTATGTCAGCCACCTTACAGAAGCATACCAAGTTACAAACAAGATAGGTTCAGTAGGTTTGTTCTTAAGTGGAATTTGTAAGTGAGTTGGAACAAGTACTTCAGCCATATCTATATATCTTTGGATAGCATAGGGAAGGGTTAACATCCCTGTGACATTTGTTTTGCTGTCCATGCTTGCTGTTCATGTTGGAGTCATTTTTTTCTGTTTCAGGAGCAATTTGAGAAACTGCAAGTTGTTTCTGATGTGAGAGAATTGGCCATCTGCAAGGACGTTGCTAAGGAGACACTCAGTTGTTTTACCATCCTGTGGGAGGCTTCTCTCATGTCCCCATATGAGAAGCTGGAGCTGACAGATGGGAGCTCACCCCACTCCCTGGATTCAAACTGCTGGCCTTTTGGTCAGCAGTCCTGCTGGCACAAGGGTTTAACCCATTGCACCACTGAGAATTATAAAATATAAGGACAAGCAATCACTTCTAAGGAAATGGAGGCAATCAAAATGTTCTACTTAAAGAATCAAGAAATTCCAGTTGGAACTGATAAACGAAAGGCCACTGAACAATTCTTATATGTTTCCTTGTGTAAGAAAGGCAGAAGGTCAAACAAAACAAGATAAAAGTAACATTTGGACAATTGATCCTTTTTTTAAAAGGCAGGACCTCACTACAGCAATTATAAATACCCATAAAAAAGACAGCAAGACATGTTTTTCTTCTGAGTGCAAAGCATTCTCCGTGTTCTCAGCTATGTCTCATATAGTACATTAAGCATGCAGGCAGACAAAAGCTATCTGCCACCATAGTAACAAGGTACAACGTGTGTCTCCGATCTTTTGAAGGTGATAGGGAACATTTCCACATTTACTCTAATTATATATTCCTTACACAATGAAAAGGCAAAGGCAAAATAGCTGAATGGGTTGCTGGAAAGCAAACACATAGGGAAGGCTGAGTAAACTCCAATTCAAATCAAGAATGCAAGAAGAGGAGGCTTTTTGTTGTTGTTGTGGTGAGAAACTGCAAGTTGCTTCTGGTGTGAGAGAATTGGCTGTCTGTAAGGACGTTGCCCACGGGATGCCCGGATGCTCTGATGTGTTACCATCCTTGTGGGAAGCTTCTTTCATGTCCCCACATGGGGAGCTGGAGCTGATAGAGGGAGCTCATCCACGCTCTCCTTCGGATTTGAACCTGCGATCTGTCGGTCTTCAGTCCTGCCGGCACAGGGGATTAACCTACTGCACCACCGGAGGCTAAATATGCTACAGTACAGAGAACGCTAAAGACCTTATAAAACTACAACTCACATTAGCCATGGCAGTTAAAGTTTCAAACCACGTTAACCCAACAGTGTAGATGTACCATGATTTTCACGAGTCTATTCTTATCAGTATAAGAACTCAGTTCCACTATTAGGAGCTTCAGGGTGGGATAGAGCACAATGCTTTGTTTACAAAAGCAGTGGAGACCTCATAGGAAAAGAGACGATAATGTTTTCCCTGCCTTTCTATTATGTATAGGGCAGCCATGGGCAAACTTTCTAACTTGGGGGCCGCACGGCAGACTGGAGCGGGGTCAAAAGGAAGGGGTTTCTCCCCAAGTCCCCTCCCTGCCCTTTCCTCCCCTTCCTCTTCTCTTTCAGAGGCAGAAAGTGAAGGAAAGATGGGAAACATTTGGATCCCAAAAGGGTTGGTCTTGGTCAGGATGAGATGATGGACAGGAGAGAAAAGTGTATCCATTAGACCGCATATTGCCTACTCCTGATATATAATCCTATAATCCTAGAGCTTGAAGACACCCCTAAGGGCCATCCAGTTCAATCTTCTGCCATGCAGGAAAGCTCAAGCAAAGCACTCCCAATAGACAGCCTCTGCAAAAAGCCTCCAGAGAATGAGACTCCACCATACTCCAAGGCAGCCTATGCCACTCTCCAACAACTTTTACTCTCAGGAAGTTCTTCCTAATCTTTTCAGTCAAATCTCTTTCCCTGTCACTTGAACCCATTGCTCCCTTGCCTCTTGGTCTCTAGAGCAGCAGAATGTTGTTCCCCCCCCCCCCCCGCCCCTCAATGGGACACCCTTTTAAATCTTGAAACATCGTTCTCATGTTCCCTCTCTACCTTCTCTTCTCTCAGCTGAATATCCCCCAGGAGGAAAGGAGAAAGGAAAATGAGAAGAGAGAAGGATAGAAGGAAGGTTGGAAGAAAGGGTGGAAGGGAATGGAGGGAGGGAGGGAGGGAGGGAGGAAAAAGTGAAGGAAGGAAAGACAAAAGGGAAGGAAGGAAAAGAAAAGGGAAGGAGTAAGCGAAAGATGGAAGGAAAGAAGGAAGGGTGGAAGTAATGGAGGGAGGGAGGAAAGACAAAAGGGAAGGAAGGAGAAAGCGGGGAAAGAAAGGAAAGAGAGAGGAAAGGAAGGAAAGGAAGGAGGAAGGAAAGAGTGAAAGAAGAATAGGATGGTGAGAGAGGGAAGGGCCTGAGAAAAGAGCCCAAGGGGCCACATTTGGTCCCTGGGCCTGGGTTTCCCCATTCCTGGTATAGGGTATAAAGGATGAGTGCCCTTTCCTCTACCTGATTCTAAAAATAATTTTGGGGTAGTAAATCAATTGAGCATCTTCCCTTAAATTTAATTCAGTAGCCTGCAATCTTATGAGAGCCCCATGTATTTCTTAGGCAAGGAATACTCAGAGCTTGCATTTGCCATTTCCTTCTCCTGAAATATACCATAAAGCACCTGGTATTCATTGGCAGTTTCACATCCAAGTATTAACCAGGGCTTAGCTTCCAAGAACGGACAGAATCTGGTGTCTTTAAGGTGTTTAGGCCTTAACAAAAAGAAAACATTCCTTTACATGTATTTTTACTTTATGCTCAAAACGGCATTGTTTGTTCTGTTTCACCTAATGAAGACAAAATGAGTCTTAGCAATTTCTTTACTGTGTTGTCAAAGGCTTTCATAGCCAGAATCACTGGGTTGCTGTGAGTTTTCCATGCTGCCTGGCCATGTTCCAGAAACATTCGCTTACATCTATGGCACCCATGCTCAAAGGTTGTGAAGTATGCTGGAAACTAGGCAAGTGGGGTTTATATATCTGTGGAATGCCCTGGGTGGGAGAAAGAACTCTTGCCTGCTTGAGGCAGGTGTGATTGTTGCAATTGACCACCTAGATTAACATTTAATAGCCCTACAGTTTCAAAACCAAGATTATGGCAACAAGAATGATTGACAACTGGGAAATAGAGGGAGAAAATGTGGAGGCCGTGACAGACTTTGTATTTCTAGGCGCAAAGATTACTGCAGATGCAGACTGTGGCCAGGAAATCAGAAGACGCTTACTTCTTGGGAGGAGAGCAATGTCCAGTCTCGATAAAATAGTAAAGAGTAGAGACATCAGACTGGCAACAAAGATCTGCCTAGTCAAAGCCATGGTATTACCTGTAGTAACCTACGGATGTGAGAGCTGGACCTTAGGGAAGGCTGAGCGAAGGAAGATCGATGCTTTTGAGCTGTGGTGTTGGAGGAAAGTTCTGAGAGTGCCTTGGACTGCGAGAAGATCCAACCAGTCCATCCTCCAGGAAATAAAGCCCAGCTGCTCACTGGAGGGAAGGATACTAGAGACAAAGTTGAAGTACTTTGGCCACATCATGAGGAGACAGGAAAGCCTAGAGAAGACAATTATGCTCGGGAAAGTGGAAGGCAAAAGGAAGAGGGGCCGACCAAGGGCAAGATGGATGGATGGCATCCTTGAAGTGACTGGACTGACCTTGAAGGAGCTGGGGGTGGTGACGGCCGACAGGGAGCTCTGGCGTGGACTGGTCCATGAGGTCACGAAGAGTCGGAGACGACTGAACGAATGAACAACAACAACAACAACAACAACAGTTTCAAGGTCTGGCTTCTTACTGCCTAGGGGAATCCTTTGTTGGGAAGTGTTCATTGGCCCTGATTGTTTGTTTGCTTGAGGCAATCAGGGCCAGCTATGTAACACCTCCCAACAAAGCATTCCCCCAGGCAGGAATCAGCCAAGCTTTGAAGCTGCAAGGCTGTTCAATGCTAATCAGGGCGACCAATTACAACATTCATATTGGCCTCAAGCAGACAAGAGTTCGTTCTCCCACCCTGGACATTCCACAGACATTCCACCTGCCTAGTTTCCAACAGATCTCACAACCCCTGAGGATGCCTGCCATAAATGTGGGCAAAACATCAGGAGAGAATGCTTCTGGAACATGGCCAGACAGTCCTGAAAACTTGCAGTAACCCAATTCCTTAACTGCTTCTTGGCTGGACAGTGAACACTCAATTTTCCTTTGGCATTTATCCTTTGCTGCATATTAGTTTATATCCTGCCACTTTGGCTCAGCTTTCCCCAATTTGCTGCCAGAATGTTTTCAGCGGAAATGTCAACACTTCTGTAAGAAGATGTTCTAGTCAAATGTTATTGTGTGCAGTGTTGGTATATATTTTTCTTGGTTCCAGTTATGTGATCAGTCAGTATGTTCACCTGGAGATTCTAGGTAATCTCATTTCAATTTCCACAAAACCGTCTACATTCAGCAAGGAAGCAGTGATACATTTGACTCAAGTATCTCAATACATTTCCAAGCCTTTCTCTGACAGGAGAGCCGAAAACTTAAATTAAGTGAAGCAAATTTTAAGATTGATTATATTAGGGTCCACATAAAAATATAGACCACCATTTTAAGGAAAAGTATTATAATTCTATATTAATTACCCGAGTATTTCCCTTCAGTGGTTTTGAAAAAGCACCAATTGTGTTGGATGTATGGCCATTAGTTTTGCCAGGGCTCATTTTTATAGGAAATGTCACATACCACCACCTTCTTCACTAAATTTATCACATTTAAGTGAGGGGCCCCCGGTGGCACAACTCTTGTGCCAGCAGGACTGCTGACCGAAAGGTCGGCGGTTCAAATCCGGGGAGTAGGGTGAGTTCCCATCTGTCATGCGGGGACATGAGAGAATGATGGTAAAACCTCAAAGCGTCACCTGGTCAAAGTCCTTGCAGACAGCCAATTCTCTCACACCAGAAGCGACTTGCAGTTTTTCAAGTCGGTCCTGACATGAAAAGAAAAAAAAGGAAATAAAATTACATTTAAGTTAAACTTGTAGAGTACATAGAATTACATATTTACTTTTAAATGATTGTATTTGGGTGTATTATAAATTGCTTCCCTATGAGGTGCCCTTTGCAAACTATTGGAATATTGATCAACTTGCTGCGGCTAGTATCCTGTTGTACAGATTAGAGATATTTGGCATGCATGAACTGATGCGAATAACGGATATTTTATAAAGTGATACTGCTGTATATATACCATAATCCCATGGTTGCTTTGCAATGATGGAATCAATATATGATTTTGGTAGTGAAGTGTTCCATTTGGGGGGGGGGGGGGAATCTTATCAGTGCATTCATTTGCAGAAGTGAATGCAAGATGAAAACGCAGATGTGTGCTTTTCATCTTAAGAACAAACAAGCATCTCGAGCTCCAAGGATTGCCTGGGGAAGAATCCCACTGAAGCATTGCAGCACACCCAAATACTGGGAGTCACTCTGTACAGTGCTCTGACTTATAAGAAGCACTGCTTGAATATCAAGCAAAAAGTGGGTGCTAGAAATAATATCGTATGAAAGCTGACTGGCATAACTTGGGGATCACAACCAGACACAGTGAAGGCACCTGCCCCTTGCACTTTGCTACTCTGCTGCTGCTGCATATGAATACCCAGGGTGGAAAAAAGTCACCATGTTAAAACAGTGGATGTGGCTCTTAATGAGACATGCCACATTATCACAGGGTGTCTATGCCCCACATCACTGGAGAAATTTCACTGTTTAGCTGGTATCGCACCACATGACATTCGCCGGGAAGTAGCAGGCAGCACTGAAAGGACCAAGGCATTGACATCTTCAGCTCATCTTCTGTTTGGATATCAGCCAGCATGCCAACACCTTAAATCAAGAAACAGCTTCCTAAGATCTACAGTGATACTCGCAGGAACACCTCAGCAAGTGAGAGTCCAAAAGGGGCAGGCTAAACCCCAGCACCTCGATCAGTGGCTATGACCGGGTGAGAAACTCCCTCCTGGGCATGCAGAAGAGTGGACAAACTGGAAGGCACTGAGCAGGCTGCGCTCTGGCACCACAAGATGCAGAGCTAACCTTAAGAAATGGGGCTACAAAGTGATGTCCATGACATGCGAGTGCAGAGAAGAGCAAACCACAGACCAACTACTACAATGCAACCTGAGCCCTGCCACATGCACAATGGAGGACCTTCTCACAGCAACACCACTGGCCAGTTTCTGGTCAAAGGTCATTTAGCATAATGACAAGTTTTTTAAAACTTTGTATTTCTAAATGCATTTAACTGTACCCTCAATTCACTTCTGACACAATAAATAAAACTTGTAAAAGTAACATATCACTGCAATGGAACATTGCTGACAGATATTAAAAGAGAAAGGATTAAATAAGATTTTATTGTCACATTTAACTGCTTCGTCCGAGATGTACATTAAAGGTTTCTGAGCAAGATCAAAAATAAAATTCCTTGAATTAACTGATGAGATGGCAACAGCACTTATTTAATAAACCAGCACTACAGTTGTTTGCAAATACCCCAAAAATAAAACTGAAACACATTTTTATCAAAACAGACTGTAGCAATGAAAAACAAAATACATTATGTTAAGGCCAAAGAGTATGTTAAAAATAACGAAAAGAGAAATGTTTGATAGTCCCAAATGTCTGAGAAAGATTGACATTTTACCGTATTTCAAAGCCACTTGAGTTTTGTTTCATACGTGTAGGATAGGTTGGGATTGTTTAGCAATTGAGGTCTTTTGCCACCGGCAACCGGATAACTAAAGGGAGCCTTGTAGGGCTTTAACGAAGAGTGGGATTATATATGACAAAGATGCATTGTCACAGACTGAAGTGATTGCTGGAAGAGAATGGAGGGGAAAGCCTAATTGGACACTGAATGGCACAGTTTCTTATCTTTTGGGCAAACGTCGCTGCAAGCATAAAATAAAACATACCGGTAAGTGCATTCAAACATTCTTTGAGCAGAATCCATTTCATGCCTCCAAAATCACAAGGTTCCCCCCTCACCCCAACAAGAGATACATTTTAAGGAAACCCCAGGGTATTTTATTAGACAGCCTCTTTTATGTTCCATAACTTAAAATTTCTATAGAAACAAGGATTTTCTTTTGCAAGTACATTGCACAAATGTGTATTTTCAGCATTTGTGGAGTTTTAACACAAAACATTGACAGAACTGACCACGTCATCACCTTCTGCTATGTGCTCTTCTTATATTATTTTGAGAACGAAAACAAGACAATGAGGATAGTGTGGCAAAGTCACTTTTAAAAAAAAACCCACAAAGATCAGAGTAGTTATGCTCGAGACATTCACTGATGATTTACTGGTAATTATTATTTTTCCCCCTACATAAAAAGGCAACCATCATTTTTAAGTGATACACATTAGGCTAGTAGAAAAAGATCGAAACAAATCTCATCTCTATTAAAAGAGCATGCAGAGAAGATAGTTCGCATTTGTTCCAATCAGGCTTCTTGGAATTATCAAAGGTTGTTTTTTTTTCCTTCTCCTGGCAATGATCTATTTGGCTTCGCCGTCAAAAAGCCAGATGATCGTAGTTCTTAGAAATAACCCCCCTAAGATTCAAGGCATGATCGTGCACGAGGTAAGCTTTGATGTGAGATAATTAGAAACTGCACTTGGTTGCGAAATCCCATTCTTTTCGTATTGGGAATTTGGCAACCAAAGCGACAGGGTTTTTTCGTTTTGTTTTTTTCCGAATTCACTTTGCTTATTTACCAGTACAGCCATGAATCCCATTAATTAGTACATCTTGATTATACTAAAGATCCCATTACAAAACTTGCAAAAATGTGAGTAAGCCATCTACGTTCAAGTCTTCTACATCTGCTGTGCACAATGATCCACTTTTGTAGCTCATTTCCTCCGAGTTAAATCCCAAAATATTCTGTAACGATTTAGGAAAGATAGTGCTATGTTATGCTCATGTTCTATCAAATCTGGGAGATTTGAGTATTCCTCGAATCACCATCTGCATGTGTCAAAGGTCGAGTATCTCTTGTCTGTGCGTATTCACTGTCAGATGACTCTGTAGGTTCAAGCAAATTCTCACAGTCACTGTCTTCTGACTCATTCGCAGTGTCAGCGGAGGCTGTTTGGGAAGACGACGATGGCATGGATGTGCCGTTGCCTGAATGCTTCAATCCTGTGTTTGTGGAAACATAACTAGGAGAGCCCACTGCTTGAGGTCGAGGCATGAAAACATTATTTTCTAAAACACCAGGGCGCACTGCACTGTCATGATTGATCACACTGAAGTCAGCGTAAGGGGGAGGAGGATCAGAGGTATCTGGTTCTTCAAGGTTACTACCTTCCACAGCAAATCCCGCATGAGACATCCGTGGGATGAATATAGGTTCCAAGGTTTCGGTTGATATTTGCCTGCTTAAGATGGTCTGCTGCAGCCCTACAACAGTACAAAAACAAGTATTGTAATTGCCTGCCAGAGCAAGACAGTTGGTTTAGTTATATAGTAAAGGTAAAGGTTTCCCCTGACATTCAAGTCTTGTTTTTTCCTGACAATAAGTCTAGCCGTGTCAGACTCTGAGGGGTGGTGCTCATCTCCATTTCTAAGCCGAAGAGCCAGCGTTGTCCGTAGACACCTCCAAAGTCATGTGACTGGTATGACTGCACTGAGCGCTGTTACCTTCCCACAGAAGCTGTACCTATTGATCTACTCACACTTCAATTTTTTAAATTGCTAAGTTGGCAGAAGCTGGGGCTGACAGCGGGAGCTCACCCCACTCCCTGGATTTGAATAGCCAACCTTTCAGTCAGCAAGTTCAGCAACTCAGAGGTTTAACCCGCTGCGCCACCAGGGGGCCCATAGTTAAATACCACTCTGCTTTTTGGTGAGATATGTGACCATGGGCATGGAAAAAATATACCGTATATTCAGGCATATAAGACGACTGGGTGTATAAGTCGACCCCCAACATTTCCAGTTAAAATAAAGAGTTTGGGATATATTTGCTGTATAAGACTACTCCTCTTCCAACACACACCAAATAAAATTTTTGAAAGCATCAGATTTGATTTCAATATGGTAATTTTCCTATTACTGTATCTCCTTTTCTGTCTCTCAGATCTCGCAAATGCGCACCTTCACCACTTCACTGCAGTCTTCAGGAGCGAGATCTGAGAGGCAGAGGAGGAAGTACGGTAATAGGATACAAGGGCAGCCAGACAGGTAAAAGAGTTGTGTTTTTCTGGGCCCAGAGCCACTCTATTTCTTTTTTTCCATACCCTGGGCGCCCCGGACACCTGCAGCTTTCTCCGCCCTTCACTTACACCTTCCCAGTGAGGAACCGCTTCACCTCACCATCGGGACCACATTAAGTCCACAAATCCTGATGAATGGATTTTCTTCTACCAAACTTGTACAGAATCGCCTTAATGCTTTCATACAGTAGCTGCATACGGCAGGGATGTGGCCACTACCATTTTTGAGCTCCCCCCACCATATGTGGCAACCACAGATTCTCCAATCCGGATTGGAAGTTTCAGCACCTGCTCTATAAGATGACTCCCGGCGTATAAGACTACTGTCGTATATAACCCCTGACTTTTGAGAAGATTTTCTTGGGTTAAAAAGTAGTCTTATACGCCAGAATATACGGTACTTAACAAGTCACTTGAGGGCAAAAATAAATGAAGTGCAAATTGAATTCAGCTTCCCTTAGAATAGTAATAGTAATAATAATAATAATAATAATAATAATAATAATAATGACTTTTATTTATAACCTGCCCCCTCCCCCTCTGGGTGGCTTACAGCAATCAAACAATACAGAAAACAGTATGGCAATAAGCAGCGTACAACAAAACAATTAGTTACATAGTACAATTAAAATAACATTATAATAAAGAATTAACAAATAGCAGGAGCAAAACTACTTGCCCTCTAAAAACAGTCTAAATACAATAGAACCACTTTACTTCTACCAGTAAGATTCATATAACTCACTTCCAAAAACTCAAGCATGTGGCCAAAATGAAGTACAGTGTTCCCTCACTTATTGCAGGGGTTCTGTTCCAGGACCAGCCACGATAAGTGAAAATCCATAAAGTAGGGACGCCATATTAATTTTAATATTTATACATTATTTTATATATTTTATATATTATTTTCTTACTCGCACTTCCTTACCCGCCTCCCGGCCCATCCCAAGGGCGCCTGGCTGCCTCCCTGGCCTCTGCAGACCGCAACAGAGCCTCTGGAGCCACATAGGCAGCAGCAGGCCAGGGAGGCAGGCCTTCCCCGCCGCACTTCAGGCTGCCGCACTTCCGGGGTCTGTGGATGCCAGGGAGGCAGGCCTTCCCCACCGCACCTCAGGCCGCCGCACTTCTGGGGTCACTGGCCTCCATTGGATGTAAATATTTTATGTTTTGTATTTTTATTAATATTTTCAAAAATCCACAAAACAGTGAGTCCACTAAAAGCGAACCACCAAGTAGTGAGGGAACACTGTACAGTCAGCCCTCACATTTACACATTTCTCTTGCATGGATTTTATTATTCAGAGGTTTGTAGCTGCTCATTAATTAGCTCACGCTCGTCCTGCTCTTTCTGCTGCTTCTCTGCCTGTCCTTCAATGTCCTGCCACTATGATCTGAGTGGAAATTTATACCATATTATGACACATATGCTATCTTATCCCAAAACCTCCTGCTTCTCATCTCATATCTTCCAAGGCATATCTGTTCAATGTGTTTCCTTCAAAATAAAACCCCTTCACAGGGAACTTAGTTAAGGGAAGGGAATGGCACAGCATGCCAACTGCTTAGTGTGTCAAAGGAATATGATGGAATGCACCAGAAAACTGCAGAACAGCAGAAAATGACTGCAGCACAAGTCACCATATTGCTGTCTTCATTTTAGGGTCCTAAACATATGGCGTGCCTATGTATTCTGTCAAGTTATGGTGAAAAATGCTAGCGAGGAACGTAGACTTTTTTCCAACGTGGATCGCATACTATTAGAAATGTTATCTAAAGGAAATCTAAAAATTTAAAGGGAAAGCTGCCATGAAAGTGGGAGCTTATTTTTTCATACTTATTTTGCACTTGCTGTTCCCAATTTTTCTATTATGTGCAAATCTAGTAAGTATTAAACCAGCTGGCGCTGTTCAGTACTGAGGCAACACCAGAAGGAACACATCTTTATCATTCTCCGAGTTCTTATTTAACATGCTGCTGATACAATCAGATATTGATCACCATCATGCCTATTGGAAACATTGTTAAGAGTAGGATTATAAGGACAACGGGCTGCTGACAGTACTTAATTATTTAGTCCAAAGGAACAAGTTTTGTGATTCCAATTTCCGTACATCTATCAATACACAACTGTTTATAAATCTTTTCCTTACTATCACAATGAACAGCCTGTTCTATTTGGTAATTTACCATTACTACAATCAATATTTTTTCCTTTTTTTCTTCCTGCTTGAACTGTTACTTTATCTAATAAATGACATACTTAGCAAATACACATGAATGTTCACAAGTGACAAAAGATAAACTCTAAGCCAGTGGTTCTCAACCTGTGGGTCCCCAGATGTTTTGGCCTTCAACTCCCAGAACCCTTATAGTTGGTAAACTGGCTGGGATTTCTGGGTGTTGTAGGACAAAACACCTGGGGACCCACAGGTTGAGAACCACTGCTCTAAGCTAAAAGATACTGGCCTTTCTAATCAAATTGTTTAATAACTTATGCAGGTAGTCCCCAAGTTATAAACAAAAAAGGTTTTGTAATTTGTTCTTAAGTTGAATTGGCATGTAAGTCGAAACAGGTACATTTTTAAAGTGAAACTCCAGCCAAATATGTATATATCTTTTAGCTTTGGATAGCATAAAAGGTAAAGGTTTTCCCGACATTAAGTCTAGCCATGTCCGACTCTGGAGGGTGATGCTCATTTCCATTTCTAAGCTGAAGAGCCGGCGTTGTCCATAGACACCTCCAATGTCATGAAGCCAGCATGACTGCATGGAGAACTGTTACCTTCCTGAAGAAGCAGTACTTATTGATCTACTCACATTTGCATGTTTTTGAACTGCTAGGTTGGCAGAAGCTGGGCCTAGCAGTGGGAGCTCACCCTGCTGCCTGGATTTGAACTACCAACCTTTTGGTCAGCAAGTTCATCACCTCCTCAGTTTAACCTGCTGCCCCATGAGGGGGCCCTTGGATAACATAGGGAAGGCTTGACAGCTCTGTGGTGTTTGTTCCACTGTCTGTTCAGAAGCTTTCACCTCACTTTCTGTTCCTGTGATAATTGAATTTTGAAAAATGTGGCTTGTTGTGGAAACAAAGTTTGGTTGTAAAGTTTCTGTTGAGACACCTTTTCCTCATGATAACTCTTTCAGGAGTGGATTTCCTTTCTAAGGGGCAGACTTCTCTCACTTCCTGTTGTCTCACCTCCATTCTTAAATGTGAGTTGTTTGTAAGTCAGATGTTTGTAACTCGGAGATAAAGCAGATTGGAGCAGATTCACATTTCCTCCAGAACAGAAAACACATGGCTTCTCAGTCAGCTATTTCTAACTAGTTTTAAACATAATGCCAAGTGGTTGTCAAATGTAGCTTGCCAAATGCAAACCATATCCTAATAGCAAGCTATAACCACTAAGCTACACATATAGGCTGATATATGTTCTGGGGACATGCCTTCATTTTTTTAAATTTCAAAATATCATCACTGACTTCTTTAACCATCATGTTTGGTTTTTGGAGTCAACATTTCTCAGTTTTGATGTTTTCAATGAAAACCAATCTGCATACCCTACCACTGGAGGAAAAAAGAGTTCTCATCATAGAACACTTTCTCATCATGTAAGCCCTGCACTAGAAGAAACAAGATGATACAACTAGTTAACATCTGGTTGCAGTACCTGTTTATCCATAATCTCTGTCAAATTATGAAGGCAGGCAGGCAGGTAGAAGAGAAAGATGATCAAACTCAGGACTGTGATACAGAAGTGACTGAACAGATCTAATAGGAAACGGTGTGTAAGTACAAGAGTGAAGAAAATGTGCTGCCTACTTGGCTGTTCCTTCCAATAATCTTTCTTAACTTGGCTCTGATATTATGGAATTATGAGGTATGTGTGGATTAAATAACTATAGACCAGATTTCTGTCTCCGGCATTATCTTCTGAAGCCTTCTCTGTTTTCACTGTATCCTAAAATCCTCTAAAATTAAAACAGATACATTTCACATTTTGACATGTACGGAGCCTCGTACAACAGCATGATACACTAATTTTCCAAAAGAGAACATTTATAGAAAAGGCTTACGTACTTATTTTCTGCTCCTTTTCATTTTTCCTTTGTGAGATTTGCCTTTTCAGCTTATTCACCTCTGCCTGGAAAGACTCAACAGCTCTTTCACTTTTCTCTAAATCTATACATACTGCCTGGGAGAAATACAACAAGGTTAGTTCAATTGACATTCAACAGCCCTAGAAGAAATACAATGCCAAGTCAAGATCAAAGACAGAGGTATTATGAGATGTTCATAAGATAGGTTCTTGTGTCACTTGCGTCCAAACCTCAATTTCAGTATAAGTGAGAAGTTTGCTTCATGATCTGTAACTGATAGCAAGCGACAGAAATTAATTGGCTAAACTGTGTTTTGACACACTGGCACTGTTAAATCAAATAGAAATATAGAAATCCTCATTGATAATAGGGAATAATATTTGGCGCCTAATCAAGCACACTTTTACACCGCCTGAGCTCTGCAAGTGCAGCATTTTCCCAAATGAAGCAGAGAGTGTTTGAGGACTGGGACTTCCGTAGGGATACCAAGGTGCTTGTTTATAAAGCTATTGTCCTCCCAACCCTGCTCTATGCCTGTGAGATGTGGACAGTCTATAGACGTCACATGCAACTCCTGGAATGATTCCATCAGCGCTGGCTCCGAAAAATCCTGCAAATCTCTTGGGAAGACAAGCGGACAAATGCCAGTGTGCTGGAAAAGCAAAGACCACCAGCATTGAAGCGATGGTCCTCCGCCATCAACTCCACTGGACTGGCCATGTTGTCCGGTTGACCAACCACCATCTCCCAAAGCAGTTGCTCTATTCTGGACTCAAGAACAGAAAACGGAATGTCGGAAGACAGGAAAAGAGATTTAAAGACGGGCTCAAAGACAACCTTAAAAACTCTGGCATAGACACTTGCGAAGCCCTGGCCCTTGAGCGCTCCAGTTGGAGGTCAGCTGTGACCAGCAGTGCTGCAGAATTTGAAGAGGTACAAATGGAGGGCGAAAGAGAGAAACATGCTAAGAGGAAAGTGCGTCATCCTCGGACTACGAGGGATCGCCTAAGTAAGTAAGTACAGATCAACCCACAGATTCTTAAATGTTAGAATGGAATTCAGAGCCCAATTCTATCATTTACAACATCTATTTAGAAGGGTGGATTCAATGGGCAGGTAAAGAGCTAGGACTATCTATCCTGGAACACCCTGAGGGCAGCCCTAAGCAACTAATGATATTGAATAGCTTGCACTTGCATACCAAAATTGAAGGAATGTATGGGGTTATCTATATACCTAACAATAAAGTGGAAATACCTATGTGTGTATGTGGCTGGGATACTCACATCCACAGACAGGCTCCCACTCCCACAAACAGCTTTAATACACAGTGCTGAGGAGCCACCAACAGCCCTCTCTCTAATGACATTTTAGGTTATAGCAAACATCATGAACATGCAGCCCAACCCCTGCCAATGTCTTCTGCAAACAACATACTGCCCACCACCCAAGGAATGCTTTCATTGAGGGACAATTTCATTCTAGATTTTAAGTGTTTCCTCCACCACAAACACCTCAATGTTTCTGAATCTCTCCATTGGTATGAAATTTGCATGACCCCACCCACTGCCTCTCCCATAACCCTTTCCTACTCTTTTCTGTGGGGCACAGCAAACAGAGCTGCATTGATTAGCAACTGAACATACTGGAGGGGGTTGGAGGTCTGACTCAGTATGATGGAAGTTGTAGTTCACCCTGAATCAAGACGGAGCACTGTGACCCCTACCAACAATGGTTCTGGGCCACATTTAGCACACAGAACACCCCCATGATCAACAGAAAGTACTGGAGGTTTTGGGGAGAACTGACCTTGATTTACTTCACCCACATCCAGAGAGCACTGTGAACCCAAACAACAATAGATCTGGACTAGATTTAACACAACCGGTATGCCCAAATTTGAATACTGGTGGGTTTTGGTGGGGATTAGCCTGGAAATTTGGAGTTGTAGGTACTGGGATTTACAGTTCACCTGCAATCAATGAGCACGCTGAACCCACCAAAGATGGGACTGGACCAAACTTGGCACACAGAGCCCTCATTACCAGCAAAAAATACTGGAGGTCTTGGGGGGGGGGGGAGGATTACCGTGATTTGGGGGAGCTGTAGTTCACCAACATCCAGAGAGCACTGTGAACCCAAACACTGATGGATCTGGACCAAACTTGGCACGCATACCTGGTATGCCGAAATTTGATTACTGGAGGGGTTTGGGAGGAAATGACTTTCTTCTCTGGGAGTTGTAGTTCACCCACAACCAGAGCAACTGTGACTTCCACCTATGATGGACCTGGACACACAGAATCCTCATGACTAACTCAACCTACTGGAGGGCTTTGAGGGGACCGACTCATCATAGTGGAAGTTGTGCTTTACCCTACAGCAAGAGAGCACACTGAACCCCAGATGATGCATCTAGAGCAAACCCGCCCAACATAACAAACTTTAAGTACTGATAGAGTTTTTTTTAACCTGGCATGATGTGAGTTGTAATTCACCCACAACTT
Source organism: Anolis sagrei (assembly GCF_037176765.1). Classification (NCBI taxonomy): domain Eukaryota; kingdom Metazoa; phylum Chordata; class Lepidosauria; order Squamata; family Anolidae; genus Anolis; species Anolis sagrei. The sequence continues at coordinate 197,538,459 of NC_090023.1, forward strand.
TATGCACTTTGTACAATAAAAAATTCATTTTTTTTTCAAATAACCTGGGCAATGCTGGGTACCTAAGCTAGTTTGAAATAAATATAGGTGTGATACCTACTTAAGTTGCTGTAGGTATGCTGCAAAAATCAAAGCTGGAGGCGATGAAGAAGCAGCTTAATAAAATGCATTTACTTATTTTCTGTATTTATATCTTACTTTTTTCTTAATAAGTGATCCAAGTCAACACACAAGACAAGTTAAAGTGAAACACACTTTAAGCAATTGATAATATTAAAGTTTAAAAGTATTAAACAATCAAGGATACTAAATATAACAATTTAAAAGTTTTAAAAGGCAGTTAAATTATAGTAATAATGATAGTAATAATGGATTTTAGAAAAAATCCACTTAAATTCTGGTTTCTGTCTCCGGCAGAATTCTGGGGTTTGTAGTTTAGTGAGGCTGTTAAAGGCTTCCTCCTAAACTACAAACCCCAGAATTCTGCGGGAGGCAGAAACCAGATTTTAAGTGGATTCATTCTCTAGTGACCAGGAGTCCCATCCCGCAGACCACAAACTTTGAATGCGTTCACCTGAGGGTGGGTGACCGGGACAGAATAGGGATTCTGCTAGTGTACCGTCCACCTCGCTGCACTACAGTCTCCCTACCTGAGCTAGCGGGGGTAGTCTCGAGCCTGGCGTTGGAGTCTCAACGGCTTCTTGTGCTGGGGGACTTCAACATCCATGCCGAGGCGACCCTCACAGGAGCGGCTCAGGACTTCATGTCTGCCATGGCAACCATGGGGCTGTCCCAACAAATATCTGGCCCCACCCACTGTGCTGGACATACATTGGACTTGGTTTTCTGCCAGGGATGGGAGCAGGGTGGCGGTGTGGAGGAGTTGTCCATCTCTCCGTTGCCATGGACTGACCACTTCCTGATCAGATTTAGGCTCACTGCGCCCCCCAACTTCCGCAAAGGTGGAGGACCCATTAAGATGGTCCGCCCCAGGAGGCTTATGGATCCGAATGGATTCCTGACGGCTCTTGGGGACTTTCCCGCCACCTCGGTAGGTGACCATGTCGAGGCCTTGGTCGCTCTCTGGAATGGGGAGATGACCAGGGCAATTGACATGATCGCTCCGGAACGTCCCCTCTCAAGTAGCCGAGCTAAACCAGCTCCTTGGTTTACTGAGGAGCTGGCAGTGATGAAGCGAAGGAAGAGGGAACTAGAGAGCGTGTGGCGCTCGGACCCAAGCGAGTCAAATCGAGCACGGTTTGTGTCCTTTCTAAGGGCATATGCCGCGGCAATAAAAGCCGCAAAGAAAACTTTCTTTGCGGCCACTATTGCGTCTGCAAAAAACCGTCCGGCGGAGTTGTTTCGGATTGTCAGAGGTCTTTTAACTCCTGCCACCTCAGGCGGGAGCCCTGAAAATTCGGTCACGCGCTGCGAAGCATTTGCTCGGTTCTTTGCAGACAAAGTCGCCTTGATCCGCTCTGGGCTCGACACCATGTTAAATGCAGTCTCCGAGGATGTGACACGAGCACCTGCTTGTCCTATTTTGATGGATTCTTTTCAGTTTGTGAAGCCCGAGGATGTGGACAAGATACTCGGAGGAATGAGACCCACCACGTCCATCCTAGACCCCTGCCCATCCTGGCTTCTAAAGGAGGCCAGAGGGGGATTGGCTGAGTGGGTAACGGTGGTGGTTATTGCCTCCCTTCGGGAAGGCAAAATTCCAGCGAGCCTAAAACAGGCTATTATAAAACCGCTGTTGAAGAAACCATCATTGGACCCCACTAAATTAGACAACTTTCGGCCTGTTTCCAATCTCCCCTTTTTGGGCAAAGTCATGGAAAGCGTGGTGGCCTCACAACTCCAGGTATTCTTGAGAGACACGGATTATCTGGATCCGGCACAGTCTGGTTTCAGACCGGGGCATGGTACCGAGACGGTCTTGGTCGCCTTAGTGGATGATCTGCGCCGGGAGCTAGACAGGGGGAGTGTGTCCCTGTTGGTGCTCCTGGACCTCTCAGCGGCCTTCGATACCGTCGACCACGGTATCCTTCTGGGGCGCCTTGTGGAAATGGGTCTCGGGGGCACTGCTTTGCAGTGGCTCCAGTCATTTCTGGAGGGCCGTACCCAGAAGGTGTTATTGGGGGACTCCTGTTCAACACCACAGCCTTTGACCTGTGGGGTTCCTCAGGGCTCTATACTGTCCCCCATGCTGTTTAACATCTACATGAAGCCGCTGGGTAAGATCATCCGGAGTTTCGGGGTACGGTGTCATCTGTACGCAGATGATGTCCAGCTCTGTCACTCCTTTCCACCTGCTACTAAGGAGGCTGTCGAGGTCCTGAACCTGGCCGCTGTAATGGACTGGATGAGGGCGAACAAACTGAAATTAAATCCAGACAAGACAGAGGTACTCCTGGTCAGTCGCAAGGCCGAGCAGGGTATAGGGTTACAGCCTGTGCTGGATGGGGTCGCACTCCCCTTGAAGGCGCAGGTTCGCAGCTTGGGTGTGACCCTGGATTCATCGTTGAGCCTGGATCCCCAGGTTTCAGCGGTGACCAGGGGAGCATTTGCACAGCTTAGGCTCGTGCGCCAGCTGCGCCCGTACCTTGGGAAGTCTGACTTGGCCACGGTGGTACACGCTCTGGTCACATCCCGCCTTGACTACTGCAACGCTCTCTACGTGGGGCTGCCCTTGAAGACGGCCCGGAAGCTTCAGCTAGTCCAGCGCGCGGCAGCCATGTTACTAACAGGAGCAGGACGCAGGGAGCATACAACGCCCTTGTTGTTCCAGCTCCACTGGCTGCCGATCTGCTTCCGGGCCCAATTTAAGGTGCTGGTGCTAACCTACAAAGCCCTAAACGGTTCCGGCCCAAAATACCTTTCGGACCGCATCTCGGCCTATGAGCCCACGAGGACCTTGAGATCGTCTGGGGAGGCCCTTCTCTCGCTCCCGCCTGCCTCACAGGCACGTCTGCCGGGGACAAGGGATAGGGCCTTCTCAGTGGTGGCCCCCCGGCTGTGGAACACCCTCCCTGTTGACATCAGGCAGGCGCCCTCCCTTATGTCCTTCCGGAAGAGCCTGAAGACATGGCTATTCGAGAAGGCATTCAACTAAATGCTACAGCAACTGGAAATGACAACTGGAACGGAATGTAGACTACGAGATTGGTTATGATTCTATGATAAGACGAAGCGGATTTTTTAGTGTAATTTGATGATAGTGTATTATTGTTATGTTGTTATAGTGCCATGGTAGTTTATTGTATGATATGTTTGTTTATGTTGTACACCGCCACGAGTCGCCCTAGGGCTGAGAGCGGCGGTTAATAAATGAAGCAAATAAATAAATAAGCAAATAATAGTGTGATGAGGTGCTTTAACTGCCATGATTCAGTGCCTCGTGTCTCATATTGTAACATTCCACTCTCAATGAAAGAACCCTTTACAATGGACAGTTATTGATCAGGGATTAGTTTCTGCTATAGTATTTCATACATCATTGCAGATATTTAGTGAATAATGACATTCCTGTTGGCTATGTTGACTAGAGCTAGGGATTCATGTTCTCCATTTTTGATGGTAGAAAACCTACCAAGGACTCTAATGATCAGAACAGAAATGGCTGTCTACATCAAATTATTCACCCCATTATTTGAAATGTGACAGGAATGCAGTTAATTTAAAAACTGAATGTGTACTTTATAGAGAGGAATGGTTCCTGGGTAAGTAACCCTTTATTCACTGCTAAACAGTCACATAAAAGTGCTGCCTGTTAATAAGGTAAAATTTCTTGGAAATTCACATAGTTCCATATTTTGATGTTAATTTCTTTATGTGATAAGCTCACTGCCGTTATTATTTTGTATTATGTTGTATTACTTTAATGTATTTGCATTTGTTTGAGCATTGAATGTTTGCCTTTTTGTGCGTAAACCGCTCTGAGTCCCCTTAGGTACAGGGGTAGTCTATAATTAATTAATTCATTATTATTATGCTATTTTTGAAGAATTTTAAATTGAAAAAGAAGATCAAATAAGTTTTTTTACAGGTTCACATAGATAAAATACATCTGTAACCATAATTGCTGACCGACATTAAAATAAAAGGATTTACCTGTACTTTTTCCTGAAGTGCATTATAAACCTGATATATAGCCCTGATATCCTTCATCACACCATCTTTATCAAAAAAGTCGGTACTAAAAAGACAACAGGAACAATGAATTAGAAGAAGGCGCCTTTTTTGTCTTAAGACAGTTCATATTTCTCTGAGCTATATTCTAGGCAACAGTACATTAACTTCTGAAACTATTTGCAGAACCAGTTAGTTTCACTCAGCCTGACATTAGAATGAGTAATGCAGGAGAAATATTTGCTTGGTAGGACCAGCTTGTTCTATTCCCTGACCATGTTTAATGGCGCCAAAAAATTACAATCACTATCTCTCTCTCTCTCTCTCTCTCTATATATATATATATATCAAAGTCCAAGAAAAGATTTTCACTGAACTCATAGAAAGTCTATACATGAAACTCTCTCACAGATAAGCTTGATCATAATAACTTTACTTTTTAATGAACCAGCTGTATGTCATAGGAATTCTTAAATAATTTCTCCTATTTAATTATTATGAAGATAGAAGTCATAATCAAGTATATTGCACACATATTCTTGCTATAATATCTTGGTATGTCAGAATTACTTATTAAAATATTTACCCATGTTCTTTAATAACTTTGGTGTAATTCTGAGATGTATTTGGCACTGAAGAGACCTTGTATTCCTGCTGACTTGTGTTGCCTAGATTAGGAATAGTGAGTGACACCCGTTGATTATACCTGCAGGAAAAAAAACATTTAGAAAAACAGTTGTTACCCTTCCCAGATTCCTCCTAGCCATGGGCATCTCTCTAAAAGAGATTCCATTCATAATAGCAACTCAAATTAAATCCTTCCCACTACTCAGGATTTTAAAATCAAACAAAACCACAACTTTCAATGTAACTTGAATCAAATGGCAAATGCTAGGTGGCACTTATTTGGTGTAGTTATTCAATTGATGAAGTGTACATTGTAATGTCCCTATTGCTACCACATCAATATAATTTTTTTTAAAACACTGGCAAAATGCAGGATGAGTTTTCTTTGCTAAATCATAAGTTACTAATCATAGTTTATATTGTAACAATATGTGCCCCCTCCCCCTTGGTGGTGCAGCAGGTTAAACTGATGAGCTGCTGAACTTGCTGGACTAAGAGGTCAGCAGTTTGAATCCAGGGAACGGGGTGAACTCCCACTGTTAGCCCCAGTTTCTGCCAACCTAGTAGTTCAAAAACATGCAAATGTGAGTAGATCAATAGGTACTGTTACAGCGGGAAGCTAACGGTGCTCCGTGCAGTCATGCAAGCCACATGACCTTGGAGGCATCTATGAACAACACCAGCTCTTCGGCTTAGAAATGGAGATGATCACCACCCTCCAGAATTAGACTCAACTAGATTTAATGTCAGGGCAAACCTTTACCTTTTACATTTTAATGTCTATATTGCTACCACATCAATATATTTTTTTTAAACACTGGCAGAATGCAGGATGAGTTTTCTTTGCTAAATCATAAGTTACTAATCATTGCTTATATTGTCACAAAATGCTAGAGTGTGCTTATTATGTGTGAATCTATCTCTAGTAGTAAAAAGTTCCAAGTAACATCTTAGTCCCTCTTGTGGCTCTCAAAGGCCACTATAGTGCAAAGCTCTTGAGTGACTACAGTAATAAAAATACAGAAAGAAAAAGAACAGAAAGGATGATTTACTATGAAATAAACGGATAATGTAGTTGCCACTATATAATTATCAAGTGTAGTGAGGTTCATCGAACTAGCAAGATTCAAAAGATAACATTCTCTTCTAGATATTTCAACATGTTATCATAATGCCTTTCAATAATGAATCCCGTAAGTTACCAGTACTTTCCATTGTTTATATATTGGATATATTACCTAACATTTTGTCATTTAATTTGGCTAAAACCAAGAAAACCCCAATTTCACTACAGACACTTCAGGCTGTATTTTAAAGTTATTCTGCTGCATTACTGTGGGCTACATCAATAACTGTTTACCTTCTGTTTGGTCTAAAGAGAACATATTCTAAAGCATGTGTTGAATTATTAGCCGTGGAGATGAAGCTGAATAGAAGGAAGACAAGGTCAGGCACTCCAAGAATCTGTGTCAGCTGTTTATGGATGATGTGCTCTCTATAGGACATTTGCTGTTGAGTGTTTCTCCTAAACCTGTACCATCCAATAACATTCTACAATAAAGGATAAGACAACAAAGTATTAATAAAAGTTAAGAATGGTTTTATCTGTTCATGCTTCAGAACTACAGCCACTATGGCTAGAAGAAGTAAAATGTCAACACGATGTCTGAATTCCTGAACATAATTATACTGATTACAAAATGATATTGAAAGTACCATATGCTAATGTCACATTTTAAAAGAAGACATGTTGCAATCTACAGAATATGGAATCTTTTCACTTTATACAGAATCCAATGCATAATGAAGGATTACATTTTGTAATGATAGAAATGCCTTGATTTCACAGATATGTTAAACAAATACCATTTATTTTCAAAACTCAACAGATGAATCACAGTAGTACTACTTCCATGACATACTTTTCCAGGACTACCATCTATTGACATGTTTATGAACATACATATATAAACCTGCCTTATACAGAGTTAGAATAACGGTCCATCAAGCCTAATATACCTACTTTGAGCAGATACTGCCAGTCAGGAACTGCATAGAGATCTTCCTATGGCAACTACAATCAACCCTCCATATTTGCTGGGGTTGGGGCATAGGAACGAGTGAAAATATTTTTTATTTAGAGAACACCTCTCTGGGAACTTCTGAGAACTGATTATAGAATTACACTGGGAGCCCTGGAGATTTCTAGACAGGTGTTCTGTCTAGAAATCTCTAGGTCCTCCAGTGTAGCCACAGAGTCTAACCTGTGTGCAAGCAAATCTGCAAACATCAAAAACATTGACTGAACACCTTTGGGACTGAACCAGAATCTTCTACTTGTAAAGCGTGTGATCTGCCACTGAGATACTGCCTAAATGAAGTTGGATTCATGTGCTAGCGGTGTATGTTTTAATTTATATATAAATAATGTTATATTTAATACTATAAGCCTGAAATTCAGTAAAATATTTTTGTTCAAGCAAGGTGTTCTTATAGGCCATATAAGATCTGTCTACTCTTGGGAGTGCCATGTAATCTAAGTAGCAAAGAAATGCAAATTCAACCTTCCCTTGGAAATTGAGATCTATTGCATAATTTCTTCAATAAAGTGAATGGTTCTAAACTAGGATTTTGAAACAAAGCCTACAGGTAGAGGCTGACTGCCTTCGTCTTTCCAGTCCAACAACTGCCTTTACTGCGCTTAGATGTATTGAAGCATTACAGTGTAGCATTACATGTGTTGTAGAATTACAGTGATCAACTAAAAATAATCTAAAACCCTGGGTGTGCATAGACAACCTCTGAAAAACAATCCGATTAAAGACATAATAAATTCAAACATAATAAAAATGCACAATACTAGAATGAATGTGTAATATTTACCGTATATACTCAAGTATATACGGTAAATATTACACATTTTCCAGCCCCTTTTAGCCCGGAAAAGCCCCCCTCAGCTTATACTCTGGTGAGGGTCCTAGCAGGAAGGTGTGGGGCTGAAAGAAGGGCCTTTTTCAGCCCCACACCTTCCCGCCAGGACCCTCACCTATCTGCACAGCAACCCAATTCTATTTCCTCTCCTCTCTCGCGCTGCGCACACTTCCTTCTCTTCTCGGTGCCATGCGTGCCTCCCTTTCCTCTCTCAGCACAGCAACCTAGCTGGATGATTGTGCCGAGAGAGGAGGACAGGCCGTGCGCCTTCCTTTCTTCAGTCCTTCTCACTTCCTCCCTTCTCACCTGTTTTTTCCCACTTTTCCAGCACCCCTTTCCCACCCCAGTCTTCAATTTTTCTAGTTTTTCCCGTCCTATGCCAGTCTTTACTATCCCGAGCCCCTCTCTCCCACTTTTCCAGCTCCCTTTGCACCTCAGTCTTTCCAGGTTCCAGCCTCTCTTTCCCATTTTGGTCTTGCCCCCTTTCTCACCATAGTTTCCCACTTTCCCACCCCTCTTTCTCACCCCAGTCTTTCCCAGCCCCTTTCTCATCTCAATCTTTCCCACTTCTCCACTTGCCCCCTTCTCACTCCAATCTTTCCACCTTTCCAGTGCCCCCTTTTGCACCCTAGTCTTGCTCATTTTGCAATCTTCCTTTCCCCATCCCAAACTTTTCTGGCTGCCCCACTTTCCCACCCCAATTTCCCCTGCTTCTCCCAACCTCTTCTTCACACTCTAGACCGGGGTCTTTCCCACTTTTTCAGCCACCCTTCCCACCCCAATCTTTCCCAATTTCCAGTCCCCCTTTCACATCTCAGTCCTTCCCACCCTCAGCTTCTACTCAATATGTTTTCTCAGTTTTTAGTGGTAAAATTAGATACCTCGGTTTATATTCGGGACAGCTTATACTCGAGTATGTATGGTAAGTAGTACAGAAGAGTATTGCATTACCATGTCAGTAAATAAATTTAGATTGAATTCAGGGAATTATTCCTTTGCACTCAAAGCCTTTCTCCCTTGCAACAGTCAAGCTTAATGAGACCGCTGCTGTTGTTTTACTAATGGGGGGTGGGGAGAGATGAAGACAGCAATTTATAGGATAAATACTCAGCTGCTTAAGGTTGTCAGGAAAGAAAAAGCAGGGAGCACTTTATGTATGAGGACATAATTTCTTCCCCCTTCCAACCTAAGACCAGCTGCTTCTTAATATCTGAATCAGCTCCCCACTTCCCCTTCCCATCAGTGAACAACCACAGTAAGGAGCATATGGAACTGTGTGGACAGAGCATTATATTACTCCTCGATCTAGAATCTCAGTCCTAGTCACAATGCAGCTGTCTGACATAACCGCAGTTCAAAAGGGGCAATGTCTTCTGATCAGCCTAGTTTGCTGATATTTTTTATCCAGAAGAACAAGCAACAATAAAAGGCAAGTGCTGTAGAGCAGCAAAGATGTCAACTCATTTTCTCCAATGTTCCAGTTATACCAGGTACTAGTCTGGTCTTATTGTAGTATTACTTACTAAGTAGCAATGCTCTGCTTCGCTCCATTGCTAAAATAGTTGCATTATGACAGAGCTCAAGTCAACTTAATGGGATATGACTACATTCAGTTTAACTCTGGCATATCCTTTATCACGTGGTACTTAAAAGCTTTTCTTCCCTCAAGTGTTTACACTTTATTAATATTGTGCAAGGAAAGCACTGTTGTAGATACTTCAAAGAATGCCTGCAAGTTCCTCTCCTCCAAAATGAGTACTCTGGAATCTATAACAGAAAAATTCATTTACAAAATTAATCAAGTGAAATAAGGGCTAATTTTAAGAAACTGTTTCCTTGCCTGAACTGGAACTAAAAGAAATGTATCTCTGTGTGTCACTGAGATAGAATTCCTTGCTTATTGTTAGTGAATCTATATTAAAGATGCCCTGCTCTCCAGAAAATAGGAGATTACATGCCAGTAACCAGTACTCAAATCTCCCTTCCTTGATAAGGATGGTTAAGAGTGGTGTTATTGAGCAGCTCCAAATTCCAAAGGCTGATATACATTCTGAATAGACGTCTAGGTAGTAGGTTAAGATAAGGCTGTCTAAATCTCCTTAGTTGATTATTATTCACTGGGGCAGATCTAGCAGAGGCTTTAGGAGAGCTTTTGATACCATCAGCAATGACATTTCAACTGTATGGCTTGAAAGTAAGAGGCAATTATTTACTTGCCATAGATCTGTTCCTACCTGTGGAAAATACAAAGTAGAACTAGAAAACTGTTCTTTTTTATGGAAGACTTGTGGGATGCCACAAGTTCTCTAGTCATTTCGGTATCTTAGAATTCACATGGAACTATGAGGAGTGGCAGCTCACAGTTGTGAACCAATTCATCACCAATATGATGATGACATGTGACCATCTGTTCCTACTTTCTATCTGAAGCAGTTGTGGTGTCTTCTAAATGAACAGATTGAGGTTTAAAGAATAATTTGAAGAAAAAATGTAAACTCTAAAGAATTTAGCGTAACTACTGTAACACCATTCAGACACAATTCATGTTTGAGTAGTATAGGCAACCTCAAACTGTGGCCCTCCAGCTGTTTGGGCCTTCAACTCCCAGAAGCCCTAATGTGCTTGTTCAATTGTCAGGAATTCTGGAAGTTGAAGGCCCAAACAGCTGGAGGCCTACAGTTTGAAGATACATGGAGTAGTACATCACTTTGGGGACACAGTTGGGTTCACAAGGTGATTAAAAAATGCACTAATAAATAAAAATAAGATAGAATTGTATATAATGTAGGACCTAGAGCAAGAGAAATAGTGGGCTCTCCTGCATTTGGAACATGAGTAATTTTTAAGAGCATAATGGACCAGATTTGGTTGTGATATGCTGGCAGTACCAGTATCAGAAAAAAAGACCTTGCCATTGGAGAATGATTGTGTAATTCTGGAAATATTGCTGTAATGAGCAGTAAACAGAGTTACACTGTAAGGCAAACTCAAACTGCAGCGGCGCAATGGGTTAAACCTTTGTGCTGGCTGAATCACTGACCAAAAGGTCAGTGGTTCAAATCCACGAGATGGGGTGAGCTCCCATCTGTCAGCTCCGGCTTCCCATGCAGAGACATGAGAAAAACTTCCCATAGGATCGTAAAACACTGGGGCATTCCCTGGGCAATGTCCTTACAGACAGCCAATTCCCTCACACCAGAAGCAACTTACAGTTTCTCAAGTTGTTTCTGACATACACAAAAAGCTTCAGATGATCCCAAACACAAAAGACTTAAGATTAATACTTTCATTTAAATACCAAAGAAACACAGGATGGATCTGCAACAATGCCAACTAATTGATTTCCAAGCCAACTCCAAAGTGCTGGACCATACACTTAAAATGTTATAAGCATCACACATATCACTGGTAATAACAGAATAAAAGCAACCAAGGAATCTAAATTCACAAGGGTCATCCTCCTCTGATATCCAGGGAGATCTGCTCACTTTGATCAAATAATAAAAAGTGCCAACTCCTGAAATAAAACTCAGCAGCTAGAAGAGCACTTAAGGCAATGACTTGGCATTTATGGTACTTCTTGTCTGTCATCACCTATTACATATGGGTACTTTGATTCCTTATTGCTCTCATTGTCATATAACCTTTAATCATGATGTGTGCTGTAGTCAGGTGTTGTGCATTTTACTAGTTTTCCTTCTGAAATAAGCAGCTGATTTGCTGTTGTTTTTAATTGTCATTTTGTTATAAGCTGGAAACAGGTAACATTTTTTTTTCTCCTTCATTCGGAGAACTGTTTAACTGAAAATAATTATTCCAGGTAAATTGATCTTGTTGGAACATTGTGAATGTTATCTGGTTCTATATCTTTTCTTACAGATACTCTAAATTCATACAAATATCCCAGTCTGATAACCAACAATAACTATAGGAACTGCAGATGAAGCATGGCAATTTTGGGGGGGGGGGGGGGGGGGAAATTACACAAAGTATTTGAAGACACAATCTTTAGAACCAAACATTAAAAAAAATTACTTGAGCCCTATCGTTACATAAGAGTTTTGTCTACAAAGCTAGATATACTTACTTTTTTCCGATCTTTAAGAATTCTGTCCAAATTTTCTTCATTGACTTTACCTGCATAATCATAAAAGCTTGGGGAGAGGGGGGAGAAATGAGGCTTATATTTGAAATCGGAATCATGTGTACTTGAACAAAGTGATGTGAGAAATATTAAAAATTAACTAGGTATTTTTAATTACAAAAATGTGAGTCAAGGGTTAAATGGATGCAATGACTCAGCAAAAGCTGTAGTTCTATATAAGCAGGTGTACCTGTAGCTTAGTAAACCGCAGGGGGAGAAAGATCTCAGTCTGTGAGAAAGCCTCAGAGTGTGAGATAGGCCTTAGTCTGTGAGAGAAGCCTGAGTGTGAGGAAGGCCTTGGTCTGTGAGAAGGCCTCAGAGTGTGAGACAGTGGTGTGAGAAGCTTCGATGAGAGAAGCCCCAGGTTCAAGGCTTCATGTGTAAAGCTCCTGTGTAAATACAGTGTGAGATGAGGCTCTGTGTAAGAAAAGCTGTTTATTTGCATAAGAAAGAAGTCCAGCATGGAAGCAATGAAGAAAGTAGAAAGAATTTTATTTATGTTATGGACCCTTGTTCTTGTAAATAGTACAATCACATTATTTTACTACAAATAAAAGCTGATAAAAGTATGATAACTGGGATCCAGTGCTGGTAGGGCTATGCTGGTTGTGCAACGGGGCTCTGAATTAAAGAAAGGAACACGTGCGTGAGACAGCGCACCAAGTAAGAGACACAGCTGCGGCAGGATACCAGTGAAGTAATGTAATGCAGGTGGGACAGGATAACAGGGAGGTAATGTAAGAGTGACTGGATTTGATTCATTTTTCACCACTGCTCATATCCCTCCCCTCCTTTTTATCCTTCTTTCCAATGCAACAACGTTTTTGAATGTGTTTGCATAGGATCTCCGGATAGCCTACATCAGTATGCTTGGCTATTGCCCCTCCCCCTTTCTACCGAACTACCTTGCATAGGATTTCCGGATAGCCTACATCAGTATGCTTGGCTGTTTCCCGCCCTCCCCTTCAACCGAACTACCTTGTCGACTCTGTCATAGCCGTGTTTCTCACTGTGTGCGGTTTCTCACACACACAGTGCTGTGTCTGCCGCATGTGTTCCTTTCTCTAACTCAGAGCTGCGTTACGCAACCAGTGTAGCACTACCAGCACTGGGTCGCAGCTATCATACTTTCACCGAAAAGCCTCCTATGGAAGAGGTAACATTGGTCTGTCTGTTTTTGTCCTTTTATCACTTGTGGTTACTGTTTGCTGGGTCACGCTGCTGCTCATAAGTTACTCTGCTGTACATTTATGAAGAGGGTCTTTTGTTAATTAGCCCACTTTCCCAACAAGTGAATGTATTTGGATTATAATGGAATAAACAAAATTAATTGTGTCCATTCACTATAATCCTTATATGATCCTAATCTGGAATTCTTTGACAGCTAATTTTTGAAAAGTGTTTATCTTCAACTTTCTATATGTCAAAAAGTTTCAGAATTAACATGTAAAACTCATTTTAAAATGCATCTTCTTCAAAGTAGTTATTGTGGAAATTCTAGCTTAAGGTTTTGCTCAAATGCCTAATCTTACAGCATAATTAAAAGTCAGGAGTTGTATTCATATCCACTTTACATAAGCATATTTTTGGATAACAGATGCTACATTGTAGCTCAAGGATAGTGAGTGGAATATGAGCCATGAGTGAATGATGCAAATATGTTGGGGCTCAAGTAAGTCTTCATTTTATCAACATAGCTTTTGAATATCAAATTTAAGATGTGAGTAGAACTGTATCTTCATTCACACACTGAAAGAGATGTGTGTGTAAAAAAACAAGTATGAAACTATCCATATAGCAAGTATCCCACTCTAAGCAGGACTAACACCCCGCCAGTAGAATAATTATAAATTAGGACTCAAATTATTTTTTACAGATTTCAAAATGAGATCGGATTAAGGTCTTTAAAAAACAAAATTTCTCTTAAAGTCAATGAAAATTCAGTGCGACAATGTTAAATTTGACACAGAAACAGTATCTACCTATAGGGATGCAGATATTTAAAAGAAATGTAATTCTATCCTGTACTTAAAAGCATTCAGTACAGTACACCGACACTAATAGACCTGAACAGTCAATCTAATAAAAAACTATTTTCTATTCAAACAATTAGTTCTATAGATTTAGCAGCTAATCCATCCATAAGCAAGTAGTACTTTAGGGACTGAGAAGAATAAAGATGCTACTTCTTTCACTCACACAGATTATGGTCCACAATCTCTACTATTTAGCAAAATAAAGCTTGTTCTGTCTACAATAATGCCATAACTGTATTTGTCATACATTAAATTACTATCAAATGAAGTATCTAAATCTTTATACAAGCTTATACATGTAAGCAAAAGATTCAATACAAGCATTACTAAACCTATCAGATAATCCCAACACACATTTTGCAGAAACATTTTTTTCTATATATTACACAAGTAACACAAGTGTAATTAGCATTTCTAATGTAATGCACTGTACAGGCAGTCCCCAAATCACTAACAAGATAGATTCTCTAGGTTTGTTCTTAAGTTGAATTTGTATGTAAGTCAGAAAAGGTACATTTTAAAAGTGTAACTCCAGCTAAATACATACACACGGTTTGGATAGCATGTGGAGTTTGTTTTGCTCTCTGTGCTCCTGTTCAGAAGATTTCACCTCATTTTCTGTCCCTATGATAACTGGATGCTGAAAAAGTTGGCTTGTTGTGGAAAAAAGGATTGGTGATAAAGCTTAAGTGGAGATACCTTTTCTCCATGATAATTCTTCAAGGAGTTAATTTCCCTACCGAGGGTAGATTTTTCTCACTTCCTGTTGTCTCACCCACGTTCCAAACTATGAGTCATATGTAAGTCCTATGATAGCAATTCAGGGACTGCCTGTATCTATTAAAATTTACGTGCATTCGGCATCTACAACTATTCCAATCTGCATTACATATAATATATCTCTAAAAAGAATATTCTATATACTAATTCTCATAAATGTTGGGGATTTATGTTAATGCTAGATTTAGTTCACTCAATGATTCACAAAACAGAAGAAGGAGGGGGAAAATAACTTACCTAAATAATTTCAAACAAGGCTCATGATTATGGATTTCTGTAACAACAACAATGCACATTACAATTATTCAAGACCAAAGAGCTTATCCCCATGTATATCCTTCCAACTTTTCAAATGCAAAACAACGGCCCGCCCCCGTACACACAAAAAGTGTATAACCTCAAAACATATGAATTTACATATTACAAACATCGATTGTTTAAAATTGAAATATTAATGGTGCTATTCTAGATTAGACCTCAGATACATTGCTATTTTTGACAGTGTACTTATTTTCGCTTAGTAAAAAAAGTGAAAAATTCCAAGCTCCCAGTAAAAGCTTGCTATTCAGCTGATACGAGCCAAAGGGCAAAGGACGGACAAGGAAGGGCCATGATATAACCCTCTCTAGTTTATTTTGCAGAAACAAAACAAATGCGCACCTGGAACTTGCCGGAATATCCCTTGCCCTGTCCAAGTTAATTCAGCCATATTAAGTAAGCCAAAATATATTTGGTTTAGGCCAAAATACAAACCCGATTAAATCGGACTATGAGAAAAAAAGTGGTATTTACCGATTACTTGCAAAAATTCAGTGTTGCTGATTTGCGAGTCACTAATGCTAAATGTCTCCTCTTGTCTAACTTCTCCCAACAAGAATCCTTCCTATAAATGAGCAAGGAGGAAAAATTTAATTAATGACACAGAAAAATTACAATGGCATTCATGAACAAGTACATGGAAGAATTACAAAGTCCCACCTGGAAAGTTTAACTACAAAAGATTTTGGCCTTCTTCCCAGAAGATGGGACATTTTAGTAGGATTTAATTCAACTTACATCCTACTTTTTTCTACCATGAGACCCAAAGCTACTCAAAATACAGATTAAAACAAAATAAAGGAAAAATAATAACTGAAAAGTTAACAAGTAAAAAAACAATTATATTAAAATGGGGACCCACAGGTTGAGAACCACTGCTCTACGAGATGTGGATCAAGCACTGAAAGATCACAAACACTTCTCCTGAGTATCTTAAAAACTGGTTAGGCTTGTATAGGAAGACAGCCTGGTGTAACTCCTCTGTGTGTGTGTGTGTGTGTGTAAGCTTTAGACAGCATAAGGAAGGGTTAACGCCCCTGTGGTGTTCGTTTTGCTGTCTGTGCCCCTGTTCAGAAGATTTCATCCCACTTTCTGTCCCTGTGATAATCAGATTTTGACAAATTTGGCTTTTATGGAAACAAGGTTTGGTGACAAAGTTTCAATGGAGATACCTTTTCCCCATGTTAAGTCTTCCAGGAATGAATTTCCCATCCGAGGGGTAGATTTCTCGCACTTCCTGTCGTCTCACCCCCATTTTTAACTACGAGTCGTTGGTAAATTTGATGTTTGTAACATGGGGACTGCCTGTATACTTGTCTATGGTGTAGAAATTTTACTCAAAAATCAAGCCAAAAGCCTGTATAAACCTATCCACAGGTCAATGTGAATGATGGCCTTAACTTTTTTTTAAAGCAATCATCCTCTTTTCTGAGAAAAATGGCAGAAAGTAAGAGTGTAGTCCAACCCCAGGAGAACCTAAAAGAAGCACTGGACCACCCTCTACTGTTCACCATGGTGTCACTTCTGGCCTTTTTGAAAGTCCAGACAAGAGAAATGACAGCAGCCTCTAAGGGAAGCTGGCTCCCTTAGGTAGTACTTGTTCTTTCCCCTCACCCTCAAATAATCTTCGACTTATCCACAAGCCATATCAAAATCCACAATTTTGGCCTCCAGATCTGTCCTTGGTTTATACACAAGCCTGACTAATATATGAGTATATCTGGTAGTTTTCTCTCACACAATAAAAAACAAGGAAATAATATATCCCTGTAAACCGATTACATTTTGCTATTGGAGTACTTTATAGAAGAAACGTCTCGGGGCATAAAAGTCCTATGCAATTTTGATTTTGAGCCATGATACACTTGGAACGTGCAATGAAGAGAGATAATTTCTCCTCTTGGCCAAAGATAAGAGGACAGATCGTGTATGCTTATTTGTTCTTGTCAAAAAAAAAAAAAAAAGACAAAGCTCACATACTAATAAAACACAGTAACTGAAAGACCTGGTTTAGAGATCTATATCTGTCCAGTCGTCATTCAGGAATCCTCAGAATCAAAAGTAGCAAGAAATAAGAAAGAAGTTCTTAAACTGGTCCTCATAGAAACCACATTTTAACACATAATCTTTGAAATAAATTGAGATTCACAGCACATTCTTTGGACATCAAACAAGAGGAATTCTACCAGAAGTAAAGATGGAAGACCCTTAACATCACTGGGCTCAATATTTCTGGCAGCAAAAACATAAAACGCACGAAGCATCGGGGAACAGCATAGTCTCATAGTGCTGCCACTCCAGATGAACAATCAACCCAGAGGTTTTGCACTTTCTCACAAAGTACTTGAAGGTCAACAACAGGGAAATGATAGCAAAGCACAGAATAAAAAATATATAAACTGACCACCATTTAGGAGATGTGGGCTATGTTTTTGAGGACCTTCAAGAACGGTACACACCAAGGTCTGATCAAACTGATTAGAGGTGTACTGCCAAGTAAAACAAGAAAACATGGCATAAAAGTGTGGTCTTATTGTAAAGCTAAGACCTTTGGGAAGGGAGGCATTTAGCTGTGAAGACAGCCTGGTATGTCACAGAAAGCCCACCTTGGTTACAAGACTAATTGAACCATACTGCATACTTGTCAAAAAGTCATGGGAGGTTTTGTTTCCTCCAGCTAAGAACTGGCAGAAGGTCTGCTAACCAAGAACCTAAAAAGTTGGGGCATTTTACATCCACAAACACTTCCATGGACATAGGCTATTTCTAAGTTGTGGAATACATTGGTTCTACCTTCTCCTCTCCACATCTTGTTCCATTTGCACTCTTACATAAAATATGCTTTTGCTATTACAAAAGGAGGACAGGAACAGAGTGTAACCAAGAAACAAGGCCAAGCACTTGCATCCTCTGAAAGTGCATTTCTTGACAGGACAATCTTAGCTGCATTTACGTATTACATGTAAATTAGCTGTTGTGTAATATTCAACCTTCAGTTGATAACATCAGCGTTAACACTGTCCCAACTGTGACCTGTGAATATATTTATTATAAACTGCCCTGAGTGATCTGTCCATTTCTATTGAACTCAGTTTAATTACAGAAATGGAAGAACTGAATGTTCCTTAGATTAGACGTATAATGTGAGTCTAAGCCAGAGAGACTTGTGTTTGCAGTTCTTAGTGCAACCTCTATTTCTCAAATGGCATAAAGGGCAACAGATTGTTAAATATAAGTCATTATGTGACTGTCCATGCTAGAACAACTTGTTCAAGAGCTAAAGTAGTAGCACAGCTCCATATAAAATTCACAGGAAATGAAGCACATATATTAAAAACATTATGTGGAAACTGCCGCTTATTTGGTGTGTGTTTAGTGTTTTCATTCAATATAGATATTTATTCTTTAATTTTCTTCCCAGAAACCTCCTGATTTCCACCATATCAGCAGAGTCTCTGGTTGGAAATATTAATCAGGTTCACAAAACATGGATTGATTGTTTTGCTCTATGAGCAGAATAACTATTCAATCCTTTAAATAAAAATTAAATTAAGGATATTTTCTTCTTAGAAGTCTCAGAGCAATACATGATGTAACTTTCAGTTCAATAGTGAGTCAGACCTGATCCAGAAAGGATCGGACAGTTGCAGAAACATTTTAAAGATAGCTTGCTTTCTGTAGTCTAACCGAAGCAAACAAAGTCATACACAAAAGTAACTAACACAACTTTAAAAATGCTGTGCAGAGCAAGAGTTCCCAACATAATATGGAACTAAAAGACAGAAAGTACTATAAACTAATCATCTTGCAAAAGCCACAATACAGCAGCTATGAGCTGTCAAGGTATAGAACATTCCTATTTTCAGCTTTAGAACAGATTGCTCTTCTAGAAACTTACTTACCATAGCAGATAAACAGGATTCATTTAATCAAAAGTTAACATGATGATAAAAATTCTGCTCTGCACAGATCACACAAAATTAGGATGTGTACCAGGTTTGACCTTCCATATGTTGTTAGATCCTAATTCACAACATTCCTTACCATTGGCATACCGGGTATGGCTGCAGCAACTCACAACCAATCACAATTGTAGGCCTACATTTTATCAATTCTTGCTCTAGAGATCCAAGACGTTTAGTTTTACAGCTTTATCACATTTTTGTTATCTTTAGGAACAGTCTGAATGGATATCTTTTCAATTCGGCTATTACACTGTTTCGTTTATTATGATGGTTATATTGTTTAAAATATTTTAAATTATGTTTTTAGTCACTGTAAGAGTTATTTTTAGAGGAAATGACAAGGTAAAATGTATTAAATATAAATAAAAATCTTTACAATGCCAGAAACAAAAACATGATGATGACAGTGACGACAACTATGATTCTGCTTGTTTTCTCACTCAAGGGCTCAAGGAAGCTTACGAAAGTTAAAACAGACACTGTTAATCTAAAAATTCACATCATGCAAAAGTTAAAAATATAATTGCATTACCAATTGGATTTGAAGCTGTTAAATGCTTGATCACTAAAAAGGAAAAGAAATATAAACTGTACAGGCTCTTTCTTCCTGAGCAAACATTCCTTTAAGATCTGCTGAAACAAAGGGCTTTAATTTGTATGGAAGGTTAGAAGACTGGAGCAGTACCTGAGAAGGCCCTCTTGTATATTTCCACCAGACAGATCACAGTGATGCAAGGTAAGGGCCTTCCCGGAAGAGCATATAACAAGGGTAGGTTTGTATGGGACAGCATAGTTCCCCAGATAAAATAATTAACACGTGGTTTTGTAGGTCATAACCAACCATTGTCCCCGGACAAACTGGCAGCCAACAGAGCTGTTGCAACAAGATTATGCTCAGTGTCATAAGCCTCAATTACCAAACTTGCTTCAGAGTTCTTTGGACAAAATTTCAAATATTCTTCAAAAGCTACTCCTTCCCGAGAAAATGTTAATAAATCAAGTGAGTTGCCACTAAGGTAGGCATGGGCAAACTTTCTAACTTGGGGGAAGCATGGTGGGCTGGGAGGGAGGGGGTTCTCCCCAATTCCCCTCCCTGCCCTGCCCTTTTTTCCCCTTCCTCTTCTATATCAGAAGCAGAAAGTGAAGGAAAGACGGGAAATGTTTGGATCCCAAAAGGGTTAGCCTTGGTTAGGATGAGATGGTGGATGGGAGAGAAAAAGTGTATCCATTTGACCCCGGATTGCCTACTCCTGATATAGAATGCTAGAGCTGGAACAGACCTCCAAGGGCCATCCAGTCCAACCCCCTGCTATGCAAGAAGGCACAACCAAAGCACTCCCGATGGACAGCCTCTGCGGACAAGCCTCCTACTTTGAGGCAGCCTTATGCCACTCTCCAACAGCTCCTACTCTCAGGATGTTCTTCTTAATCTTTTCAGGCAAATTTCTTTCTCTGCCATTTGAAATCATTGCTCTCTTGTGCCGTGGTCTCTAGAGTAGCAGAAAGTCAGTTCTCCCACTCCTCCTCAATCTTGAAATATGGTTCTCATCGTTCCTTTATACCTTCTGTTCTCCCTGCTAAACATCCCCATGAGGAAAGAAGGAAGGAAAAAGTGAAGGGAGAAGGATGGAAGGAAGGAAGAAAGGGTGGAAGGGAATGGAGGGAGGAAAAAGGGAAGGAAGGAAAGACAAAAGGGAAGGAAGGTAGGTTGGAAGGAGAAAGAGGGAGAGAGAGGAGGTGGGAGGAAAGAGGGAAGGAAGGATGAAAGGTGGAAGAAAGGGATGGAAGAAAGGAAGGGAAGGCGGGAGGAAAGAGAGAAGAAAGGAGGGGTGGAAGGGAATGGAGGGAAGGAAAAAGAAGGGAAGAGGGAAGGAGGGAAGAGAGAAGGAAGGGAAGACAAAAGGGAAGGAAGGAGAAAGGGAAGGAAAGACAAAAAGGTGAAAGGCAAGGAAGGGGGGGAGGGGAAAAGAGGGGGGAGGTAAAAAGAGGGAGGGAGGGAGGAGGGATGGAGTTAGGAAAGAGAGAAGGAAGGATAGGATGGTGAGAGGGACTGAGAAAAGAGCTCAAGGGGCCACGTCCAGCCTCTTGGGCTGGGTTTCCCCATACCAGCACTAAGGCGATATGTCACTGTGGTCAAGTCCCATAAACAGGCACAGGTAGCTCACAAGCCTTAACTTTGCTAAAGCACATCTGGTCACTAAAGAAAGCTGACATTCCGGCCTCAGTGCTGTATCCAGAAGCACATCTAATTGTGCTTCTGGTATTGCAGTTTTACAAGATCTGCAGCCTTCTCTCACCAAACTAAAAATACCATGATCCCATAGCATCGAGCCATGGCTGATAAAATGGTGTTAAGTTGCATTCATTCTACAGCAGGGGTCCCCAAACCAAGGCTTGTAGGCCAGATGCAGCCCTCCAAGGTCATCTACCTGGCTCCTACCCTAACTTTAGACTTAGGGTCACCCTAAGTCCGAAACCACTTGAAATCACACAACAACAACAATCCTAATGAACTCGATTATCTCATCAGGCCCACACTTCCCATTGGAATACTGGTAAGTTCAAATGGCTCTTCATTTAAATATTGTATTCTTTCATGTGCCATGATATGTGCCATGTGCATAGGAATTCGTTCATTTTCCCCCAAAACTATAGTGTGTGTCCCCCCATTAGTTAGAGGGACCATGAACTGACCCTCTACATAAAAAGTTTGGGGATCCCTGTTCCAAAGTATCAATGCACCCCAAACTGCAATATATCTTCAGATGGAGGGCAACCCTATTTAGTACAGGCTATATTCATTATATATTCATTGATGTGACTTTTGACTTACAGGAAATATTAATGGTGTCAAGCAACAGTTGAGAACCAAGGGTCATTCCACACTGCCATATAATCCAGAATATCAAGGCAGATAATCCACAATGTCTGCTTTGAACTGGGGCCCCTTCATCACAGCTGAATAAAATCCCACCTTACCTGCTTTGAACTAGAATATATGGCAGTGTGGACTCAGATAACTCAGAGCCCTTCCACACGGCCATATAACACAGAATATAAAGGCAGAAAATCCCACAACATCTGCTTTCAACTGGGTTATCTGAGTCCACACTGTCATATATTCTAGTTCAAAACAGAAAATATGGGACTTTATTCAGCTGTGTGGAAGAGGTCCTAGTTCAAAGCTGATATTGTGGGATTTTCTGCTTTGATATTCAGGGTTATATGGTTTGTGGGAGGGCCATTGACAATCTGAATCCATACTGTCATATACCCCAGTTCAAGGCAGGTAATGTGAGATTAATGCCTTAAGAAGCATTGCTAATAACACGGCAGCAGGAGATGACACGATCCCAGTTGAACTGTTTAAAATCTTGAAAGATGATGCTGTCAAGGTGATGCATGCCATATGCCAGCAAATATGGAAAACACAAAAAGGCCATCAGATTGGAGAAACCAAAAAAGGGAAACACTAAACAATGCTCAAACTTTCATAAAGTGGCAATTATTTCACATGCCAATAAGGTAATGCTCAAGTCACCTTGTCTGTCTCCTGAGAAATCTGTATAACGACCAAACAGCAATAGTAATAACAGACCATGGAACAATAGACTGGTTCAAGATTGGGAAAGAAGTACAGCAGGGTCGTATACTCTCACCCAACCTATTCTACTTGTATGCAGAACACATCATGTGACATGCGGGGCTTGATGAATCCAAGGTTGGAGTTAAAATTGCTGGAAGAAATATTAACAACCTTAGATACCACTTCAATGGCTGAAAGCGAGGAGCTGAGGAACCTTATAACCAAGGTGAAAAAGAAAGTGCAAAAGCTGGGTAGCAGTTAAACATCAAAAAGCCCAAGATTATGGCAACCAGACGGATTGATAATTGGCAAATAGAGGGAGAAAACATGGAGGCAGGGACAGACTTTGCATTTCTAGGAGCAAAGATTACTGCATTCACAGACTGCGGCCAGGAAGACATTTACTACTTGGGAGAAGAGCAGTGGGAGATCAAACCAGTCCATATTCCAGGAAATAAAGCCCAACTGCTCACTGGGGGGAAGGATATTAGAGGCAAAGATGAAGTACTTTGCCCACAAAATGAGAAGACAGGAAAGCTTAGAGAAGATAACGATGCTGGGGAAAATGGAAGGATAAAGGAAGAGGGGCCAACCAAGGGCAAGATGGATGATATTGTATATCTCCCATCATTTTTTACCCCTCAGCATTTGTGTCCTATAGCTATCATAGTGAACCTTTCTACATTTTTCACATCCTATCATCCTGTAGTTCTCAGGATATGTGCTCTGTACAGTAAAGTATTGCAATGACACTTTCTATGACATTTCACACTTCTCATCCTGCAGCTCTCAGATATCAGAGGAATGATATTTTGTGCATTCCATTATCCTGTGACTCTCTGGAATTGTGCCCTGTAGATCTATTTCTGGGGACATTATGGGTGAGATGGGGAGGAGGAGGTGTTTTGCTTTCAATTTCAATTGTATTTTATTATATTTTAACGTTTGTATCCATGACACAAATACAGGGTTAGTCAAAATGAATAGGCCAATAAGACTATTCACTCCCATGATACAGCAGCTCCACTGGCCTATTCATTTTGACTAACCCTGTATTTGTTTTTTTAATTTTTTTGTTTTTGCCTTGTTATAAAATTTTATTGAGTTGTGTCTAAGGGGACAGAAATCAAGTTAATAATAATAATAATACCCCCATTGGGTGCCGCCTTGACATTGGCGGGGGGCTTAACTGCTTCTCTGATGTTGAGAGGTGTTACAGAGAATGAACACGTCAAGCTCCTCTGGGACTTCCAAATTCAGACAGACAAGAGTTTTGGAGCACAATCCTCCTGACCTCATGATCGTGTTAAAAAACAAAGTATGGATTATCGATGTTGCAATCCCAGGTGACAGCAGGATTGAAGAGAAACAACTGGAAAAGCTCACACGATATGAGGATTTAAAGATCAAACAGCAAAGACTCTGGCACAAGACAGTAAAGGTGGTCCCAGTGGTGATCGACACACTGGGAGCAGTGCCTAAAGACCTTGGGCTGCACTTAAACACAATAGGCACTGACAAAATTACCATCTGTCAGCTGCAGAAGGCCACCTTACTGGGATCTGCACGCATTATTCGCTGATACATCGCACAGTCCTAGACATTTGGGAAGTGTCTAGGATTGTGTGATTCAATACAACAGCCAGCAGTGTCTGTGGTGGACTCATCTTGTTGTGTTTTTAATACTGGTTGCTAGATTTTGTTCATTTTCATAGTTTGCTCCTTTTTGTTAAAATTGTTTCAACATGCTTGTGGATTTCAATGGCTTCTCTGTATTGCCTGACATGGTGGTTGTTAAGAGTGGTCCAGCATTTCTGTGTTCTCAAATAATATGCTGTGTCCTGGTTGGTTTATCAAGTGCTCTGTTATGGCTGACTTGTCTGGTTGAATTAGTCTGCAGTTTCTGATTGTTTCTCCAGACAGGAAACAATCCGGGACAGCTAACACCTCCCAAGAAAGAATTCCTCCAGGCAGAAAGCAGCCAGACTTTAAAAATGCAAGGCTATTCAATGCTATTCAAGGTGGGAAATTACAACACTCACACCTGCCTCAAATAGACGAGAGTTTTTCTCCCACCCTGGGTATTCCAGATATATAAACCTCACTGCCTAGTTTCCAACACAACCCCTGAGGATGCCTACCACAGATGTGGGAAAAACATCAGGAGAGAATGAATCATAGAATCATAGAATCAAAGAGTTGGAAGAGACCTCATGGGCCATCCAGTCCAACCCCCTGCCAAGAAGCAGGAATGTTGCATTCAAATCACCCCTGACAGATGGCCATCCAGCCTCTGTTTAAAAGCTTCCAAAGAAGGAGCCTCCACCACACTCCGAGGCAGAGAGTTCCACTGATGAATGGCTCTCACAGTCAGGAAGTTCTTCCTCGTGTTCAGATGGAATCTCCTTTCTTGTAGTTTGAAGCCATTGTTCCGCGTCCTAGTCTCCAAGGAAGCAGAAAACAAGCTTGCTCCCTCCTCCCTGTGACTTCCTCTCACATATTTATACATGACTATCATATCTCCTCTCAGCCTTCTCTTCTTCAGGCTAGCTTCTGGAACATAGCCATGTAGCCCAGAAAACTAATAGCAACCCAGTGATTCCAGCCATGAAAGCACAGTAACTATGACAGTGTCATTTTCTATATATTTCACATCATTCTGTGGCTCTAAGGATTTGTGCCCCATACAGTATTACAATGCCACTTTCTACGACATTTCACACCTTCCATCATCCTGTAGCTCTCAACATTTATGTCCTGTACCTATAACATGACCTCTCTTTTTTGGCATTTTATACCTCCCACCATCCTGTACCGCTCAGCACAGGATGATGGAAGGTGTCTAGTTACTCTTTCTGCAATATTTTGCACCTTCCGTCATTCTGTATCTTTCAGCAATAGGGATATATTCTGCACCTCCCGTCATCCTGCAGTACTCAGGGTGTGACTACAATAACCATCACGAAACAGCAATGATGGTGTGCAGCTCCCATCATCCTGCAACTCTCAGGGTTGGTGTTCTGTTGAGGAGCGATCACAGTGCTCTTCTTCCAACCCCTTCCTCCGCCACAGAGCAGCATGAAGTCTCTCTCCACAATCCACGCTACTGTTCGTGTGGATCCCAAAATAGGCTGGGCGCCGCCCTCCTCCTCCAACCTTTCCCTCCTCCAATCCCCCCGACGCCGCCTCTGAAGCAGCCGCTGCCTTGGCCTTGGCCTCTTCCTCCCTCACACCCATTTCCTCTTCCTCGAGGGCTGCCATTCCCTGGGAAAGGGCGGCAGGAAGAGGCCTCGCCTCCCTAAAGCCCCGCCGCCCTGCTCCGAAGGACGAGGCCCTCGGGCGGAGACTTACGTGGTCGGCGCTGCTGTTGGCGCTGTAGTAGCAGACCGAGGTGAACGTGTAGCCCGAAATGGAAGCCGCCATGATGGAGCCCCGCCGCCGCCGCCGCCGATCCCACAAGGCACCGCGGCTGCCCGGCGCCTCCCCGGCTCTTCTCGCGCGAGGCTGTTTCCGGTCAGGGGAGCGGGGCATTCTGGGAAGAGTAGTTCCCAAACCTAGTGGAACCCCATGAGAGAGAGAGAGTATACACACACACACACTAACCGTCCCCTGTCACGCATTCCTGTGGCCCAATCTATGTATATGTGTTTTGTGTGTGTGTGTATATATTTGTGTATATGGGTATATATGTGGTTTTGTGCATGCGTTGTAATGTTTTTAGTATTTTTTTTTGGTTTTTTAAGTCTCTTCCACTGTGTTGAAGGTGGAAGAGACTTTAACACAGGGGAAGAGTGTTTTTATGAGTGTTTTTATGAGTGATGATCACTCGTTGGCCTGATAGGTGTATTTTGTCCAAATTGGGTGTCAATTTGCCTACTGGTTTTTGAGTTATATTAATCCCACAAACATTACATTTTTATTTATATAGACTAGCCGTCCCCTGCCACGCGTTGCTGTGGCCCACTCTTGTGGTCATGGGGTTCTGTGTGGGAGGTTTGGTTCAATTCCATCATTGGTGGAGTTCAGAATGCTCTGTGATTGTAAGTGAACTACAAATCCCAGTAACTACAACTCCCACATGCTGTGGCCCAGTCTGGTGATCTGGAAAATAAAGTAATGGTTTCTAATATATGTAATTCCTTTATGCTTATGGGTAAACAGTATTTCTTGCTGTTTCTATGTCAGTGTTGATGTGGAGATTGTCTGGTTTGCCTACTCTGGAACATGCAACATATCATTGTCCTTCTTCAGGGGTCCCTTTAAAATCTATGATTTTATATCTGTGTGTGAGATAATCATATCTATCTATACGGCTGGATGGCTCTTTGTCAGGAGGGTTTTGATTATGTTTTCTTGCCTTGGTGAAGGGAGTTGGACTGGATGGCTTTAAGTATTTTCTGTTGGTCATGGAGGTTCTGTGTGGGAAGTTTTCCCCAATTCTGTCATTCATGGGATTCAGAATGCTCTTTGATTGTAGGTGAACTGTGAATCCCAGTGACTACAACTCCCAAATGTCAAGGTCTATTTCCCCCAAACTCCATCTGTGTTCATATTTGGGCGTATTGAGTGCTTGTGCCTAGTTTGGTCCAGATCCATCATTGTTTGAGTCCACAGTGCTCTCTGGATGTAGTTGAACTACAACTCCCAAACTCAAGGTCAATTCCCACCAAACCCTTCCAGTATTTTCTGTTGGTCATGGGAGTTCTGTATGCCATGTTTGGTTCAATTCCATCGTTGATGGAGTTCAGAATGCTCTTTGATTGTAGGTGAACTATAAATCCCAGCAATTACAACTCCCAAATGACAAAATCATCATCTTTTGAGTGAAGGTCACTCCTTGTGTCGTGACACGTTTTGTTGCCAAATTTATTGGGATTTCGTTCATGGGTTCTTTTGTTTTTAAGGTACTCATTATGCACAGAGCATTTTTATATATATAGAAGAAGATATATAGGTAAAGGTAAATGTTTTCCCTTGACATTAAGTCAATTCTCAATGTCTATGCCAGAGTTTTTAAGGTTGCCTATGAGCCCATCTTTAAATCTCCTATCCTGCCGACACAAAACATATACACACACATAAAACACATATACAGAGAGAGGGAGAGAGGGCTAGGTGTTTTGAGAAACACTAGTTGTGCAGGTTATTTTTTATACATTTTTATATTGATGGCAGAGGGGCATGCTTCCCAAACGCTGGTCTTTCAGAGGGTTTTGGACTTCAACTCCCAGAATCCCTGATAATTGTCCCAAACACCTGAGGCTTCTGGGAAATGAAGTCCAAGCTTCCTTGTAGAGCTCTAGTTCTGGAATCATTGGACTACACCTTTAAATCACTGATGAAAAGAAGATGAGAATATATCCCTTTAAAAAAATGTATCTTTCCTTTCCCTTTCTTTTTTAGGATGAGTTTGTGAACGTTTAATATTTGTGAGCCATGGTTTTTCAAAGTGGTGTCAAACAGTATCCATTCTACAGTGATCACCCCTTCCTTCCCACTGCCTCAATCTAACAGGAAGACGTCAGAAGAGCAGTGAGAAGAAGGTCCTCCAGCAGCCTAGAGTGGCGAAATCCGCGCATGCGCATCGCCGCTCCCCCTTCACAGAGACGTCAGCGATGGGTGGCGAGGAGGAGTTTGGCCCCTCGGCCCTGGGGACCAAGGAACAGTGAGTGGCACCACAAGGCAGAGAGATCAGGGCGCATCTACACCGGAGAATGAATGCGGTTTTGGCACAGCTTCCACTGCAATGGGCTCCGTGCAATGAAATCCAGGGATTTGTAGTTTTACAAGGTCTTTTGCCTCTTCTTCCGAAGAGAGCTCGTGCCTCACCAAATTCCATGACATGAGAGAAGCCTCCCACGAGGATGATAAAACATCGAAACATATGGGCATCCCCTGGGCAACGTCCTTGCAGATGGCCAATTCTCTCACACCAGAAGCGACTTGCAGTTTCTCAAGTCGCTCCTGACATTACCAAACAACCAAACTCCAAAACCCAGGATTCCATAGCACTGAGCATTATAATAAATGTCCTTTGACCAGTATCTGGCCACTTGGAGTGCTTCTGGTGTTGCCGCAAGAAGGTCCTCCATTGTGCATATGGCAGGGCTCAGGTTGCATTGCAGCAGGTGGTCTGTGGTTTGCTCTTCACCTTCGCATGTTGTGGGGTTCACTTGGCCCGAGTGCATTTTGTTTAGCGCCTTCCAAGTCAACCACTTTTCTGTGTGCCCATTAGAGAGTCTCTAATTTGGTATCAGCCATGGATTGAGGTTCTGGGTTTTAGCCTGCCACTTTTGGACTCTTGCTTGCTGAGGATATCCTGCGAATATCTGTATATCCAACTGATAAATCAGAATGGAACCACATATCGCTTGGATATCATCAAAATCGGTTTCTCTGCTTTCAGAACTCTTCTAGGTTTTGATACTTGAAGAGTACTTAAAATCGCACTTCAAATCTGTTAAAATTTTTCTTATCATCCAAAGCTATAAGTGTCTTTTTTTTACCCGCAGCCACCCACAACCTCAGAGTATAATATGAAGGGTTCCCACAACCTTAACATTCAACTATTTATTTATCTTGTCAGAAGCAAACTGAGGGTACAGTTATCATATATTTAAAAACACAAAGTTAAAAACTTGACATTATACTAAATGTCCTTCGACCAGAAGCTGGCCACTTGGAGTGCCTCTGGTGTCACAGTAAGAAGATCCTCCATTGTGCATGTGGCAGGGCTCAGGCTGCATTGTAGTAGGTGGTCTGTGGATTGCTCTTCTCAACTTTTGCATGTTGTGGACTTCACTTTGTAACCCCATTTCTTAAGGCTGGCTCGGCATCTCGGGGTTCTAGAGTGCAGTCTGTTCAGCGCCTTCCAAGTCGCCCAGTTTTCTGTGTGCCCAGGAGGGAGTCTCTCATTTGGTTATCTGAGTCCACACTCAAATAATGTGGGATTTTCTGCCTTGATATTCTGGGATATAGGGCTGTGTGGAAGCGCCCTATGATCAGATCCTGGGATATAGGGCAGTGTAGATCCAGCCTAAGGCCCTTTTTGCACTGCCATGTAAAATCCAGATTGTTAAATCAAATAATCCACATTATCTGCTTTGACCTGGATTATATGAGGCTCCTTCTACACTGCCATATAATCCAGATTGTCAAAGCACATCATCCACATGATCTGCTTTGAACTGGATTATCTAAATCAACACTGCCATATAATCCAGTTTAAAGCAGATAATCTGGATTTTATATGGCAAGTGTAGAAGGGGCATGAGTCTACACTACCGTATAATCCAGTTCAAATCCGATAATTTGGATTATATAGCGGTGTAGAAAGGGCCTAGGAGTGCT
Source organism: Anolis sagrei (assembly GCF_037176765.1). Taxonomy (NCBI): domain Eukaryota; kingdom Metazoa; phylum Chordata; class Lepidosauria; order Squamata; family Anolidae; genus Anolis; species Anolis sagrei. Next base: position 197,568,327 of record NC_090023.1, read on the forward strand.
TGTGCCTCACCGAACTACAAAACCTATGACTCCACAGCATTTTGTTATGGCAGTTAAAGTGCTGTCAAACTGGATTAATTCTGCAGTGTAGATTCACCCTTGGAAGACTGAGGTTTTCATCCTGAGGAAGGCATAAATCTAGCTCAAAGAGCAAATTGCCTAAAGCAAACACACGACACACACAAGTCTCATAAAGGGAGCTATGGCTCACAATTTTTTTAAAGCAACTCCCACACTCAAGTTTTTAATGTTTGAGAATGAGGAGTGTAGAATAATCTTCATTACGGTATCCTGCATGTAGTTTAATAAACAAACCAGAAGGACAAAGAAGTTCTACTAATACTAGCATTAAAAACTCTCATTTTCAAGAGATAAGAAGGCGGAAAAAACTCTAGTAGTTGCATTCTGAAATGCAAAATGTTTTCAAGCTTTGAGAACATATGGATAAAAGAATGAGGTGGGATTTGGGTTGCTTCTTTTGCAATTTAAATATGGTACAAAGTGGAATCATTGTGGTTTGTGTAGCTTTCTGTGACCAGACTCATATTATCCCCATGTGTTGAATAAGTTAATAAAAGTTGTAGCATTGTTTAGTCATTGGGATGTATAAAATAATATGGGCAGAGGGAAATCTCTCATTCAAATGGCAAAATTACAGATCTGGGATTCGGAGGGAGGATCCAAAATAATATAAGTGTCCTTTCTAGGAACTCTTGAGCTCCTGTACGCTTTCATATTTAAAATGTAGTCGTTGTATAAGAGAGCTAGACTTTTAGTGTACACATTTTAATTGTCTCGCCATCCAGAATTGCTTAACACTTAAGGTTGAACAAAAATAGAAACCAACCAGCTGGTTAAAAATACTTTTTCAGGTCAGGTCACTTCTAAAGGCCAAAGTGGCAACTGTTATCTCTTTCACGCACGGTGCTTTGAAACTTGTTTTGCAAGCTATCCCTTTTATGTCAATAACACTTACTGGTCCTGTTAATCTCACAGTTGCATGTCGATTACTCTTACATCAGTTCTTCTTCAACTCTAAGATCCTGAGCTTTGGCTTCTCCACACTGTTGTAAAGAGAGTTAAGGATGACCTCTCCATTTGACTTCTCTCCCTTATGCAAGAAGCGTCCGGTAAAAAAAATACCTTCCTCCTCTCCCTAGGCCATTTTCCTACACTCTAAATGACCTAAACTTAAATCTTATATGCACTTACATAAAGTAAATCATATTGAAACCAGTGGGAGTCGGGGTTCATTGGCTTTTTTCACTTGAAGCTCTCTAAATGACTTTGGAAATATTAATAGTAAGTGGGAATACAATTTTAAAAAAGAAATGTGCAGAAAAAAGTTTGCATGGGTACTTATAAATACTGAGTAGTATAAATAAATTGCCAGGCATGTTTATAGTAAAGGTAAAGGTTTCCCCTGACATTAAGTCCAGTCATGCCCAAATCTGGGAGTTAGTACTCATCTCCATTTCTAAGCCAAAGAGCTGGCGTTATCCATAGACATCTCCAAGGTCATGTGGCCAGCATGACTGCATGAAGTCCTGTTACCTTCATGCTGGAGTAGTACCTATTAATTTCCTCACATTTACATATTTTCAAACTGCTAGGTTGGCAGAAGCTGGGACTAACAACAGAAGCTCGTCCAGCTCCCCAGATTCGAATCACCCACCTTTCGGCGAGCAAGTTTAGCAACTCAGTGCTTTAACCCGCTGCACCACCAGGGGCTCCAGTGTGCTAATCTGAGTCCCTCTGGAGAGATGGGGTGGGATAAAATAAAGATAATATTATTATTTATTTATCTATTTAAAATTATAATCCGGATGATTCGATGCCAGTGGTATAATTACATGACATTTTTCTTATACTGAATGTAGTAATAGCTTTCAGCCAATCTGTAAAAAATATCAGATGTGAGTAGTTCCAAGGAGAAACAGATTCCATAGGCTTCTTTTTGAACACTTACTTTTGTAAGTAACACTATGCAACAAAATATGAAAAAAATGTGTTCCTGATTTAAAAGTGATGCTTCCTGTTTAATTGTCATGTCCAACTCTGGGGGTTAGTGCTCATCTCCATTTCTAAGCTGAAGAGCTGGCGTTATCCATAGACACCTCCAAGGCAATGTGGCCAGCATGACTGCATGGAGTGCCATTACCTTCTCGCAGAAGTAGTATCTATTGATCTACTCACATGTTTTCATACTGCTAGATCAGCAGAAGCCAGGCCTAACAGCTCACCCCGCGCTCCAGATTCGAACTGCCAACCTTTTGGTCTGCAAGTTCAGCAGCTCAGCAGTTTAACCCACTGCATCACCAGGGGGCCCTTGGCATGTTTATACCAAAGTTAATATGAACAGAATGTAAATTGAATGGAACTTATCAAATTGTGGTTGGTTGTTGGCCAAAGGATAAGGTTGTTTTTCCTCTGGGAAGAGAGCAAGTAATAATTTCTTAGATATTATCCTCTGGGTGTTATGGTAACAACAGGCGATGTAGGTCTTTGTTCTGTTAATTTCAGTGTTTTTTCTTCATCTACAGTTGGGATGCAGCCTATGAACGAGAACTGAAATTTTTTAAAGAAAGTGGTGATGCTGGTGAGATCTGGCAAGTATCGATAAGACCATAACAGGCTTCAGCAAATATTTGTCCATAATTTTTTTGCATGTAATAAAATAACATGGTGCATCTGCTGTTATGCTTATAGTACTTGTAATGTGTTACAGAGGTTTTCATGAAAAATGCCAGCTCTGGTCTGGAGTAAACCTGTTGCAAATTAAAACAGCTAATTATCATCTGACATCTGTGTTTTTTTATGGGGGAAATAAATTGCTGGCCGTGGGCTGCATTGCAGAGGCCAAGTGTTTATATCCTCGAGGTTTGTCAAAATTTAAATAAGAGGCACAGAGAAAGATGCACTGCTGCTTTGAGTTTCTGCACAATGTGTTTTTATAACAACAGCAAGAACCTCTTGTGTAATTTTAACCTGACAAGTTTCAGAGCCATCCATTCATTTAAAGAATTAATTAAACAAACTTGTAATATGATCTCCGAGGAGTGATGCCTTGATGCTAACATGATGTGGATGCATTGCCTGACACTGGTAAAGTTTGCTTGCTTTTTATGCATAGACCAATGGAACTACTTACCTGAAGCTCTGTTTCTCATTAGGTTTGGCGAAGAGAGCATGACTCGTTTAATTAGATGGCTAGAGAAACAAAAGATACCCCTGGGCTGCTCTGTGCTCGACATTGGAACGGGAAACGGAGTTTTGCTTGTTGAATTGGTTGGTATTTGTAAAAGCAGTGATTTGTGATGCATCATTTAAACTTGGGGACCAAGCAAACAACAGCTAAGCATTGACTGAACTATTAATTATGATGCAGTGGTCCATATCCATGGGCATGACTGTATTATGTGAATTCATTTTTAATCCTTATTGTGAGCATGAAAGCACTAGTATTGTCATACCAAAATTGCATAAAATTGGGGCCACAAGAAGGAGCTTCAAACACCCAAATGTTATTTAGATGAAGGAGACCTTGTGAAAATTTCAGTCCTGAGTGTATCTCCAATTGGCTCCTACTAGATTCTAATACTCTCTTATATCTTGGTTCATAACATTCAAAGATTTGTCCTCCTACCTACCAGCTAGACTCCTTCTACACTGCCATATAAAATCCAGATAATCAGTTTTGAACTGGATTATATGGCAGTATAGACTCATATAATCCAGTTCAAAGCAGATAATGTGGATTATCTGTTTTGATTATTTATTTATTTATTTACTGTATTTGTATACCGCTTTTCTCAGCCCGTAGCAACTGAGAAAGTGCTTACAATGTTATAAATACAATTAAAACATTACATAGAATAAAAACTAAACAGAATTAATAAAATATAAGTCCATAGTGTCTCCTTGTTAAAAACGTCCGGTCTTGTTGTCTAGTCATTCCGTTGTCCTATGTCAATTATTCTGCATTTGGAGAAATAATAATCTGGATTATATGGCAGTGTAGAAGGGCCTTAGTTCTAATACAACTTTCTCAACATACTGTTTGTAGAAATTAGTGAAACGATATCATATCTCAAGTAGGATGAGAGAAAACATACCATATTTGTTTTTAAGAGAAACAGGCCAATTTCATAGGATTTTTAAAAAATGAATTAATTACTCTTTGTTTTTATATAAAAAACATCAGAGGTGTTCTTTAATTAAAAAGTAGTTATGTGTGGCTTTACTGTGTTAGGCACTGCAAGGTGTTTTAAACTGCATTCTCATTGTAATATTTGAAAAGGAATTATGCTATGTATCCCCCTAATCTGGTGTGATCTCCTCCTGTATTTAGTATTTTTTGTTGAAAAAAGTTGATCCAGGAAATGTGGTACAATATATATGATAATGGATTCATTCATGCAACCATTTTGGCTGTCAGTGAAGCCTCTGAAACTACCCTTATCTTGAAATCAATTTGCAAAATGCATTTTCCACTGTCATGCCTTTGAAAATGAATCCGTGAGATGGGGTGAGCTCCCATTTGTCAGCCCCATCTTCCCATATAGGGACATGAGAGAAACCTCCCACAGGATGGTAACACATCTGGGCATCCTCTGGGCAGCGTCTCTGCAGACGGACAATTCTCATACCAGAATCAACTTCCTGTGGTCTCAAGTCGCTTCTGACATGATAATAAAATAAAATAAAATGTTTGTTTCAGTCCTATAGACAGTTATGCTTAAATAAATGCCACAGACATTGGATAGTAACCTAAGGAAAGGTGTTTAGGACTAACTGGGTTTTCTTTCCTGTTTTTAAGGCCAAATCTGGTTATACCAATCTTACAGGAATTGATTATTGTCCATCTGCTGTGGAACTTTCAAAAAGCATAATGGAAAAGGAAGGGCTGCCACATATCAAGTTGCAGGTAAACTATTGTGGAACAAAGTAGATGTGAAGGTACCATAAACACTTGGGGCTATCTAATTTAAGAATAATGACATAATAGAGGCTTTAGGTGCTCTTACTGCCTACTACAGGGAAATCCAGCTGATTCCTAATCCATCTAAAACACAGTTCTGTGTTTTCATCTTAAGAACTGACAAGCATCTCGAGCTCTGAGGATTACCTAGGAAAGAATCCCACTGGCACACCAAAACACCTGGGAGTTATCCTAGACCAGTGATTCCCGAAGTGGGTGTTACCGGCCCCTGGTGGACGCTGCAGTGATCCGGGGGGGCAGTAATGGCCACAGGTACATTTGGGGGTGATGAATAACTGTAATGGGCGGTGAAAACATAAAAGAAAGAAGAGAAGATTTAGAAAAATTGATTTCCAGTGGGTAGGCCAAATAAGTTTGGGAACCACTGTCCTAGACTATGTTCTGACTTACAAGAAGCACTGCTTGACTATGAAGCAAAAAGTGGGTGCTAGAAACAATATAATACAAAAGCTGATTGGCACAACCTGGGAATCACAACCAGACACAGTGAAGACATCTGCCCTTGCACTTTGCTACTCTGCTGCTGAATATGCACGCCCAGTATGGAACACATCTCATCACATTAAAACAGTGGATGTGGCTCTTAATGAAACATGCCATTATCACAGGATGTCTATGCCCCACACCACTGGAGAAATTATACTGTTTCTTCGGTATTGCACCACCCGATGTCCATCGAGAAATAGTAGCCAATAATGAAAGGACCAAGATAGTGACATCTCCGGTCCATCCTCTCTTCGGATATCAGCCAGCACGCCAACATCTTAAATCAACAAATACCTTTCTAAGATCTACAGAGATACTCACAGAAATACCTCAGAAAGCGAGAGTCTAAAAGTGGCAGGTTAAAATGTCATATAATATAATATAATACAATGTAATACAATATATATAATATCATACTAGTACTAATACTAACAATATTATATTTATATCTTTTATATTACATGTAATATTACTAATTATATTACAATATAATGGTATAGTACAATATAGTAATATATAATACTGATATTGTACTATGCTAATAATAATATAATTTTGTTTTAATTTGTTTGATTTGCTTAGACTACATTGTTGTATTGTTGTTGAGGCCTTGGCCTGTGTAAGCCGCATCGAGTCCTTCGGGAGATGCTAGCGGGGTACAAATAAAGTTTAATAATAATAATAATAATGCTAATAATATAATATATTGTGTGTGTGTGTGTGTGTGTATTATATATATATATATATATATATATATATATATATATATATATAGGAAGCTGCTCTGAGTCCCCTTCGGGGTGAGAAAGGTGGCATATAAATGCCATAACTAAATAAATAAACCTCAATCAGTGACTGATACCGGATGAAAGACTCTCCCCTGGCTACACAGAAGACTGGGTGACTTGGAAGGAATTGAACAGACTGTACTCTGGCACCACGAGGTGCAAAGCCATTCTTCAAAATTGGGGCCACAAAGTGGAGTCCACGACACACAAGTGTGGAGAAGAGCAAACCACAGACCACCTACCACAATGCATCCTGAACCCTGTCACATGCTCAATGGAGGACCTTCTTACCATGACACCAGAGGCACTCCTAAGTGGCCAGCTACTGGTCAAAGGACATTTAATATAATGCCAAGTTTTTAAATACCTTATAACTGTATCTTCAATTCGCTTCTGATGCGATAAAAAAAATAGAGGCTTTAAAAGTTAGATAAGGTGTGATGAACAGTTGAATAGCACACAGGTGTTACAACCAATGGAATGGATCTGATCATAGATTTAGAACATTTATTAGGAAGTTTTAGAATAGTTTCATTTTTCTTAGGTCCCAATAGTTCATGTTGTGTGTTTTTAAAGTAATCATTGCAGTAAAATATCATACTCAACAGCTACACCTCTGTTGTACAGGTTGAAGACATCTTAAATCCCTCAGATGAACTATCAGGTTTTGATGTTTGCATTGATAAAGGAACCTTTGATGCCATCAGTCTGAACCCAGTCAAAGCAGCCGAGAAAAGGAAACAGTACGTGAAATCCCTGCACAAAGTGCTGAGACCAGGAGGCTTTTTCCTCATAACTTCTTGTAACTGGACCAAAGAGGAACTAAGTAATGAATTCAAAGAAGGTACATGTCTGGCTTGCAATTGCATATATCTATTTCAGAATCTTAGCGTACTTTTTGTTTCTTCCCCATGCCAGAAGTGCTTGGCATTGCAGTGATGAAAGTACTTGTTTGTGTTTGAGCTGTACCTCTTCTTGAACTGGAGACATTAAAACACTAATGAGAGATCATTGTGTCTATGCTTAATGAAGATTAAATCTAAGAATCTAGTTACATGCCAAGAATTACTGCTGCAGAGTTTTCTGGGGGTGATGCTCAGTAACATTTGAAAGTCAGTGAAGAAAAAGTATTGGATTCCTATTGTAAAAGGCCACATTGAAGACCTCGAATACACTGAAGTCTATAAGCACTTAATTCATGTTTATGCTTCTTAAGCAGTCCTATCAAGTCATATTAAGCAGTCATATCAAAAGTGTTTTGTTCTCAAATTCACGTTACTGATTGCCATTGATACCAAAAACCAAAACACATTAAAATTGAAACATATGCTTAAATAATTGGAAATCAGATGCACTTTGGGTAGATTTCCTTGTGATGTGATACAGACTGTTTTCGTGTGGTAAATATTCCCTACATTTTGAGCAGTTAAAACTAGCGCAGTAGTTACGCCCGTTTTTTAAAAAGTCAAATCTGATTGTGGTGACATATGCCTTGATGACATCCCTTACATGTCCCCATAGAGGCTTTTACTGTTTTCTTTGTTAAGCCTCAGTTGTCCCCTTAGTTAGAATGGGTTCAGTTCCTTTTTGTATAGCTTTCTGTGGGAGGGAACTTTAATTAGACCCTGTCCCTTTGAGATACATCCCCAGAGGGGGAAATTGCAGTCCTTCTTAGCAACTCATTTGCAATCAGTCAGGACTGGGACGTGGTGCAGATGGCTAGGAGTCAGCTGCATTAAATCACCACTGATCGAAAAGTCATGAGTTCGAAGCCATCCCGGGTCAGAGTAAGCTCCCAACCTTTTGTCTACCTTGCTGTTGACCATTGCAGCCTGAAAGACAGTTGCATCTGTCAAGTAGGAAATTTAGGTACCACTTATATGGGGAGGCTAATTTAACTAATTTACGATGCCATAAAAATCTCCAGCAGCGGGCGAAAGAATGAGGAAGCACTCCATCAAAGGACTCGGTGTCACAAGTGGATGGTGAAGCGACAGCTTGCCCGGTGGCTAGAATTTGAGCATACTTTTTGTTTACTGTTAAACATTTTGTTGTAAGTTGTCAGAGGCTTTCATGGCTGGAATCACTGGGTTGCTGTGAGTTTTCTGGGCTACATGGCCATGTTCCAGAATCATTCTCTCCTGACGTTTTGCCCACATCTATGGTAGGCATCCTCAGAGGTTGTGAGGTCTGTTGGAAACTAGGCAGTGAGGTTTATATATCTGTGGAATATCAAGGTGGGAGAAAAAAAGCTCTTGTCTATTTGAGGCAGGTGTGAATGTTGCAATTACCCACCTTGAATAGCATTGAATAGCCTTGCATTTTCAAAGTCTGGCTACTTTCTGTCTGGAGGACAGGGGGTGTTAGCTGCCCCTGATTGTTTCCTGTCTGGAGAAACAATCAGAAACTGCAGACTAATTCAACCAGACAAGTCAGCCATAACAGAGCACTTGATAAACCAACCTGGACATTGTATGTTGAGAACACAGAAATGCTGGACCACTCTTAACAGCCACCAGGTCAGACAATACAGAGAAGCCACTGAAATCCACAAGCATGTGGATAATTTCAACAGAAAGAGGAAACCATGAAAGTAAGAACCCTCCATTCCTGATCATATATTTCCTTTCTCATTTCCCAAATTGAAAAATAAAATAAAATGCCAATCATTTCATATGCCCGTAAAAGTAAGCTTACTTTTGAGAAGCTAAAACAGAACTTGGATTTTATGATCCCAGACAGACTTATTTAAAAATGGATACCTTGAGCTCTAGTTGAAAAGAAATAATTCCAGGTATTTCGAGCTGAAATGGGAATGACTGGTATTACTGTTATCTGTCTTTAATCTATGTATAATATTAGTGCTTATAAGGACCTGAAGAATTTGCTGAACTATATGTTCTCTTTTTGAATTCATAACAGAATTCAAAAAGAATTTATAAAGTTATTCAATAAGAGTAATAAAGTATTGTTTTTCTAACTAAAACTTCTTACTTACATTTGACAGGATTTCTTTTTCTGGAAGAGTTGCCAACACCCACATTCTGCTTTGGAGGAAGAACTGGAAGCAGTGTAACTGCTTTGGTTTTCAAACATAGAACATAAGAGTTTATGTTTTGGATGTGAGTTTTATACAGAAGATCCTGAATTCCGGATTTCATGGACAAGTGAAAAACAGCAGGACCATAAATTGGAAGAAGTAGTTCTGTGAAATTTACAGATCGACAAATGTTTTGTTTTATTTGAAGCAATCCTTTCAAGATTATTGAATGAATGTACCTTAATTTTTTAAGGAATACAATTGATCTTTTGTGTAAATATTTTGGAAAATGTGAATCTCCTTAACCATTTTGGGAATGGGATGCATAACCTTTTTGAAAAACCACTGGTCACAGGAAAGGTATGACCTTGTTAGAAGTTACAACCCTTTGAAAAATGATGTTCACCAGCATGCAAGGCATGCTGGTGAACATCATGCATTGTTGAACAGCATGCAATGTTCATGCAAGGCAACTAGGTCTCTCAGCTTTTAAACTGATATACTTAAGTATGTCTTTGAACTGTTAGGGACGAAGACATGCCAATGCACAAACACATTTTATTCAGCAGAATTTCAGAAGTGTTCCTTTAGTTGCCAAAACCATCTACTCTCCCTTAAAGTATATTTCCCTTTAATCATTCTCTCAAGAGACAAAATAACCAGTCTTCTTTAAAAGTAACAGGGCTGGTTTACTCACAGAACTTCATGTATACAGTATACAGACACTTTGCTTATGAATACAGGGTTTTTTTTTTCTTTTTGTGTCAGGAGTGACTTGAGAAACTGCAAGTTGCTTCTGGTTTAAGAGAATAGGCCATCTGTAACAACTTTGCCCAGGGGACTCCCAGATGTTTTTATGGTTTATCATTCTTGTGGGAGGCTTCTCTTTTGTTCCCACATGAGGAGCTGGAGCTGGCAGAGGGAGCTCAACCTGATCTCCTTGGATTGGAACTGCTGACCTGTCAGTCAGCAGTCCTGGCAGCACAAGGGTTTAACCTGCGACTTTTCGATCAACAAGCTCAGCACTTTAACCCACTGCACCACCGGGGGCTCCTGAAACAAGTTACAATAGGATTTTAAGTAGTTTCTCTGTGTAGGTAACACAGAGCATCTTCCTTAGAAACAATAGTTCAAAGCATAACTGTTCTTACTGAAGTCTAAAGCAGTGATTCTCAACCTGTGGGTCCCAAGGTGTTTTGGCCAACAACTCCCAGAAATCCCAGCCAGTTTACTAACTGTTAGGATTTCTGGGAGTTGAAGGCCAAAACATCTAGGGACCCACAGGTTGAGAACCATTGATCAAAAGGCATCTGCTTCTGAAGTAAACACACATAGATTCCTAAAAGCATACATACAATTTCTACTCTCTCTAAGAGTCTAAGGGCTTCAGCTCTCTCTAAAATGAAGTCTGAGTCTGAACATGCCTAGTTCTGATCACATGGTCTGCAGATGGCAACTACTGGATGGCATATGTTCTGTATCAGAAACTAGAGCTGATGTGGTTAGGTAAAATTGCAAACAATATACACATACAATACATAACAAATAACTAGCAGAGACTTGAGACAGTTGCTATTTCCAACAAAATATTCTCTTATGATAAGCAGTGCACAGTTCAACAATAAGACATGAAAAAAAATGTCACATTTGATGGCAGTGGCTGTTGTATTTATTAAAAGCTGCAGAAGTTAATTTGTTATGCTCTCCAGAGCATAACAAATGGTTTGATAAAACTTTTTGGGTGAATAAAATGCAAATACTGTTTGGTAATCTGCATGTTGAAATCTAATGGAGGAAAAAAAATGATCTGTTCTCTTTGAGCTCTGATATGCTGGTGACTAAAACAGAGTGAACTGGTCCACATTTTAATAGCTCATAATGGGATGAGGAAACTGCATTTTGTGACACTTGCTCCTCATTCTTTTAAGGCGAAATGCTTTCTTGCATCCTCTAGGGAACAAAGGGCAGTTTTGCCATGCTGTCCACTAAATTGTTTTAAGTATGTTTGTTTTTCAAAATAAGTAATTTTGCCTGGATCGAAAACAACACAGTGCTTGGGAATGTAGGGCTTTTGGGGATCTGGTGAGGCCTTGGGCAGCAGCCTACCCCTGTCCTAAATGCAAAGGTTTCCCTTTGACATTAAGTCTAGTCGGGTCCGACTGCGAGGTGGTGCTGACCTCCATTTCTAAGCTGAAGAGCCGGCATTGTCCATAGACACCTCCAAGATCATGGCCAGCATGACTGCATGGAGTGCAGTTACCTTCCTGCCTTTTGATCTACTCACATTTGCACGTTTTCAAACTTCTAGATTGCCAGAAGCTGGGGACTAACAGTGGAAGCTCACCCCGCTGCCCTGTCCTCTAAGGATGACATTGAGGGGATGGAAGAGCAAAATTATTTCTGAATAAAGAGAACTTTTCATTTTTAAACTCTTAATTCAACACTGCCCTTAATTTATGTCTAAACACTTTATTTCAAGTGCACCCACTTTCTTCAACATATTAACTGTAGTTTGTACAGCTTGTCATGTAGCTTAAAAACATTAAATATGTACAGCAATCATTTCTTTGTAACTACCCTATTTCTTATATCAGCTAACAAATTAGGAAACTTAATTTGGTAGTGAAGGATCCATGCTAAAATACGCTTTTCTTGGAAATGGCACAATTCAGATTTTAATTACATAAATAAATGAGTACATCTATCCAAGCATGATAATCCTGGAAGTCTTATTAATTCTATTAATAATTTCCCACCTGTTCTTTATTTTTGAGAATAATACAATTTGCCTTGAGGGAATTGAGCTGTTTCTTCCTCCTTTAGGTCCAAACATGTACAGGCATTTTCAAATAACTATAAATATGATATTTTAGTCATCCAAGAAGCTCTAGCAGGCAATCTGTCATATTTCTACAGAAGAGCTATTTCAGTTTTACCTCTAAGTTATATTTAATGAGAAATTTAAATTTCAGATGGAATAGATCAGTGGTTCCCAATCTTTTTTTGACCAGGGACCACTTTCCAATATTAATACCAAAAAGGTTTGTGATCAACTTTAGATTTGGTTTGGTTATTTGGGGTGGTGATTCAGAAAATTGTATTGGATAGACCACATCAGCTCTAGTTTCTGATACAGAACATATGCCATCCAGTAGTTGCCATCTGCTCGCCCACAGAAAACTATATTTAATCAAGAGCTGATTGATAGTAGTAATCTTTCGTGGGTAGTCAGCCTCTCCCCTCCCAACATCCCTGATGCCTCAGCACTATAAAGGTTTTGCAAGACCAGTCGTTCTCATTGCTTTGTAGATTCAAGGCAACGGTGTAGTGATGGCGAGGCTGCGGACCATATTTTCGTTCTTGTGGACCATTAGTGGTCCATAGACCACAGGTTGGGAACCACTGGAATAGATGAACCATTTAGTGAATGGGATAAGATCTTATTTCTTCTTCTATCCTCCTTTTGTATTTTTCACTGTCTACCACCCAGGTCTTACTGTAGAAAGCCTAACACAGGTATCCTATGTAATCCCACTGCAATTTTCTTTGATAATTCTCCATGTTCTTCATTAAAAACAGTCCATAGGGCAGATCTCAGTTCCCTAAGCAGCTTTATTTAGTCTGTGCTGTCTCAACCTTCTAGTTGTAAAGAAAGTAAACAACGAGTGTTCCATATACATTTAATTGTATTTTATGCATACTTACAAAAGAGAAATGTAAAAAACCATTTCTAATTTATCTCTTGAATGGATCTTTCAGAAAAGATACATTTATTTGGTTGCCTACCATAAAATAGATAACCTCGTACCATCTGAAAAATGTGCACTGCATACTGGTGGAGTAACACCTTATCTGGAATTCCAAAATACTCCAGAATCGTTCACATGAGTGACTGACATAGTGAAACCTTTGCTTTCCAATGGTTCAATTACACAAAAGTTACTTCGTGCACAAAATTATTTAAGTTGTTGTTTATAAAGTTACTATCATACAATATGTATAAGTTAGAAGGAAACATACACGATTTTTTTGGTTTAGACTTGGGTCTCATCTTTAAGGTATCTCAATATGTATACACAAGTATTCCAAACCTGGAAAAAAAACCTGAAATACTCCTGGCCCCAAGCATTTCAAATATGGGATACTTATTCTGTATCAGGACATCCTTTGATATTAGGTGATGCTAACTTGATTATGGAGACTAACTATCTGTGAGGGAGAAAAAATGGTTCTAGCTCTCATACAAATATTTGAAAATCAGATTTGCCATCCCTTTTCTACTGCTATTTTAAAATACCATTTTGAGACCTTCAGTTAAATGTCATTTAAACGAATTCACAGTGCCCACTTAACACTGGTTGTTTAAAAGCAACAATACTTGTTGAAATTGTTATATCAATCAGTCAAGAAGTTCATATATGACTACAAAAAAGGCATGAATGGCAAACAGATTTATCAATGCAGCTGTTTTGTTTCACTGCTGAGCTTAACGTTAGGAAGGAGCACATGCTTTTTGCAGCTGTGGAAAGTGGTAAATGAACACCCTTATGAAGCTTCCACATTTTATTAGTCATGGTCTTTTTTGTGTGTGCTTCTATAAACAACATATTAAATACTCTTGTTCTGCGTTGCATTGTACCCCACTAGTTTCCTCTTGACCTATAGCCATAGAAACATCTGCAGTGAAACCCTCATAAATGGAGAACCCATTTCTGTGGTTTGCCTTACCCACGCATGGTGGGTCTCTCTAATAATATGCAATATCCAATAGGTGATTCTATGGTATGCTTCCCCCAGAAGTTACCATAGAGATGCATTGTAGAACCTATCAAATCCCCAAAGAGGACAATTTCCCTGTAACCACGCTATGGCCAGGAATGTATCCCCTGTGGATATAGGAGTCTTAAAGTATAGGGTACGCTAAGGTTATGTGCCGCCACACCCAGATCCTATAAAAATAAAAGTAAGATGTGCTTCTTTCTTTGTCTGGGTGGACTGCGGGGGTCTTTCTTTAGAAGCTTGAGATTCCCAGCAACTGAGGCTGCTACAGATTTTGAACACCAAAACAGAATATGTATTTCTCAAAATCCTTGCAGACTTGGCACAGCTTGTCAAAGTTACAAATAAAACAGTCAGTTGGTGAAACCATAGAGATGATCTTTCTTTCTTTTTTCTTTAGTTACTGAGGTAACTCTTCCCCAAATGGTAGAAAATATCCTGGGATCCTTTCACCCTAACCCTGAGCTGCTATGGTTAGAAAAACAGGTTTTTCCCTATCTATAGTTCAAGGTTAGCTTTGGAGATGAAGTACTACTCAATAATATTCAATAACTTTTCTATATCTCAATTGTTATCTATAACTCAATTGCTATCTATAACACAATTGCTATTCTATCTATCTAAATTAGTTTCTTTATCTATATAGCTCAATCACTCAATCGTACTTACAATGATTTTTTCAGAGCTACCTAGCTGACCAACAGCACATCTGAGGCTTTCTTTCTCTACTGAAGGAGGCAGGGGAGATGTTGGGGTTCAGTCTGATCCTGATCTGTGTGAACAGGATTCTCTGATAGTTTTTCAAACTGAGCAAGCTCTCTCTGACTCTGACAGTGTGGCATGTGTTATTGATGCAGAGGTCAGTGGGAATGAAAACGAAACCCAACAGTTAGAAGAGAATGTTTTGGAAGTTAGCCGTGATATCTCCCCACCTGGGCTTGATAATGAGGTCCGAAGAGAACAGATAGTGAGAGATAGATTTGTTTCCCAGTCTGTACGAAGGTCACAGCGACTTCAGCAGAAAGAATCCCAAACAGAAAAGTCAAGGGGCGTTTCTAAGAATAGCTTCTTTGGTTTAAGAGCATCCCTGCCGGGTGCTTCTTTAGGTCAAGCAACGTTCGGGACTGTGGCTGGTCTTGGCAGAATTCCTGTGTTCCATGGCTAGTAATCCCAGAGGCTTGTAGTTTCCAAGTTCATGGTTAGTAAAAGGCTAACAGACTCCTGGTTATTGTTTTGTGGCTTTTGAAGTTTTGCTCAAGTTCAGAGATCCTATTGACTACTGTGTTTTTCTGTGCCTTTTTTTACTCTGCATTTACCTTTCTTTTGTAACCAATTTTTCATCAATAAACAAGGATTGCTTTTCCTACAGTCCAGAGTGGTGGATTTAATCTTATGGTCTTGTTTCTTGAACTGGGATGCAACAGGAGATTCCAAAATGGAGATCTCAAGCCCAGGAAAAAGGGCAGACTCCTAACCCAAAGAGATACTTTCTAAACCAATAGCTGCAAAAAGGCCTGCAGGTTGGCTTTGCAGACTCTGATACTGTTTAACTTCTAGGGTGCTGCTGGATCTGTAGCAGCCCTGGGGAAATGCAAAAGAACACTATCCCATGCAACTAAAAGGTAATACAAACTATGCTCCTTGAAGACGGAACAGGTTACATGAATCCACCAGCTGCATGTGTGCTTCTATGGCCTTAAATACTACACTCTTGTGTGCATTATCTCTGCATTCTTGCTATTTTATCACTTTCTTTCCACACTGTTAGCAGTGTGGAAAGAACACTCTATATATCACATAATCTGGGAAGGGGCTGACAAAAGATTCTATAGCTCCAAAACTAGCATTGTGTACAAACTCCAGGATTGTAAAGTGTACACATCCTTACTTTAAGGAAAAGTGCCCTTCCATTAATATATTACTTCTTTTTTTGGGACTACAGTACTATTGAATTTGTACCCTTTACTCCATATTTGAGAGAGAAACTGCTGGTGAGAGAGTTGGCAACAAGAGCTATAACCTCACTTTTTAATTTTCTTCTTGGAAAGAAATGGCTTCCCTTGCCTTGCAAACCACAAATCAACGAAAGAATTTGTTGCATCAGTTAAGCTTCCTTTTATAGGATTGTAAAAACCACCTTGATGAGGATTCCTAAATCTTTAGGCATTTGAAGTCTGGATAAGTGTGCAGTACTCTTATTGGCAAAAATATTAACATTGGAATGGATCTGGTTATTGGTTAATAAATCACTCTCTAAGGCCCCTTCCACACAGCTGAATAAAATCTCACATTATCTGCTTTGAACTGGAATATATGGCAGTGTGGACTCAGATAACCCAGTTCAAAGCAGATATTGTGGAATTTATTGCCTTGATATTCTGGGATATAGGGCTATGTGGAAGGGCCCTTAATCAGCCAATGTTTTCCGTGGTTGCTTTTCACTGTTTCTAAAAGCTTATAGTTGCTTTTTAGTTACCCTTTTAAAAAAATTACAGTTTTGCAAAGTATGATGTGATCTTGAAGCCTTCACCAGCTCCTGATGTGGCAAAAAATCAAAGCATTTGGTGGGGATTGTTTTTTCTCTCTATAAAATATGAGATTCTTAACTCAAGCATTTTAGACACATGAAAAAAACCCTGCATATTTTAAGATCTGTTTACATTAGGTTTTGCAAGTTGTCGGTTGTTAAAATATATCGTCCTTGGTTTAAATGTGGAAGAAAGATCAGTCAACCCATCCTCTCTTCGGCCTGGCTCCATTTGAGACTTTTATTGGGAAAGAAGACTGCCTCGTTCGTTCATTAAATATTGGGGTGGATTCAGATGAAGATGTCGTTTTCCATCTGCAACTTTATGGGCCAACACAGTATAACCCAGCTAAGCTTTTCCAAGCAGTTCAAGTCCTTGTCCAATCTGGCTCAGGAAGAGATACCAAAAAACCCTCTGAGCTTGTAAAGCAGTTTCAGTATAAAAATGTTTATACACATGATGACCTGGGTGTTATGATTAGAACTTTTCGGTCTATTGCATATATTTTGAGGGCAGTACAGGTCTGGTTTCTGGGTGATATCATTGTGGCTTAAGGGGTGTGGACAGGATTCTTGAAGCAGACCGGTGCAAGAACTGTAATATTCTTTTCCCTCTTGGCTCATAAGAACAAGAAGGAAAAGGCTGAGCAGCTGGGTTAGGGAGGTGGTTAATGTCTCTTTATGGCAGGAAGAAAAACACTAAATGAGGTTTCTTGATAAACCTCTCTATGGACCAAGATAGTGGCAATAATTATTGGATGGTTGGAAATCTGAGGTAATGTAAACGTTGATGTGAGAGGACCTTCCCAACAATGGTGCATCAGCTAGTTATGTTATGATTTTTTCCAGGCTAATTCATTTGGTCCCACTTTATTTTACAGGCTTTCTTTTCAAGCTTTAAAATAATTTCCAACAAACCTCCCAACCTCTGAGGATGCTTGCCACAGATGCAGGCAAAACGTCAGGAGAGAATGCTTTTAGAACATGGCCATACAACCTGAAAAACCTACAACAACCCAGTGATTCCAGCCATGAAAGCCTTCAACAATACTTTAAAATAATGTTTGTTGCTATTACAAATCTTCAAGTCAATTCCAGCCTATAGCATCCTTATCAGAGATTTTTCTTGGCAAGATGTATTTAGAAGAGATTCACCACTGCTTTCCTCTATGGCTGAGAGTATGAGTTGCCTAAGGAGACCCTGGGAGTTTCCATGGTGAAATGGGGATTTTAACTTAGGTCTCCAGAATCCTAGGGCGGTTCTACATTGACCACTTATCCTGGGGCTGATCTTGTGTGGTGAATTCTGGATCAGCCCCAGAATGGTTTAGATTACCACACACACATACATGCACACACAGAGAGAGCTTCACAAGAAAGAGGAAATCCTGACCATCCACCCAGCAATCCATACCATCTTTCCCATTCTCATTGTCATGGTGGCTAGTGGGCGCAATATGTGTTGTGCTAGTTGCTTGTCACCTAGAGTGACATCGGCCAGGGCACCAGAGCAACAAGGGGAGAGGAAGAGGAGGAATCACCTACCATCCCCCTTCCCTTCTCCAATCACGTCATCACTCTGGCCAGGCAACAAGTGACCAGTATAACCCATGCTGCCTTTTCTGGCCACTGTAATGAGAAGGACACATTAACGTCACATTGAGGTCCCAGCAGTGGACGTAGAGAAACTGTCACCCTACCTCCTATATCATCCAAGGTCAGGGCCATAGCCAAGGGGGAGGGGGTTTAAGGATTCTAACCCCCCCCCCCCAAAGTTTCTAATCCCCCGAAACCTGATTTACTCATGAACTTTAACTGGTTAATCAATTTATGAGTAAACCAGGTTTCTTTTTTAACCTGACACATTCCAGGGCAGGGCTGAACTTTTAAACCCTCCCCCCCCCCCCCCGACTACGGTTCTGCCCAACTTACTTGGAAGCCCATCCCATGGGGGAAGTATTAGTCACTCGGCTTCTCCACATTGTTTCAGGGGCAACACGGGAAGCTTTACATGTTGCCACAACAGCAGCGTACACACTTCTTGCTCTCCCCTTTCACCCCGGAGCTCGGCCAGAAACTGCCCCATCTGATGAGGTCGAATTAGTACCATCCTACCTTCCTGGGTTGCCTGAAGCCAAGGAGCATGGGGTGGGCATATAAATCATTGCAACTGATTCCATCATGGAACTGATCCAGTTGTTTACATGGGCCCAGAGTCATGGTCTGCTCAGGATTCTGGGGGGAATTCAGGGTAACCCACGGCTTTGGTCAACATGGTTCAAGGTGGCATTAAGCAACTTTGGCCCACCCTCAATAACCCAGATGAGCTCCATGTGTTATTAAATTGACTAATCTGATTCACTGGCCTTTCACACTAAGTGGTCAGTATGGATATGCTCTCAATCCACACTGCTTCTTTTAACAGTGTTACTTTATTTATTTATTTATTTACAACATTTATATGCCATCCTACTCACCCCAAAGGGGACTCGGAGCAGCTTACAATACACACACACACACACAATATATATATTCTATTATTAGCATAGTACAATATCAGTATTATATATTACTGTATAGTACTATACCATTATATTATAATATTATTAGTAATATTACATGTAATATAAAGTATATAATCATAATATCATATTATTAGTAGTAGTAGTATTATATTGTATTGGATTATAATATTATAAATATTATATGTACATTCAATATGGTATATTATATTATATTATATTATTAGCATAGCACAGGAGACAAGGTGGAGCTGTCCCTGCCTCCCCCCTTCACTCTGGTCCAGAGTTGGTGCTGGGGGGAGGGCCCCCCTACTGATGACATATGCAGGAGACAAGCTGGGACTTTTTATCATTGGTTTCACAATTTGCTTCCGGTTTTAATGGTCATGTTTGATTTTTTTTGTCATATAGTGAATTGCCCTAGGAAATAGCATATTTCACAACATCATTCTAAGTTAATATTTTCTTTGTTTCCCAGAGCTGACTTTTTTGGTTCACTTGAAATGTCCCAACATTCCTAAACTTATTATTATGACTTGAATAGGTGACTCTGCAACACAACACGATTAATGTATGTTTTATCATAGTACATCATGCTACAAAGAAGACATGGATCATTAAAGTTTAAAATAGAAGTGGACCATTTCTGATCCTCCAGGCATTACTGGACTGCATCTCTCAGCAGTCATGGCTGATGTATGTAGTGTTGAAACCGGCTGGAAATTACAGTCCAAAAACACCGGGAAGTTCACAAGAATTCCACCCTGAAGCAGTGAGTTAGAAACTCTTCAGAAGTGGTCATTGGATTGCATTTGTATCTTTAACTATGTTTTGTATATTTCATACACACAAACACACAGCTGATTGTTTTCTGTTTTCTACCAATCTTGTCCCCTATTTTTTAAAAATATATTCTTATTTCTTACTAGCCGTCCCCTGCCATGCGTTGCTGTGGCCCAGTCCGGTGATCTGGAAAATAAAGTAATGAGAAAGTGTTGGTTTCTAATATAAGTAATTTCTTTATGCTTTGTGAGTAAACAGTATTTCTTGTTGTTTCTTTGTCAGTGTTGATGTGGAGAGTGTCTGGTTTGCCTACTCTGGAATATGCAACACATCATAGTCCTTCTTTAGGGGTCCCTTTCAAATCTATGATATTATATCTGTGTGTGTGAGAGAATCATATATCTATATCTATGGCTGAACGGCTCTTTGTCAGGAGGACTCTGATTACATTTTCTTGCCCTGGTGAAGAGTGTTGGACTGGATGGCCTTAAGTATTATTTTCTATTGGTCATAGGGGTTCTGTGTGGGAAATTTGCCACAATTCTGTCATTTGTGGGATTCAGAATGCTCATTGATTGTAGATGAACTATAAATCCCAGTAACTACAAGTCCCAAATGTCAAGGTCTATTTCCCCCAAACTTTATCTGTGTTCATATTTGGGCATATGGAATATTTGTGCCAAGTTTGGTCCAGATCCATCATTGTTTGAGTCCACAGTGCTCTCTGGATATAGGTGAACTACAACTCCCAAACTCAAGATCAATGCCCACCAAACCCTTCTAGTGCGTTCTGTTGGTCATTGGAGTCCGGTATGCCACGTTTGGTTCAATGCCATAATTGGTGGAGTTCAGAATGCTCTTTGATTCTAGGTGAACTATAAATCCCAGCAACTACAATTCCCAAATAACAAAATAAAAAATGTTTGAGTGAAGGACATACATTGGGTTGTTAGATGTATGCTGTCCAAATTTCATGTCAATTGGCCCACTGGTTTTTGAGTTATGCTAATCCCACAAACGAACATTACATTTTTATTTATATAGAAGAAACATTTAATTGTGAGGCTATTGATGACTCTGCTTTGTGACTAATAGATTAGAAAAAAAAATCCAAGTATCCTTTTGAGATCAACCAAGGAACTGTGCTTAACAAAGAGGTAAACAGAAAGTCAGTATGTAGCCAGGGAGTAGCAAAGGTAAAGGAGCGCATTCCAGAAGCATGCAAAGTACACAAAGAACCCTTTAGGGCAGTGTTATTTTTGACACTATGCACTATATCTACAGAATAACTGAAAGACTGGATCTTAGGAAATTCACAAGACTGACTGCATTGATAGTATTCTGTAACCAATTTGCTTATCTTGAAGTGTAAGGACTCAGTTGTGAATGAGAATGTCGGTTTAAGCGTGCATGATGAATAAGACAGGATGCAACGATAAATTATGGACCACGCTGCAGATTTTATTGCTAATACTTATTAGTTTGGATGATCATTCGAGAAAGAAATATTTGCATGTGCTCAACATTTAACACTCTTTTATCTAACCGCCCTAAATATAAGACGGAGATATAAATTCTCATTCTATTTTAACAATTGTTCTTTGGGAATGAGGTAAAACAATTGTAGGTTCAGTGCTTTGCAACGTAATAGATCTGGACTGAAAAAGAGAAGATTGTTCATAGTGCAGGATACATTTATTAACATAGTAAGTCTGTTTTAATCAGCTGCAAAGCTGATCCAATATTTAAACATAAAAGATTAATTTTATTAAAGGATAATATTTGATTGGCTCTAAAACTGAAATTATGTCTAACATTTCTGCCCAAGTTAAAATTTGTGCATAGAATCTAAAAATACTGATTTATGAGTAAGTCTCATTGAACTTGGTGGTAATTACTTCTGAATAAACATGCACAGGCTGCAGCCGTACTCCTTATATCACTTAGGAACAAAATGTAGAAAATGTATGTACAGTAAAAGCTATGCTAGCTGTTGACTTTCAGATAGGTAGCATTTCGCAGAAGATATGGGGGATGAATAACAATGGCAGAGACTAGATTAAAGAAAGCGTCTGGGGCTTTTCTCTCCTGTCAAAACCTTGCGAGGGCAGAAGCATATGCCAGTAGGAGTCACTCTAGGCTTCTTAATCGAAATGTTCAAGAAATTAACAAAAGGCACCCTTGCATTGTAATATACTATATTAATTATAAGTAACAATCCCATTTAAATCAGCACAGAGCTCTGACTAATAAAAATACAGACAGTATTGTTATGTTTATCCTTTTATTCTTTTATCTACTCTTCCTTGTATCATTCAAGTATAATACACTTCAGCTTCAAATGACCAGCTAACTAAAGGTGTAAATTACAAATCATATAAACTATTTGCAAAACTGGAATTATAGTACAAGCCTAAGGATTACAGCTAAATGGTTATATTATGCAGATATATCATTGACATCGTTTAGATATACAGTAGAGTCTCGCTTATCCAACACAAACGTTGGATAATCAAAAATGTTGCATAATAAGGAGGGATCATGGAAAAGCCCATTAAACATTATGATTTTACAAATTAAGCATCAAAACATCATGTTTTTACAACAAATCAACATAAAAAGCAGGTCAATGCATGGTAAGGTTATGTAGTAATTACTGTATTTACAAATTTAGCACCAAAACATCACAATGTATTGAAACAGCTGTGGATCCGGTGGGAGACAAACTGTGTTGGATAATACAGAATGCTGGGTGAGCGAAGGTTGGATAAGCGACTCTATTGTAATAGTCAAATATGTAGTCAAATACAAATGATGGCACTAAATTTCTTGGTGTGCTAATTATCAACTTGTTTGCTCTTAATGTTAATATTCCTGAAAATCTTAATCTGGTTGTGTGGCAGGGATTTGAGAATGAATTGTGGTGTGTTTGTACATGTTTAGCATTCAGCACTTAATTGCTAGCCCTTTTTCTTGTGTTGCAAGTTGTATATTTACCTTTCTGTTGTGCTAAACAACATCAAACTTTTAGAAGTTTACAGTCATGACACTGTAGATGGCTAATTTAGGGCAAATACTAATCTTGCTCAGTATATCTGGTATTTAACATTTTAATTTAATAGAATTATTTATCTCATTTGTGCTCACAATAACCTTGGGCCAAGTAATTATTAGCAGTATTTTAGAGTTGGAGGAAAATCTGCTTATCTTGAATGCGCAGCCAATGAAAGATGGCAATGCCTATCTTATTCATGCATCTTATTCATTCATTGCACTTATATTTTAATCCAGTAGTGTTTAGGCTCTAATATAGTCATTTCTAGTGGGATTTATTGTTGATTATATATGTAGAAGGAGATTGTCACTATTGTAAATATCCTATGAGGAAGCTCATATGAGGAGATAGTGAAGTTCACCAGTTCAGGTGAGTTTCATAAATATTTTTTTTCCTTTGTATCATAATAAGATGACATAGTTAAAGCCCTTCATGTTTTGAGACACCCTTTCTATGAGAATAATAATTTTAAAAGCCATGGTTTAATTGAATAACTCATTTCAAAAGCAACAGTCACACACAGTAAATGATGTATTGTCGAAGGCTTCCATGGCTGGAAGCACTGGCTTGTCGTAGGTTTTTCGGGCTGTACGGCCATGTTCTAGAAGCATTCTCTCCTGACGTTTCACCTGCATCTGTGGCAAGCATCCACAGAGGTTGTAGGTTTGTTGGAAACTAGGAAAATTGGGTTTATATATCTGGGTATATATAAACCCAGTTTTCCTAGTTTCTAACAAACCTACAACCTCTGAGGATGCTTGCCACAATGTGGGTGAAACATCAGTAGATAATGCTTCTAGAACATGGCCGTACAGCCTGAAAAACCTACAACAACACAGTAAGCTATGTTTTATGTGCATGCTGTGGAATGGGAATAAACCACAATGGTGCCTGAGAATTCTCCCCACCAGCCTTGAATTTATTTGTGACATTGCATATAGGAATGGGAGATTTGAGAAGACAGTTGGACTTCCCCAGTAAGGCTGATGGATAGCCACTCTGCCAAGAATTCTAATATCTCTGTTGTGTTGCATGTTCTTTCAAGTTTTCTTCCAACTTATGGTCACCCAATCAATTTTGCAAGGTTTTCTTAGGCCCCGGTGGTGCAGCAGGTGAAACCACTGAGCTGCTGAACTTGCTGACCAAAAGGTAGGTGGTTCAAATGTGAGGAGTGGGATGAGCTCCCACTGTTAGGCCCAGCTTCTGCCAACCTAGCAGTTCAAAAACGTGGAAATGTGAGTAGATCAATAAGTACTATTTCTGTGAGAAAGTCATGTTGGCCACATGACCTTGGAGGCATATATGGATAATGCCAGCTCTTTGGATTAGAAATGGAGATGAGCATCCCATTGAGTCAGACACAACTAGATTTAATGTCAAGAGGAAAGCTTTACCTTTACCTTTCTTAGACAAGGATTACTCAGAGGTGGTTTTGCTATTCCTTCCTGTGAAATGTAATCTTCATTACTTGGTCCTGGTTAGTTCCCAGATGTAGATACTAATTCAAACATCCATAACGTGAAAACACGTTTACAAATCCAAAAAGCAAGCTTTTATTTTTCAATTTTATACAAGGGATGCCATTGTATATAACGGGACCTGTGCATTTATAGATTTGGGTAGCCATGAGGGGATGGAAGCAGGATCCTGGAACCAAACCCAAGGCAATATTAAAAGCACATTGGATATTTCAAAAGGGACCTGGCTTAGTGGGCCAGTGCAACGTAGCTATAGCTATCCTACCCTATCCTATCATTCTTTTTGGCATCTGCCAGCAATTTGGGCAGGCACCCACTCATTAAAATAAACCAATCTAAAACAATAACCTTGAGAAAACCATATTTTCCAATATTAAAATGTCTGAGAGAGTCTTCCCTCAAAAGGCAACGAATCTACGGACATTTTATATGAACAAAATGAATACTTATCCAAGAAGGAGTGAACAGTTTGGTCAAGGGAAACATCTTGTTTATATGGAGACCTGGCTTAGTGGACTACTGCACTTTAGCTTGCTTATACTATACTCTCCTCCATGATGGTGGTCCCCCATTCAAGAACTAACCAGGCTTGATCATGTTTAGATTCCAAGATTGGAAGGGATCCGGTGTTTTCAGCAAACATCAAATCCAAGGGTTAGGAGACTTCTTGCCACACTTGGAAGGCCTTCTCCAAGTCCCTGGTGTGTTTGTGCCCACGGTGGTCATTCAAAGTCGATGGAAAGAACAGCCAAGGGATTCCTCCCATTAAGAAGAAGTCATTCCTCGCTTGCACCCCAAATCCTTGCAAATGCAACCCAACCAATCTCCGTAGTAAGGCTTTTTCCTCTGGGAAGTCAAGGGGTGCTTTGGATGGAGTAAGCTGAATGTCTGATGAAAGGCTTTGTCCTTTGCATTGAAATAAAGTTGGGCTTCATTGCCCCATTACAATTCTATCAGTTGCTATGACTGCCCTCCACTATGCCCCAAGAAAGGGACATTTTTCATTAATTAATACAGAATATATATTATTTCTCAACTACTGGCAAGTCAACTTATGGTGACCACATCAATGAGACCTTTAAATAATTCCATTAATATACGTATACACATATGTATATGTATGTAAAGAGATAATGTATAACTTATGAATAGGCATAATAAAAGAAATATTAATATACATACAGGGGTTCCTCCCAAAATGTATACATCCTTTAACAGATAATTGTAGACATGATAACTGTTTGAAGGCTAAGAAAAAAACCCCAATTCTATTGACAGATAAAGTTTATTTAATCAGTTACAAATTCCTTCTTAAATTACAATGGTATGGAAGGGGTTGAAACAGTCATCTCTGTGCAGCCATGAACTGCTTCGTGTGGTTGAAACACATACTTCCCTTCCAAGTTTCTCTTGGCATTTCACAACACGGATGTACTAGAAGAACTTTTAGTCCTGTTTAGGCTGTATGTAGGGTTGTTTTTAGTGAAATGCCACAAACAGCAATAAATATGTCTCTGTGTTTGTATACATAAAAAAATCAGGATATTTATATATGTGTGTATGCATATCTATCTATCTATCTATAACATAACTCTCTTCTCTCCCAAAAGTATACACCCTAGAAATTTTATAATTTTGGAATTTTATATTGTGGCGCATATATATATATATATATATATATATAAATTTTATGTGTGTGTATAGCAAAAATATATATAATTCCAATACTGTATGCATGTTTGTATATATATGTGTGTGTTCATATGTATGCAGGTTGACCAAATATATTTTTTTATGTATGTGTACACAAAAATATAACATTCCAATACATGTGTGTGTGTTTATATGTATGTTTGCAAATGTGTGTGTATACACATACACACACACACGTATATACATGTGTGTATAACAAATATAAAATTCCAGTATATGTATGTATGTATGTATATGTTATACATGTGTGTATAACAAATATAAAATTCCAGTATATGTATGTATGTATGTATATGTGTGTATGTGTGTTGCAAATAAACATAAAATTCCAACACACATTTGTATATACATGTGCATTTTCATATGTATCTCTGTGAATATATACATGTGTATGTGTAGCAAACCCCCCAATGTGTATATATATTTGTGTATATATATATACGTATGTGTGTTTGTGTATGTGCATAGAAAAAATATAAAATCCCAATATATGAATGTTTGTGGATATATGTGTGTCCATATGCATGCATGTGTGAACATAAGTTTATAGAAAAAATCCAATGATTGTATATACATAAATGTTTGTGCTCACATATATATGTATGCTCATGACATGCATGTATCTGTAGATATACTTATGTGCATAACAACAAATATGAAGTTCCAGTGTATGTTTGTAGATATAACTGTGTGTGTTCATGGCAAAAAAAATAAAATGTTTGTGCTCACATATGTGTCATATATGTATGCTCATGACATGCATGTATCTATATACATATGTGCATAACAACAAATATGAAGTTCCAGTGTATGTTTGTAGATATAACTGTGTGTGTTTATGGCAAAAAATATAAAATGTTTGTGCTCACATATGTGTCATATATGTATGCTCATGACATACATGTATCTGTAGATATACATATGTGCATAACAAATATGAAGTTCCAGTGTATGTTTGTAGATATAACTGTGTGTGTTCATGGCAAAAAATATAAAATGGTTGTGCTCACATATGTGTCATATATGTATGCTCATGACATGCATGTATCTATATACATATGTGCATAACAACAAATATGAAGTTCCAGTGTATGTTTGTAGATATAACTGTGTGTGTTCATGGCAAAAAATATAAAATGGTTGTGCTCACATATGTGTCATATATGTATGCTCATGACATGCATGTATCTATATACATATGTGCATAACAACAAATATGAAGTTCCAGTGTATGTTTGTAGATATAACTGTGTGTGTTCATGGCAAAAAATATAAAATTCCAATACATGCATGTTTGCATATACGTATGTGTGTATTGCAAAAAAACTAAAATTCTAATGTATGTATGTGGATATGTGTGTTTGCATTCATTTTATGTATGTGTGTGTATATAGCAAAAATATATAATTCCAGGATATGTGTGCATGCATAAATGTGCATAGGCATGTGTGCAGAACATGCATGTAAGTTTGAGACCTGTATGTAAAAGAAACCAGGAAGTGACAGCCCTATTTCCTTTCTCCAGGAGGCGGATCGGGCGAGCGCACTATTAATTCCGCGGGGGGGAGGCGATGACAAGTATGCCCAAAAGTCCACTTTAAACCTCCAACTAGGGCTGCTTGACAACGGAGGACTTTTATTTGGCTATAGAGAAGGATAAAAGATGGCAACAGCGGCGTCCTTTCCTTGTCTTGAGGCGATTCCGAGTTTTTTTCTGCCCTGTCCCCCCCTCCTTGAGGACTTGGTCTCGCCCAGGGGGCAGAGATTGTCCCAATGTGCAGAGTGGTAGCTCCCAGGCACTTTCAGTCTCCTTTGGACAGCGAGAGGAGCAGCAGCAGCTTCCGAAGCTCATTGAGGTGCAGGCTGTTTCTTATTCTTGTATTTGAGTATTTTTTAATTAATTTTGGGAATATTTTGTGTTTCCTTTTATTGGGGAAAGAAAAGCAACGATTGATCCATTTTAATTCATTTACACACAGTCTGGGGTGCATCCACACTGTAGAATTAATGCAGTTTGGAACCGCTTTAACTGCAGCGGGATCCTGTGTATCTTTAGCCTTCTTTCCCAAAGAGTTTTGGCAATAGAGAAGGCTATTGTGAAGGAAAGGA
The DNA here is from genome assembly GCF_037176765.1 of Anolis sagrei. Classification (NCBI taxonomy): domain Eukaryota; kingdom Metazoa; phylum Chordata; class Lepidosauria; order Squamata; family Anolidae; genus Anolis; species Anolis sagrei. The sequence continues at coordinate 197,596,609 of NC_090023.1, forward strand.
CAACTCCATGATTGCAAAGTGGTGTCAAACTGCGTTAAGTCTACAGTGTAGATGCCTACAATGATCTGAAATAGAGATCTTTGGAAAGAGGAGGATGGAGGTTGGCAGGGATTGTAGTGCCTGCTGTTTTTGGAAACTTTAGCAGCCTTGCCTTTTGTTTGTTGAACTTTGCATGTAACTGAATAGCTGGACCCAGAGGGACTCAGCTGGCTGCTTGCTTGCAGTGAATGGAGAGACTGCATAGCTTCCCAAAGGGATTTTCCTCCCTGGCTTGAGTTTTTGCAAAACCTTTTTTACAGCATAATATTGATGATCATGTATATTGCATGCTTGATATTTGCTTCCTATATGTTCTTGCACATGTCTTGTAATGCCACATATTGATGATCATGATATATATTGCATGCTTGGTATTTGCTTCCTATATGTTCTTGCAAATGCCTTGTAATGCCACATATTGATGATTATGATATACATTGCATGCTTGGTATTTACTTCCTATATGTTCTTGCAAATGCCTTGTAATGCCACATATTGATGATCATGATATATATTGCATGCTTGGTATTTACTTCCTATATGTTCTTGCAAATGCCTTGTAATGCCACATATTGATGATTATGATATACATTGCATGCTTGGTATTTGCTTCCTATATGTTCTTGCAAATGCCTTGTAATGTCACATATCCTTCCCATAGATTGGCCAGCTGCTGTGATATTATCTAAGGTTTCCTTTCGCTCCATGAAAATACTCAATTCTGCTTTATGAGTGTTTCCAAGCTCTGGCCGGCAGTATGTTTATGCTTTTTGTCCTTGCAATCTGTTTCTATCTACATCTTGATTTCACTGTAGTTTTCTTGTCTTTTTCTCTCTCTGAGATATTTCTCAGGCCCTTTCCACACAGCTGAATAAAATCCCACATTTTTTGCTTTGAACTGGGATATATGGCAGTGTGGACTCAGATATTCCAGTTCAAAGCAGATATTGTGGATTATTCTGCCTTGATATTCAGGGTTATATGCCTGTGGTGGAAGGTTCCTTGGTGAGTGCGTTTTGGGGGCATCTACACGATTGAATCAATGCAGTTTGACACTGCTTTAACTGATATGACTGGGGCCCCTTTAACACAGCTGAATAAAACCCCATATTATCTGCTTTGAATTGGAATATATGGCAGTGTGGGCTCAGATAACCCAGTTCAAAGCAGATATTGTGGATTGTTCTGCCTTGATATTCTGGGTTATATGGCTGTGTGGAAGGGTCCTCAGTGAGTGCGTTTTGGGGGCATCTACACGGCTGAATTAATGCAGTTTGACACTGCTTACAGTGATATCACTGGGGCCCTTCCACATAGCTCAATAAAACTCCATGTTATCTGCTTTGAACTGGGATATATGGCAGTGTGGACTCAGATAACTCAGTTCAAAGCAGATATTGTGGGCTATTCTGCTTTGATATTCTGGGTTATATGGGTCTGTGGAAGGGCTCTCAGTGAGTACATTTTGGGGGCATTTACATGGTTTAATTAATGCACTTTGACACTGCTTTCACTGATATCATTGGGGCCCCTTTCACACAGCTGAATAAAACCCCTCATTATCTGCTTTAAATTGGAATATATGGCAATGTGGGCTCAGATACCCCGAATAAAAGCAGATATTGCAGGATTTTTGCCTTGATATTCTGAGATATAGTTCTGTATGGAAGAGCCCTTCAGTAACCCAGTTCAAAGCTGATACTTGGGATTTTCTGTCTTGATATTCTGGTTTATATGGCTGCATGGAAGGGCCCTGAATTCTATGGAATCGTGGGAGTTGTAATTTTATAAACCCTTTAATATTTATGAATCCAAAGTCCTGGTGCCTCTCCAAACTACAACTCCCAGGATTCCATAGCATTGGCAGTGAAAGCAGTGTCAAACTGCATTAATTTTACAATGTAGACGAGTGGTTCCCAACCTTTTTTTTAATTAGGGACCACTCTCCAACATTAGTACCAAAAGGGTTACGAATCAGTTTTGGGTCAACTTTAGATTCAGTTTGGTTATTTGGGCTGCTGATTCAGAAAATTGCATTGGATAGACCACATCAGCTCTAGTTTCTGATACAGAATACATGCCATCCAGTAGTCGCCATCTGCTCACCCACAGAAAACCATATTTAATAAGCCTTGGCACTATAAGAGGGTTTTGTGAGATCAGTCCCTCTTGTTGCAACGATGTAGTAACTGTGAGGCTACAGACCATATTTTAGTTCTTGTGGACCACAGGTTGGGAACCACTGGTGTAGACCCATTGCCTGCTGTACATAAGTGGCAGTTTTGCTGAACCTGATCAGTGGAGGGCTGTCATATGGCATCCATATGCGCCCTTTCTCTCCCACATAGTTATTGGAGCTAGATTAATAATTGCAGTCGGCCCACTGAAATAAATCACCCTCAAATTAGTTTTAAGTTCAGTGGATCTAGTTGTTGTCTAAGCATTTGCTACATCTGGATCAGGCTCATTGTCTCCAGCAGTAGCCCTGCCAAGTGGGAGCTAGCTTCGGATTTGTATATATGCAAAGAGTTTATATTTCCATTGGAAGCAGCTTACAGTGAACTGGGACTTAATTCATTTTTCGAAGGGAGTAATGCAACTGATATTTATAGAGCGATGAGCAGAGTCATTCGTCTGTGTCAGCTGAGCTGAAACACCCAGAGAGCATGGTTTTGCAGATAGGCTTCCTTGTGAAGGCACTTCTAGTTTAGATTAGACAGATACATGTTGCGTAATTGTATTAATAGGACACAGCTCATAAGTCATATATATATACACACACACACACATTTGTATACACACACAGTCATATATATGTATGTATGAGTATATATATGTGTGTGTATACACTAGCCGTCCCCTGCCACGTGTTGCTGTGGCCCAGTCTGCGTATATGTGTTTTGTGTGTGTCTCTGTGTGTGTATATATTTGTGTAAATGTGTATATGTGTGTTTGCGTATATATAGGAAGTTTTGCACATGCATTGTAATGCAATTTTTGTTTTTTGACTTTTTAAGTTTCTGCTGCTGTGTTTTTCAGTGTTTTTATGAGTGATGGTCACTCGTTGGCCTAATAGGTGTATTGTGTCCAAATTTGGTGTCAATCCGCCCAGTGGTTTTTGAGTTATTTTAATCCTACAAACGAACATTACATTTTTATTTATGTAGATATACTAGCCATCCCCTGCCACGCATTGCTGTGGCCCAGCCTATGTATATATTTTGTGTGTGTATATATTTGTGCATATATGTGTGTTTGCATAGATAGATAGATCTAGATAGATAGATGGGTGTATATGTGTGTGCATATGTGTATAAGTGTGTATATATTTGTGTATTTCTGTGTTTATATGTGTGTATGTCTATATGTATATGTGTGTGTATATTTGTGTGTGCTTGTGTATATATATGTGTGTGTGTGACTGTATGTGTGCATGTGTATATGTATATGCGTGTATGTGTATATACATATAGTTTATTTTTGGGGGGTTTAAGTCCATTCTGCTGGGTTTTTTGTGTATTTTAGGGGTGATGGACACTCATTGGCCTGATAGGTGTATTGTGTCCAAATCTTGTATCAATTCGTCCAGTGGTTTTTGAGTTATGTTAATCCCACAAATGAACATTACATTTTTATTTATATAGATATACTTTTGTGTGTGTGTGTGTGTGTAACAGCTCATCTTCTATGATAATTTTTATTTTCTGGGACTGTGATTTAGCAGTCATGTGTACATATGGTCTTTTCCCAATTTGTGCCATGTAGCATAGGCCTGCTATTTGATATTATCTGGGTTAATAGTTTGCAGACTGCTAGCTCTGTAAAATAAAGCAGAGGAAGCTGTGAAATTGGAACCCAACTCTTCATCTGTTTCACAGTCCCTTTTGGGGGGTCAAAAGAAGGGGATCTTTGACGCAGATGATTTAGGGGTGTGCTCTCATCTCTAGTCTCAGTTACAAACAAATGCAAAATCTGGGTGCATCCATCTCTACATTGTAGAATGGATGCAGTTTGATACCACTTGAGCTCCCAAGGAAGGAGTAGGAGTTGTAGTTTTACAAAGTCGTGAGCTATCCCTCCTGGAGACTATTGTGCCTCACCAAACTACAAATCCCAAGTCATAGCACTGAGTTACAGCAGTTAAAGCGATGCCAAACCGCATTCATTCTGCAGTGTAGATACATCCTTAGTCCTGTATTCGAGAAACCACTAGAAGATAGTTTGAGTCCAGAGAAGAATAGAAAGCCAACCAAGCAAGAAAGATAGTGGGAGAAATGACATACAGTCAGAGAATGGTACTAATAATTTCTTTGGGTGTATATTTTTTGTAGCATTAGGCAATAGCCCCAGTCTTTCTCAGTATTTGGCTGCACAGATTACACCATGTAACACAATTTTTGTTCTTGGGTATAGATGTCATTCCCTAATTGGGTCTATAATAAAAACATGGGAAAAGTTGATTAAACTGCAAAATCTTGGTTTTTGTGGGAATCCTGCAGCACATGTTGCTATAGTTTTTCAATGAATGGCTCATTGAGTCACAACCAATTCAACATACAGTGTTCCCTCACCTATTGCGGGGGTTCAGTTCCAGGAACCCGCATGATAAGTGAAAAACCGCGATGTATTTATTTATTTACAGTATTTATATTCCGCCCTTCTCACCCTGCAGGGGACTCAGGGCGGATTACAATGTACATATACATGGCAAAGATTCAATGCCATAGACACAAAACATATATAGACAGACACTCAGAGGTTATTTAACATTCCAGCTTCTGGCCACCAGAGAAGCTGTCGTTTCACCATCTGTTTGTGACACTGATGAAGTACTTCCTCATTATTTGCATACTTCCTGGAGATTTTTATGGCCTCGTAAATCAGTTAAATTAGTCTCCCCATATAAGCAGTACCTACATTTCCTACTTGACAGATGCAACTGTCTTTTGGGCTTCAAAGGTCGACAACAAGCTACACAATTTTATTCGGAAGCTCACTCCGACCCAGGCTTGCTTCGAACTCATCACCTTTCGGTCAGTAGTGATCTTAATGCAACTGACTCCCAGCCAACTGCACCACAGTCCCGGTGTAGGGATGCTATACTGTATATATACATTATAGCTCCGCCCACTCCTCTCTCCCCCTCTTCTCTCTCTCTCCTCTTTCCCCCTTCCTCCTTCCCTCCCCGCTCCCCTTGCTGGAGCCACCTTTCTCCCTCCCTCCCTGCTTCCCCACTGGCATGGGGCTCTCAAGACTGTTATATACAGTGTTCCCTCGCTACTTGTATTTTAAATTAATTTTTTTGAAAAACCGCGAAACAGCGAGTCTATGGTTAGCGAACCACGAAGTGATAAGGGAACACTGTGGTTTGGGGCAGCCACAAAAATGAAGTTTCTGGAGTATAACAACTACTTTCAAAGTAGGGACTGCACAATTAAACAACACTTGGTGGCGGAGTGGGTTAAACACTTGTGCCAGCAGGACTGTTTTCTGACAGGTCAGTGATTCAAATCTGGGGAGAGAAGGTTGAGCTCCCTCTGTCCGCCCCAGCTGCCCATGTGGGGACATGGGAGAAGCCTCCCACAAGAACGGTAAAACATCAAACACCTGGACAACGTTCTTGTAGACCGCCAGTTCTCTCACACCAGAAGCAACTTGCAGTTTCTCAAGTCTGACACGAAAAAAATACAACAAAAACAAAACAGGAAATGACACTTTCAAACCAGGAACAGACACTTTTTCAAATTTTTGTTACATAGTGTTATCACTAACCCACATTTCTAATAGGATTGGCTGAATTTTAACCTGCATTTTTACTGTGTGTATCTTTAATAATCTTGTTTTTTTTCCCTCTACTTTAACTATGTTGTGCCTTGCCTTGAGCCTCAAGGAGAGGCGGATAATAAAATTGTTGTTGTTATTGTTAAATAGACAACAGGTCTACAGTTGCCCCAGGGCCGAGATCCATTTTTTATACTGGCCAGTGTGCCCCAAAGTTGCTTCTTTCCCAAAGTTTTTAAAAAGCTAAAACATCTAAAATTAGCTACATTTATGTAAAACAGATTAAGGAACACCTGCCATTAATTCAAAGTTAATGCTTCATTATATATTATTACATTAATTAAAATCCTAACTCAACAGACAAAATGCCCCACTCATGTTTGATCTGTTATGATTATACATAAATGAATCTTAATTGTAGATAAATTACTGTTGTTGTATGACTTCAAGTAATTTCTGACTTGTGGCAACTCTTCAGATGAACCCATCAGAGGGTTTTCTTGTCACGGTTTGTTCAGAAGAGTTTGAGTAACCCTAGAGACCAGGGCACTGTCCACACAGCTGAATAAAACCCCACATTATCTCTTCACTCTGATCTCAGAGCAGCATTCTCTGCCACTAACCCCAGTGAATGTGGAGTCCTGATTGTACTGCATTAAAGACTGAATGCAAGTTTCGGGTTATCATGCACTGTTCCAAAGGAATATTGGGGAAATCTATATAAATCAAAATATAATGTTCATTTGTGAGATTAACATAACTCAAAAACCACTGGATGAATTGACACCACATTTGGACACAATACACCTATCAAGCCAACAAGTGACCATCACTCATAAAAACACTGAAAAACACAGCAGAAGAGACTTAAAAAGCCAAAAACCCCAACTTTACATCACATGCACAAAACCACATATATAGACAAACACACACATATAAACATATACACAAATATATACACACATATACACACAAAACATACACAGTCTGGGCCACAGCAACACGTGGCAGGGGACGGCTAGTGCTTAATATATCCTAAGATTTTATTATTTGTGAATCTAGTCTCACTTGAAGCGGAAGCTCCTTCCTTGGAAGCATTTAAACAGAAGCTGGATGGCCATCTGTTAGGGGTACTTTGATTGTGCTTTTCCTGCATGGCAGGGGGTTGGACTAGATGGCCCATGTGGTCTCTTCCAACTCTATGATTCTGTGAAGGCACAATCACAAATATTTGCTGCCATAAGTGGGACAGCAGAGGACCTCTTCCAGAATTGGTCATGATGTAAATTGTTCAAACGTATATTACTAGCAAACTGCTCAAGATCAGCCCTCCCAGAAAAGTAAAAATACAATAAGAACTAGTCATAACTAGAGTAGGACCATTACATCATTGGAATTTACAGAATTGTTGACCTATAATTTAGTGGGCCTGTCCCAAAATTGGGAGGCAGTTGAGTTTAGTCCACTTGGCATATTTTGTTTTTTATAATGAGGCTATCTTTTAGGAATTTTAATTTATAACTAAATTGTTAGATAGCCGGCAAGAAACCCATTGCCAGCAGCAGCTAGATGTTTTACATCAATTGATTTAGAAGTGACAACATTATCTGGTCCTTTGGTTTACTTTGAAGCTCAGCAGGTTAAATAGCTGAACTGCGGAACTTGCTGACCAAAAGGTCAGTGGTTCGAATCTGCAGAGTGGGGTGAGCTCCTGGTGTTAGCCCCAGCTTCTGCCAACCTAGCAGTTTGAAAACATGCAAATATGAGTAGATCAATACATACCACTCCGGCGGGAAGTTAACTGCGCTCCATGCAGTCATGCTGGCCACATGACATAGTGGTGTCTACGGACAATGCTGGCTCTTTGGCTTAGAAATGGAGATGAGTACTAACCCCCAGAGTCAGACTCGACTAGACTTAATGTCAAGGGGAAACCTTTACCTTGGTTTACTTTATCTTACACCTGATTTCAGTTGGATAATTCAAAATATAGGCCAGAATCCAAGAATCTCATGGAGATCCTTTTGCAATAATAATATCTGGAAAGTTGGAAAAGCCATTGTAGAAATTTGGGTGCATCCAAACTTTGCTGGCAAAAGTAGAATCCGGCAAAAGTACAGCACTGGCATAATTATTTCTCCCCAGTAAATGCATCATGAAATAGTTAAAGTTTATGGCTCAGACAGCAGAAAATGTTCTGTTATTCTCGAGAAGCCCCTTGCTACTTTAGTTTGGAAAAGAGCCTATCCCTGTAGATATCTCTGTAGACAAGTTATTTTTAAAACGAGCCATAGTTTATTGTGTAATGTGTTGATAAAAGGAGTTCCAGCTTGAAGATTCAACCCAGATGTCAGCATTTTTTCCCTAACTGCTTAAACAAAACTGGAATTATATCTCAGTAGGTTAAACGTGACTTTCAAGCTGTGAAATTATTGCAGGGTTGTCTTGAAATTATTCAGATAGTAAGAGCACTCAGTTCCGGTGGCAGCTTTAGATGCCGCTTTGCCTTTTTAGGGGCCACAGTGGTGCAGCGGTTTAAACCGCTTTGCTGCAGATTTTGCTGACCAAAAGGTCAGCCGTTCAAATCCACGGGACAGGGTGAGGTCTTGCTGTTAGGCCCAGCTTCTGCCAAGCTAGCAGTTCGAAAACATGCAATTGTGAATAGATCAATAGGTACCGCTTCTGCGAGAAGGTAACGGTGCTTCCTGCAATCATGCTGGCCACATGACCTAGGAAGTGTCTACGGACAACACCGGCTCTTCGGCTTAGAAATTGATTAGCAGTAAAAATATATAAATTGATTCGCAGTAAAGCCAAGGAGGTGATCAGTTTAAATTTTTTAAATGGACTTAATTTCATATTTATATACTGGTTTCTTAAAACCTGGCGCAGAAGATTGTGTTTTTCTTGGAAGGTGATGTTTCATCACGAAATTTTCTAAGGATCGAAAATAGTTACTTTGGAGAAATTTAGAAATGAATTTTTGAATGATACTGAAGGAGGGGTTCGTATTCTATTCTGTTCTTAGTACTATTTTGCTATATATGCTGTTTCTATTGATTCTCTTTCATCTTGTTATTATCTCTTAAGCCACCTGGAACATATGTCTTGCAGAGTAACACAAGTAAAAACAACAAGGATCCCTTAATGACTAGCAACTTTATTGTGGCAGTAGTTCTTTGCAGGCTAAAGTCCGTTTCATGAACTCACAGTAAATTGAGCTTTAAGGTTGTATAGTCTGTTTCTCTTGCAGCCTGTAAATTTCTGGTTATGTGTGCTGCAACAGGCTACATCTTTAGAAATGGCAGAAATCATGCTTCCCTCCAGATATTTTGAACTACACCCTAATAATAATAATAATAATAATAATAATAATAATAATAAATATGGATCATTGATGTTGCATTCCCAGGTGACAGCAGGATTGAAGAGAAACAACTGGAAAAGCTGACATGATATGAGGATTTAAAGATCGAACTGCAAAGACTCTGGCACAAGCCAGTAAAGGTGGTCCCAGTGGTGATCAGCATACTGGATGCAGTGCCTAAAGACCTTGGCCTGCACTTAAACACAATCAGTGTTGACCAAATTACCATATGCCAGCTGCAAAAGGCCACCTTACTGGGATCTGCATGCATTATGTGCAGATGCATCACACAGTCCTAGACACTTGGGTAGTGTCCAATGTGTGATCCAATACAACAGCCACCAAAGTGATCTTGTCTGCTGTGGACTCATCTTGTTGTGTTTTTAATAATAATAATAATAATAATAATAATAATAAATTTATTTACAGTATTTATATTCCACCCTTCTTACCCCGCAGGGGACTCAGGGCAGATTACAATGTACATATACCTGGCAAACATTCAATGCCATAGACAGACACAGAGGCAATTTAACATTCCAACTTTTTCATGAGGGTATTTTGGTATTGATGATAATATATTTTATATCCTCTCCATCTCCCCAAGGGGACTTGAACTGCATTTTCTGTCGATTTGTCGTAAAAAAAAGTTTTGGTGCTTAATTTGTAAAATCATAACATAATTTGACGTTTAATAGGCTTTTCCTTTATCACTCCTTATGATCCAACATTTTCACTTATCCAACGTTCTGCCGGCCCGCTTATGTTGGATAAGCAAGACTCTACTGTATTTGCTTTTGTTTAGAGAAGCCCTTTAAAAAATCATGGAATTTCTCAGCTTGTTTTACTACCTGTTGTGTTGCTTTGCTGAATTTTGGCTTGGATATTTTCAAGAACAAACCACTCATGGCGTTTTGCCATCCAAATGTCTTAGTCATAGCCCCAGGATCTGCTTTGCAAGGGACTGAGAAACCAGAGCTTAGCTTACTAAGTGTGTGGTTGATACAGGTCACCATAACAGTAGATTTTGTTCTTTACTGCTATTGGAGCACTTTTTGTTCCTCATGTATCGATACGTTTTGGACTAATTCTTGGAAGATGGTAAATATATGTAGAGACTTCTGTACACAAGGAGTCTCATAGATGTCAATTTGGGGTGGTCCAGTTCTCAGGTTGGTCAGCATTGGTTGGCACATTCCAATGGCAGATCGTGCACCAGACCTGTTCAACTTTATCCAATAGAGTTGTGATCATTTCTTAACAACATATCTTGTGTTTTAATAAGGACTTACTTAATTTTCATTTTACTTCCCGTACTAGGTAGAAGAAGTCTATGGGAGAAGACATCTCTGCTATCTAAAGAAACAAGGAGCACCACAATAGGACTGTGCATTTCAAAGGTACTATAAGTTTTACAGAAGAGCAGAGGAAATATCAGAAAGAATTAATACCAAGAAAAGGAAAACTGTCAGATATGCATTATCTTACATGCCAATTCAGTCTTTCCTTCCCTAAAAGGACTTGAAGGAATATATATATGTGTGTGTGTGTGTGTGTCTGTGTGTTTATGTTGATGTTGATTGGATTTCTCTTTGAAAATACTTCAAGTTAAATCCTTCCTTCTTTGAAAATGTTAATGAGCTGTACTATAAATTTCAGTATTGCTTCTAATAAGTGTATATTTCACGAGTTAATGTTTATTACACAGTGGTTAATACTCAAACGTTGAAGCCATGTTTTATTAAGCTAGTATGGTCTTTTGGGTACAATATGTTCATTTTGACCTTGAGAAATGACTTTTAATTTAGACCTTAGCCATCAGACTTGTCATATTGGCCTCCAGACTTGTCAGGTGGCCAATATGAAACTCTTCTCTTCTCTAATTGTTTTATCTGTAAAAAGTCAGCAAAGGCACAATTCACTGGATGAATTGTGAGGATATAAATGTTTCAGTTGGCAAACCTGGGCTATTTCTGTACAGGATTTTTTGAAATGCATGGTGAATACAAGACATCAATACTTTTCCTCAACATGTGTCTTGGAAATCTTGCATGTACCGTGATGTGTAGTTTCTAAATGTATAACATGAACTATAAAATAACCAATTTCTGTCTGCAAACTTGGTCAGAAAAACTTATACTTGGAAGAAAATTTTGAATTTATATACCTTTAGCGAAATCAGGGTCCGGATAAGCAATTGGCATCTATTCACAAATGGCAGGTCCTCAACATCTTGGCAAGGCTCCCTTGGCAACCTCATCTTGATTCCTGCTTGTGTATGCTAGTGCCAGTTGGCTGGATATAGTCTTGCATTTTATTTTCCAGAATGCTTATGATACAGCATTATTTTGAAGCATGACCAGAAACTAAATCAGTGGTGCTGTTAAATTGTATATTTATGTTTCTGGTATGGGCACTATGGGGTGCCAATTTGTTAGCCGTCCTGAGTCCCTCTGCAGAAGTTGAGATAGGACTGGATATAAAAGCCTGAAATAAATAAATAATAACTAAATACTGCTGCACGGATTCAGGAATGGGTGTGCAAGATATTCCAGATATTTATTTATTTACTGTATTTGTATACCGCCCAAAGGCGACTAATGGCGGTTTATGGTTGGCAACAATTTGATGCCCCGGCAGACATAGAAATACAGTGAAAAAACATTTAGCATATAATATAAAAATCATATAAAACAATAAAAACATAAATCATCAGCGTCTCCTTACTAAACTCATTTTCCAGTCGCATCGTCAAGTCGTTCCATAGTTCCATATTTGCCTGTTTGTGAAAGCTTACTCCAAGGAGTAATCATGTGACCCACCATAAACAATTGAATTGCAGCTTCCACCATTCTTCAGCACTAGTTGTGCTGGGCAGGTTTGCTGTGACTTTCAGTCAAACACTTATCTCGAAGGCCACATGATTCCTAACCATTTCAAGGATTGAAATTCACCATAAATATGGGATTTGAGAGACGAGAACTTACAAATATATATTCTGTAGATGCCTAGATAGGGCTCTAGAAAGTTTTGCCAAAATCTGGTTGGGAATTTTCACTATATGAACATAAGTAGCTAAAGCTATATATCAACACAATAGGTGACAATTATGTATGGCCAGATGATTTTTTACTAATTCTGGTTAGAGGTGGGCATGTATCAAGTACACAGGCAGAGCTACAGCCAGGCTGTTTTGGGTAGAGTACAGTTTCAAATCCTGGTGTGGTACACTTCCTTCCTATTGTCAAAAGTATTGCTGAAATTGTTTTAGAACAGGGCTTTCCAACCTTTTTTTGGCCAGGGACCACTTGACCAGGAACCGCTCTCCAACAATAGTACCAAAAGGGTTATAAATCAGTTTTGGTCAACTTTAGATTCAGTTTGGTTATTTCGGGTTCTGATTCAGAAAATTGCATTGGATAGACCAAATCAGCTCTAGTTTCCGATGCAGAATACATGCCATCCAGTAGTCGCCATCTGCTCACCCACAAAAAACCATATTTAATAAGCCTTGGCACTATAAGAAGGTTTTGCAAGATCAGTCCCTCTTGTTGCAACGATGTAGTAATGGTGAGGTTGCGGACTATATTTGAGTTCTTCCGGGCCACAGGTTGGGAACCACTGTTTTAGATAGGTTTGGATCCAGAGTAGCTTTTGACTCTTCCTGACTGCAACTTATTTATTATAAGTTATAATATTTATAATTTACAATATTATAATGTAATACAATATAATACTACTACTAATAATATGATATTATAATTATATATTTTATATTGCATGTAATATTACTACTAATATTACAATATAATGGTATAGTACAATATAGTAATATATAATATTGATATTGTACTATTCTAATAATATAATATAGTGTATGTATATATATCTTGTAAGCTGCTCCGTGTCCCCTTTGGGGTGAGAAGGGCAGCATATAAATGCCGTAAATAAATAAATAAACTACTCCAAAGGGTCTGTAATGGAGAAAATGAAGCGGAAATGTATTGTTGTGTCAGTTGGGTTGCATTTATACAACCCTGGATCCAAGCCATAATGTAGCACTGTTGTCTATATATACTCCATAATATCACCAGGTGTCCATGAAACCATCTCTGGATCTCGGTGTGTTATGTTTGCCATGCTAGGAGTTGTATTGTACGAAGGATACACTGGTTATGGGTGCAAGCCATTTTTAGTATGGGATTGTTGATGATGTTATGAATGTCTTATAATGATGTTTCACATTGATCTTTTTCAGATGGTCACTCTTTTAAGCCACTTTATGTTGTGTAGTTACCTAGTGTTCTCCCTTGTTCCCACTTTGTTCCTTGTTTTATGCATTTAAGCAGGAAAGCTATGAAGCTGAAGTTACTCATAGCTTTCTGTTAATCCGAATGGGGAAATTGTCTTACATTGGCCTGCAATGTAAGACAGGATTTATGGTTTGCTTCTTCTGGAAACCTTTTTTTTTAAATGCAGGGTGAGGCATGTTGACCAGAGTACATTTCTTAAGTCAATGAAAATACACAAACTTAATTTTGCTAGTTTTTGAAGTCCACTGGCTCATTTGACAAGTGAATATGAAGCAAAATCATGCAGGTTGTTGCAGTTTGTTTACTTCTCTATATTGTACATAGAGAAAGCACACAGGAAGCTCAACCACCATTGCCCACCAGACTGTGAAGTAACTGTGAACAGAACTAGAATAGAAAGCAATGTTGTTTCTCATGTCGTGGTTATGGTTTTGCCCTGTTTGAGGCCAAAGGCCTTTGTATTGGCAGAGTGAAATCACTATATCATAAAACTCTGTGCTGTCAAGTCTGGAGTTGATATAGAAGTTTTAGCATACAAAGTAATGGTGCCAATAGGAGTCACATTAGCCACTTCACCTTGTGCTGCAAAACAAAGTCCCAGTGAAAAGTGACAATCCCTTCTCTTCAACTTAGATTCTCCTGTTCAGTGGTTAACGTCATTATCTCCAAATTAAAATGTTCAGCGGTGGTCACATGGACTACAAAATGAAAGCCACATTATGATGATACCTTTATTTTAAAAAGTTGGAAGATGCAAAGCTTCTATGCTAGCTTTCAAAACTCACAGACATTATTAGACTTGTGCGCAGATCCGTTTTAGCCATTTTCCTTCAAGCAATGCTGTTTCTTCAGCTGGTTCAGATGACTGTGATGTCAAGGGCCCAGCCGTCACGTTTTTCCATCTGTAACGGGACCATGTGGCAACTGATCACAGCTCCTCCTCCCCTATTCGGTATCATAGTTGCATCTTGGCTTCAGTGTATTTGTTGGCTTGGGCTCTTTCTATCATCTTTTTTATTTTCCTTTATTTTCTTGATTCTTTCTATTTAGTGGGACTGACTGGGAGTTGGGAATGTGCGGGATGGGTGGGTGAAGTGCACGCACATGCGTTTGGGGGCTTGGAGAGTCATCCTTTTAGCTTCTTTTTCTCCTCCTCTCCCCTCCTTCTGAAAATACTTTAAAAATATGATAATAATAATTATTAATAACAGGAATCCCAGCAAACAAAAAGAAAAACGTCATTCTCAGAAAACTACTGCTGTAAGAGGGTTTTGTGAGATCAGTCCCTCTTGTTGCAATGATGTAGTAACAGTGAGGTTGCGGACTATATTTTAGTTCTTCTGGTCCACTGGTTGTCCACGGACCACAGGTTGGGAACCACTGTTTTAGACTGTTTACCTCTCCTCCAGAGTAGAAAGTAAAAACAGCTTTAATTTTATTTATTTATTTCTGGTATTTCTATCCCATTCCTTCTCAACCCCCGAAGGGGGACTCAGGACGGCTTACATTTGGCAGCAATGTGATGGCACTACATATAACAGAGCAATATAATAACAATTGAAACAATAAGTAAAACATTCATTAAAACAGTGAAAACAGTATTAATAGCCGTATCATCATTCCAGTCAATTTCATATCTAATTCCATGTCCAAAGTGCTATCTATGTCTGTTGTCCAAAAGCCTGGTCGCAGAACCACAACTTCAATTTCTTTCTAAATGACAGGCGGGACGGAGCCGATCTTACCTCAGTGGGAAGCAAGTTCCACAGGTGTGTGTGTGTGTGGGGGGGGGGGGGGGCACAGCTGAGAAGGCCCTCTCGTCCCCACCAGACGTATTTGTGATGCTGGTGGGAGCGAGACCAGGACCTCCCCAGATGATCTTAAACTGCGAGGCAGGACATAGAGGGAGATGCATTCAGACAAGTAAGCTGGGCCAGGGCCGTATAGGGCTTTATAGGTCAAAACCAGCACTTTGAATTGAGCTCGGAAGTGGACCAGCAACCACTTGAAGGAAACATTAAAGCCAAAGCAGAAAGATGTGAAGGGGAAAAAGTTACCACTCCAGGCAGGGCCTGTAGTGCAAATCAAGAGAAAAGAGAAGGCTTTTTAAAGGATGCTGAGGGTAGGATAGCTCCAGGTTGATTGCTCTTTCTTTTCTAGGAAGTGGGAAACCTCCTTATAATGTCTTGGAAAGCTGCATGCAGGGAGAGAGAGCGCATGCCTGCAGGTCCTGCATTACCTGTCTCCTCTAGAGTGGAAAGAAACAGCCTTAACGAAGCATTAAACCTGGTCTCCTCTACACATAGAAGGGAAAGGATTGCAGAAAGAGTGGTATCTTAACTCTGAAGCTTTTATTCCAGGTCTTAATGAAGGATGAAAAGACAAACAATGCTAAAATGATGGGAAGGAGAACCTGGGAAGTCCCCCCCCCCCCCAATAATGGGCCAATAGGGTGCGAAAACACAGGCTCCCTTAAAGGGAAAAAAAGGAAAGGGTCCCAGGAAGGGTGCTTCCTTATCCCCATTGGTAAAACACAGGCTCCTTTTAAGGAAAGAAAGGAAAAAGTCCCAGGAATGGAAAGGGGAACCTCATAAGTTCCCAATTGCTGCCATATTTTTCGACTCCTGAACAAAAATGGCTATCCGGCTACCTGCCTGTTTTCGGGAGGCATGTGAAAACAGATATGGGGGTCTACTGGAATCCGACAAGCAGAAACAGATTGAGATTCAGCCGAAATGCATAAGTTTACTTGCTATTGTTTTGAGTTTACATCTAGCTCACCCAGCAATTTTGAACCATTTATCTGTAGTTAAAATATTTAAACATAGTTTCAGTGTTCATTGACTCTTGATTTACATGGGACAAACTCCCAAGTTGAGGCATCTTGTATAAATGCACTATCTTAAAAAATATTCTAGCCATAAATTATGCAATACTATTCAGTAAAGATTAGAAATTATTTATCCCAAAGGACAAACAAAGCCAATTGTCAGATAGAGGTTTTTAAATTAACAGACTGGAGAAAAACCTTAAAATCTAGAGTCTCCCGGGTGCTCTCTTTCCTTTGGGGTGGATCATTGAGTCAACATATTTTGAATTAAACTTTCTCATTATTAACTTTGAGTCAGAATAAGCTAAAGTTAAATGTTCGAATTGAATAAACCGTGGTGACATCCATAAATTTTAGTTGTATTATGTAGTGTAAATGTGTCAGGTTTGCAAGGGATATCTTATTTCATAGCTTTTCTCAGTGTCCTGAATTAAATATTTTTTCCAGAATGCTTTGGGAACTGTGGGTTGATTAGTTAGAATTTATGAAACAAACTTTGAAACTGCCTGCAAAGTACTTCTAAGGGAACGGTTCAAAGAACAGTGGTTGCAGGGTCATAAAAGACTAATGTCAACTTTGTAAAAATTGCAGCAGCTTAATTAAATTACAAAATTACATCTTCCTCTTTCCTGTTCTAGAAAGGAACCCACTTCTAAAAGGATAAGATAATTATGCTTATCAATTTGCTGCCTATGAAACCGGGCAGCTATGGATAAAACACATGCTTAACTTTGAACTTGCAACGATTTTTTTTTGTTAGAAAAAATTATAATCACATCTGTGTCATGTAGATTTATGAATAGAAAACACAGCAGTAAGGGAAAAATGGTGTTCTTGCACTGATATATTTTGGAGAATCATTTTAGTTAATATCTACTGAGACCACCATTGAATAATAATAATAATAATAATAATAATAATAATCCACTTTATTTATATTCCGTTTTTCTCTCCTAGGGAACTCAGAGTGGATAACAACATTTACATACATAGGCAAACATTCAAGGCTTTTACAATTATATACATTGAGACATACAAAGACATAAAAGGAGGAGGCTTCTCCTTTCATTTCCGGCTTCTGGAGGCAGTGCTCATCATTGGCTCTGGGGGGGTGGGGGTGCTTTTTCTCTATTTTTAAGCCAAGGAGCCTGCATTGTCACCTCCTGGTTGTGTGGCCGGCAAGATTGCTTGAAGTGTCTCTGCCTTTTCCTGCTAAAGCGGTACCTATTTATCTTCTCAAATTTGCATGTTTTCGAGCTGCTAGGTTGGCAGGAGCTGACAGATGGGAGCTCGCCCTGTCTTGGGAATTTGAATTGCCAACCTTCAGGTCAGCAGTTCAGCAGCACAAGAGTTTAACCCATTGCACCACCGTGGCTCCACTCATAAAACTCAACTCCCATTAAACAATGTCTGTGAACATCTAAGTCAGTGGTTCTCAACCTGTGGGTCCCCAGGTGTTTTGGCCCACAACTCCCAGAAATCCCAGCCAGTTTACCAGCTGTTAGGATTTCTGAGAGTTGAAGGCCAAAACATCAGGTTGAGAACCACTGATCTAAGTAGACACAAATAATGTTGGGCTTTGAATCATGTTATCCAAAGGGATAGCAGAAACCTGAGTACTAATATAACCAGCCTCCCATATATTTAATTTGATTTTTTTATTTTCCCCCATGAATTGTGGTTCCATCTCTCTGAAATTTCTTATCAAAGCATCTCCAATGTGTCTCTTGCTTCTGTGTCTTTGTGAGCAGCTAAATAGCTTCCTTTGACTATTATCCCAAGGCTGTTGCGAAGTGTTCAGTCATTCAGCATCATGGAACTGACATGTAACCTTTTCCCTTTTCTGTTTTAATTTCTGTTTGTCGGTTTAATTGTGTTTTTTAAAATAAGATGTTGCCATCGTGCATTGTGTGGAATGCTCCAATGTAAACTCAAAATACATGTTTGTATACAAAAATACATACATGCACACTTCTACGTAACATGAATTTTGAAGATTAGTTCCAAGTTTGAAAATTGTAACTCTCACCAAATGGACTTGAAAATGAAAAGTAGCTCTAAAATGCAAACATTAGACAATCATACAAAGAATAATGTGTGGATGAAGTAGAGTGAAATATGTTATTAAGGACTGGTTTCTGAACCGAAGGGTACCACTGCCATGAAATGGCTGAGAATATTTATTTATTTACGATATTTATAGCCCACCTTTCTCAGCCTTACAGCGACTCAAGGCGGGTTACAGGTTGGCACAATTCAATGCCATGCAACCATGAAAGTGCGATTCAAAACCACCAACATAACAGCATAAAAACATATATAAAAACCATTAAAACATCTAATCATCAGTGTCATCTTGTTAAAAGCAATTCCAGTGACACCGTTTAGCCATTCCATGTTCATCAGTTCGTAGTTCCATGTTATCTATTTTGCTCCATTCTCAAAAGCTTGCTCAAAGAGCCAAGTTTTTACCTTTTTTTGGAAGATCAGGAGGGAAGGGGACAATCTAATATCCCTGGGGAGGGAGTTCCATATCCGGGGGGGGGGGGGCACCACTGATAAGGCCCTGTCTCTTGTCCCCACCAATCGCACTTGCGAGGCAGGCGGGATCGAGAGCAGGGCCTCTTCAGACGATCTTAAGTTCTTAGATGGTTCTTAGGAGGAGATACATTCAGACAGGTAAGCTGGGCTGGAACCGTTTAGGGGTTTATAGGTTAAAGCCAGCACTTTGAATTGTGCTCGGTAGCAAACTTGTAGCCAGTGGTGCTGGCGCAACAGAGGAGCTGTGTGCTCCCTGAGTGCTGCTCCCGTTAGTAACCTGGCTGCCGCTCATTGGACCATTTGAAGCTTCCGAACAGTCTTCAAAGGCAGCCCCACGTGGAGCACGTTGCAGTGGTCTATACGGGATGTAACCAGAGCGTGGACCACCATGACCAAATCAGACTTCCCAAAGTACAGGGGCAGCTGGCGCACAAGTTTAAACTGCAAATGCTCTCCTGGTCACCGCCGAAATCTGGGGTTCCAAGCTCAGCGATGAATCCAAGATCACACCCCAGCTGTGAACCTGCATCTTCAGAGGGAGTGTAACCCCATCCAACACAGGCTGTAACCCTATTTAGGCCCTGGAAAGTAGGGTGCAGAACAGCCTTGACTTAAATGGTAGACAAAAGCCATATGACTAAACAGGGCTATAGTTTCTCAGTAATAAAAATTACTGATGTGTGGTGCAATCCTATGCTGGATTAACTAAAAATAAATCCCTCTGTGTACATTGATGTTTGCTGTAATTACATTTACCTTTTGTTAAACTTCCTTGTTGGGTTAGCCTGTTGCATTCAGGGTTGGGCTTCAAAGAAGTTAATGGAGAAACAGAGACTTTTTCATTATGAAATGCAGACATCTGTATGTCTGTTGGCTAAGCTGAAGAGCCATGTGTATTTTAGGGACATTGTAATGTTAGTATCACAAATGAATAGCAGCCTAATCCTCTGCAGAGGGAGACACACCTAAATCTGCTGAAAAAACACAAGGGTACCAAAAGCTATAAAACAAACAAAGCAGTTGGTTGTACAAAAACCAGTTCAGAATCCAAGTAAAGAGATGCACGGAGAAATTGAACGGATGTATATCACCATCCCCCTGCAAGTTGGAATGATGTGCTACAGTGAATAGACTTAGTTTTCTGAATGAAATCAATGAGTCCTCCTTATTAGTTTGCAGTGAATTCTTGTGCCTAGCAGCCCAGAAAAAGTCTCAAGTTGCCGTGTGAATGTCCTAGAGGGTAATTAGACAGCTGGGATATGTCTTGGGTGATCACAATCCTCAGCCCCTTCTGCTTGGCATATGCATACCCTCGCTATTCTTCTCTATGGGGCCCCTTCCTCCCTTCTCACAGTGAAGTGGGTTGAAGGCAGCAGCACACTTTCCCAGCCTTAGGGAAGGGAGACGAGAAATTACTCTTGTCATAGATAGATAGATGGATGGATAGATAGACACAAATACAGTGTGATTTGTACAAACAGATGCTAAGCTATTTTGTATGTTTACTGTTTTCTGCATGCCTTTGTGTTTTATTTTCTTGTTTCTTGGTTTATGTTTTATGATGCTTTATATTTATAGCTTTTATTGTTTTATTTAGCTGGTATATGTTTCTATGCCTTCTCGGTGGTGGCCCTTCAGCTATGGAACACCCTCCCTCTGAGGATGCTTGCCATAGATGCAGGCGAAACGTCAGGAGAGAATGCTTCTAGAACATAGCCTAATAGCCCGAAAAACCTACAACAACCCAGTGATTCCAGCCATGAAAGCCTTCGACAATACATTAAACACTAGGATGTCTGTGGTGGAGGAAACACATAAAATCTAGGATGAAATTACCCATATATGAAAACCTTCACTTGGGTGGTGGGCAGTGTGGTGATTATGGAGGACATTGGCCAGGCTCTTGTACATGTCATTGGAGGGAGGGCCATTTCTCCTGGTGTCTCCTGAGTAGTGGAATCAATAGCTATTTGTGGAAGTGGAAGCTTGTCTGTGGAAGTGGACACCCAGTCGCATAAATACATATTTTCACTTTTATTATGTGTATAGATTAAAAGAGTCCTTATTTCATTTGAATAATTAAAAAACAAACATACGGTTGGATTAGGCCAACCATAGATTAGACCAACCATGGATTAGGCCAGTGGTTCTCAACCTTCCTAATGCCGTGACCCCTTAATACAGTTCCTCATGTTGCGGTGACCCCCAAACCATCAAATTATTTTCAAAATTCATAACTGTAATTTTGCTACTGGTATGAAGTATAATGTAAATATCTGATATGCAGGAAGTATTTTCATTCACTGGACCAAATTTGGCACAAATACCCATTATGCTCAAATTAGAATACTGGTGGGGTTGGGAGGGGATTCATATTGTCATTTGGGAGTTATAGTTTGCTGAGATTTATAGTTCACCTACAATTAAAGAGCATTCTGAACTTCACCAAAGATGGAACTGAATCAAAAGTGGCACACAGAACTGCCATGACCAACAGATAATACTGGAAGGGTTTGGTGGGCATTGACTTTGAGTTTGGGAGTTGTGGTTCACCCACATTCAAAGACCACTGTGGACTTAAACAATGATGGATCTGGACCAAACTTGGTACGAATACTCAATATGCCAAAATGTGAACACTGCTGGGGAAATTTGAGAGTTGTAGTTGCTGGGATTTATAGTCCATGTACAATCAAAGAGCATTCTGAACCTCACCAATGACAGAATTGGGTCAAACTACCCACACAGAACCCTTATGATTAACAAAAAATACTATGTTTTCTGATGCTCCTTGGCGACCCCTCTGAAACCCCCACGTTACCCTCCCAGTGGTCCCGACCCCCAGGTTGAGAAACACTGGATTAGGCCAACCATATTTCCATGGAAGGTACACAACCAGGATGTGAGTAGAACAGAACATTTTATTTGTATTTTCTTGCTGCTGGTATTCAGAGGCATATTACCTCTGATATGGTGACAATAACCTCGTATTTCTTAGATTTACCGCCCTTCTAAATCTTTCCAAGTTGTTCAAGATGGTTATATCTTGTGATAATAAGTGCCATCACCTAACTACATGCTGTATGATGCTATACAGCCAAGTATTTAGTTTCCTTGGCTGACCATGGTGTTTAAATATAATCAACTATGGGAAGGGCACAGAGGTGGAGCTCAGAACATGAACAGGTGGTGCGTAGATGAGACATCCCATAGGTCATCAGTGGTGAGGTATATTGACCAAAATCTTGCTGCTGAACTATGGTCTGTTATGCTCTGTTATGATTATGGTTGGACTTTTACCTAGACCATGCAAGTAAGGCGTACTTGTGAGGAAAAATTAATTATCATCTGTGCAGTTGGAAAAAGACTGCTGTCTCTAAAGTAATTATTTTTCCACTACCTGAATTATTGGGGAAGAGGGGCTTAGAATAGTCTGTGAACAGTCTTATTCTTTTCCCAAGGACAATGACTTTGTCTTGCTTCCTTTACAGTTGCTGGACACTACATATTTCATTATATTGCATTTTTTCTGCTGCTGCTGCTTACATAAGCACAATAACATTGATATAGGTTCTCAACATAAATGTGGCCCTTGTATTTCTGCTCAAGTTATACTAATTTATTTCAAAATGTGTATCCTCAATGAGGATTGCACCCTCAGTTTGCTCTCTTTTTTGGTGATCTGTAAGTAGCTTCTTTGAACAAATTGGGGGATGTAAATTAATTATGGCCAGTGGCTGGTAAAAGACACTTTGACATTTATGCTACAATGACTTGTAATCTTGATGCTTATTTGCCCGCAAGGGTTTGAGGTTTCCACTTTTCCTCCTATCGCACAAGGCCAGACTTTCTCTTCAGCCCTCTCTGCTTCCCCCCTGGCTGGTTCACAGGCTGATAGGGAGTTGTATGGACTGTGAAATCAGCACAGTTCCTTGCCCTGTAGGGCATCTGGCCCAGAGTGGCAGTGCATTTGTGCAACTACCAGCTTTGGAACACAGCTAGCCTTTTGAACAATGGCCCATGGATACCTTCTGCAAATCCAGGTGTACCTACAGGAAACAAGTCTTGGGTTTATATATCCCCAGTTTCCTCCAGTACATTTGCACATTCTGTTAAAGAATTCATGTGCTCACTTTTAATTAAAAAACTGGACCAATTGCATGTCAAGGTGTACATGCTTAGCCATACATAAGGATATGTGAACTGTTTACAAGTTGCCAGAGAATTAGGTATATTCTCTTTGCCTTGGGAAATCAGACTTGCCCATGGTGGTCCACACTCTTGTTACATCCTAAATACTACTGCAACGTTCTCTATGTGGGTTGCCTTTGAAGACTGTTCAGAAGCTTCAAGTGGTTCAATGGGTGGCAGCCAGATTGCTTACCAGAGCTGTGTACAGGGAGCATACATCCTCCCTTGTTGTGTCAGTTCCACTGGCTGCCTGTCTGCTACCAAGTACAATTCAAAGTGCTGGCTTTAGCCCTAAATTGTTCCGGCCTAGCTTACCTGTCTGAACGTATCTCCCTCTATGATCCACCTTGGAGGCTAAGATCATTGGGGAAGCCCTGCTCTCCGTCCCACTCGCCTCGCAAGCACGACTGGTAGACACGAGAGCAGTGGTGGCCCCTCGTCTATGGAACTCCCTCCCCAATGAAATTAGATCAGCTCCTCCCTCCTGACCTTCAGGGAAAAAAAACTAAAAAACATGGCTTTTGGACAAAGCTTTTCGCCAATAAATGGGAGCAGTGCAATAAGAGACTATAAAATAAAATAATGACGACTCGGATGGGCCCTGGAATATGACCTGGATTGTGTGATTTTAGTTGATGTTTTCATGTTTAATGTTTAAGTTTTAATTTGTTTGGTTTTTAATGCATCTATCTATCTATCTTCTGTCTGTCTATCTATCTATTCGATATTGAATTGTTGCCTTTGTAAGGCCACCCTGAGTCCCTTTCGGGGTGAGAAGGGTGGGATACAAGAGTGATAAATAAATAAATTACTTCAGATGCATTTATATTTGAAGAGGTGGCAAGCTTAAGTTTCGGAGGCTCTCTACCAGTATAATACTGTTAAGCTCCAAAATGCTTGCATGAGCATTTTGGAAATCTTGGTTGGTCTCCATAAAAATAAGAATTCCCCTTTAGCAAATTGTTCAGTCTCGCTTGACTATGTGTTTGTTTTGTTCTTGTGAAATGCCCGTAAGTTATTTTCCTTTTGAAGGAAGACTTCATCAGACTCAAACTTTAATAATACACTAAGTAATAGAAAATAGGACTTTCTCCTCATTATTGATTTAGATTGGTTTATATTAATGAGTACGTGCCTGTTCAAAGAGCTGCCGGGTGCTGAAAGGGAGAATGATATCATAGGGTGGGATAGCTATAGCAAGCTAAGTTGCACTGGCCCACTGAGCCAGATCCATTTAAATATATATCTTGAAGCTACACAGCTTAGTACTTTGATGGGACTCTGCCAACAAATACCAAGTGCTGTAGGTTATATTTCGAAAGAAGGAACTGGCAAAATCAAACCGGAGTATTCCTTGCCTAAAAAAACCCTAGGGAATTCATAGGGTTACCATACGTCAACAGACAACTTGAAGGTACAAAAAGTACATTTGCATTGTCCACCTGAAAGAGCTATAGATCCTTGTACTGATGTCTTCACACAACAGTGAGCATACATTATTCTTTCTACTTTAGTCCCTTCTCTTTCTCTCCTTGGCAGTAGAAAGCATTGTCTTCAAAAATAATCTGGAAATCTCGTTTTATGTTGGCTTCCTGATCATCACATTGGATCACTTTAAGCAAAATTCACAGCGAACATAGTTCATACTTTGAACTATTCAAACAGTACTTGGTTTTGAATCAACTTTCCCAGTCCTGGAATTTGACTTGAAGATATTCTTCTAAGAACACTATTTCTGGGAAAAGGCTATGCTGATGTTCATGACAGGAGGACAGAGAAAGGTCATAGAAAAGATATTGGTTCCCTATATTTTTACAGTAGAGTCTTGCTTACCCAACCTTTGCTCATCCAATGTTCTGTATTATCCAACACATTCTGCCTCCCGCCTGGATCCACAACTTTTTCAATACATTGTGATGTTTTGGTGCTAAATTCATAAATACAGTAATTACTACATAACATTACCGTGTATTGAATGGCTTTTTCTGTCGATTTGTTGTAAAACATGATGCTTTGGTATTTTAATTTGTAAAATCATAACATAATGTGACATTTAATAGGCTTTTCCTTAATCCTTCCTTATTATCCAACATTTTCACTTATCTAATGTTCTGTCGGCCCGTTTATGTTGGATAAATGAGACTACTGTAATTTATTTTCTGTGCATTCACATAAGGGTGAATTACCTTCCTATCTGTCAATTCAGTACAGGTGCTGGTGGGATAACATGGCCAGGACAATTCCACAACATAGAAGCGTTGTGTCCTGCTGCACTACCTATTATGTGTAATTCACGCTGTCTATTTGTGGGTAAAGATGATGTGTTGAAATGTTGATGTGAAAGAAGACCAGATAAAGAGGGTAAAAGGTGAACTTTGCTTTTGTACCCCCCCCCACCCATTCAAAAAGGGGAAGGAGTGGGGAAAGGCAGTAGCAGACAGAAGAAACTCCTGCCAGCAGAAGTCATTTGCAAGGAGATAAGCAGCTGTTGGGCAGACAGACAAACAGAGCAGTTGAATAGCCAGAGAAGTCACAAGATGGGAAGTGGTGGAGGAGATGGGAGGGGTGTCAAACAATAATGGTTACATGCTTTTTTTGATAATACATTACTTCATAAGTGAGTAGGAGAGGTAATATCCCATGCTTTAAAGTGATTTAGAAGCTCTCCAGGGTTGAGGAGCCTTCAAGGCAATCGATTAAAAAAACACAGCTGTATGTATCACAGGCCACGGGGAATATTTATGTGGAGGACTGTTGTTAAAGCTTGGCAGCACTTCACTAGGTGGGGCAGCTCCATTTTGTATGATAAATATGGCTCTTTGTTTTGAGAAACAGGAAATAATGGAAGGGAGAGGAAAAAATGTGCTACCATATCCCATTGACACCCTGCATGCTGTTGGAAATAGAACTTTGAACTCTGGCACTTTTAACTTTTTAGCCCCGTGAAATAGGGAGATGGTAAAAACAACAAAATTTCATATGCGATAATGTCTGGTATTGATGATCAGATGAACAAATTGATCCCCAATTCAGTAGTCAACAACAAAAGCTTCCACGTGTACCCTTTTAGTCAGTGAAGCAACTTGTTTGTTCAGATCCTCACATTTCACCCTATAGTATTTACATAATGTTTGAATATTTCTTCTATGGTGTACCATAGGGCTCTATCACATGATATTGTTATAGCATTATTGTTACGCATTAATTGCCATGATATCATTCTGTGGAATTCTGGGTTTTGCAGTATAGTGGGGCCAATCCCAGGATTCCATATGCTGTTATCATGGCTATTAAAATTGAATAATAGCGCTATAATGGCGTGAGTAGGGCCTTTAGTCATTTCTGCAGGCATCATGCTCAGATATAATCATTAAACGGCTGAAATTGTTGTTCCAGGAAAGGGGGTTGCACTCAATGATTGTGGGGCACAGTCCATGATACATCGGGGTAGGTTTTCGGAGATTATATGAAATGGACCACCAAATATTATAAATCATTTTCATTCAAACTTATTTGAGTCCAAGCCTGGTATACAGTTGGCTCTCCACATTTGTGGATTTGTGAATTTAACTTCGTGGACAGAATTATTCATAGATTTGATAAAAAGTTATCTCTAGGAATCTCTAGGTCCTCCAGTGCAACTGTATGGTCAGCTTCTACTTGAAGTCAATAATAGAGTCATGCTGAAGGATATAGAGATTCCTAGAAAGAGTATCTTTTGTGAAAATTGACCTTAGAATAGTGCTGGAGAGCCTCAATATATCCCAGAAAGGTGTTCTTTCTAGTAGAAAAATAGCATTTGTAATTCACAGTTTTTCACATTTATGGGGTCCTATGCTTCTGGCCCCAGCAAATGTGGAGGGCTAACTGTACGCCATGATCTCCCAGTGGACTGTGTTTTGTTTTGTTCATTTCTGTTCATTTCTGTAATTACCACGTTAAAAATTATGATGTACAAACTTACCCCAAAATCAGTACTTTATAGATATCTCCTTTCCTCAGATTATTAGCCTGTCTCTAGAAGAGATTTGGAACATTACTGCTTTTGGCATATGATTTACAAATCCAAGGAAGTACATATATAAAGCACAGTTTTCTATTGTGTGCATAAAATTTCAAATGTTGTCTTTCATCAAAAGAAAAAAAAGTGTGTCGCCCTTATGGCTGTTATGTGATCCTTCTCATCGTTAACAGAATATATTGTGCCAAACAGGAGTTTGGGATATTGTTTGGTACAGATATACACATGGCTCTGTTTGTAATAGCTCAAAGGAGTCTTTTAAGAACTTGCATTAAAACGTTTCCTTAACTGAAGAGAATAGATGCAAATTGTTCTCTCTTTGCTCCAAGAAACTTTGTAAAATGGGAAAGGAGTCTTTCCCTCCTTACATATTCATACCTTAGCTAGAGATGTCAGCATGGATTCCTTTACAGCCAACGCATGTAGGGATGATCTTTAGGGAACAGACTGAAATGTATTTAATGAATCTGAGAGAAGTAAGAAATGTTAAAGGCTGCAAGGCAATGCACACTTGCTGTTCAGTCTGTCAAATTCAAACTAATTAGGACAACTTGCAGCTGTTTGCCATTACCTTCATTAGAAGATATTTGCATCTGGTATTAGGCTAAACCTTTTACTTTTTCTGACACATTGATAAGTCTGGTGGGATTAGCCAATTTGTAACTATGGACTGAACTAGTGGTATTACTTTGCTGAAAAAGTGAATGCAGTATAGTAGACCCACTTATTACATGGGGTTAATTAATGTGGTGGAACCCTCGGTGGCGCAATGAGCTAAACCCTTGTGCCGGCAGGACTGCTGATCGAAAGGTCAGTGGTTTGAACCTGGGGAGCGGAGTGAGCTCCTGTCTGTCAGCTCCAGTTGGGACATGAGAGAAGCTTCCCACAGGATGGGAAAACATCCAGGCACCCCCTGAGAAACATCCTTGCAGACAGCCAATTTTCTCACACCAGACATGACTTGCAGTTTCTCAAGTCACTCCTGACATGAAAAAATAATACAGTGTTCCCTCGCTGCTTCGCAGTTCGCTAATTGCGGATTCACTGTTTTGCGGCTTTAAAAAACATTAAAATACAAGTAGCATACAATTAGAGTAGTTCAAGTAGTGCTGAGCCTATAATAGAGGGAATTATGACTAGAAACGGGGAGAGGAGTGGACAGAGCTATACTGTACATATACAGTTTTTCACTTACCGTGGAGGTTCCTGGAACGGAACCCCCGCAATAGGTTAGGAAACACTGTAATGTGGTTTTGTTAGACAAAGAGCTTTGAATACCATAGAATCATGCAAGAGGACCTAGGGATGCCTAGAGAAGTGATCTCTAGGCTTTTGGAGAAATCTCCAGATATTGGCCATAGAGAACATTTCTCTAGGCATCGCTAGGTCCTCCTGTATGAAACTCAAGACATTGTTCATTTCAGGTAGGAAAAATAGAGTTCCGATTGTATTGCAGTGGGTTCTGGAAGACATCTCTTTTATAATACTTAGGCCTAATGTATATGGATGATAAAACTGAGAGCTTGTCTGTACTGGCCAAAAAGCCCCCAGACTCATCATGAATGCACCACTATCTGTGCCCATCCTGCACAGCAACTTCTGGTGAGTGTCCCATTTTTCTGGAGTTTAATCCAACTTTGTCCCCTGGCTTTAGACAATCCGTACTCCATCTGCTTTACTATGAGCCATTTAAATTCTTTTAGCAAATTGACGTGATAAAGGCAGCTCTGAAATACCTGGATGGTCTGGCCAAGAGCTAGTCTTAACAATGATCTTTTATATATAAGCTCTTGCTGGAAGTTCTTTGAATGGCCAAATCATAATCAGAGGTGCAGGGATATTCTGTGCTTTCTGTAATGTGAAAGGCAATTACTGTGAGAAAGCAGAATAGTGCTATTAATAGCCAGCATTCTACCTTTCATCTCCTCTCACATGCACATTTTCTATTTCCCACTATTCAGCTTTTCTCAATAATGATGGCTGATTCCTGCCCCGGCTTTATAATTTACTAGGTGAATGCAAGGTCATGATTAAAGTTTGTGCAGTATGTGGGGACATTTTCCTCTTGTGTCACATTACTTTATACAGAATAGCAAGAGCTTTAGAACATGGGGTAAGTTCCAGTGAGCAGCCATCATTAAAGAAACTTAAAGTACCTTAAATGTATGGATAGGAGAGACCACCCTAACCATACTCCAGAATTTCCAAGTAAGACAGTGATCAAGGTTGCTTTTTTATTTTCTAGGATGGGCCAGTTTTGCATGCTCCCCATCACTCAGAAATTGTATTAATCCCAAGCATAAGAGTGCTTGGGTATGTTGTGATGGTGGACATTTGGTGTTAGATCAAAACATTGGCTCACAGCAGTGTTGTCTATTCCTCTGTTGTTGTTCAGAACTGCCATTTGCCTTTTATCTATTATTCCCAAATCACTTCCTATTCCAGCTGTTCCCTGGTTGCATACACAGGAGTTTGAAATTGATCCAGACCACACAACTTGGCTGATAGTGTTCCAAATGGGTTTCTTTAAGCTTTGTGACTGGCCAGAAATAGAAGCAGCCTCCTTTCTATGATGTGGTCCACAGCAGGAGTGCTGCAAACGTTCAGTGCCAAGAAGGTTTTATCCTGCTTATTGGCAGAGGGTTGGACTGGATGGCCCATGAGGTCTCTTCCAACTCTATGATTCTATAACACCGGAACTGTGGCATGGCTGGCTGGGAGTCAGCTGCATAAAGATCACTACTGACCAAAAGGTCATGACTTCGAAGCCAGCCTGGGTCGGAGTGAGCTTCCGACCAATTTTGTATCTTGCTGTCGACCTTTACAGCCTGAAGACAGTTGCATCTGTCAAGTAGGAAATTTAGGGACCGCTTATGCCGGGAAGCTATTTTATGACAGCATAAAAATTTCCAGCAAGCATGCAAAGAATGAGGAAGTACTTCATCAGTGTCACAAATGGACAGTGAAGCGACAGCTCCCCTGGTGGCCAGAATACCCACATGAAAAAGCTGGAATGTTAAATAGCCTCTGTGTGTCTGTCTATATATGTTGTGTGTCTATGGCATTGAATGTTTGCTATGTATATGTACATTGTAATCTGTCCTGAGTCCCCTGCGGGGTGAGAAGGGTGGAATATAAATACTGTAAATAAATAAATAAATAAATAAATAAATAAATAACACCACACCATTTGAAAAGTTGTGTCACAGATTTTTATCCCCAATGCAGTTTCTTAAGTTGCTGCTGACATGAAAAAAAAATCCCCAGTGTCATGTTTTTGTCAGACTAACCCATCTACATGACTTCATTGTGCCATTTTTGGTTTCATAGTGGGGAATAAGTAGACTGGGCTGTAGGAGAATAATCTTGCTGCAGTAAGCGTAGCACAGTTAAGTTATTGTGATTCCATTTTAACTGCCATAGCAACATCAAGTGAAATCCTGAGATTTACAGCTTGGAGAACGGTATTTAGAATGATAAAACAGAGAGCTCTGGTGCCTTACTAAACTATTAACCCTATTTTTCCATAGCATGGTGTCATGCTCATTATAGTGGAATCATAGTGCTATAAATGTGTCACATGAAAAGAGCTCTTGTCTGGATCTGGCATGGAAATGCAGCAAGAGTCCCTAGCCTGGTTTGAAAAAAACTGTAGAATTAATTGGCATCCTTTAGTATCTTTTTATTTCCTCTATTTTAAACTCCTCACATTACTGGATGTTTGGGGGTTTGGGTTTTTTTTGGTCTCATCCTTCTTTCACTGAGATGGGAATCGAACATATGGTTGAGTTGGGATCAAATTTTTTGTTGTATGTTCATAACAACATTGTAAGCTACATTAAGATGAAAGCAGATGATTCATCCAGTGCCAGTTGATCTGCTATTATTGATAAGCAGACATGAAAGTATGACTCTTACAAATGCATGAGCCTATTATTAAATACCAAGAAGAGTTTAGGGGAATTCCAGCTATGAAGTGAAGGGAGTACATTTCAAATATCCAGAAGCAGACTTCATTCATTCAGGGGTCCCCATTAGAAAGAGTTTTATAATGATGTCCCATTGAACATAGACTGGTGTGGGCAACTGCAGAAGACAAGGAGGCTTCATTAGACCTTGGAGGACCACAGCTAGTTCCTCAGAAAACCCGAATGTTTTACTCCTGATGTCCTTGATGGAACATGAGGGCACTCTCACCATGATATTGGCCCTTCCTTAGCTCCTAGAGGATATTTGGGGTCATTTGAAGATGGTTTTTGTCCTCTAGGGCCTCCAAATATGGTTGAAATGCTCACTGCACACCGTTTAGAAGTCATTCATTTCAATTGGTTCAGCTTGAGCACGTGGACAGGAGAGGCCAACCACATGCATCCTAGACCCCTGTCCATCCTGGCTGATAAAAGAAGCCAGAGGGGGGTTGGCAGAGTGGGTTAAGGTGGTGGTTAATGCCTCCTTACGGGAAATATTCCAGCCAGTCTAAAACAGGCTGTTATAAAAACACTGTTGAAAAAACCATCACTGGATCCCACTCAATTAGTCAACTATCGGCCAGTGTCCAATCTCAATTTGGGCAAAGTCATGGAATGTGTGGTGGCTTCACAACTCCAAGGGTTCCTGGTAGACACCAATTATCTAGATCTGGCACAGTCTGGCTTTAGGCCGGGACATGGAACCGAAACAGCCTTGGTCACCTTAGTAGATGATCTACGCCGGGAGCTAGACAGGGGGAATGTGTCCCTCTTAGTTCTGCTGGACCTCTCAGCGGCCTTCGATACCATTGACCATGGTATCCTTCTGGGACGTCTCGCAGGAATGGGACTTGAGGGTACTGCTTTGCAGTGGCTCTGGTCCTTCTCAAACCCCGAGGGGGGACTCAGAGCGGCTAACACTGGCAGCAATTAAATGCTGCAAAGCACAATATAACAATATAAAACCATAAATACATAATAGATTATGGTTGAGAAGGGTGGGGTAGAAATGTTGTTAATAAATAAATAAATTTTGCTACATTTTAGAACTATTGGAATCACAAAAATGGCACTGGGGGCTCTATGTGGCACACAGTTGCCTACTGCTTCTAGAGATTTTTTCCTATCAATATGGAAAAGTGGGGGCAGGCTAGTTCTCAACTTCAGTTACTTTTATGCAGTTTGAAAATAAAAGATCTAAACAGGAAATAGAAAACAAAGTGTTATAGACATGAGTGAAAATAGCAAAAGTACAGATGATGTCACAGAAACTAATGAAGTCCAAGGAATGGGAATAGGTGGCCTTGGAAGACTGCAGAAATTTGTGTATGTTTATTATACTAAAAACGGTAATATGCAAAACCTAAGTTGGGAGTTATAAAATGAGTCACTCCAAACCACGTAAATAAAGTCCGGAGGAAGGAAAGGGATTCACAGGGTTGCAAGCAAGGCTAGGAGCCGTAAGCAGAACAGCTGCTCTCTAGTAGTGACTATAAATATCTTATAACTGACAAGTCAGGACACAATTTATTAAGGAACCATAACAAAGCATTATGGGATGGGGGAACCAATGTCAGAGTTGTCTTTGGATTGGTTCTTGCACTGCATGAAAATTTAAAAAAAAACAAAAAACAAATTCAAATTGGTAATTTAAAAAAATTATTGACCTGAAACAATTTTTTCCAGAATGCAGTTGTATAACATCTGTCCCTTTTTGTTTAGTTAATGTAGTGGCCTTTTTCTTCGTTACTAGACTTGTTCATTTTAATCCTCACCCATTTCTTCAGAATCTTTATTAGTCGCGAAGAGTGAAATGTATGGCCTTTGTATGCCAGTAGAAGGAAGAGAACTGCTTCTGCAGCAATTTGCTTGGAGCTAGCAGCCAAAAGATTAATTTAGCCTCCAGACGTGCCCTTGAGGATGTGGCTGTTCATGTTACAAAGCAGAGAACTTGCCCATTTCTGAGGTTCACATTGGATGGGCTGTTTGTGTAGCACACAGCTTGTCGTCATTTACTTTTTTGAACTTCAGTTTCCAGAACTTGAAGCCTCCAGCCAGAATGGTTAGACGTTGCTCCTAATTTGAGCAATTGATTGCAAATACTTCTATAGACAGAATCTTTTTTTTAAAATGGATTCTGATCAATGCATGTTATCCTTGCTTTCGGAAGGTGTTCAGTTTTAAAGAATCCAATTAAAGATAATGTAGTTCATTGGATGGGGGGGGGCGGTGGCACAGCGGGTTAAACCGCTACACTGTAGAACTTGCTGATCAGAAGGTCAGCGGTTTGAATCCACAGACAGGGTGAGCTCCCATTGTTAGCCCCAGCTTCTGCCAACCTAGCAGTTCGAAAACATACAAATGGAAGTAGATCAATAGGTACCACTTCAGCAGGAAGGTAACAGCACTCCATGCAGTTATGCTGACCACATTACCCACTTGAACATAGATACTTACTGGGCAACATTTGGCAAATCGCATTCTCTGAGCCTCAGAGGCAAACACCTTTGGGTCAAAATCTTGCCAAGGAAACTCTGTGATAGAGTAACCTTAGATTTGCCATAAGTTCAAAATGATTTGAAGTCACACAACAACTACATATCTAATTTTTGGCTTCTGTAGTTGCTTAAATTCAGGTTCATTTGATTTGTAAATATTTCCTTAGTTATGTTTGATTTCAGATAAAACTTGCCGCTAAACCACGTGAGATCTTTCTAGCTGTATTGAAAAGTTATATTTGTCAGTAAAGAGGTACTTACTTACCTGTCAGTCTGCTAGCATAAAAATGACTAAGAATCTATATAAAATGAGCTATTGAATAAAGTGAGCTGCTGTTTCTTTGGAAGCTACAGTATAGTGTACCTAAATATCAGAGCAGTGATTTTAGAGACACTCAAGGGCCATAGAGAAATTGTCCTGGTCTGCCTTATGGGGCCAAGAAGTGCACAGTAACATTTTGTTACTGAGATATTGTTTCAGAGAGTAGATCTATGATAATTCTGGCACTTTTCAATTATAACTTTATATGATCCCCCCCCCCAACAATATGGAAAGACAATTATTTGCTAAAAGTTTCCAGTTTCCATGTATTCAATGCGGTTTATGGTTATTCCTTCCACTGTTTATGACAGCCATCTCTACATTACCGTTGCTATGCATGACTAAAAAGTGTGATGCCTTTTTGACACTTGTTCATAGGAGGCTATTTTCAGAAGATGCAGGGAAAAAAAACCTAATCTGCATATACAAGAATTAGCATTTGGGATCTCTTGCACTACGTGGGCTACTTCTGTCTCAAGTAGCAAATCATATTCCGAATGTGAAACTCTGATGTAATACCTATGTGGTGAATAGGATGGACAAAAAGTGTGAGAACAATAAAAAGCTCAATGTGATCATCGAATCATTGCTGTTGTGTGCATTTATGTAAAGTTTTGTTTTTAAATTGTGTGTAGATATATCAGATAATTAGTTCTAAGCCCATGCGACATTTCTTTGTATTGTATGAATGTGTTTGTTCTATGGTGAAGTTTGAGTATCTGCAAAACTCTGCAGTTGACTGCACCTGGAATGGAAGGGATGAAAGAAAGGCTTCTCTGAGAAAGAATAACAACTGGGTGGGTCCAGCCGGGAAAGATATATGGCTCTTACGGCACAATCCAGTTCTTGAAGCACAACATTTGCAGTAGATTAAAGTTTCATACACACTGGACATTTTAGAGTAATGTAAATATGACCTAAAGCAACCCCAGGTATGAATTTGAGGCCATTTGTTCACACAGATGGTGAGTGCAGCTACTCTGTAGGGGCTGCGCAGAGCTTATTTTTGTGTTGCTACCACTTCTCCTACCTGGTCACGGAGATCTATGCAACCACCTGGTTGTCATGGACATCTCTGCTGTTACAGGATTTCCCCTCTTTGGACTTGATTGTGTGGGTGCCCTGTTTTGGCATCAGCAGAGGTGCCCTCATAACCACCAAGGAGTGGAGATTACCTTGTTACACGGCTCCTCTGCTGATGTCAGAACTGATGAGTGCAGGGAAAGAGTAATGACACTGGTGTCTTGTCTGGATAGCGGATCAGGCCAAATTGGATCCGATCTAGCTGTCCAGACTGTTCTGAAGTCATGGGATGCTTTGAGGTGTCTATCAAACTTTGGAGGTTCCCCAACTGTTCTTGAAGTGAATCAAAGATGGCTTAAATTCAATCCTCAAGGGATACTCATCTGAAGTAGCTGGGCATCATGAAGACTCAAGATAAGCCTGAAGTATTGTTGAAGGCTTTTATGGCTGGAATCACTGGTTGTAGTTTTTTTGGGCTATATGGCCCGAAATCACTGGTTGTAGTTTTTTCGGGCTATATGGCCCGAAATCACTGGTTGTAGTTTTTTCGGGCTATATGGCCCGAAATCACTGGTTGTAGTTTTTTCGGGCTATATGTTCTAGAAACATGGCCATATAGCCCAAAAAAACCTACAACAACTAAGCCTGAAGTTTTTGGCTAGTATGGACTGACATAAGGATTGAGTATCCACTAGCAAAACTGAGGAGTGGAAGTTTATTTAGCAGGTGTTGTGGTTGTTCCAGATTTATAAGCATGACAAATGTAGCAAAACGGGAGAGAACAGCACCATGTCTACATCCTTTAGAGTATCTAAGATTGATTTCTCAAGAAAAAGTGTGGCTCCATATTAGCAATAGCACCAGCAGCATTTGCTTGTGTATCTTGTCTACATTCGCTCATAGGCTTAGTTAGTTACTGTAATACGTTCTAGATGGAACTGCCCTTGAATATGCCATAGAAATTTCATTCAGTTCAGAAGGTGGTACTTGTTTAGTAGGTGTGAGCTGTTTCCATTTCTTCCTTGGTTTTCAGTTTGTTTAAGTCTTAGTTCAAGGAACACTATATCGTCTGGATCTGAGCATTTCAAGAAGGAATGCCTTTTCTCGTAAGATTCTTTTCCTCCTCAGGCAGGAGACAGAGGATGTTGAGCTGTTATCAACAAATAGTAGGGTTTTCTCTGTGGTGGCCCCAGAACCCATGCAAGCATCTTCCCTCAAATCTGGTCAAAGTTCTTTAGATACTTAGCATAGTGTCAACGTAAGACAGTGTAGTTACGCTGCATCCCTTAGGCCCCTTCTACAATGCTATATAATACAGATTATCAAATCAGACAATCCACATTATCTGTTTTGAACTGAATTATACAAGTCTACTTTGCCATATAACCCTGTTCAAAGCAGATAATGTCAATTTTATCTGGCAGTGGAGAAGGGGCCTGAGTTACACAGCTGAACCTGCAATGGCTTTGAGCTCCCCTGTTGCAGGGCAAGCCACTTATTTCCCCACGTACCAAATCAAAAGAAGGAGAGAGCACTGTGTGTGTTTGAGAAATGTTTGGCTGCACTTACCTATCACCTATCACCTATCACACTTGGTGCACTTAACCTTTGAAAACAACAGCTTGCACAGCAATTTAATGCCAACAGGAGGTAGACCTTCTCTGTCTTGCTCTTTATAAGACAAAGCACTTTGATTTCATCAAGCCTTTGGAAGATAAGCTTGTACTGTGTATCTGCATTGTATAATTTATGCAGTTTGAGATTACTGTAACTACTATGGCTCAATCCTCTGAAATCATGGGAGTTTTACAAGGTCTTTAGCCTTCTCTGTCAAAAAGTGCTGGTGTTACAGCAAACTATGAATGTAGAGCCAACCTATAATTGTTTATTCTCGCTTCTTATTTATTTACTAATTTAAAAGAAAAAGAAGGATAAGTTTAAATGATATATGTGTATGTTCCTTGTATATTGGTGTTAATATCAGAATTTTTTGGTTTACCAACAATCATATTAAGAGTGAATAATGGCTGTGTTATTAAACATCTTCCTATTTTGGAGACACATGGCTTGATTTGAATTCTTTTTTTTTAAGGTTTGAAGGTTTATATCCTTTGCAGCTTTTACCTGAAGCCCACACATTCGTTTAACAAAGAAACTACTGTACTATGCTGTAAATCCATATTTACATGTACATATTCATTTGCCCCCCTCCAAAGCATGAATAGATTCTTCAAAAAGGAGCAACTTTAAATCTTCAATAACATTGTCTGTTTCCAGGACAATTCCTTTGTTGCATAAGGGTACAAGCTGGCATAGTTTTAGGCCTATTCATATCTTTGGAACATTGCATCCAGAGAGCAAAGCTGAAAAGGTTCTCACAAAAGACTAATAGCACATACCACCTTTTTATGATGACAATGGGTCCATAGCTCTTTGCATCAGAGAGTCAGTCTGACCTACAATTTCCTGTTCTTAAGAAGGTAAATTGAAACTGTATTAAATAGAATATATTCAGTAGAACTTCAACTTAAAATCAGAAAAACAAATAATATTGGTTTTTTAAAAATAAAAATCCTCCCAAATAGTTGCATAGATTTAACTTGGGGGGGGGGGGGCATGCACCTCAACAAGATGTCCTTTCTAAAAGAAGTATTTAGTCTCTACATGCAAAATAATTGTGGCAAAGTCTCTGGAGTTTCTTGCAAAAGCATTAATCATTACCCTTCAAGAAAGAATAATTATCTGTGTGGAAATCATGCTCTGATTTTGATACTTCCTACTTAGTAGTTTCAGGGCTCCTCAGCTGTCCAGAGGGAAACTTTCTGACTTCCATAGTACCTTCTTGTGCCATTTTAATGAACGCTTTCATGATCTTCTCTACAGGTAGATTAAATGATTTCTTTAAAAGGAATCAGTGTGTGAGAGAGTCAATGTTAAGATTTTCAAGTGTGCTTTAAACAAAATTCGATTCTATTTTGGCAGGGGAAAATAGGTAGCCATTCACATTTTCCACCCCTGCAAAAGTGGAAAAAAACACATTAAAATGCTGTTTTTATCCCAAGAAAACACCTCTCTGGGAATCTCTCATCTTCCAGTCTAGCTGGAAGTTGACTATAGAGTCACAGCGGAGACCCTAGAACAGTGGTTCCCAACCTTTTTTTTTGGCCAGGGACCACTTGACCAGGGACCACTTTGATCAGCGACCACTCTCCAACATTAGTACCAAAAGGGTACCAAATCAACAACAACAACTTTTTATTGATTAGCCAGTTGGCTTATCAAAACAGACAGTGCAAACACAACATACATCTAGTCCTCTTAAAATATTTGTATTTGGTCAATTTTAGATTTGGTTTGGTTATTTGGGGTGCCAATTCAGAAAATTGCATTGGATAGCCCACATCAGCTCTAGTTTCTGATACAGAACATATGCGATCATATGTTCACCCACAGCCATCTGCTCACCCACAGAAAACCATATTTAATAATCTAGAGTTGATGTGGTCTATTCAATGCAATTTTCTGAATCAACACCCCAAATAGCGCCAAGAACAGGCCCAAAATGAAGACACCAGTGCGCACCCACTTCCAGGCGCCACATGGAATGGTTTCGCTTGGGGAGGAAGGAGGGGGAGAAGCAGCAGCAGTCAGGAAGTTTGTTGTCGCACCTTTCATGAGTAGTCAGCCTCTACCCTTCCGGAATCCTTGTTGCCTCGGCACTATGAGGGGTTCATGAGACCAGTTGCTCTCGTTGCAACGGTGTAGTAATGGTGAGGATGCGAACCATATTTTAGTTGGGTTGTTGTAGGTTTTTTCGGGCTATATGGTCATGTTCTAGAACATGGCCATACAGCCCCAAAAAACCTACAGCAACCCAGTGATTCCCACCATGAAAGCCTTCGACCATACATATTTTAGTTCTTGGGGACCATTGGTGGTCCACGGACCGCAGGTTGGAAACCACTGCCCCAGAGATTTTTAGAAAGACCATATTATTAAAATCTGCGAGTAACCAAACTCATAAATGTGGAGGACCAAATGTATTAAAGTGACCATTGCTCAATGGTAGCACACATAATTTGAGTGCAGAAGGATAACTTAAATCACTTGTCTTGGCAAAGAATGTAATTCTTTTAAAAATCTCAAATAGTAGAACCGTGCATGCTCTTCCACACTACCAGGTTCTTGGCAGGTACCACTGTATTGGTTGGAGAAACCAACGTGGACACAGTATTAGGCAGCTTTCTATAATCTTGTATTTCAAGGTGTGTGACAGGGATTGCATCATGGTAGGCAAGCCTTTATTTATCACACTTGAAGCAAATGTTGTATGTTGGGAACTGATAAGATTTAATGAAGGCCAAGGGATATGACTGAATGAAGAGGAAATAATAGGGAATAGTTCCCTGTTTGCCTCATGAAAAGCAAAAGAGCTGAAGCCTTTGCTCAGTGTATTTCATCACGTATAATCTAAATATGCAAATCTTTAATGGCTTGTGATTTTTAATCATGCATGATAAAGTTGCTTTCTTGTAAGTTTCCTGCTCAGGGTATTTCATTAAATTCACTACGTAACATAATTTGAAAAGAAATGCTGTTCCTGGTATGAAAGTATTATTTTCAGTTTAATTGTTTGGTACTTAACATCGAAAGTAGTTGTTATATTGCAGAAACTTTGTTTTGTGGCTGCAACAATCTATGTTGAATTGGTTGAGACTCTTATGAGATGTTAATTGAAAACTATAGCAAAATGTGCTGCATGATGTCCTGCAAAAACCAAGTTTTTGCTCTTTAATAAACCTTTTCCATGTTTTTATGTTAGAACCAATTAGGAAATGACATTTATAATCCAGGAACAAAAATCATGTCACATAGTGTTATTAATTATATAAGGAGAATTCATCAGAATATATAACAGTTTTTACCAGTGAAAAGAAACAGTTATCTATCCTTTTCTGATGCTAATTGCTTCTCAAATTCCCATTGCTAGCTGGATATTGGGCACTCGGAGTAATAATGAGAACTACTTACTTTCTAGAAAAGGGCTGACTTAGCAACATTGACTAAATTTAATTGCTGTTCTTATTTCTTAAAAAACAAAAAACAAAACCCAGTTCAGATTAGGTGTTTCTTTTTCTTTTATTTATTTATTTATTTATTTATTAAAAATGTATTCCGCCCTTCTCAGCCCAAAGGGGACTCAGGGCGGAGCACAGCATATACATGGCCAACATTCAATATACACAAATCCACATACAATACATAAACACTAAAAAACATTTATCAAAATATTAAAATACACCATTCAAAACCGTTCCAGTCATCCGCATCAAATCTAATATTTTGGCCTGGCCATCTTTCCTTTTGCCGCTTTATTGCCCTGTCCCGAAAGCTTGGTCACACAGCTAAGTTTTTACCATCCTTCTAAAGGACAGGAGGGAGGGGACCAACCTGATCTCACCAGGAAGGGAGTTCCATAGCTGGGGAGCAATCACCGAGAAGGCCCTGTCTCTCGTCCCCACCAATTGTGCCTGTGACAATGGCGGGACGGAAAGCAGGGCCTCCCGGAGGATCTTAATCTCCGTGATGGTTCATAGGGGAATATGCGTTCGGACACGTAAGATTGGTTTGGAAACTAGGAATGAGAAAGATTTGTCAATTTTGCATTTTCCTAAATTCACACTTTGGACAAACTATTTGAAACACTATTCTTATCTGTCCCTGTTGGAAACTCCGTAAAGCAGTGTTGACAAACTTGTGGCCATCCAGATGTTTTGGACTTCAGATCTCAGAAATCCTTGCCATTCAACAAGCTGGCTAGGGATTCAAGGAGTTGGATGCCCAAATAACTGGAGAGCCACTAGTTTGGCAGCTCTGCCATATAGGGACCAGGATGATCCTCCTGATATTATTGGGCTGCAGCTCATATTAATTGTGTCCACGGTCTGATGGTGATTCCAGTTTAGCATCTGAAGGGTCATACATTCTTCCCTCCTTCTTCTTAGTTGTGTGAGTGCCCCATTTCAATATAAACACACGCGACTAATAGACACTCAGATAGAGCTGAATGTCTGGCTGGGAGGAACGGTGACAGCATGGGCATGACCTACATTTTGGCAAGTTGAGTTGAATTGGTGTCTTCAAGGACAGCATCTCAGGTCGTCTCTGATCCAGCTGTCCATACTGGCCCAAAGCCCCACGATACTCTGAAGTTTCAAATAAACTCCAGAGTATCTCCTAGACTTCGTCAACAGCAGGCAAAGTTGGCTTAAAGTACACACACTCCACAAACTCACCGGAAGCTGCTACAGGTTGTGAAGACTGACAGAGGTCAATTTATGATGAATATGTTTTTTGGGAGCCAGTGCAAACAAGTCCCTTTTCAGTATTCTTATCCATCTGTCTTTCTTTGCCTTCTACTCCCAGTTCTATTTGCCCATGATTTGCCCAGTAGCTTGCAGTCAATGATTTTCTTGGTATTCTTCTGGTGTGCTATTCAGTGCTGGGTCAGATATAGTGAACTCTGTTTTTATGGACTGTATTTCCACATTGCTTGTTGACACTTTTGACTCAGTCGGTCCCACTGGCTGACTAGGTTAATGTTGTGGCTGTTCCTTCTCTTGGAGGTAAATGACTTGGGACCTTTAACTTACTGATAAAGAGTCTTGGGAGAGGGCATTGGAAGGTCACTGGACAAGTAACTCTAGTTTGTGCATATTTCTGCTTTTGTGAGTTCACCCATCAGAATAGTAACCTTGTAGATCTGGTGTCAAGGTTCAGGGCTCTTTGGGGTCACTAGCTTAGCTGCTTTTGCCTGCAGGAAGAAGGTCAAGAAAGCGGCCTCAAAGGGGTCATTTTCTCATCACCCCGGGCTTGCTGCAGGAGGTCTTGGTCACTAAGCTTTTAAGGGCAAATACCTCCAGATGGGGAACCTTTAAAAACATGTGAATGTGCTAATTTACCCTTATGGATGTTATATATATGAGAGAGAAATAAAATTCCTTGGGAGAAGGAGGGGAAAGTCAACTCAGTACAAAGTTGGCCAAGTCACAATCTAGTTAGGTTCTGAGTTTAAGTTGAATAGACCCTTGAGGATACCAGCCTTTAAATACCCATCTCTTGTTTTCTATTAAAATCCCTCTTAGTTCTTTCTAATCTTTATTTTTAGACTTCAGAGATTTATTTTTAGATTCTGGAAGAAATGTCCAATTTCTCCCTTTGCCCTCCTTTCTTGCTAATTTATTTTACTTCATGTTATTTGTATTGTATAAGGACCCTAGGTTGTAGTATGGATGATCAAGAAAACTATTTTATATATTTATTAGTATATTATTTTATATTATATTATTATTTTATATATGTATTATGTTATATATGAACAAATGTGGAGCTTTTTAGAATTATGCAGTTATTTACAGGGATGCAATGTCTATGTAGGAATTTTATTGACTATCAATAAACATTAGAGATAAAAGTGGCCTTTGTTCTCTAATAAGAACAAATAATAAGAGCCTGTGCTGGATGGGGTTACACTCTCACTGAAGTTGCGGGTTCACATCTTGGGAGTCCTCCTGGACTCATCGCTAAGCCTGGAACCTCAGGTTGCGGTGGTGGCTAGGGGGGGCTTTTGCACAATCAAAACTTGTGCGCCAGTTGCGCCGTAAGTTGGGAGGTCAGACTTGGCCATGGTGGTTCATGGCATGGATAGACTACTGCAGCGGGCTCTACGTGGAGTTGCCTTTGAAGACTGTTCGGAAGCTTGAAATAGTCCAACAAGAGGCAGCCAGGTTAATAACTGGGGCGGCATACAGGGCCACAACTCCCATGTTACACCAGCTCAACTGGCTGCCTGTTTGCTACCAGGCACAATTCAAACTGCAGGCTTTGGCCTATAAAGCCCTAAATGGCCCAGTCCCAGTTTACTTGTCCAATTGCATCTCCCTTTACGAACCACCACGAAGACTAACATCTGGCGAAGCCCTGCTTTCGGTCCTGCCATCGTCACAGGCACGTTTGTCAGGGACGAGAGACAGGGCCTTTTCAGTGATTGCCTCCTGGCTGTGGAACTCCCTTCCTGGCGGGATTCTGTCCCGCCCTTCTGTCCTTCAGAAAAATGGTTCTGGGACTAAACCTTTGGGACAGTGCAATGATGCAATAATAGAGAACCCACTCTGCTTACCGGGACCAGCATGGTGTCTTGAGATGGTTTTAAACAACTGATTTTAAAGTAGATATGACTGATTATAATGTTTGTGTATATTTATAGTTATTTTATGGCCCGGCATGGATTGTTTGCCATTTCTATGTTGTGCTTTGCCCTGAGTCCCCTTCGGGATGAGAAGGGCGGAATATAAATGTTTCTAAATAAATAAATAAATAATAGCTCAATCCAGAATAAGATGTAGCCTTTTCTAGAAATTCCTTTCGTTGTCTTGGCCTGCAAAGTTAGGAAGCAGCTTCCTGCAGCTAATTTTGTGTGTCATCATTATTTAATTTGCTGTTATTGTTTGTTTACTTATATTCTTTTGATTGCACCCACTTCTAGTTATGCTTAGTGTAAACCCACTGCAATAAGTGGAAGTTAAATGAGTCATAGCAGGCACGCGGTAGTGTATTTAAGGTTTCTACTCTATGTATGAATAAGTCTGGATCAGCTATTTGGTTTTTATGGGTAAAATTGTATTTTAATATACAGTAGAGTCTCGCTTATCCAACATAAATGGGCTGGCAGAACGTTGGATAAGCAAAAATGTTGGATAATAAGGAGGAATTAAGGAAAAGCATATTAAATGTCAAATTATATTATGATTTTACAAATTAAGCACTAAAACATCAAGTTTTACAAATCGATAGAAAAAGCAGTTCAATACATAGTAACGTTATGTAGTAATTATTGCATTTACGAATGTAGCACCAAAACATTGCAATGTATTAAACAGCTGTGGAGCCCGGCAAGAGGCAGACTGCTTTGGATAATACAGAACGTTGGATGATTATTATAATAATTGTATTATTATTATTATTATTATTATTATAACGTTGGATGAGCAAAGGTTGGATAAGCGAGACTCTACTGTATTTCGTTTTTGTAAGCTCTATAGAAAATGTGGGCAGTGGTTAGATGAAATACTATATGTTTGTCACTGCCCTTTGTGTCTTGCTTTAGGCATGTAGTACCAGACTTTTCCAGGTCATTCTTGTTCATGAACTGATTTGCGGGTTTTAGCTTACCTTTAATTGGTCATTCATCATTTTGTCTCATTTAGATTGTAATCAGGATCTGATTACAGGAAGCGCTTCCCATCTCTGTTCACATTAGAGTAGAAACACATGAAGAAGGACCGCTAACCGTTGCCTCTTTTAGTGTTCAAAGTGTTCCTGTCTGAAAGAAAAACTCCCCAGCCTAACTTCATGCTTTGTGTTGTTTTGTTGAAACAGGATTGTGTTGCAGTTTAAATGCAGATAGAGTCTGTGTGTATTCATAGATTTGTCCCCGATCCTAGATATCATGCAGTGGCGAGTCGGATTCATTTAATCAATGCTGTTGCACCCTCTTAATCTTGGAATCTTTTGTACAATTCTGTTTTCTGCAGAGAGGTTATTCTAGAATAGGCAAAGGTGCAGGGAAATGACATCAAAATGATGAAGTACCAGGAGCAGGAAAGTTAAAAAGACTGAGGTCTTTAATTTAGAAAAAGGTGAAGTGAAGCATGAAAAAAATTACCTATGCTGTTCAGAAAATTTGTAGGAAAAGGTTATTCTCCTTATCACATAGTACAACAGCCTAGGATCATGTTGTGAAATGGAAAGTTGACTAATGTCAACTGGGAGAAAAGAAACTGCAGTGTTCCCTTTTACTTCGTGGTTAGCTTTTGGTGGACTCGCTGTTTTGAGGGGCTTTGCGGTACTCGTTCTGCACATGCGTAGTACACCTGCCATTGGCCGGCAGCCTTGACAGCGGTTTTTAATCCCAATTTGTTTACCCTACCGGGGCGCCAATGAGGCTTGGAGGTGAGGCCATCTTC
The DNA here is from genome assembly GCF_037176765.1 of Anolis sagrei. Classification (NCBI taxonomy): domain Eukaryota; kingdom Metazoa; phylum Chordata; class Lepidosauria; order Squamata; family Anolidae; genus Anolis; species Anolis sagrei. The sequence continues at coordinate 197,641,528 of NC_090023.1, forward strand.
CAGTTTATGAATGGTTGCCATTGCCGAGAGCGGCATTTTAATCCCGCCTCCTGGCAACGATGGAGTGTGGAAGGGAGTTTCACCCTCCACCTCGGGAGAGATACAGACAATCAAGGCAGCTGTTATTTACATATTGTTTCGAGGAGCGTTTTCATTCATAAAAGAGAGAGAGAGGTGATACAAAGCAGTATTTAAATCATGGCCTTATAGCTCTTTCCTTATAGCTAACAAAAAAAAATGTGCGGTGCCTTTAAATCTCTCCTTGCTTTTACCTCACCCTCGGAATGTGATATATGTATGTATATATGTGTATGTGTGTATATATATATATATATATATATATATATATATATAGAAGAGAGAGAGAGAGAGAGAGAGAGAGTCTCTACTTCGCAGATTTTCACTTTTCACAAGTGGTCCTGGAATATAACACCCGCAATAAGTGAGGGAACACTGGACATCTTTTTCACACTGTAAAACTATGAGATCTTCTTTCAAGCCTATAGTGATATCTGCTAACTTGGAAAGATATTTAAAAGCTATTTAAGCAGATTCATTTATCGTAGTAGTTCTCAACCTGTGGGTCCCCAGATGTTTTGGCCTTCAACTCCCAGAAATCCTAACAGCTGGTAAACTGGCTGGAATTTTTGGGAGTCCTAGGCCAAAACACCTGGGCAACCGCAGGTTGAGAACCACTGATTTAGCAAATGTATGGCACCTGGTTTTGACATGTATGGGAAACATGGTGCCTTTCAGTACTCCTAGCTTGGTAATGTTGCCGTCATTTCTTGCTTTTTATTTTTCAAGGATACCATCATAGAATATGGAATGTAACAAAGGCTTTGGCTCTGTTCTAGCATAGCATGGCTCTTCTCATGTTATTATGCTGGTATGCTGGATGTACTGTCTTCTGGATTCTGTCAAATAATTATGTTTTGATTTACTGCTGTTGAAATACGCTCTATATCAGTTCTGCTTATGCTATGTAATGTGGAGGATCAGCAGGACCTTTTCTCCAGTGTGCCCATTAGATGCCATTTTTCCTTACTCTTCGCTCTAATGCTCTCCATGCATGGGTAACCAGTGACTTGTGGATCATCAGTCTTCCACAGATCTATACTTTGCATTGCGTTGCTCTACATTTCTGGACATTGTATACTTGTTGCCCTTGTTTCTTGTCATCACAACACTAATACACCTGGATTTTTTCAAGGCCGTATTGTGCATGGTCTGGTTTCTAGGGCTCTCTTTTTAAGCTCTAAATAACAGGAGGGTGTTAAACATTACAGGACATGCCTTCCTCTTGACCTGGGAGTCAGTCCTGTTGCACTGCATGGAAACTTCTCTGTAATACCCATGTATAGGGTTTTATGCCATTACAACCATTTATGGTTTTCCTTCTTAAGTAGATTTTTTTTACACTTACTTGGAACTGAACTTATTGTTGGGAACCTATTTCTTTGCAGTGAATTTTAACAAGTATTAGGATGGATACACACACACACACACACACAAGCCATCCCTTGCCATGTGGCCCAGTCTGTGTAGATGTGTTTTGTATGTGTATATGTGTGTAATGTAATTTTTGTTTGCGTTGCTGTGGTCCACATGGGGGTTCTGTGTGGGAGGTTTGGCCCAATTCTATTATTGGTGGGGTTCAGAATGCTCTGTGATTGTAGGTGAACTATAAATTCCAGCAACTACAACTCCCAAATGACAAAATCATTTTTTTGAGTGGAGGACATGCATTGGGTTGTTAGGTGTCTTGTGTTCAAATTTGGTGTCAATTCGCCCAGTAGTTTTTGAGTTCTGTTAATCCCACAAACGAACATTACATTTTTATTTATATAGATACACACACACACACGTGCACATGTGCCCACTCAAGCACACACACCCCTTTACTTAATTGCTTTAATATTAGTGTGTATTAGAAATGTATTTGGTGTGTAGCACCGACACCTGTGGCTCTGATTCGCTGAGTTGGAGTGATACCTTGAAATGATTGTTCCAGAAACTGAACCATTTTCAGTTTGACTGTCATGGAGGAAAAGATAAGCCAATAGGATTTTGGCCTGCATCAATAGGAATCTAGTGTCTAGGTCCAGGGAAGTCATGCTACCCCTCTATTCTGCCTTGGTCAGACCATACTTGGAATACTGTGTCCAGTTCTGGGCAACACAATTTCAGGGGGATGTTGACATGCTGGAATGTGTCCAGAGGAGGGTGACTAAAATTATCAAAGGACTGGAGAACAAGCCCTATGAAGACTTAAAGAGCTGGGCATGTTTATCCTTCAAAAGAGAAGGCTGAGAGGAGACATGATGTCCATGTATAAATATATGAAGGAAGGCATAGGGAGTAAGGAGCAAGCTTGTTTTCTGCTGCCCTGGAGACTAGGATGTGGAACAATGGCTTCAAACTACAAGAAAGGAGATTCCACCTGAACTTCAGGAGGAACTTCCTAACTGTGAGAGCTGTTCAGCAGTGGAACTCTCTGCTCCGAAGTGTGGTGGAAGCTCCTTCTTTGGAGGCTTTTAAACAGAGGCTGGTTGGCCATCTGTCAGGGGTGCTTTGAATGCAATTTTCCAGCATCTTGTCAGGGGGTTGGACTGGATGGCCCATGAGGTCTCATCAAACTCTATGATTCTATGGTTGGAATTGAAATCTCATACAGGAAATGATTGGCAACTGAGATTATGTCCCAAGATCCCGTAAGGATGTTAAGTAATAGATAGTTCCCGTAATAAAGAGTATAGAGTAAAAAAGAAAAAAGAAATGTGAAACTGAAAGAAATATATGTGGGCATGGTGGTTGAGAAAAAGAGGTAATGAACTGAAAGAAGATGAGTCCCAGAAGAAACTGCATAGTGCTTAAGATAGTGTTGGGCTATGTGTTTCTGAGGGAGAGAAAGAGGAGCCTTCAGTTGAAAGGATAGCTAAAATTAGTGAGACAAAGCATGCAGTGACCTGAAAATAAGAACCAAAAGAAACAATGGATAGTAGATACGCACTGAAGAAAGGCTGAGTCCAGGCCAGACACACAGGGTCAAGAAATAGGAGGTTTCCTGTGTGCCGAGAATGAGAAGAAGTGATCAAGTAATAAGTAGGGAATCAAGTGAGCATAGGGCTGTCTAGACCAGTGGTTTTCAACCTTCCTAATGCCACAACCCTTTTAATACAGTTCCTCATGTTGTGGTGGCTCCCAACCATAAAATTATTTTTGTTGCTACTGTTATGAATCGTAATGTAAATATCTGATATGCAGGATGTATTTTCATTCACTGGACAAAATTTGGCAGAAATACCCAATACGCCCACATTTGAATACTGGTGGGGGTGGGACGGGGGATTGATTTTGTCATTTGGGAGTTGTAGTTGCTGGGATTTATATTTCACCTACAATCATAGAGCATTCTGAACTCCTCCAACAATGGAATTGAACCAAACTTGGCACACAGACCTTCCATGACCAACAGAAAATATTGGGAGGGTGTGGTGGGCATTGATCCTGAGTTTTGGAGTTGTAGTTCACCTACATCCAGAGAGTACTGTGGACTCAAACAATAATGGATCTGGACCAAACTTGGCACGAATATGCAATATGCCCAAATGAGAACACTGTGTAGTTTGGGGAAAATAGACCATGACATTTGTGAGTTTTAGTTGCGGGTATTTATAATTCACCTACAATCAAAGAGCATTCTGAACTCCACCAACAATGGAATTGAACCAAACTTGGCACACAGACCTCCCATGACCAACAGAAAATACTGGGAGGGTGTGGTGGGCATTGATCCTGAGTTTTGGAGTTGTAGTTCACCTACATCCAGAGAGCACTGTGGACTCAAACAATAATGGATCTGGACCAAACTTGGCATGAATATGCAATATGCCCAAATGTGAACATTGTGTAGTTTCGGGGAAATACACCTTGACATTTTGGAGTTGTAGTTGCTGGGATTAATAGTTCACCTACAATCAAAGAGCCCCTTGAACTCTACCAATAATAGAATTGGGCCAAACTTCCCACACAGAATCCCCAAGACCAAAAGAATATACTGTTTTCTTATGGTCTTTTGTGACCCCCCCCCCCCAGGGGTCCAAACCCCCAGGGTGAGAATCACTGGTCTAGACAGAGAATCAACACTTTGACTGGGTCTTTGCTGTCACATGCAACATGGAAATTTTAAGGTATCAGAAAGAGATCAAGAACCAGTGTTGTGATAGGAATAAAGCTGAAGTTCACACATTAAGTTGAACCATGCCAATTTACTGCTATTGGGATTTAGTAAGTAAATATAAAGACACAAATTGCAGAGGCAGGAACTCACCTGAGCCTTGGAGTCTACTCCAGGTGCTCGTGGCAGTTTTAAACCACTGACGACTATCAATATCTTAGTGCAGCTGTATGCAAATTTTCAAAGGATATAGAAACACCATGGCTTTCCTAAACCAACCACAACAAAAATGTATAGGAATGTAAAACAGTTTAAGTCACAAGAAGTGTAGCAGATTAAAGAATGCCTTCTGTATTGGATCCATTTGTACTCTTAATCTGGTAAACTGCTTCAAAGTCTGACCTTTTAAAGTGTCTCAATATTTTCTGCTGGATTTTTTTTTCTTATGAGGCTGCATAGGTTTCTGAATTACTCACATCTCTTTATCTCATTGAGAAGAGGCTTCTGAAACCCATTCTTTAAACAATATACATTTCAATAATTCAGTATCTCGTCATGTAGTCTAGATTTCGGATTGTGAAATGCCACAGTTCCGTTCTCTCCACACATTCTGTTCCTGTGGTTGGAAACCATTGTACCTAAATAGATATCAAGCTGGTTTCAAATGTGTTGTATAAACAGTCTGCTAACTGTGGTGCAATCCCAGAAGCTGAGCTAATCTAATTCTAATCTATTTTCTATGTTTGTAGTTTGTATTTTTATACATTTTTTTTAAAAAAAACAAAACTTTAAAAGCAAACAAACACTTGATTTACCTGAAAAATGGCCCCAAGCCCTGTGACAGTTGCCATCCCTGCAACTTAAAACAGATAAAACAGATAAAAATACTTATTATTTTTATTATTTGATACACAATAAGAAACTGTATTAAGGGGTTGCAGCATTAGGAAAATTGAGAACCACTGCCATAAACCTTTATTTTTCTGATTTTTTTCTGATTTTCAGAGTGCGCATCCTTCACTTAATTGCAAGTACGTTTCTAAGCCAATGCTTTCATATTATTTATTTATTTATTTATTTATGACTTTTATATGTTGCCCTTCTCACCCCGAAGGGGACTCAGAGCAGCTTACAAGATATATATGCAAACAATTTAACATATTATTAGTATAGTGCAATATCAGTATTAAATATTACTGTATTGTGTTATACTATTATATTATAATATTATTAATAATATTACATGTAATATAAATGTATAATTATAATTTCTTATTATTAGTATTATATTGAATGGCATTATAATATTATAAATATTATATGTATATACAATATATTATATTACATTATATTATATTATTAGCATAACATAGGAGACAAGGTGGAACTGTCTTCTGCCCCCCCTTTCTCTCTTCACTCTGGCCAAGAGTGGCAGTTGGTGCTGGGGGAAGGGGTCCCCAACTGATGACATATTGAAACCGTACACATTTTTGTTATGTCTGTTTGATTTGGTATCTTATGTGCCTGGAATATATTGCATTGACCATCATTTTTGAGCTGAGTAAAATTCCTACAGTTAATGCTAATTCCCAGAGAGTGCATGTATTATTGTGTGCCTAATATATCTCCTCGATCTTGCCTGTGTCACAAATATGTTTGGTGGGGACGAGAGACAGGGCCTTCTCAGTGGTGGCCCCTTGGCTATGGAATGCCCTTCCTAGGGACATTAGATTGGCCCCTTCCTTTTTAACATTCCAGAAAAGAAGTCAAGACTTGGCTGTTTGAGCAAGCGTTTGAAAATGCAGTGTAACAGACATAGGAATATGGAACAACTGGATGATGGGATTGGACAACGTTTTAACCAGGAGATGCAAATGATTTATGTTTTATTGATCTTGTTACGGTTTTCTATTATATGTTAATGATTTTAAACGTTTTTTGGTGTTGTTGGGCATTGAATTGTTGCCTCTGTAAACCTCCTTGAGTCACCTGCGGGCTGAGAAGGGCGGTATACAAATATAGTAAATAAAAAAAATCTGAAAACACATAAGATCCTATACGTGTTTCTAGAAAGCTCATTAGTGTAGTAAATCATCAATTCTTAGAACTTTCGATTTTAGCCAGATTCTTGGCAGGGGTTGGACTGGATGCCCCATGAGGTCTCTTCCAACTCTATGATTCTATTCTATGATTCTAGATATTTTTGAACTTCATCTCCAAGAAGTTCAAGCCAACATGGCCAGAAGGCCATCATTCTGAAGCTATCCTCACCTGCCCCTTCTGAGAGTGACTTCTGTTGACTAAAGGGCACGAATCGCCTTAAAGAGTCAAGGGCACCATTAGCTCCCCAAATCAGTTTTGCACCACCTATTTCTTCTCTCAACTTGTTGCATAGAACTCTCCTTTAAAAAATAAACATTTTCTTTTTGATTGAGAGGGGTACCAAATTTCCATGACAATAATGAATTCTAGAGGAGGAAAAATAGTTTTTGGACCTACTTAAAGGTGCTCAAACCTTCATGGTGGAAATAAGATAGCTGCATAGTACAGAAGGATTGTCATATTGAGAAATGAGTCTGCCTTGCTTATTTCACCCAGGGTTATTAAATCAGATGTACTAACATGTGGCTGCCTTTAGCTAAGCATGTTTTTAGGATTTGGGTGTTAGTCTAGTCTTGCCTCATCTTCTCAGCTTGTCGTTTTCGTAATTCTCAGAAGGTCATGGGGTTGTTCAAAGATTAATGGGGAAGCTGTGAGCAAACTGTACTTGAAGTCAACCTGTATGAAACACAGATTTATCCGGCTTCCTATTTTCCCCCCAACAGTAAATCTTGAGAAAATGTTATCGATTTTCTTCCTTCCACAGTTTTGCACTCTGGATGAACCTAGTTCTGACAAAACAATAGTAGATAATTTTTCTTTACTAGCCAGCTGGCCTTTAAGTGAACGTTTTCAGTGGCACCCCCTTGCAAGTTCACATCCAAGTAAACAACAAATATGATTTACAAGCTGACTAAGGAATCAATATGGGCTCTTAGTGAGTCCTGATGCTTATCAGCATATTCTAAACCATTGACCCCAAATAGAACTATTTGATTTTAATTGCAGATTGGGATACAAACTTTTAATGTCTTACAGATCATGTTTTCCACCTTCTTCTTTTTGCATTAACTTCTTCCTGCTTACAACTAAAACATATAAATTGTATTGTAGGTATTATTTCAGAAAGAATATTTCTCTCATTAGAGCTTAACTACAGATAAAGATATTTATACGGCATGCCAGAAGCAAAAATATAGCTTGAAAAATAATCTGTCTCGGCTACATGATTTTCCCATGATTCCCCCATGTAGCTCATGTAAACAAAAACATTCAAATTGCATTGTAGGCATTATTTCAGAAAGAATATTTCTCTCATTAGATATTAATTACAGATACACACACACACACACATACATACACACACGCACGGCATGCCAGAAGCAAAAATATAGTTTGAAAAATAATCTGTCTCGGCTATCTGATTTTCCCATGATTCCCCCATGCAGCTCATGTAAATATCTTTGAGTAGTTTGAACTGTTATCTGAAATGTTTTGCAGGCTGTCCAGGAATTTGAATAAATAACATTGAGTTATATGCAAGCAATTTTATGAATTATAAAGCAATCATGCAGATCTTTCTTGAACCTTCATTCCAGACAAATCTGCATTCGTTACAGGTCTGAGTTTCTTAATATTTTAGACTAAGTTATGTAGCATAGGACGTTAACTAAGCCAACAGACCAGGAATCTCACTGTTAACAATATGTGCATTTATTGCCTACTCTGCTTCTTTTAAAAAGTGGGTCCAACTTGGAAGAAGCCGGGTGTGCCTTTGTCACACAAAGTGAGAAAAAATGGGCATGTTTCCAGATGTGCCCATTTAGTAAACTTCTCAGCATAATAGCAGATTGGCAATGATTTGTCATGTCAAGACTCCACCATCGACATTCATAGATCGCCAGGTCAATGTCTGCAACAAATTAGTTTCTGAGCAGACAATCGTGTCTACACAGTGTGGACTACAGTACAAAAATGTAATCTTTTGCCTCTGTTTTGTTGAGGAGCAGGCATCAGCCCAGGCTTGAAGAGGCAGATGGGGGATAGGTGTCTTCTAGGTTGCTCTAGCATTACTGTGCCAAGAGAGGCACAGAGCTAATTGTGACACATTAGATTATAGCTTGGAAACTGAGTCTTAGTGCACATCTACACTGGCAACTTAATATGGGTTGAAGACATCTCAAAAATGCAGTGTTCAAATGATGTATGGTGCGAATGAGCTCAGAACTTCACTTTAGGCCCCTTCTATACAGCCATATAATCCAGATTATCAAAGCAAATAATCCACATTATCTGCTTTGAACTGGATTATATGAGCCTACACTGCCATATAATCCAATTCAAAGCAGATAATCTGGATTTTATGGCAGTGTAGATCCAGCCTTACTATTTTATCATACTAGAGAATGAATCCACTTAAAATCCAGTTTCTGCCTCCTGCAGAATTCTGGGGTTTGCAGTTTAGTGAAGCTGTTAAAGGTTCCTCCCTAAACTACAAACCCCAGAATTCTGCAGGAGGCAGTAAACCAGATTTAAGTGGATTCATTCTCTAGTATGATGAGGTCCTTAGGGACCTTAAACTGGAATAAGTGGAGTTGTGGGATAATGTGCATCAGCATACATTGATGAAATCCATGTCACATGGCAAAACAATTAAAAGATGGGTGCTCTGATGATCCATACATGCACATTGTGTGTGTCTGTCTGCACAGGAGTTGAAACCGTCCCTGAATAGTCCATAGCTGTGAAGCCACAGATACCGCAGATCCTGACCTCTCCTGTGTGTATAAACACTGGACCCAGTTCCAGGGCTTTACATGTGATTAGGTGCATGTTTGCTTCACTTCCACCTCTGCTGCTTTGGTTCCACATTACTTGGTCAGTGTAGATGTGCCCTTAGAGCAGTGGTTCTCAACCTATGGGTCCCCAGGTGTTGTGACCTACAATTCCCAGAAATCCCAGCCAGTTTATCAGCTGTTAGGATTTCTGGGAGTTGAAAGCCAAAACCTCTGGGGACCCAAAGGTTGAGAACCACTGTCTTAGAGCATGTGTGGGCAACCTTAAGGTACCATTGAAAACCACCTCCCTATATGAAATGAGTTTCTATGGGGGCATTCCTTATTTTAGAAAAGAATTCAATTCCCTAGATGTGCAGTTATCCTCATTTTTAATTATGTGTTGTTGTTTTTTTGTCAAGTCCTCTATTGTTGACTTCTGATGGCCTCCAGAAGTGGCATGTATCACAGAGCCACATAAGTGTCACCCTGGACACACATCTCCCCCATTAACATTCTTATCAGAAATCCTGCTCTTGTTAACCAAGTTGTCACTTTGTAGTAAAAGGACACGTTGATGTAATAAGAGCTCCCACGTGTAGCTGGGAACAAGTTCTTCTTTCCTTCCTTGCTTGTCAGTGGATTGTCAATAATCTCTTGGGGTCACCACCCAGGATCCTTTCCCACTACTCAGTTGTAGCTTTATGATTCCACTTTAATTGCCATGGCAAAATCATTTGGAATCCTTGGTTTTGCAGTTTAAGGGGAGGATCTAGACTTTTAGAAGAGGGGCCGACCAAGGGCAAGATGGATGGATGGCATCCTTGAAGTGACTGGACTGACCTTGAAGGAGCTGGGGGTGGTGACGGCCGACAGGGAGCTCTGGCGTGGGCTGGTCCATGAGGTCACGAAGAGTTGGAGACGACGGAACGAATGAACAACAACTAGACTTCTCATCAGAGAACTCTAGTGCTCTTCCAAGCCACAAACCAAGGATTTCATAGGATACTAGCCATCCCCTGCCATGCGTTGCTGTGTCCCAGTCTGTGTTTTGTGTGTTTATGTATGTGTATATGTGTATATATGTGGTTTTGCACATGCGTTGTAATGCATTTTTTTTTTGCTTTTTAAAGTCTCTTTCATTGTGTTTTTCAGTGTTTTTATGAGTGATGATCACTCATTGGCCTGATAGGTATATTGTGCCCAAATTTGGTGTAAATTTGTCCAGTGGTTTTTGTGTTATGTTAATCGCACAAACGAACATTACCTTTTTATTTATATAGATTACCATAGCAGTTAAAGGAGATTCACAGTCCTGTAACTGTGTAATGTGAAAGGGCCACTGTTTACTATCCTGAACCTCTGCAGTTCATGTAGGAAGGAATAGGCTTGTCTCTTTCTCTCACCAACGTATTTGGACACCCCAGTCACTGCACTGCACTTTTGGATACCTTGGTGGGGGACAAGGTTCCCTCAGCTAGTATGGGATGAAAACAGATCTGCTTACAAATAGTATGTGCTTATCTTTGCATTGTTTCCCTTGTTCTTTCAGAGCTGGAAGCCCATTTTGTCAAGTCATCCAGTTTGTGAAACAGATGGGAATTGGCTCTGCTGGACCCCTTTTCTTGGAAAATGCACTGAATCAGAGACTGTGCCTAATATGGCTGATTGTGATCTTTACCTCTACTGGAATGGACCTCAACGCATGACTTTGTTACCATGGTGATGATCCTAACTACAGCTCTGGAAAACAAAGGTGCTGATTCTCTGTCATGCAGAGCTGAGCTGGTAAGAGTTCATTTCCTACCAACAGCTTAGCTTTTTCTTTTTTTGGGCTGTATGATACCATCTGTAAGGATGTTCTTTTATTTTACAGCATAGCTTTCCAAACTGTGTGTTGCAACACATTAGTTTTCGGCTATAGGTGTGTTGTACTAACGTAATGGGAAATGACAGAAGTCTTCACAATGTATGTTATTAAAGATTTTCATGAGATTTGTTGTGTCCCCATACATTTTGCTATTCCAGTTTATGTATGTGTCTATATTTCTTGTAAGGATTTGATTTAACCTTTGGTTTGCTAATAAAGCTGAATTACTATGTCACCAGATGATGCATGCCTAAAAACTGTGTTGCCAACATGAAAAGTTTGGAAAGTAAAAGTAATGAAATATCATTGATTGCCCTTCTGCTGGGTCTGTTTGGTGATGACTGAGGAAGAAAAACATACATCTGCAATGTTATCTATCATTTTTAAAAGTGTGAATGTGACGTCTTGGTATTGCCTTCTTCTCCTCTGCTTCAGTTCCCCCTGTTTATAGGCCTTCCCAATAGTGTAGAAACCTTCCTTTTGTATTCGTTTTTGGGTGGAGCTTAAAACACCCCTCAGAGGCCAGTCTAAGTTGGTTTATTCCATTTCACTGCACAGAGCTCTTTGCTGGACCCTTCCTTCTTTCTGTAGTAGAGCCATAGAGGCCTGCATATTGTCTGGAATCCTAGGCCTAGCAATCCAAACAGGCATTCTTAGCACCTTCTGCTGCTGCATTTAGCAGTATTTTGTGCCAGTAGTCCAAAGGACAACAGAAGCTTTTGACCAGCTTAAACTTCACAGGAAAGAAGATTAAGGCAGTTTATAACCATCGCTTTGCACCAGAGGCAAAAGAGACTTTCAAAGACCCTAGCAAGATGTTTGCAACCAGTAAGTTCTCCTTTTGTAATGTATTGTTTTAAGTTATCCTGTGATAGTCCCAGGTGGACTATCACAGTATCTTGTTTCAGTAAACTAATTTGGTTATCTTTTCACCTTGCCTCAAAGTGCCTCTGTCTGCTAAGGGTCTTAATCTTAACAGAAGGTATTAGATAGCCTCCAAGTAAAGCCAGACAAAGCTTGGGTGTGCCATGATAGTTAACTTTGTCTGAAGATATACTTATGTGTGGGCAAATGGGAGCTGTATTGATGCTCCACCATTATGTTGTAAAACCTCATAAGATGATGTCCCAAATGAAACACCTGATGTGTGAGTGAGATTTAAACTTTGGCCACATTCAAATATTGTGTAATTTTACAGTCCCCTTCGGGGTTGAGAAGGGTGGTATACAAAGATTGCAAATAAATAAATAAATAAATAAACCCAGTACTATGGAGAGACCCTCATTCGACCTGAGTGTTTCGATTGTTCTTCTCCTTCATGTAATAAGAGGAATCATGAAGCTTTTCTTCTGATTTCTTGTTTCATCTGGGAAATGATAAACACATTGGTTAAGTACAAATTGTATTGAATCAAGTTTAGACTGTAATTTTGGATGTAATTACCAGTAACTAATTGCTCTTTGAGGAATCTATGGTTTTTCCACATTTAAGTGAAATGAGAAACTCTCAATTTGTTACCAACGAGTCATAGTAGTTTATTAGTTATTTCCTGATGTGCATAAGATGGAGGAAATGCATAATTTGAGGCTTGCTCTAGCATGTTCTCAAAACAATAAACCGTAACCTATGTCTATGTGCCATAAAGTATATACAGTTTTAGAATATTAGAATTAAGTAGAGTGGATGACTCATTCTAATGAAGTCATTAAGACATAAAGGCTTTACAAAAAGAAGGATTAGGGTTAGGATTAAAGGGAATGCATCACATGGACCATGGCTAGGCAGTGGGAAAACTAGAGAAATCCCTGGAAACCCAGAATGCCTGGGAAGCATTCAAAGAGTTGGGATTAAGAAACACATGAACAAGAATGATCAGGAAGAAAAAAATAGTCTGGAATGTTAAAAAGTTGGGGACTGTTTTCTTCATATCAGATCCTTTATGCTGAAAAACTAGTAGATTCCCCTCTCACTTGCTGACTTATATAGAAGTTGGAGTGTTTCTGGAGGTGGAGTGGGAAATACAATGTGAGTCTCTTTAAGCTTTTCCTCAGTTGGTTTTATTTTGGTTTCCGTAGGTTATTACAATTGCCTTAGTAATCCTTTAGTGTGTTTATTTTGCATACACAGATCTAGGCATATTAATATTTAATTAGGAGGTTCTCCTCACTACAAATATCGTTCTCTCTCTTCTTCTCTGAGCCCTCCAATTCTGCTTTTCACCCACTTTAGTTTTTCAGTGGATTGGACTTTTTGAGAAATCTTGTAAGGATGGAGCTTGGAGACCAAAATATACAAAGCTAAATCCTACCCATAGCACAGTAAAATGTTCTGCGAATGCTCAGAGGCAATCAAAACTTTTTAGACTACGAATTTTCCATTGACTGATTCACTCACAAATCCATTAATTGCTGCAGTGAGTCAGTGTCTTCTAGCTGAAATTAATGTCTCATTCCTTGATAACTTTTTAATATCACTCCTTTTGTTAACATTTAACAAGGCATCAGATGAGTAAGTCATAACTGTACATGTCAGCGATCAAAGAGGGGCAGAAAGAAGAGAAGAGAGATGCTGTTTAGTTTCAAAACATAATAATAATAACTGGACAATTTGGACAGAAAAACAAGAAAACTCATGACCATTCATAATTTACTACATTCTTGCAGTGATGTTGACTGGCTCTATCTGCCTAGAAAGTCTGGTGGCAGAGGACTCTTACAAGTAAAACAAACAGTCGAAGAATTAAAACACACCCTGGCAGAATATGTTCTTCAATTAAAAAACCTGCTTTAATTGAAGTCAATAATCAGAAACTTCTCAAAGCACAGCAAACAAAGAGTCAGTACAAGAAAACTACACTCTAAACCAGAGCTGACAGCTGGCACAACAAAGCATTGCATGGGCAGTTCCTTAACAAAATTGAGGGAAACGTTGACAAGGAGAAGACCTGGTTATGGCTCACGAATGGAACACTGAAGAAAGAGACAGAAGGTCTGATTCTTGCAGCCTAGGAGCAAGGATAAAAAAATCCAAAATGCAGACTGTGCAAGAAAGCTGATGAAAGCATGGACTATATCCTTAGCTGTCGCAAGAAAATATCACAGATGGACTACAAACAAAGACACAACTCTGTGGCTCAGATGATTCACTGGAACTTATGTCACAAGTACCACCTGCCAGCAGTAAAGAATTGGTGGGATCATAAACCCGCAAAGGTCGTGGAAAATGAATATGCAAAAATACTGCAGGACTTTTGAATCCAGACTGACAAAGTTTTGGAACACAATACACCAGGCATCACGATTGTGGAAAAGAAAAAAGTCTGGATTATTGATATCACCATACAGGTAACAGCAGCATTGAGGAAAAACAACAGTAAAAACTCAGTTGCTATCAAGACCTCAAAATAGAACAGCAAAGGCTCTGGCATAAACCAGTACAGGTGGTCCAAGTGGTCATTGGCACACTGGGTGCCGTGCCAAAAGATCTCAGCCAGCATTTGGAAACAATAAACATAGACAAAATCATGATCTGTCAACTGCAAAAGGCCACCTTACTTGGATCTGTGCGCATTATTCGAAAATACATCACACAGTCCTAGACGCTTGGGAAGTGTTCAACTTGTAATTTTTTTTAATACAAAATCCAGCATATAGATCTTGTTTGCTGTGACATACTGTTTTTGTGTCAATAATCATAATCATAATTTATTTATACCCCGCCACCATCTCAGCAATGGGCACTTGGGGCGGCTAATATGGGGCCAAGCCCGAACAATCATATCAAATAAAATAAAATACATACAGCAAATAATGCATCAAATGAAAAGTGAACAGACAAATTAATACAAAATCAAATTACAGGAAACAAATAGAAGGGGGAAAAAATGAAATGTGCACAGCGAGCTGGGCCAAGTTAAAAAGGGATAATTATTAAGGGGTAATAATTAAACAGATTGTAAAGTAAGATTCCATGCTTTGGGACACCCTTCCCCAAACTGACAATTTCAGTTGTGTTGAATTTCCATCATCCCTAGGTAACGGTTATATTATGAATTCTAGGTCCATTGGGGAAGAAATTCCACTTTCTAAGGGAAAGAGAATCTGAAATAAGAACTCCAAATTGACAGCAAAGGTTCTGATAACTAAATGCTTCTCTTGGGGGCTATGATGACAGCTTCCCTGACATTCTGTGTAAACTCCAAGGCCTGTTTTGATTTTAAAATTTCAAATAATTATCATATCAATGATATTTTAGCTGATTACATTATTTCAGTTATTAGTGTTAGTGGGAATGACTTATGTCCCTGTTTATACCACTGTTTTATTTTCAGCTTACTTTTCAGATCTAACATTTGGAGCTTCTTCCTTTTTAATAAATCAGATATGAAAGATGTATTTTTAGAATAGAACTCGAGTGGCAAATGTTTTGCCTGTATTTGCATTATTATTATGTAGTCTCTCTCATTTTTGCTTTTACCAAACTGGAATATTAGTATAGATGAGGTGTCCTCAAACTTTTAAAGCAGAGGGCCCTGTTCACCGTCCCTCAGACTGTTGCAGGGGGCAGAATATAATTTGAAAAAAACGAATTCCTATGCCCAATGCTCAAATCTTATTGTAGTGTATGAAAGAACAACACGATATTGAAAAATAACAGTTTTAACCAACATAAACTTACTAGTATTTCAATGGGAAGTATGGGCCTGTTTTTGACTGATGAGACAGTAAAGTTAATTAGGATTGTTGTTGTGATTGTGCGTCTTCAAGTCGTTTCAGACTTAGGGCAACCGTACATCTAAAGTTTAGATAGGAGTGGGTAAATGTTCTTGGAGGGCCACATCCAACCTTAGTTTGGGGACCCCTGGTGTAGATAATCCTGAAGGATGTTTAGCAGGGCTTGAGGAGATCGAGAGAAAGACACCTTCCTATTCTTAAAGAAATCAAAACCTTTGCTTGTAATAAAGAAGACAACTGTGGGGCTGACTTAGATTCTTCTTTACTTCCTAATTTTATAACCCTTATGAAACCTTATGAAATGTTAATTGCAGTTAATATTGGCACAAATTTAGGTTCAAAATGTTTGTCACTTCCTTATTTCTTTTTCTTGGATGTAAGTTTTTATCTTTCAAATAACTTTTATTAATATACAAATAGAAGAACAAATTTAAAAATGCATAAGCATAAGAAAACAGGAAGAGATGTGAAGAATGCTCTTACATTTGATTGTTCCAAAATGGTTTCAATGACTGGATATTAGACCTGGGTAACAACGGAAAAATTTGTTTCTAAAATCAATTCGTTTTTTGGGGGTTTTTGCGTTTCGATATTTAAAAGAATTCCGAAATTTTTCTTTTAAAAAGTTCGATATTTACGAAATTTCGTAAATGTTTTAAAAAATTACGAAACATTAACGAAACAAATACGAAACAATAACGAATCGATTTGTTAATGGCGGACGCGACTGCGCAATACGCTAAAAAACCTCCAAATGCTACAGGGGGAACTTTTGAAGCTTCCCTCTCCCTCTGTTGTTGACTGTTGGTGTGATATTATAATTTTTTTTCACTAATTAAACAAAAAACAACTATAAAACTTGCCCCAGACATGCGGAAATAATAATGAAACGACCTCAAACCGATAACGAAACGAATACATAACGAATCCGAAGCATTTACGAAACGAATTTAAAAATTCGTTTTGTTTTTAAGCTGCTCCAGAATGGTTTGTTATCACTTCGTTATTAAAAAAAATAACGAATTTTTAACGAATTATGAATTAACGAAACGAAACCGCCCAGCCCTACTGGATATAATAAAAAATGCAGTTTCCACCCTATGTAGTAATGTGTTTTCATTTTATTTTTGTGAGCAGTAGTTCTAAAAATGTTTGTCTTTGTAGTTATATTGGCTCTTGGTAAATATCCATGTGCCTGTGTCACCTGAAAAGTGACATGTTGTTTCAGAAAGATGGAAGAATGGGGAAGCCTCTCACTAATAGCTTAATAGATGTGATTAACCAAGACACTATTTGGAAGCATCTTGATATAGTCTTCAAACACCATACAGAAATAGCATCATTTCCCCAGCTGGAGGAACGTATTATTGTCTTTCTGACATCAACTGCTACTGCCAGTGCCTGTCTCCATCTCACATCCATATGTACAGGCAGTCCCAAAATTACGAACAAAATAGGTTCTGTAGGTTTGTTCTTAACTTTAATTTGTACATAAGTTGGAACAGGTACATTTTTAAGTGAAACTTCAGCCAAAAAAAAGTATTTTAATGCTTTGGATAGCACATAGAAGGGTTAACACCCCTGTGGTGTTTGTTTTGTTGCCTGTGCCCTGTTCAGAAGATTTCACCTCACTTACTGTCCCTGTGATAATTGGATTTTCAAATATTTGACTTGTTGTAGAAACAAAGATAGGTGGTAAAGCAATCGGTTGAGATGTCTCATCCAGGAGTGAATTTCCTTTCCTAGAGGCAGATTTCTCTCACTTCCTGTTGTCTCACCCTCATTCTTAACTATGAGTCATTTGTAAGTTTATTTATTATTTATTTATTTACTATATTAATATCCGCACCAACCACACCTGTGAAGGAGGTGGGAGCGAGAGCAGGGCCTCTCCAGATGCTCTCAATCTCTGAGATGGTTCATAGGGGGAGATACGTTTGGATGGGTAAGGTGGGCCAGAACCATTTGTAAGTTAGATGTTTGTAACTTCTGGACTGCCTGTACACACACACACATATGTATGCCTGTACACATCGTACTCTTAATGAAGAATTAAGTAATGTGTTTAACAAACAGAATCCTGGGTTATTATGAGGGTAACTGGAGATGGGAAGTAAAAACAACAAAAGTTATTGTAATTTCCATTTGTTATTGTTGTTTTATGTAAATCTGAAGAAGGAATAAAACTCCAATTACGACATTGGAAACTATAAGGAAAGAAGGGACTTTCCAATTTGGCTTGTACTGTGTGCTCTTTGTTAACCTATGAGTGCTGTCCAGATGTTGAATGGTATTTGGCATGAAGGTATTACAACACACATCCTTGGATTTCGGCATCCGTTCTGAAAGATCAGTGAATACTCTTTCCTCTTTGTTTTCAGCACACTCCAAAGAAGATGAGTCAAGGACCCACTCTCTTTTCTTGTGGAATTATGGGTGAGTAGGAAAAACTCCTGCCCCTCTTAATGGTATTAACTGTCTATTGACATTGCATTATCGAAGATGAAGCCATTAATGTATTTTATTAGAAACATACCTCACCTTCTTTGCTTTCTCCTTCTCTCTCTCTGCAAACGGAGATAATCATATCGTTCTTTCTCGTGTAATTTTCTGTGAATTCCATATAGATGGCAGCTGATCTGCTTTATGTTACACTATATGGCACTCAGCTGATGAGCTCTCTGTGTGTAAATTTCCAACTGTCTGCCCTCCATGTCAAACTCTTCTGACCTTGGCTTCATCTCAAGTATTGTAGAAACTAGTAAATCATCTGTTCTCATTCCAGTCTAAACCAGATGTACGTAATTGAGGCAATTGACAGGAAACAGAATCCACGCAAAGCAGTTCTGTATCTTGAAAAATCAGCTAAATGGCACATCTGGTATATCCAAACTTTACATTTAGCGATACTAGATAGTCTAGCTCCAGTTACTCACAGGTGTGGAATAAACTTTGCCTTGTGCTGTTCTTTGCTTGCTGCAAGTCTTGGTTTTGTGTTGCTGAATATTTCAGGTTCGCAGTAGCAGCATTTTTTTGTTCATGGAAACACTTTTGCAATTTTTACAGTAATCTATAAGGCGAAATTGAATGCTACTTCCTAGTCTTTAAATCAGTGGTTCTCAACCCCTGGGTGGGGGGTTGCAAGGGGGTCTTCGGAACCCCCTTGGCAGAGAAAGCTGAAGATCTCTCCGCCTGTCCTTCTCTTCCTTTTTGGAAACAGACGGCGAATCCTCCCACCAAAAGCCCTCCTCCGCTGTTATTGGCTGGCCTCTCAGCCAAGGTGAGAGCTATTTCTGAGACTCCAAGTGGGGAGGGGAGAGCAGGCATTCTCGGCGCATAGCAGGGTGGTGTGCACGTGCAGGCCAGGGAGAGCGTGTGAAGCTGGAGAAAGGTTTGTGCCAGCAAGTCCCTTCAAGACATGGGGGTTCTGTGTGGGAAGTTTGGCCCAATTCTGTCGTTGGTGGGGTTCAGAATGCTCTTTCATTGTAGGGTTTCAAGGTGTAGGTGAACTATAAATCCCAGCAACTACAACTCCCAAATGTCAAGTCTATTTTCCCCAAACTACTCCAGTGTTCACATTTGAGCATACTGAGTATTCATGCCAACTTTGGTCCAGATCCATCATTGTTTTGAGTTCACAGTGCTCTCTGGATGTAGACGAACTACAACTCCAAAACTCAAGGTCAATGCCCACCAAACCCAGTATTTTTTGTTGTTCATGAGAGTTGTGTGTGTGTGCCAAATTTGGTTCAATTACATCGTTGGTGGAGTTCAGAATGCTCTTTGATTGTAGGTGAACTATAAATCCCAGCAACTACAACTCCCAAATGACAAAATCCACCCCCCCCCCCCAACCCCACCAGTATTCAGATTTGGGTGCATTGGGTATTTGTGCCAAATTTGGTCTAGTGAATGAAAATACAGTGTTCCCTCACTTATTGCAGGGGTTACATTTCAGGGTCTCCCGCAATAAGTGAAAAAACCGCAATGTAGGGGCAGTATATTTATTTTATTATTTATATATAATTTTAGTAGTTATGCACTATTTTAAGTCTTTATAAACTTAAAATAAAGTGAAGGGAAGGAGGGAAAGGCCCTTCAAGGCTGTACGAAGGGAGGGAGGACTGAGGAGGGAAAGCATCTTGGAAAGCGGTGGCGGCAAAAACCCGCGAAACAGCGAAACTACAGCAATATATATTTTAAATTAATATTTTTTGAAAAACGCGAAACATCGAATCCCTAAAAGCGAACTGCGAAGTAGCGAGAGAACACTGTACATCCTGCAAATCTGATATTTAAATTACAATTCATAACAGTAGCAAAATTACAGTTATGAAGTAACAACGAAAATAATTTTATGGTGGGGGTCACCACAACATGAGGAACTGCATTAAGGGGTCGTGGCATTAGGAAGGTTGAGAAACATTGCTTTAAATCAAAAAAATAGGCAGCTTGAGCACAGTCTAATTGCATTCTTGTACTGTTGTTAAATTTAAAATGATACTGACATAAAAGCTGCCAGCCCTCTGAATAGATATGCTATTGAACTTTATGGAGTTTGTAATGCTGCTGGTTACTCTTGAAGGGCTGGCAGTTTTGAATGATCTAGCACTGCATTGTATTCCTGAGTTTCTTATGTGTCTGGGCAATGACCTCCAGACCCAATTAAAATGTTTGGTAGGGTTTGCGGCAAACTATTCTGTTACAAAAAACTGGTACTTTACAAACAAAGATCTTGTTCCCACCATTCAAAGGCATTGCCCTCATTAGTATTAATGGGGGCTGAGTGATTGCAAGAGTGGGGACATTTCTCAAGCTTCCAGATAGGGAAGTCACCTTGGCAGTGGGGAGCGAGGGAGTAATTCTCATACAGAATGAGAGAGCACAAAATTGCAAGGTCTCTCTCTCTCTCTCTCTCTCTCTCTCTCTCTCTCATACACAAACACACACACTCATTTATCTGTGTTTTTATCCTGAATGAAAGCTGGAGGCTTCAGAGTCTATAAGTGGGCTGTTTACAGCACCTGTAAAAAGTGAGATAAGAAGCAAACGAATATAATGGGCTCAAGCCTAACAAGCTTATTTGTGACTAACGTTCCATAAGAGCTCTACAGATGCTGGTTCTGCACTAATACTAGTCTTTACATGCTGAATTATCCTGTTTTCCAAGGTTGAGCTGTTAGAAAGTAATATATTGCAAGTAATGGCATTATCTGTGACACATTATTTTTCTGTGGTAGGAAGGACATTGCTCCTTTGTGTTCCCTTTAGGTCCTCATCATTGTTTATCTTACTTGAAGAATTGTCCACCTTAAAAAAACTTATTAATACCACCTGAAGAAGACTACATATAGTCTAAGCCAGTTGTGGTTGACGAACTGTGATTTTGAAAAAGGACTGATAAACTGTGCTTGACAAAGTATGATTTTGAAAAAAAGGACTGATAAACTCTGTGTTGCCGTGGACAAACTTTACTTAAATCAAGAAGCTTTGGATTCAGAGACTTGTAAAAAGATTCACAAACTGTGTATTGTTATTGACAAATTTATTTTCAAAAGAACCTTAAAACACAAATTCATATACACATACATAAACATTAAAAACATTTATCTCAATATTAAAATACACAATTTAAAACTGTCAGAGTCATCAGCGTCAAATCTAATTGGCTTGGTAATCCTTCATTATGCTAAATTTCCTTTGACCAGAAGCCAGCCACTTGGAGTGCCTCTGGTGTCACTGTGAGAAGGTCCTCCATTGTGCATGTGGTAGGGCTCAGGTTGTATTGTAGTCGCATGTCGTGGACTCCACTTTGTAGCCCCATTTCGTAAGGTTAGCTCTGCATCTTGTGGTGCCAGAGCACAGCCTGTTCAGCGACTTTCAGGTCATACAGTCTTCTGTTTGCCCAAAGTTTCTCATCCGATCTCAGCCACTGATTTTAACCTGCCACTTTTGGATTCTTGCTTGCTGAGGTGTTCCTGAAGTGTCTTAACAATACTGTCCTAGGGCATTTTAGGGAATTTTCTATATTTTGGTCCATTTTCTTACTTAGATGAATTTTTCTCAAAAAAGTTAAACCAAGAGTAACAAAAGCAACAGGCAAGGCAATAAATATCATGAGTTTCCAAGTGTGTACTAATAGTAATCCATTAATTACTTTTCAGGGGTGTTGCAGTGGGTTGTAGAAGAAGTTACTTTTACTAAAGAATTTTCCACAGCCTTTTCCAAGGAAAAGTAAAATTGTTTGCTGAACTGCTATGCAATTTACTTTTCCATGCCCAATCAAGAAGAGCAATTCCTTTTGACATTCTCTTTTGTCTTCCTTTATTATTTTAGGCATCTTTCCCATTCACCCAAATACTTGCTGCTGAAAGCCACAGTATTTTCCAAACTGCTAGTCAATAAGCAATTTGTCCCGTTCTTTCTTTTGCAAAAGACAGAGGCAAATATGTCATGTTTTGGATTTGGAGTGTGGCCACTGGTATGGGGCATCTTTGGATTCAAAAGAGAGAAAGGGAGGGAATGAGAGAGAGATAGATAGAAAGAAAGAGAGAGAGAGAGTGAGAGAGAGAGAGAGTGTTTGATTTGCTTCCTTGTCCCTTAAGTAAGGATAGGCAGATTGTCTTGAGAACTAATGACACTATGTAACGTGATTTTTGTTCCTGGGTTATAAATGTCCTTTCCTAATAGGTTCTATCATAAAAACACGGAAAGGTTTTATTAAACTGCAAAAACTTGGTTTTTGCTCAACATCCTGCAGCACATTTTGCTATAATTTTTCAATGATTGTCTCATTGAGTCTCAACCAATTCTATATATTTTCTGGCATCCACAAAAATGAAGTTTCTGGAATATAATAACGGTGTTATCCATTTGATTTTTTACTGAAAGTAGATTTTTACTGAAAGTAGGAATTAATAAACCTCATCTATCCAGGCAGCAAAGAGCAGAGTTTTTGAAAAAGTCGTTACGTAAGACTATTAGGATGGTAGAAGGATAGGCTGCACTCTTAAGTTACTGTATATAGGATAGACTTGAGGCAATTTGGAAGTATCACTGATACCCAGCTTCTTGTTCATAAGGTGCCAGAAAACCTTATTTGACCTTGCCAGCTATGCCATGTTGCCTCAGGGAGGGGGCTAGACAGGCCAAATACATGTGCAGAAACTCTTTATCTCAAGCGCACCAACGCCTTATTTAAAATTCCTGTACTTTTCTCTCACCCCGAGGATTTCCTGTGGGGAAAGTGTGAATAGTAGTTCACATGCTTGCTTGTGAATATAGCAGATAGAAAGTAAGATGGAGGATCATTTCTGCAGTCCGAATTTGTCAGATATATTTAAAGATGCTTTTAAAACCATCTACTAGTGCTTATTTAGTTAACTTAGATGAGTTCAAGTCTGCAAGGTCAGATGACCTGCATGCCAGAGTATCAAAGATGCCTGCTGATGTATGCAAAGGAGTACTTGTCATCATTTTGAGAAAACCAGGAGAATGAGTAATATTCTAGACTGCAGTGATTCTCAACCTGTGGGTCCCCAGGTGTTTTGACCTCCCAGAAATCCCAGCCAGTTTACCAGTTGTTAGGATTCCTTGGAGTTAAAAGGCAAAACATCTGGGGACCCAAAGGTTGAGAACAACTTAGCTAGAGGAATGGAGATAGGGAAACGTTGTCCCTCTCTTCACAAAACCAAAACAGAAAATCCAGGAAACTACAGTAGAGTTAATTCATCTTGATCTCAGTACCAGGGAACATATTAAAACGGATTATACAGGAGTCTGTTAGTATCTTGATGACAATACAATTATTAGTAGGAATTAGCATTAGTTTGCCAAGAACAAATCTGATTAAATTAACCTCATATCTTTTTTTATCGGGATACTAGTTTAGTAGATGGCAGGAATGTTTTGGATGTCATTTATTTAGATTCCAGCAAAGCATTTTCTGATTAGCAAATTGACTGAATATTGAAAGGCTCCATGTTTGTTTGGAAAACTGTGCTCAAAGAATTTTCATCCATGGATTTGCTTCTAACTGGAAGGAAGTCTCAAGTAGTGTGCTCACATGGTTCTGTCCTAGGACTGACATTCTTCAATGTTTTACCAATGATTTAGACAATGAGGTAGAACAGTGGTTTTCAACCTGGGGTCCCCAGATGTTGTTGGCCTACAACTCCCAGAAATCCCAGCCAGTTCACCAGCTGTTGGGATTTCTGGGAGTTGAAGGCCAAAAACACCTGGGGACCCCGGGTCGAGTACCACTGAGGTAGAGGGAATCCTCGTCAAATTTACAAATGGCTCAAAGCTGAGAGAGGTAAACAATGAGTTGGAAGATAGGAAGAGAATTCAAAAGGACTTTGATAAATTAGAAAACTGGGCTGAAGCCTGTGAAATGAAATGAAAGAGAGGCAAATGCAAACTTCTATATTTAGGCCACAGAAATCAAATATATTGATATAGATCGGTTCAGTAGTACTACATGTGAAAAGGGTCTTAGCATTGTTATTGAAGGATCTGGGCATGTTCACCTTGGTGAAGAGATGGCCGAGGGGTGACATGAGTAAAGGTCTGACCTGAAAGGGGGGGGGGGGTGCAAGCTTGTTCTCTGCCGCCCCAGAGGAGAGATCTAACTCTAATGGTTTTAAGTTACAGCAGGGTCAATTTCAGTTGAACATTAGAAGAAACATCTTGTCAGTGATTGTTGATCACCAGTGGGACCAATTAGAGAGGTGGTGAGGTCTTCTTTTCTGGATATCTTTAAGAACACCTACCTGCTGGGAATGCTGTAGCTGGAGGTCCTGCTTGCACCTGATGGTCCATTGGGCCCCTTTCAGTGCTATGGTTCTATAATTTTGGGATTTTTCTCTTGTAAGAGACATTGTTAACAGATTCTAGGTTGCAAAACCATAGTCAAGTTATGTCTCCTCGTTTACTTTTGACTA
Organism: Anolis sagrei; assembly: GCF_037176765.1. Lineage (NCBI taxonomy): Eukaryota > Metazoa > Chordata > Lepidosauria > Squamata > Anolidae > Anolis > Anolis sagrei. The sequence goes on from NC_090023.1 coordinate 197,666,127, forward strand.
GTACCGAAGTATTGTCATCAATTATTTAGGCTTTCAGTATGTTATTAAAATCCCTGGGTCACTTTAATACCAGTCTTATCTTTTGGGCATATTTTCTCCTCTAAAACATTGGGTTGAGAAGTCTTTGAGTTTGTTGGATCTACTTTTTTATTGAAAGCACAAGATCCATCAACCAGAGCCAGATGCAAATACAGTATGTGTTGAACTAAAGAAAAGAGCAGAGAAGTAAATAACACCAGACTTTTGAGTACACTGAGGCTGTTTTCAGCATCAGAATTGAATACAATCTTTACCAACCTCTAAGCCTCCCTTATTTTAGCCACCTGACTTAGATGGGAATTTTGTTATTCTACTAAAACAGTTTTAATTCACAATCTTTTGCTGACCATCCAGGGATTGTCTAGCAGTTCACTTTCTGGGATCAGGCTTTCCTGGTCTAAAACAAGATACAGATATAAAACTAAATATCCATCTATAGACATATATGCAGAATGCGTGTGTGGATGGATGGACAGATCCATTTGCATTCAGTGGTCATCTATAATTACAATCTGTTTGACACATAGATTTTGCTATGGAAACAAATATAATATTTTGGAAGAAACTGAGAGTTATTTCAATATTTTTCAAATTTCTGGCTACACTTCTGTTAAAGAAAAACCGCAGCAATGTAGGTGAAGCTTGCTGCCTTGCACGTTTGCATAAAATTGCAGTCTTTACTAGTTGATATTCAAGATTTATATCTTGAAAAATGTTTTAAACAATTCTGTTTTTTTAAATAAAGGCATTAATCTTCATTCAATTGAGCTGTGGTAGCCTACACCTGGAGGGAGTAGTAGAATTACCTAAGGGTTTTTCAAAGCCTATACTTGTAATGATAGTGGTAATAAAAGAGAAGGTTGTTCTTGATCTTTGGTTTCCTTGAAAAGGATAGAAGATGAAATATGTATTGCTATGATTCATACTCTAACAATAACAATTTTATATGCCTTGCTTGAGTAGGCCTTGAATTGTGCACGTAGAAATTGTTCCTGTAATGGAACAGAATTTCTGCTCTATCCTATATTATAGTCTATATTATGTTTCTCCAGTCAGAAGGAATATAAAAGAATTGATAGGAGGATCACAGAGAGTATGTGGTTTAACGATGTTTAGGCAGTGTATTTTTGTTTGTTTTCGCAGTGTGTTCTTCATCTGAAGAACAAAGTGAGAAGAAGTAAGAAAAGCAATACTAATCCCTCAGTAGACAGTAAATAGAAACATTGGTTTCACTTCTTAATCTACAATATGAGGACTAGTAAATTTCATACCAGTAAGAATTTTGTGGAACTGGTTAGCTTTAGAACAGTGGTTTCCAACCTTTTTTGACCAGGGACCACTCTCCAACATTAGTACCCAAAGGGTTACAAATCAGTTTTTGGTCAGCTTTAGATTTGGTTTGGGGTGCTGATTCAGAAAACTGCATTGGATAAACCAGCTTTAGTTTCTGATACAGAACATATGCCTGGTCAGCGACAGGGAAGGAGAGGTACGTGGCACAAAAGGAGCGGAAATAAAATTTAAAAAAAATAAAGAAGAAGGAGGCTTGTGGACCAGATTTTCGTCCTCACGCCCACTGGTGGTCCGTGGCCCACAGGTTAAGAACCTCTGCTTTAGAATTATATGTTATGAAACTTCATAGCACAAATAGATAAATGTTAATGTGGAAATATTATTCTAAAAACACTGACATATCAGTTTTAGGAGATGCAACAGCCAGTCCATTGTTGAAAATAAAACAGATTTTTGTTTGCCAGTATAGCTTCCTGTGGCTTGGAAGCTGTCACCAGGAAGTTCTTCTCTCCTTGTCCTACCAAACATGCCTATTACAGAATGGTATAAAGTTCACTGGGTATAAAGTTCATTGAATCCATCTCAGTTTGGAGTCAGATATGGAATGACTTCAAATCTGAAATGGAAACTACCAACATTTTGATCTCTGAATTTTTTTAAAAAATCCATTGATGCCTCTCTAGTCAGGGTAGCAAAAATGCAACATGAAAGTTAAATCATTGGCTTTTTGCTACCATAACAATGATAACAATGATAAGCTATTCTTGCTGAGAACATTTCTTGGATTGCTGGGTCATGTTTACAGTTGCTTACTGCCAGATGAGCGCTGTTTTAAATGAGTTTTAAATTGTTGTTTTATTTACTTATTGTTTTATTGAATTGTATTTTATATTGTGTTTTATTTTATGCTCTGTTTTTGGGCACTTTCATGCTGTGTGTAAGCCACCCTGAGTCCCTTTGGGGATATGGTGGCAGGATATAAGAATAAAGTTATTATTATTCTACTGGCACAAAAACACAGTATGTCACAGCAAACGGGATCTATATGCTGGATTTTGTATCACAGAATCACAAGTTGAACACTTCCCAAGCATCTAGGACTGTGTGATGTATTTTTGAATGATGTACACAGATCCAAGTAAAGTGGCCTTTTGCAGTTGATATTGTCAGTGTTTATTGTTTCCATATGCCGGCAGAGATCTTTTGGCACGGCACCCAGTGTGCCAATTACCACTGGGACCATGTGTACTGGTTTATACCAGAGCCTTTACAGTTCGATTTTGAAGTCCTGATAACTGCTGAGTTTTTCCTGTTGTTTTTCCTCAATGTGACTGTCACCTGGTACGGCGACATCAATAATCCAAACTTCTTTTCTTTTCTTAGGTTATTATTATTATTATTATCATTTTCTAAAATAGAAATATGAGATTATTTTCAAATAAAAATATACAAATGTTAAAATGAATACAAATCCTATATCATATCTATAAGGCAACACTTACTTCCAATAATATATTACAATGGACTAAAAGCTGTTAAATTAACCAATTGCATCCGTTCAAGAGAACATTTCATGGGCAGAGACCATAACCCAAAGGATCCTCTTTATCCTTACCACCATCATACAAATATCTTTCTATTTGAGAAAAGGGTCAAGGATTGATCATTGGGAAGTTCTTATGACAAGAGAGGTATTCCATCAAGCTTTGGATTTCCATTTTTTCCTGTTAATTCAGCAGTTTAGGTTGGCTCCAGTACAATCAGATTAGAATAGATGTGATCTGAAATTCCGATTCCCATAGTGAAGACATCTTTGGGAGAATGCACTTTTCTAGATTTCTTGTACTAAGTAACAGATTGGATCAAATGTCCTACAGGGCTGCTTCCAACTCCGTGGCCCATCTGACCAGTGATTAGTACAGTTTAGTATTTTCTCAAGAAAGAGTCAAAGGTTAAAAAAATGCTACTCTCTACTTTTAGTTAATTTAAAACCCTTTTAAATTGTGAATGAGTGACTAAGAATTTGACTTCAACATCTTGGCCTCAGGGTCCATGGGTGTGATTCTGTAAACATCTAAGTTTGTACAAAATATTTGCTTACTACATAGAATTGCTTGAATTGAATTTAATGAGATTACATAACACACAATTTTACTGGCATTACTTCCCTTGGACTTTTTGTTTTTTTGCTTGTATATGAAGAATGCCTTTCTATAAAGTAGTGGTTTTGGGGAGTTTTATAAAAGAGAAAGAAATAAAATGATGGTGAACGCTGATGCATACACAATGATCTCATATTGTCCCAGTTTAATTTCATTGTGCGAAAAATGAAGAGCTTCATTTTTTACAAGGGCTAAGTGGCTCGTAATACATATCCATTAGTTTAATGGATGCCTTGTTGGAATGAGTACATTGTGCTTCGCTGTTCCTTCAAAAGGCACTATTTTACTTCCTAATTAGCTGTATGAATTTTCATATATATGAAAGAAGCAAGCTTAAGTCTTATGCATAATTTATCTAGGTCCAATTCAGCTCAGGCTGGCTCTACACACTATAGAATTAATGCAATTTGACACCATTTTAACTGTCATGACTCATAGTTTAGTTGGGATTCATAGTTTGGTGAGGCACTAGCACCATTTGAAAGAGAAGCCTAAAAACCTTGCAAAATTTACAACTTCTTTATTTCCATAGCATTGAGCTATGGCAGTTAAAGTGGCATCAAATTGCATTGTTTTTTGCGGCAGCAAAAAAGCCAATGGGATTTTGGCCTGGATCAATAGGAGTATAGTGTCTAGATCCAGGAAAGTCATGCTACCCCTCTATTCTGCCTTGGTTAGACCACACCTGGAATACTGTGGCCAATTCTGGGCACCACACTTGAAGGGAGTTGTTGATAAGCTGGAATGTGTCCAGAGAAGGGCAACTAAAATGATTAAGGGTCTGGAGAACAAGCCCTATGAGGAGCGGCTTAAAGAGCTGGGCATGTTTATCCTGAAGAAGAGAAGGCTGAGAGGAGACATAATAGCCATGTATAAGTATGCGAGAGGAAGTTATAGGGAGGAGGGAGCAAGTTTGTTTTCTGCTGCCCTGGAGACTATTAAATATTAAATATTAAGTATTAAATATTACTATATTGTACTATACCGTTATATTGTAATATTATTAGTAATAGTACATGTAAAATACATATATAATTATATTATTATTATATTGCATTACATTATAATATTATAAATTATAATTCTGAAGGAATGAAAAAGATCAGAGGGTTTCAGGCTTTTAAATCTGTCAGTATGTTTCTAATCCACCTATGCTCCACCTCTTCCTCTTGCAGAGTACCCACCTAAAACAGATTGTCCACCTAAAATGACAAATTGCTATGTGCATATGCCAGGAAATAATACTGAATAATGCTCTTAATGCCATCTGTGTTGGCAACACTTGGCTTTCCATGTTCCTTTAACTATAGAAGTTGAAAAAGTCATTTCGGTTTTTGCATTAAGAGAACTTCATTTCAAGGACCTATGCAGTTGCAGAGCATGGATGCTGTTGTCGACTGATAAAAGTGAGCTTGCTGTAAGTTTTGTGTGTGTGTGATTCACCCAACAGGATCACAGCTTGAGAAAGTTACTTTTTAGGTACATAGCTTTTCCAGCCACAATGGCCAATATAAGAACTTCAGTCAAAAAAGTAACTTTTCCATGCTCTGACAGGACTGCACTAGAAGAGGCCTGTTGGCTTTAGACAGAAGCAGACAGGAATGCCTGTGTGTGGGAGAAGCCGCACCCTGCTTGTGCCTTCTTCAATCTTTTCTCAGCCTTTTCTTTTATTTGATATTTGCTCAAGTGGTGCCAAGTACAGGTTATCCAGTCTCCTCAGGGAATAACTGGGGAGGTCTGATGATCAGAGCAGATTTTCAGATGATAAAGTGGTTTCTTAAAGGAAGGGGTGTCAGCTTCTACCCGTGATCTTTCCCAGTTATTAGTATTATTCTTCATGTGAAAAGAGCTTTCTGACAGTTTTCTTTCCCCAAGTATCCAGAATAAAATCATGCATTGATTGTAAGCATTGAAGTTACATTTCTCTATCATTCTTCTATGGTTGGCCTTGAAAATAGGATGTAGTGACAGTTTATGGAATCACGAGTTGGAAGAGACTACAAAGTCCAACCTTCTGCCATGTAAGAAAAGCACAATCAAAGCATCCCCAACAAATAGCCACCCAGCCTCTGCTGTAAAAGCTCCAGAGAAGGAGAGTCCACCACACTCCCAGGATATTCTACTGCTGAACAGCTCTTACTGTCAGGAAAATTTCCTAAAGTTGGGTGAAATCTTTCTTCCTGCAATTCAAATAAATTGTTCTGTGTCTTATATGATTGCTTTCTATAAGAAGTTATTTTATCATCTGAAAATCTACTCCAGAAAACAAGCTTGCCTCCTTCCAGTTTGACATTCTTTCAGATATTTAAACATGGCTATCATGTCTCCTTTCAGCCTTCTTTTCACCAAGCTAAACATACAAAATTTGCTCAGCTGTTCCTCATAGGATTTAGTTTCCAGAACTTTAATAATCTTGGTCACCTTTCTCTGAAGACATTCCAGTTTGTCAATATCCTTCTTGAATTGTAGCGCCTAGAACTGGATAGAGTATTCCAGATGAGAATAGAATGTTTCAAAGTGAATGTTTTCCAGGATGTTGACCTGGACTTCTTTGGGCCATGTTTGGAAAACATCTTCACACCTACAAAAAGAAATGGGAGGAAGCATCACTTCTATCTAAAATGATTATGTACTCCCCATTTTTAAAGATAAATTTTTAAAACAAATGTAGAAAACTCAGTGCTGGTGAGATTTGAGCAGCAGAGGGAAATTGTGCCACCAAATCTTTTTCAAACTGAGAGAGCCAAAGCTCTGTCTTCAGGGGTCACAGCATTAGGAAGGTTGAGAACCACTGGAGTAGATCTTGTCCTAAACTGCCAACTGCAGTTTAAGAAAATAACTAATTTTTAAAAAGAATTTAAAAAGAAAATGTTAAGTGGTCCAGTAACAAAATCTTGTAATATGTAAAAAAAAATGCCTATAAGGTTGCCGTTACAAGCTCTGATAAGCCTGGTCAGTCCTTGTCGCCTCCACAGATTCCCATTTTTGGTCTGTTTTTAACTATCATCAGTGACTACAGATGAATACTGAAGATGTGGAAACAAACTCATTTGGGTTGGGGGCGGTTCCCAATTTTGGCGTATTTTTTGAAAATACTTTTCTCCTTCATTTTCTCTGTATTCATTGTTCTTCCTCCCACTTGATTCATATGTCCTCATTTTAACTTTCTTTCAGTACGGGAGTGTTGAATTAAAAGTAATGCAACTAAAACGTAAAACACAATGTTAGATTGTTGTCTGTAATAAAAAAAACCTTTATATATATCACCATCTTAAAAAAACACTGACCTTTTAAATTGAGGGAAAGCAGTTTTAGTATGGAAGATTAAAGAACAAAGCTGGCCTTTGAGAAAGTATGAATCTGTACATTTTGAAGAAAAGATCCCATTTGCATGGAGGGCACAGACTTCATTGTGCTGTACTTCTTTCTGGGAAAAAATGATTTTATCCTCTTGGATTTTTGCTGAAACATTCCTTATCTTTTAAAATCTTTTTTGTAGTGAAATGGGAAAGTAGAAGTACTGTTGCAGTAAGTCTTTGCTCTCATTTAATTACCACCATTACATTCATTACACAAAGAGAGGCTATACATTTCTTATAAACAGAAGGGGGAATTGAAAGTAGAAACTGATGGTTTTCTTAAATTCTATGCATGCTAAAATACCAAGTTAAGTACTGTGGAATTAATTAATTGCACAATAAAATATTTGCTAAGGAAAAGCAGTACTAACTCATTTTTATGCTCGAACTATACCATTTATATATTACACTATGTAGCATGATTTTTGTCCCTGGGTTATAAATACCATTTCCTAATTGGCTCTATCATAACAACATGGAAAAATTTATTAAACTGCAAAAACTTTGTTTTTGCGGGACATCCTGCAGCACATTTTGCTATAGTTTTTCAATGAATAACGAAGTTTCTGGAGTGTAATAACCACTTTCAAATTAACTACCACACAATTAAATAGGAAAAAAACACATTCAAAACAGGAATTGATTTTTTTCATATGTTGCTACATAGCGTTTGAGTTGCTATGATAAATTATTTTATAGAAATTATATTATAGAAATAGATTGCTGTTGGGGGGGGGGAGGAACTGAATAGCCAATTAATGCATGTTGTATTAAGTATTTTAGGATGCATATTTTTATTGACCTTTAAAATTGCATCACTTTTTAACATTAACAATTATAATTTTCTATGCTAAACAGGTGACAATAAAATGTAAATATGATTAATTCAGCCCTATGCTCATCTCCTATGTTAAATGACAATAGATTTCGACTATGTCAATGAGATGGAACTGGTTTTTAACATAATTGGTTTGACTATGTTTTATCATGTATTGTTGTTTAATCTTTATGTTTTTGATTTTATGTATTTTGAGTCAGTTTTGTATTATGCCTGAACGGCATCGAATTATTGCCGAGTGTTAGCCACTCTGAGACCCTCAATGAGGGAATAAATAAGTAAGTAAACAAACAAACAAACGTATAGTTTAATATCCTTCCACCAAGAGGAAAGGTAGGGATGCTAGAAATGGGTGATCAGTAATAGAGAAGGACCACTGCACTCAAATGTTGTGATCAGCGCAAGTCCTTAGCCTGCTTTTGCAAGGTTTTTCAGAGTTGCCGAATGCACTTAAATTTGCAAATGGAAACGTTAACAGTGCCTGTGTTTGACTAGTTCCAATTGTCAGATTTTTGTGTGCTGCAAGCAGTAGGCCTTCTCTTCACTTCAGTAGGCCTTGTGGTGGTGGAGTAAGCAAAAAATATTAACACCCACACCCAAAGCATGAGGCAAGCTCACCTGATTTTGTGAAGAGTTAGGCATGCCTAAGCACATTGAAATTGCTGTGTGGTTTGGGTCCAGTGAACCCTGCAAAAAAGATTTGGCTCCTTGTTCAGAGAAGTAATCTGCATCTTCAGAATTGGCATTGGGCCTCCTTGGCAGTACTAAGAGCACAGGTTGGAAATGTTATTTTTGGGACTAGATGACCATTCTTACTCGGAGTTGTAACGTATTTCCAAAAAGTACAATTCCATGGCTCTGGCTAAAAGCCCTAGAAAGAGATGCTTGCTTCTGATGGCAGTGCAATAAGTTCCCATTCATTCTGGAGTAGGAAATTTTATTATCAGATCTGTTAACAGGCATTTCTTGAGGGTGTAAACTTACATTTTGTTCCAGGAGCCTGTTCTTACTAGTTTTGGAACATGCTCACTCCTCCTTACCGCAGTAGGTTGCAGAATCTTATGTGATCAGGATGTTTATTTAAATCAAGATGATTAAATAATTATTTAAATGAGAAGACAAAAGATCAATGCAGTTTTCCTTTTTGAAATCTGTAGCAGTGATTCATATAACCGGTGGGTTTGATAATGAAAGTTTGGTACAATCAAGGAGCATAAGCATTGGTAGTGTAGCTCACATTCACTGTAGAATATTTGTCTCTCTAAAGCAAGGTTACGATTCTAGCCTGCACCAGTAGGAATATAGCATCTAAATTCTAGATTGAAGAAAGTAATATTACTACTACTACTAGTAGTAGTAGTAGCAGCAGCAATAGTAATAGCACCACTTCATTGTGCTTTGATCAGACATCACCTGGAATACGGTGTATATTTCTGGGCACCACAATTCGAGAAGAATATTGACAAACTGGAACATGTCCAGAGAAGAACAACCGAAATGATGAAAGGCCTGGAGTCCAAGCCCTTTGAGGAGCAGCTTAGGGAGCTGGTTATGTTTATCCTGGAAAAGATAAATATAATAGGAATGTTTAAATATTTGAAAGGATGTCATATTGAGGAAGGAGTAACCTTATTTTCTGTTGCTCCAGAGACTTGGATATGGAGCAATGGATTCAAACTACAGAAAATGAGATCCCACCCAAGCATTAAGAAGAACTTATTGGCTCTAATGAGCTCATCAGATGGGGCTGAATTTGATAGCAAATGCCAGTCCTTCTCCAATTTAGCCACGGAGTCTGCAGGCTCCCATCCCACAACGTACAGCTACTTCTGGCAGGGCTCCTTGCCTAAACTAAAGTGGAACCATTGTATGCTGGTGCGGGGCAACACAGGATGTTTCCCATGTTGCATAACAATGGGGGGAAGTTGGATGCTGGACACTTCCCCCCATGGGATGGAGTTAAGTGTAAGTCGGGCAATGCCGGGTGTGGGGAAACGTGTTCTCCCCACTCCCTGCTGGGCACCGCTGAATTCTGGGCACAATTCAAAGTGCTGGCTTTAGCCTATAAAGCCCTAAACGGTTCAGGTCCAGCATTTGTATCCGAACGCATCTCTCCCTATGAACCCACCAGGAACTTGAGATCGTTGGAGGAGGCCCTGCTCTCGATCCCGCCTGCTTCTCAAGCACGTCTGGCGGCGACGAGGGACACGGCCTTCTCTGTGGTGGCCCCTCGGCTGTGGAACTTCCTGCATAGGGATATTAGATCGGCTCCCTCCTTCCTGACCTTCTGAAACTAGGCTCTTCGAGCAAGCCTTTGGAGCCTCAGCATAATCAGACAAACTCGAATCAGTAAATGAGTGGCTAAGATGACGAGGACTGAACATTAAGACTTAGTTTTAAATGTTTTATTGTTCACTGTTTTTATGCTTTTAAATATATTATGATGTGATGTTTTTTCAGTTTTTATTGATGTATGTATTTTATATATGGCATCGAATTGTGCCGACTGTTCGCTGCCCTGAGTCGCCTTTGGGCTGATATGAGCGGGGTAGAAATAGCACAAATAAATAAATAAATAAATTCATCATGATCCGCAACTGGAGAGTCCTTATGATTTCTTCCAGCTCTATTTCTCTGATTATATCGATTTCATAAACACAACATTGTGCTTATTGGGCAAACTAAAACTTTATATTGAGGTGAAAATGATATGCAGTTTTAGACCACCCTGTTGCTTTCAGATACTAACTCTGTTCTAACCTATAATGTTGCCATGTTTTGTGCGGCAGCATATACAATTCTCTGGGTGATGACTGGTTCCACAAGTCAGCATTCTAATTCACTGGAAAACCATACCATATATATATTTAATACTTCTACTCCTTAGTCCCCTAGACCTGTACCTGACTATACCCCTCCCTCCTTATGCTCCCTCATATTTCCTGAATGCTCCTACCCCACCCTCCAGATACTCATTTCTTTCTAGTTTTTAAATTTTTAAAAATTATCATTCTCTAAATAGTATTTTGTGTTTTAGCATTTTAATATACCTCTGTGTCTTAGCTTTTAGCCTAGATTCTAATTATTTTAATTTATTATGCTTTTGTGAGACTCTCCTTGTGCTGGTCTTTGACCGTAATAAAGATTTAATTTGATTTGACATATGTACATATAATTTGATAGCCTCACATATTGTAGAGCTCAGGTTATTGAATGACATAACATTAATATCAGAGACCATTCATAGGGGTCCCTTTTATCCAAATGATATATGTAGATGCTGTCTTCCAGATTTAACAGAACATGATGACATGTTGGCCAGATATGAAATCCAGTTAAACATCAAGTTGTGATTTAAGTTGAAAATGTTCTTTTGAGAAGGAAAAGCTTTGTGTTTGTTTTAGCTTCATTCTATAACATAATTTGGAATTGCAGTATTAAGTTAATTATCAAGCGATGACACAGGGGGGAAAGAGAAAAGCAAAGGATTTAAGCAAGTGTAATCCCGAGAGTTCAGAGATTTTGAGAATAGATGGAAATGGGAATTAACCAAGACAAAGGGTCAGCACTCACTGACAAACTACCGTATATACTCGGGTATAAGCCGAACCGAATGTAAGCCGAGACACCTAATTTTACCACAAAAAACTAGGAAATCATATTCACTCCATTATGAAGAAAAGTACTTATACAGCGAAGGAGTACACCTAAGCAGGCTAGTATCCCAGCTATCTTTAATGTCTGTGTATGTATTTGTGTATGTATCGCTGAATGTATAGTGTTTAATGTGATTGTATATAGGTGGGTAAATGTTCATTTTAGATTGAAAATCAATAAAATTTATTTAAAAAAGGAAATCATATTCACACCAGTATAAGACGAAGATGGGAAATGCAGCACCTACTGGTAAATTCCAAAATAAAAATAGATACCAATACAATTACATCAATTGAGGCATCAGTAGGTTAAATGTTTTTGAATATTTACATAAAACTGTAATTTAAGATAAGACTGTCCAACTCTGATTAAACCATTATGCCAGTCTTCTTCAGTGTAAATGTTCTTGCATATCCTTCCAATAATAATAGAGTCAAATAATAAATGTAATAATAATAATAATAATAATAATAAAAGGGTAAAATAATGGCAATGTAATAATAACAAAAATAGAGTAAAATAATAAATATAATAACAATAAAGTAAATAATAAATGTAACAATAATAAATAGAGTAAAACAATAAATGTATTAATAATAATAATAATAATAATAATAATAACAGAGTTAAATAATAAATAATCTTGACGAGTATAAAACCGAGGGGGACTTTTTCAGCCTAAAAAAGGGTTGAAAAACTAGGCTTATACTTGAGTATATACAATATGTTTAGGCCTCGGAGCATAACAGGGTATCTTTAAAAACTTGTGGAGGAAGTAAATCCTTTAGAAACCTGAAAAAATGCAGAGCGAAGCCATATTACTATGTGCATGTTTAAGAAGTTCCAGAAATTGCAGTGAAAATGAAAATGGATTCCACATTTCACTATCAGGCAGATGAAGGAGCCACACACAAGTAGATTTGGGTTGCCATCAAAGATTAAAGATACCAAAAAGAGATTTGGGATCAAATGCTCTTTAGTATGCCACAGATAGATGTCTCTTTTCATCATTCACAGTGATTGTAAATTAATATTTTGCCAGTGATTGTAAATTTAGCAAGCTTTTTAAAATCCATGTACTTTGAAGTTCCGTAGTCAAGTGAAAGCTGATAAAATGTTTTGAGGAATTTGGCAAAGCTATGATCCAGGCTATCCTTCTGTTTGATTTAGAGGAGAAGGTTTTGTGGGATATATATGGAACGTGAGTATGAACACTCCTGGTTGCAGAGGGTATCATTAGGAGTGTATCAGCCCTTGTAAATTTTAAGCATCTGCTGGCACCAGAGGGAAATCCCATTTTGGGTCTTCCTTTCTGAAAGTGAGATCACTAGAGCCTTGGAGCTAAAAGCTTCCCTTTCAAAAACCCTTATATCCCTTTCATCACATAATTAAACTTAAGTATAAAGTTTAAGAGAGCTTTCCTTGGAATTAGCTAGAGGGTTTTTTTTCATATTCCTGTGAAAATACCCAATTATAACATGTTCTCTTCATTTAAATGCAGCCTGTTATTTGGGACCAGACTAAAGATTAGAGGCCACTACTCCACAAATTGGGTGAACAACAAAATTGCTGCTACATATTCTCAATTTGAGTGCTCTTGTCCAGGAGTCAGGTCTATTTAGAACAGTGGTTCCCAACCTTTCTTTTGAGCAGGGACCACTTGACCAGGGAGCACTTGACCAGGGACCACTCCCCAATATTAGTCCCGAAAGAGTTACAAATCAGTTTTTGGTCAACTTTAAATTCAGTTTGGTTATTTCTGATTCAGAAAATTGCATTGGACTACCACATCAGCTCTAGTTTCTGATACAAAACATATGCCATCCAGCAGTCTCCATCTGCTCACCCACAGAAAACCATATTTAATAAGCCTCGACACTATAAGAGGGTTTCGCCGGTTGCTCTCATTGCAACGGTGTAGTAACGGGGAGGCTGCGGACCATATTTTAGTTCTTGCAGACCACGGACCACAGGTGGAAACCACTGATCTAGAACAAGAACCTTGTGATGCTTTTCATTTGGTGGAAGCGGGAATGGATTTCAACAGAAGGAAGACATGTTTCACAATTTCTCTCCAAGACTTAAGCTCTTTTAACAATAAAAAACAAACTTGCAGATCTCTCAGCTTTCTGGACTTTGTGGTGGCGTAGCAGGTTAAACCGCTGAACTGCTGAATTTGCTAACCGAAATGTTGGTGGTATGAATCCGGGGAGATGTGTTTCACTATTTTTTCCCAAGATTTAAGCTTGGGAAAAAAAGTTGGTGGTTCGAATCCGGGAAGCGGGGTGAGCTCCCACTGTTAGCCCCAGCTTCTGCCAACCTAGTAGTTTGAAAATATGCAAATATGAGTAGATCAATAGGCACCGCTTATGTGGGAAGGTTACGGGGCTCCATGCAGTCATTCCGGTGTATGCAGCAAGGCCGGCTCTTCGGCTTAGAAATGGAGATGAGCACCACGATACAGAATCGGACACGACTAGACTTAATGTGAAGAGAAAACCTTTACCTTTACCCTATGATAATTTGGATATGGGAACGTAGAGAAGATAGTATTCTTTTGTGAAAACTGGCATTGCAAAACATCATCCAGCCTTTATACTGGAAAAGATTATTTTCCTGGGCAGTTTAGAGAAAAATCTAGGGGCAAACAAGCAAGAAATACAAACTTTGATTAAAATGAATGGCTCAATAGAACCAAATGCTATACACTAGTTTTAAGTTTCTGAAGTGTGGCCTACATTATAATAGCATAATATTACATTGCCTGCACAAGGTTGTCTTCATGACTTGAGCATTATATGTCCAAGTTCAGCTACATCTACTTCATTTGTGGTTTTTCTCTTATATGATTACTGCTGACAACTTCATTTGCCTTTAAACAGGAAATGATGACACTTCTCAGTAACTAGAAAACCACTGAAATGGTTCTGTCTAATAGCACTTCAAACAGAAGTGAGAAATAATGACAAATCAAATACACAAACACTTAGGTTTTTTGAAAACCTTGTCAGAATAAAAAGTATTTATCTTTATTTTGCTGGTGTCTTTAAACGTTGTTGGTTCGACAAATGTTCAAAAACACTGACTTTGCCACACAGATTGACTCACTACTGGATTGATCGACTTATTTTTAAAAATTAATCATTGTTTTTAAAAACTTCTATTAGTACAGGTAACTAGTATTGATAGGGAACATAAAATGTTGCATTGTATAGAACTGTTGTATATTAAAATCGTATTTCACTTGCACTTTACTTGTATAGAATATATTAAAATCTTCATCATTCCCTTCAGGTCTATCATGTTTGCTTCCTCAGCAATGCTGGTTTCTTGGACTCCAAACTCTCTGGAGGCAAGGAAGCATCTTCCTTGCCTCCTATTTATCATCTTGTTTATCTAATGCCAACTTGGGTGGTTGTCTTCCAATCAGTTTGGAAACAAATCAAGACCACCAACAAATAATCAGTTTCTACATACCTGAGTAACGCCCTAGAACACGGGTTTGTGTGAACAGCGGAAACTAAGAGTGTTAAAATACATATTCCTTTAATGATAAGAGACTAAAGAAAGCACTCAAGCGGTGGCATTGCCCAAACATGCATACGTGCCTGCTTCTATCTATAGCAGAAAGGCAATGCTTACAGGTATCCTGGTAGGCAATGAAAAAAAAATGATCCACGATTCCCTATTACACATGCAGGACGGGGAGGGGAGCAGCGATTCTAAGAGATATAAAGTGAATCTACACCAGGGGTCCTCAAACTAAGGCCCGGGGGGCAGATACGGCCCTCCAAGGTCATTTACCCGGCCCTCGCTCAGGGTCATCCTAAGTCTGAAATGATTTGAAAGCACACAACAACCACAACAACAATCCTACCTTATCAGCCAAAAGCAGGCCCACACTTCTCATTGAAATACTAATAAGTTTATATTTGATAAGATTGTTTCTTCATTTTAATTACTGTATTGTTTTAAATGTTTTTGCACTACAAATAAGATATGTGCAGTGTGCATAGGAATTCATTCATGTTTTTCTCAAATTATAATCCAGCCCTCCAATAGTTTGAGGGACTGTGACCTAGCCCTTGGTTTAAAAAAATTGAGGACCCCTGATCTACATTGTAGAACTGTTGCAATCTGACACCGCTTTCAGCTGCCATAGGTCAGTGCTATGGAATCACATGAGTGGTGATTTTACGAGATATTTAGCATTCTCTGTCAAACAGTTCTGGTGCCTCACCAAACTACAAATTTATAGCTGTGAGCTAAAGTGGTGTATTAGTTCTGCAGTGCAGATGCATCCATAATCCAAAAAAGTACTTTCCGCAAAACTTAAACTCTTTTGGTAATAAAAACCCTATGCATACTGTAAGTGTGTCCTAAAGTCATTTACAGCTTATATTGACCCTAAGACAACCCTATCACAAGGCCTCTTGACAAGATTTGCTCATAGGAAGTTTGCTTTTGCCTTCCTCTGAGGCTGAAAGAGCTGTGATGCTCCCAAGATCACCCAGTTTCATTCCATTGCCAAGTGCCCCCCAATTTGTAGTCCAGTGCCCAAACCACATGCTTACTAGATGCTGAAACAATTCTGTCTTCCATTTTCCTTTTTAAAAGACACTCCTTTACTTACCTATCTCTGGTTAAACCCCACTGAACTTGGATATAGACTATGACAGATATGACTGCAATCTTAATTGAAAGTATGCCGTATTTTGGAAGGCCTGCTCAAAAAGCCAGGTTTTCACCTTTCTTTGAAAAGTCAGGAGGAAGGGGGCCGATCTTATATCCCTAGGCAGGGCGTTCCACAGTCAAGGGGCCACCACTGAGAAAGCCCTGTCTCTTGTCCCCGCCAACCGCATTTGTGAGGAAGGCGGAACTGAGAGTAGGGCCTCCCCAGAAGATCTTAACATCCTAGATGGTTCATAAGGAGAGATAGGTAAATTGGACTGAAACTGTTTAGGGCTTTATAGGATAAAGCCAGCACTTTGAATTGTGCCCGGAAGCAAACTGGCAGCCAGTGGAGCTGGCACAACAGAGGAGTTGTGTGCTCCCTGAGCGCCACTCCTGTTAGCAACCTGGCTGCTGCTCGTTGGACCATTTGCAGCTTCTGAACAGTCTTCGAAGGTAACCCCATGTAGATCACGTTGCAGTAGTCTATACGGGATGTAACCAGAGCGTGGACTACCATGGCCAAGTCAGACTTCCCAAGTCTCTTAGCAAATCTCTGACCCTATACTTGCTATGGCCACAGTACTTTTGAGAAAGCAAGCACTCATTTTGGGCATTGCAACGGAACCCACTTAGAAAGTATGTTTAGAAACTGCCTGATTTAAAGTACAGGAACAGTCAAGTTTGAAGGCATTGGGCCCAGTTGCAGCGGTTGACTTTGAGTGGCACATGTCTAAATGATAAAACGCAGCCCTCTGGGGCAATGGTAAGGTTTCATGCAGATGCTTTGTAGCGTTTGCATTGATCCTGGATTACAAATGAGGGAAGATGATTATTTCTTTTTTGCATCCATTGCTGATAAGAATAACCTCACTCCCCCCTCTCCTTTTCCAAGTTGGCCTTTGCATTGTCACCATGTATTGCTTCAAAGGCTTCTTAGCTGATAAATATTCATAGCAGGAGCACATGCATACTCAGAGTAGAATTTCCCCCTTATTAAAACCTTTGTCACTCCAGTCTTTGGATCTAGCATGTGTAAAATAAAATTTCTCCCCAGTACGACATTCTGTTTAGACAGCCCTTTCATTGATCCAAATTGTTAGAATCAGTGTGCAATTAAGTCTGCTTTCCTTGTGGTTTGGATTTGACTATAAGCACTAGATTTTAAGCAGAGAGTGTTCTCAAAACGAACTAATCTCCACCTTTATTTTTGCCTCATGCTGAATAGGATGTTAAGTGGGCTTTCAGATATGGTTAAACCATATTTCATGCATAAGCAGTTTCAGTTCCAATCTTCTGATTTCCTTTGTCTCTTGAAAGAGAGGAGAAAAACGTAAAAAGAGAGGGGAGGGGGGGGAAAGCACCACTTTCCAGTAATAGTATGCAATCCACTGCTTTTCTCTGCTGCTTTCTTATGGTTTGTTACTTAACAAAGCTAGTGTCACCCGCATTTAAGTCACAAGCTTTAATAGCTGTCAACCACAGCAGATGTAGGTGAGATGCTAAAATTGAATAAGCAGCCTGTTCTGAATTATGATGTAGTTCCAGTTTCAGTGTCTTTTCAGCCCACAAGCCGCTAGTATTTCAGGGAAGGGAGGGGATGGACTACATGCTCACACATTGTTCAGAGCCTTTTCTGCTATGTCACAAAAAAGCCTGTTAGAAGAACAAAGGAATCAAGTCTTAAAATAAGTGCCCGAGGCTGTAGAACTAGCGCTGCTGCATGAATATTTTATAGTAACAAATTGCTTTGAATGTACTTCACTTCAGGTTAGTAGAGGTGGTGTGAACTTGCACTAAAGACTTCTGCATCTGAAACCTGGGGAAAGGGAATCTATCATAAAATTAAGCATTTAGGTCTAAAGAAGGTGGACTGATACATGCTAGTTTCAGCAGGCTAAGAAAATATGGAGGACTGTTTTTGTTAAATACTGTGGACAGTTTAATATGTAATGTTCAATCAGAGTTTGGCGTTACAGATTTGAGTTGTCTTGCGTTCTCTTCTTTTGCTTCTCTTCTTCAGCATGACTACAAAGAGAAGGTTAGAATAGAGATGGGAAGGCCTGGAAAAATTGGAGGGGGAGGGGCAGTGGTCCCCCCCCTTTTTCTGACCCACCCTCATTTTCTGGGTCTTTTTTCCTCCCAATTTTTCCAGTTTTTCTCCATACCTTCCCATCTATAACAACAACAACAACAACAACAAGCCAGTAAAGGTGGTCCCAGTGGTGGTCGGCACACTGGGTGCAGTGCCCAAAGACCTTGGCCTGTCCCCTCACTTACATATTTTCCATTCCTACCTCATCCAAGGTTTTATCGTTTTATCTCATCCATTTGGCCTGCCCATTCTGTTTGATTTTATATGTCTGTTCTAGTTTTTATTGTATTTTAAAGTTGGTTGTATTGTTTTAATCTACTGCTGTAAACCGCTCCAAGCCAAATTGGGAGTGGCGGTATACAAGCTAAATAAATAAATAAATAAATAAAACTTTGTGTTAATTTGCTTTATTTATTTTATTTTGCTACTGTTAAGTATTTTCTGATGTAATTTTTCTGTATTTTATTGTGTTGCATTGTATTTTTGGGCTTGGCCTCATGTTAGCCGCCTCGAGTCCCCTTTGGGGAGATGGTGGCGGGGTATAAATAAAGATTATTATTATTATTATTATTATTATTATTTATTAAACACAATTGGCGCTGATAAAATTACCAGCTGCAAAAGGCCACCCTACTGGGATCTGCATGCATTATTCGCCGATACATCACACAGTCCTAGACACTTGGGAAGTGTCCAATGTGTGATCCAATACAACAGCCAGCAGAGTGACCTTGTTTGCTGTTTACTAACTTTGTTGTGTTTCAGATAATAATAACAACAGCTTTATTTTTGTATCCTGCTTTCATCTCCCCGAAGGTACTTGGGGTGGATTACATACGGCACAATGTGCGTGGAACAACACACACACACAATACAATAAAAATAAATCCACAAGCATATTAAATAATTATTTAAACTCAAAATAGCGCCCAGTAACCTATGGTGGGAACTGTCATAAAACATGACTAACCGTAACCAGGAACAGGGGAATGGGACAAAAGTGCAGTGCTGTCATTAATTGTGGACCATTAGGGTTAGACATTATCAAAGGCTTGTCCAAACATCCAAGTCTTCAATTCCTTCTGAAAGGAGGACAGTGTGGGGACCTGCCTAATCTCTCTGGGGAGGACGCTCCAAAGCCAGAGGGCCACCACCAAGAAGGCCCTCTCCCTTGTCCCCTCCAACTGTGCTTATGACGGTGGCGGGACTACGAGGAGGTCCTTCCCAGTAAATCTTAATGCTCATGCAGGAGCATGGGGGGAGGCAGGGCCCAACCCGTTTAGGGCTTTATAGGTGATTACCTGCACTTTAAATTGGGACCAGAAACTTACTGGCAACCAGTGGAGCTGTTTTAATAGGGGCGTTGTCCGCTCCTAATAATTAGCTCCAGTTAGCAATCTCTAGATTAGAAGCTTTTGCTTCCATCTTATAAACCTGGATAAGTCATCGATGAAGCTAGTTGAAACAAATTGACCATTGTTAAGATTAACCTCTATTTATGTTCGGAATGGCTTATCCAAAACAGAAGTATCGTAGAACATTTGAACTCCCTCTGGCAGCCTTGCAGTGCTGTTTCATACTGCACAATTATAATACTGTGATTCTACATTAACAACTATGTAATATCCTATGAAATCCTGTGATTTGCAGTTTTATGTAACACTAGAACTTTCTTGCTGGGAACTCTCAATACCCCTCCCTAGTGTAGTAGAGTGGTGAACCACAAACTTTCCAAAGCTCAAGGTTGGGAAGAAGAATGTTTCTCAAGATCCTGCTTTCCCTCTGTTGATAAGTCTCTTCTAAACATATATAACTTGTGCAGAAATGAAGGGGGGAAAGAGAGAGGTGTCCTCTAACCTTTTTGCACAGAATTATAGAGGCCTTTTGTAGAAATATGACGTGTAAAACTTGGGGGTCGTGGCAGCTTGCCAACAAAACTAGCTTCTATTTCTGTTTCTTTTGTCTGGCGACCTGACCTGAGAATGCTGTGTTGGCTGCAGTTAATATGGCAGGGGAAATAAGCAACATCTAAACATAGATGTAATTGTTTTAATGTGCATTTCTTGAGTTTGCATTGTGTCCATTAAAGAGGAAAACCTAAGCTGCTATCAAAAATAGAAAGGAGAGCTGAATCTGCAAATAGATTGTTTGGATTGTTAAACACTGTGAGTGGCTATTTGGAGATGTCAATATAGGAGGGCAACAAATGACGCACATGCAAGTAGCATACTTGTATTCAGCTCCATATATATATATGACTTTTTTGAATATTATGGTTTTAGGATTCTTAACACACACACACACACATTAATTTTTTAATTATTATTTATTTGGTTAGGTATATTTGTAACTTTTTTACATTGCAAAATATGAATGAAGATGTGCCATGTGTAATTTACGTTACATCCAGTAAATTAACAAGAATTCGCTGTTAGCAAGGAATCAGCTCCCTAGTGCCCCTTTGATAAATAATGTGCTTGTTTCCCCAAGTTCAGTAAACAACTGCTGTAGATAGATTATTTTCTGTCTTACTTGAATAAGTGCAAATAGAAGATTCCCCATCCCAAATAAACTAGCATGAATTTATTACCTCAGTGTTTTGGACTTGTAGTCATTTTCATTTTTTTTTTATTTCCACCATGACTGTCCACATGGGATTCATGTGAATTCCAAATTGCATAAACTTAAACTGTTCATCTTTCTGTTCATGTTTCCATGAATTGCTCTTGTGTCCCAAAAGGAGAAGTATGACTAGCATACACAAACCGGCAGCCTGGAGCTTGAAACCGATGTAGATTTTCTCACCTGTGGCATACATTGAGTGGTATGAGTGGGAGGAAAAGTCAGATGTATAGGGAAAAAATGGCAGGTAACCTCAGAAAACACTGGATGAAGTCCAGATCTGGGCATATGTGGTGGACTTTGATGGTCTTTTTCCGTATGGCAACTATCTCTTCCTGAGTTGGATGACTTTGTTGAATTAGAAAGACTGTTGTGTTAGAGCAGTGGTGCACAACCTGTGGCCCTCCAGGTATTTTGGACTTAAGCTCCTAGAATTCCTGACCATTGGACAAGCTGGCTAGGGCTTCCGGGTGGTGGCCATATGTTGTGCACCACAGTGTTAGAAGGCAAATAGGAGATCTCTCTCAATTGGGTAGGACATTCTACTCCATGTGATATTCTGAGATCCTTCCTCTTTTCCCTTGGGCTTCTGCTTCACAGCCTATTCATTTTAGCAGACTCGGTTTTTGTATAGGATTTTCAGTGGCCTGCATTGGACTCAGGAGAAGAAGATGGGAAAGTTTCTTCTACTAGCTGTTTGGAATGTGACTCTTGCAGCTGCCTTGAACTACATAAAATTGATATAAGCTGAATAATATCAAAAGTTTTATTCAGTACTGAATATTTATCAATGGTATTGTGCAAGTTCTTTTTTATCCTTGCTTTACTTTTGAACTGGAATTAAAACATTACATTTAAATGCTGTACTTTTATGTAAAACTAGCTGTCCCCTGCCACGCATTGCTGTGGCCCAGTCTGTGTATGTGTTTTGTGTGTGTATATATGTGTGCATATATTTGTGTATATGTGTGTTTGAGTATATATATGTGGTTTTGTGCATGCATTGTAATGTATTTTTTGGGTTTTTTTTTTTTGGCTTTTTAAGTCTTTTCTGCTGTGTTTTTCAGTGTTTTTATGAGTGATAGTCACTCATTGGCCTGATATATGTATTGTGTCAAATTTGGTGTCAATTTGTCCAGTAGCTTTTGAGTTACGTTAATCCCACAAACGAACATTACATTTTTATTTATATAGATGTGAATTCATTGAAAGTATACACAAAAAGATGCATTGCAGCTTGCTCTGTTCTGTTTTTGCCTGCTTTACTGCTGCTTGAATTGGCCAGACAACTAACTTGTGTCTCCCACCATCCTAAATCAGTTACTTGTCAAGCCCAATTCAAAGGATTAACTGATTTATCGTGAACTCTCCCATTAGATTTTTTTGGTGCCTTGGGGGATGGGAGTTGATGTGGCAAGTGAAGCATAACACTAATTGGCAGTAATGAATGTATATTATTTTATCATTTCAAAACTAGAAAATGACAGATGGAGAGATCTCAGCAGGAAGTGTCCCCTTCAGATCGAGCAGCCAAGTACCAACATTTGGGACTGCTTGCCAGACAAAAGCAAAGAGAGCTCCATATGGCAGAGAGAGGCAGCTAGCACATGCTCAGTGACCAACTTGATCAAAGACCTCAGCCTCAGTGACCACAGTGGCAACCCCTCTGCACCTCCCAGCAAACGTCAGTGTCGGTCGCTGTCTTTTTCGGATGAGATGTCTAGCTGCAGGGCTTCATGGAGACCTATAGGATCAAAGGTCTGGACTCCTGTAGAAAAAAGACGGTGCTATAGTGGGGGAAGTGTCCAGCGCTACTCCAACGGATTCACCACCATGCAGAGGAGTTCAAGCTTTAGCCTCCCTTCCAGGTCAAACCCTCTTTCCTCGTTCTGTGACCAGTCGGGATTTAGCAACAGATTTGGATGTCAGCCATGCCAAGGAATGAGGAGGTCGGCCACTTACGGACAGGCAAGCGATATCTGGGGCAGTGACCACAGTTCCATAGAAAGCAGCAGGATTGATATCCAGAGATCGCTCTCCTGTTCCCATGATCAGATTTCCTTTTCGGAGTATTGCCTGCCCTCAGCAAACAGCACACCTGCCTCGACCCCAGAGTTGACAAGGCGTTCCAATGGGCTTTCCCGAAGCCGTTCCCAGCCGTGTGTCCTTAATGACAAGAAAGTGGGGATTAAACGGCGGCGTCCAGAAGACGTGAAGGAACAGAGACCTTCCCTGGACCTTGCCAAGATGACCCAGGTAAGAGTTGATAACATCACTGAAATTAGGCCAGACATTCAGAAAACACACCAGCCATTTATTATGGGTGAAACACTATTGAGTACACACTAATGTAGCAATATGTTGGGCAATTAAAACCAAGGAACTAACTAATTTTGACATCTGGTGTTTGTTTATGTGGAAAAGAGTTCATGGTTGTTGGTTCTCTCTTCATAAGCAAGGAGATTTTTTTCTTCTTCTTCTAACAAGGTTGTGCTTAGCATCAGGGACAACCAGTCATGCTATTTGCAGAATCTAGAAACAAAATAATTTCTGTTCAGTTAAATACTTCCCTGTTTCCATTCTAATTCACTTAATATTCAAATATTTAACCTTGTCCTGCAGTCCTTCTGTATTGAAATAAACTTGTGTTTCCTTTAGCAAGTTGGAATGTGTTTCTGATTGGTAGTATTAAACTACAGAAGGGGTGCTTTGGAATGCATGCTGTGGAAAACAAAGAAACCTCAAGAGTGCTTAGTATTGGTCTGATTTCTGTGTTTAGCATCTTAGAGCCGTGCTTTCAAGTAGAGTCTTGGCTTCTGTAATTTTCCACTCCATCATCATGTTTCATTTCCACTTGCAAAAAGAAAAGGTAAAAATGTCCTCTTCAGTTAGGAATCCATACTGAGAGCAGATAAAAGGCCTGAATGGCATATCAGAAGGGGTATGATTCCCATGAATTCTTAACTTTTGGAACTGAATTACAAGATAAGTGCGCAACTTTAAAAGCGCACGACATGAAAACTACATTGCACTGAACTCCTACAAAGGGCAGTATCCCAAACTAACTTCATTTTCTTATCTAATCAAAAGTTTTATGATTCTGCATTTCTTTTGTCAGCAAGTTTACAAGTGTATACTTGTTAATAGAATAATGATACCTTTGTGTGGGACAGAGATAATTCAGAGTTTAAAGATCTTATGGCTTGTCCCACCCCACTTCATTGCCCACAGTAGGGTATTAACCCTGCTTTCCTGGCCTAATTCCCAGTGTTACTTTACTGCTGTCTACCTGCCAATTTTTTTCCATCCTTCACCCTCCTCTTAAGTTTCCACTAACTGTAACGTTCCTCTTAACGCTGTTAACATTGGCAGTGTGCGCTTAAACCAGCTGTTGCATCTTGATGAAGATATGATCCATTCCTATTGTGCATAGTGTCTTGAATTACGTTTATACTTGGGAGCCTTCTTATTAAACAGTGCCCCATGAAATGCACATGATATTTTGGTGAATGGTGAATTTCCTTAGCAGGTACGACTGATTAGAAGGCCTCGCTTGTCTTTTATTTCCCCTTAATTACGCTTGACAGTGGAAACTCATTTCTTTTTTCATAAGAACCTGATGCTTTTAATACTTTAAGACTCTGTGGCAGATTGAATAAATTTGTTTTCTTTTGTGTTTGAAGGAGTGCTTTTTTCCTTCTCTAGAAAAGTTTGGTAGATAAAAGGCACAAGGAAATATCATGTTGGGGTGACTTCGGGGGGAAATGGTACATTATACCGCTCTGCAGTTCCCCCTTTGAAAATGTGTGTCACTGAAACGTAATATGCTAAGCTGTTTTTACTAGCTAATAAACTGGATCGGCAGTAAAAACGACCTTATTATATTTTATGAGCCCCAAGTTGAAATCACACAGCTAGCATCACTGAAGGCCTTTTTTATTTTCTTCTCCTTATGGAAACAGTTCAAAATATACAGTTGTTCAAGTTTGAAGCTAGGTATAGATGGGTTGTTTCATTTGGTCCAGACTCGTATCCAAGGAAATAGTAGAAGTTTGAAGCAGAAGATTTAGTGGACCTCTGAATGAAACTAAATCCCTGTGGTTAACTTAGTTTTTCAGCAAAAGAGCTCCTGGTATATTGCATTAAAGTAGAATGTGGTTGATTTAGAATTGCTTTAGAAGGGTAACATTCCCTGGGACAGGGTTATGTGTGGTGTGCTGGAACATAGTTAATTGTGAGTGATTTTGGTAACCCAAAATTCTCTAGTTGACACAGGATATGAAAAGTAGTTTGATATTTTTCCAGTGAGGACTCCCTAGTCATTGTATAATTTGAAATGAAAAAAAAAATCCTCTGTCAAGATTTGAAGTAATAAGTTCAGGCTGTCAAAATCATTGATCATTTAAATTTAGCCATGATTTTCACAGGTGTTGATGTTTCTCTGGCAATCTGTATACACACATATATTGCCTAGGTCACAAACTCCTCATTTAATTAGGAAAGAGTAGCTGATATGTGGGAAGTACATTAGGATTGTGTGTGTGTGTGTGTGTTAATCAAAATACAGCCATTATTCATTGTATACTGAATCTGAATAATGTGGGTGTATGTTTCCATGAAACCAAACACTCTGATTAAAATTTCCATTCTTCAGAGTTTTCTTCTCTGTAGGTGGCTTGGAAGGGTGGAGATTCAACGTGGGGATTGAATTAAGCATCCTCCCATTCTCACACTATTGTAGTACGGTCCTTCAGAGGTGCATTTTGGTTAAAAAAAGCAAAGAGCCAAGAGACTACTCACATTTCCTCCACTGTCCATGGGTAAGACCAACACTTGTTGAAGTCCAAAACAAACTAGACACAAGCACTATTGGTTGGGGTCAATCTTACTAAATATAAGGTTTTGCTCCTAAAATATAAGGTTTATGACATGAGTATAGTCCTTGAACAAGCAAAATCTTGTTAGATGCGCCCGTGATAAGGTCACTTTCCTCTAGCTTTAGCTAGAGTGTTTGCCATAAGTCTTCCTTGACATGATAATTCATGGAACTTGGATAGAACTTCCATGGAAATAGGAACTTGTCATGTTTATTCTTATCCCAGTGACCTACCTCCAGTCTCCCTCCCCTCTCTGTGCCTTCAAGTTGCCTGTCAATTTATGATGACCTCATACATTTCAGAGGATTTTCTTGGGCAAGGAATGATGACTTGGCTTGGTCAGTTCCTTCCTTGAAATAGAGTCTACAGCACCTGATATTCTTTGGTGGTCTTGGAAGCTAACCTACGTTTAGCTTCCAAGACCAGATAGTATCTGATAACTTCATGGTATTACATAGCTGTGTTGTGCAGGGCTGAGGTTATCATTGAAAAGCACTGCCAATTTCAGTTGGCACAAACCGTTATTGCCATCTTGTTAATTGAGACCAGGCATCAGGAACATATTTGATGTTCATATTTTATTTGATCTTAACTAGCTACCAGCTTATTTTTAAAGCTCAATCTGACGTTCTGGTTTAGCTGTTAAAGCCCCAAAGACTTTGGGAATGGGATACCTAAAGGCCTTACTGCCATATGTCAACATCTAAGACCTTGATCTTCTTCAGGAATATGTGGTAAATTGAGCTATGTGTCCTATTTTACAAAACATAGTTTTTTTATGGGGAGGACAGCTGTATATATGGATATTGGAGGACGGTTCCCTGTTATTCCATCTCAGTCTGATCAGAAGAGAGATCGGGAACCCAGCAATGAATTCCTGGACAGCTGACTGAACAGGTCATTTGGTCACTGTCTTCTTTGCTGTGATGAAGCCTATTGCACTTGTATTAAAATTATAATAATGGCACTTGGTCCAGTACATTTACAGTTTAACTTCTGTTTATTTGATTATTAGCAGACTTGATTACTATGTTCTTTCTAGAATCTCTAGGTCCTCCAGCCCAACTGTATGGTCAGCTTCTGCCAAAAGCTAAGGATTCCTGGAGAGGTATTCACTCAGGTTAAAGAAATGGCATTTTTATTTTTGGTTTTTCTACTTTCCTAAAGGTTCTGTTGCCCTAACTCTAGGGAAAGTGAAGGACCTACTGTATTCCTAAAAGTGAGTTGGTGCACATGAATCAGTTTTTGCAGATAGTATACATATCTTTTGCCTTCAATTTTTGTAATACCATTGTGGTATGGTGTGTAATTATTGGCCTGCATATTGCTCTCTGATACAGTCCCCAGATCGCTAATTCTTACTGTAGTGAGTTACTTGTTCCACTAATCCCGGAATAAATAAATAAGCAATTCTCATATTATCTTTGAAACTAAGAAAAATAGGAAAAATTATGTACTGTACAGCTGTATACATATAGCACTTTCAGTATATGTACTGTTTTTATACTCTATATTTTATTTGCATTTGAAAGTGTCCTCAAGAAAGGGGTCATATCATGCTACACTGTTAAATTGCTATTATTCCACTTTTACTGCCATAGCACTAATTTTCAACTAGAAAGTTTTTGAGCTCCACTAAAGTGGAATAATACTGACATAAGAGTGCAGCGTGATAAGGCTAAAGGGGTAATAATGTGCTATGTCTGGCAGTGACAAAGAACATAATATGCACAATATGGTTCTTTCTGTACAAAACAATGCTTAATCGTCTCCTCCCTATTTTGTGAGTGAACAACTCCTCTTGTGTCTGTCTTTGTATGATATCATCTGTACGTAAATTAGCTCCAAATGATAAATCAAGAGCCTTAAAATCTTAACATAATGAAATACTGCAAGCAAGCATTCAGGCAATGCCGACTTCCATGTAATTGTCATTATGATCGGCCTGATCCATCAAATGAAGCTGTTTTTAATGAACTGCAGAAGAATCAGTCATGTTCTTCTAATTTATACTAAAAGCTATCTTTGCAATGTTTTCTCTATAATGTCCTGTCTTAAAAATATCTTAGGGAGGATCAAAAAACATTTTTCATTCCAGGATGAGCTTAAAACCAATTAGGATTTTTTCCCAAAAAATTTAAAACAGAATAGCTGAAAATGATAATGGCTAATATGGGATTGGATTGGGAGAGAGGGAATAGAAAAGAATTGTTTACTCTTTTTTACGATAAAGTTAAAATTAAATGATACTGTCTTACTTTATGCAGATTTATTGCCATTTAAAGTAGTGATTACTTATGCTGTCACTGAGCACATCTTTAAGAGCTTATATAAGTTCTATTACATCACACTATTGTGCCAGGTTATACTCTTCCAAAACCATACCAGCTGTCATTGCAGGGATATATCGTTGTTGAGACAGTTTTTCACCCCTTTCCATATTTGTTTGTAATAGCATGATTTGCAGAGTATTTTTATCTGCACTCATTTATTTACCATATTTATATACCGCCCCTCTCAGCCCAGAGGCGACTTGGAGCGGTTGGTAGGATGGGATGGTGAAAATGACATTATCACCATCCCATTTGCCCGATGTTGTGTTTCATGATTGGTTTGCTTCAATACACACACACGGAAACACACACATATACACATACATACACATTCTCTCTCTCTCTCTCTCTATATATATATATATTTCTGAAAGAGGCATGCAATATATGCATATAATACTAAGTAACATAATTTCCTAATTGGTTCTGTTATTAAAACATGGAAAAAGTTTATTAAACTGCAAAAACTTAGTTATGCAGAACATCCTGCAGCACATTTTGCTATAGTTTTTCAATGAATATTTCATAACGTCTCAACCAATTTAGCATAGTTTGTGGCAGCCTCAAAAGTGAAGTTTCTGGAGTATAACAACTACTTTCAAAGTAGGTGTTGGAAATAGTAACCTTCTCAAGCCTCCACTAGTTATTTGTTATGTATATAATTGCTTACTGTATTGTATGTGTGTATTGGTTTGTAATTTTACCTAACCTCTTTGTTGTGGAAGGGGCGGCAGACCATGTGATCAGGTCTGGACATGTTCAGTACTAAGACTCCATTTTTGATCAGTGCTTACTTTGAGAAGCCATGTAGAGAAGTGTGTGTTTGCATCAGAAACAGTGTTTTGCTTTAGACTTCTGTGGAGATAGGAGCCATTAGACTGTTGGAGAGAGCAGAAGCTATCTGTATCCCTTTAAGAAGATTGCAGGAACAGATCGGTTTAGACTTCAGTGTAAGAACAGTTATAGTTTGGACTGTGGACTATTGAATCTAAGGAAGATGCCTTGTGTTGCACAGAGAAATTACTTAAAATCCTATTGTAATTGAATTCATAAACAAAGTGCCTGTATGCCATATACATGAAGTTTTGTGAGTAAACCAACTCTGTTACTTTTAAAGAAGACTATTTTGTATCTTGAGAGCATGGTTTAAATGCAGATATATATTTAAGGGAGAGTAGATATTTTTTGGGCAGTTAAAGGAACACTTATGAAACTCTGCTGAATAAATATGTTTTTGTGCATTGGCATGTCTTTGTCCCTAGCAGTTCAAAGACATACCTAGGTACATTAGTTTAACAGCGGAGAGACCTAATTGCCTTGGATGAATGCGGGTAAACATCACTTTTCAAAAGGTTGTGACTTCTAACAAGATCATGCCTTTCCTCGACCAGTGTTTTTCCAAAAAGGTTATGAATCCCATTTCCCAAATGGTTATGGAGATTCACATTTTCCATAAGTAGGTATTGCACAATTAAACAGGAAATAACTTTCAAACCAGGAACAGAAAACTTTTCAAATTTTGTTTCATAGTGTTAATTTTTGAAAGAGTTGTTGCTAATTCTTAGTTTGCTCCTGTTAGAAAGATCAGCAGTTTTCAAAGATCCTTCCCACTGTAAATATGTTTCTGGTTTCAAATACCCCTTAGATCAAAGCTTTCTAAACTGTGTGTTGAGACACAGTGTGTCTGTTACAGTGTGTAGGTGTGTTATGCAAATATAGTGAAAAACCTCCAAGTCTATATAAAATAAGCAATAAATAATATATTTTAAAGAATATCCACAACATATCTTGAGATATGTTGTATCCTCCTATACATTTCATTACTAAAACTTACATATGTGTCTGTATCTCTCAGAAGAGGTTGATTTAACCTCAGGTTTTCTATCAAAACTCAATGGCTGTGTTGCGAAATGATGCATGTCTAAAAGGTTTGTCACCAACATGAAATGTTTGGAAAACTCTTCCTTAGATGCTATTTCTTATACTTTATACTTTTTAAAAAACTAGAATTGTACAACTTGATTAAAATAAGAATTCTATCTTCTGGGGTGGATTGTCTAAATTTTAACAACAACAAAAAGTACAATTAGGAGTAGTCTCTTTGTATGTCAAGAATCGACATACAAATGTAGCTTACATTTTTCTATAGGTCTGTTGTTTAGAGCTTTCTGTGGCTTGTTATTATCATGAACTAGAAATGTTCCAACATGAAAGATTGCGCACTGGATTATGACTTTGAAGACCAAGGTTCAGATCTCTTCTCAACATGAAACACACTGGGCGACATGTCACACTTTCTCAGCTCAGAGGAAGGCAATGAAAAAAACGCTTGTAATAGGGCCGCCTTTTGATCACCATAGATTGGAAATGGCTTGAAGGCAAACAACAACATCCCTTATGATACTAGGTTTGTACTCATCTGTGCATGCTGCCCTGATAGCTAACGGAGACAACAGAGCTGCATTATTGTGCAAGAACTTTAGAAGCATGTTTATGTAGTGAAAGATCACACAGCAGTGAATAAGATTTTTTATAATTATTCTGGAAGCAGCACAGTGAAGCCATTTACAATTACTGGTGTAAAGTAGGAATTGTGCCTAAGGCAGTGAGCTAATTTAGGAGACTAGGGCTCTTGTTCTCATGTCTTGCTTAGATATTTTTTTTCTGTCTGTGTGTCCAGAGGCACATTTCTCTGCTTTTTCAAGTCCTCAAATAATCGCTGTGAGTGGGAGCCCATTGTTATTTCTAAAGATCAGTGTGATTCCTAGAAAGTCAGTGATGTATAAAATAATGCCATCACAATATTCAATGCAGCATTCTTCTTAAAGGTCTGAGCACATAGGACACGGAAGGAGAGATATACAACAGAGCAGTAGAACAGAATTTTCTGCAATTCAATCATTGTAATGCTAATAGAAAGAAATATTTTAAGAACAGATTTAACATGCAGTGTAAAAACATCTTAAAGGACAATATACTGATTCCTGTAGATCGGTGGGTTTCTCAGAAACAAGTTGTGTTAGACCACTCATATTTCCATTTAATTGACAGATGTTCTACTTTGGCAAATTACACAATGCTGTGGAAATAGTGTAACTTGTCTTTGCAAAGCAAGCTACAGTGATACCTTGACTTAGGAGTTTAATCCCTTCCGTTGATCTTTCTCCAAGCTCTAACTCAAAACTAGCTCTTAACTTAAAGCAAATTTTCCCATTGAAATACTATGAATCCGTTCCACTCCCCAAAACGCTCCCCTATTTTTGTTACGCGTTTTGTTTAAATAAGAAAATGTATTTTATAAATAACAAATAATATATAAATGCACGTTTACATGAAATAAAAAGAAAGAAAGATAAACTTTAAAATGTTAAAAGCACAAAGTTGTGACAAGGAAGGACATTTGAAGCAACGAAATGTGTGTTGGCCAGTGTAACAGCAAGGCAAGCGGACAGCAATTGCCCAAAGACAGGAGCATGAGGCGTGGAGGCACAAGGTACGGAGGCTGCTCCCTTAAAGCCCTGTACTCTCATGCTAGCATGCCCTCTGGTGCTAGCTCTTAACTCAAAAGGTGCTTGTATGTCAAAGTAAAACTGGTCGAGCAATAGCTCTTAACTCAAAATGCTCTTAAGTTGAGGTTCCACGGTATACGATTATGTTGACAAGATGCTAAAACTGGTAGTAGAGTGGAGTAGTTAACAAGCGTTAGTGAATGTCTTGACATTCTTAAGGAAGGAGAGTGCCAAAGGACTTTATATAACACTGTTTACTGTTGCAGTTTAACTAACAGAATAAGATTCAGCAGAGTTAATGGAAGTATAAATTGAGGTACAGTGTCAACTCACATTAGCCAAATTCCAGATCCAGAATTAGAGGGAACAGAGAAAACTGGCTTATACAGAGTCAAACCATTCTGCTGTGTAGGGCATGACCATTCATTGGCTCGGTTCTCCAGACTTTTTCTAGCTAATTCATTTCACCATCATCAGAAGTCTGTGGTCAACATCCAACAAGGAATTTATGACTGAATCTAAGCAGTTGCTCCTTGTTTAGACTGGCAGCAGCCAGCATGGAGATTTGCTTATTCCCTGTACAGTTTGTGAGAGCCAGATATGTCAATTCAGCACATCTAAATCTGGTAGTAGTACAGTGAAGAGTAGAGTTGGCAAGTTGCTTGCTGCATGTGCACAAAACACATATAAAATCCAGTTTAATTTGTATGTGCAACAGTAAAGATTTAATTCTTCATGCCCTCTCCCTTTCAGAATTTAGCTTTGGCTTATGTATGTCTCCAATAAGAGTTTACATAAGAATTCATCTGCATACTATTGGGTTTCCTTGGGTGCCAAAGCAAGAAGCCTGGCAATTCCACTTCACAAAGCTGCTCCTTTATACTCCTCAAAAGGCCTCCCTTTGCAACTGACCCCACACACCTAGGCTTGTTCCCATGAGGATAACTAATTGGGATGTATCCAGCGTTTTGACATGGTTGCGCTCATGTCCCATGAGCTCCCAACATTATCCTCCTGGCCCTTCATGCCTTTGCTACTTTGAAAAGCATTTTGTTAGACGGGACTCGAGGGTGAATTGTGCAAATATCTCCGGCTCCTGCGGGGACGTCGTCTCCTGCTGCCCCCTACGGAGAAAGAGAAAGAAAGGCTGCCATGTCCTTTGAACACTGAAAAGCTTTCAGCCTAAAAATATGTGTGAGAGAAACCCTCTACCCAGGCCAGTTTAGGTATTCAAAACCTCCAGTGGCGTATACAACACTCCACTTTGGCATTTGAGGAACTGTAAGTGGGGTTTTGTGTTTTGTTTCTTTTCGTTCGTGCAACAGCAGAACAGCTGCTCATAGAGCTTCTTTCTCTCCCCCTAGTTTTCTGTTTTTTGGTACTGTTCTAATCCCTGACATCAATCAAGGCATAACACTTAAAAGGGCACAAAAGCTCAATTTGTTCTAGTATTGCCCTTGACGTGCTTTTCTACTCTCGGGAAGGCAGAGGGACATAATTGTGATGCAGCACAAGACAATTATATTAATTCCCCCCAGTTATAAAATGAAAAGGTAGAGCTGTTAAGATGGCCCCATTTCTGCTTGCCTTCCACAGGTAGGTAAAGACTTTTCTTTCTCAGCAGGCATTTTGGAAAGGTTAAAGTTTACACTGCCAGGGAGGTATGGGTGGGATTATGAGTTTTAAATTCTATTTTAAGTGTATTTATTCTATTTTAACTGTATTTTACTCCCAATCCACACTGTCTTATTTAATTGTTTTTCACTTTCTGTATTTGCTTTGTTTTAAATTGTGATTATGTTATTGTTAGCCACCTTGAGTCGCCATAGGGAAAAAGGTGGGGGTATAAATAAAGTAAGTAAGTAAATAAATAAATGTACTTACTTAAATTTACTTGTGTTGGATAGCATTACACTCCCTCTGAAGATGCAGGTTCGCAGCTTGATGGTGATCCTGGAATCATCACTGAGCCTGTCACCCAGGTTTCGGCGGTGGTCAGAAGAGCTTTTTCACAACTAAAACTTGTGCGCCAGTTGCGCCCATACCTTGGGAAGTCAGACTTGGCCATGATGGTCCACGCTCTTGTTATATCCCATGTAGATTACTGCAATGTGCTCTATGTGGGGTTGCCTTTGAAGACTGTTTGGAAGCTTCAGCTGGTCCAATGGGTGGCAGCCAGGTTGTTCACTATAGCAGTGTTCAGGGAGCGTACAACCCCCCTGTTGCGCCAGCTCCGATGGCTGCCGGTCTGCTTCTGAGCACAATGTAAAATGCTGGCTTTAGCCTATAAAGTCCTAAACGGTTCCGGCCCAGCTTACCTGTCAGAACATATCTTCCCCTATGAACCACCTCAGAGATTATGATCATCTGGGGAGGCCCTGCTCTCAGTCCCACAACTCTTGCAAACATGTCTGGTGGGAATGAGAGACAGGGACTTCTCAGTGGTGGCCCCTTGGGCTGTGGAACTCCCCCCCCCCCCCCCCCCCCCAGCAACATTAGATTAAAATTGGTCCTGACAAAGTTTTGGCAGTTGTATGCGTCTAGATGAGATAGACTAGTGATGTGATACAGGTATTTAATATGTACCTTTTACAGTGTAAAATAAAGGACCGTTAGTCTTAACATGCTGAGTAAGTCAGTGAACAAATCGGCCAAGAACACCTACTAAGCATATATGCTTTTGAAGATCAAGCAAGTAATTGGTACAAAAGTCGTGTGTGCAACCAGAAAAGGGATGCTTTTTATCTCATTGTAACATGTAAAGTTTTAGATCTTTCACTTATGGGAACACACCCTAATCTCCTTGCTCCCACAACCCATTCCTGTTATGTGAGTTAACTGTGTGTGTATTGGAAGTAGGTTGTTTATTGTGGTGCTTAAAACAATAAGTATCAAGATTAAGAACAGTGATCTAAAAGTAAGGCATACTTGATTGGATTCAAAGTGGGTGTTAAT
The DNA here is from genome assembly GCF_037176765.1 of Anolis sagrei. NCBI lineage: Eukaryota > Metazoa > Chordata > Lepidosauria > Squamata > Anolidae > Anolis > Anolis sagrei. The sequence continues at coordinate 197,700,537 of NC_090023.1, forward strand.
TACTTCACTCTGACCAAAAGTTAAACAATTCTGTCTTTGAAGGGAAGGTACAGCAGCCTAAGGCAACATGGTTTACAAAACATTTTAAAAAATCAGCAAAATGTATTTCTTCTTCATGGCCTCTGTGATACACACATGTGGGTTTACTGTGCCTGCACAGGCTCCAACGGAAAAGTTTTCCAAGCTCTAGCTTTGAATTTTGGGGATAACTCTGCCCACTCCTCTGGATACAAAAAGGTACCCCACATCAGCTACTCCCCAGTTCCTTTTGTCCGCTGCAGCAGCAGCTTATTACGTACTTCAGCTCTATAGCAAACTCATCATGTTGACTACTCGCTTTAAGAGATACGGCCAATGTGTTGTGAAAATGCCGGACTCAGATGGGCACTCTAAGTGCCTCCAATGCTTGGAAGAAAACCATATAGTCAGTTTCTGCCAGCACTGCCAGGTTTTTGCAGCTGAAGCCAGGAAAAATAGAGAAGCGAGGCTTCGAGTTTTCGTCTACCAGCAGTAGAGGTCAGTCCTGAAAATTGGTATCATACTCCCAAATAAGGACAAGATTGAAGTTATTTAAAATAAATTTCCTGGATTTTAGAGAACAAAATATGAGCATCTATAAACTCAGAAGATATTGACAGACCTATTCTGAACAAATTTTGCTGAGAAAATCCTGTGAAAGGTTTACCTTAGGGTTATGCCGTAGGGCAGTGGTGGTGAACCTTTTAGAGGCAAAGTGCCCAAATAGGGGGGGGGGGGGAGGTGTGGGCAAGCAAGGGGTGATGGTGGTGGTGAGCTGGGGCGGCAATCGGGCAGTGGGTGAGTGGCGGGCAAGCAAGCAAGCTGTGTGTGAAAGTGAGTGGGGGGCTGGAGAGGGAAGGGAGACATGGCTCACATACCAGGACAGAAGGTGCTGTGGGCCTCTTCTGGCACACATGCCATAGGTTTGCCACCACTGCCTTAGAGTGATACATATAATAAATCTAGATTTCATATCTTTAGATTCCTTGATGAATGCAAAAACATACTTGCGCTCAGAGCCATAGTTGTCATTGCATACATAGATATACAGTGATGTGCACCTTCTGTACTGGAGCCCATCTGCCAGGTTAGTGATGGAATATAAGACTTGTGTGGATGCAAAACATGTTCCAAAAGAAATAAAGAAGCTTCGCAACATATTCTTTTACTTGTCTATGCCTGCTTCATACGTCAGAATGGAACTCAGGCAAGTCCTCCAACAAAAACAAAATTTGTTTCTCCATTTTTTATTGCCTAACTCTTACAAAGTATTTTTTTCACAGCCTAAGGAGATAATACAGGGAGTGAAAAAGTCACGTCAAGCTGTAAAGCAGCATAGACTGAAAATAATTGCCGGTATATTTCACTCAGCTATAAGATGTAGCTCACTAGTATAATATTTGAGCATTTGGACAATGTATGACTCTGGGCACTAGGGTTCAAATTTCTGCTCAGCTGTGGAAACCCATTTGATGTCCTTCAGGAAGTCACACTCTCTAAGCCTCAGAGGAAGACAAAAGCAAACACCATTCTGAACAATTCTTTCCAACCTCCTCCCCTTAGTGAGAGATTCACCCTACATTTGCCATAAGTCAGAAATGACTTACAGATAAAATGACAATACTTAACACAATAAATCTGTTCCTGGGCATCACTTCTTTAATTGAAAAAAGGTACTAGAAGCAGAAATAACATTAAAAAGCAAGGTAAGATTCCACAGAAAAGAAGAAAGCAATTCAACATAATGCCAACTAACTTGTGTTCACAACTAATAATATGCACATGTCAGTGAAATAACAAGGTTAGATAAGCCTTGCCTAACTAAGTAAACAAAAATGTTTGAACTTTCTAGAGATCACCCTAAAGCTTCTTTCAAAATACACCCAGAGCTGACCTTTTCTTTCACCAGCCACCACTTATGATTTCCATGTTGATAGCCAGGCTAGAGCTATGCTTTATTTGTTGGGGGTAACTTGTTAGGGAGGTTTACCTGCTTTCTCTGTTTCTTTCTGTTTTGCTATTCACACATGCTCAGGAAGGGATTCTGGGGACAGTTCAGTTTACCTTGCCTGTTGTAAAGATGTACCCACAGCTAGAGTAGGATTAACATATCACAGGGACATATGAACAGAGGAAATAAAATGTCCCTGTCCTTTGCACTAAATTGGCTATGGCTTAATTGTTAATAAGAAACAGGTCTGGTATGAATCAGATGTTCTCACATGGACAGGTTTCCTGGTATCAATAAAGCAGGCAGGAGATGTTAGGAAAGGTTCTGTGTATTAAAAATAGATTCAGAGTTAGAACAGGGAGTTGCATATTATCAGTATTTTTCATTTTATATTTGCAATGGTAAATAGATGTGCAGCACCTACCCAAAACCAAATATACTGGTAGATTTCTGAACAATTGCTAGTTCTGCATAAGATGCACACAAATAAACCTGAATTAAAGAGAATATTCATTCATTCATTCATTCATTCATTCATTGCATTTATACCCCATTCTCTCTCACTCCAAAAGGGACTCGGGGCAGTTTACAAATTGGCAATAATTCTGTACCATATAACAGACATATAAGTAATTAAAGCATATACCTTGGATAAACTTATTATGTTTATTAAGGAGAGATCTTTAACTTTAAGAAAGACTGGGGCCCATTCATTGTGTTCCTCTAGCAGAAAAGGGGTCAAACCTCAATCACTGGTTTTTTGGACAAGAAGAGTGTTATTATGTAGGAGAAAGATGTATCAATAGTTCTTTCTCATTTAATAGGTGTAGAAAATTGAGAAAATATAGCGATCAGACAAAGAATATAGATTAGATAATGTAGAGCGCATATAGTTAATGTTTCTGATCTTTAGATATGTTTTCTTTTATTCTTTTATTCTAGAAAAAATATTGTAAACTTTGTTTTAATTTGTTTTTTGTTTGTTTGTTGGTTTGTAGTTTTTATATTAATTTGTCTAAATTTGGGGAGAAAGAAGGAAAAAGCTTTTTAGATATATTTTATAAGAAGGAATGACATGAGGTGTAAACACAGGTGTTTCTTGAAAGTGTGGGTGAATGAATGGATATGGTAATTTTGCCTTTAAATGAGTTATCATACAAATTTATTATTTGAATTAATAAATTAAAAGAAGAGAAATGTAATTTCAAGAAGGGAGTGTTGCAATATAATTTTTTGACAAAATAGAAGTATTCAAAGAATAGTGGTGAAGATTTTATATATCCTTAGAAACTCTGCCAGATTTACATTTGGTCAGGCAGAATAGTGTTCTGTCTTCAGTAAAGCTATCAGGAAGAAAGGTCCAACATTGCTCTAAAGCCAGCTCTGATCTAACAAACTATCACACAGAGGACTAAAATTGCCATTAAACTGAGAGCCAGTCGTTTTATTCTCATTAGCATGAAAAGTATTACTATATTATCTCTTGGGTTTTATAAAATAATATTGGTTCTGTATATTGAAATACCACCAGAACTGAGGCACTGCACTGAATATATGATAAATGTAAAGGTGATAAAGGAACAGATTGTGTAAAAGTTTTTTCACAGAGCCATCATGGCTGCAGATTGAGAGTATCTATCCTGAATCAGTGAATGGGGAGTTGTCTGAAAAGGGATGCAAAAATCAATCTTGAAAATTTCCTTAATTGATGAATTAAAAGCAGGTTTCACAATAGAAGCAACGAGAGAAGGCAAAACGGAGAAAAGAAACTAAAGCAGAGACACCAGCCCAACAACGATAGCAGCAAAGAGGGCTAAAACCAAGCATGTGTCAACATAGAAAATGTGTTTGGTCACATCATTTCAACAGCTGCAGTGTGGATTATGTAGCTTTAGCTGTTTGGCAAGAAACCCTAGATGTAATCTGAAATGGCATGAAGTTAATTGTCATCAGCAGAGATACAGCTGTAGTAGTCCAGTTCAGATGGTATGGCTAAACCCAGAGGTATTCTGCCATGTTGATGGGGTACTTGCTTTGCTTTTTCCCAAAGCTAGAGATTTGTGACTTGCTGACTTCACATTCTGGATGAGTTCCTCCAGGCCACTTGAGTGTAAATGGATAATTGGTCCATTAGGACAGGGAAAAAGCACAGGTGGTAAAGTTACTGGCAGAATATCCTTTTGTGCACAATAGGCCGTAGATGTTGGAAAAGCTCCAGATGGATCTGATCATTGAATAACAAATCTCTCAGGATGTCTGAAACCATGCTGGTCCTGCCCAATGAAATAAACACAATGATTTTCCAGTGGTTACTTGCAACAGGATATATTTAGGCACTTGGTAAGCCATTGTGCTAAACAAGACAAACATTTACCAGTGGTTCCTTGCAACTATATATCTGGTAACCACACAGCAATGAGAATTTGTCACCTTTTTGTATCTGATCAGACATCAAGGTAAATAGGAAAAGTTGGTGTGAAGTAACAGATAATAATCATATCAAGTGGTTACATAGACCCATTTTCCAATTGAAAAATGATCATGTGTATTTACAGTGTTCCCTCGCTACTTCACGGTTCGCTTTTAGTAGATTCGCTGTTTCGTGGGTTTTTGAAAATATTAATATAAAATATAAAATATTTATGTCCAGTGGAGGCCAGGGACCCGGGAAGTGCGGCGGCTTGAGGCGTGATGGGGAAGGCCTACCTCCCTGGCCTCCACAGACCTCGGAAGTGCAGCGGCATGAAGTGCAGCGGAGAATGCCTGCCTCCCTGGCCTGCTGCTGCCTGCGTGGCTCTGGAGTCTCTGCGGAGGCCAGGGAGGCATGCAGGCGCCCTTGGGATGGGCCGGGAGGTGGGTAAGGAAGCGCAGGTAAGAAAATAATAGATAAAATAGATAAAATAATGTATAAATATTAAAATTAATATGGCGTCCCTACTTTGCGGACTTTCATTTATCACGGGTGGTCCTGAAACGGAAATCCCCAGATAAGTAAAGGAACACTGTACTAGTTCTGAGCAAATTAAGAAGAAAGAGCAGAACTGCCAATCTCTTTAACGAGCTCATCCCACAGCTAGTTTTCCCAACTCTCAAAGGAAAAAGAAATGTCTGTTCTTTTGACTGGTTTGGAGGCTGGCTGGATATGCAGACAACCCCCATTTCAAATTAGGCTCAAATTTAGATTAGCTTATGCATGGTTCAGATATTGCTTAGGTCTTTTGAACCAGCAGAGTTTGAATGTCACGCTGACCCTGTTTCACGTTTACTCTCATTCCTAGTATTTACCCAGAGAATCAGGGTGAATTGGCACGTTCCTACTAAAAACATTGAACTGACATCCTCCCCAGTTTCCACCACTCATCTGACTCCTGGCATTGATGAGACCCTTTTTCCAGTCCCACTTGGGTTTATATTTGTCAAACTTCTAGCAAAGTCACTCTTTCCATGCCCAAAGTTCACAGAGGTACAAACAAGTATTCTTTTTTCTCTGCTTTGTTGATTTTTCATCGTTCAATCCTGAATGACTTCTACTAATCATTTTCGATGCCATGACCAAAGATCATCATTATTGCTAGAATTTCTCTTTTTCAGGCCTTCTGCCTTGCTTTTCTTTAGTGTTACTTTTGTGTCTGCTTCTCCATCAAGATCTACCCCTATTAAGTTCTATGATATGGTAACCTTAAGGCACTTGTGCCAAACTCCAGACCCGCGGATCAAATCCAGCCATGACATTTCATGTGGTCCTCCAGATTCTGCACTACAACTAATGTATTCCTCATCATTAGACATCATGACTAGTCTTGATGGGTGTTGTTGTACAATAACATCTGGAAGATTGCAGTTTGTTCTGTTTTGTCAGGATAATAAGGTTTGAATTTAGATACAAGTCTTGTGGATATGATGTCTGATGTAAAAATGTCCTTTAATCTTTCCCCAACCTCGGACCCACAAGTACTGTTGGTTTGCAGTTACCATTATCCCTAGGCTGCATGGCAGATAACACTATGTAACATTTGTTTCCTGGGTTATAAATGTCATTTCACTGCAAAAATTTTATTACACTACAAAAATTATGTTCTTGTGGGATATCCTGCAGCACATTTTGCTATAGTTTTTCAGTGAATATCTGATAAAGTCTCAACCAATTCAACATAGTTTGTGGCAGCCATAAAAACGAAATTTCTGGAGGATAACAACTACATTCAAAGTAAGTACCTCACAATTAAACAGGAAATAACTTTCAAAGCAGGAACATTTTTTTCCAACTTTTGTTACATAGTGTAATCAAAAGTGTTGAGAGTTGTCATTTAATATTATCTGAGGACCCAAACTGGGTAAAAACTAAAATGCCCCGACCACTATGTAAAAAAATGATAGTTGTCCCTCTGTATCCATGGATTCTCTGTTCATGGATTCAGTGGACCTTCAAAGGCATCAATAAGGTTGATGTGGCCTCTGCCCTAAGATGAACCCATCATGAAGTTTTCTTGGCAAGATTTGTTCTGAGGAGGTTTGCTTTCACCTTCATCTGTCGCTTTTTGTTTGTGTCAGGAGTGACTTGAAAAATTGCAAGTCACTTCTGGTATGAGATAATTGGCCATCTGCACAGACGTACCCAGGGGATGGCCACATGTTTGATGTTTTACCATCCTTGTGGGAGGCTTCTCTCATGTCCCCACATGCAGAGTTGGAGCTGACAGAGGGAGCTCAACCCTCTCTTCCCGGATTTGAACTGCTGAACTATCGGTCAGCAGTCCTGCCGGCACAAGGGTTTAACCCATTGCGCCACTGGAGGCTACTGCTGAGAGTGTGTGACTTGTCTGTGTGGGTTTCCATGGCCAAGCGGTCATTTGAACCCTTGTCTTTTAAAGTCCTAGTTTAACACTAAAACTATTATACCATGCTGGCTCTTTTGCGATATGTGGTTACTTCTTATCCTCAAATAATCAGGTTTATTCTTCAAGGACTGGGAGGACTAAAATAAATAAATAAATAAATAAATATATTTATGAGATCAACAGCATACTCTTGGGTGCTGAAAACCTTCAAGCCTTGTGGAATTCTCCTTAAGGCATAAGTGTTATTTGTAGTTAAACAAATATAAGATAAAGAGATTCTCTCCCTTCACCCAAGTTGGAGAAGGAGGAAGTGCTGACAGTTTATCCTAAGGTTTCAATGGTTTGAATTGCCATCTGTAATTGTATACACGCTGGATAAGGTTCTATTTATTGCTTGCATTTTGTCCTACATTGATTTGATACTGTACTTCGTTTGAGTCAGCTGTCCCCCGTCCTGTCCCTCTGCCAAAAACGAACAGGCAAATCTTGAAAAGCAAATTCCCTCAGAGCATTATTTTATGTACATTTTATGCAGTTAGATGCATATTCTTAGGAAGAATATTGTGAGAGAGTATTTATCCTTAATAAAGCTTTGTTGTTTTCAAAATATTTTGGAATTATTGTTTACTGTTATTTTGTTATTTCACTTGTGAACCACAATGTACACCGGTGGTGCTTTATACATAATTGATGATAATAATACTAATTGTATTTTTGAGAGCCAGCAAAACACTTGAACTGGATTATTGGCAGCTGTATTTTGTCCTATTGAATGGGAAACAGAGACTAAGCGTAGCAATATCTTTGGTTCAAGTAGTCCATTAGGATCTTTTGAAGTTTGTTTATATCAACAGGCACAGGTGCTCAGAGCAAATTAAAATAGAAGTGATTATACGTTTAGGCTGCTGGGCTACGTGCGGTGCTCACAAAGCAAATGAAACAAACAACATGGCTAGGAATTACAAGGTAATTATCAGTAAAAGCAGCAGCAGTACCTCTAATAATTATTATTTCAAAACAGCATTGCTCTAGGGTTGATATTTTTGCTGTGCAAATGCTGTTGCTGTGTATTAAATGGACTTGGGGGAAAAATGTGAACCCCCAAAGTTGGAAAGACAGAAAACAGCATCCAGGAATTGCCAGTAAGTCCCCACCACAACCAGACTGAAGGTAGTTGTAGGGAACATATAACTTTCACTGGAATAGCTCCACTACAGTGTTCCCTCGCTACTTCGTGGTTCGCTTTTAGCGGACTCGCTGTTTCACGGGATTTTGAAAATATTAATAAAAAATATAAAATATTTATGTCCAGTGGAGGCCAGGGACCCCAGAAGTGCGGTGGCCTGAGGTCTGGCACGGAAGGCCTCCCTCCCTGGCCTGCTGCTGCCTGCGTGGCTCTGGAGGCTCTGCTGGGGTCTGCAGAGGCCAGGAAGGCAGGAAGGTGCTCTTGTGATGGGCTGGGAGGCGGGTAAGGAAGCACAGGTAAGAGAATAATATATAAAATAATGCATAAATATTAAAATTAATATGGCATCCCTACTTCACAGATTTTCACTTATCGCAGGTGGTCCTGGAATAGAACCACCTCAATAAGTAAGGGAACACTGTATTTTCTGTCTGCTTCTGGGCACAATTGAAAATGCTGGTGATGACCTATAAAACCCTTGTTTCTCATCTGCCTTATACGCCTACCTGGGATTTAACATCTTTGAGTGAAGGCTTTCTTTTTGGTCCCATCACAGATGTACTTGGTAAATGCACGTGAGAGAGACTTTTCAATTACTGCCCCAAACTATGGTTTTCCCTCTTATGGTAAACTTGGTTGGCTTTTTGCTTAGGCAGGACTTTGGTTTTAATTGGTTAAGCAATTAAAACCAATTTTTTTCAGCAAAGCATAACAGGCTTTTATTTTAGAGTGTTTTACAGATTGCGTTTTGTAAAATTACTTTTTAGTAGAATTATCCATTCAACCATTATTAAATATGTTGTCGAAGGCTTTCATGGCCGCGATCACTGGGTTGCTGTGAGTTTTCCAGGCTGTATGGCCATGTTCCAGAAGCATTCTCTCCTGATGTTTTGCCCACATCGGTGGCAGGCATCCTCAGAGGTTGTGAGGTTTATATATCTGTGGAATTTCCAAGGTGGGAGAAAGAACTCTTGTGTGCTTGAGGCAAGTGTGAATGTTGCAGTTGGCCGTCTTGATTAGAATTGAATGGCCTTGCAGCTAACCCCTCCCAACAAAGGATGCCTCCAGGCAGGAAGCAGCCAGACTTTGAAGCTGCAAGGCCATTCAGTTGTAATCAAAGTGGCAACATTCACACTTGCCTCCAACAGAAAAGAGTTCTTTCTCCCACCCTGAACATTCCTCAGATAAATAACCCTAACTTGTCTAGATTCTAACAGACCTCACAACCTCTGAAGATGCCTGGCATAGATTTGGGCGATATGCCAGGAGGGAATGCTTCTGGAACATGACCATACAGCTCCCAAAACTCACAGCAACCCTGTTATTAAATACTTTTGTACTATATATGGTTTAAGTACTATATATGGATAGTCTGGCAGGGTAACAAGGTAATGATGTTGGAAAGGACTATGGCAATGCTAAACGGATTGACGGATTTTAGAACACTATGAATGCGGGCTATAGAGCGGTTTTAGTTGATATTGTATTGTGTTGTATTGTACTGTATTAATTTGTTTTTAATCTATTGTGTTATTGCTATTGCATTTTATTGTAATTGTGGGCATCGAATTGTGCCGGATGTAAGCTGCCTTGAGTCCCCCCTAGGGGGTGAGAAAGGCGGGGTAGAAATGACCGAAATAAATAAGTAAGTTGTATTTTGTCTTTGCATCCAATAGAGAGAGGGGTGGAATATAAATAATAATAATAATAATAATAATAATAATAATAATAATAATAAACAAGCTGTATCTACGGCCCGAATCCTGAAAATACAATATGTTCCTATGTTTTCCCCATTCTATTATTTCATTTTTGCTTCCCTTGAAATCCAATCTGATATCCATGTTTTCATTTGAGCAGTTCAGGTTTGAATGGTACAAGCAGTTCAAAGCTTGAGAACTTGGAAAAACATGAACCCCTTATTTCTAGGTCCTCCAGTGTGATTTTGTGGTATGCTTCCAGCCCAAGTACGGTCAAAATATAGGGTTCACTATTATCCACGGTTTCAGGTGTCCGTGGAAGACCTTAAAACATATCCTGCATGGATATTGGGCATTGTATAGGACTATTCATAGGTGTATCTTACTTGGATAGCTTGTTGTTGAAACTATTTCATCTCTTCACCATTTAACACTTCTTGCTTTTTCAAAGTAGACAGCCCAAGGAGAAGGAAATACATACTGAGGGGAAGGAATGAATCCATCAGTTTCTTAAGCAAGGGCATTTTATTTGCAGGCAAACACGGTTGTTTTGCTTTTATGGTAACAAAACCTGGAAACCAGTCTGAAGCTTTATCCTCCTTTTAAAGGGGAAACCGCCTCTCCTGAAACACTGCTATTCCTGTTACAGGATGCGAAAGCAAACATTAAGTATGTATTACATATCTGTATTTTTGATGTTTATCCTCCAAGGATTATTTTGGACAATTCCGCTAAAAAGAGATGACCATTGTGTCTTACTAAGAATGGAAATATAATGTCCGGGAACTAATATGAGTGCTTCATCGCTCTTTTATGTGTAATGAGGTTAATTTTATTTGTATTTTGTTGTATTCGTATTGTGTTGCACTATTGAGTGCGTCTTGTGAGTCACCCCGAGTCCCTCCGGGAAGATGTTTGGTGGGATACAAATAAAGCATTATTATTATTATTATTTGAAACATAACAAGATTAGTACACAGCAAACAAGGTCGCTATGCTGGCTGTTGTATTGGATCACACGTCGGACAGTTCCCAAGTGTCTAGGACTGTGTGATGTATCGGTGTATAATGCGTGCAGATCCCAGTAGGGTGCCCGTTTGCAGCTGACAGATGGTAATTTTGTCAGTACCGATTGTGTTTAAGTGCAGGCCAAGGACTTTAGGCACAGCACTCAATGTGCCGTTCACCACTGGAACCACCTTTACTGGCTTGTGCCAGAGTCTTTGCAGTTCGATCTTTAAGTCCTCATATCGTGACAGCTTTTTCAGTTGTTTCTCTTCAATCCTGCTGTCGCCTGGGATTGCAACATCGATGATCCATACTGTAACTTCTTATTATTATTATTATTATTATTATTATTATTATTATTTGAAACACAACAAGATGAGTCCACAGCAGACAAGATCACTTTGCTGCCTGTTGTATTGGACCACACGTCAGACACTTCCTAAGTGTCTAGGACTGTGTGATGTATCAGCAAATAATGCGTGCAGATCCCAGTAAGGTGCAGCTGGCAGATGATAATTTTGTCAGCACCGATTGTGTTTAAGTGCAGGCCAAGGTCTTTATGCACTGCACCCAGTGTGCTGATCACCACTGGGACCACCTTGACTGGTTTGTGCCAGAGTCTTTGCAGTTATCATCATCATCATCATCATCATCATCATCATTATTATTTGCTGTCATTTTACTACCTCCCACTCAGTTCAGAAAAAAGATCTCTCTCCTTTGGACAGTTCTCTTCACATTTTGGAGTCACTAATAAATTCATAACAAATTCTCCATCTTTTCCTTTAACTCTTTTCCTAATGACCTTAATATTACCAGTCCTGAAGCTTTTCTAAGCCCTGTTGTAAAATTTGTATCTTGTAATATTCCAGTAAGCTTGTGCAATAAATTCTGTATAATCAAATTGCATTTACAGCTTCATTAAAAAAAGGCTCTGAAGACTAAAGCTTCCATGCTGAGTTGGGCTTACAAGCAGATTGGGAGGCAGTGCAACTTTTACACACACTACCAAATGACATGACAACCAGTCTGTTTACCACATTCGGAATATATTTGCATTCGCTAAATAATATTAAGAAGCAATTCTGTGTTGAAGAAATTGGGAAGTTACTAGTATATTGATCACCAGGGGTCAGCTGTGTCTTTTCAGCTAGATAAGATAATAATAATAATAATAATAATAATAATAATAATAATAATAAATACTTTATACCCCGCCACCATCTCCCCAAGGGGACTCAGGGCGGCTTACATGAGGTCAAGCCCAACAACACATCAGTAAAAACATTGTGAAAGTGTGCCCTCTGTCTAGACTTGGTAGCCCCTAAAACCCTCTACAAGTCACCCGAGACCTCTAACGTTATTGATGTGATTTCGGTGGGAAAATTGCAACCCAAACAAAAAACCTGCAAGCCCCCACATTCCTCAGAACCTCCATCCCTCTTAAGTATGTTTTCATCACATTTCTCCTTCAAAGTGGCAGTGGGAAGTGATATAGCATCACTTATGATCTCCATTTTGAAGAATACATTGAAGGAAAACAAAATTTTTAGGCAGACTTAAATGGGTGTGGCTCCATAGGGCAGTATGGAAAACTGGCACTGCCCCATGTAATTGCCCTTTCTGAGATAGAAAAACAGGTTAAAACAAATAAAAGGTTTTGTCGAAGGCTTTCATGGCTGGAATCATTGGGTTGCTGTAAGTTTTTCAGGCTGTATGGCCATGTTCTAGAAGCATTCTCTCTTGACGTTTCGCCTGCATCTGTGGCAGGCATCCTCAGAAGTTGGGAGGTCTGTTGAAAACTAAGAAATTTGGGTTTATATATCTGTGGAAACTCCAGGGTGGGAGAAAGAACTCTTGTCTGTTGGTGGTAGGTGTGAATGTTTCAATTGGCCATCTTGATTAGCATTTAATGGCCTAGCAGTTTTCAAAGTGTGACTTCTTACTGTCTGGGGGAATCCTTTGTTGAGAGGCGATTAGCTGTCCCTGATTGCTTCTTGTCTGGAGTTCCCCTGTTTTTGAATGTTTTTCTTTATTTACTGTAATGATTTTAGAGTTTCTTTTTATACTGGTAGCCAGATTTTGTTCATTTTCATGGTTTCTTCCTTTCTGTTGAAATTGTCCACATGCTTGTGGATTTCAATGACTTCTCTGTGTAGTCTGACATGGTGGTTGTTAGAGTGGTCCAGCATTTCTGTGTTCTCAAATAATACGTTGTGTCCAGGTTGTTATGGCTGACTTCTTGGTTGATAAACTGTAGTCTGTGCCATAGTAGTCTTGTACCACTGATTTTTTTCCATGTCAGGAGTGACTTGAGAAACTGCAAGTCACTTCTGGTCTGCAAGGACGTTGCCCAGGGAATGCTTTACCATCATGTGGGAGGCTTCTCTCATGTCCCCGCATGAGAAGCTGGAGCTAACAGACGGGAGCTCACCCCACTCCCTGGATTTGAACCTCCAACCTTTCGGTCAGCAGTCCTTGTGCCACTAGGGGCTTCCGCACCACTGATAATAAAGGCAGATCAAGGAGCAACAGCTAGCTGCAAAGGTGTTCATTCAGGATAGTAGAACTCTATGTTATGCACCAGGAATGAGGCAGAGGACATTTGGCCTCCACCTTTCATTAACTAAGCTCAGCATAGCTAATGTTAGAGCCGCCGCAAACTAGCCTCCTGCAAGAGCAAACTGTGCCAGCAGGTCCGATGACGTTGAAGACTCCGCCTCTCTCTCCGCCTCTTTCTCCGCCTCTTTCTCTGTGCCAGCATGGTTTTTCCTTTGCTAGGGCAGCTATGCCAGCGTACTCTCGCTGTTGAATTCTGCCAACAGTGAGAGTACGCTGGCATCGCTGCCGTAGCAAAGGAAAAACCACGCTGGCATGGAGAAAGAGGCGGAGAAAGAGGCGGAGTCTTCTATGTCATCGGACCTGCTGGCACAGTTTGCTCTCGCAGGAGGCTAGTTTGCGGCGGCTCTTAAGGGGTTATTGGAGTTAACCTGAAGTTGTCCAAAACCATTGGCGGCCAATGGCTTCCCATCCTTTTAGTATGGGATGAATACTATTTCTGTAGTCAGACACTCCCAGTGAATTTTACTTATGACTGTTTTATCACATTGATATTTAAATACATTTAAATCAATACATTGCAATTATTTTTTCACAACTGCTAGAAGAGTTGCACCAACATGACTGGAAGTAGGATTAATGCTATACATATTTTCAAAAAACATGGGAGGGATTTTTTTTTATTATGTGCATGTGCTTTTATTTTTCTCCCGAGGAAAGTAGATTTGCCAAAACTGATGCAAAAAAATCACATTTCCTCCATGTGGGAGTATTATGGTAACTGGCAGAGAGAGAAACATAGCAGGATTAGACAAGTTGGGTTCAACATTCTTGACTTTGGTGGAGCTGATTTTCATAGGATTGGGAAATTCTGATGTTGGGAAGCCGGCAGAATCTTGGAAGCAAAATGGAATCGGAAAAGAATTTTGACTCATTGGTGCTTGAACTATTGAAAAACTTAGGTTGTTTTAGCAAAGCAGTTGTCCAGTGTACCAGATTGTAAATAGAACTTGGGTTAAAACCTATACACATAATAAAAGTGAAAAGATATATGTGTGTGTGTGACTAGAGTGTCGACTTACACAGACAAGCTCCTGCCTCCACAAACAGCTATAGCTCCCATGAACAGCTATAGCTCTCTAAATAACACAGGAGACACCAGTGGCCCTCCCTCCAATGACACTGCAGGTTATAGTGAGCACCATGAACATATACAAGAGCCCGGCCAGTGTCCTCCACAAATACAATACTGCCCACCACCCAAGTGAAGGCTTTCATACGGGGGACAATTTCATCCTAGATTTTATGTGTTTCCTCTACCACAGACATCCCAGTGTTTTTCCATTGGTGGTGAATTTGCATGATGCAGCCCCTTCCGCTCCCTTAACCCTTTCCTATTATTTTCTATGGCAGACAGCAAACAGAGGAATTGATCAGCAACTGAACATACTAGAGAGGTTTGGGGAAAATACACCATGATTTATAGGAGTTGTAGGTCCTGGGATGTATAGTTCACCTGCAATCTAAGAGCATCTGAGCTCCACCAATGATAGACCTGGAACTAGCTTGGCATGAGCAACAAAAATACTGGTGGTCTTTGGAGAGATTTATAGAAGTTGTAGTTTACCTACATCCAGAGAGCCATCCAGGACCCAAATAACGATGGATCTGGACCAATCTTGCCATGCATACCCGATATACCCAAATTTGGATACTGGTGGGTTTTGAGGGATATTGGCCTGGACATTTTGGAGTTGTACTGGGAATTATAGTTCGCCTGCAATCAGTGAGCATTCTGAACTCTACCAAAGATGGAATTGAACCAAACTTGGCACACAGACCCCATCGCCAGCAAAAATACTGGGATATTCACCTTGATTTGGGGGAATTGTAGTGCACCTATATCCAGAGAGCACTGTGAACCCAAACACGGACGGATGTGGACCAAACTTGGCACACATACCTGATATGCCAAACTTTGATTACTGGAGGGGTTTGGGGGGAACTGACCTTCCTTTCTGGGAGTTGTAGTTCACCCACAAACAGATAAACTTACCTCTAATGATGGAACTGGACCAAAATTGGCACACAGAACCCTCATGACAAACTTAAACTACTGGAGGGTTTTGAGTGGACTGACCATAGTGGGAGTTGTAGTTTACCCAACAGCCAGAGAGTACACTGAACCCCACCAATGATGCATCTAGAGCAAACTTGCCCAACATAATAAACATTAAGTACTGATGGAGTTCTTTGGGGTTAACCTGTCATGATGTGAGTTGTAGTTCACCCATAACCATATGCATCTTGTACAATTAAAAATTTGACTTTTCAAATAACTCGGGCAATACCAGGTACCCAAGCTACTATCAAATAAAAACAAATTCAGGATACTGTAATTTTTAAAAAAGAAATCTATTATCTGAAAATGTGTTACATTGCTTGGGCTATTTTCCAAATATTCTACTTTATTTTAAAAATCAAATGTAGAAGTGGAAAACAAACAAGATACCTCGTGGTTTGGCAAGGAATGGTTTTATTCTGAACAGTTAGGTACAACTCTAGGTCACGATCTACTACAGGCTTGATTTTGTGGTATGTAATTTTATCTGTGCTCATCTGAATTACAGTTTGTTCCACATGCAGCTCCAGGCCTTGAGGTTTGACTGCAAACCCCTTCAAGCATCTTTCATGGTTAGCAGGTCAACTCAGTTATAGGAAGTGGACACAGCGTTCCCCTCCATGCGGTTTTCATCAGAGCTTGAAAGTAACATATTACACAAGCCTGCAATGAAAAAAAACCCCTTTTCTCCATATTCTAGTTCTTATTCATGCATTTTTGGATGCCTTTTTTTAAAAAAAAAACCACACACAATAAAAATGTTGTACCATGGAACGTAGATACCAATAAATATTTGGGGAGAAAAGAGTGTAGAGGAGAGTAGAGGAAAGTAGTGTGGCTGAGCACCTTTTATTATATCTGTTTGTATGAGGTTTTACTTTTAAAAACATGTATATGTGTCCTTTTAATGTGTAACCCAGTGCTGTAAACTGTATTCAGCTCCAATATGATCTTCAGCCGCCTTCCTGTTGAATATCTTCAATTCGGTAATTTGACACAAGCCTTTAATGTAGTAATTGAACAAAGTAATGTTTATTTATGGATTCTCAGGCACATAAAGCATAATGGTTACACAGTATTTTTCTTCACAGTACTTCCTAGATATTGTTACAGTCGTCTTTTAATATTATGAATAAATAAAACTGTTATGACATAACATTCAGAATGGCTTACCTTATGTTAATTTGGTTTGGTAACTTTCTTTACTTTCAAATGTAATTCTTTCTCAATCTCCTGACTGTGTAACATATCTTATATTTCTTTCTTCTCCTCAATAGTTTAACTGTAAACTTACTCTCAAAGAACACTTTTCCTCTCAGTCCCACTGACTGATGACTTATACTCAGATTATCATTTTTATTACTTCAGTTCTGCCACTGAAGTCACAATCCTTCGCTGGGATTTTCTTTCCCCTAGCTCACAGGCTAGATTCGAATTCAAAAATGGTTCCTTTAACACATTAAATATCAAGTCTGAAGACTTAAACTTTTAATAGAAACCGCCTCACTCCAGCTCTCTCATAGCCAGAGCCTTCTTCCCTTTTGGTCACCCGGCTAAAGACTGGCTCATATTCTCCTTTCAGTTAGCTCTGCCCCTTTTTCCTCCTAGCTATTACGAAATGGATACATTTGTATTGCAGGGGCTTCACTACTATGGCAACACATCAACCAATCAGCTGTAGCTAACTCTTACCTGCGCTTGCCATATACCAACATTAATAAACACATTCAAAACTTACATTATATTGAGATATATATCACATTCAGTTCTTTCACAAATTTCACTACTAATTTCAACATGAAAAGTTGTGGGGGGAAACTGCATGATGGAGCAAATCAGGGGTCATTTCAGATTAAGAACACCTAATTCCTATAAAACCAACAAACTTCTTTTAAAAAACTTTTTAAGACCCTCAATTTTGCAAGTTTGTTCTTCTTACAACAGGTTACTCTGATAATCCATTTTTCAATGACAAGTTGGTACAGGATTAATTTTTGGTCTATAATTGTCAGGATTGTGATTTACAACTTTTTGAAGGAGTATAATGGGGTTTAAGACTGGTATTTCAAATGTAATTTCTGTAGTTTATTGTACAAACTATCCAGGCGGAGGGTGGGAGTGGGTTAAAACAACAATAATAATAATAATAATAATAATAATAATAATTTAATAATAATAATAATAATAATAATAATAATAATTTATATGAGTTTATTCCCAGGCAATTGTTATAGGAATTCTGAAACCCAGCATTACTTTTCTTGCTCCTTATCGCTCTTGTTAACTTTGAATAAAGATACATTTCTTACCATAATGCAACTGAATCCCTGACAAAATTATATAAGATCCTTCTCAAATATAGCAATAGTCAATGGACTATGATGTCTTTTTTAATGTACAAGAATATAGAGTGCAACAGTAGAACTGGGACTATCATATAAATATGCTTTAATGGATCATAATGTTGGGTAGTGAAATAATTTGGGAAGAAACTCGGAAAAACTTTGGAAAATGAATGGATTAGAAAATGAGGTGTTCTGAGATGTTGCTCACTCTCTCATCACTGCAGTTGCAATCAGGAGTTTCTCTGAGTACATCCTGAACATAAAGTACTTGCACTATGGTCCTTATTGCAGCAGTGCTGTTCCTAATGAATGGCAAACCTGTCAGCCTGCTTGATTTATGCCTGAACCTGAGACACCTATTTAAATCTCATGTAACAACACCCTGGTGCAGATGTCAGTGTGGCGCAGTGCTGGTCTCGTAGCTGTTGAGCTGTCTAGACAGCTTAAGGTGAGAGGTCATTCAGAAAACGTTACAGAACTGCATGTGCCATAATTGCATTATTATGGAAATCCGAAACCAGATTCCCAAAGCAAAGGACCATTGGGTGACTGTATTCACCCTTCCGGTTTGCAAAATGAAATGGTAGAGTTGTTTAGCAGTGGCTTTTTAGTATTTGGCAGTAAGCCTAATGAACCCGGCAGGCTGAGGACTGGACTTGACCTTGCATAATCTTCAAGGAATAAAATATTGCCTTCATAGAATTACCTAGCAAGCCTAAAGGGAAAAAAGGCTGCAAAATCCATCAAATCCAGTCCTCTCTATGGAGGCAATGGCTGTTGTCATTTGATGCATCTCTTAAGTTAACTCATTTCCCAAGTGATTTGGTCGCATAAGAGTATGAAGCAGTTCCTATAATTGGCGATTAGGAGACAAAAAAACAACAGCAGTTCAGATTGCTCACGGGTTACTGGTGAAATATAAGACTTCACAAGATCACAATCCAGTGTGAACTGAGGAAATGATGCCTGTATTGAAACGTAATGATCAGTCCCTTGAGTGTACAAATAGATTGTATCTTCCAATCATAACAGAAAATATTTAAAGCTCTCCAATCTATTTGCATTATCTAAGTATTCCAGTATTCAGAAGGAAGTTTATATTGTTATAGTGCTGTGTTTTTGACACCGAAGTCTGGTACATAGGATACCTTTTTCTCTCTCCTCCATTCAAGAAGTCCTGACCTTTGCTGGGTTTGAACACGTGCAAGGAGATCTAATCTAAACATAACACTTATGTATATAGTTAACAGCAATTCCTGTGATTATAGGAGCATATGTTCTCAACTCTTCTCCTAGGCCCAGATGGAAAAATACTGAATCGGCTGGCTCTAAATGAAGTGTATGTGAACTTTTAAAAAATAAATGAGAGCAAAACATGTTCCATATAGCCACATGAGCTTATGAACTTGGCTAAAACTTCCTGTAATGCATCTAGTTTCCCTGTTGACTTCCATGTGGAGCATCTTACATATAGTACCGTATTTTCCGGCATAAAGTATGACTTTTTAGCCCTGGAAAATCTTATGAAAAGTCGGGGGTCGTCTTATACACCGGGTATAAAATAATAAATTAATTAATAAATAAAATAATAAAATTCAAGTCCCTTGGCGGTGCAGCCTGAGGAGGGAGGGAGGAGAGAGGCGGGAGGGAGGGCATGGGGAGGAAGATCGGCAGGTCTCATTCATGGAGACCGGGTGTGGTGGCCTACGGGGCTGGCCCCACCACTCTCTCCACTCTACTTTCAAGGCCTTCCTCCGCCCCTGCCGCTCTACCCGCTCTCCTCCTTTGAAGGTCCTTGGGCTTGCCTAGGCCAAAGGAATCACCTCCTGATTACGACTCCCAGCAATCCCGGGCGACGGTGTGCCTTGGATGTGCCCGCTGAGGCATTCCAGGAGTTGTGGTTCCCTGACTCCCAGAATGCCTTGGCGGGCACATCCAAGGCACGCCACCACCAGGGGCTTCTGGGAGTTGTAGTCTGGAGGTGCTTCTTTGAGCCCAGTGGAGGAGGGGAGCAGTGGAGGCGGAGGACGGCCTTGAAAGTGAAGTGGCGGGGGTGGTGGGGACAGCCCCGACTGGTCTCTGTGGCAATGCGGCCTGCCACTCCTCCTCCCGACACTCCTCCCTCCCTCCCTTGACCTGCATTGTCAAGGTTTGCACTTGGGATTTCTTGTGACTAGATGGGCATAGCGTTGGAAGAGGGGTAGTATTATATGGCGAGTATATCCCTAACTCTGTATTTTATCTTGAAAAGGTGGGGGTCGTCTTAGATGCCCAGTTGTCATGTATGCCAGAAAATACGATACATCGTTTTTGGACAATCTTTGGGGAGGCTTATGTCCGTAAGTGAGTTATATGGCTGAACTGGAGCATCCCCACACATCTGATCAACCATAATGAATATTTCACTGGCAGCTAACATATCCCAGTATAGAGAAAATGGCACATTTCAGGGAGACTTGAGCATGTAGTATAATTGTGTCGCTGCTTTTTCAGCATTGCTTACAAGAAGATAGGGAAGCAGTGGCAGTGGTACTTGCGGTGGTAGCAATAATGATGTTGTAAACACAGCACTCCTGAACATTTAAAGCATTTCAAGTGTGTGATCTTTAAACACTGCTTCTAGGGGAGGTCAGTGTTATGTACATATTGTAGAGGGGGGTAAATAAGGCTGAAAGGAAGATAATGGGTTCCTCGGGTCATCTATTGAAATAGTGGCAAAAAATCAGACTGCTTGAATTCTTCATGCAATAAATTGTAATGTAGGAAATTTCAATCTATCTTTGAGATTCAGTGGGAATGAATCAGTGGTAATTTTCTTGGAAACTGATTCTGTTTGAGAATTAATAGTAATCGACCTAAAATTGTGTTTAATGGTAGGCAAATAAAATTATCAACCCACTCTTCATGTTATTCATCTAACACAAGGAGCATGAAATTCCTTCCTTTAAGTGGTGAAAGGGCAGAGATGATAGCTTCAGGCAGTCCAACCTTTTGCCCCGTGACCATGCGGAGAAGAGTTAACATAAACCATAAATGTTGAGCACTTTTTTAAAGAACAAAACTCAAATACAAGGGAACTCCAGACAAGAAACAATCAGGAATAACTAATAATCTCTCAACAAAGGATTCCCCCAGGCAGGAACAAGTGACACCTATAAACTATCAGGCCGTCAAATGCTAATCAAGGTGGCCAGTTGAAACATTCACACCTAACTCCAACAGACAAAAGTTCTTTTTCCCATCCTGGACTTTCCAGATATATAAACCCAATTTTCCTAACTCCCAACAGACCTCACAGCCTCTGAGGATGCCTGCCATAGATGCAGGTGAAATGTCAGGAGAGAATGCTTCTAGAACATGGCCATACAGCCCGAAAAACTTACAACAACCCACGTTTTTAAACAACTGAATTGTAACCCGTCTTGGCTTATAGCAGAAATTTCAAATACTCGTATAAACTCACATTTGTTGTTCTTTGCCTGGCCTATTAAACACACTAACAGCTGTCAGAAATTGAGTATGCTTCTCTGCGATATCACCGGAGTGCTTCCAGCTGTGGGCAGGCAAAAAGAAATTAACTAATTTTAGTATTTCATTGTTTGGAAAATCTAACACCTCTGGCAGTGCATATGTCATGCCTTATAAAGAAAATAGACCCACAAACCCATTTAGTAATTAGGAAAGTTTTTTTAAAACGAGCTTCTTGACTGTGTGTTTTCATACATCAACCTTTCCAGATCTATCCTGCCTCATTGCCAGAGTTTGGAAAAGTTACCTGTTGGCCTTTCTTATATAATAATTATTATATAGTTATTATAATACTATCTATCTCAACAAAGTTTACTGTGGGAGTCCACGATTTGTTGTCCAAGAAAGTATATTTTCCATGGAATGTATGACAGCATCCACTTGAGCTTTGGAGAGAGATACTCCTAAAGATTTCTGGATTATAGTTATTTAAGGCATGAAGTGCATACTTGAAATTGTGTTCTAGAAAATCATCAGCATTTCTTTATGGGGAATATGATAATTACAGTGATATGATAGCGGGGAGAAAATGAATCAAGTAAGAGTGAAGGCCTATTTTACGGGCCACTTGCGGCTTCCGATAATAATTTTGCAAAACAGCTTCCATAGATAACATAGCCCAACAACAAAAATTTATTGGTGTCTTGGTTTTTTGGCTTGTTCTTGTGATTCTTTGGGCACTGATTTAGAAAATTGCATTGGATAGACCACATCAGCGCTAGGTATGATTATCACAATTCTTAATGGGCAAGAAGATAGCAACTGCTAGGTGACCTATGTTCTGTATCTCAAAAACAATAGGTGATAAGGATGCCATTTTGGAACCAAGAGGTGAAATATATATTATTATTTCTCAAAAAAGAAATCGGTAAGCTTCCTAGTAGGACGAGGGTTGAATGAAAAGTAATGCCTCCACCTTCGTAACTCCTCAACAGATGGCAGTACTGGTATGCGGCAGGTACTGGCTTGTTCAGTAGGCTCTCCTCTACAGTTTCATTTTGGCGGGAAGCCTTGGCATTGAATGGTTGTGTTGTTAAAGTGCAAAGTATGGAATCCTGCGCAGACGATCAATGTGACTTAAGCAATGTGCAGTCATTGAATTCTTGACAGCAGAAGGTGTCACCTCAACATCTTTAAACTTACTCACCCAATGACGCACAGTACTCACATCAACATAGTCACCATAAACACCTTGCATTCTCTGATGAATCTCCTTTGGGTGACATCTTCTGCTGTCAAGAATTCAATGACTGCATGTTGCTTAAGTTGTATTGACTGATTGTTTCTTGTCTGGAGATCCCCAGTGTTTGAGATTTGTTCTTTATTTACTGTTATAATTTTAGCACTTTTAAAATACTGGTAGCCAGATTTTGTTCATTTTCATAGTTTTTAAAAACTGTCCCACCCTGGGCCTTCTACAAATATATAAACCCAATTTTCCTAGTTTCCAACAGACCTCACAACCTCTGAGGATGCCTGCCACAGATGTAGGCAAAACGTCAGGAGAGAATGCTTGTAGAACATAGCCATACACCCCGAAAAACCTACATCAACCCAGTGATTCCAGCCATGAAAGCCTTCGACAATACATTTACTTGCTATTAAACTCATCCCCTGATTTCCTCCTTGCATAATGATTAAGTCCATTTATATTAGTGGGAGACAAAGTGTGGTCCTTGATGCCTCCCAGAAGACCTCTGTAGCCACCCAGACCCACAAAAAATGTTTTTTTTTAAACATTAAGAGCATTTTTCAGACATTTTTTTGGTCCTCAAAAAAAGCCAAAATCAAGTCTGTTAAAAACCTCTTACATTATTTAGCCATTAATGTCTGTCTTTATTTTCTCCTCCTCCTCATCTTCCTCCTCTTTTTCAAAATCATATTTATTTCACTGTGTTGAAAAGATTTCTGAAATCCTAGTACACAGTTTGATGGCTTCACATAACCACATAAAACACTTGTATTTCGTAGCCTGGTTTTTTGAAGCTGTCATCACATGGTAATGCAAGTTTATTATTTTTTTACTTCCTAATCATATTAGTAGAATGAAAACTCTCATACAATATAATTATAATATGAATGGTCTGTTAACACGTTGCATTAATCCACTCATTACTCATGCTTGAAAAAATGAGTGGAACCAATATGAACATACTGTTCTATTAAGGCAATTATTTAGGGATATGCTATTGTCAATATGTTATGTGTCAGTAGGGATAACTGACACAATTTAGAGAGACATGGCCAGGTAGATCAGTCAGACTCTCACCATCCATGACCTCCTTGTATTGAGTGAGAATGTCTACAAAAAGGCTTGGCTCATGTTTGTTTTATCATTTTATCAAGGTCGCCAGTCGAAGAGTCTACTTGTGTTCAAATCAATATGAGTAGAAACCGTCTGTCATGCTTATTACTCAAAACACGCACATGAAGTGTAAGGATAGATGTGAAGCATACAGATGTGATGCATACTGCCTGAATAGTGTTATATTAATTGGTATAATTCACATTTGAAATGTAACTTACTCTAATCTTGATGGAAAATTGACTTAAAGGCTGTTTCAGCCTCCAAAATAGTGTTGATAGACATACTTGTATCTAATTTACAACATCACAGATCTTAATCTGTACAGTACCTCCATTTTAGTGGTTCTGGCTTAACTAGTAGCAAGAACTCCGTAGTGCATCTATTTGCATTCATGACTTCACCATGTTCGCGTGCATGACATCTTACTGAAGCAAGTATCTTGTCCAGCATTTGTTTTAAAAAGAAAACAATGCGCCAAGTGTTCTGCCCTGGCTGTTCCTCACATGAGTGGAACAGATTGAAGCCATAACAAAGATGTGCAGTGTTTCTTTGCAAATAAGTACAGATGCCAGTTGTAACTGAAAGAGTGATTTTGTCTCATGACTTCTTCAACCATTGAAGCACCCAAGGATGCTTGCATGCAGTGATGGAAAGTGGGGCACCATGTATTATCTGACGTAGTGCAGCAAGGACCATTTGAGAAGAGAATTCCTGCTGTTCTTTTTCATGTTGATACCCCAATCTATTTGGTTGAAGCCAATGGCCACAAGTTCCAAAAAAGAAAAATAGTTTATTCAAGGCAAGCTTTAAAATTGTTTTCCTCCCTCCTAGATAGCAAAACTTCTTGTGTTGGCCAGAGAAGCACCAGTTACCAACTGCTGCCATACATAATCTCAAAGATAATAATAATAATAATAATAATAATAATAATAGGCAACAGCAGGATTGAAGGGAAACAACTGGAAAAGCTGACACGATATGAGGATTTAAAGATTGAACTGCAAAGACTCTGGCACAAGCCAGTCAAGGTGGTTCCAGTGGTGATCGGCACACTGGGTGCAGTGCCTAAAGACCTTGGCCTGCATTTAAACACAATCGGCACTGACAAAATTACCATCTGCCAACTGCAGAAGGCCACCTTACTGGGATCTGCATGCATTATTCACCGATACGTCACACAGTCCTAGACACTTGGGAAGTGTCCAACATGTGATCCAATACAACAGCCAGCGGAGTGATCTTGTCTGCTGTGGACTTATATTGTTGTGTTTCAACTAATATTAACAACTTTATTTTTATATCTCGCCACCATCTCCCACAGAGACTTGGGGTGGCTTGCAAGCAGGACCAGGCCCAAAACATACAACAAAATCCATTAGATTTTCATTTGAAGTCCATAGGTTACTTATAATGTAGTCATCCCACCGTATCCATAGATTCCTTATCAAGAGATTCAACCATTGATGACTTGAACAAATTTTCCCTTTTTTTTTTCAAAAAGCCAACCTTGATTTTGCCATGTTATATAAAAGATGCCATTGTATACAACAGGACTTCAGTATCCATGGATTCAGTATCCATGGTATCCATAAGGTATGCATATGTCCTGGAACCAAACCCCAGCAATTACAAAGTATTGTCGAAGGCTTTCATGGCCGGAATCACTGGGTTGTTGTAGGTTTTTTGGGCTGTATGGCCATGTTCTAGAAGCATTCTCTCCTGACGTTTTGCCTGCATCTGTAGTAGACATTCTCAGAGGTTGTGAAGTCACCTGGGTTCCCAGGTGGAATAAAACTGCATTGATTCTGTACAGGTGATTTACATAAGTGTTAGGTGTAATATATCTGTATAGGTGATTTATTTCATTTGAATCCTACTTGGGATACTTTAGAATGAATTACAGACAAAGTGTGAAATCTCGTAGACCAATAGTAAAATGCTGATCTGATCTTATTCATATGTTTTCTGTTTATTAGCACACTATTGTGTGCCTTCAAGTAATTTCTGCTTTATGGCAAATCAAGAGCATTCCTATCACCCTGTTTTCTTGGAAGAATTTGTTCAGAAGGGATTTGCCTTTGCCTTCATCTGAGGCTTAGAAAGTACAATTTAGCCAAAGTCACCCTGTGTGCTTCCATGGCTAAGCAGAGATTAAACTCTTGTCTCCCAATATCCTAGTCCAGCACTCAAACCACTAGACCACACTAGCTTTCAACAAAAAATATTGCAATATCTTAGGAGGACATTGGCCATTATCAATTGACAGCTGCTGAATAACTGCTAGGACATTTTACCAGGTATGCAACCTTATTTGAACTCCTGTTGACTCTAGTCCAGAAAGCAAATATATCTGAAGCTGTTAAATACGATTTATGATTTAGAAAGTGAGACAGCTTAAGAGTGACCTTTCATTTTTTTAATAGCTTGTCACTTCTGACAGCCCTTGATGAACTGGGTCTTACAAAACTGATTCTCAAAAACAATCTTTGTGACAAGGTATATGAAGTAAGTCTGGCTTTTAAAATGGCAACACATGGCCCTGATTTAATCTCAGAAGGAGCTGTCTTGAGTTGAGTATTCTTGGACTTAGTCTCAGAGAAGGCCCTACTTGTCACAACCAAATTCAGATTTCCAATGTTCATGTCTCCTACTGATTGCTCGGGTATGTATTTACATGTGTATTTAAGAGTCAGAAGAGATCCAATCAGTTTCTAATTATAACTACAGGTATGGATGGAAGATTTGGGGATGGTTGAGACTTGCCAGTTCCTGTTGGTGTTTAGTATCTGAGAAGGAAATATGGCTAGCAGCATGCCTGTCTTTGATTTCCCTAGTTAGATAGACCAGGTTTTCATTAATAATTCAACAGACCTGAAGCAATTCTTCAGTATCACTTTGGAAAGTGAACTTCACAATCTTTCACGTTTCTTAAATTATCATCATTAACATCAACCATAATCAAAACTGGAACTTAAAATGACTTACAAGAACTGAAACAGATGCAGAAACAAAGGGATACAATAAGTTCGTATTCAATTTTATTAAACTATTCATAGCATTAATAGAATCAGTATGGTGTAATCTTTTGAGCATTGGACTTAGGACTGGAGACCAGTGTCTGAATGTACTTTTGGCCATGGAAATTCACTGGACAACCTTGGCAAGTCACGCTCTTTCAGCCACAGAAAAAAGCAATTGCAAATCTCTTCTGAGAGCAGCGCTGCACTACTCCCATTCCCAGTTGGATCGCTTGCCCCATTGGTAATAAACACTGTTTTTAATTGAGTGTTAGTTGTTGTTATTTTATGCTTGTATGTTTTATTTAATTGTATTTTTAAATTGTGTTCATTTTATGTTCTGTTTTTAAGCACCTTGTGCCATGTGTAATCCGCCCCGAGTACCTTAATAATAATAAATAACTTTATTTGTATACTGCTCTATCTCCCCGAAGGAACTCAGGGCGGTTTCCAGCATTCAGTTACCAACACAAAATCATACAGAATAACCATTATAAAACATTAAACATAATACTATTAAAACAGTCATACATATTTAAAATTTAATAGCCTTCAGGGAGATGGTAGCGGAATACAAGAATAAAGTAGTAGTAGTAGTAGTAGTAGTGGTGGTGGTAGTAGTGATTATGATGAACAAATCTTGCCAAGAAAACCCTGTGATGGAATTAATATTTATTTATTTATTTATTTATTTTCTGTTCTATCTCTCCGAAGGGACTCAGGGCAGATTCCAAACATAAAAGACAAACATTCCATGCCTAAATACAATAACAATACATCCATACTAACAAAATGTATACAACCCAACATATAAATACGAATTATAACTTAACAAAATAAATTTTTTAAAAAAAACACAGCCTGTTATAACAGACATAAGACAAAACATCAAATGGAAACAATAATTTTCCATTTATTTGGGGCAAATTGATTCGTCATTGCTCAAGATATCTATTGAGCTGGTGGGGTGAGCAGGGCACGGATACGGGTGACGACTTAATCAGAGGTATAATGATAGTATTACCAACTACTATTCCTCCTCCTCATAAGCCAGTGAGCAAAGATATGGAAGATTGCCATAAGTCAGAAATGAATTGAAGGCACACAACAACATGTTTCTGCTCATGTGTGCATGCT
Organism: Anolis sagrei; assembly: GCF_037176765.1. NCBI lineage: Eukaryota > Metazoa > Chordata > Lepidosauria > Squamata > Anolidae > Anolis > Anolis sagrei. The sequence goes on from NC_090023.1 coordinate 197,728,254, forward strand.
GCCTTGAAGATAACTGAGGCAATCGTATAGAGCATAAAGCATTATAACATATAAATTTAAATATAAATGTCACAAAATAACACATTATTACAAGCCATTGTATTCCGTTCCAAAAAGGCTGTTTGAACAGAAACAATTTCACCAGCCTGAAGATGGAAAGGAAACATTTGAAGGGCAGTAAGGAGAGAGGAAATCTAACATCTCTAGGAAGAACTTGGAGGCAACACCAAGATAGGACTCTCCTCATGTTTCAAGAAGATATACTCAAAACAACATTGAACTGAAAGAAGACTTCAGAGTTTAGACAAGCTCATATCTGAAGATACATTCAGTGTAATACTTGATCCTGCTGTTTGGAAGAGACCGAATAGTACTTTCCAGAATTCCTAAGAAAACTTACAAGAATTTTTTTGTTAATGGCTTTGAAATACTTTGAAAGCTGGCAGCATAAACATTCAGCTTAGAGTTTTCCTACTACTTCAGTAGTACTTCCTCCAACCTAAATGTTTAGGATATTAGGGTGCCTAGATGTCTTTTGGTGATGTATGCCTATGGAAGCTTTCCCTCCCAAAGCTTGACTGTGTTGACTTAGTAAATGCAGAAGTGTTAAGTTGATGAAAGATCAGGGAAGGGAAGGATATTTTACTCATAGTTGAGTTATGAGGAAAAATAGGTGGGAGGTTCACTGTGCGGTTCTATTACATTGTCACAATATATCTTGAAATAGAGGGCTGTGAGGCAAGAATTAAATCAAGCTTTCTGCCAAGCTCTTGCTAAAGAGGAATGTGAGAATAAGCAACCAGAGCAGATAGAAGAAACTTGTTTGACCTTCAAGCTATATAATACAGCTTAACTCCATAACAGCTTTTGGATCAAGCTTGATTCATAGACTGATAAACTCTCCACTCAGTTTTCAACCATTCTCCCCCGCCTTTGAGCAGCATTGCCTTTTCCCACGACTTTACTTTGGAGCCATGTCAGAACTGGAAAAATTTCATTTGGGGGCTACAGTTTGCAGAAAGCCACAGCCAGTAGGGTTCAGCTATGGAGATTCATGGAGATGGAACCCAAAAGTATGTTTTTCAAGCTCTGACACATCTGAGCCATGCCAAACTCATGGAAATGGAATCATAACTTAACAGGACAATGCCACGGATCTCAGCAGTGAACAGTAGCTTTGAAACTGCCTGGAAGTTTTTTTAAATGGTGAAATCTAGATTTGGTGCATCAAGTTGGGTTTTCCAGTCTACCCATAGCTGCAAATGTAATGAGAGGAACAGACTGATTCTTTGGTGGGTGAACTGTAACACACAAAAGAAAGTGGACTTTGTCTGCCAAGTTCCTTCTATTTAAAGATTATGTTTTCTTTGTTGGCTTGGTATCTGGGAGAGTGGCCCTTTCCTTGATAGATGCTGCCAGATTCCTGGCATAGTCACATACTGTAAAGTGGCTGGCAGAAGCATTTGGTCATGTCAACTTCAGAAATTCTCATGAAATCCTTGGCTGTTCTCATAAGCTTGAGATATTCATCTGTTTCTCTTATTCTAGTGAAAGAAACGTACTCTAGGGAAATAATAATCTTCTCCCCATTCCCTTCTTCCTTTTAGCATGTTTTTTTTGTCTTATTTTTCTGTCTTGGGGCTATTGAAGAGAATAATGTGAAAAGCAGGGGAGGGGGGAAAGTCCAAAATAGACAGTGTCCAGGCAAGACACATGGCAAGACATGAAAGAACAATTTACAGCCAGTTTGTGCACAGCTGTTCTAATGATTCTTTTGGGCATGTGAAAATGTTACTTAAAACTCTTGGACATAACTTCATTATACACACAGTGGTTTTCTCCTTATAAAATGTTAGCTATGGTTAAAAGAAATACTTCAGGAAATTTCTTGTTTAGAGATGCTTCCAGAGTGATCATTTAAAAGACTGAATCACTGGAACAATCAGTGCCACGTGAAGCTTGGAAAAGCTACCATTTGGGTATTTTTTGCAGAAACTGCAAGTTGCTTCTGGTGTGATAGAATTGGCCGTCTGCAAGGACGTTGCCCAGAGGATGTCCGGATGTTTTGATGTTTTATCATCCTTGTGGGAGGCTTCTCTCATGTGCCCGCATAGGGAGCTGGAGTTGACATAGGGAGCTTATCCACGCTCTCCCTGGATTAACCCACTGTGCCACTGGGGGCTCCCACCATTTGGGCTACAACTCCCATAATTCTTCAACCAACTCCATAATCCAAAAAATAGCTTTTGTGTCTCTGCTTTTTAGAAAAAGACGTGCCCAGTGTGTCCTCTTTACACTTCTGCAAATAAAACTTCAGGCCTGCCTCTAATTTACATATCAGTTCTAAGAAATGAGATTTTTAGTATGGGGTTGTGACCTAGAGATTATACAAATGGTATATGTAAGGTTCTGATCAAATTCATGGAAGCAATGGGTTAGTTATTTTCTCTTCTGGACCCACACACACCAAATAAAACCAAAAGAATATTTTGGATACTTCCAAATCCGTCGTCTTTCCATTTTTTTTCAAGTATAGTAGAGTCTCGCTTATTCAACCTACGCTCATCCAAAATTCTATATTTTCCAATGCCTCCCGCCTAAATCCATACCTGTTTCATTACATTGTGATGTTTTGGTGCTAAATTGGTAAATACAGAAATTTCTACATAACATTACTATGTATCAAACTGCTTCTTCTGTCAGTTTGTTGTTAAACATGATGTTTTGGTGCTTAATTTGTAAAATTATAACGTAATTTGATGTTTAGTAGGCTTTTCCTTAATCCTTCTTTATTATCCAACATTTTTTCTTATCCAGCGTTCTGCCAGCCTGTTTATGTTGGATAAATAAGATTCTACTGTATTTTTTAAAATGTCTCAGTTCCTCTATCCTTTCCCCCCTTTCTATCAGCTTGCTTAAGTTGCTGCAAAAATAGTTGATCTTGCTTGGCCACACATCTCTTGGTTTTCATCCATGAAATGTTGGAGGTTTTGTCCTTCAGGAACAGTGTTTGCTGGTGCCCTTCAAATCTCTTCTCCAACAGATCTCCATTTTGAGACTTGGTCATACTAGAAACATATGTTCCCCAAACCATATAGACATTTAGTAGTATATATTTACTTACTTAGGGGATCCCTCGTAGCCTAAGGATGATGTAGTGTCTTGGCGGTGGGTCCGTAGGTGGCAATGGAGCTCTTTTCTTGATCCACATGTTCTCCCACAGTGAGGGTATCGGTTTCCAGGTGGAAAGCTGTCCCGGTCAGGGTTGGCTTGACACGCTTTCCTCTTGGCATGTTTCTCCCTTTCACCCTCCATTTGTGCCTCTTCGAATTCTGCAACACTGCTGTTCACAGCTGACCTCCAGTTAGACCGCTCAAGGGCCAGGGCTTCCCAGTTCGCAGTGTCTATGTCACAGTTTTTAAGGTGGGCTTTACATGTATACACATGTACCCTATAGCCAAGGGAAGAGGGACCAATGATCCTAGAGATGGTGTTGAACTAAGACTCTTCTAAACCATAACTATTGTATCAAATGAAGATGCTTGATGGGTGTTTCATCTAACAGTAGTTCTTTAGTTCATGCACAATCAAATCTTCTTTCTACTATAGCTTCCATTCTAGTGGAAGGCAACTCCTTTCAGCCTTAATAACCTTTTGTAGCAATGCTTCTTTTTTACATTATTTAGCCCTTTCCTTAGTATTGAGCCTACTATGTAACTTTCTGGTGCCAATTCCTTTGGCTCCATCTTGAAAGTCTTAGTGGATATTCTAAGTTAACAAAGTGCAGAGGGAATTACAAAATACATGAGGGGATTATTCTGGAAATTATTTTTTAAAAACTCCCATTAACTCATACATGAGGCAGGATAAAAAATGGAAATGAATCCCTTGTGAAACATAGAGGAATTACTAAGTTTATTTTACTGTTCTGTCTCTGCAGTTTACAATTTATTCTCGTTAGAGTTTTGTTAACATAACCTAAACTGCTATTTTTCTGTTAAAGCTTTCTCTCAAAGCTTACTATACATGATCTTGGATTAATCCCCTTGTAAATTGTCGATGCTTGTTTTTTATCCTTCCAATTTAATAGATTTTTCTTCCTGTTATTAAAGAGTATGCTTAAAATTGGTATGGATTGCCTATTGGTATCACAGAAACAGAATCAAAAGGGACAGTGTGGATTTATTTTTAATTATCGTGTCAGGAGCGAACCAAACAGTTGTATTACATCAAAACACACACACACACATACACACACACACAAAGTTTGCAAACTTGGCATTCTATTAAATGTCCTTTGAGAGTAGCTGGCGACTTGGGAGTGCTTCTGGTGTTGCTATAAGAAAGTCCTCAATTGTGCATGTGGCAGGGCTCAGATTGCATTGTAATAGGTGGTCTGTGGTTTGCTCTTCTCCACACTCACATGTCATGGATTCCACTTTGTAGGCTCATTTCTTAGATTGACTCTGCATCTCATGGTGCCAGAGCGCAGTCTGTTCAGCACCTTCCAAGCCGGCCAGTTTTCTGTGTGCCCATGAGGGGGTCTCTCATTTAGTATCGGCCATTGCCTGAGGTTTTGGGTTTTAGCCTACCACTTTTGGACTCTTGCTTGTTGAGGTGTTCCGGCGAGTATCTCTGTAGATCTTTGAAAACTATTTCTTCATTTAAGGCATTGGCATGCTGGCTGATATCCAAACAGGGGATGGGCCAGAGATGTCTCTGCCTTGGTCCTTTCACTATTGGCTGCTACTTCCCGGTGGATGTCAGGTGGTGCAATACCGGCTATGCAGAGTAATTTTTCCAGTGGTGTAGGGCGCAGACACCCTGTGATAATGCGGCATGTCTCGTTAAGAGCCACACTGGGCATGCATACACAGCAGCAGAGTAGCAAAGCACAAGGGCATATGTCTCACTGTATCTGGTTGTGATCCCCAGGTTGTGCCAGTCAGCTTTCATATGATAATTGTGTTGATTATGTAATTTAACTGTCTGTCCCCAGGCATGGACTTTTATTTTTTTATGCCAAATGCCTCTAGTTTCCTCACACAAATGCTCAGTCTTAAACATTTCTCAGTTGTAACATTTGTTTCATTGTCCTCAACTATCATCTCTAACTATCAGTTTGCTTCCCATAAATCTATCAATTCTTATTTTTAGTGCTAGATGGTAACACAGATTATTTACTCCCTTCAGAATGGTTGGGGCCTTATTTCACTTCAGTTTGAAAGTGTACCGTTTGTCTCAGACACACTTAAAATATGATAGTTTGTATTATTTGGGCTGTAAGTGAGTAGCCATAAAACTTCATATATGTAGAATGTTTGCTCTGGAAAGAAAGTATTAAACTAAATAATAATAATAATAATAATAATAATAATAATATTTATACTCCACTTTTTCTCTCCACAAGGAGACTCAAAGTGGCTTGATAATGCTCAGTTATCTACAAAGGGTTTTGAGGAATACAGGAATGCCAATGTGTTGGTTTCGTTGGGTAAATACAATAACTTTTGTTTACGTAGAAGACAGTAGGATTGATTCAATTGAGGAAGCCATGGCCCTGAGTTCTTCAAGAACTGAGTAGAGCAGTTCTTGCAGTTGATAATTAGGCCTTTAATTCATAGATTCTCCATAAATCTTAGCTCACTTGATGGCATATAGAAGCAGCTATAGCAACTAACTCTGTTGGTTAGAGTCAAGTAGAGGGGCAAACCAAGAATGGGCAACTTGGGAGTCTCTGAACAGACTTGGAAGTGGAGTGGGCAGATCAAAAGACAACTTGGCAAAATGACACTACCTAAAAGAATCCCACACCTTGTGTGACTGTGGAGCAGAACAGACAATTCCGCATCTGTATGCTTGTCTATTATGCCCTGCCTCATGTACAGAGGAAGAATTGTTGGAGGCTACAGACAATGCCGTTGCTGTTGCCCGTTTTTGGTCAAAAGATATATAGCTGCTTGTGCTCCTTCTATTTTTATCAGTTTTATACTAATTTATACAATGCTTTTGATGCTAAATAAATAAATAAACTAGAGGATACCCATTAAATCAGTTGTTTAGTGGTGAGTGAACACACAGGTAAAGCCAACAAGTCTACTCTCATCACGACTAAGACTAAGGATTTAAGACTTGTCCAGTACATGTCCATTACAGGAATGAGTCCCACCTGCTGTCAAAAATTGAAAGTCTCTGCAGAACTATGTGGCTTTTTTACACGTTTGAATTGGCTTTTATGCTGTAGACAATTTCTATAAGAGTACTACTCTCATTAAATGTACATAGCACAAATTGTCAACTAGGATTACATTTCCATTTTCACAAAGTGTCATGTGTTCTGCTATACATTAATTCTTTCCCCAAGGTATTTGGACATCTCCTATTTTGAAAGACATCCTTTATATTCAACAATCACTCTTTTTTCTCCTTCAAAGCATCATGCTTCCACAGGACATAATGGATGCCCCTGATATCTAGTGCTTTCTCTGGAACCATTTAATAGGCCAGCTGAGTTTGCATAGGACGTGCCTGTATAATAATTATTCTATACACTTGCATTCAGTCAAAATTCATCAATGAATATAGTTCAGTTTATCCCAGTTCCATGCTGCCTGGAATGCATTACTGAAAAGGGTTAGAGAAGGAGGCATACTTCTTTACAGTGAAAATAAGGTATTAACATGGTAAATCAACTTGAATAAATAAAACCCAACTATCTTTTCTATGGTGATATATTTGCTACTTAGCAGAATTTGTGTAGCATAGTAAATTAGCCTTTCATGCAAATCAGCATGATAGCATTTTCATATGCCTGTCCTTGACATCACTGGGGTTAGGGGCACAGGATCCCTGTGAGAATGAAAAACTGCAAATCAAAATGTTGCTATTTTTATTGTGTTGTCCATTTATGTTATATAGATATCAATATTTGTAAGGGTGCTCCTGGTGGCGCAGTGGGTTAAAGCCCTGAGCTGCTGAACTTGCTAACCGAAAGGTCGCAGTTTGAATTCGAGAAGCAGCGTGATCTCTCACTGTTAGCCCCAGTTAATCAGTTCTGGATTTTATTCTATTTCAGTGTTTGTATGTTTCGGCTTTTAATGTACATAGTGTATGATTTTTAATGTACGCTACTTTGGGAGACAGGAAGTGTGATATGAATACATACAATAATAGTAAGTAAAGTAAAGGTAAAGGTTTCCCCTTGACGTTAGCTACATCATCACACTAGAGAGAAAAATTCACTTAAACTCCTGCAAAATTCTGGGGTTTGTAGTTTAATGAGACTGTTAAAGGCGCCTCCCTAAACTACAAACACCAGAATTCTGCAGGAGGCAGAAACTGGATTTTAAATGGATTTTTTCTCTAGTGTGATGAGGCCCTAAGTCTAGTCATGTCCAACTCTGGGGGTAGGTGTTCATCTCCATTTCCAAGCTGAAGAGCTGGTGTTGTCCGTAGACACCTCCAAGGTCATATGGCCAGCATGACTGCATGGAGCACCATTACCGTCCAGCAGAATCTGTACCTTTTTATGTACTCTCACTTGTATGTTTCCAAACTGCTAGGTTGGCAGAAGCTGGCGCTAACAGTGAGGGCTCACCCCTGCTCCTTGGATTCAAACCACCAACCTTTCAGTCAGCAAGTTCAGCAGCTCAGCAGCTGCACCACCAGGAGGCCCTATAGTAATAGTAGTAGTAATAATAATAATAATGGTCAAAGAGCTTCATTCTCAGAATATGTCTGGCACATTTGGAAGGGCAGGTGGTACATCACTAGGTAAAGGTAAAGGTTTCCCCCTGACATTGTCTAGTTGTGTCCGACTCTGGGGGATGGTGCTCATCTCCATTTCTTAGCCGAAGAGCCAGTGTTGTCCATAGACACCTCCAAGGTCATGTGGCTGCCATGACTGCATGGAGCTCTGTTACCTTCCCGCCGGAGCGGTACCTATTGATCTACTCACATTTGCATGTTTTCAAACTACTAGGTTGGCAGAAGCTGGGGCTGACAGCGGGAGCTCACCTCACTCCCTACATTCGAACTTGCAACCTTTTTGGTCAACAAATTCAGCAGCTCAGTGCCACCGGGGGTACATCACTACTTCAGGGTTTGTCACTCTTGCATTTTCAAGGAGCTGGGGGATTGCTATGTGTGGAGGATGAGCAAGGAAATGCCCTTCCACCCAACATAACTGCATGTGTTTAAATATGGCTCCAGCCTTATATAGACAATTCTGTGCTAGGTGGGCCAATGGCATGACCTCAGCATAAGACAGAATCACATACTCCAGAGGATGCTTAATTTTAAGCCATGATTTCATTCTTCATTTGCTCAAAGTGACCTTGATTTCTCCCGATCTGGGCTTACACAAGTCTAGCTGGTAATGAGAACCAAGTAATTCAGAACAATCTATTTTGCAGATGG